>NC_140992.1:62552079-63946969 GCF_052327205.1 Somniosus microcephalus | reverse complement strand
AAACGGTCGTAAGCGTATTTACGTTTCGGCCAGACAAAAATTGCGCCCGCGGTATCCGAAAAACGTTCAACATTCCGCTCATTAGCATCTCATTATCCGCTCATTAGCAATAGAGTGACCTCGAGGTCGACCAATCGTACGCCGGGTTGCTGGCGCGTGCGGCCGGGCCCTCCTACGGTCGAGTGACGGGACGATTGACCAATCCTACGATTCGGTCACCTGACGGTCGACCAATCGGTGCATGTGTGGGCGGGCCGTATCGTTCTGAACCGAGGTGAGTCGCCGCCATCTTGATTCCAAACATTTCCTTTTTCCCGCTTTCTGCGTCTTTAAAAAAAAAAGTTGCTTTTAAAACACATACTCTTTTTAAAAAAAAAGTAAATTACTTTCTAAATCTTTTATCTAATCTCATTAATTTTCCTACCTTTCCCCGTTTTTCCAGGTAGCCCTCGAAGCCTCGGCCTCTCCTCCGCACCCACGCCCCAGCTAGGCACCTCCCGGCCCCTGTCAACAAGCGGCCCCCGATCGCCGCCATCTTTGTGAAGGCTGGAGGGGCAGGCCTCAGCCGAGCGCCGCTACCGCCGCCATCTTAGTAAAGGCTGGTGCGGCGGGTGGCGTCACGGAGCAGCGGAGTCTAACTCTTCCCCCGCCCCAGTCTGTCTGTCTCTCTCTTCCCCGCGCCTCCTGAATGGGCGGGGGAAGAGGCCCGGGGCACCGTGGCCACTTTCGGAGACTTGAACTCCGTGACAGGTGAGGAGGGTCTTTGTTCACGCAATCGGCCGCTCAGGCCCAGGCCCAGAGATCGGGAGGTGGAGAGGGGAGGAAAGGAGGCTTACCAAGGCAACCGGGGCTCGGGCAGGGCTCCAGAGATCGGGCCTCGGGAGATTGGGGGGTGCGAGCCTCGGGAGATTGGGGGGTGCGAGCCTCGGGAGATCGGGGGGGGGGGGGCAAGGCTCGGGAGATCGGGGGGGGGGGGGCGAGGCTCGGGAGATCGGGGGGGGGGGGCGAGGCTCGGGAGATCGGGGGGGGGGGGCGAGGCTCGTTAAATCGGGGTGGGTGGGGCTCGGGGACTCCCCCTTACTCCTCGCCCCCCTCGCTCCTCCCCCTCGCCCCCCTCCTCGCTCCTCCCCCTCGCTTCGCCCCCCTCGCTCCGCCCCCCTCGCTCCTCCCCCCTCGCTCCTCGCTCCTCGCCCCCCGCCCCCCCTCGCTCCTCGCTCCTCGCCCCTCGCCCCCTCGCTCCTCCCCCCTCGCCCCTCCCCCCCCTCCCCCCTCCCCCCTCGCCCCTCCCCCCCTCCCCCCTCCCCCCCTCCCCCCCTCCCCCCTCGCCCCTCCCCCCCTCGCCCCTCCCCCCTCGCCCCTCCCCCCCTCGCCCCCTCGCCCCTCGCCCCTCCCCCCCTCGCTCCTCGCCCCTCCCCTCCTCGCCCCTCCCCCCCTCGCTCCTCCCCCCCTCGCCCCTCGCCCCTCGCCCCTCCCCCCCTCGCTCCTCGCCCCTCCCCCCCTCGCTCCTCGCCCCTCCCCCCCTCGCTCCTCGCCCCTCGCCCCTCCCCCCTTCGCTCCCCGCCCCCCCTCCTCGCCCCCCCTCCTCGCTCCTCGCCCCTCCCCCCTCGCTCCTCGCCCCCTCGCTCCTCGCCCCTCCCCCCTCGCTCCTCGCCCCTCCCCCCTCGCTCCTCGCCCCTCCCCCCTCGCTCCTCGCCCCTCCCCCCTCGCTCCTCGCCCCTCCCCCCTCGCTCCTCGCCCCTCCCCCCTCGCTCCTCGCCCCTCCCCCCCTCGCTCCTCGCCCCTCCCCCCCTCGCTCCTCGCCCCTCCCTCCTCGCCCCTCCCCTCCTCGCCCCTCCCCTCCTCGCCCCTCCCCTCCCCCCCTCCCTCCTCGCCCCTCCCCCCTCGCTCCTCGCCCCTCCCCCCCTCGCTCCTCGCCCCTCCCCCCCTCGCTCCTCGCCCCTCCCCCCCTCGCTCCTCGCCCCTCCCCGCCCCTCGCTCCTCGCCCCTCCCCCCCTCGCTCCTCGCCCCTCCCCCCTCGCTCCTCGCCCCTCCCCCCCTCGCTCCTCGCCCCTCCCCCCCCTCGCCCCTCCCCCCTCGCTCCTCGCCCCTCCCCCCCTCGCTCCTCGCCCCTCCCCCCCCTCGCTCCTCGCCCCTCCCCCCTCGCTCCTCGCCCCTCCCCCCCCCGCTCCTCGCCCCTCCCCCCCCTCGCCCCTCGCTCCTCGCCCCTCGCTCCTCGCCCCCTCGCTCCTCGCCCCTCGCCCCTCCCCCCCCTCGCTCCTCGCCCCTCCCCCCCCCTCGCTCCTCGCCCCTCCCCCCCCTCGCCCCTCGCCCCTCCCCCCCCGCCCCTCCCCCCCCTCGCCCCTCCCCCCCCCCCCTCGCCCCTCCCCCCCTCGCCCCTCCCCCCCCCCTCGCCCCTCCCCCCTCGCCCCTCCCCCCCTCGCTCCTCGCCCCTCCCCCCCTCGCCCCTCCCCCTCTCGCCCCTCCCCCCCTCGCCCCTCCCCCCCCTCGCTCCCCTCCCCCCTCGCCCCTCCCCCTCTCGCCCCTCCCCCTCTCGCCCCTCCCCCCCTCGCCCCTCCCCCCCTCGCCCCTCCCCCCCTCGCCCCTCCCCCCCTCGCCCCTCGCCCCTCTCGCCCCTCCCCCCCTCGCCCCTCCCCCCCTCGCCCCTCCCCTCCTCGCCCCTCGCTCCTCCCGCCCCTCCGCCCCTCCCCCCCTCGCTCCTCGCCCCTCCGCCCCTCGCCCCTCCCCCCCTCCCCCCCTCGCCCCTCTCGCCCCTCCCCCCCTACCCCTCGCCCCTCACCCCCTCGCCCCTCCCCCCCTCCGCTCCTCGCCCCTCCCCCCCTCGCTCCTCGCCCCTCCCCCCTCCGCCCCTCGCCCCTCCCCCCTCGCTCCTCGCCCCTCCCCCCCTCGCTCCTCGCCCCTCCCCCCTCCCCCCTCCGCCCCTCGCCCCTCCCCCCTCGCTCCTCGCCCCTCCCCCCTCGCTCCTCGCCCCTCCGCCCCTCCCCCCTCGCCCCTCCCCCCCTCGCCCCTCCCCCCCTCGCCCCTCCCCCCCTCGCCCCTCCCCCCCTCGCTCCTCCCCCCCTCGCCCCTCGCCCCTCCCCCCCCTCGCCCCTCCCCCCCTCGCTCCTCGCCCCTCCCCCCCTCGCTCCTCGCCCCTCGCCCCTCCCCCCTTCGCTCCCCGCCCCCCCTCCTCGCCCCCCCTCCTCGCTCCTCCCCCCCTCGCTCCTCGCCCCCTCGCTCCTCGCCCCTCCCCCCTCGCTCCTCGCCCCTCCCCCCTCGCTCCTCGCCCCTCCCCCCTCGCTCCTCGCCCCTCCCCCCTCGCTCCTCGCCCCTCCCCCCTCGCTCCTCGCCCCTCCCCCCTCGCTCCTCGCCCCTCCCCCCTCGCTCCTCGCCCCTCCCCCCCTCGCTCCTCGCCCCTCCCCCCCCTCGCTCCTCGCCCCTCCCCCCCTCGCTCCTCGCCCCTCCCTCCTCGCCCCTCCCTCCTCGCCCCTCCCCTCCTCGCCCCTCCCCTCCTCGCCCCTCCCCCCCTCCCTCCTCGCCCCTCCCCCCTCGCTCCTCGCCCCTCCCCCCCTCGCTCCTCGCCCCTCCCCCCCTCGCTCCTCGCCCCTCCCCCCCTCGCTCCTCGCCCCTCCCCGCCCCTCGCTCCTCGCCCCTCGCTCCTCGCCCCTCCCCCCCTCGCTCCTCGCCCCTCCCCCCCTCGCTCCTCGCCCCTCCCCCCCTCGCTCCTCGCCCCTCCCCCCCTCGCTCCTCGCCCCTCCCCCCCCTCGCCCCTCCCCCCCTCGCCCCTCGCCCCTCGCTCCTCGCCCCTCCCCCCCCTCGCTCCTCGCCCCTCGCTCCTCGCCCCTCGCCCCCTCGCTCCTCGCCCCTCGCCCCTCCCCCCCCTCGCTCCTCGCCCCTCCCCCCCCTCGCTCCTCGCCCCTCCCCCCCTCGCCCCTCCCCCCCCTCCCCCCCTCGCCCCTCCCCCCCTCGCTCCTCGCCCCTCCCCCCCCTCGCCCCTCCCCCTCGCTCCTCGCCCCTCCCCCCCCCTCGCTCCCCTCCCCCCCCCTCGCTCCCCTCCCCCCTCGCCCCTCCCCCTCTCGCCCCTCCCCCCCTCGCCCCTCCCCCCCTCGCCCCTCGCCCCTCGCTCCTCGCCCCTCCCCCCCCTCGCTCCTCGCCCCTCCCCCCTCGCTCCTCGCCCCTCCCCCCCTCGCTCCTCGCCCCTCGCCCCTCGCTCCTCGCCCCTCGCTCCTCGCCCCCTGCCCCCTCGCTCCTCGCCCCTCGCCCCTCCCCCCCCTCGCTCCTCGCCCCTCCCCCCCCTCGCTCCTCGCCCCTCCCCCCCTCGCCCCTCCCCCCCTCCCCCCCTCGCCCCTCCCCCCCTCGCTCCTCGCCCCTCCCCCCCTCGCCCCTCCCCCCCTCGCTCCTCGCCCCTCCCCCCCTCGCCCCTCCCCCTCGCTCCTCGCCCCTCCCCCCCCCTCGCTCCCCTCCCCCCCTCCCCCCTCGCCCCTCGCCCCTCCCCCTCTCGCCCCTCCCCCCCTCGCCCCTCCCCCCCCTCGCCCCTCCCCCCCTCGCCCCTCCCCCCCTCGCCCCTCCCCCCCTCGCCCCTCCCCTCCTCGCCCCTCCCCCCCCTCGCTCCTCCCGCCCCTCCCCCCCTCGCCCCTCCCCCCCCTCGCCCCTCGCTCCTCGCTCCTCGCCCCTCCGCCCCTCGCCCCTCCCCCCCTCCCCCCCTCGCCCCTCGCCCCTCCCCCCCTCCCCCCCTCGCCCCTCTCGCCCCTCCCCCCCTCGCCCCTCGCCCCTCACCCCTCACCCCCTCGCCCCTCCCCCCCTCCGCTCCTCGCCCCTCCGCCCCTCGCTCCTCGCCCCTCGCCCCTCCGCCCCTCGCCCCTCCCCCCTCGCCCCTCGCCCCTCCCCCCCTCGCTCCTCGCCCCTCCCCCCCTCGCTCCTCGCCCCTCCCCCCCTCGCTCCTCGCCCCTCCCTCGCTCCTCGCCCCTCCCCCCCCTCCCCCCCTCCTCGCCCCTCCCCCCTCGCCCCTCCCCTCCTCGCCCCTCCTCGCTCCTCGCCCCTCCTCGCTCCTCCCCCCCCTCGCCCCTCCCCCTCTCGCCCCTCCGCCCCTCGCCCCTCCCCCCCTCGCCCCTCCCCCCCTCGCCCCTCCTCGCCCCTCCCCCCCTCCGCTCCTCGCCCCTCCGCTCCTCGCCCCTCCCCCGCTCCTCGCCCCTCCCCCCCCTCCGCTCCTCGCCCCTCCGCTCCTCGCCCCTCGCCCCTCCCCCCCTCGCCCCGCCCCCCCTCGCCCCGCCCCCCCTCGCCCCTCCCCCCCTCGCCCCGCCCCCCCTCGCCCCGCCCCCCCTCGCCCCTCCCCCCGTCGCCCCTCGCCCCTCGCTCCTCGCCCCTCCCCCCTCGGCCCCTCGCTCCTCGCCCCTCCCCCCCTCGCTCCTCGCCCCTCCCCCCCTCGCTCCCCGCCCCTCCCCCTCCTCGCCCCTCCCCCCCCCCTCGCTCCTCGCCCCTCCTCGCTCCTCGCCCCTCCCCCTCCCCCCACCCCTCTCTCTTGCCCCCCCGGTCGCGCTCTCTCTCTCTTCCCCCCCAGTCGCGCTCTCTCTCTTCCCCCCCCAGTCGCTCTCTCTCTCTCTCTCTCCCCCCCACAGTCGCTGTCTCTCTCTCTCTCTCTCTCTCTTCCAACAACAACATGCCCTCGAAAAAGCCTTGGCACCACCGGGCACTCCAGCTACTAAGGATAGTGGTGTCTGTCTGTCCGTCCGTCTGCTATACACTCAAAAGTTATAGAGCGTACCTACACATATGTTATATCAAAAGAAAGCTGAAGTATTTACTTTTTGGTCAGACAAAAATTGTTCGGACAGTGTACAAAAAAGTTCAAAAATCCGCTCATTAGCGGTTGACCAATCCTACCGCTCATTAGCGTTGAGTGACGTGATGGTTGACCAATCAGTGCGTCACGGGGGGCGTTTCATTCTGTGTGTGGGCGGGCCTAATCCTGCAGCCTCCCGAAACGTCGCCGCCATTTTTTTCATACCGACAGCACCAGCACAACAAACCCCCACCTTACGGCTCCGGCACAGTATCCCGTTCCCGGCCCCGGCCCGCTGGAGCGGGAGTTGAGCTGGGCTCACTCGGGCCGGGCCGGGCCTGACGACCGCTCGGCCCGAGACACAGAGCGGGGCAGCGGCCGGCCGGCCGTCAACCGCGCGGCCCGAGACACAGAGCGGGGAAGCGGCAGTGGCCGGCCGTCAACCGCGCGGCCCTTTAAACTGCCATGGCAATGCCGGGCCCCCCCAGCTAGTATTATATAAACGGAACTACCAGTACAGTTACTGCTGATTTTAACTTAAAGGAAGCTACATAAATTCCTTTCAATTCCTTCCTCCCCATCTAAACCGCGCCCCACCCCGCACCGTCTCTGCACCTGCTTAATATCTGTTACATTTCCAGCTTTTTCCAGTTCTGATGTAGGGTCCCAGACCTGAAACGTTAACTCTCTTTCTCTCTCTCCACGGATGCTGCCTGGCTTGCTGAGTACTTCCAGCATTTTCTGTTGTTATTTCAGATTTCCAGCATCTGCAGTATTTTGCTATTGTTCTACATAAATTCCTCATGCATTATACTAAAAATGACTGTAGAATTGATTTTAAATCATCATCAAACTTTGGAAAGACCTTGAAAAACAGGTTCTTTCATGCATTCCTTTGTGTGGCAGCTGAGTGCAAGACAGTCAGAGCAAAGAGATTTAGAAACATGGCTGCTGTGTTTTGCAGTTTAAACTTAGGCTGCCTGCAGCACATCGATAGGGGCCAAGGAGGTGATGCATCACATACTATGTTCAGTCAACCAATGGCATTAATTAAGCAATACTGTATATGCAGTTTATTGATGCCACTTTTGAATTGGGGGAACATGCAGAAGCTGTGCCTTAATTGGACAATAAACAGAAGCGCAAAATCCTATGAATAATTCAATTATACTGTTTCCCTACCTGTAATTCATGTTTGCTCATTTTATTTGTAGAATCAGAAAAAAATTGTAACTATGGGAACAATGTTAACATCCCAGCATTAAAGTGGACAGAGTGGAGCTGCCTACCAGAGGAGTCCAAGTGTAAACAACTGTTAGAAGGAATAAGTGACTTTTTTAACAAATGAGGGGAATACTAAGGAAGATGCTCTATTAGATTTTATATGTAGCCATTACTTAAAATTAGTCTTGATTGATTATTCTAGATTTATATTTAGTATAATAAAAGGGGGAGTCCAAAAATAACAATACAGAAATGCAAGACTTCAGGTCAATTTGCCTGTGGTTATTCACATTCTTCAGAGAGATTGGTTGGGGGAAAACCAATAATTATGCCAGTTGTACTTGGGGAGTCTGTTGGAAGGAGCAGACTCCATGAGTTACATGACTTTCCCTTCCCCTATCCATTATCTTGTGATGTCATAGTACTTGTAAACTTAGTGTTATAAGCCCGGTGGTTATAGCGCGAGTTATGTAACCCTGGAGCCTGTGGATTAGCCTAGTTTCTGTCTTTTTTGTTTTTAATATGTGTAACTTAACTTGGACATCTTTTGTAAGTGAGTAGCATTTTAGTCACATTGATCGCACATCTTTTAATCTCTAGCATTTACTTTTATCACCTGTATGCTAATGGACCACTTTTTATCCGCTTGCTTATAAATTGTGATTGATATTGAGAAGAATGTGGCAGTTTTAAAAATGTGTTGCCACCTAAATGTAGTTACGGCAAATAAGCCTGATGTATTTGTTCTTTCTCTCACCTGATGGCAACAGTAAATCAAGCTGACAATTGCCAGATTTGCTGTAATATAATGTTCCTTGCCATTACAATGGTAAAAGCACAATAGAAGATGACATCATGCAGCTGAAACAATTGTGTACTCTAACCAAAGCAATCAGCCATTTTGAGCATTTGAACCAGAATCATGGTACCATTGGCTTATGGTATAGTGAAACGTAGGAACTATTGCCTAGCCTTTGACCCTCCACTCACCACAATACTTCTCCAGTTGTTGATTTGTTTAAACACTCCTTCAGTGTGTCTCACTTTAATCAAGATGGGCATGCTTGAGCAGATCTGGCTCACAATGGCTTGGCCACCCATCACCAACTGGGCAACATCAAGCTCTACTGGGCCTCGCTCTCTTCAGCCAAAATGGCACACTACTCTTGGATCATCCTGGAGAGCAAAGATAACCCCCAGTCAATGTTCCCCCTAACCAATCGGGAGGCCCCGTGCAGGCCGCTCACCAACTGCTGCCACCGGAAGAGATATGGCGCAGCAAATTTAAAGGGACTGCGCACTTAGACTGAAAATTAGAGGGAACATTGCCCCCAGCTATATTTCTCCACTGCCAACCATCTCCTTAAATACCTCCCTATTGCCCTCTGCACCCTTGTCTCTTAATAAGTGCAAAGAGTTTTCTTTTTCACCAAGCTAGAGACCATCCGCTCAGCTGCCTTTTCTGCATATACCCCCTTACCCTTGCCCACTAAACCAAACCTCTCTCCAACCCCCCCTCCTGTCCTTGTCCTGAACCCCATCTCTCTTTAGTTTCTCTATCATATCACTACATGACCTGAGTTAATCTCATTCTTGAGACCCACCTCCAGCTCCCTAGACTCCATTCCCAGTAAACTGGACTACCCAATTTCCCTTCCTGGCTAGCCAACATTGTAAATGGTTCCCTAAACTCCGATACTGTCCCCTTCCTTTCCAAACTGATGTCATCACTCCTTCCTCAGAAAATTCATTCAACCCCTCTGTCCTTGGATGTGTTGTTGGCTCCAAAATCCACACCTATCTTCCCTGCAACTTCCCGTTTGAATATCTCCAATCACGTTTCCACCCCTTTTGTCGCAGCCCTGCCTAAAGTCACAAACAACATTCACTATGACTGGTGCATTATCATTCCTCGACTTTTCTGCAGCATTTGACACTGTTGACCGCACCATCTTGCTACAACACCTCTGCTCCATTGCCCAGCTCGATGGGACTGTCCTCACTTGGTTCCACTCAGCTAGAGCATCTCCAGAAATGGCTTCACTCCTGCCCTCATTGTTTTACCGCAAAAGTCCCCAAAGACCTGGCTTTAACCTCTCCTCTACCTCATCTACATGCTGCACCTTTGAGTGCTCTTTTGCCGGCACTCAGATTCCTGGTGGCCCAGCTGGGCCCCGGGTCGCGCTGTGTAAGGCCGCTCTCCTTTAAGGGGAGGAAGGCCTGCAGTACCACGGCACGGCGTAGCGACGCAATATTCCCTTGCAGCGCCCCAAGAGGTAGGCGGGGCACTACCAGAAGCGCCCCGCTTCCCTCTTGGGCGCTACCGATTAATTTCGGCCACAGGGGTGCTAAACGTAGCGACCCGGTGAAGTTAGCGCCCCAAAGAGGGCGCGACTCAATTTTTCCCCCTAAATTTCTCATTTTTGTGTAAATCCTTCTATAGCCTTGATCTTCCCTATTTCTGTAACCTCCTACTTGTCTCCCCCAAACTCTCTTCCACTAGGCTTTTGTGCAACACTCCTTCACTTTGCCTCACCATTGGTCGTGTCTTCAGCTACCTGGGCCCCACATTCTGGAATTCTCTTGTTAAACCTCTCTGTCTCTCACCCCTCTGTCTCTCCATCTCTCGCTCTCTTTAAGGCCCTCCTTAAAACCCACATCTTTGGCCGAGCTTTTGGTCACCTCTCATAATATCACCTTTGGCTTGGCATCCTTTTTTTTTTTAAAAAAGCGTGAGCGCTTTGGGAGAATTTTAATGGGCCATTTGATGATTGCAATGGCCTCTGTTTGCAGCTTTTAACAGACAACATTGGATCATAGTTCTGAAGCAGCCCTGTAATCAGCATACTTTCCTCGGGCTTAACCACCTTGCTGCTGAAAAGGAGTTTTGGGTTTCCGGTAAATGAATGAATCTTCTTTCTTCTTTGAGTTACTACTGTGAAGTGTAAGGAATGAGGAAGCGTTAATTAAGAAGTAAATGTCTTGTTTTTATAGAGGTAGTACCTACCTTTCTTTACTATACTTCCCAGTTCCTCCAGATCCATCTTGTGGTTGACTATTTTCATTCCTAAGGGTAGAGATGAAAACAGAAGAAATTGGATAATGAAATATTTATTTTATCATTATTATCTGTTTTGTTTACCAAAGCTGAAGGTTTACTCTCCCACTTTTGTTGCCACTGGAGAAATTAGATCAGAGATAGTTTTATTGTTGAATCTTGTTGGGAGATACCGCAAAACAGGGACGATCTCAGTGGTGACAACTCATTTGAAGGGATAGATGGCCCTATGATTTTCCCAGTTGCATAGGTGGGGTCTGGCGTATTTAAAGAAAAATGAGTGCTCCACCTTTCTCTGAAGGCCATTAAACAAATTCTTTTGTAAATTCTTGGTGGATGAAATCTTGGCAATAATTTTGTTTCAATTGGCACAGTAAAATAAAACCAAGTCTTCAAATGTGTCCACCTCAGAATTTTCTCTTTTAAAAAAATAATTCTCATGATCTGGGTGTCACTGGCCGATATTGATTGTCCATTTCTAGTTGCCATATGGTTTGATACAATTGAGTGGCTTTCTAGGCCACTTCAGAGAGCAGTTGAGTCAAACAAGTTGGTGTGGTAGTTTTTAAAAAATTTGTTTATGGGATGTGGGCGTCGCTGGCAAGGCCAGCATTTATTGCCCATCCCTAATTGCCCTTGAGAAGATGGTGGTGAGCTGCCTTCTTGAACTGCTGCAGTCCGTGTGGTGAAGGTACTCTCACAATGCTGTTAGGGAGGGAGTTCCAGGATTTTGACCCAGCGACGATGAAGGATTGGCGATATACTTCTAAGTCAGGATGGTGTGTGACTTGGAGGGGAACTTGGAGGTGATGGTGTTCACATGCACCTGCTGCCCTTGTCCTTCTAGGTGGAAGAGGTCGCGGGTTTGGGAAGTCCTGCCGAAGAAGCCTTGGCAATTCTATGAGTATGACTGTGTCAGGCTGTTGCTTGACAAGTCTGTGAGACAGCTCTCCCAATTTTGGCACAAGTCCCCAGATGTTGGGGAGGAGGACTTTGCAGGTGTGCTGGTGCCGAGGTCGATGCCGGGTGGTCCGTCCAGTTTAATTCTTTTATTGTTTTTCGTAGTGGTTTGTTACAACTGAGTGGCTTGCTAGGCCATTTCAGAGGGCAGTTAAGAGTCAACCACATTGCTGTGTGTCTGGAGTCACATACAGGCCAGACCAGGTAATGACGGCAGATTTCCTTCCCTAAAGGACATTAGGGAACCAGATGGGTTTTTATGACAATCCGATAGTTTCATGGTTACCATTACTGATGCTAGTAATTATTCCAGATTTATTTAATTAACTGAATTTAAATTCCCCAGCTGCCGTGGTGGGATTTGAACTCACGTCTCTGGATCATTAGTCCATGCCTCTGGATTACTAGCCCAGTGACATTACCACAACGCTACCGTTTCCTAAGTAGAGTCACGTATAGGCTAGACTGGGTAAGATCCGATCCGCAAGTTTCCTTCCCTAAAGGACGTTAACGAACCATTTGGGTTTTTCCGAGAGCTTCGTAGTCACTTTTACTGATACCAAATTTTTATTTACAGATTTCTTTTAAGCTGAATTCAAATTCTCAAATTGCCATGGTGAAATTTGAACTCGTAGGGGTTGATTTTCCTGGAGCCATCAGGCGGGGTTTCAGGCATGTGGGTGGGGGGGGGGGGGAAATCCCGAATTCGGGGGTCCTGACACCGTCCCGCCCAAAACTCGCCTCCACATAGGTTTCATCGGAGGCGGGTACCCGCCCCGCACTGGGACCCGCTGACCCGAGGTGAGAAGGGATTAGTGCCAATTAACTGCCTGTTAACAGGCAGTTTTTAGCCTAATCCCTATTTTGAGGGGTGTCGTGTGGGATTCCCGATGGCTCCAAACCACGCCAGGTTAGAGCAGGCGGGCCTCCGGGTTGAAGGACTTGGAGGGGTCGCGATGTCGGTGTTCAGATGAGTGATGGGTGCATGAGTGCAAAGGTAAGTGTGTTTGGTGTGTCTAAAGTGTGTAAAGAATTTTAAATTACCTGTACTTACCTTAACAGCCTTTCTTCCTCTAGGTTTCGGGAGTCCATCACTCAGCCGGCACCGAAAGCAAAATGGCTGCGAGCTGTCAAAAGTGACAGCCTTCAGCTTTCATTGCCGGTGACAGTTCTAACTGAGTCTGTGTAGAAGGACTCAGGTTAGAAGTCAGACTGTCAGTGTTTGACAGCTTCAAACAGCTGTGAAACACTGATATTTCATCTGTCAAGACCTCTTGACAGATGACATTTCAGTCTGTGACGTCACCTGTTGCCGGGTGGCCTTAATTGGCCTGCTGAGCCCGCTCAACCAGGTCAATCAAGGGAAAATCGCATGGATTGGCCTGACGTCGATGTAGGCGGGACTAAAACCCGAAAGTTGTAGTCCCGCCTCCTTAACGAAAATCGACCCCATAGTTTCTGGATTATTACTTTGGACTTCTGCATTACTAGTGCAGTAACTTAACCACTACGCTATCGTACCTTTGAAACATTATATAATTTTCCTGGACACAATTCAAATTTGCAATTTTGGGATTCCATTTTGTATAATTTACTAAACAGCTTAAATTCTAGTATTTAAAATTAAACATTTTTGAAGGCAGACCTCCAAATAAAAGCATTGCTCAGTTTGGAAGAACTGGGTGGTGTCGTAGCCTTTCACTTCTGTGACTTGTGTTCAAAACCAGCTGAGAACAACAGGAGGCTAGTCTGCTTTGTTTGTTAATTGTAATGCTTCAATGTGAAATGAAGCCAGGCAGTTTCAACTCAATCCCTATTGGACAGGGGCCCACAGCCCAAAAGTGTCCCTAATTTGGCACTAAACTGACAATTTCACTCAGAAACCACGGGATGATGAGTGTAAGAAATGGAAGTGTGGTTGAGGTACATTGCTGAACCAGAATGGACAGGGCTTTACACTTCAATTTGCCATGTTATATCTAACCTGATTCTGATGCTAGTTGCCCAAAGCTGATGCTAGTATCATTCATTTTGAGCAATATTTTTTTTAAGCATCCACAGTAGTTTGCTTTTGTTTTAGTGTTTTTTGTTGAATTTTATTAAATCAATTATTAATCAATGGATTTCTACTTCTCAAATTAATTTAGTCAAAAGAAAGCTGCCAATGTCAGCATTGCTTGTAGATAGCAGTGAATACTGCATGCACTTGCAGATAGCAGTGAATACTGCATGCACTTGTAGTTCACCTCTGGTGATGATGATGATGATGATTAAGGGAGCAATGAGCTTGTTTTCATATTCACAGCAGTATTAATCCTTGTGCTCCTTGTCTGAGAAGTATGATCCAAACTGTGTTTCACTGTTCAAGGACAAGTGAAGATAGTGGGGCAGGAAAGCCAGATGGAAAGTTCAGACCTGCATGTGTCAAGGAAATGTCAAAATTGTAAAAAAGTTTTATAAACCATCAATCACGCATAGTTTCTTCTCCATAAATAGTCCGACAAGTACAGGAATTGGGCATAGCTGGTGAACTGTGGAGGTAATTACTGCTGGCCTGCTTAGCTGACTTCCTTAGCTATCTTTGGACTTGCAAGCCATTTTAAAACTGATGACATGCTGGGTTTGAGGGATGGCTTGCTTTCTGTAGGCACTCTTGCAATACTATAAAGATGAAGTTAAATTTTAGAAATTGCAGTGGGATAATGTTCAATAAAAATGAGTGTTGGAGCAATTATTTATGTTCACATAGGGGATTAATTAACCTTGGCTATGTTGACTTTCTTGCACACTTACTAACCTTCAGGTCATTTCGAAAGACTGGCTTCATTACGTTTGAGTTTAGTGAAGCAATTGGCAATTGATGCAATATAGCACTTCAAATAAAGTGACAAAGTAGGGAATATTTTTCTTCAGAGCTTTGATTCTTAATCATAAACCAACCTTTAAAGTTTAGAATATTATCACTGAGCTGCATTATTCAGGGATGTATTTTCAAAATCTAGCATCATGCTGGGATATTTGCATATTTTGCATGTATTCTCACTATACTGCAGTGCTCGTGCTGTTATCACTCAGTAGGAAGATATTTAAAAGATTCATATAGCAGTTGTGAAGTAGCCTACATCACAAAGCAATTCTCTCCTTCCTCTAAAAATGGTTATATGGGGATGAGTGGCTCTTAGAGATCAGAGGACAATAGGCATATTGTGGTTTTCTTTTCAATTACAGTAGAAAGTATTTGTTTTGTCAAACTGTAGCACAATAAAGAAAGAAAGACTTGCATTTATATCGCGCCTTTCATGACCTCAAGTGTCCCAAAGCGCTTTACAGCCAATTGAGTACTTTTGAAGTGTAGTCACTGTTGTAATGTAGGAAACGTGAGACATAACCATTTAAAATAGGGAGGATTATTTTATGGCTCAAAAAAAACTGTCCCACTAATGTACAAGAACATTAGGTTATGCAGCAGTATAGTTGAAATATAGCAGGAGCCACAGTTGTTCAGGTGCTTAGAAACCAAGAGCAATGTAAATTATCCTGTCACTGCATTCTTTTCAGAACTACAGCAAAATACAAATGAGTTTTAAGCTGTGAAAAGCAAATAATATCCATTATATTCAGACTTTGTATTCTATACTGGCTTACAAGGAAAATGCAAATAGATTTTTTCAACTGCGTTGCTTAATGCTCTGACCAGAATTTTGCCAAAGAGAAGTGAGGGCTGCATCACTACTCGACTTTCTGAAATGTTGTTTATTGCTGACCAAAAAAAATCCCAAACTGACATTTTTGGATTTATTTTCTTTAAAAGGAAAACTGCAGAATACACAGATATTCCTGTATAAGTTCAACTGATATTTAAGTCATAGGTATTCAAACTGTAGTCCCATGGTTATCAGATTTCTAGGTTTTTCTTTTACTAACATGCTATTTCTGTTGCTAAATATTAATAATGTTTTCTGAAATGGTAGCATAGTTTTCATTTGGCTCGCTGAATTGTCTTATCCAGCTAATGACCGAGCCTTTCCCCACTCAAGTTTACAGGCCTAGAATGACTTATCTGCAGCTCACAGAGGAACAGCGTGTGAGGAGGCTCCGCTTTACCAGGGAGGCTGTCACAGAACTCTTTCACCTGCTGCAGCACCAACTACAGTCCAGGACAAGGTCATAGACATCCTTGCCTGTGTCTGTCAAAGTCACGGTGGCCCTGAACCTTTATATCCCGGGGTCATTCCAATCTGCAGCAGGTGACCTCTGCAACATTAGCCAATCAGCTATGCAGGTCTGTATTCGCCAGGTGACGGATGGGCTCTTTGCCAAAGCCAATGACGTTGCAAAGCAGGAGGACAGGGCTCTGGGCTATGCCAGGATTGCAGGCTTCCACCAGGTGCAGGGCATCATCACATGGACTCACAGCCTCGCATGCTCCAGAAAAGAGCCTGGAGTCTACATGAATAGGAAGCGATATCACTGACTGAAAATCCAGCAGTTGTGCAAATGCATGCAGTGCATCATGCAGGTCTGTGCCAGGTTTCTTGGTAGCTGTCATGATGCCTTCATCCTGCGCCAGTCCTCCATCCCCCTTTTCTCTGACCCTGAGCATCAGGTCAAAGGCTAGCTGCTTGGAGACATAGGCTATCCTCTCCAGACCTGAGCACTGATGCAGACATGAGGTACAATCATTCCTGCACTCAAACCCTGATAAAGCAGACCATTAGGCTTTCTGAAGCAATGTTTCCACAGCCTAGATAGATCTCCCCATCTCTGTAATCGCCCTAAAACTCTCAGATATCTGCACTCCTCCAATTCTGGCCTCTTGAGCATCCCCGATTTTAATCGCTCCACCATTGGCAGCCGTGCCTTCAGCTGCTAAGGCTCTAAGCTCTAGAATTCCCTCCCTAAACTTCTCCGCCTCTCTACCTCTCTCTTTCCTCCTTTCTGACGTTCCTTAAAACCTACCTCTTTGACCAAGCTTTTGGTGATCTGCCCTAATATCGCCTTTTGTGGCTCAGTCTCGATTTTGTTTGATAATGCTCCTGTGATGCGGCTTGGGACTTTTTACTACATTATAGGCGCTATATATGTACAAGTTGTTGTTTTTCTGGAGGTGTGCTGCAGCACAGCCCCAAAGGAGTTTCTAGGAGTATTGTTGTCTGCTGCAGGCTGCACAACTTTGCTATTCAGAGGGGCCAACCCATCGACCTAGCTTCAGAGGAGACATAGAGGTGGAGAAACATGAAGAACAGGCATCGGTAGTGGGGAAAATGCTAGAGTCTATTATAAAAGATGTAACTTGGAAAGCAGTGACAGGATCGGACAAAGCCAACATGGATTTACAAAAGGTAAATCATGCTTGACTAATCTACTGGAATTTTTTGAGGATGTAACTGGTAAAATAGATAAGGGAGAACCAGTGGATGTGGTGTATTTGGACTTTCAGAAGGCTTTCGATAAGGTCCCGCATAAGAGATTAGCGTGCAAAATTAAGGCACATGAGATTGGGGGCAAGGTATTGACTTGGATAGAGAACTGGTTGGCGGACAGAAAGCAAAGAGTTGGAATAAATGGGTCGTTTTCCGAGTGGCAGGCAGTGACTAGTGGGGTACCGCAAGGATCGGTCCTAGGAGCCCAGCTGTTCACAATATATATTAATGATCTGGACAAGGGAATTGGATATAATATCTCCAAATTTGCAGATGACACAAAGCTGGGTGGGAGGGTAAGCTGTGAGGAGGATGTCGTGAAACTCCAGTACGATTTGGACAGGTTGGGTGATAGTGCATTTGCCATGTTTCTGCCCAATAATGTGGATAAATGTGAGGTTATCCACTTTGGTGGCAAAAACAGGAAGGCAGATTATTATTTGAATGGCAATAGATTGGGAGAAGGGGAAGTGCAACGAGACCTGGGTGTTATTGTGCACCAGTCGCTGAAGGTAAGCATGCAGGTGCAGCAGGCGGTTAAGGCAGAAAATGGTATGTTGGCCTTCGTAGCAAGAGGATTCGAGTACAGGAACAAGGATGTCTTGCTACAGTTGTACAGGGCCTTGGTGAGACCACATCTTGAATATTGTGTGCAGTTTTGGTCGCCTTACCTGAGGAAGGACGTTCTTGCCATGGAGGGAGTGCAGTGAAGATTCACCAGGCCGATACCTGGGATGGCAGGAATTACATATGAGGAGAGATTGTGTCGATTGGGCTTATACTCACTGGAGTTTAGAAGATTGAGAGGGGATCTCATCGAAACCTATAAAATTCTGTCAGGCCTGGACAGACTAGATGCAGGAAGGATGTTTCTGATGGCCAGGGAGTCCAGAACCAGGGGTCATAGTCTAAGGATAAGGGGTAAGCCATTTAGGACTGAAATGAGGAGGAATTTCTTCACCCAGAGAGTGGTGAACCTGTGGCATTCTCTACCACAGAGGGCGGTGGAGGCCAGTTCATTAAATATATTCAAGAAAGAGTTGGATATATTTCTTGAGGATCAAGGGAATTGGGGAGAAGACAGGGACAGGGTACTGAATTTGGATGATCAGCCATGATCTCATTGAATGGCAGAGCAGGCTCGAAGGGCCGAATGGCCTACTCCTGCTCCTATCTTCTCTGTTTCTATGTATGTTTCTATGATCAGGAAGGGTAATGTCCACCTATCCTGCCAGATTCAAGACCTCTTCGGCTTAAAACACATTGGGGGCGAAATTCAGCTCCTTTGCGCCTGCCATTAATGTCTCCAAGGGGCGCTAATGAGGCGCCAAAAGTTTATCGCCGGGGTGGGGGGGGGGGGAAAAAGAGAAGGAGGTTGCGGGAGGGAAAGCACCACCTGCGTAATTCAGCGGGGCATTGCTGAGGCAATACCCGATAGCGCTATGCCCCCGCCAGTAGCACCCCGGGCCGCCACGCCTCCGGCAATGACATCCATGCCGTGCGCAGCGACCCCTTACTGCCCTATGGCAGAAATTCGGCTACACCCCATAAGGCTGCCGCGGGTGGTGTCAGTGCCAGCCTTGCTGGTTGCGAGCCGGGCCGACCTACACTCGCCGGGCGGTAGTTAAAGGGGAGGTGCGGCCGTGACCCGTACCACCATTTTCTTCTTTTGGCCGACCTCCAGGTCAGCCCTCTGAGGTGTGGCGTGGTCCTGGCCGCCATTGCACAGCCCGGCACCGCGTCTCGGCACGGGGCTGCTGCTATGGCACCACGCTGCCCTGGTGGCCTAGTTGGGGCCATCAGAGGCACTATATAGAGTATGCAGCGGCCCTCCACTTTAGCTCCACTTCTGGGGCAGGGCGGTAAGGCAAATTTGGTGGCCGGGGTGGGACTTCCTTGCCAGGTGCAGGATGTCCCGCCTCGCCAGCATTACTGCCCTGAAATGGGGTGCTACTGAATTTCGCGCCCATTATTCGTGTATGCTGACACTCCCTCCCAAGATCAGTCCCAGTCCTTCAGCCATCCTTAGGACTGCACTCAACTCAAACACAAGCATGGAGCTCCCTGACAAAACATGTTGTGTGGTCATCAAATACTCACCAAACTCTTGTCAAAATCGCCAAAGACTAAACATTAAATTGTATGTGATGCACTTGAGCAAATGTTATTAACTCTGAATTCGTCCTATGGGTACAAATATAGACTGTTCATCACAATAATTCATTAACAGCTTCAAATTACAAATCTACCAGATATGTTTAAAGTCTATTTCAGTGTATTGCTGATAATCTCGCAGCTTTAATGATGTGGTTCTTTGATCTTGTACAACTTCGTCCTGCTGAGTCGGCGTAGTATAGTTGACTATCTCGCCTCCCTTTGGTCACTGACGTTCAATTCTGGCATGAGGAATCTTTGACCATAGATATGGTATCCATTCCCTCCATCTGCCTCTCTTCTGGATAGATCCAAACTTGCTTGTCTGTTTCAATATCTGGGCTAGAGCTAGTTCGAATTTCTGTTGCTCTTACACTCAAGAGAAATTTAAATCTTACATACAAGAGATGCATATAAATATTTGCCTATATCTGGCCAGATTTCTTCAACTTGAAGTCTTTTAACACTTTTTCATCTTAGAAATCCTGTTTCACAAGCTACTCATTTCTTAACCTTCTGAAATCTTCTCCAGATTTATCCAAACCTCTCTCAACTCCTATAAATGACTTACTTTCTCTCTCATACTCTCTCCTACACAATTGCAATATTTTATCGCAAGAATTCACATTTTAGATGTGAATCATTTTAAACAGACACATATTGGGACTTAAAATAATCAAATTTAATTATAAGACGAAAACCAGACTTGCTTATAGCTGGCAACTCCTTTACTTTCCCAACCATAAATAATGTCAAATCTGGACAACAGTGGGTAAAAGGGGCATTCCTTTGAGTCCCTCCTGGTATAATTTATCTTGCCCCAACAGCATAACTTATACTTTATCTCTGGGTTTGTGACCTTGACAGCCTAGGCCTACCAGCTCTGGTTGTAAAATGCCTTTGTCCTTGGACTGCTGCTGAAGTATCCCTGCTTTTTGCGGGGAGGTCTTTTATACAAATCGAGATTTTATTTTAAATATTTTGGCTTATGTTAGCAGTTATCATTGTGAACTTCAAGAGCTTTAGCACTTTACCACAGTAATTCTTGTTATCAAATGATCCTAGGAATATAGTAAAAATCAAAATATTTCCAGCCATGTGAAGTTTCTGTGGTAGAAATAGAACGTGCTACAAGACAGTAAAGGTCAGTCGGCATCTGATGTGATGTTTTAGGGAAGGTTGGAAATAAATAGGAAAAAGGGAGAGGGGGAGATGGATTTACAGGAACAGCAATCACAGAGAAGGAGTTAATGGTTTAAATGACCTGTAAAGGTGTTGAGGATATAAAAGATCATCAGAGAGATGATGCAGAGATATAAAAAAGAATGTGCAAATAGTGGGGAATGGATTGCCTGTTTATCTTTCAGTCTTGTTCTGAGGAAGAGTACACACGTGAAATGTCATTAACTGCTGTTATAGATGCTCACTGAATGCTGTGTTCCAGCATTTTCTATTTTTATTTCAGATTTCCAGTATATGCACTCTCTTCTTTTTATTTAACCTTCTGTTTCTAATTCTAGCTTTATTTCGCCACCTGGTTTTAATTTTGATTAGTTATATGTGAAGAAAGAAACTTATAGTGACTGACGTACTCAAAAAAAAAAAAAATCAATTTTTCATATTAGTTACATTGGTGAAGGGCTAACATTACCAGAGCTAGTGCTAGTTAACACCTAACCAGGCCGTTTAACTCAAACACTTTTGTTCTGTTTGATATATATCACTGTTCAAGTGCAGAGACCTGCTGTTGTTATTGAGTGTATCTTTTTTGTTGGACCATTTGTGACTATCCAGACCTGTTTAATATGTTATTGTGTTAGTGACCTGAAAATGGATGAAACACTTTTAAAGGACACAACCAGTGATGTGTGGGTATTGCTGCTAGTGATTTGCAAACCATAAATCTAGTCACTAACATTTTGAGGTATGTAAAGTTCTGAGAGGAAGGTGAACTGGTTCAAAGTCTCGAGTAAAAATTTGCTAAATGCAATGATCACTTTATCCAAACTTGGAGTTGATTACGGGAAATAATTACGATGTAACATTTTTGCACATGACAATGATGCATCAAATAGTTATCTCGCAGTCGAGCGCACAAGCTATTCTATTCTCTTTCCCTTTATAAAAGTAAAGTCCATTTAATAATCTTCATCACATACTATTTGATTGCAAATCCCATAAAAAGCCGATTGAAAGAAACCATCTTCATGGTTAGCACCTTTTTTTGTTTCCAACCAACTCTTGAGCCCGTTTCAAATATTAAATATAACCTTTCAAACAAGTATAACATTTTCTGAAATTGTTGATGCACAAAAGGAGTTGGTGTTGGTGATCATCTAAGCTTCATAATTCAACCAGATAATTTTATGGTGCAAATGTTGTTTATTTCCAAAGGAAGGAGGAGGAATGAAGAATTATTTGTACTAACCCATGGAACTTAATCTGGAAGTTAACGCAGAATATGGCCAAGACGTCAAATGACTTCCAACAGTTAGAAACATAGAAGATAGGAGCAGGAGTAGGCCATTCGGCCCCTCGAGCCTGCTCCGCCATTTAATGAGATCATGGCTGATCATCCAAATTCAGTACCCTGTCCCTGCTTTCTCCCCATATCCCTTGATCCCTTTAGCCTTAAGAAATATATCTAACTCCTTCTTGAATATATTTAATGAATTGGCCTCAACTGCCTTCTGTGGTAGAGAATTCCACAGGTTCACCACTCTCTGGGTGAAGAGATTCCTCCTCATCTCAGTCCTAAATGGCTTACCCCTTATCCTTAGACTGTGACCCCTGGTTCTGGACTCCCCCGCCATTGGGAACATCCTTCCTGCATCTAGTCTGTCTAGTCCTGTTAGAATTTTATAAGTTTCAATGAGATCCCCTCTCATTCTTCTAAACTCTAGCGAATATAAGCCTAATCGACCCAATCTCTCTCCATATGTCATTCCTGCCATCCCAGGTATCAGTCTGGTGAATCTTCACTGCACTCCCCCCATGGCAAGTACATCCTTCCTCAGATAAGGCGACCAAAACTGCACACAATACTCAAGGTGTGGTCTCACCAAGGTCCTGTACAACTGCAGCAAGACATCCTTGCTCCTGTACTCGAATCCTCTCGCTATGAAGGCCAACATACCATTTGCCTTCTTAACCGCCTGTTGCACCTGCATGCTTATCTTCAGCGACTGGTGCACAAGGACACCTAGGTCTTGTTCCACTTCCCCTTTTCCCAATCTATTGCCGTTCAGATAATAATCTGCCTTCCTGTTTTTGCCACCAAAGTGGATAACCTTGCATTTATCCACATTGGGCAGATGCATGACAGATGCAGTATAATCACCCAACCTGTCCAAATCATACTGGAGTTTCTCTGCGTCCTCCTCACAGCACACCCTCCCACCCAGCTTTGTGTTGTCTGCAAACTTGGAGATATTACATCTAGATCATTAATATATATTGTGAATAGCTGGGGTCCTAGCACCGATCGCTGCGGTACCCCACTAGTCACTGCCTGCCACTCGGAAAAAGACCCGTTTATTCCAACTCTTTGCTTCCTGTCTGCCAACCAGTTCTCTATCCAAGCCAGTACCTTACCCACAATTCCATGTGCTTTAACTTTGCACGCTAATCTTTATGCGGGACCTTAATCGAAAGCCTTCTGAAAGTCCAAATACACCACACCCACTGGTTCTCCCTTATCTATTCTAGCAGTTACATCGTCAAAAAATTCTAGTAGATTCGTCGAGCATGATTTACCTTTTGTAAATCCATGTTGACTTTGTCTGATCCTGTCACTGTTTTCCAAGTGATCTGCTTTTACATCTTTTATAATGGATTCTAGCATTTTCCCCACTACCGATGTTAGGCTTACTGGTCTATAATTCCCTGTTTTCTCTACCACTTTTTTTAAATAGATAAAGTGGATAGAATTCCTGCTTTTATATTGAAACTCCCCAAGTAACTGTATTATCCTTAGGTTAGCAATAGATAATAGAGGGAAAGAACTGCATAATAATTCACATGGCATCTCGCACTGTACACTGCTTAACAATTCTCTGCATGATTTACTGAATCTCTGTGAAGGAGATACACATGGACTTATTTATTTTGATGGTACCCTTAAATACATGCACAAAATCTGTTTTGGTTAATGAATTTGCAGTAGGCTGAAATGTAAAGCATGATTGAGCATAATTTCATTTTATTTCAGTTCATTTCTGAATAAAAAGTTTGGCAGTGCTCAGAATAGAAAAATCACCTGGTCTGGGTGACTTAGGTTGCTAAGGGAAGTAAGGATGAAAATTGCAGAGGTTCTGGCCACAATCTTCCAATCCTCCTTGGATATGGGAGTTGTGCCAGAGGACTGGAGGATTGCAAATGTTACACCCCTGTTCAAAAAAAGGGGAGAGCAATAAACCCGGCAGCTACAGGCCAGCCAGCCTAACGTTGGTGGTGGGGAAACCTTTAGAAACATCAAATTGGGACAAAATTAATTGGCAGTTGGAAAAATATGGGTTAATAAATGAAAGCCAGCATGGATTTGTTAAAAGAAAATAAATAACTTGAGTTCTTTCATGGAGTAATAGAGAGGTTTGATTAGGGTAGAGCAGTTGATGTTGTGTAAATGAACTTTCAAAAGATGTTTGATAAAGTACCACATAATAGACTTGTTAGCAAAATTGAAGCCCATGGGATTAAAGGTGTTAAGTCTGTGTGTTATGTTGAGAATTACTACACAGACCACAAGAGTAAAATTTAACAGGTCTTTACTGGTTGAAGGTCAGGGTGGAACTGCCCAATAGATCATTACACAGCACTTATATACCAGTGTGGTCACCACCGGTATTACAGTATACAGCAGCCAAGATAAAGTAGTGCAACCCTTAAAATAGTTCTCTTAAAGGTGGAACGGTTACATACACTACAAAAGGAGCAGTGGCTGTGTGGAAATTAAATTGGCTAAGGGGCAGAAAGCAGAGAGTAGGGATGAGCGGTTGTTATTCAGACTGGAGAAAAGTGTGTAGTGGTGTCCCCCAGGCATCAGTGTTGGGACCACTGCTCTTTGAGATATATTAATGACCTGGACCTGGGTATACATGACATAATTACAAAATTTGCAGATTACATGGCACTCAGAAATGCAGTAAACAGTGAGCAGAATAGTAACAGATTTCAGGAGGACATAGGCAGACTTTAGACAGGTGAAATGGGCAGACACATAGCAGATGAAATTTAACATTCATTTTGGTTGGAAGAATGAGGAGAGGCAATATAAACTAAATGGAACAATTTTGTAGGGGGTGCAGGAACAGAGACCTGGGGGGTCACATACACAAGTCTTTGAAGGTGGTAGGACAAGTTGAGAAGGCTGTTAAAAAGGCATACGGGATTCTTGGCTCTATAAATAGAGGCATAGAGTACAAAAGCAAGGAAGTTATGCTAAACCTTTATAAAACACTGATTAGGCCCCAGCTGGTATACTGTGGCCAATTCTGGGCACCCCACTTTAGGAAGGATGTTGAACCTTAGAGAGGTTGCAGAGGATTTTTACTGGAATAGTACATGGGGTGAAAGGCTTCAGTTACGTGGAGAGACTAGAGAAACATGGGTTGTTCTCCTTGGAGCAGAGAAGGTTCAGGGGAGATTTGACCGAGGTGTTCAAAATCATGAAGGGTTTTGATAGACTAAATAAGAAGAAACTGTTTCCACTGGCAGAAGGGTTGGTAACCAGAGGACACAGATTTAAGGTAATTAGCAAAAGTACCAGAAGCAGCATGAGGATAAAATGTTTACGCAGCAAGTTATTATGATCTGGAATGCACTGCCTGAAAGGGCGTTGGAAGCAGATTCAATAATAACTTTCAGATGGGAATTGGATAAATACTTGAAGTGGAAAAAATTGCAGGGCTATGAGGAAGGAGCAGGGGAGTGGGACTAATGAGATAGTTCTTTCAAAGAGCCAGCACAGGCATGATGGGCCGAATGGCCTCCTTCTGTATCATTCTGTGATCTAAGAAGCCTCATAGCAAAACACTTCTAACTAGACAAGGTCATTGTGGGCCCTTGTACACCTCACTTAAAAGGGATTTTCTTGTTTTGCTTATCATTTTCTAAAGTGTCACCTTGAATCTTTATGCCAATTAGTCAGTCAGTCAGGCCAAATGTACTTTGCAGCTGTAACAATTGACCATGTTGTGGGTTCCTTTTTGATGTGCGAGTGTGCTCTGAACTGGATAATTGTTCTAGATGCTGTGTTGCAACTTGGCCTATTAGAAGTTGATATATCCAAAGAGAAAGTTTAAAGTATGTTCTCACTGATGTCTACAAGAGTACCTGTTTTCCTTGTGAATTGCTTTGATTTACACGTAGGTTAAGGTAGATATTGAACTTTTGAAAAAAGTTTCTTTTTAAAACATAGGACAGCTGCTTAATCAATGACTCCAATTTCAAAGCATGGAATTCAACACTGAAACAAATCCAATCACACTGGTTATAGAAAACCAGAGTATGAAACTACTGTAAAAACATGAAGGGTGGTGTAGTGTTTGTATTGGTTCTGTCTGACTCACTGTGTATGAGCAAAGGTTGAATTTGACCTTCACTGAATAGCTGGTCTGGTGACTAATTTGTTACACTTTCTCATTAGATTTTATAGTTCTTTCAAAGATAAATGATTTAAAACTTTATCTCCAATTTTTTTTTGCTCATTGTTATTTATCATTTGAAGTTGATAACTTTTTTTGCAAAATTCAAATATGCGGTTAACACTAAAAATCATAACTGTCCATTTCTTCCAGACTGCAAGTATTATTTTGCTTTAGGTTCAATGAGGTATCAGATTCTTGTACTTGTGATGGAGGTACTCCTACGCGTAGTGATGAAACTGGTTTACCAACGTGAAATGTCGCCCCGATAAATAATGTCTCCATTTACGCAATGCTTCTACTATTGCGTATGCCTCTTTCTCGAAGAATGTCTTTTTTCACTATTGTTCAAAGTACGTGAGAGAAAGGCCACAGGTCTTCCATTTTGGTTCAGAGTAACCCCAATTGCAAAATCAGAAGCATCCGTCTCGATCACAAAAGGAACCTGCTCATCAATAGAATGCACAACTGCTCCTAAAATATCCTTTTTAAAATTCTCAAAACATGTCCTGGCCTCCCATGATAGAGGATATGTCGTAACCCGAATAAGAGGCCGGATCTTCCGTGAAAAATTTGCAATCCAATTAGAATAATAAGAAAACAGTCTAACAACTCGTTGCAAAGCCTTAGAATTAGTAGGACAAGGTAAATCAATGGTCGCAGACATTCTGGATGTGGTTTAATCTTGTTTCCCGAGATAATATACCCCAATAGATTTACCTCAGTAGTCGAAAAGATACATTTCTCTTTATTAAAAGTTAAACCAACTTTTTCCGCAGCTTGAAGGAATCTTTTTAAATTAGAATCATGCTCCACCCTTGATTTGCCACACACTGTGATGTCATCTAAGTATGAAAAGGTGTCAGAGAGGGAGTTATCACTTATAAAAGCATCCATTGCCTGTTGAAAACAAGCAACACCATTAGTAACACCAAATGGTATTCAGCAAAACTGATACAGCTTTCCACCAGCCTCAAAGGCCGTATATGGTTGATCCTTCTTAACAATAGGAATCTGATGATAAACACTCTTTAGGTCAATAGTGCTAAAAACCTTGTACTGAGATACTTTATTGATAAGCTCATCAATCTTAGGCAAAGGGTACGCATCTAATTGAGTATACCTATTAATAGTTTGGGAATAGTCTATCACCATTCGTTTCTTGTGTCTCTCGTTAGTCGTGACAACTACCTGTGCTCGCCAAGGCGAACAACTAGGTTCAATGATTCCTTCCAATAAGAGACGTTGAACTTCAGAATTAATAAATTCTCTATCCTGACTACTATATCTTCTTGACTTGGTAGCAATTGGCTTACAATCCAGCATCAAATTGGAAAAAAAAGTGATAATGGAGAAATGGATAAAGAGGTTAATCCACAAATAGATAAAGGTGGCTTAGTCCCTCCAAATGAAAGACTAAGAGACTCGTGTAACTGAAGCACATCATGTCCAATCAAAATATCCACAGAGATTAGGCAAAACAGATAGGCGTATATCAGTATACGTATTACCTAGAAGAATCATTTTCACAAAGCAACAACCAGCTATTTGTGAAGTAAGGGTCGTCTGAGCCATACACACCTGATACGTAACAGGCAAAATTTTCAAATGCTTCTCCTTCGCAAACTGAAGACTTATAAAACTCTCAGTACTGCCCGTATCTATAAGGGCCTTCACTTCCAACCCATTAACTTGAGCCGTAACTATAGCTTTGTTTAGGCCATGAGCAAATGCAGCAGAAATTGATGCAATAAACGCCCTATCTAAAGGCTGAATAGTCACAGAGGAGGAGGTGGTAGAGGAGGGCCCTCCCACACCAGGAGAGGAGGAGGTAATTGAACCTGATGATTTGCACACACGTGCATAATGACCTCTCTTGCCGCATTTACTACACACAGCCTCCCGAGCAGGACACTTCAGACGAGGGTGCCGGATATTCCCACAAAAATAACACTTCTGAATCCTAGAGGCAACAGCCGCCGAAGTAGAAACTGTTTCAGAATCTAGTAAACCACTCCCATTAAGTCCACATAATTCCTTTTCATCCGGAACTGCCGAAACCACAGTCGCAGGCCGATTAAAAAGAGCATAAGAATCCGAACTTCTCTGAGCCACATCCAATGTAGAAGCTTGCTCAAAAGCACTTTTAAGATCCAAAGTCTTATTTTCTAACAACCGCTGACGAATTGATTTAGACAGTAATCCATTAATAAAAGCATCCCGTACCGATTCTTCCTTATATTCTTCAGCCGTCACGGCCTTATAATTACAGTTAACACTAAGGCACCAAAGTGCTTGTAAATAAGTATCCAAAGATTCTCCCACCTGCTGCCTACGGGCAGATAGAAGGTGACGTGCAAATACCTCATTCTTTGGTTTAACAAAAATCTTTTCCAATGTAGAAATAGCCACTTCATAAGTTTTACAGTCCAAAATATATTTATATACATCCGGAGCAATGTAGTTGATCAGCATATTCAGCTTATTTAGAGACTCTTGATCCAACACGCCCAAAAAGTTTTTAAATGTACAATACCAATGTTTCCATTTATCATCCACTCCAGCAGAAGTGGGGTCAGCCTTGAATCGTTCTGGTTGAAGATATCGCTCCATTCTAACATAAAGTTAATAAATTGAAATAAAGAATAGATTTGCCTTCCAAAGCTAGGCTTTATTAACTTTAAAATCTGCAGCACATCTTTCCACATCCAGTCCTAACCAAAGCTGGAAAAGAACTGAATTTAAGGTGGCCACCACACATCATGTGACATCAACTACCAATGAGATTACAACATATATCCCAAGGCAGTTAACAAACAACCAATCACAATACTTTTACTAAACAAGGAATAATCACCACAAGTATATTTTGGGTAGTTTCACCTTTTGATGACTGCATTTGTGATCTGGGTGACCTCTTCAATTTGATTTTTCTGGATAACTTTTCCTTACAGTTGAATTTATTTCAGTGTAAATTGAAGTTGAGACTTCTGCTTTTGTCCTCATCAAGGAAATCTTAAGTGTGATTTATCATCATGAAATCATAAATAAAATATTATAAACCCATTTAGATATGTAAAGGGTTGTTTATTTTAAAGAGTGAGGCATGCCAAAATAATGACATTTTACACCAAAATGAGTGAGAGGTGCATCTTGGCAAAAGCTAATCACTAAAAGTAGTTTAAATTTAAGATTAAGTTCATGCTTTTAGTTACATACTAGAGAGAAGATATACTATAGTGAGAAATTAATGCCATTGAAACCACTTGTCTAAAAGACATTGGGGGAACATAAGAATATATTGGCACCAGAGTCAAAAAACAGAATATACAGTTCATTACATGTATCACTGAATTGATTTTCTTGCAAAATGCCTGTCCTACCCGCCCCGCCTACCGCCCCCCCCCACCCCTGTTAAACTACTGATGTTATCATCTTTGGTCTTTTCCCTGGGTTGTACATTTCAAACATTCACTTTCTGTTTTCTGAGCTTCAACCCCTGCCCACTGCTTCTTGTTCTTAGGGTTATGGTAAGGAGTTTGTCAGGTTTCAACTTGTTGAGATCCTTAAGGATCTTGAACACTTCAATAAGGTCATCTCGGTCTTCTCTGGTGCAAACAAACTCAGCTTCTGTAGTTTGTCTTTGTAGCCCAAGTGCCTGATACTGGGTGCCAGGTGGGTAGCCTTATCTGCACATTTTTCTAGTAGCATGATGTCCTTTCTATAATATGTTGACCAGAACTTCACGCATTACTCCAGATGGTGATAAACCAATGCCCTTACATGCTCAATAACACACTCTTTGACTTGTGTTCTATTTCATATGCTATACAACCCAAGACCCTATTTGCCTTATCTACCGCTGCTGCAAACTATGCAGATAGTTTCAACAATCTGTCCACCAATACCCCCACATCCTTTTCCTGTGCGGTATCCTGTAGCGTACCGCAACTTAGTTTATTGTTCCAGTGTTTCTTCTCCCTGCCCCATCTCATTGAAATATTTTCTTATCAGGTTATTCCAATAATTATCAACAGTGAGTATAGTTTTACAATGTATCTCTCTTCTGACTAATGTGGCCCAACAGTTGCAGTGCTAAACTGTTTTACTCAAAACTAGGGGATCCACATTTGAATGCAAATTTTGACTGACATCCAGCTTCTGGCTTCTTTGGGTAAGGAACGGGTTCCCGTCTTGGCTGCATCATTTGAGGAAGGGATCCTGTTTGAATTACTTGAGTATTCTGACTTTTAGTTGGTCAACCAAGCAACAGTATTTAACAGTGTTTTGCTGAATAGAAACATTGCTTTATAAGAAGCTATTAAAAAAAAAGCACACGTTGTGATTGGCCAGGTTACATGGCCAGATGCGTTTGAATAGGATAAACAAGTCAGATTTCATTTGAACAGAGTTGTTTACATTCAGCAGCATGTGATTCTGCAAGGTTTGTCTTACTGCCGCCTGTGGCTCAATTTGTCATTTAAGTTGGCAATTTTCCATAGAGATCAGCCAATGTATATTCTACTATCTTTGAAAATCATTAATTGTATTGTAGATAGGTGTGTTTGTGATGAGTAGTTAAATATTCTTGTGGGTCATTGAGCACATTGGTGTGACCTTGGAATAAAGTATGTGAAATTATTTTAGCAGATTTGATTCAGTATGAATTTGTGATCTAGCCTACATTTCACTGCTTTATAATATGCCATTGGTGATTGAGAGGCTATCATTTATTACCTTAAAAGTTTTCCAAATTTGTAAAACAACAATGAACTTGGACTAATCTACATTAGTCATTAATTAATGTGCCTTGTTATTCTGTGAGGTTCCAGAGTGTCTCATTAACTTACTGCTCTACTACGAATGGGTTCAGGAATTTTGTCAGCCAGTGACCCACAGCTGTAGCTGTGTGATGAGCTTCATTGTACTAAACAGCATTAGACGAAACAGTAGCAAATTCCCTGCAATATATACATACTATAGGGCTGATTTTCCAGGTGCACTACTAGTGGGGCGTCTTGTCCCCCGATGGCTTACATTAGGAAATCACAAGTGTGATCTTCACAATTTTCCAACTGTTAACTTTAATGCATAGAAAATCGTGGGCTCACACCTACAATATCCCGGTATGCACCATCAGTGAGTGAGGTTTCCAGTCCGGAGTACACAGTAAGAAAATCAGCCCTTGTGTGTTTGTTTAATTCAGTCTCATGTTTGGCATCACATCTTGTTGCCAAACCCCAACATTTTCCTTAAATGCTGATAGATCCTAACTTATCTCTCTGAATGTTGGCAGACACCCTCTCCCTCAGTGCTTCCATGGTCCCTTGCCCCAAAGTCATGCCAGGCTCTTGTCTGCCACAGACCACACACTCCCTTCTAACCCATTGCTGCCTCTGCCCACTCCACCCATGTATCACATCCCGGCCACAATCCACCCACACTTTCTTCTGACGTAACCATCTGGCCCCATTTTCTCTCTCATTTGCACTTGACACACTAGCTGCTGGACAGCCTGTCCTCATCTGATCCCGATATCCAGCTCTGTCCCACCACATATTGGCTGTCATTTTACTGTTCACTTTGGTTTTTAACAACGGTAACATGCAGGAATTCGGTATATCATTAAAGAACATTTGTGGGGAGAAGAAAGGGGAACGAGAGATTGACGAAGGCTGATAGAGTTTATCATAAAGATAAAAATACCAAAATGAGAAATATTTGTGAGATCCATACATGTAGGCAGAGTGAGAGAGAAAGAAAGAGAAGGAGGAAAGGAGCTGAACACAAATAGAGGGACCCAAAGAATGAGAAAGTGGGGAAATAGCAAAGAAACAGTTACAGAAAATGACACACTTGTTTTTGTGTCCATCAGCAATATCACAAGAGATCAACTTATTACATAGCAACACATTGTGGGATTTGATAATTTGGCCATTGGACAGCGCTCCTGGTACTCCATGGCTCTGTGTGGCAATGAACTAACCTCGCTCCATAACACAAATCAGTTTATTAGAATATAATTTGATGCTCATGATGCAAAGGGAGTGCTAGGGATGGAATTTCAGGAACCAGCAGCCAATGAAGCGCATGCAGGCAGGGGCAAAAGACACCAGTGTCACAGTTTCTTTTAATTTTAATTGAGGCCTCTCCTTCAGTGCCTATTCCAAATGATTGCTGTGCCACCCAGGTGTTACAGTTATATTATGGGGAGGCTGCCTAATGCACAGCCACAGTAATGAGACAGAAGGAGATACTCCCAGGCCTCCCATCTACTTTTCCTCTTGGATCAGCAGCAGGGCACCCAGAAGAAGTGGGTCTTGGGTGATGTCCCCAAACCCCCTCTGATCAGAGAAGGGCAGACAACAAAGACACATGGCACAAGGATTCGTTCCAGGAAAAGAAACTGCTGGAAACCTTCTGGCTGTTGATTTTTGACTCTCAGGTCTGCAGCAGTGGCTGGCTTTCTCCCCTTGATTCTAGGGCATGCATCAACATGACTCCTGTAAATAATCTGAATGCAGAAATACAGGTAGTTCAGGTAATGGCAGACCAAATATACTTTGCATGCAATACAACTACCTGGTACTTTAGTTTTCATGAGGGTCTGTGAAAAAACGGTATGAATGGTTTGTAAAGGTAACTATCTGGAAATATAATGGTGCACTAAGTGAAAAATGATTTCCTGTTGTGTTTGGTTGAGTAAAAACAATTTTCCTGTACCAGCAAATGGTTTTGAACATAAGGGGCTTAATTTTAACTCAGCCGTCAGGCGGGCTTTGGGGGGTTAAAATCGCAAAACCTGGGGGTCGGGACCCCCCACGCCTGGTTCCCGACCCCGAGCCATTTTAACCCAGGCGTGTCTGATGGTCCCGAATCAGTCCCGCCTGCAACAGGCGGGACTGGTCTTTAGGGCCCTTAAACAGCACTAATTGGCCTTTATAATCCCATTTTAACAGGCCCTTGCCTGTTTAACCCTTTTCCCACGTAAAACACGCCTGGTGGGGATCACGCCTGTGAAACCTGGCGTGAGCACTACTGGCTTGCTGAATATCAGCTGCAGGTCAACCATTAAAGAGGAGATTTGATCAGTCATCATTTGCAGATGGCAGGACTTTGTTGTTTCAGGCCTGGGGCAACTTTTACCAGGCTTAACCACACCTGTGGAAGGTTGGAGCTTCACACACATCTCCAGTGTGACCTCCTGGAAAACCCCGCTCGCCACCTTCACTCAGCGCTTCCTCAACGGAGGCATATACCAGAAGCATGGGAGCCATTTATTTCCTTCCCTTCTGGGCATTAGATGAGCTCGAACACCAGCCGCGGCACCAGCAGAACCAGGAACAACAGGAGCGCCAGGCTGCTGCTCACCCACCTGAAGCTGCACAGGCCAGAAGGGGCCAGCACTTGGAAGTGGCTTGAGAGCACCTTGCTGCACATCAGGGGGCCATGGGGACCCGTATCTGCACTGGCAGTCCTACTCAGAAGGACTTCCATGAAGGTCTGGTTTCTCTGTTCAATAGATGCCCATCGCTCCTCAAGAGATGTCATTCTATTATGAACACTCACCATGTTTTCCATACCCTGGCGACTTATCTCCTTCATGGAGGTTGCCATCCTTTCCATGGTGATGTGTTCATGCGCCAATGACTCCACAAAGGCTCTGCTCATGGTCGCTATGGACTCCTCCATTCGCTCCACACTCACATCGACCCTGGAGACAAAACCTGCCAGAGACTCCTGCATCTGTTCCTGGAGTTCCAGCCCCGCTGATCTTATGGATGGACCCAGAGGCAGAGGGTCGACATGCAGCTGAGCCGAGCTGGCAGAGTCCTGCACCCTCCGACTAGCACTCTCCACTGCTGTCCCTGTCTCCACAATCTGCTGATGCTCACTTGTGAGCTGTAATACACCAGGTGACAACACTACTCTATGTCCCGAAGGTCCCACCGAGGCGTGAGTGTCTGCGCTGGTGCTGGGTGTGCTGAATTCTGCTGACGCTGCGCCCTCAGAGGTTGCAGATTCCTCTGAGGAGTCTGGAAGCTCAGGCTCTTCCTTCTGGACAGTGGGGACGGGTGCTCTCGATGGTCCTGTGGGGGAGTAAAGGAAAGAGAGATGTGAGGTCAAGGTTACATGCAGATTGCATATTGCAGATGATCATAGGTCCATCTGTTATAGCTTCAGAATCATTATCAGCGACTCATGCAATGTCAATGAGAGAGATGGAAAACTATTCTGTCACCAGCTTGCTGTGATGCACCCGTCTGTCCATCCCCCACTTGCGCCTCATCCTCCAGTCCTACGATCTCCAGGCCCCCCGCCTCCCAGGGGTTGAGGTGGGCTACTGATGGTGGCCCTCCTCCTGTCCTCGCTCGTTCTCTTTTATTGTGAGCTCTCTTTTCCTGCAATGAGGGAGACAAGTGGAGTTTGAGTGAGAATGAAGGAGTGAGTGTAGAGAATCCATAGCATAGATGTTTAGAAGGAGACAAAGATGGAGTGAGGTGGCAAGACCAAGGGCACTCCCTGTGTGTTGTCAGTTGTTTTCATAGCATCAGAGTGATAGGGAGTGTGAGGGCTGCATAGTCGAATGGTTAGGTGAATGTGAGCATAGAGAAAGAGGGAATGGGTAAGGGTGCATGGATGTGAGTGTCAAGTGGGATGTGGAGGAAGAGATTGCTAAAGCTGAGTGCTGGTGAGGAGAGGCAATGGAAATCAGATTGAGAGTGATGGGAACTTCATACTCACTTTTCCAGTGTGCTGAAGGTCATGAAATCTCTTCCTGCACTGTATCCAAGTTCTGCGGGTAGCCAATAAGGAGTTGACCTCCTCTGCCACTTGCAGCCATGCAACCTTTGTCTGCTGGGGAGGCATCTTCCTCCCTGATGAAGAGAAGAGCACCTCCTTGTGAGCTCTTGCTCCCTCCACTAAGGCTTGCAGGGCAACGTCGTTGAAACGGGGTGCAGACCTTGGTCTTTCTCTTGCCATTCTGCTTCCAGCTCAGTGTATCTGCAAATGCCAAAAGGTTGGCAGCCTGCAGAAGAAGCAAGGCTTGTTGCAGACCCTAAATGCAGCAGCAATAATGACGTCATATTATGTGACTTTCTGACTGGAAATACTCCTTTGCCAAGGGTTCCCACACGTTGGAAATCAATTGGCCAATTGAGTTAAAATTGCATCAATCTCACACACCCATTTAGATTCGTGTGGGAAACACCAAATTCAGGGAACCCGACAATTCCCCGCACCTGAGTTAAAATCGACCCCAAGATGCTTACTGTGCTTTTTTTCCTGAGAGGTGATAGCTTAATTCAGGATGGGGCATTCCTAGTGAAGGGGCTTCCTGCACTGGTGGATGTGCCTATTTTTTTTCCATGAAAAACTTTATATTTTTTCTTGTGTAGGAAATATGAATAAGTGCTAAATTTTTCACAATGCCCACAATCTGGAAGAAATACTGTGCCTCAAAATTCCAAAATGTAACCCATCTTCGTTGAAAGGGTATCAGATGAATCATCTTCCCTCTTACTAACTTGTACATATTGGAAATTAGTTTGGGACTTACCATTTATGTCTAGGGTCTAATATATGATGCTTAATTTAGCTTGCTTCAGATTTACCCTAGTCGAAAAGATATTGATTGTTAACCAAGCCAGTTCTGTATACAGCAGGCCCATAGTACAACACAGTGAAGTGCAACTTAATTCCTTCTTGCCAGAGGTATTAACGATGGAGTCAGAACAGAGATACATTAACCAATACTACTGTAAAGTAGCTCTAATATTACAATTAGTAACATAACAAGGTTAAGTAATTACAGTAAAAATAAACATAACTAATATCAAATCAATAGAATCTAAATCATCATCAGCATAATAAAGTATATCACAATATCTCAACAATAGCTGGCCTTCACTTAGTAGATGTCAGCCTTGACTCAATTGTAGCACTCTTGCTGCTGAGTCAAAACGTCACAAGTTCAAGCTCCACTCCGGTAACTTGAGCACATAATCTATGCTGACACTTCAGTGCAACTGGGGGAGTGCTGCATTGTCAGAGGTGCTGTCTTTAAGTTGAGACGGTAAACCGCGGCCCTATCTCTCAGGTGGACGTAAAATATTCCATGGCACTATTTGAAGAAGAACAGAGAGTTCTTCTTATGTCCTCCTGACCAACATTTTTCATGCAATCATCATTATCAGAACAGATTATCTGGTTGTTTACCTCATTACTATTTGGGAGATCTTGCTGTGTGCAAATTGTCTGCCCCCTTGCCTCACATTACAACAATGACCATACTTCAAAAGTATTTCTTTGGCTGCAAAGTGCCTTGGGACATCCTGAAGTTGTGAAAGGTGCTGTATCATCTGTTCTTTAACAGTACAAAGTTACATTGAATGTCTAAGATTACTGTACAAGACTTAGCAAGGTTATGTTTACAGTCAGTATTCAGTGTATCACTGGTAGGTTTCCTGAGTGAAGCCTGCCCCTTGTAATGTGAGGATGATATAAAACATCTCTCTGAGTAGTAGGCTGCAGTGGTGTCGAATAATGCTGTCTTCCTCTGGGCTGTTCTGGCTTCACCGCTGAAGATTCCTGTGTTGGTTGATCATCTGTTGTCAACATTCTCTTTCTTCGGCCGTCACCTTCTCTTCCCAGCTTTAGCTAGTTTGGCACACACTATAGTTCTTTGTTGCTGTTATCCTGTACTTTCTCTTTGTGCCCAGAATTCAGGTTATTGAATTAACTATTAAATTTAGTTGTGTTCTACTTCTATTTTGATCGAAACTATTTAACCTTTCTTAAACCTTCTAACTTACCCTCTCAACTTGCTAAGCTTGTTTGTTAAATGTCTTAAAATATCAAAGTCTCCACTTTAGGTGACATGATCAATCAAGGTGACCAATTCAGCCACATGAATCACTCCGCTAAACAGGTGTGTCAGAAATTCTAATTGCCAGATTTGAAGTGATTTGATGAAAATCACACTTCCAGTTATCGCTTCCCTCCTTTTTCCTTCCCAGTGCATAAATTACTGAGAAGCGAACACCCTGATAACCACGAATAACAACAGAAAATGCTGGTGTCAAAGCCTTTGTTAAAGGTTACCTGTCCAAGGACCATGATGCAAATTTCTGGCTTTTTTCTTCAATGTTTGACAGGTCCCTAGCTTATGCTGGTTCAAGAGTTACTAATTAGCTACACCTGGTTATACCAGAAAGTGCACATGCTTTTTATGTCTTAGAAGAATGTTCCAGAATGTGCATGTTTTCCAAATATTAATTCTCTCACTTCGTCTCCTACACATGTTTGTGTGCAAATGTATGTAAAATCTGATGAGGGGTTTATAAAAGTTATTCCAAAAAAGTTGTTTTCTGTTGAGGGGGCGGGGGGGAAATCTAGTTCCAGTTTGTAATGGGTTCCAGTAGATTAACCAGTCAATAATGTCATAGGCCATTCAACTTTGCTGAAACAGTAAATAATTCTTTGTTCTTAAGGTGATGCATATCATTTCTATTTTCACATATATAACATTGCATTTTGCAATATTTGTAATGCTGAATTCAGAATTCTCCTTGGTTTTCTGTGTATGCTTAACTACCACTTCACCAGATTTAAAGATGAGATATTACAGTTGATATCAGTGTTGATTATTGACTCACATACATAACATACACACCCCTCTAATCACAAGATGAAAAGGTGAAGGAGTCTGACTTTATTAGGACTAGTATTTCTAAAATAACAGTGGGGGAGAAGGTAGAGAAGACCAACACTGGAGCTGGTTATCCCTCTTTTCACCAACCTGATCTTAAATATTAGAATGTGATTGGTTTGTTGGCAGCGATTTGCTGTCGATCATGTCTAATGCTCAAAGTGCCTAAACAAGAAAGTCTCTCTAACCTGAACATTTTAAACCAAAGGTAAGTTAGTTTATTACTGGTCTCTTTTATTTAAATATTGTTAAGTTACAAAACACCTTTAATTATGGAAGCTGGTGCATAGTTTAAATTGAGTCAATTTGTACAGACTGAGTAACAAAAATGTCCTATTATTGATGAAAGGTTTCTGAAAATAGTAACTATGTTCTTTTGAGAATAATATGAGCATTAGTCACATTTTCACAGTGATGTATGTGCTTATTATAAACTTCACACAGGAGTTTATTTTTGGAAAAACTTCCTGATTGACCTTGTATTTTCTTCAACATTGATGTTTTGCACTTTTGAGTCTTGGTCCTTCATCTACACCTCAATTAATAAAATAAAAATTTGATACCAATACATGGCATAATTATTGGAAATAATTCTCCTTTTGGCTACTGATAAAAGCTGTGAGTATTCAAAAATCACATGAAAGCATTTGTGTGATTAAAATATTTAATTTATTGTAATTTCAACTAATTTTAAAAATGTGATTTAAAAAAAAATGTATTTAATGTTTTAAAGTGTTTTTGGAGTGATCTCCATTCATATATTTGACAGGTCTACCTGTCAAGTGTATGAAGGGAGATTCCCTTCTTTGATTGGCTCTCCATGGCCCACGTGATCCCAGGGACGCTTGCGAACCGCATGCGCCCCGGGATACGTAGGCCCTGTGCACTTAGAGTTGGAGAGGCCCAGCATCGGAACTATACGCACCTCGGGAGCCCTCCGGTAAGTGCGTAGATTTTTTCCAGATCGGAGGCTTCCGCACACGGGAAGCCTCCAATCGGAAAATACGGCCCATTATAGGACTCCACATCTAAGATATTCATAATTAACATGATTTAAATGAACCTCAAATATTTTGCAATAATATTGGATATTTTGATGTGTAGTGTTGCATAAAAAATAATTTAAAAAATGTATTTATTGGGAATGGGTGGCATAGTGGGTTAGGTATGCACCTTTCACCTCTGGGACCTGGATTTAAATTCAGACCTGACCGATGTCTGCTCATTTCAGTATGAATTGGGTTTGGCCCAGTTCCTAGTGGGCCCATGCTTCCAACAAAACTGCTCCGTCACTCAGACAGGCCTAATGATGGTTGATTTGGAAAATGGAAATAACTAATACACTGGTGCAGTTGGGGTGCTTTCAGAGATTGGACCTGAAGAAACTTTGTTGGGACAGAGTATAGGGAGCTTTTTTTTTTTGCATATAGCTGACGGGTCAATGTTTGGTGCTGACACCGGTGAGTAGATTTTTCATTTGGCTGCTGCTGGTTCCCAGATGTAACTTGAGCAGTGTGTGTCCGGAATTTTTTGACAGCTTCTTTCCACATGCCCCCCCTGCTCATCTCCTCCACTTATGATATGATATTTTCTGCTAGTAAAGTGCTAGAAGTGACATTGGGAAAATAATACATCTGTCAAATATATTACAATTGGCCAAATGATGGGAATATGGCATACAATGTATTTGCTGCCATTTGTGCCTTAGCAATGCTGGATCTGGAGCGATTATAACCATTAATGTAAAAAATAAATTCTGCCTTCTTCGGCTTCACCAGAGGCCACTGGCCACACGACATTTCATGTCTCTGAGGCCTGCTGCAAGCATACTTCACAACTACTGAAGTAATTTTGAAGTGTAGTCATTGCTATAATGTAGGGAAACGCAGCAGTTAATTTGCACACAGCAAGGTCCCACAAACAACAGTGAGATAAAAAGACCAGATAATCTTTTTGGTGGTGTTGGTTAAATGGTAAATATTGACCTGGACAGCGAGAGAACTCTGTGCTCTTCTTCAAAAAGTGCATTTATGTCCACTTGAGGGGTCAGAAAAGGCCTTGTCTCAGCATCTCATCCGAAAGATGGCATTGCCAACAGTGCAGCGCTCCCTCAGTACTGCACTGAAGTGTCAGCCGAGATTATGTGCTCTCGTCTCTGGAGTGGAGATGGATCCCACAGCTTCTGACTCAGCAGCAAGAGTGCTACTGCTCTAGTGGACGTGTTATGCACACTGAGCGGCCGTTAGTTTTATCAACTATATTTTCTGACTGCTTTTGGCAATTCCAACAGATCAATATAAAGTCATTTGGGATTATAGGTTCTCTTTTGCTGATGCTTGTAGTGATTGTGCAGGATTATTTTGGTTCCATAATTTATTAAAAACACAATGTTAAATAAATTTTGCCACACAAATACAAGTGATTGAAGAAATAGTTCAGATCAAAGTGATGGAAAATTCTCTCCTCTGGTATCAATTACAAATTTAATCATTGTCGCCTTTTTCTTAGAGGAAATGTGTAATTGAATGGATTGTGGACATTGTGTGAAGAAGCTGATGGTGGTGACACTTTGGCAAATGAATGGTTTTAATACTTTCGGAATGAAAGCCTGCCACCCTTCCTCACCCCCACTCCCAGTAGCAACATTAATACTGTAGAACATTGCAAGTACAAATAGTTATAAACAGGACCAATATGTTATATTTCTTGTTAATTTTACTGGCTCAAACCACATTAAAAATATTGAATTCCAAACAATATTTTTCAGGTATTGAATTTGAATTTATCTTAGAATATTACCACCTAGAGAATAAGCAAATAGAAATGTGCAGACAACTATGAGTAGATAATTGTGTTAAATTTATGTCTTCGATTATGAGTGTATAAATAGTGTGATTGGAAAAGAATAGGAACCCACAAGAGGATATTCTAGGCCAGGGTTCATCAATATTCCATGGTGTATACTCATGCATCATAAAACTCAACATACAAAAACATAATGGTTTTGAATTTCCAACTCCCTCTGTCAAATCTTGTCACAGGACTTAATTAACCTTTTTTCTATAACCTCATATCTGTTTGCTCCTTGCTGATTCATGAATTGGTTCAATTCTCTTAATGCTTCAAATGAGTTGGAATTAACTGCATAAGGTGGCAGGCTGTTCCATGAGTTACTCCAGTGTGAAAACATGTATTCCTTCAATTAAATTTAGTTTGTGGTTTTGTGTACATTTTTTTTTAGTGCTCCTATTGTGGCTGTCCAGAAAATACCTTCATTCATTTTTTATTCTTAGCCAACTTTGCTCTCCTCCCTTCTTCACCTTGACACCTTGCTTGTGGTTCCATGGGTGTTGATTGCCCTCTGATACCTTGTCCAAGTTGCTATTATTCATGGTGTGGAGATGCCGGAGTTGGACTGGGGTGGACAAATGTAAGAAGTCACACAACACCAGGTTATAGTCCAACAGCTTTATTTGAAATCACAAGCTTTCATTCATGGAAGCTATTATTCATGGAAGAGCCTTGATGGTAAGTGTTGATAGACCATTCAAGTACAGGAGGCATCAAGGCCAAGTTCAATTCTGTTCTTATCTGGCATCTGCACACTTCTAGCAGGGCACGTTTCTTCTCCAATGCAGAGCTGTGGAGCCAATTATAGTGCCCCACTACACTCCCAGCTGAAATCGTTAACTCTGCACAGACTGCAGATTGGACCTGGTCTGTATGTCTGACATACTCCTACACCTAAACCTATCGAGTTATAGAGAAAGCTGATCTTCATCTGTCTTATGAATTTCTTATTTATATTCATACGTGCTTTCTTTTGCCCCCTTTCCTTTTTTCAGTGAGAATGGATGTACTTTTAATGGTTTCTTTATAGCTCATTGAGGGGGATCTGTACTGTATCCTCAGCTTTTCACCATATGAAGAAATAGAGTGTTCCATACCAGATTTGCAGATGATGCTATGTTGGGAGGCACAATAAGTTGTGTTGGTGGAAGCAGGAAGTTATAAGGGACATGTACAGGCTAAGTGAGTGGGCAAAACTATGGCAGATAGAGTTCAGTATGGGGAACATAGGAACAGGAGTAGGTCATTTAGTCCCTCAAGCCTGTTCCGCCATTCAGTGAGATTATGGCTGATCTGTGACCTAACTCCATGTACCTGTCTTTGTCCCATATCCCTTAATACCTTTGGTTAACAAAAATCTATCAATCTCAGATTTAAAATTAACAATTGACCTAGCATCGACTAACATTTGTGGGAGAGAGTTTATAACTTATACCACCTTTGCATGTAACTTCACTCCTGAAAGGCCTTGCTCTAATTTTAGGCTATGTCCCCTAATCCTAGACTCCCCAACCAACAGAAATAGTTTCTGTCTACCCTATCAGTTCCCCATAATATCTTGAAAGCTTCGATTTAATCACCCCTTTATTTGTTCATGGGATATGGACATCGCTGGCAAGGCCAACATTTATTGCCCATCCCTAATTGCCCTTGAGAAGGTGGTAGTGGGCCACCTCCTTGAACCGCTGCAGTCCGTGTGGTGAAGGTACTCCCACAGTGCTGTTAGGGAGGGAGTTCCAGGATTTTGACCCAGCGACGATGAAGGAACGACGATATACTTTCAAGTCAGGATGGTGTGTGACTTGGAGGGGAACTTGGAGGTGGCGGTGTTCCCATGCGCCTGCTGCCCTTGTCCTTCTAGGTGGAAGAGGTTGCGGGTTTGGGAGGTGCTGCTGAAGAAGTCTTGGCGAGTTGCTGCAGTGCATTTTGTAGATGGTACACACTGCAGCCACGGTACGGCGGTGGTGGTGGAGGGAGTGAATGTTTAAGGTGGTGGATGGGGTGCCAATCAAGTGGGCTGCTTTGTCCTGGATGGTATTGAGCTTCTTGAGTGTTGTTGGAGCTGCACTCACTAGATTTATGTGTCCATGCACACACATCACTAAAATCTAATGCACAGGTACAAAAAGTGATCAAAAACACTAATGGAATGTTGTGCTTTATCTCAAGGAATTCAAAAGTGAGGAACTAATGCTTCAGTTATACAGAGCCTTGCTCAGACCCATCTGCAGTATGGCACCGAACCTCAGGAAAGATATATTGGTCTTGGAGAGGGTACAGTGCAGATTCACTAAAATTGTACCATGGCTTAGAGGGTTGGTTGCATAAAAGTGGTTTGTGTTCCCTTGAGAGTAGAAGATTTAGGGGTGATCTAATCAAAGTGATTAAAAGATTCGATAGGGTAGATAGAAACTATTTCCTCTGGTGGAGAAATCCAGAATACGGGGTCTCAATGTAAAAATTGAGCTAGGCCATTTGGGGGTGACCCCAGGAAGCACTTTTTCACACAAAGGATAATGAAAATCTGGAACTCACTCCGTCAAAAGTCTGTGGATATTGGGTCAGTTGAAATTTTCAAGACTGAGATTGATAGATTTTTGTTAGGTAAGGACATCAAGGGATATGGAACAAAGGCAGGCAAATGGAGTTGAGCTGCAGATCAGCCATGATGTAATTGAATGACGGAAAACAGGCTTGTGGGGCCGACACTTATTCCTATATAAAATCTGGAATGCTTTGTTTGAATCTCTCCAATTTAGCTTCTGCCCCTCTCGCAGTACTGAAACAACCCTAACTATAGTCACAAATGACATCCTTCACTTGGTTCCACTGCTACCTAGCTGAATGTATCTCTAGCAATGGCTTCTTTTCTCACTCGCTAACTGCCATCTCCAGAGTTCCTCAAGGACCTATCCTTCGTATCCCACTCTTCCTCTATCTATGTTGCCCCTTGGTGATGTTATCCACAGACAAGGGTCAGCTTTCATATGTACTCCAATGATGACCAGCGCTACGTCTTCACCATCTCACTCAATCCGTCCACTACTTTTATGGTGTCAGACTACGGCCGCGAATTTGCTGGCGCTCAGAGGGTGGATTTGAAGGCAGGTCGGGAGTAAAAATCTAAATGATTGACGGCGGGTTGCAATCCCGCCTCCACGCTATTTTGCCAAGCGTCAGGTCTGAGTCCCGATCAGACCCAACACCAAACGGCGGGAGAGGCAATTAAGGCAGTTAATGCCTTGCTAATCTTATTTTAACTGCCTGTTCTGATTTTTGAGCTTTTTCTGCATGTTGCCCGATGTCAGACAAACACGACAGCTACATTGTGCCGGGTTTAGCAAGGAACTGAATTGTTAGTAGCTGCAAAGCGGTCCTACAACATAGCTGAGTTTCAGATGGCACAAGTTAGTACTTTGAAGTTTTGGCTAACGTTTTGCAGCTCTACTGATCTTGAGTGTTCAAGCTGAGATCCATCTGCTGTGTGACCTCCTTGGAAGACCCTCTGGCCCCTTTAACTGAGCACTTGCAACCTCTATTGCTCAACTGAGATATCCACTAGCGGAATGGGAACCATTTATATCCTCTCATCCAGGTCGTCCGATTTGGAGGAAGAGCAGCCGTGGCAGCAGCACAATCAGCCAGAACAGCAGGACCAGCAACAGGAGCGCCAGCCTTCTCCTCAGCCACATCATGATGCACAGGGCAGAGGGCATCAGCGCAGGGCTGCACCTCGCCGCAGGAGATAACCCCACCACAGGTTTACAGGCTGAGGATGAACTTCCTCAACATGAGTGAGCAGCAGTGCCAAAGGAGGCTGAGACTTTCACGAGAGATAGTTGCTGACATCTGCACAATGCAGCACCAACACCTGCAGCCCAGAGGAGCGGGTAGACACTCCTTACCAGTGGCTGTCAAAGTCACCACCGCACTCGACTTCTTTGCTTCGGGCTCCTTCCAGAGATCAGCAGCATCTCCCAGCCGGCCGCACACACCTGCATCACGCAGGTTACCGATGCCCTCTTTGCAAAGTCGCACAATTACATCCACTTCTCCACGGATGAAGCAAGTGTAACCTCGCATGCGGTTGTCTTTGCAAATATGGCAGGCTCCCCTAGGGTGCAGGGCGTCGTTGACTGCACACACGTGGCCTTAAGGGCACCCCATCACAACCCAGCTGTATTTGTCAACCGCAAGGGCTTCCACTCCCTTAATGTGCAGCTGGTGTGTAACCACAGGAAGATCATTATGTATGTTTGCGCCAAGTACCCTGTCAGTTGCCACGACTTCTTCATCCTGCGGCAGTCTGCTGTGTCTCAGCTCTTCAATCTGCCAACCCAACTTTCCAGATGGCTACTTGGCGACAAGGGCTACCCCCTGAAAAAGTGGCTCATGACACCGATGAGGAGGCCATCAAATGAGCGGTACAATCTGTGCCACATTTCCACCAGAAGCATCATAGAGCAAACCATCGGCTTGCTGAAAATGCGATTCTGATGCCTCGACAGATCTGGTGGAGCCCTGCAGTATGCACCAGCCAGGGTCTCCAGAATCACCGTGGTCTGCTGTGCCCTGCACAACATCACACAGCAGCATGGCTTAGAACATAAGAACATAAGAAATAGGAGCAGGAGTAGGCCAATCGGCCCCTCGAGCCTGCTCCGCCATTCAATAAGATCATGGCTGATCTGATCCTAACTGCCAATCTACTATCACAGAACCATCTCCTGAATCTAACAGAATTAGACACACAAAATAGGAGCAGGATCAGGCTACACGGCCCCTGGGCCCGCTCCGCTACCCACAGGGCCATGTCCGATCTGAACCTAGACGCTGCCTGAGGAACAAGTGGCACAGTGCAGAGCCTCCTCGGAAGAGGAGGAGGAGGAGGCGGCGGCAGATGAGGGACACCTTGCGGGGCCAGATGTGCCAATTCCACCAGCACGTGACCATATTGCTGGCCATCGCAAGGGATGCACTCATCCATGCCAGATTTGTGTAAGCTTACGCTTCAACCACAGGTGGCTGGCAGATGGAGATGAATGTCTGGACGACCTTCTTAACATGCCATACATCATCTGTCCAATAAACGGTGCTTTCCTATCACTCTCACCACCATCATTACATATGCAACTTGCCCCGAGCCCTCACTGTGCAACTTCCATTTCTCAGCACACATAGGCCAAATCTGCAATTCTTTGTCATTTTATTAAACAAAAGTGATGACAATCAGGATGAAATTGCTACTTTGTTATACAAGAAAATACCCAAGCGCCTACTCTTGTGACTGTTTGTGTGTTAACTTTCTCTTACATGTGCTTCTACGTGGTACTTCCCCTGTGGCATCAGCAGATGTAGAGGCATCTTGCTCACTTTTATGCTGCGCCTGCTTAGACGCCTTTGGCGAGTGCCCTCTGGGTTTGGGAGCCTGGGAGGGCTCCTCAGCAGTCTGCTCTTCCTGCGACTGTGCAGGGGCTGAGCCAGCCATCTCAGTTGGGTGTGGAATCTGGGGCTCTGACCGAGGGCTCTGCAGTGGCATAGTTGTGTGAACGCTTGGAGAGGAGCCTACACTTCCTTGTTGTCGGCCACCAACATCCCTCTCATGGGTCACCCGCACTTCAGTGCTAGCAAGTAGCTGGAGAGCACCTTGCTGAACATCAGTGGGACCATGAGGACCCGTCTCTATACTGACAGTCCTCATAACGGGGATGTCCAGGTACCTCTGGTGTCTCTCCTCAATAGATGCCCATCTATCCTCCATAGCAGACCATCTATTTAGAAGAGTCACCATGCTCTGTTGAGTGTGGCAAGTTATCTCCTCCGTGGAGGTTGCCACCCTCTCCATGGCAGCACGTTCATGCGCCATTGCCTCCACCAAGGCAGTACTCATGTTTGAGATGGACTCCTCCATTCTCTGCACAATCGCAGTTACCGTGGATGCAAACCCTGTCAGAGACTCTTGCACTTGTTCCTGGAATTCCAGCACCGCTCTCTTCCTGGATGGCCCCAGAGGCACAGCGTCTACATGCAGGTGAGCAGAGCTAGGAGCGTCCTGCGACCTCCGACGAGGACCGCCACTGCTGTCCCTCCACTGCTGTCCCTGTCTCCACCATCTGCTGATGCTCATTTGTGAGCTGTGATACACCAGGTGACAACACTACTCTATGTCGCAAAGGACCCGCCGAGGTCTGTGTATCTGCGCTGGTACTGGGTGTGCTCATTTCTGGTGACGCTGCTCCCTCAGAGGCTGCAGGTTCCTCTGAGGAGTCGTCCGGCTCTTCCTCCTGGACAGTGGGGAGGAGGGCTCTCGATGGTCCTTTGGGAGAGGAAAGGCATGAGTTAGACAGCTGATATTTAGGTAGCAGACACATCCTATTGTGCAGATGATCAAAAGTCAATCTCAATGAACATCATATGCCATTTCAGTCAATGATGAAATCTAAATGAGAGGGTTGAAAATCTATTCTGTCACCAGCTCCCTCTACTGCACCCGTCTCTCCGTCCCCCGCTTCCAGCTCCTCACCACCTCCCACGATGTCGTGAGCAGTCTCCTCGGCACTTTTCAAAGTTGCGAGTGATGGTGGCCCTCCTCCTGTTGTCGCTCTCTCTCTCTTATTGTGGGCTACCTTTTCCTGCAAGGAGGGACACAAGTGGAGTTTCAGTGAGATTGATGGAGTGACTGTGAAGAATCCAAAACGTAGAAGCTTAGAGGGAGACCAAGATGGAGTGAGGTGCCAAGAGGAAGCTGCCTCCCTGTGCATTGTTAGTTGTTGTCATTGCATAACTGAGAGCGAGTGTGAGGGGCTCTTGGTAGGATGGTGAAGTGATTCAGTACATTGAGAGAGAGGGATAGGTAAGGGTGCAAGGGAAGTAAGGGTAAGATGGGATGTGGAGGAGCAGGCTGACAATGCAGAGTGTAGGTGATGAGAAGGGAAGTAGATTGAAGTAAAGAGGATGTGATACTCACTTTTGATGAGCGCAGAAGATCATTGAACCGTTTTTGGCCCTGCACCCAGGTGCTTGAGCATAAGGACCTAGTGCTTACCTCCTCAGCAATTCGCAGCCAGGCTGCCTTTGTCTGCTGAAGAGGCTTCCTCCGGCCATCGGGAGGGAACAGAATCTCCCTGCGCTCTCTTACTCCCACCACAAGAACTTGGAGGGAATCCTCATCAAAGCATGGAGCAGCCTTTGCTTTTGCAATAGTCATGGTTACCTGGGCCGATTTCCAGAGCAGCACAAACGAAATGAGAAGCTATGGCTACATGGGCCCCTTAAAAAGAACTGAATGAATGACGTCATCAGAAGCGAGCAGCAGACCTGCTCCCACTCATTGGGCCAGGTAACGTGCACGGCTGGCTTAATGAGCCCACTTAATTTAAAATCGTGAATTGGGAGCAGCTGAAACCGGCAGCAGGAACGGCACCCGCCTACCAGGCAACCTGACTCCAACCCGCCGCCTCAAAGAAAATCACGGCCAACGTGTGACATCCACTCGTAGATGAGTCTTAACTTGCTCCACTTCAACGTTGGGAAGCCATCATGTCCAGCTCCTGTCAAAACTCTGCTCCCTTGCCCTTATTCTATTTCATTTCATCCATTCCCCGATAATGTCTCGGTTGAGCCAGATGTTCACAACTTTTGAATCCTGTTTAATCCTGAGCTGAGCTTCAGACTTCATATCTTCATCACAGAGACTGCATGCTTCCAAAACTCTGCCACATATCTCCTACCCCACACTAAGTCTTGCTTGCCCATTACCATTGCCCTCGCTGACCTCCACTAGTTCCACAACCCCAACACTTCAAATTTGAAATCCGTGCCTTTAATTCCCTCCAAGGCCCAGCCTATCTCCTCAGCCTCCTCCTGCCCTATATTCTCCTTCAAACACTCTTCCTTTGACTCGGTTCACCCTGGCTGACTTGTTTTTCAACATGTAACGCGACAAATAATGAATTGAGGAGAAAGCTGTTACTGCATCGACTTCTTGTAATCTAGAAATTTATTAATAACATTTCTTTCTGGGTATATTTCAACATGTGTTGATCCTGTGGAGGAGATGTAAATAGAAGATGGTTGCTGGCTAAACACCTGGCTTTGTTAATTTCACCACCGTGTCATTTTTAGTTACTGCAAATAAAAATTCTGGAAAGCTCCCTCTTATGGATGTTCTACAACAACTTGCATGTTGTGTCCCCACATTTCATTAACGTTTTATGAAATTATGATTTGAGATTTATCATGTTATGCCAACTGCTACTTCCATCTACATTCATCACACTGAACAAGGCTGGCTATTGTCAATGTCACAATAATGTTTGATTCCTAAATTAGATTAGTAACATCAGATGGGGGGTGGGGGAGGTGCTACCGAGTGAAGAGTACTGCGAGTCATTTTAGACTTCGACCAGAAGGGCCTCCATTACTAATCTGTGCCCTGAAAGAAAAAGTTGCTTACCTTGGGTCAGTTGTCTTTGCTACCAATCCTCAAGTTGGAGAGGGACTGGCCGCAGGGCCGAAAGTGCATTTCTTCTCCCCATCAAATTGGCACCCTTCTGTTGCTGGGGGGACAAAAAGAAGTGATAGGGCAGGGAATGTCTGCTCTGCCTCATTAAAATGGCTGTATTTTGTCTGTGGCTGTGGTAGGCACAGGCACGTCATTTTCTCACCACTTCTCCTACTTTCGAGGAGCTCCAGAGGTCCTAGGGTAACACCTAGTGGGGTACCGCAGGGATCGGTGCTAGGACCCCAGCTATTCACAATATATATTAATGATCTAGACGAGGGAACTAGATGTAATATCTCCAAGTTTGCAGACGACACAAAGCTGGGTGGGCGTGTGTGCTGTGAGGAGGATGCCGAGAAACTCCAGTATGATTTGGACAGGTTGGGTGATTGGGCAGATGCATGGCAGATGCAGTATAATGTGGATAAATGCGAGGTTATCCACTTTGGTGGCAAAAACAGGAAGGCAGATTATTATCTGAATGGCAATAGATTGGGAGAAGGGGAAGTGCAACGAGACCTGGGCGTCCTTGTGCACCAGTCGCTGAAGGTAAGCATGCAGGTGCAGCAGGTGGTTAAGAAGGCAAATGATATGTTGGCCTTTGTAGCGAGAGGATTCGAGTACAGGAACAAGGATGTCTTGCTGCAGTTGTACAGGGCCTTGGTGAGACCACACCTTGAGTATTGTGTGCAGTTTTGGTCGCCTTATCTGAGGAAGGATGTACTTGCCATGGATGGAGTGCAGCGAAGATTCACCAGACTGATACCTGGGATGGCAGGAATGACGTCTGAGGAAAGATTGGGTCGATTGGGCTTATACTCGCTGGAGTTTAGAAGAATGAGAGGGGATCTCATTGAAACTTATAAAATTCTAACAGGACTAGACAGACTAGATGCAGGAAGGATGTTCCCGATGGCAGGGGAGTCCAGAACCAGGGGTCATAGTCTAAAGATAAGGGGTAGGCCAGAGAGTGGTGAACCTGTAGAATTCTCTACCACACAAGGCAGTTGAGGCCAATTCATTAAATATATTCAAGAAGGAGTTAGATATATTTCTTAAGGCTAAGGGATCAAGGGATATGGGGAGAAGGCAGGGTCAGAGTACTGAGTTTGGATGGTCAGCCATGATCTCATTAAATGGCGGAGCAGGCTCGAGGGGCCGAATGGCCTACTCCTGCTCCTATCTTCTATGTTTCTATGTAAGGTCCACCTTTTCATCTCCTTTGGAATTCCTCAGAGACATTAGAGAGGAAAATTGGCCCTAATGCCTATGTTTAATATCTCGCTCGCTTTGTGTATTGCATTAAAGATAAGTGTTACACATGAGAGGCAATGTTTGTGGCTCTCATCATAGAAGCTTACAGCACAGAGGAGACCATTCGACCCATCGTGCCTGGGCTGGCTCTTTGAAAGAGCTATCCGATTAGTCCCACTCCCCTGCTCTTTTCCCTTAGACCGGCAACATTTTTCCTTTCCATCTGTCAACCACTGACATAGGCATGGTAAACTTTTTGTTCAGGCTCTCTTCAGGATTTGTATGAAATCATGTTCAAGCAAAAGAAATGTTATAGAAAGCGAATTTTGGATGGATTCTACCAAAAGGAAGAATTGAGGATGATAACCTCAGTTTGCTATTTTTAGTGAAATTATACAGGTTGTTTCTGCGCACAACAAATTGAATTGGCCAGCATTTGAATTAAGAGACATCAAATTAACAGTGGACTATAAATGTTTTGTGTTAGTTGCAGTTATAGTACCCACTCTGCTTTTTAGAATGGACTACCAAGATATTTGTATAAGGCAATGAGTATACTGAATAAATGTGGTTTTATTGGATAACAAATATAATGCAAGATGTCACAAGGTTGTAACACATTGAGGGAATGAGATTAGTCATCAACTATAGGAGGGTAATGTGCAGTTGATCAGTGCTATCTCCGCCTTTATTTTATATAAATAAATGTTTCTTAATTTTTTCCTATGTTTGGGATTTCCTTTTGATTTGCTGGTGAGAATGCTGTGGTTGACGGGAGGGCCAGTACTTCAGAAGTGATATTGACGTTTAGTTTGCAGGAGAAGTGCATATACTTTTGATTCTCTAAATTATATTTTAGTCTTTTACTGTAAAATACTAATAATGTTGCATCTGGGCATGGAATGTTGTAAACTGAGACGTCATTTTGATTTCAAGAGCCCAGTATCAACACGAAGGTCATTACAATGTCTGAAAACAATTGTGTAATGTTCTATAATTGGGAAGCTAATCTTGCTAGATTATTTTTAAAACAGTTGATATTGAATAATCAATTTCAATTTACCCATTTGGGCTGTATTTAAATGGTCTGATTGCTCTTGGAATTTCATTCTTTTAACAGCTATGAATGAGCATTCCATTTTCAGAATTCCATGTGATTATAAGTTTAACTGAAGCCTTTTGTGTTGAGTTAATCAGTACAGGTATGGGATGTGGTTTCAGTTTATAAATGGCTCTTGTCGAGATATCCTGATGCCACTTATTCAATAAAGTTGTGTGCAAGAATGCTTTCTGACATTGTTACATTATAGAGGTAACATTAGAACCACAGGTTCCTGGAGCCAGCAGTGGGAACGTATGTATTTCCAACAGCTCTGTGATCACATTACTAGAGGTGTCACATAAACATAGAAATATAGAAGATAGGAGCAGGAGTAGGCCATTCGGCCCCTCGAGCCTGCTCCGCCATTCAATGCGATCATGGCTGATCATCCAAATTCAGTACCCTGTCCCTGCTTTCTCCCCATATCCCTTGATGCCTTTAGCCTTAAGAAATATATCCAACTCCTTCTTGAATATATTTAATGAATTGGCCGCTACTGCCTCCTGTGGTAGAGAATTCCACAGGTTCACCACTCTCTGGGTGAAGAAATTCCTCCTCATCTCTGTCCTAAATGGCTTACCCCTTATCCTTAGACTGTGGCCCCTGGTTCTGGACTCCCCGACCATCGGGAACATCCTTCCTGCATCTAGTCTGTCTAGTCCTGTTAGAATTTTATAAGTTTCAATGAGATCCCCTATCATTCTTCTAAACTCCAGCGAGTACAAGCCCAATCGACCCAATCTCTCCTCATACGTCATTCCTGCCATCCCAGGTATCAGCCTGGTGAATCTTCGCTGCACTCCTTTCATGGCAAGAACATCCTTCCTCAGATAAGGCGACCAAAACTGCACACAATACTCAAGATGTGGTCTCACCAAGGCCCTGTACAACTGCAGCAAGACATCCTTGTTCCTGTACTCGAATCCTCTCGCTACGAAGGCCAACATACCATTTGCCTTCTTAACCGCCTGCTGCACCTGCATGCTTAGCTTCAGCGACTGGTGCACAAGGACGCCCAGGTCTCGTTGCACTTCCCCTTTTCCCAATCTATTGCCATTTAGATAATAATCTTCCTTCTTGTTTTTGACACCAAAGTGGATAACCTCGCATTTATCCACATTATATTGCATCTGCCATGCTTCTGCCCAATCACCCAACCTGTCCAAATCATACTGGAGTTTCTCGGCATCCTCCTCACAGCACACACGCCCACCCAGCTTTGTGTCGTCTGCAAACTTGGAGATATTACATCTAGTTCCCTTGTCCAGATCATTAATATATATTGTGAATAGCTGGGGTCCAAGGACCAATCCCTGCGGTACCCCACTAGTCACTGCCTGCCACTCGGAAAAAGACCCGTTTATTCCAACTCTTTGCTTTCTGTCTGCCAACCAGTTCTCTATCCAAGTCAATACCTTGCCCCCAATCCCATGTGCCTTAACTTTACACGCTAATCTCTTATGCGGGACCTTATCGAAAGCCTTTTGAAAGTCCAAATACACCACATCCACTGGTTCTCCCTTATCTATTTTACCAGTTACATCCTCAAAAGATTCCAGTAGATTAGTCAAGCACGATTTACCTTTTGTAAATCCATGTTGACTTTGTCCGATCCGGTCACTGTTTTCCAACTGCTCTGCTATTACATCTTTTATAATGGACTCTAGCATTTTCCCCACTACCGATGTCAGGCTTACCGGGCTGTAATTCCCTGTATTCTCTCTACCACCTTTTTTGAACAGTGGGGTAACATTAGCTACCCGCCAACCCATGGGTACTGTTCCAGAGTCTATCGAATTTTGGAAGATGCATCTACTATTTCGAGGGCCACTTCCTTAATACCCTAGGATGTTGTTTATCAGGCCCTGGGGATTTATCGGCCTTCAATCCCGTCAATTTCTCTAACACCATTTCCCTACAAATACTGATTTCTATCAGTTCCTCCCTCTCATTAGACCCTATGTTCCTCGACATCGCTGGGAGGTTATTTGTGTCCTCCTTTGTGAAGACAGAACCAATGTATGTGTTTAATTGGTCTGACATTTCTTTGTTCCCCATTATAAATTCCCCTGATTCTGACTGCAAGGGACCTACGCTTGACTTCACCAATCTTTTTCTCTTCACATATCTATAAAAGCTTTTACAGTCAGTTTTTATGTTCCCTGCAAGCTTACTCTCATACTCTATTTTCCCCCTCTTAATTAATCCCTTTGTCCTCCTTTGTTGAATCCTAAACTGCTCCCAATCCTCAGGTTTGTTGTGTCTGTGTACAATAAGACACAGACTGCAGGAGAATGGTATAACAGGTGTTTACTCAACGTGACTCACACGGGAACTGATCTGTACAGTTTACTACTCAGTGCTATATACAGGTGTGGTCACTGCCGGTACTGCAGTGTACATGAGCTGTAAAAGATAGTTCCCCCCTTAAAGGTATATACATTACAATTCCTCCCCTTTTAGATTAACAGTACCATAAAACGCATTTCACAATTAAATATCAAACTAATTACAATTAACACTTTTAACATGCAACATTAGCCGAAAATAGTCTATTTATATATTCAGTCTTTGGGGAGGCTTCCTGATCCTTTCTGGATAGCGCCTTTCCCGAGTGTCTTGCTCTTGGTGCGGAGGCGATTCTGGCCCCCTGTCGTCGGTTGGTTCATCACCTTCCGATGCTACTGTTTCTGGGGTAGATGCGACCTGTGCGTCGCGTTCATCACCAGGTACGTATGGGCGAGGCATGGGGTTGACTTGTTCCTGTGACTCTAGGATCTGGTCAGCATGGCGTCTCACGATGCTCTCCCCAACGTCCACTGTGTACATTAGTGGGCCCTGCCGTGTGCATATCGTTCCTGGCTGCCATTTTTCTGTTCGGTAGTCGCGGGCCAAGACTGGTTACGGGGATAGGGTGGGATATGTGTTGGTGTAGGGGTTACGGGGATCGGGTGGGATATGTGTCGGTACAGGCTCGATGGGCCGAAATGGCCTCTATCTGCACTGTGGGGTTTCTGTGATTCTGTGAACATCTCTTCGTACATTTGGTCTGAGCAAATCCAGGCGAGATCTTAACCTCCGGTTAAAGAACATCATGGCTGTGGCCTGGTTGGTGACTGCATGTGTCGCATTCCGGTCGGTGAACAGGAAATTGTCCACCTTGTGCTGCAGCAGAATGTTGTCATTGTACATAGCCTTTATTGCCTTCTTAAAGGTTTGTACGAACCTCTCAGCCAATCCATTTGTGGCTGGATGATACGGGGCGGATGTGTAATGCCTTACCCCATTCTTTTTCAAGAACCTCCGGAACACTTCGGACACAAACTGTGGTCCGCTGTCGGAGCAAATCTGTTCTGGCAAGCCATTCCTGGCAAAAATGGTCCGTAGGACTGCAATAGTTTTCTCCGTGGTGGTGGAGGACATTTTGATGACCTCAGGCCATTTCGAGTGCGCATCCACGGCTATTAAAAACATTGAGTCCATGAATGGACCAGCAAAATCAATATGCACCCGTTGCCATGGAGATGAGGGCCACTCCCATTGGTGTAGAGGGGCCTGTGATGGTGCATTTTGGACCTTCTGGCATCCTGAGCAGCTCTTGGTCAGGTCCTCGATTTGTTTATCGATTCCCGGCCACCACACATAAGCCCTGGCTAGGCTTTTCATTTTTACCCCTCCCAGATGACCCTCATGAAGGTCATTGAGCACTCTATCCCTTAACTTGGGTGGAATTACCACTCGGGATCCACACATCAAGGTCCCCCGGCACACTGACAGCTGTTCTCTCCTTGTCGAGAATGCTGGCAACAGTGAGTCGCCATGTGCTGGCCATCCCTTCACCGTCAAATCATATACCCGAGACAGTGTCGGGTCATTTCGGGTTTCCTTTTCGATACAAGCGTTAGTCACCGGTAGGTATTCAACTATAGTCGAATGGAATATTTCGACAGGATGCACTGCTGGTGTTTCCTCCGCAGTAGGCAGTGGCAGGCGTGATAACCCATCAGCATTTCCATGCTGTTTCGTGCCCTTATATTCAATCTCATAGTGGTGCGCCCCTAGAAAAAGTGACCATCTTTGTAGTCGTTGCGCAGTCATCACCGGAACGCCCTTCTTCGGATTAAAAATGGAGACAAGAGGCTGGTGATCAGTCAGCAAGGTGAATTTCTGCCCGTGCAGATAGTGATTGAACTTTTTCACTCCCCACACTAGGCTGAGGGCCTCCCTGTCAATTTGGGCGTAGTTACGCTCGGCTGAGGTTAGTGATCGTGACGCAAAGGCTATTGGCCTCTCTGAGCCGTCCTAGAATTTGTGCGACAGCACCGCTCCAATGCCATAGGGTGACGCATCACATGCCAACTGAATTGGTAATGCCGGGTTGTAATGGGCCAATACCTCTTTCGATGTGATTCGTGTTTTGCTCTTCTGGAAAGCTCGTCTACATTCGTCACTCCACTTCCATGGCACCCCAGTTTGCAGTAGGGTGTTCAGTGGGTATAGTATTGTAGACAAATTTGGCAAGAACTTATGGTAGTAGTTTACCAACCCGAGGAACGACCTCAGTTGTGACACATTTTCCGGTGCTGGAGCCTTGACTACTGCCTCAATCTTCTCTGGGGACTTATGTAACCCCTCTTTATCGATAACGTGGCCACAATACGAGATCTGTTTTCTAAAAAACCCGCATTTGGGGCAGTTAGCTTGGAGCCCATATTCCTGCAATCTAGTGAGCACCTGCTCCAGGTTGGCAAGGTGATCACTGTCATTTTTGCCCGTGACCAGGATGTCGTTCAAATAACACTGGGTCCCTGGGATCCCTTGCAGGACTTGTTCCATTGCCCTGTGCCAAATAGCCGGAACTGATGCTACCCCGAATATCAGCCGGTTGTATTGGTAGAGATCTTTATGGGTGTTGATTGTGAGGTATTTTTTTGATGCTTCTTCTACCTCCATTTGCAGATACGCCTGGGCCAGATCAATCTTCGTGAAGCGTTTCCCTCCAGATAGCGAGGCGAAAATATCTTCAATCCGCGGAAGTGGATATTGTACGGTGTGAAGGACCGGGTTCACTGTTACCTTAAAGTCCTCACAGATGCGAACCTTCCTTGGTTCCCCAGGTGTGCTGCTCAACGACTTTTTCATCACAGGGACGATGGGTGTAGCCCACTCGCTCCAGTCTACCTTGGACAGTACACCTGAACGTTCCAGACTCTCCAGCTCTGCTTCGACGGCTGGGCGGATCGCATAAGGTACCGGTCTGGCCTTAAATTTTGGGCTTGCGTTTTCTTCAATTTTAATCGTCGCTGTCGTGCCTTTTCGTGTTCCGAGTCCTTGCTGGAACACTTCTTTCGCGTCAGTTAGGATCTTTGACAGTCGCCCAGGTGTGACGTCGTCATCCTTTTTGTCAGCCACAGTCAGTGCCTGTATGGAATGCCAATCCAGTTGTATTTTCTGGATCCATTCACGTCCCAGTAATGGTGGTCCTCCATCTTGCAATACATACAGGTCTCGTTTTGGTGTTTCCTTACCGTTATATATAACGGTCACCCTTATTTTTCCTTTGGGGTAGACTTTTTGCCCCGTGTACGTCTTCAAAATAATTTTTGTGTCTCTCGAGGGTATGTGTGAGAATAGCCGCTCGTAGTCCTGTCAGTTTATGACTGTTAGGGCTGATCCTGTGTCCAATTCCATCTTTACCTGGACTCCTGCTATCTTGAGAGTGACCCAAATGGTTCGGTGATCCTCCGTTGTGATCACATTATTTAGTTTCAGACAACTCAGTTCCCTGCTTTCGGAGTCGTTATCACTCTTTTGTTCGTCTGAACTATTCTCCGTCATCTTATGTACCTTCTTGTACTTTTCTTTGGTAGGTTTCTTATTGCTGGTTTTCTTTCCCGACCTGCAGACTCGTGCTATGTGTCCTACTTTTCCACACTGTCTGCACACTTTGTCTTTGAACCAGCAATCATTCTGGTCGCGTGTTGTTCTGCTGCAGCGGTAGCACTTCTCTGTTCCATATGACATTTCGTTTGTGCCATATTCTTGCGGTCTCTGTTGTATCTCTGCAGCGCCCCGTGCTGCTGCTTCATATGATACCGCAATGCTGAAAGCCTTTTCCAGCGTAAGGTCCTTTTCAGATAAAAGCCATTTCTGGGTTCCTTCACTTTGAAGCCCACACACAAACTTGTCCCTTAAGGTATCTGCCAGTCCAGCTCCAAACTGGCAGTGTTTCGATAGTTTGCGCAGTTCTGTTAAATAATCAGCATTGCTTTCATCCTTATGCTGGTTCCGTTTGTGGAACTTGAATCTTTCTGCTATCAGCAGCGGTGTGGGGTTTAAATGTTCCTGTAGTATCGTTAATATGTCTTCAAAACTCTTTTCCATTGGCTTCGTTGGGGTTCCTAGATTTCGTAATAAACCATACGTCTTTGCCCCATTAAATTTAACAATACCAACGCTTTCTTGTCATCTGACACCTCATTTGCCTTGCAGTATACCTCTATTCGTTCGACATATGTAGTCCAATCTTTGACTTCATTGTCAAACGCGGTGATACTGCCACTCTTCGGCATTTTGGGTGTGGTTTAAAATGGCGTCTCCCAATGGCTTAAAATGGCGTCTCCCGCGCTTTCCTTCCTCCCCCGCTGCTGCCAACGCCGCTCCCGGCGGTTCTCGTGGCAATGGCGGCGCCCTGTAGGTTTTGCGCGCTTCTCCTGCGCTGCTGCCAACGCCGCTGTCGGCGGTCCTCATGGCAATGGCGGCGCCTCGCGGGTTTCTGCGCGTCTCTCTCCCTCTCTTCGACGCTGCTCGGCCCCTGAACACCGGCTGCGCCCTGTGCACTCTGCCCTCTCTCTCTCTTCCCCCGTCGACGCTGCTCGGCCCTTTGCTGTGCCGCTCGGTCGGGCTCTAACCCGCCGCTGTCCGGGAAGGGTCTGCGCACTACCTGTTGCCAGCCCGTTTCGCTGGACCACCTCGACTGGAAAGCCAAGCCTGGCTCTCAACAGCCTCCCCCGCAATTCTCGAGTCTCTGCTGGATGACTGGGCGGTTGCCCGTGGTCGACGCCCGAGTCTCTGGCCTTGACCTCCAATCCACTGATCTCCAGGAACGAATCCCCGGGAGGTGATGCAGAGTTACAGGTAGGTTCGAACTTGCCTCGTCGCCAATGTTGTGTCTGTGTATAATAAGACACAGACTGCAGGAGAACGGTATAACAGGTGTTTACTCAACGTGGCTCACACGGGAACTGATCTGTACAGATTACTACTCAGTGCTATATACAGGTGTGGTCACTGCCGGTACTGCAGTATACATGAGCTGTAAAAGATAGTTCCCCCCTTAAAGGTATATACATTACAAGGTTTACTGCTTTTTCTGCCCAATTTGTATGTCCTCTCCTTGGATCTTATGCTATCTCTAATTTCCCTTGTTAGCCACGGTTGAGTCACCTTTTTTGTTTTATTTTTATGCCAAACTGGGATGAACAAATTCTGTAGTTCATCCATGCAATCTTTGAATGTTTGCCATTGCCTATCCACCATCAACCCTTTTGAGTGACATTCCCCAATCAATCCTACCCAACTCGCGCCTCATACCATCATAGTTTTCTTCATTTAAATTCAGGACCCTCGTCTCTGAGTCAACTACTTCACTCTCCATCTTAATGAAGAATTCTCTCATATTATGATCGTTCCGACCCAAGGGGCCTCGCACAAGATTGCTAATTAATCCTTTCTTATTACATAATACCCAGTCTAAGATGGCCTGATCTCTAGTTGGTTCCTTGACATATTGGTCCAGGAAACCATCCCGTATACACTCCAGGAATTCCTCCTCCACAGTATTGTTACTAATTTGGTTAGCCCAGGCAGAATATGCCTCAGATATAGCAATTAAAGGGATGAAAATGGACTGTGTTTCATCGATGGTTCCGTATAAGTACGGCAAAATTATCCTCCTTCCAACTAATATGGCTATCCATTGTTCTTGTCAAGGAACTTGCAAGAAGATAGACTAGATATTATTGGAAATAAAACTATTTTTGCAGCAAGTTATCTCTCTCTAATTTTGAATACATCATCATTGTCAATGGTAGGGTTGAATATTGGTCCAGGTTCAATTTAACCTCTTACACCAGTAATTTGACCTAATAGTTTAGAGTGGTTGTGGTAAACCACTGTTATTGTTGTTGTTGTTGTTGTTGTTACACTGTTGTACCTATGCATGCCTCAACATGTCTCGGCTGGCTCCACCCACAGGCCCAGGTATAAAGGTGATTGACCTGCAGCCCCCTGCTTCTTGGAACCCAGTCAACCACGAGAGGCATGCTCTGTTCTTTGCTAATAAAAGCCTTTAGTTACTCTCTTAACTCTCAGTCTTTTATGAGTAATTGATAGCGCATCAATTTTATTAGCAAAAACAAAATGTCGACATTTGCTGAACAGCACGCTGCTGCACCAAACGCGGAACAGCAGGCTGCTGCACCAAACGCTGAACAGCAGGCTGCTGCACCAAACGCTGAGCAACAGGAGCTGCTGCGAGCCCTCAGACCAACATGCCTGGACCTAGACCGCCAAGAAGCGGGTTCGGCTACCAAATTTGCGCATTGGCTGCGTTGCTTCGAGGCCTACCTGCAAGCCTCAACTGTGACCCTGGACGAAAACAAGTTGGAAATCCTGGCCTCAAAGGTGAGCCACCAAGTTTATACAATAATCCAGGACGCGACGACCTACGCGGCGGCTATCGGTCTGCTAAAAGGGCAATACGCACGCCCGGTAAATACGGTCTATGCCCGGCACCTCTTAAGATCCCGCAGACAGCAGCCCAGGGAATCGGTGGAGGCCTTCCTATGGGCACTACGGATACTCGGCCGAGACTGCGATTGCAAAGAAGCATCAGCCGCAGCACACACGGAGGGACTGATCCGAGATGCTTTCGTTGCGGGTCTAAGGTCCGACTACTCCCGGCAGAGACTGTTGGAAAAGGGAGAAATGGACCTGAGAAAGGCAGTGTCCCTCGCGCTCTCGCTCGACGCGGCCCACAGGAATATGGACGCCTTCTCCCCTAACCGCTCCGCAACGTGGACGCCACAACCTTGGGTCATGGGACCGCCACCTTCAACTGCTGCTGCGACGCCCAAGGCACAGAAATGTTATTTTTGTGGCCAGGCAAAACACCCCAGAGCACGCTGCCCGGCGAGAAACGCTACCTGCTCCGGCTGCGGGAAGAAAGGACACTATGTCAGCGCCTGCAAAGGTAAAACCGCTAACGCCAGCAGCGACGCGTGCGAACCGTGGGGGCAGCCATCTTGTCCGCCATCTTGGGCTCCCCCAGCCGCATGGGGATCGGGACCATGGGCGCCGCCATTTTGTCCGCCATCTCGGACGTCTCCAACTTCAACCACGGGGGACCCGGACTCAACCACCGCCTCATCTGACGACCACATCGACTCGCTCGACCATACGCTGGCCTCCGTGACGCTGGACCAATCTCTCCCTCATCAACTGTCCAGATCCATGATGGACATTAAGGTAAACGGCCGCGCCACTACCTGCCTTTTTGACAGCGGGAGCACGGAAAGCTTTATCCACCCCGACACGGTGCGCAGTTACTCTCTCCCGGTACTGCCGACGCGACATCGGATCTCTTTGGCTTCCAAAGCCCAGTCAGCGGACGTCGGTGGCTACTGTGTAGTGACCCTTTCAGTAAGGGGCACAGAATACAAAAATTTTAAACTCCTGGTCCTGCCCCATCTTTGCGCTGCTGTTCTACTGGGGTTGGATTTTCAGTGCAACCTTAAGAGTGTCACATTAGCGTACGACGGACCCCTCCCCCCACTCACAGTCTGCAGCCAGCAGCTTTTAAACCGCCCGCCGCGCACCATTTGCAGCCTCTCCACCCTTAAAGTCTCCCCCCCCCCCCCCCCCCCCTGTTCGCTAACCTCACTCGACGATTGATCTGAAGTCGGCATACCACCAGCTCCCCATCAGGGCTGAGGACCGCCAGTACACAGCTTTTGAAGCTGACGGTCGTCTCTACCACTTCCTCAGAGTTCCCTTCGGCGTCACCAACGGGGTTTCAGTCTTCCAACGGGAGATGGACCGGATGGTCGACCAGAACGCGCTCCAGGCCACTTTCCCCTATCTAGACAACGTCACCATCTGCGGCCGCGACCAGCAGGACCATGATGTTAATCTAGAGAAATTCCTCCATACGGCCCAGCGGCTGAACCTAACATACAACAAGGACAAATGTATGTTTCGTACCAAGCGCCTTGCCATTCTTGGCTGTGTAGTGGAGAACGGAGTCATCGGCCCCGACCCCGACAGGATGCGCCCCCTTATGGAGCTCCCCCTCCCCCACTGCCAAAAAGTACTGAAGAGATGCCTAGGGTTTTTCTCGTACTATGCTCAGTGGGTGCCCAACTATGCGGACAAAGCCAGACCCCGCATCAAGTCCACCTCCTTCCCCCTGACAGCAGAGGCCTGTGCAGCCTTCACTCTCATAAAAGGAGATATTGCGAAGGCCACAATGCACGCAGTGGATGAGTCCATCCCTTTCCAAGTGGAGAGCGACGCATCCGACTTTGCCCTAGCTGCAACCCTTAACCAGGCGGGGCGACCCGTGGCCTTTTTCTCAAGGACCCTCCAGGGCCCCGAGATTCGACACTCCTCTGTCGAAAAGGAGGCCCAGGCCATTGTGGAAGCTGTGCGACATTGGAGGCATTACCTGGCCGGAAAACGATTTACCCTGCTCACTGACCAGCGTTCAGTAGCTTTTATGTTTAATAATAAGCAGAGGGGCAAAATCAAGAACGACAAGATCTTGAGGTGGAGAATCGAACTCTCCACCTACAATTACGATATCTTGTACCGGCCCGGGAAACTCAATGAGCCCCCAGATGCCCTATCACGTGGTACATGCGCCAACGCGCAGGTCGATAGACTGAAGACCCTCCACAATGACCTCTGCCACCCGGGGGTCACCAGGTTTTTTCACTTCATCAAATCCCGTAACCTGCCCTACTCCATCGAGGAGGTCAGGACCATGACCAGGAACTGCCAAATCTGTGCCGAGTGCAAACCGCATTTTTATAGGCCAGACAGAGCAAGCCTGATCAAAGCCACGCGCCCCTTTGAACGGCTGAGCGTCATAGCGACAGGGGCTCATCCTTTATGAGCAACGAACTCCGGCAGTACCTGCTCTCGAGAGGTATCGCTACAAGCAGGACCACCAGCGACAACCCCCGGGGGAATGGCCAGGTGGAAAGGGAGAATGCGACGGTCTGGAAGACAGTCCTTTTAAACTTGAAATCTAAGGGCCTTCCGACCTCTCGTTGGCAGGAAGTCCTCCCTGCGGCGCTCCATTCCATTCGGTCACTGCTCTGTACAGCCACCAATGCTACCCCTCACGAGAGAATGTTCTCCTTCCCCAGGAAGTCCACATCGGGGATCTCGTTACCGACATGGCTGACTTCTCCAGGACCCGTCCTACTGCGGAAGCACGTGAGGTCCCATAAGACGGACCCCCTGGTCGAGAGGGTGAGCCTCCTCCATGCCAACCCTCAGTATGCTTACGTGGTGTACCCGGACGGGCGGGAGGACACAGTCTCCATACGAGACCTCGCACCTTCGGGTGCTCCCGAAACACCTCCCTCGCCACCCACCACTACCCACGCCTACCCCCAGTACGCTTACGTAGCGTACCCGGACGGGCGGGAGGACACAGCCCCCACACGAGATCTCGCACCTTTGGGTGCCCCTGAAACACTACCATTGCCATCCACCACTACCCACAACCCAGCCCTGCTAGACGGCATGCCGCAGCCCCAGGACCCGTCATTGACCACCCAACCACTCAATGAGACGCCAGATTCAACGTTGGATGCTGCACCATCACCGCCGCCACCACGACGATCAGGACGGCATACAAGGCCACCTGATAGACTTACTTACACGAACCTTTAGTACACTTCACCCCGCCGGACTCAATTTTAAACAAGGGGTGAATGTGGTAAACCACTGTTGTTGTTGTTGTTATTACACACTGTTGTACCTATGCATGCCTCAACATGTCTCGGCTGGCTCCACCCACAGGCCCAGGTATAAAGGTGATTGACCTGCAGCCCCCTGCTTCTTGGAACCCAGTCAACCACGAGAGGCATGCTCTGTTCTTTGCTAATAAAAGCCTTTAGTTACTCTCTTAACTCTCAGTCTTTTATGAGTAATTGATAGCGCATCAGTGGTTAAATACAACATTTTGGTTTTCGTTTTGCCCTATTGTAACTTTCACTTCGGCACAGAAAAGGCTTCACCGAAGTTTCAACAAATGGTTTTGTTAGCACTGTCATAGAATGGTTACAGCACAGGAGGAGGCCATTTGGCCTGTCGAGCCCATGTCAAAGAAAGTTTTGGAAAATATTAATAGTGCTTCTAGCTCTAAACCTTGAACATGCAAAACTAACAGAGTTACTGAAAATGCAAGACTGGATAAGTAAAATGTTAATGCCAATTATGTTAATATATGGTGTTCGTAATGTAGGATTCACTGTGCTAGATTTTACTGTTTACTGTGTAAGATTTAATACCTCAAGTTTGTGTTTGGCTTTCAAGCAGTTGTGAGTGGTTACCATATATTTTGTGTGTAATGGCTGTATGGTATACAGGCATGGATTGATTTCTTGTATGGAAGGTGGTTGGCCAGTGGTCAGATGCTGCAGATCTTTTGCTTATGCGCCAATGTGTGAATTCTTCCTTTGCCGCAGATTTGAATTGCTTGTTGGTTGTCAGATGCAAATCTCTGGTGCAACCAGCTGAAATAAAAATAGTACTAATGTTGTTTTAATGTCGCAGATTCAACAGTTTTTTTGTGAGCAGTGATCACATCAAAAATTCCCCATGCTGGCTGATCCGGGTTTTGCAGTTGGCTGCCATTTACTGATATATGCAACGAAGAGATTGTCCAGTAACACCAGATTGTTTTCATGTGACCACAAACAGAAATTACATAGATATCTGACAAAAGCTGCATCGATTGCCATTTCAAGTATTCTGAGACCAAGGTAACAGCTTCATTTTAGACCTTAGCTACTTCAAATTGCATAAAAGTAATGACAGAAATTCTAATTCTTGTCGCAGAGTTTTGTGCATGTTTTTTTAAACAAATGTACTGAGCTCTGCTTGTGAGTATCCAGCTGCCAGTGAAATTTGAAGAGTGATTGTCCTCTCTGACTTGTGTTAAAATTTTTGGGGTAGTCTAGCACATCACTGGGCACTTTTTAAACTTTAGCATTTAACTTTGCACAGTTGAGTTTACCCCATTTGTAGTTATGTTAGTGTAGAGATTCGCGTATCTCTGGTAAACAGGATCGAGTGCAAACCATTATGGTGGGTATATTGTGTTTAATTGGAGTTTAGGATAGAATATAACACACTAGTAATACAGCAAAAACATATGACCGTGACAAGTAGCTGATACTGGACCCGATTGGACAGATGGCTGGCTTGCGTGAACAGTTCTCTGACTTGCGGCCTCTTCTTCCTTTTGTCTAGAACTAGTGAGCATGGGAATCACTCTCGAAAGAGCGCTCGACCAGCCCAGCCTTTGCTTGGCTCTCCCCTCCACTGTCTGTGTGGGCAAGCCCTCGGTGTTATTTTTATTCTCTTTTTAGGGGTGGACCTAAGGCCAAATTATTGACAAGACCATTTAACCAATAGAGGTTCCCCTAAAACCTCATCACCCAATGGGGCATCAAGTTCTTTGTTTCGATTCTTGGATGAAAGCCCTCTCCTAAAGGTGTCTCATGATCTCATCCAATTTAGCTTTCTTGTTTTTATATTTTGAAGGTTCCTCCATTCAAATTCTTATCTCTCTTTGTTCCCATCCTCCCTTTTACAATTTGTACTCGGCCTGGCCTTGTCCCCTTCAATCAGGAGGCCCTCTCTTAGGCAGTCCCTCGGAACCGAAGATGACTTGCTTCCACATTAAAAATGAATTCTCAGGTGACTGATGAGTCCAATGCGGGACCTACAGTCTCTGTCACAGGTGGGGCAGATGGTGGTTGAAGGGGCGGATGGGTGGGGAGCTTGGGTTGACGTGCGCTCCTTCCGCTGTTTGCGCTTGGCTTCCACTTGCTCCCAGCGAAGAGACTCGAGGTATTTGGCGCCTTCCCGGATGCTTCTCCTCCACTTTGTATGGCCTTGACCAGGGATTCCCAGGTGTCGGTGGGGATGGCGCACTTTTTCAAGGAGGCTTTGAGGGTGTCCTTGAAGCATTTCCTCTGCCCACCTGGGGCTCTCTTGCCGTGTCGGAGCTCCGAGTAGAGCGCTTGTTTTGGGAGTCTCGTATCGGGCATGTGGACGATGTGGCCCGTCCATCGGAGCTGATCGCGCGTGGTCAAAGCTTCGATGCTGGGGATGTTGGCCTGAGCGAGAACACTGACGTTGGTGCACCTATCCTGCCAATGGATTTGCAGGATCTTGCAGAGGCAGTGTTGGTGGTACCTCTCCAGTGCTTTGAGGTGCCTGCTGTACATGGTCCATGTCTCTGAGGCATACAGCAGGGCGGGTATTACTGCTGCACTGTGGACCACGAGCTTGGTGCCGGGATTGAGATCCTGGCCTTCAAACACTCTCTTCCTCAGGCAACCGAAGGCTGCACTGGCACACTGAAGGCGGTGTTGGACTTGGTCATCGACGTCTGCCCTTGTTGACAGTAAGCTCCCGAGGTATGGAAAGTGGTCCGCGTTGTCCAAGGCCTTGTCATGGATTTTGATAATCGGGGTGCAGTACTGTGTGGCGGGGGCAGGTTGGTAGAGGACCTTTGTCTTATGGATGTTTAGTGTAAGGCCCATGCTCTCGTACGCTTCGGTGAAGGTGTTGACGATGGTTTGGAGTTCGACCTGAGTGTGCGCAGACGCAAGCGTCGTCTGCATACTGTAATTCAACGACAGAGGATGGGACGACCTTGGCTCTGGACTGGAGGCGATGGAGGTTGAACAGTTTCCCGTTTCTTATGTAAATTAGCTCCACTCCAACAAGGAGCTTACTGAGGGTGAGATGGAACATTGCAGCAAGGAAGATTGAGAAGAGCGTTGGTGCGATGACACAGCCTTGCTTGACCCCGGTCTGTACATAAATTGAGTCTGTGGTGGAACCGTTGGTCAGGATCACGGCTTGCATGTCGTCGTGAAGCAGGCGGAGAATGGTGACAAACTTTTGAGGGCAGCCGAATTTGAGGAGGACACTCCATAATCCCTCACGGTTGACAGTGTCGAAGGCCTTTGTGAGGTCAAAGAAGGCCAAGTACAGCGGATGGTGCTGTTCCCTGCATTTCTCTTGTAATTGGCGTGCGGTGAAGATCATGTCCATTGTGCTCCTTAGTGGGCGGAATCCGCATTGCAACTCTGGGAGGAGCTCTTCAACCACTGGGAGAAGGTGATTGAGGAGGATTCTTGCGATGACTTTCCCTGTGGCAGACAGCAGGGAAACTCCTCTGTAATTACCGCAGTCGGACTTGTCACCTTTCTTGAAGATGGTCACAATTATGGCGTCTCAGAGATCCCCTGGCATGCTCTCCTCCTTCCAGAGAAGAGAAATGAGTTCATGAATTCACGCCAGTAGTGCTTCTCCGCCATGCTTTAGCGCCTCAGCAGAGATTCCATCTGCTCCTGAGGCCTTGCTGTTCTTCAGTTGTCGGATGGCCTTTTGAACCACATGCCTGGCTGTGGATGTGCTGAGATGGTGGCGGGTAGCATGCTGCGGGATGGAGTTGAGGACACTCGCGTTGAAGACAGAGTCGCGGTTAAGGCGATCTTCGAAGTGCTCCTTCCAGCGGGCACTGACTGCCTCCCTGTCCTTGATGAGTACCTCTCTGTTCTTGGCCCGCAGTGGGGTAGGACCTTGGGTGCCTGGGCCGTAGGTGGTCTTGACTGCGCTAAAGAATCCACGCACGTCGTGGTTGTCGGCTAGCTGCTGGATCTCCTGCGCTTTCTTAACCCACCACCTGTTCTTTAGGTCGCAAATTTTTTGTTGGACCTCGGCCTTCAGGCTTCTGTAGAGCTGCTTTCTTGCTCTTGAGTTGTGTTGCTGTTTCCAGATCAGGAATGCCTTGCGTTTGTGGCTTATTAGCTCCTGGATCTCCTGGTCATTCTTGTCGAACCGGTCTTGGTGTTTCCTGGTCAAGTGACCGAGCGTCTCTTCACAGGTGCTGATTATGGAGGTCTTGAGTACAGACCAGGCGCTGTGGACACTCTGGCCCCGATTTTCGGCTTGTGTGGGGAATGGTCGGATTTCCCCGAATGTGGGGTTTCTGACACACACAAAAAAGTGTCAGCCAGCCCCATGCAATTTTCCCTCAATTGGCCAATTAATTCCCAGCATGTGGGAAGCCTTGCTAATTGTCTAAATCGAGCCAGAAATCCCCACAGTATGAGGTCATCATTCGTGGTGCTTTCAAGGTCCATGGCAAGCACTGCATCCTCTGAAGGCTTCCAAATGAACCATACAGGATGGCAGAGGAGCCTGCAGCAGCTGTGGCCAGTGCCAGACCCCGAGCTGCCTTCAAATTCGACGAGGCTTCACTGCAGGCATTATTGGATGGGGTTAGGGCCCACAAGGAGGTCCTCTTCCCTAGGTCAGGGAGGAAGAGGCCTCCCACTGAGACCAATGCTGCATGGATGCAGGTGTCAGCAGATGCCAACTCGCTGGGAGTCACCAGAGGAACCTTGGCATTACATCTGTAACTCCTTCCTTTACTCCCCCACAGTACCATCCAGAGCCCCCGTCCTCACTGTGGAGGAGGAAGAGGCTGTGCAGCCAGACTCCTCAGAGGAAGCTCCAACCTCTGAGGGTGCAGCGTCAGCAGAAGTAAGCGCACCCAACACCAGCGCAGACACTCACACCTTGGGGGGATCTTCGGGACATAGAGTAGTGTTGTCACCTGGTGTTTCACAGCTGACAAGTGAGCCTCAGCAGATACTGGAGACAGAGACAGCAGTGGAGAGTCCTCGTCGGAGGGTGCAGGGCTCTGCCAGCTCAGCTCAGCTCAGCTGCGCTGCATCTCGACCCTCTGCCTCTGGGTCCATCCGCAAGAGAAGAGGTGATGGATCTCCATGCACAGATGCAGGAGTGTCTGGCGGGTTTTGCCTCCAGGGTCGCTGCGAGTGTGGAGCGAATGGAGGAGTCCATAGCAACCATGAGCAGAGCCTTTGTGGAGTCATTGGTGCATGAACGCAGCACCATGGAAAGGTTGGCAACCTCCATGGAGGAGATAACTCGCCAGCATACGGAAAACATGGTGAGTGCTCATAAGAGAATGACATCTCTTGAGGAGCGTTGGCCATCTGTTGAACAGAGAAACCAGATCTTCATGGAAGTCCTTCTGAGTAGGACTGCCAGTGCAGAAACGGGTACCACTGGCCCCCTAAAGCGCAACAAGGTGCTCTCAAGCCACTTCCAAGCGCTGGCCCCTTCTGGCTTGTGCAGCTTCAGGTGAGTGAGCAGCAGCCTGGTGCTCCTGGTAATCATCCTGCTGTTCCTGGTTCTGCTGCTGCCACCTCTGCTGTTGGAGATCCTCTAATGCCAGGAAGGGAAGGTGCCAAAGGCCTCCCATGCTTCTAGCAGATGCCTCGGTTGAGGAGGTCCTGAGTTAGGGTGGTGAGAGGGGCTTCCCAGGAGCTCACACTGAAGGAGTGTGTGAGGCTCCAACTTTCTGCAGCTGCTCCTAAGGCTTCAAATAGTTCCCCCAAGCCTTGATCAACAAGGTCCTGCAGCCTGCAAATGCTGCCTCTTTAAATATCTTCAGCCCTCAGCGACCTGCTGCTGCAAGCAAGCAAGCCAGCTGTTTTCACGCCAGCTCTCATCGGCGGGGTTCCCCGCAGGCGGGTTTCAGGTGGGGAAAGCCCCAAAGTCGCAACGGCATGGGAAAATCGTCCTTAACAAGGTGATCATTGGTGATTAGTACTCCGATGAGCAGTCCCGCCAGCGGTGGGCGGGACTGAAGCGGGGCGCGTGGAAACGGCGGTCCGAAAGTCGGACGGGGCGGGGAATCAGACGGGGGGGGGGGTCCCGACCCGCTTTTTCCGCGATTTTCGGACCACGGCCGCATGAAAAGCCGCCTGACAGCTGCCCGAAAATCGGGGCCTCTGTGTCTCTGCATCACTGGGAGTCGTCACGTTGTTTGTGAGGTGCAGGCTGAATAGGGCTTTCTTAGCAGGGTCTTTGAGTGCTCCAGCGTTGATTTTCCTGCGGCATTGTTTCTGTTGCCGCCACTGTTTTGGGGCTACATTGATGGAGATGACAGAGCAGATTAGGCGGTGGTCTGTCCAGCAGTCGTCAGCTCCTGTCATGGTGCGGGTGATGCGGATGTCCTTGCGGTCCCTCGCTCAGACGATGACGTAGTCCAGCAGATGCCAGTGCTTGGAGCGAGGGTGTTACCATGAAGCCTTGTACTTGTCTCTCTGCCGGAACAAGGTGTTGGCTATGACAAGGCCATGCTATAAGCATTTCGTCAGGAGGAGAGTACCATTGGAGTTGGCTTTCCCTACCCCCTCTCTGCCGATCACACCTCCCCAGACGTCTGTGTCCTTACCAACTCTGGCGTTAAAGTCGCCAAGGAGGATCAGCTTGTCACCTGTTGGGACTCGGGACAGGGATTGTTCGAGGTTGGAGTAGAGCCCAAGCCAGAGTTGTCCCACTTCAGCCAGTCATTATCTCACATTATTCTATGTCTTTCAACTAATTAACTTTTATTTATCTTCGTAAGCAGTTCTGCTAAACAAACTCCAAATTCTACCTGTGGAGATTATAACATGGTTATTAGTAATAATGGAAGAAGCATAGGTTGGGCCTTCACTGGCCAAATTAAAGGTACATTAACAAGGTCAAAACCCTAACTTACAACCAACAGATACAACAGGCAAGGCCATCCTGTGGGCCCCTGTGTGGAATGTTTATGCCCCATCTAAGCTAACTAACTGAAGACATTTTGTCTCAAATTCTAATACGAACCTCCAGGAAAACGCAACTTATACATTAACCCCTTACTTGTCGCGAGCAGAAACATACAATCATTTAAACACAGTATTAATCGAGTAGCCATATACATTTATAGGCACCCCTCATTTCTAATATTAGAGCCAATGTGGACCTCAAATGATGTGAGAGTACTTGCTTCCGATGGTGTGGCACTGAGGGCAAAATCCTGAACTGATGCCAGTTTTGCCTCAATTTTACTGTTTTTGCATTGCTGCATAGAAGAAACTACTTAACAGCAACACACAGTCTGCAGTGAAACCACCTTGTAAAGGGCAATCACATACAGTACATTGGTAGCATGAATCCTGATTAATGGTGCAAGAAGATTTTTAAACACATTACTATAAATAATTGCATTTTCAGCAAACAAAATACCTTTTATAGCAGAAAAGTATCACACAGTTCAGAAGAGTTTATTTTTGCCATACTTTTACTTATGCATGATAGAAACTCTAAATTAGAATAAGTTTCCTGTTGCTATTTTAATTGGGGCAAAACACTTTATGTTAACAAGGTTCTTCCATTTTGATGTTTGGTTTCTTTTTATTGTAGTTCAGAGTCATTGAGTTGCAGGTCCTGAGTTGATGTATTGCTGCAATAATTAGCTGACAAAAATAATGATCACTGCCAGGATTTTTCATGCTTTACAGTGTGCATAGTTAACAATAATTATTCAGGTTAGTACCTTGATGAAGGTTTGTTACACTCCTTCTCTTGCACTCAGGAGGCTTAACATGATTGTCCTATAATTTATAGTTATAGCCAAATTCAATTTCACAAAATCACAGCAGCATTGTTCACGATGGTGTGTTATATTTTTATTGGAAGAAGGAAATAGCTTTTTTCTGTCAGCATAACCACTTCCATTTCAGTTTTGGCAGTAGATTTATGAAAGGTTATATTTACCCAACTCATTGCACAATATATGTAACTTATTGCACAATATATGTGTGATTTTAAAAGCATAAAATGATGGAATTTACTTTATTCAAGCATGAAGAATTCATAACTGCAGCTTTAAAAAAGTTGAAACTACAGGGCAATTCTACCGCCTGTTATTTTCTTTTATCCAGCAGATGTTGAATTGTCCTGCTGAATTCAGATATTAATATTGATTCTGCTGTCAGATTGAGAGTTTATAATGATGGTTCCAAAATTATTGTTTGTGCAAAGGTTAGTCAAACTGATGCCCTGCTCAAATATGTTCTCTAATTAGTCATATTAAAATTCTGTGTCCGGTTGAGAACAAACACAATTGTCATCTTTAACTGTAGGAAAATGTTTCAGGTTTTGATGTTTCTACTGACAGCTACTTCTGAATGCCCTTCTATGAATTTTGCTTTTTTTTTCATGCAGGCTGTATGTAAGTTACTCTCACTTGTAACTAATTTAATTAAAGAAACAGAATTGTCTTTCAAGGTTGAAACTTGGGTGACAGATTAATTGGGACCAGTAGTTTGGATATTTTTGGGAGTTTAAAGTTGTCAGTTTCTGTCTGAAATACTTTATTCTGCATTAAACAATGCTTTAGAATACACAGTAAGGTGCTATCAAAATCTTTCATTGAGAGGTTCGTAGTGCAATCTCTTGATTGTTAACTTTTCTGAATTCATAGGATGTTTAATCTGCATACACAGCTAAGAACATCGTGAGGTGCAACAGGCCTTATTAATTTAGTATTATGTTCTAACTCGGAATTGGGATTATGCAAGTAGTCATAATTCATTTAACAGTATCAAACAATGGGGGGAATTTTACGGGGGGTCAGCGGGTGCGATTGGTGGCGGGTCGGGTGGGAAAGTGTTTTTTTGTGACAGCGGGTGAGGGGTGGCTAGTGGGATGGGGATGTGATAATGTAGATAGAGAGGGATGGGTGGAGGTGCATGGTAAGTTGGTGTGAGTAAGGATGTGCAGGAGTAAGGTAGGGAAGGCAGAGTGATGGGGATGTGATGAGTGGCACAGCAAGATGAGGTTGAGTGTGCCTTTGCAGTAACGTTTCGTGATCTATTGAAATCATTGAAAGTTTTGTGACACTGCAGCTTGGTCCTCCTGACGACATCTCTGCTTGTGCCCTCCTGTGCAATGTGCAACCAGGCTGCGTTGGTCTCCTGGGGAGGTCTCTTCCACCCATTGGAAGGGAAGAGTGACCTCCCTGTGTGCTGTGACTCTCCATTAGCATATGGAGGGAGTCAGGGGAGAGCCTGGGTGCAGCTGTGCACCTCTGTGCAGTGCTTGTCAGTGTTTGCAGCACCTCAGTGCTGTAGAACACTGACAGCACAAATGTCAAAGTGAATTTGCGCATTGTCCCTTTAAGGAAACCGGCTGATGACGCGTCATCAATTGACGTCATCAGACCCGCTTCCTTCAATTGGACCGGGAAACACACTGAGCGGGCTTAACAAGGCCAATCAGGGGAAAGTCATGTCGGAGGCCGGGATGGAGCCAGCAGTGAGACCACAGACCCCGCCCGCCACTGACCCGCCGAGGCAGGGAAAATCGCAGCCTATGGTTCCTCGGCTGCAATACTCCAAAGGCGAAAGATATTGCACCTGTAGGTGGTGTTGTGAGCACAGTATTACAGTACATGACAGCCTAAAGCAAAAATAATTAGTCCACCTTTGGAATTGTACACGGGATAAATGGTTTTTCAAGAAAATGAATTCAGAAAAAAACACATTCAGAACAGCATTGTTCACGATAGTATGCGTTATATATTTTTTAGTTACAAATCCAGTTGTATGTAGAATGAAATGTTGAGTACCTTAAACAAAATCAGCAAGAAGTTTAAACTCAAACGAGTGAAATTCAGCTTGGGTTGTGGCTCAAAACGGTCGGTAGTGGATTGGCCGCCTGTTATACACCCCGCTTGATTTTCCTTTCCCCCTACATCATTGGAAAAGAAAACCAAGCGGGTTGTATAACGGGCGGCCAATCCACAATCGCCCATCTTGTGTCTCAGCCGAAGTTGAACTTCACCTCCAAGTTATTGAAGAGGCTATTTAAGAAACCCAATAAAATGGTACACGTAGCTGGCCTTTACCTCCCCTTCGCCACCACTTACCTCCCACTCCTCCATTCTTCCCAACCCACGTTCTTTCCTCCTCGCCTTTCCCTTCCCCTCCTCCTCATCATTTTTACTCCCCCTCCCCCCTTTGACCATAGGTTTTTTATCTGCTTTTTTTATTTGCCTCACATGGCTGGTTAGGGTTGGTGGTTGGGAGGCGGGGAAGGGGTGATTAGGAAGTGTTTAGTCCGGCTTGATTCACCAGTTGGTCTCCTGCCTGTGATTTTCGTATATTTGTACGGTAAGTGTTAAGTGCATCTTGTTTAAATAGTGGCCGCATAAGTTTCTTTTGGGAATCGATACGGATTGTGGCACATAGTGTGTGGTTGTATCTCACTCATTACATTACCTGGAATAATGACTCTGACTGGGTACATTACCAATGGAGCAAATATTAATGAATAAGTAGATTAGATTGGTATATTTTGAAAATCCAGAATTTAGAAAAAGTAGGTGACAATCTTACTGGAACCCTACCATAGGTGATGATTGTATAATAGCTAGAAAAGAAGTTGGGCACTGAATATTGCCTGCCTGCTGACTTTTTTAGTTTTCAAAGTGAAATTTGAGAATATTGACATTTCTGGATTAAAGGCATTACCACCTGACAGTTATTGTAGTCAATTAAGCTTACCCCTTAGGAATATGTGTCTGCTGCATCTTAACACCAGTTAAAACAAATGTTGTTTTTCTGCAGATTTATAATCCTGAATTTTGTGCAGTAAAAATATATCAACTCGTTGACCATTTCTTAGCCAGCTTGTAATTGAATTTACTTGATTTTGCTATTTCCTTCCCGTTCTTTTGAGAACTGCAGTAACATTTGTGCATTACATTCAAAAATGCAAAATTATAGTTTTTAATTTTTTGTCGAGATTCCCACAACTCTTTTGCAAAACATAATTTTAGAAATAAAAATGGGGGTAACTGTGCCCTTGGCTATTTGAAAATCTTTTTTGTCATGAATGGCAGTTTGAAACTAGGTTCAGCAATAGGTGAATCTGTGATAATATCAAATCATTCTTTAATATTAAGTAACCGGCATGTGGCTGTACGTTGCAATGGGTAGCATTTTATATTATGGAAAATTATTCATCCACAAAGAATAAATTGCTGCACTTTTCTGTTTTATGGACAAGGCAATTTTTAATTTCCCTAGGAAGCCTCTTCGATCTGGAAGATTTATGCATATAATTTACATCAGCTCACAGCTTACTGGTTCGTTGCATTGTAGAATACAATTGTAAATTAGACTTCTTAAACATATAAAAGGTTTTAGTCCAAGTACTTTTGGTAATTAATAGTTTCTCTTGCATTCTGGTCCTGACAGAATGGTTTCATGTTTAAGCTTTTCTTTTTCTATTGATTATATTTGTTGTTTCCCTGAACACCGGTATCAAATTAGAGTCCACCATTAATATATTTTGAAATTGTAATTATTTAATGGAATCATGTTGAAACCTATTATTCATATTGTTTAAAGCATTTAGAGACCATTTTTGGATGCTTTGGAGTAACAATAGTTTTGATTTTGATTATTTTGGAACAAAAACCAATCTGCAATCAAATTGCATCTAAATGTGGAGGAAGACAGATATTCAGCTGGTTTAAATTGACATGCTTCAGTATGGACTGGTTGGGCTGAATGGCCTGTTTCTGTGCTGTATATTCTATGTAATTCTACGTGATATTTACTCTACAGTTTAAAAGATAATAGAGAAAACATAGTAGACTAACCTCTGTCTGAGGCTGAACCACACTGTTCGCAACCTTGGTGTCCTATTTGACCCTGAAATGAGCTTCCAACTACATATCCGCAGCATAACAAAGACCGCCTATTTCCACCTCCATAACATCGCCCGTCTCCGCTCTTGCCTCAGCTCGTTCGCTGCTGAAACCCTCATCCATGCCTTTGTTACCTCTACACTTGACTATTCAAATGCACTCCTGGCTGGCCTTCCACATTCTACCGTACATAAACTTGAGTTCTTCCAAAACTCGGCTGCCTGTGTCCTAACTCCTGCCATGTCCCGTTCGCCCATCACCCACCCCTGTGCTCCCTGACCTACATTCACTCCCGGTTAAGCAATGCCTCGATTTCAAAATTCTCATCCTTGTTTTCAAATCCCTCCATGGCCTCGCCCCTTCCTATCTCTGTAATCTCCTTCAGCCCCATAACCCACCGAGATATCTGCGCTCCTCTAATTCTGCCCGCTTGAGCATCCCTGATTATAATCGCTCAACCAATGGTGGCCATGCCTTCTGTTGCTTAGGCCCTAAACTCTGGAATTCCCTGCCTAAACCTCTCCGCCTTGCTACCTCACTTTCCTCCTGTAAGACGCTCCTTAAAAGCTACCTCTTCGACTGAGCTTTTGGTCACCTGCCCTAATTTCTCCTTATGTGGCTTGGTGTCAAATTTTTTGTCTTTTAATACTCCTGTGCAGCGCCTTGGGACGTTTTACTACGTTAAAGGTGCTATATAAATACAAGTTGTTGTTGGACTAAAATAAATCCAGTGAAATCTCAAAATAGAAGTTTTGCAGAAACTAAAGGCAAGAAATTTAGAAAATGCATCTATTAGATATACTTCAAACCACTTTCTCCAAGATTGGAGTACAGCAAGAAAAGCGCATTTGTCAGGCACAGTTTTACTGAATGCAGTGTTTCAATGTACAGCTAATATACCACAGGAAAAAAATCATCTCAATGTTCGCTTCATATATCCAAAAGCATGGCACTGCAGTCTCCAGGACTGTCTAGTTAGGACCTGTTACAGAAAGTCATCAGTTCCTGATAAATGACATAGCCAGACACTGACCCAAATTACCAAATGTATTCTGTCTATTTCTAGAAATTGCCACTGTAGCTTCAGTCTCCAGTGAAAAGAGTTGTAATCTGCCCAATTTATATCAGCACTATTGTACAAGTCAATTTAAATACAACTAACATGTAAAAATAATGCCACAGAGACATGAGAGTTAAAAAGCTTGTGTACGGCATGGATTGCAGCTAAAGCAGTAATATTGAAGGGAACACATGCTGTGGTCTGTAGGCAAGTTGTCAAGGTGACTATGCAACCTGATAATAGTTATGATAGATTTGATAAGTTTAAACAGATACAACAGCAGGTGTGATTGAGACTCACGCAACTGGAAATAGTAAATAGTTCTTCATTGTTTTTATGAATTGACAGTGGAAGTTGATACATTGAACCTCTTGTCAAACGTATTTTAATAATCTGGATACTGATTGTTGCTCGTCAGTGAGAAGTGTAGCTGTTCCTTTCTGTTCTGGTATGGCTTTTTTCTTGAGTTCGATTGATTTCTTTAACTTTACCTTGAAATGGATAATCCATAGGAACAGAAGTAGGCCATTCAGCCTCTCAAGCCTGTTCCACCATTCAATAAGGTCTGTATCTTAACTCCATCCACCTGTCTTGGCTCCATATCCTTTTATACCCTTGGCTAGCAAAGATCTATCAATCTCAGATTTAAAATTAATTGAGCTAGCATCTACTACTTTTTTGTGGGACAGTGTTCCACACTTCTCCCACACTTTGTGTGAAGAAGTGTTTCCTAACTTCTCTCCTGAATTGCCTGGCTCTGATTTTAAAGTTATGTCCCCTTGTCCTAGACATCTCCACCAGTGTTTCTCTCTATCTACACTATCAATTTTATCAATTCCTTTCAAAATCCTAAAAACCTCAATCAAATTACCCTTTAACCTTTGATATTCCAGGGAATACAAGCCTAGTTTATGTAATCTCTCCTCCTAATCTAATCCTTGGAGTCCTGGTAACATTCTGGTTAATCTGCGCTGCACTCCTTTCTAAGGTGCGGTGCCCATAACTGTATACAGTACTGCAGATGTGGTTTAACCAGGGCTTTGTATAGCTGTAGCAAAACTTCCTCTCCTTTATATTCTAGCCTTCAAGTTATAAAGGCCAACATTCCATTAGTCTTTTTGATTTTTTTTGCACCTGACTACTACATTTTAGTGACCTGTGTGCATGGACCCCTAAATCTCTTTGGACTTCCACTGTTCCTAGCTTTTCACCATTTAAAACATACTCTGATCTATCCTTGTACAAAAGCAAAATATTGCAGCTGCTGGAAATTTGAAATAAAAACAGAAAATGCTGGAAATACTCAGCAGGTCAGGCAGCATCTATGGAAAGAGAACGAGTTAACGTTTCAGGTCAATGACCAATCGTCAGATCGGATCTACCCTTTTTTGGTCCAAAATGGATGATCTCACACTTACCTGCGTTGAAATCCATCTGCCACAGTTTCGCTCACTCACTTAATTTATCAATGTCTCTTTGTAGTTTTATGCACCCATCTACACTACTTACTATACAACCAATCTTCATGTCATCAGCAAACTTTTATACATGGCTCTCTATTGTGTTATCTAAGTCATTAATGAATATAGTGAATAGTTGAGGCTCCAGCACAGATCCTTGTGGGATACCACTAGTCATTTCCTTCCAATTTGAGTGCATACCCATATCCCTACTCACTGTCTTCTACCGCCTAACTAATCTCCTACCCAGGTCAATAATTTGCCTTCAATTCCATGAGCTTTAATTTTTTGCTAATGATCTCTTGTGAAACCTTATCGAATGCCTTCTGGAAGTCTATATAAACTACATCCATAGACATTCCCCTGTCTACTATTTTAGTTACTTGCTCAAAAAACTCAATTGGGTCCAATGGTGTGGAAAAAGAAACCAATTACAGTACTAGAAAAAAAAACAAATTACCTTGAGGGCAAAAAATATCAGGTATGCTCCTGCAATCCAAAATATCTTTGCAAGCTCTAAATGTTTTCCCCCTTTCTTTTATTAAACAGTCAACCAGCTCTCCTTTTAACTGAAATTCATTTTTACTTGAGGTGAAAAATGTTAATGTGCATTCTTAAATGCATAGGAAATGAAGTTTGGAACAAGTAACTGAAGTGCTTCCATTTAGAATGATATTCCATTATATTTGTTTAATACCCTGAGTTTAATGTTCTTAGGTTAGGTTGCAAACACTATTGTGCACTGGGGAGAAATGATCTCAGCTTACATATAAAAATATCGTCTCATTTCATAAAGGAGACTGCTGTAATATGGTCTTTGGTCACAAATCTTTTTACATCACTCAATATCACATTTATCTGGATTAATATTTAATGTACAATAGTTTTAACGTTTTCAGCTTCATAATGACCCTTTTTAAACATATGATTCTCCCATCGCCATTCCCCATTCCCTCATCTCCAATTATAGTGCTCTGATTAGTGCATCTTCATCTTGTTTAGCAGCGCTCCTATTTTTCATTAAGATGGCAGAATGAGTAATAATGTAGATATTTTCTCTATTTAATTGTTTTATTCTCGAGGGATTGGCGTCCTTACCCACTAAACTATCGGCCACTCAGCACAGCCTTGACCCATTAAACCATCAGGGACTTAACACAGATCGGTGTCTTTACTTACTAAACTATTCGGGACAGCACAGGCTAGAGGTGGGTGCTTCATCCACTGAACCCACACAGGAAGACTCACTAAAAAAGGACCACTATTGAATTTGTGAGTCTTCCTTTGTGGAATGCTTTAGTGCTTGGTAGAGGTCTTGGTCCAATGATGTTTTGTACCTGTGGGCTGACAGTTGGTTAATCAGCTATTGTATTATTTATTGTAACATTAAGGTACTGATTTGTAACAGTTTTTGATCCATTTGATACAGGCACCTAGAGCTAGAGTAAGGGTCTCTGTTTATTATCAGAACATCTCTCTTCTAATCTCTGCCATATTTATGTAAATGTAAGAAGTCACACAACACCAGGTTATCGTCCAACAGCTTTATTTGAAATCACAAGCTTTCGGAGCGCTGCTCCTTCGTCAGGTGAAGTGGAAAAATGCATAAAGACACAGCTTATATAGTCAGAGAATCATGTCAGATGTTTACAGGTAACGTTTCCAACTCCGGCATCTCCACACCATACTTATGTAACTCCAATTCCCTCTCTGTCTGTTCATGTGTATGTTTTGGCTGTTGCTCCACACCCAAGCACATTACCTCTATCTCCGTTTTTTTCTCTTAGTCCCTCTTGAGCCCTTCTCTCCTGTCTCTTTCCCTTCCTGTTGACCAGTCATGCTACCTTTCATTTTTCACATTTTGGATATTTTGGCTCCCAATCCTTATCCCAACTCATCACTACTACACTGCCTTCTCACTCTGCTAACGTGCCATTCCAAACTTGAATCCCTCTTGAGTAAGCCCACAGTCACCCTGTATGCCTTTCTTGGCATTTTCAGAAGGGCCATCCTGAAACCCATTGTTGCCTCTTTATGAGCAGCAACTCCAGCTGCTCCATCCTTCTCTCTTGCTGACCCTCCAACTGCTCCATCCTTCTCTCTTGCTGACCTTCCAACTAGCATGCCCCTTGGAGGCTAATCACAGCAACTTCCTTCCCATCTCTTTCATCACACCCACCACTACCCCCTTGGACTCTTCCAGTAGACCAGTCACCGTCCCTCTCCTCATTCCCCTCTAGAATGTCCATTCACTCGTGAACAAGGCCCTTGCCATCCATGACTTTATGGTGGATGATTACATGGACATCCTGGCTTTGGCTGAAACTTGGCTCATGGGTGCCAGCATCTTGCCCCTTATTGAAGTCTCCCCATTTTCTTTTCTGTTTTCACATTGAACCTAACTGTGTTGTGATTGTTATCTCCCAATTGTTTCAGATGCTTTGTGCATTTACATACATAACACTGAACTCTGACTTCAGTTTTTTGGCAGTTTTACTGTTTTACTTCCTCTTCCTTCTGATCTGTTTTTCTTTAATACTTTTGTGTTTTTCTCTCTTTCCTTTCCTGCACCTCTTACGCCTTTTGCTTTACTTACTATTTCCTCACCTTGTTTTTGTTTCCTTCACCCTGCCACATTAGCTGAGTCATAAAGAGCAGTATGGTCCCACGTTCGATCCCTGGTCTGAGCTACCACCTCAGTTCATTAAGGTGGCAGTAGGCACCCTAAAGTTAGCCGAGGTATCCCTGGTTAGGGAAGAGAGAATATGGCGGGGCTTGTGCTACTGATCAATTTTTGTGTGTGAACGTTGGATGAGAACTGGATAAGATTCGGTTGTGATGCTTCCAAAACTCATTGTCTGGGTTCATCCATGAACTCAGGCAAGGTATTGGAGAGAACCTGGTGCCCTTTGACCCATACCCAGCAAGTAGGCGATACCTTAAGACAAGGTAAGAAAATTGGTGGGAAAAAGTTGTTTTGGAAAAAAGAGCAAAGAGGGAACAGATCTACAGGAAACTTTCTGGTATCCAGCACGGATGGGACCGACGTGTTGCCGGTTCATCAACAATTCCAGATAACCGAACGCTATAGTAAAAGATACGGAGCTCAGAGCTCCGTATAAAGCAACAAACCCTGTTGCTTCAAAACAATCGGCACAAGTTGCAAGCATCTCTGTAGCTTAGCAACAGCTTCAGCTACACCCTTGCACAGCAACAAATGGAGTAAAAAAAGTAACTAAAAGTTAAAAAAAAGTTACCTGAACCGACTCCTGAATTTTGCCGGTGGATAGAGCGTTCCGGTTATTTAGGGGCCGGTTAATCGAAAGTTTCCTGTACTATAGAAAGTTTATTGCAATTCTCTTGCTGTGAATGTTTCATCCCCTTCTGCTTTTCCAGCTGCTCAAGTAGTAGAAACTCAATTGATAAATAAGAAGGGAAGGTCCCGTCTTCAAGTGCAAATAAGTCATGACCAGAAGGTAAAATATGAAGCAATTTTCAGTCTGAATCTTCAAAGTCCACCAAGAGGACTACAGGTTTTTGAAGGAACCTGGAGCAGCTATTGTTTTCGGGAGTATAACTGGATTGCATTCACAATGTGAATATGGAATTAAAGGTCTGCGACATAGCCATGACTATATTGCCATGACTATTTGCTTTCTAAACTTACCCATACCCTTTATGATTCTGTATTACTGTCGAACAATGCACACATGTTTTCACATTGGCAAATTATTTATGGATTTGTTTAGTCATTAAGCACACCATTTGGAATTTTTAGTTCCTATTAACAACTAATTAGGCTACGGAAGTATGTGCACTGTTTATCAAACTTATTGGAGCCTCTGACAAGAATGTTTTATCAAAATGTTAAGATAATAAACCAGGGGACAATTACACATTTTCAGTGTGAATATTTCTACTGTTTATGAACTGCTAATTGAATAGTGTGTGCATTACTATGGAACAAAACAGGAACAGTCCAGTATCTACTCTGAACTTTCAATACTGTGCATTATCTTTTATTCTGTCATTAATAATTAAACTCTATTTGAGCATTATATTGACCACAGCTATTGAATAGTCCCTTATGGTTTTAAAGTACATTTTGTTTCATTTATGTTACCTCTACATAAATTATTTTGATAGATATTTTATGTTCGGCATTGAAAAAGCCTGCAGATTACGATTTCATTCACTGTGATCAGCATGATTTTGAAGTCTTGTACTGTGGCCTAAGTATTTGTAATCTGAATGCCCAGTGGACTCAGCAAAAATGTAAAGTTTGTACAGAAAGTGATGTTCCTTTACTTGCAACAAAGGTTTTATGTTAATATCCCACTGAAGCACTTGCTCTCCCCCAAGTCACCTATATTTGATTTTAATATCCTCTCTATCTGCTGGTCTTCAGTCTGCAGTAGGTGAACTTGAAAGATCCTCAACATTATTTAAAGTAACAATTTTTAAAATTAGTTTATGGGATGTGGGCGTCGCTGGCAAGGCCAGCATTTATTGTCCATCCCTAATTGCTCTTGAGAAGATGGTGGTGAGCCTTCAACCACCACAACGATCTTCCTTTGTGCTAAGTATGACTCCAGCCAGTGGAGAGTTTTCCCTGATTCCCATTGACTCCAGTTTTACTAGCGCTCCTTGCTGCTACACTTGGTCAAATGCTGCCTTGATGTCAAGGGCAGCCACTCTCACTTCTCCTCTGGAATTCAGCTCCTTTGTCCATGTTTGGACCAAGACTGTAATGAGGCCGGGAGCCGAGTGGCCTTGGTGAAACCCAAACTGGGCATCAGTGAGCAGGCTATTGGTGAGTAAGTGCTGCTTGATAGCACTGTGACTGACACCTTCCATCACTTTGCTGATGATTGAGAGTAGACTGATGGGGCGATAATTGGCTGGGTTGGATTTGTCATGCTTTTTGTGGACAGGACATATATAGCACCTTTTAACGTCGAAAAACATCCCAAGGCACTTTACAGAGTCGTAATCAGGCAAGAATTGACACCGATCTAAAGAAAGAGATATTAGGGGGGTGAGGTGGGTTTTAGGGATGGTCTTCAAGAAGGCGAGAGAGGTGGAGGGATTTAACAGGGGAATTTCAGAGCATGTGGTTGAAGACAGGTGGGATAAAGGGAAGGGTTTGGACAAAAGGCTATAGTCAGAGGAACAGAGAGTTTGGATATAGGGTAGTAGAGAAGGTTACGGCGTTGATGAGGATGTTGGAGTTATTTATGGCTTTCACATCCCCCACTTTAGGTGTTAAAGTGGGGTTCACAGACCTGAATCCACCTTAACAGAAAACACACGCTGATGCACTATCTCTCACAGTGATCTTTTATTTAACCACTAACACATGGATTAAATAAGAACCCAACTTAACCTGTCCTGGAGATTTCAAGTGCCGGGTGGCCAAACCGATCATCTGTTGAAATCTTTAGACGTCTTCTCTTTGTTAGACCAGGACACATTTGTCCTGGCCGACTGCAGTAAATAAAGCTAGGTATTGTGTTACTTCTTATATTCTTTGTGTTCAGACTCCTCTCCTAGCTCTCACATGCACATTGCAATAATTGGTTCCTTCAAGCATGGCTTTTCCCCTTGTTGTTCATGGTTGGTTCAAAGTTTAGTGGGGTTACATCATTATGCGTGTTACCTTGTTGCAGTCTTATCCGAGGGTCTTATCTCAAGACAGTGCTGGTCGGTTACGTTGGTGCCATAGCAACCTCAGATTTGTCCTTGGTTACAACTCCCATTCGTCCGAGTAATGTCTGTTAAAAATGTTCCTCCATATTCCTGTTTCTCAACTTGCACTTTAATGTGGTTTAGCCATCATTAATAGTTCTCTTTTGTATTAAAGTTCTTCTTGTTGTTAGGGATGTTTAAAACCTTCAGGGGTGAGGCCATGAATTAATTTAAATGCAGGGATGAAAATTTTAAATTGCAAGTATTGGGGGACCAGAGCCAATGCAAGGCAGTGAGAACAGAGATGCTGGGTGAAGTGGACTTGGCGTGGAATAGAATACGCCACCTGCATTTTGGATGAGCTGACGTTTATGGAGGATGGGAAACTAGCTACGAGGTCATTGGAATAGTTGAGTCTGGAGGTGATAAAGGCATAAGTGAGGGTTTCAGCAGCAGATGGGCGGAGGCAGGGGCAGAGGGGGACAATGTTACGGAGGTGGAAATACGGTTCTTTGTTAAGGAGAGTATATGGGGTCGGAACTTCATCTTGTGGTCGAATAGGATGCCAAGATTATGAACTGTCTGGTTCAGCCTGAGACAATCGCTGGGGAGGGGGGATGGAATGGGTGGCGAGGGTATAGAGCTTGTAGCAGGGGCTGAAAACGATGGGCTTCAATCTTCCCAGTGGTTAACTGGAGGAAATTGTGCCTCATTCAATACTAGATAGTGGAAAAGCAGTCTGACAACACACAGGCAGTGAAATGGTCGAGAGATGGTGGAGAGGCAGAGCTGGCTGTTGTCAGCCCACGGGTGGATTGGCTGCCTTAAAAGGGCACAGGATTCTTACAGAAAAAGATGGGGCCTTGCCAGTGCTATAGAACCATTCACGGCAGCACTCGAGTAGCCAGTTCCCCCTCCCCCCGTCAGCAAACATGTGGAACCTGACTCCATGTCTGCGGATGATGTCGCCAAGGTGTGACATGTAAATGAGGAAGAGGGGACCAAAGGTATATCCTTGGGGAACTCCAGAGGTCACAGTGCAGAGGCGGAAGAGAAGACTTTGCTGGCAATGCTATGGCTATGATGGATAGATAAGAGTGAAATTACGCAAGGCCAATCCCACTGAGCTGGATAACGAGAAAAGGCTTTGTAAGAGGATGGTTTGATTAACTGTATCAAAGTCTTAGGTTTAGGAAGATGAGGAACGATAATATGCACCATGGTCATAGTCAGAGAGGATATCATTTGTGACTTTGGTTAGGGCCATTTCAGTGCTGTGGTAGGAGTGGAAACCTGATTGGAGAGGTTCAAACGTGAAGTTGCGGGAAAGATGGGCATGGATTTGAGAGGTGATGATATGTTCAAGAATTTTTGTGACGAAGAGGGTTGGACAGAGGGGTCGAGGGTGGAGATTTTGAGAAGAAGGATGACAACAGTGGTTTTGAAAGTGAGAGGGAACTGTTTACAATGCCAGCTAACATAGCAGCCAAGAAGGGAAGTTGGGTGGTTAGCGTTTTTGTGCGAATAGGATCAAGGGGACAGGAATTGGGTCTCCTGGACAGGATGAGCTGGAAAGGGCGTGAGGATGATCGGAGAGAAACAAGAGAAAGACACTGGTTCAGGGCTAGGGCAGGGAGGAGCCAGGTGAAGATTTGGTTTGGTGGGTAAGGGGAGAGGGGGCAATTAGCAGAGACTGCTGAACAAATGGTCTCAATTTTAGTAATAAAGAAATCCATGAGCTCCTCGCAGTTGTTACTGGAGGTAAAGGTGGCGGAGGCAGGGAAGAGAGGCTTAAAAAGATGGTTGGTGATGGAGAAAAGAGGCTGGGGGTTATCTTTCTCCTTTATCAAAATTGCCCCCTACTCCAAGATCATCCTGGAGAAAATGAGGCCAGATATCGCTTGATGTGGTCCAACCAGATTTGGTAATTCACAAGGATGATACCAGCACTGAGAGGATATACTTATTAGGAAAGACTGAACAGGCTAGGGCTCATTTCTCTAGAAAAGAGAAGGCTGAGAGGTAACCTTATAGTGCTCTTTAAGATTATGAAAGGGCTTGATAGGGTAGACGTTGAGAAAAAGCTTCCACTTGTGGGGAGTACAAAACTAGAGGTCATAAATATAAGATAGTCCAACGGGGAATTTAGGAGGAACTTATTTACCCAAAGAGTGGTAAGAATGTGGAACTTGCTATCGCAAGGATTCATTGAGGCGAATAGCGTAGATGCATTTAAGTGGAAGCTAGATAAGCACATGAGGGAGAAAGGAATAGAAGGATAGGCTGATATGGTTAGATGAAGAGGACTAGGAGGTGAAGAGGGTTGGGAGGAGGCTCATATGTAGCATAAATGCCAGCATAGACCAGTTGGGCCCATTGGCCTGTCTCTGTCCTGTACACTCTATGTAACTCTATGAGATGGCCTTCTTTATGATGGAGACCATTGGAGTCAAGAGGCCACGGGAGATGACATGGTTGAGTAAGAGCATGAATATGGATAAGAGATTTTATATGGAGGGAAAGGTTTAGCGGGAGCTAGGAGGTCAGTGAATTCAGACGAGAGATGGCAAGAGTTGCTGAAATGAAGATAAATGATAAAAGGCAATAATGTCAACCATCTGCTCACAGGCTCAAGTGTTCTGAATCATTCTATGCTGTATTGTTGAAGCATCTAGATTATGTCACTGCAACTGGGAGAACAAAATTGCTTCTCCCTTATTCAGCATCTTCTGTGCAATGGTCCATGATGAGGCCATGACTGCATGGAGCCTATAGTTTTGCAATGTAGCCTTACATGAAATTATGCTTGTTTGCTATTCCTGATAGACATCAATGGCAAGAATACTGCAAGTGGTGATGTGTGATGACAACCTCACTGAAGGATCAATGATTCTGATTTAATTACTGCACATTTGACTGATAGTTCAGGCTACTGGGAAATAAGACAACATAAATAATAAACTTTAATTTCACAGTTTCACACTGAGTTATTGATTGAATTGCATATTTATAAAAAATAAACAGACGTACAAACTCAGTCTCTGTTTAACTTTCATGGCCCTCATGTAGTTTTATTAATGCAAGAATTGTATTGTTGACAGGTATAGCTCATTGTATAATTTCTGAAGTGTTATCTGGTGGCTATAGTTTTCAGTACACTGAATAATCATTGGAACATAATGACAGCATTTGACCGGGTGTGGCATCAAGGAGCCTTGTAAAACTGAAGCCAATGGGAATCGGGGTGGGGAAACACTTCACTGACTAGCACAAAGGAAGATGGTTGTGGTGGTTGAAGGTCAATCATCACAGCCCCAGGACATCGCTGCAGGAGTTCCTCAGGGCAGTGTCCTAGGCCCAACCATCTTCAGTTGCTTCATCAACGACCTTCCCGCCAACATAAGGTCAGAAGTGGGGATGTTTGCTGATGACTGCACAGTGTTCAGTGCCATTCACAACTCCTCAGATAATGAAGCAGTCCATGCCCGCATGCAACAAAACCTGGACGACGTTCAGGCTTGGGCTGATAAGTGGCAGGTAACATTCGCGCCACAGGAGTGCCGAGCAATGACTATCTCCAACAAGCAAGAGTCTAACCACTGCCCCTTGACATTCAACGGCATTACCATTGCTGAATCCCCCACCAGCAACATCCTGGGGGTCACCATTGACCAGAAACTTAACTGGACCAGCCACATAAATACTGTGGCAACAAAAGCAGGTCAGAGGCTGGGTATTCTGCGGCGAGTGTCTTACATCCTAACTCCGCAAAGCCTTTCCACCATCTACAAGGCACAAGTAAGGAGTGTGATGGAATACTCTCCACTTGCCTGGATGAGTGCAGCTCCAACAACACTCAAGAAGCTTGACACCATCCAGGACAAAGCAGCCCGCTTGATTGGCACCCCATCTGCCACCTTAAACATTCACTCCCTGCACCACCGCCGTACCGTGGCTGCAGTGTGTACTATCTACAAGATGCACTGCAGCAACTCGCCAAGACTTCTTCGGCAGCACCTCCCAAACCCGCGACCTCTTCCACCTAGAAGGACAAGGGCAGCAGGCGCATGGGAACACCACCGCCTCCAAGTTCCCCTCCAAGTCACATACCATCCTGACTTGGAAATATATCGCCGATCCTGCATTGTCGCTGGGTCATAATCCTGGAACTCCCTACCTAACAGCACTGTGGGAGTACCTTCACCACACATGACTGCAGCGGTTCAAGAAGGCGGCTTACCAGCACCTTCTCAAGGGCAATTAGGGATGGGCAATAAATGCTGGCCTTGCCAGCGATGCCCACATCCCATAAAAAACAAATAAAAAAAACCACAGATTTTTCTGGGGACTTGCACCATTATAATGGCACATCTACGACGTTGGGACCCTTGAACGGCACAAAAGAAAGAGAAAATTATGGAGTAAGTGACTTACGCCATCATGTATGGTGGTCCACAATTTCCTGAGACTTTTTTGCTGAGCTGCTGTTACCCCTCGCCAAAAACAGTTGGAAGGTCATTTTCATGGCTCCAACCCTCCATTAAAAACAATGGTGATTGCAATTTTGCTGGATTATCAACAGTTGTCACACTGCTGCCACAAAAATAATGGCGCTAGTGGCCTAACAACAACATGATTTATTACTCATAGATCACCATCTTTAAAAATTGCTTGCATGATTATAGAAATCCATTGCATTAGCTGGCCTGTGGCCAGAAAATAGACTTGACAAACCTGTGGAATTTTGATACTCAAATTCATAAAAGTTCAACATTGTGGTCGAATGAGTAGCAGGCCAATCGATTCCACTGAGAAGGCTTGGTGGGTGTGGTGCTTCGGTTGAGTGCCACACCTCGCATTAAGGCCAGTTTTAAGTCTTTACATTGCCAGGCTGTTTAATGTATTAATTGAATCGCTTGGGGAAAAAATGGCAGCTCAGCTTCCGATTTGCGGTGTATTCTAATTAGAAATTCAGCAAACTATGGAGGAAGTTATTGATGGCGAGATTGTGGTGTACCTTGCCGATCTCTCCATTGCAGGAAAATCTAGGACAATATTAACCAGATTAAATATACACTGGCATTTTCATCTACTGAAAGAAAACTTAGGTAATTAATATTCAGTTTCTTCGCTTATTCAAACATCTGATTGCTGTGACCTTCAAACCTGCTTACTTCAACTTTGCACCTCTGGAAATATGAAGGATTTATGGTCTGCACTTTCAGCAGTCATTGTAGAATCACAGAAATTACAACACAGAAGGAAGCTATTCAGCCCATCACACTTGTGCAGGGGCTACCTCTTCAACTGTAGTTAACTATTCTAATCCTATTTCCCTGCACATTCCCCATATTCTTTTATATTAATTTTCAAATACTTGCCCAAATCTCTCTCAAACTATCATTCTGCCTCAGTTGCAACTTGTGGTAAAGCATTTCATTTTCTAATAACCTCTCTGTGAATAAAAATGGTTTCTTCTAACTTCCACCTTGTCATAATGCTGGGTTGATGCTTCTTTGTTACTGACTTTACTAACCAGTGGAAACAATCTTTTACAACTTTCTAAACCTGCTAAGGCCAGTGGTAGTCTCTGAGTCAAAAGGTTGTGGGTTCAAGGTCCACATATTGCAGGTTTACACTTGAGTGCAGTACTGAGGGGTGCTTAGTGGTTCTAATATTCCTGGCCCCATGGCACTATTTGAAGACGAGCAGGAGAGTTCTTATGGCCAATATTTATCCCTTACTCAACACCACCAAAAACAATTTACTCAACATTAATCTCTGCTGTTTGTGGGACACACTATGTGCAAATTGGCTGCCGCGTTTGACTACAGAACAACAGTGACTCCATTTCAGAAGTAATTTATTGACTGTGACGCACTTTGGGACATCACGAGGATATGAGAAGGACTATATAAATCCAGGTTCTTTCTTAGATTCCCCTCTCTTTCAGTTAAAAAAATCCAATTTTTGAGGCATTTTTAATAACTATACCTTCTTATTCCTAGCATCATTCTAGTGAATCTTCACTATGTTTTCCATGCTTCTGATATTCCAACTATAATGTTGTGCACAGAACTGTGTACAGTACTCCACTGTGGCCAAATTAACCAACTAATATTAATGCAGTCTGTTAATATATTTAGTGTAAATAGCACTATCCTAATAACTGATACTATCCAGATTTAGCTGATAAATCTTCAATATACAGTAGTTAACTATATTACAGGATGCTTATTATGGCCTTATTTAAAAATTATTCAGTAAGCCTGCTGACCTTGCGGAAAGGTGTATTGCCAGAAGGCTACAATAATGACAGATCACAAAGGTTCGTCAACTTGAAAATGTGAAATACTGTGCGCCTGGTATTGTTTGTAATACTAATGGTAAGTTCAAAATATTTCAGTATTCAAAGATTGCACATTGTGGGTTCCTGATTACTGCTATGATGGATTACATACTTGAAGAGTAAATAACATTTAAATAGCATGAGTAAAATTTCTTGTTCCGATCAATGCTTTCTACTTGGTAGCCATACTTATAGGCTCTGTGTGAAAGAGAATGGAACGTTGGAGAATATTCAAACCACTAAGTCACTTATTGAAACATTAAATAGTGTCAGCTGTGGCTCAGTTGGTAGCACTCTCGCCTCTGAGTCCGAAGGTTGTGGGTTGAAGTCCCACTCCAGAGACTTGAGCACAAAAATCTAGGCTGACACTCCAGTGCGGTGCTGAGGGAGTGCTGCACTGGCGGAGGTGCCGTCTTTCGGATGAGACGTTAAACCGAGGCCCCATCTGCTCTCACAGGTGGACATAAAAGATCCCATGGCATTATTTCGAAGAAGGGCAGGGGAGTTATCCCCGGTGTCCTGGCTAATATTTATCCCTCAATCAACATAACAAAAACAAATTATCTGGTCAATGCTGTTTGTGGGACCTTGCTGTGCACAAATTGGCCCCCGCGTTTCCTACACTTCAAAAGTAATTAATTGGCTGTAAAGCGCTTTGGGATGTCCGGTGGCCGTGAAAGGCGTTATATAAATGCAAGTCTTGCTAATAATTGGGAAAAAAGTTTCCATGGGGTCGAAATTCCTTAGTGTTTCCGCTGGTCTCCCAGTGTAATTCCAGCGGTAGATAGGTGGAATCCCTGGAAAATGGTGGGAATCCAGTCGTGCTGGGTCTCTGCCATTTTGAGGAGTTTCTGAATTGCCCTGTACAGGGAAGAGCCTGTGCATGTCTCTTACAAAGCAAATGTCGTCGGGAAGGCAGAGCCAGCTGCAGGAGGGTAAGCGCTGGAGTTTATGGTCGTACAGGGCCAATGGGCACTGCAAACGTGCCTGTAGTGGTGCTTGCACCCACCTGTTTCATGTAAGTTAGATGCTCTCCCACTGACCCCACACACTCCCCCATCAGAGGAAATCATTTTTCTGAATCTATCTTATTGAATCCTTTGATCACTTTAAACACCTGCATTAAATTACCCCTCAACATTATAAGCTCAAGGGCGTACAAGTCAAGTTTATGCAACTTATATCCTAATAATTTAACCCTTTTAGCCACTGTATCATTCTGGTGAATCTGTGCTGTACCCTCTCCAAGGCCAATATATCCTTCCCGAGGTGTGGTGCCCAAAACTGAATGCAGTTTGCAGACCACATGGGAGGTCTGACCAAGGCTTTATACAACTGAAGCATAACTTACTCCTCTTTGTATTCTAACATTCTGTTAGCATTTTTGATTACTTTTTGCACCTGTGCAGTAGCTTTTAGTACTTTGTGTACATGGACACCCAAATCCCTTTGCTTCTCCACAGTTCCTAGTCTCTCACCATTAAAAGTATTCTCATCTGTTTTTCTTGGATCTAAAGTGGATGACCTCACATTTCCCCACATTGAACTCCATCTGCCACAGTTTTGCCCATTAACTTCATCTGTGTAGGTCTCTTTGTAACTTCTTACTCAACTTGGTGTCATCTGAAAGCTTGACAACTCTCTATTCCTTCATCCAAATCATTGATATATATATGGTGAAAAGCTGAGGCCCCAGTACAGATCCCTGGGGAATACCATTTGTCATCTTCTGCCAATCAGATTACATTCCCTTTATCCCTATTCTGTCTCCTACCTCCCAACTAATTACCAACCCATGTCACAAGGTTATCTCCAATTCCATGCGCTTTTATTTTTGCTAATAATCTCTTGTGCGGAACCTTACCAAATGCCTTCTGGAAGTCCATATAGGCAACATCCATAGACACTTCCCTGTCCACCACGTTAGTGACTTCTTCAAAATATTCAACTAGATTAGTCAGACATGACCTTCCCTCCACAGATCCATGCTGACTCTTTGATCAGCTCGTACATGTTCAAGTGCCCAGTCACTCTGCTTCTTATGATAGACTCTACTTTTCATTTTCAGCTTTTCTAATTCTGCTGAATTACATTTCCTATGGTAATTTCCATTAATTTGTCTGATTGAAAGGCAACTAGCATGCTGTGCCCAGGATGATATTTTTACTCTATTTTTGGAGAGACGCCTCCGGTTAAACAGTCCATTCCTTCAGTATCTCCCCCACTAACTAGAAAGAGATGAAATAACTATCACTAGTGACATTGTACCTACCTCTTTTTTAACATTTCTTTGTTATTGGATAGAAGTCTTCTGAGTCTGGTGATTTAATGATTTCAGTGTGCTCTAACATTATAATTATGTTAAATAAAAAAAGCAAAAAACATTATAATTATGTTATTGTTTATTTCAACCTAAGCAAAGATATTCTCGGTCCCCTTATATAAGTACCTAAAGCTGGCTCTAATCTCTGCCACTACTTTGATCCTTTAAGGCATCCTTTTGACACAGATGTGTTCTCATAGAGTCATAGAGTAATACAGCACGGATAGAGGCCCTTCGGCCCATCGTGTCCGCGCCGGCCATCAAGCCCTGTCTAATCTAATCCCATATTCCAGCATTTGGCCCGTAGCCTTGTATGCTATGGCATTTCAAGTGCACATCCAAATGCTTCTTAAATGTTGTGAGGGTTTCTGCCTCCACAACCCTTTCAGGCAGTGAGTTCCAGACTCCAACCACCCTCTGGGTGAAAAAGTTCTTTCTCAAATCCCCTCTAAACCTCCCGCCCTTTACCTTGAATCTATGCCCCCTAGTTATCGACCCCTCTACTAAGGGAAAAAGCTCCTCAGCATCCATCCTATCTATGCCCCTCATAATTTTGTACACCTCAATCATGTCCCCCCTCAGCCTCCTCAGCTCCAAGGAAAACAAACCCAACCTGCCCAGTCTCTCTTCATAGCTGAAGCGCTCCAGCCCTGGTAACATCCTGGTGAACCTCCTCTGCACCCTCTCTAACGCGATCACATCCTTCCTGTAGTGTGGCGACCAGAACTGCACACAATATTCCAGCTGTGGCCTAACCAGTGTTTTATACAGCTCCATCATAACCTCCTTGCTCTTATATTCAATGCCTCGGCTAATGAAGGCAAGTATCCCATATGCCTTTTTTACCACCTTATCCACCTGTTCCGCCGCCTTCAGGGATCTGTGTACTTGCACACCCAGATCCCTCTGACCCTCCGTCTTGCCTAGGGTCTTTCCATTCATAGTGTATTCCTTTGCCTTGTTAGTCCCCCCAAAGTGCATCACCTCGCACTTTTCCAGGTTAAATTCCATTTGCCACTGTTCCGCCCATCTGACCAACCCATCTATATCGTCCTGCAGACTGAGGCTACCCTCCTCGCTATTTACCACCCTACCAATTTTTGTATCATCCGCGAACTTACTGATCATACCCTTTACATTCATATCCAAGTCATTAATGTAGACCACAAACAGCAAGGGACCCAGCACCGATCCCTGTGGTACCCCACTGGCCACAGGCTTCCAGTCACAAAAACAACCTTCGACCATCACCCTCTGCCTTCTGCCACTAAGCCAGTTTTGTATCCAATGTGCCAAGGCACCCTGGATTCCATGGGCTCTTACCTTCTTGACCAGTCTCCTGTGCGGGACTTTATCGAAGGCCTTACTGAAATCCATGTATACCACATCCACTGCGTTACCCTCATCCACACACCTAGTCACCCCCTCAAAAAATTCAATCAAATTAGTCAGACATGATCTTCCCTTGACAATTTCCTTTCCTAATTTGCTCTTTCCCCTCAAATTTTCCTAACTGTCCTTTGGTTGTGTGCAGATGAAGTTGCTAGTATCATCAAACATCAGTGCAAAGACACTTCAGGTTTTACTTTCCTAATGTAGTCTTTCCCCATTTCTCCCTTATTGGCCTGGATTTTTGCAGTCAGCGGCGAAGGAACGGCGTTTGCTGTTAATTACACTCACAGCTGCCCACAGAGTTTTCGTGAGCTTTTGCATGGCAACTTAGGGTTATTAGAGATCCTTTTCAGCACGGCGCCCTCTAAAGGGGATCTGGGACCTGTGTGAGCAGGCCAAGCAACAGCGTGGCTCTTCAACCAATCAGTTTGAAGAATCCTTACTGAGACATGCAAAGTCTAAACCAGGAAGTATACATTAGAATATTTAATTCTATGTAAAATCACGTACAGAAAGTGAAATAAAGAGAGAAAGAAAGATGGGATTAAGAGAGAGAGAGATAAAAGAGAAAGAAAAAGTTACAAAAATTATTTTAATTTCAAATTAAAAAAAAATCTCTAACAATAATTAAAATCTGAAGGAATAAGACTCCACACTTGGAGAAGTAAATTTTCTGTGCCAGAGAAGTTGTTTGGCCATAATTAAGACTTATCACTCCATTAAAATATCACTGACACTTGAATAGACAAGCCCTAAGTTTATCTGTCGTGTTTAGTGAGTAAGTACCGCAACTTCACACCCTTCGTGTATTTTAATGCCGACTGTCTCGGTGAGGTGCCGGTGTCGCAAAGCTTGTGGAGGAACAGGTCAAATCTGACATCAACTTCCTGATTTCCATGTTTAACTGTGCATGTGCGGATGCCAGATGTTGCTGTCCGATTCACTCCATAATTACGGTGAGCGCTGATAGCCTCACCGTTATTCCTACTGCAAAATCCGGGCTGTTGTACTTCATAGCTCACCGCGGGGAAAGAGCAAATTAGGAAAGGCCTTTCCTTTCTTGGCTTTCAAATAATTCCTTTTAAATTTTCTCCAATAGTTTCATTATAAAAAGTAGTTTCCACAACATTTAACCTGTGCTCATTACAGTGCACCCATGGAAAACACACAGCAAGACTGGTAATAATGAGCAATTTGTCAATATACAGGAAACTTTGGTTTATCCGGAGGTTAACTGTCCGGAATGCTCGATCCACCGGCAAAAATCAGGAGCCGTTTCGTTAGTTTTTTTTTTCTTTTCGTTGCTTTTTTTTCCATCAGTCAGGCTCTGCAAGGTCTCGCTGAAGCTGTTGCTAAGCTACAGAGACGCTTGCAAGGTACGGCCGACTGTTTAGAAGCTGTAGCAACAGGGTTTGTTGCCAGATAAGAGCTCCATATGTTTCAACATTAGCGCTGGTTTGTCCGGCAGTTTTGATGGGATGGCAACAGCTCAGTCCCGTCGCTGCCGGATATCACAAAGTTTCCTGTAGCCCTTCACTAGACTTCCATGGACATTTTAGTAAATATATTAAGCAACTTGTTTACCTTTTCTTTGCCAGTTTCTCTATCCCTCGCTTGTAAGTATTCATTTCTTATTGGGCTATGGCTCCACTGTGGTTGCCTCTCATATGAACATCAGCCCCTCGAGCCTGCTCCACCATTCAATGAGATCATGGCTGATCTGAACCTCAACTCCATTTACCCGTCTTTGCTCCATATACCTTGATACCCTTATCTAACAAAAATCTATCTCAGTCTTGAAAGCTCAGTTTGAACAGGGCCAAAGTTTAAATTTTAAAATACTAATTATAATACAACTGGCCCTGGGGCACTGAGGTCAATTGAACTGCACCTACTGCCACTCTGGATGAGGTTCAGTTAACCCTGCTGCAATTAAGGATCAAACCTAAGACTTTCCATATCTGTATGAATCATAGAATCATACAGCACAGAAGGAAGCCTGTGCCAGCTCTTTGAAAGAGCTATCTAATTAGTCCCACTCCCCCACTCTTTCCCCATAGCCCTGCAAATTTTTCCTTTTCAAGTATATATCCAATTCCCTTTTGAAAGTTACTATTGAATATGCTTCCACCACCCTTTCAGGCAGTGCATTCCAGATCATCATAACTCGATGCGTAAAAAAAATTCTTCTCATCTCCCCTCTGATTCTTTTGTCAATTACCTTAACTCTGCATCCTCTGGTTACCGACCCTCCTACCAGTGGAAACAGTTTCTCCTTATTTACTCTATCAAAACCCTTCAGAAATTTGAACACCTCTATATGTTCTGTAACAACAATCCCAGCTTCTCTAGTCTCTCTAATGTAGTTCAACTATTCGCTATACAAACCTGATGGATCAACAGGGACGCCTCCTTTCCCTCACACCTCTGACAAAATGCTTATTCATGGAGCATATTAACAATTTGAGCGCAGGTGAATGTATTTTAAGAATTTTTGCTATTGTAGAATGATACAACACAAAAGGAGGCCATTTGGCCCATCGTGCCTGTGCCGACTCTTTTGAAGAGCTATCCAATTAATCCCACTCCCCTGCTTGTTCCCCATAGCCCTGCAAATTTTTCCATTTCAAGTATTCATCCAATTCCCTTTTGAAAGTTATTATTGAACCTGCTTCCTTTCAGGCAGTGCTTTCCAGATCATCATAACTCGCTGCATAAAAATGTTTTTCCTCATTTTGCCTCTGGTTCTTTTACCAATTACCTTAAAACTGTGTCCTCTGGCTGCTGACCTTTCTGCCACTGGAAATAGTTTCTCCTTATTTACTCTATCAAATATCTTCATGATTTTGAACTCCTCTAACAAATCTACCCTTAACACACTCTGCTCTAAGGAGAACAACCCCAGTTTCTCTAGTCTCTCCACATAACTGAAGTTTTTCATCCCTTGTACCATACTGGTAAATCTCATCTGCACCCTCTCTAAGGTCTTGACATCCTTCTTAAAGTGTGGTGCCCAGAATTGGCCACAATACTCCAGCTGGGGCCTAACCAGTGTTTTATAAAGGTTCAGCATTATGGTGTGAATTATAAAAATAACTAAGAGTGTAGCCAAGTAAATACAATCCCACTGAGCGGGACAATGGAGGAGGATGGAATGGTCGACCATGTCAAAGACTGCAGAGAGGTCGAGAATAAGGAGGAGGAATAATACATCATGGTCACAATCACAGGGTATGTTATTTGTGACTGGTTAAGGCTGTATCCGTTGATGATTCTGGGAGTTGATATTGGCGTTCAATATGTTAATGGATGGGAATGAGAGGATTGTTATAGCAAGAGTTGGTTAGCTCTACTGCGTTGATATCTTTCAATTGACATGGTTGCTCACTTTTTTGGCCTTAGTATTTAATTATTGAGTGGGAGGTGGGTGGGGGGTGATGCTTTGTAACTGGCAGTGGGTCTTAAGTGGAAACCAACTCTTGAATATCTCCTGATTCACTGATTGATTTTTTTTTATATATAAGCCACTTTTACTAAGCTCAAGTATTGTTATGACGCTATAACTCTATTGAGTGACATTTTTAAACCAACTTGAGATATAATATTTGAGGCTGTTAATAATTTATTTGTCAAGGCACTACTGTAGGTGTATATTTTGTAGGAAGATTGGGAAGTAATCAGATGTGAAGTGTTTTCTTATTGGGAATGGGCCTAGCTATAGTAATAGACCATGCTGTTTAAGCATTACCTTTTGAACCATTTATGTGCAATCTCAGGGCAGGAGGGAACAGTACTTTATAAAATATTTGTTATGTATAGCAGGCTTCGTGCTACCTTGAATTTATTGAGTTTGACAGAGCACAAGAAGCTGTGCAAATAATTTTTATGCCTTGTCACTTACAGGCAAACCTACGAGGCTGATAGAAATCATGACTTTTAAAAACCTCTGATTCAGCCCAAAGGAGTTTTAAAAAGGGCATCTTGCGTGGGATTCTAACACTATGCACTATCATATTGGCTATCATTCATTGTAGCCTTTGCACCATTTAGAATTGAAATACTGGTCTTATTTCAACTGTTGAATACATGGAATGTTTTTCAAAATTTTATTTTGCATTGGTTTAAAGTTGAGGAAAGTTAGTCAGTAAAGTAATAAGTATTATAGAAAATCATTTGCAGTTAAGGCGATTACCAGTATGTTGTTAACATGGATTAATTTTACTTTTATACATTTAAGTGAGACCTGAAAAGATTTAATATCACATTTTATATGATTGTGTGGAAATTATGGTTTAATTTGATAATTTAAAGTATGTCAGAAGTGGCTGAAATAAGGCAAATAGTTTTTATAAAGCAAGAAGATTTCCCACTTGTAATAAAATTGAAAACAGACCTCATATAGGCTGCTTATAGTTGAAATGTTGTGACCTTACCCATGGATAAATCCCTTGGAATTATAGTAATCCTATTTACACAGTTTTTCTGTGGAGCTAACTTTCATCTGATTCAGTGAAGCAAAGCTTGAATGATCCCCTTACAACATGTTTGCTTAATAACATTAGTGTTTATGAAATTGTTCTTCTTACAGACCATTCATAGGCTGTTGGGCATTTTTTGTACTTACTAAAACATGGCTGATTAATTTGAAAGCTATGCAAAAGATCAGCCTGTAAATGAAATTAGTGAGCAGCACTCAGTACTTCCTACAGAGACTGGGGTTTATAATAAATTTCAAACCCATTCTAAATCTTCACAGCTTACTTCTTGGCTAATAGGACTTGGTGACATTTCCAAAAGGTTATCTGTGTAACTGCAGTTTGAGGGCTGCCTGTTTCTATGCATGGTAGGGTGTTTATTAAGGTGAAAATGATAGACTACATTAATTGTGAGTTGGCACCCTTTAGTTGTCTTGATCAAAGTCTTGGTTACCTAAGACTTTTACGTTCAGCTTATTAGTGGACCACTGCTGACAACATATTCAGATGGGTTTCTTTTCAGCTGATAATCCTAGTCATGGATGGATCCCTCGACCATTGTGAGCTCACATGGACACTCCCATTGCTCAGATCACTTAGACATCAGGAGGAGAGTAGCTATTCATCTCATAAATTATCTACAACTCTTCAATATCAGGAAGTCACCTTAGTCACGATGCAGTACTTGATAGTCATAGTTGTCTATAACCTTTTCTATTACTTCAACAACAGGGAGCTAAAAATTATTCTCTCTATGCTCACAGTAGATATTCCCTGGTAGTGCATCCAGACAAACATTTACACTGACTGCTCCGCACCTCACAGTGAAAATGGATACTGTGGCAGATGACTGAAATCACCATGAATTTAATATTATAATTGTGAACTTCATTTAGTTATTGCTTGGTCAGAAGATTGTTACCCACCCTTCAAGCTTTCTGAATTCTTATGACTTTAGCTTGCGTTCAGTGGCCAGTGTGTTTATTTGTATGAACTTTTGCATAATTGGTGAATTATCATTTGCGGCAGTGATTTCTAGTTCTCATATTTGACTTTGATTTGTTGTGGATTGGATGATGTTTCCTGTTTTCCCTGACGTAATGATATCCATGGAAAGGAGTAATGCAAACAATTGAAGAAGGGGATGAGCATGTTCTTCAGATATGACTCATCTGGTCCAATACTTTATCCAGAATCGCACCTTTTTTGAATGAGATGTTTAACATTTTTGTGCGTAATCTAAATTTCATAAAATGCATTACTAAACCATGGATTTCAAATGATTGACTTAATATGGGGCCCATTAGAACTTAATCACCACTGTTCCTCTGCTTCTATTGTAATTCTACAGTGCTGATGTCACTGCCAGGGCATTCCATGAGTTTCGACCAGCACTCGCACTTCAGCAGCCTATCTGATTTTCCATAGTGGCATTGAAAACAGTGTCTGGAGTAATGTAAAGAAACATGTTGTTAATGCAGCTTTAATCAATGAAACTAATTGCAAGTTTCCATTTAATTGGTTATTAACAACAGATCTTCTTCTTAGGCAATCCATCGGAACCGAGGTTGACTTTCTTCCACACTAAAAATGAGTTCTCAGGTGACTGATGAGTCCAATGCGGGACCTACAGTCTCTGTCACAGGTGGGCAGACGGTGGTTGAAGGGACGGGTGGGTGGGGTGCTTGGGTTGACGTGCGCTCCTTCCGCTGTTTGCGCTTGGCTTCCGCTTGCTCCCGGCGAAGAGACTCGAGGTGTTCGGTGCCTTCCCGATGCTTCTCCTCCACTTTGTGCGGTCTTGGGCCAGGGATTCCCAGGTGTCGGTGGGGATGTTGCACTTTTTCAAGGAGGCTTTGAGGGTGTCCTTGAAGCGTTTCCTCTGCCCACCTGGGGCTCTCTTGCCGTGTCGGAGCTCCGAGTAGAGCGCTTGTTTTGGGAGTCTCATATCGGGCATGCGGACGATGTGGCCCATCCATCGGAGCTGATCAAGCGTGGTCAAAGCTTCGATGTTGGGGATGTTGGCCTGTGTGAGAACACTGACGTTGGTGCGCCTATCCTGCCAATGGATTTGCAGGATCTTGTGGAGGCAGCGTTGGTGGTACCTTTCTAGTGCTTTGAGTTGCCTGCTGTACATGGTCCATGTCTCTGAAGCATACAGGAGGGCGGGTATTACTGCTGCTCTGTAGACCATGAGCTTGGTGCTGGGTTTGAGGTCCTGGTCTTCAAATACTCTCTTCCTCAGGCGACCGAAGGCTGCACTGGCACACTGAAGGCGGTGTTGGACTTCATCATCAATGACTTCCCTTGTTGACTGTAGGCTCCCGAGGTATGGAAAGTGGTCCACGTAGTCCAAGGCATTGTCATGGATTTTGATAATCTGGGAGCAGTACTGTGTGGCGGGGGCAGGTTGGTAGAGGACTTTTGTCGTGTAAGGCCCAGGCTCTCGTACGCTTCGGTGAAGGTGTTGACGATGGTTTGGAGTTCGACCTGAAAGTGTGCGCAGACACAAGCGTCGTCTGCATAATGTAATTCGATGACAGAGGATGAGACGACCTTGGATCTGGACTGCATTAATATTTATTAATGCGATCAACGCACTATGTTTCTCAGAGTGCTTGCCAGGCAAGCTGTTGCTAAATTTTTGGCTTATTATTTCATCATGCTCCAAAATTGACAGTTTGATATAATAACAACATAGGATTTCCCAAGACTTGAGGAGTAGCCCTACCTCCATTATATAAAAAAAACAATAACAGAGGTAGACAGTGATTATAAATAGAGAAATGATATAGACTGAAAATGGCAAATATTTCAATTCTTCCTCTAAGTAATTTATTTTGTTCTTGTTTCCTTTCTTCTGTCTCATACCTTTTTTATGTAGGAAGATGAGATGTAGATTTGCATCATGAACTTACCCAGTGCATCCTCTAGCTATTGAATTGGCAGTGTGGCCCTGGGTGACTGGTTACCTGGCATTTTTTTTCTACCTGTGGGGAAGTGCCTCACCTCAACTCAGCAATCTGCCACAGCAGCATGCTTATGCGCTGAAATTTCAGGTAGAGGCTTGCATTTCACCATTCAAGTACAACTTGGAGCATTTTTAGGGTTTGGGAGGGGCTACGGTTTGGGAGGACGGCATACAACATTTCAGTGTTTGCTGAAATTGGCAAGAAGCTTCAACATTCCTTCTCCTGTTATCACTTACACATATCAACTTTGGCAAAGAGGAATACCTGACCACTTCCTCCAACTTTCTTTCTGAAGTGTTTTGGTGGAGTGAATGGGGAATGTCTATTTCTTGTTGGAGAGTCAGCAATGAGGGGTCATAAATTTAAAATCATCAGGAGAGTGAGGAGGGAGGCTAAAAAGTCAGTTATTGGAGTACAGAATATGTTGATATAGGGAGTGATTGAGGCAGAGACAATTGCATTTTTAAGATAAAATAGGATAAATGCTTGAAGCAGAGGAAGATACGGGGCTATCGAGAGAGAGTAGTGTAGTGGGAGTAGTTTTCAATTGTTCCAGCAAAAAGCAAGCACACACGATGAACCGAATGGTGGCCTTCTTTGCTGTAAGCTTCTATGGCTATGACTAATGCTGGGCATAGTTTGTACACAGCAGCAGTTGCCCTCTCGTATTGCTCCACAGCATCCATTTGCCATGTGCGAGCCTGAATAGTGAGTGTCCATTATTATATATATTCTGTTGTGGGATTATCACAGCTATCCTTAATTGGCATGCACACAAACACCTTTTAAAATGAGCTAATATCAAGAATAGAATTGCTGGATGATTTTGTTTACCCTCCCTACGCAGTGATACTGGGGCCAATTGTCATTCACTACTGCCTCAGCTCGCGTTTCCGTGACCTTAAAAACATTTGCTAGTTTTAAAAAATTGTGCTAGAAACAGGCCCCGCCCACAAAACTGGCCACGCCGCCAGGGTGAATTCATCGCCATTGGGCGTTTCCGCTAATTGCGCTCCTTTGCAGGCCTTCGAGGAGGTTCCAAAAATTAAGCTGGATCTTTTGGGTGCAAGGGCACTAATAGATACGTTTTGAAAGGTTTTGAATGAATGCATTTTTTAAATTTACTAAGGAATTGACTACTGTACCGCAATCTAACTAGAAAATAGTTTTGTATACTTTTTAAAAGTCATTTTCAGTCATTTAAAATCAGGTTACTCACAGGTGGTGGATTGACACTGTGATTAAAAATGCTTATTTTTTGTAATAAACTCATTTTCAGCTGTATTAATCAAACTTTACCACTATTCTTAAAATATATCAAGGAATTTTTTTAAAGTAACATTTTTTAAAAAGTTATCTTTTATAATGCTGCCTGATTCTGCTGGCTCATGGCAGATTTTGTATTCGGCGATAGGCAAATAAGCTTGAGTGAAAAAATAAGGGCAAATAACATTTTTCATAACGTCCGCAAAGCGGAAACTCGACCCCTACATATTTGGTGGATTTTCAATACAAGTGTTTCTTAGTTATGGGTATCAGGTGCAGTAGTAGCAGCTGAAAACAATTGATATTGTGAAGAATGCATCAAATGTCCCATTGATGTGTGATGGGAAACCATTAACTTTCTTTGGATTGAACCTAGACTGGACTTGAAGTTTAAGCACTAGCAAAACACTGCGGATGCAGGAATTCTGAAATAACAACAGAAAGCGCTGGAAACACTCAACAGATCAGGCAACATCGAGGAGAGAGAAACAGAGTCAACGTTTTGGGTCGAACCCTTCGTCAGGACTCTGTTTCTCTCTCCCCGATGCTGCCTGACCTGCTGACTGTTTCCAGCATTTTCTGTTATTATTGAAGCTTTAGTGACTGGTCTAAGATTTGTTCACAACTATCAGAAGATTACAAGCATTATATTGTAATTTTACCATGAAGTGCGTTTGTTTTATGAATACTAATAAGGCTATTGGCTAATCTTACTCTGTCTATTTTTAGTAGTAAGTTGTTGGGAAGCATGCAAAAAATCACAATCACAGCAGCTCCTAAAGTAATACTTCACAACTTTACGTAAAGAATTTTGAGTGTGTACTTATAATGTCATGGTGAAAATGAAAGTGAGAATGTTGGAAACACGTTTTACTTTCATTAATGTAAACCTGCTTGTTGACATTTATTGAATGCCAATAACATTTTTATGATCTATGTTGGAATAAGGAGACCATTTATTCCTTGGAAGTTCAGAAACTAAATAGACTAGTGGCTCCAAGAGATCTGGGAATACAGAAACCTAAATCACTAAAAGTAGCAACACAAGTTGATAAGGCCATAAAGAGTGCAAACAAAGCACTGGAGTTCAATTCACGAGGAACAGAATACAAAAGCAGGGAGATAATTCTAAATTTAAATAGAACCTTAGGCCAGACTTGGAGAATTGTGAAATAACAACAGAAAACGCTGGAAACACTCAGCAGGCCGGCCAGCATCCGTGGAGAGAGAAACAGAAGGGTCCCAGACCTGAAACGTTAACTCTGTTTCGCTCTCCACGGATGCTGCCTGGCCTGCTGAGTGTTTCCAGCGTTTTCTGTTGTTATTTCAGATTTCCAGCATCCGCAGTATTTTGCTATTGTATTGGAGTATTGTGTGTGGTTCTGGTCTCCATACTATAAAAAGGATATTGAAGCACTGGAGAAAGTACAGAAAATCTCTGCAAGGATGTTACCAGAATTAAAAGATGCAACTATCAGGAAAGATTGAGCAGATTGGGGCTCTTTTCTATGGAAAAGAGAAGACTGAGAGGATTCCTGATAGAAGTCTTAAAATGATGAAGGGGTTTGAAGGGGTGGATTTGGAGAAACTGTTTCTACTTGTGAGTGAGTCATGAACAAGGCGGCATAAATATAAGGATCAAATAAAGAATTTAGGAGGAATTTCTTTGCACAGAGAGGGGTGAGAATGTGGAACTTGCTGCCACATGAAGTGGCTGAAGCAGAGGTCATTGATTCGTTTAAGGAGAGTTTGGTACATACATAAGGGAGAAGGGAATTGTGGGAAATGGAGGCAGAGTGGGAATACCTGTACCTCGTTATAGTGGGAGGAGGCTCATGTGGAGTATAAACACTAACATAAACCAGAAGGGCTGAATGGCCTCTTTCTCTGCTATAGATTTTATGTAATTCTATGTAATTTGCCACTAGGTAACCATTATTCAATAAATCAGGATTTTAAATGTTTATTTTTTTTTCCTTGTGGACTTGTACAGATATTTCAAACTTTGCTTTTAAAGGCACAATATTGGCCCCGAAGTAATAGTGAGGATAGAGTGCAATTACTGCAACATCCTGAAAAACTATAGCTGTTACCATATTGACAGCAGAAATTAGTCCTTTCTGCTCTTTGACAAAGTTATTTTTGTAGAGTTTCAAAGGTATGATCTTTATGTAAAAACATTCAATCAAAGAGCTCAATCATGGAACTTTTCAGAGACATCTCTATTTTAAAGTAACTTGGGCAGAAAAGCTCTGTGGCACATGGATATTTTTATATTCGGAAATTCATGACAATGGAACAGTGCTGTAATTGAGCAAGACGTATAAATGAAACTGTCAGGCGTTATTGGTTTTCACTCCCTTCTTACCCAGTGACATTTTTGTGAACTGCATTTGTTTTCATCTGAGGTTATAAAAGTTTCTTTTAGATACCTACTAATAGCTATATTAAGAAATATTCTAGAAATTCGTTGGCGCCGCACTTATTTGGTAAAGACTCCAGCATAGGCATTCAGGGCCCATGCCTGAAACAAGAGTTAGGCCCTTTGTGTATGCAAATAGGGGTCCTAAGGCCTGTTTAAAGTCCCCTTATTCATTAGCGACTGACTGCAGCATGCACATGCTGTGCTCATTATTCTCAGGCGTTTGGCAGCCAAACCAATAGTCCTTAAAGGGACCATTGGAGGCTGCCTCCCAATGGGCAAGTTGTAACTTTTTTATTTGCCTTAATGTGAAGCCAGGAGTGCTGCTGCAGGCTCCACATTAAATTTGTGGGCTACAGTTAGCCACTGCTAGCCTCCTTACTCTTTCTCCCTCCCCCAGACTCTGCTTTCCGCTTCAACCGCTATCCAAGCTGTGCCCCCTTGCTGCCTTTGGGGCTGTGAGTGCCGCACGCAGCTTGCCAGTTATAAACCAAATTCCCGTGGTCCTGCCACTGATCTCATTAGGTGTGTGGAGCATGCACTGCACCCTGATTCGGGCATGAGCCAATTTGTAAGTCATTCTTTCTTAATAGCTATACTGTATTAGATTTTGATCTTCATCAAGGTGAGGGTTCTCAGTGGTGGGAAATGGAACACTTTTCCCATTTTGAGCACCTAACGTCAGTATGGATTCCTTTCAGTTTGAAGATACCAATATCCTATGCAGGTGAAAGAACTCTGCCCTCTATCACCACAATGTACCTGAATGGAACACCACCAACTGCATCAGTGTATTTTCTTTTTCATTTCCTGTGCCAGCCATCCTTGTGGCCTCTGAGTTACATTCCAGTTTCTACTGAATTATGAGTAATTTTTGTTCGGTGGTGCCATGACATTGTGAACTGGGTTGAAACTGCTCGAGGACATTTTGTGCAGAGACAGGAGACTTTCCTCTTTGTCTGGGCTAAATTCAGCCCAAGCTGCAGAGGTGAATGGACAAGTTGCTAACTCATTGTACCACTCAACTCTTTCTAAGTCAGACTTTTATTGAAATAGCTCACTTACAAGTAGGTATTTTTTCTCAAAGCACTTACCTGGCACCTTATAATTGTTTAGGAGGCACTTTTAGATAAAGTCTAATGTGGGATCACAGCATGGAATGTTGTAAAACACTACTGAGTATACTTTTGCTTATTGTTCTGTCAAAAAAGACATGTATAAAGTCACAGGACTAGAACTCCTGTATAATGCATTCTGCTTCAAGGCAGCGTTTTAAATCCGTTAATTTTTTTCTGGCTCAAGTAAGTTGTTCTTGTCTGCAGCAACTTGTCTGTACCTGAATTGTTCATGATGGACATATACTGCTTGGTTGTGTGTCATGACATGGCACATTTAGTGCTTACCTCACTCACAGGAAACCAAGACTCATTAAAACAAAACAATTATTGTGAAATAAATTGACTGCAGTAGTGTTGAGCTAGGTTATGGAACTTCTTGTCCTAACTTGAATATGATGATGTGACATCAGACCTTTAACAGAGTTGTTGCACAACATTCAGTGAACATGGAGATATCTCCACCAAAACCTTAGAGGTTTGGACAGTTGCAGGTTCCTTTTCCCTGCCGTTGTACTAAGCAAAAATGAATATTTGTGTAAATTTGTTTCTGGTAAAGGGATAATCAATGAAAATATCCTTTTGCTCCTGCAGTTAACTAAAATCTATCTAGAATATGAATATTAAAGTTGTCCTTTACTGTAGGTAGGTACACAGGACTAGATGGAAAGTAAATTAAGAAAAGGTAACATTTATTAACAGAATACCATCCATGGTAATTAAATGATATTTTTGAATTGTACATGATCTTTATTTTAACAACATGATTAAAATGTAGGAGTTTATAGATATACAGAAGTGCAAAACTTGTATCATAATCACCAGATTTGTTGGCATGCTTTGCACGATTTTCAACATACGATAGCAATTATTTGTAAACTTCTAAATTGCAAATCACAGCTGTACCAGTGGGTCAGTGCGTGGGTGTACTGGGCTGCAAAATGGTGGAACATTGTTTCCTGACAGTTTTCCAGTTCTAATATGAGCTGGAATATATAGGGGAGGCCCTTTCCAATGGCCAGAAAAAGAAACTCAGAGTGAATCAATGTTGATCTCTGAGCAGTTAGTTATATCTGACATATGATACAGGCCTGGAAGCAAAGTCTTTTACAATCCTCCTTACTGTTTGCCAAACCCCCTAACTTTGTGTCATTGACAAATTCTGAGATTGAGTTTCCTATACCCAAGTCTAATTCCATCTTTATAGACAGAGAACAGAAGTGATTGGTGTGTTCATTTATCCTGACTCCGCCCCTGGCTCAGCTCATCTGCTGAAACCCTCATCCATGCCTTTGTTACCTCTAGACTTGACTATTCTAATGCACTCCTGGCTGGCCTCCCACCTTGCACCCTCCATAAACTTGAGGTCATCCAAAACTCTGCTGCCCGTGTCCTAACTCGCACCAAGTCCCATTCATCCATCACCCCTGTGCTTGCTGACCTATATTAGCTCCCGGTTAAGCAACGCCTCAATTTTAAAATTCTCATCCTTGTTTTCAAATCCCTCATGGCCTTGCCCCTCCCTATCTCTGAAACCTCCTCCTGCCCTACAACCCTCCGAGATTTCTGGCCTCTTGTTCATCCCCAATTTTAATTGCTCCACCATTGGTGGCCGTGCCTGCAGCTGCCAAGGCCCGAAGCTCTGGGATTCCCTCCCTAAACCTCTCTACCTCTCTTTCCTCTTAAAAGACACTCCTTAAAACCTACCTCTTTAACCTGTCCTAATATCTCCTCATGTGGCTTAGTGTCAAATTTTGTTTGTTAACGCTCTAGTAAAGTGCCTTGGGATGTTTTACTACGTTAAAGGTGCTATATAAATACAAGTTGTTGTTGTTGTTGAATTATGAATTCTAAGAACTTGTCTACAACTGACATTGGATTAATTGTTCTATAGTTACCCGGCTTATCCTTCTCTCCCTTCTTGAACAAAGCTATTACATTGGCTACCCTCCAATCCCATGACACAATTGGCATATTTAAGGAGGATTTAAAAATTGGTCAGAGTCTCTGCTGTCCCTTCTCTGACCTGCTTCAACAGCTTAAGGTATATGCCATCAGGGCCTGGTGACTTAGCCACCTTGAGTTCTGCTAATTTTTTTAGAACCAATTAAGTTTCAATTGCTATCTCTTAACATATGTCCCAGATCCTCCTCTAGTACACCTGCATTTTCACTTCCACCATCATTTGTAAAAAAAAGCACAATATTTATTTAATATCTCTGCTATTCCTTCATCCTCCACAGTGAGACTCACCCCTCCATCCCTGAGTAGTCCTACCCCCTGTTTAACTATTTTACTTTCTGTATGTATATAAAAACTTTTTCCTTTTTCCTTTTATATTATTTGCCCAACATTTTCTAAGTCCCTTTTACCCTAAGCTCTCTCTTCACTTCTCCACAACATTCTTTATTTTCCTCATAATTTTCTTTAGTGTTGTTAGCTCAAAATTTATTATACTGCCTGAAAGGGCAGTGAAAGCTGATTCAATAGTAACTTTCAAAGGGGAATTGGATATATACTTGAAACAGAAAAATTTGCAGGGCTATGGGGAAAGAGCAGGTGAATGGGACTAATTGGATAGCACAGGCATGATGGGCCAAATGGCTTCTGAATGACTTTGGTGCCATTTCAATTCAGGTGAAGGCTGTCCCTTTAGTAGGCTTTCACTTGTTTCAGAACTCGCTCCACTGCTTCAAGAATATGAACTCTTTCATCCTGCACCAGCCCTTCAGCCACACATTGACATTCCTAATCTACTTCTCTTCGGCCTGTCCATTTTGTGGCATAGGACGCAATCTGGCGATTACCATCCTTGATCTCTTATTTTTCAATGTAGTGCCTAATGTTAAATCCGTGTATCTTGATGTGGTATGTTCTTCAATAACTAGACAAGAGACTGCAGATAACAAACAACAGGTGTTTACTGGATGAGGGTTACTCTAAAACTAAACGTAGAGATCCCTACTCAGGGTTATATACCGGTGTGGTCACTGCCGGTACTACAGTATACAGGAGCTGTAAAAAGTAGTTCTCCCCTTAAAGGTACATACACTACACCTAACTCCTTAACTTTCTCTGAAAAACCTCAAACCTACTTTTATCTATGTTTTTAGTTCCAATGTGGACTGCAACTCCTTCCCTTTCCAGACATTTTTCTACCTGATCCATAAGACAGGGAGCCATGACTTGAAACCATTAATTATACTATAATGTGACATTTGTGTTTCAATATACTGCAATGAGTGATGTCCTTTACACAAAGATCTCAAGTGAAAATTTAATATATAGATTGTCCTGTCATGGTGACTCCTTTTTGCATATATATGCATTTAAAGGAAAACTAACTGCCAATGATGGAGTCATTCCATCGTCACTTCTCTCATTTGATTAAGGCAGTTGTTTTCCTCGGCTCCTCCTGAGAATTTGGACAATTGTAGTCCAGTGATTTTGAGAAGATATGTTGCAGTTATGAGGGGTGTGGGAGGCATGTGTTTCCTGACATCACAAGCTAAATTATTGTTTTGCACAGCAGCTGCAACTCAGCAATTGTATTCATACCAGACATTTTCAATGGTACAGAAATTATATCTTCAGATAGTTATGAAAGCTGACCATATGACCTCATATAACTTAAAACCATGCTTTATTTGTATTAGTTTCAGGCTATAAAATAACCTAGTGCATCTTTGGAACACCCACTGTCAGAAAGTGTATGAAACATCATTAATGTATGCATAATATTTCTGTTTTCCATTTTTACATATATATTTTCCATTGTTGTGGTCCTTAAGGTTTTCTGTTTGATTCACATGTTCTTCAGCCTCAGAATAACATACAGAAGACAAATGTTATTAAACTGCACTAAAATGTTACAAAACAAAACAAAATTAAACCCACTGCATGCATAAAAGTAGGTTTGTGCTTTGCCAAAGGCACTGTTCAAAAGTAGAAACCGTATGTTTGGAGCTACTAGTTGTCCACCTCATCTGTTATTCGAGTGTTCAGATGTTTGCTCGTAATGCAGAAGCTAATAAAAAAATGTTAGGACAGATTCTATGTTTTGGACCAGATGTTACATTGCATTTTATGCAGTTTTTAAAGAAATCTTAGTTCAGCTGTTACAGTACAGGCTGCAAGATAATGCAAATAATAATTGTGGTAATGCTATAGTGCTAACTAAAACAGAACATTTGCAAGTGCAGGCTATACACTGGATTGCATAGTTGTTTTGTAGAAAAAGGGGTTTATCCAGGCTGGTGCAGTCACTGCTGAGAAAGAGTACAAGTTGATGAACATTGTTCTTTTACTGCAAAAGGTTATGTACCTTTTCCTTGTATATTTGATGATTCACCTTCATTAATCCAAAACTCCTACCAATTATTGGAAGGCAACTGTAAAATGAGCTCCATGTCAAATGTCCCTGAAGTAGAATGAATTACCACAAGGCTATCAAGAAATAGTTTGAAAATTTTGAATTATAGTTGAATGAACAGCACAGGGGAATCCTGGCTGAATGAACAACCCAGAGGCACTAATATCAATCTGATCTTCCTGAAATAAGCTAGCTTAGCATAGGCTTTGGATCAAAACCTAGTACCTCCTTGTCAGGTGCAGTTCTACACTAAAATGAGATTGAAGATTAAAAGTGTAGGTATAGGCATAGATAATCAAATACTTAGTTAACACTGTGACTCTGGTCCTGCTAGGAACCTGGTAATGTCATCTGTGGCATCTATCCTCTTTTGGGAGCTGGGAAGTAGGGTCCCTTTGAGTTGAGGTGGCTCCATGCCTTCAAAACCACGTCACCCTCTAAGGCATACTCTGTGATATGATACTTGAGCCTGGCAAGTACGCAGTACTTCAGGGCACTGTTCATGACTGATTTGTCAGCCTGACTCATTAATGTAACATGGAGGGGTAGGCTAGTCAGTATGGGCTAGGATTCTTCTCACTTGGTTCTGGATATTCCTGCAAGCCAGCATACTAATAGGTAGAGTGGTTCTGGCTAACCAAACAATTCTGTGTTCAAAGACTGAAGGGTTTTAGCATAGCTAATGTCATTCTGTAAGAGGTCCCAAACAGATTGATCCTCCCTCGTTTCTGTGGAGCATTGCTTTATGAGAATTATTATCATGGAATGTAGAGAACTGAGGGACAAAGAAAATAGGTATTCTTTGTGTGAAATAACAACAGAAAATGCTGGAAAAACTCAGCAGGCCAGGCAGCATCCGTGGAGAAAGAAACAGAGTTAACGTTTCAGGTCGAAGACCTTTCGTCTTTGACCTGAAACGTTAACTCTGTTTCTCTCTCCACGGATGCTGCCTGGCCTGCTGAGCTTTTCCAGTGTTTTCTGTTGTTATTTCGGATTTCCAGCACCCGCAGTATTTTGCTATCGTATTCTTTGTGTGAAGACTGTTTTGGTATAGTGCTACTTCACAGAGTGCTCTGTGGGTATTACTGGGCTTACTTTCCTCAGGTACTAAATGACAAATGGACAGTATAAGTGTAGCAAGGAAACATGGTTCCTGTCTTTTTGGAAAAAAAACCATCCCAGTTACAAACCTCATCTCCTGCAGTATGTGGAATATAAACTAGCGAGGAAATTATTTGGGAACCATAGCTGACAAACAATTGCAAACGCATTTCCATAATGAGGATAATCTGCATGAATTCTTTTTACTTTTCTTCAAGTGATTACCTACTTCCCTCTTCAATATTGTGATTGATTCAGCTTTAATGGCCATGTGTTTTAATGCATTCCATATTTGGGTTAAGTGAAAAATTTCTTACAACCTCCCTCTTTGTTTCTACTACTAATGCTAAATTTGTCTCCTTGTGAAATGTGCAAGTTACTTCAAAGAAATACTGTTATTTTGTAAACACAGTAGAAAATCTCTGTTCAGGCCAAGAGTCCCAATTGTTTCCAGTTACCACACTGATCCATGATAGCTGACATACTGTTGCTGTTTATTGAATTCAAGAAAAACAGACACACAAATTCTGATACTCAATTTCATTTACATATTATTGTCAGAAAAATGAAGCATTTTTGTCTCTGATGTGACATCTTTCAGGACTTCTTTCTGTCATGGTACACACAGGATTAATGACCGGGGGTAGAGTTTCCGCTTTGGGTGCAATCAGTGAAATGGGTGAAAATTGCGCCTGTTTTGAGAAGTGTTCCCCCCCTCCCCGGTTTCCGCTCAAACTCATTTGCATATCGCCGAACACAGAATCTGCCACGAACCGGCACAATCTGGCAGCGTTTTAAAACAAAATTTTTTCAAAAATATTTGCTTTAATAAAAATGTTCCTGATATATTTAAGAGTGGTAACTTGGTGCAGTTTGATTGATACAGCTGAAAATGGGTTTATCACAAAAAATAAGTATTTTTATCAATGTGTCAATTCTCCAGCTCTGAGTAACAATGTTAATCAGTTTGGAACCCGATTTTTAAATGACTGAAAATGACTTTTAAAAAAACCACAAAACTATTTTCTAGTTAGATTGGGGTACAGTAGTCAGTTCCTTAGTAAATGTTATTTTTTTTCATTCAAAGCCTTACAAAACATTCCTGTTATTGCCCTTGCACCCAAAAGATCCAGCTTAATTTTTGGAGCCTCCTCAAAGCCCTGCAAACGAGCTCAATTAGCGGAAACTCCCAATGGTGATAAATTCACCCTGGGGCCGTGGCCAGTTTTGTGGGCAGGGCCTGATTCTAGTGTGATGTTTTTAAAAATAGCGCAGAAGCTCGGGTTGCGCTGAACGCAATTTGTGCTTAAAATTCCACGATCTTTTGCGCCAGGTATACTGATATCGAGCGAATTGTGTTGAAAAAAACAGTGCAATCCAGTGGTAACTCCAGGCCCCGATTCACTCAGAAAATGGCCGTGGTTGTTTTGGTACACAATAGCCACAGAAATCTGAGGGAATGGCAATGCCTTTCAATTCATCTAAGTATCTTATTGGTTTTGTTTCAACATATGTTTGATTTGTAGCTCTATTTGAGTTTCAGATGCATGTTTAAATTTCCATTGCCCCAGTCAAATTTTATAAATCTATACCTCGGTCTGTCTTGCTCCAGTTGAGTAAGATTAATATTTAGTGACCTTGCGCAAGGTCCAGTTCACATTGCAGTTTAGTGTAGCAGATGCGACCTAGTTTTTTTCGATCTTCTGAGGAGGGATAGTTAAGCCTGTAGCTACTGTGTGTCAATGCTACGGTTCACTTAGTATTTAGTATTTAATAAATTGGTTTGGAATTCATAGGAACAGGAGTAGGCCATTCAGCCCCATGAGCCTGTTCCGCCATTCAATTAGAACATGGCTTATCTCTACGTGAACTCCATTTACCCACCTTTTCTCCATATCCCTTGATACCCTTCCCTAAACAAAATCTATCGATCTCAGTCTTAAAAATTTCAATTGACTTTGAACAATTCAAGTGAATTAATTGAGCCAGTTTTCTTCAGAAAAAAGAAAATTTGAATCACCTCAGTCTCTTCAACCAATTTCTCAAAGCTTTTCTCATAACATACCTCAATACCTGGAGCTGCCTTTGTAGGTATGGTGCAGCAGGAAGATTTGGGGTATTGGCAGCCAAATATTAAAAATATCTTAATATTGCATGGCAATCATTGGACACAACACAACTTTAAGATGCAGATATATAAGGAAGTGACACTGAACATAAAAGCGTTAGTGAACCCAGAGAATATTGTTAGTAGCTGAGGTCATCCCACTGAAAAAAATTTGAAATGGCAAAATGGATGGAACCAGATTGTTTGCTTTCTTTCAGTTTCTCCCCTCTTCTCTTGAATTGCTGACCCTTCCAAGGGTATGGTTCCAGGGCTGCTGCTGTATTCCGCAAGTGACACCATTCTTCACCTTGACTGGGACTGTTAGGCTATTCCACAATGGGGGCAATACAGTCAAGCTAAATCCTGTCCCCAATATAAAAACAGCACTTTCCAGCAGGAGTCACTGGAGTGCAAGCAGATTTGGGGACCCGAGCTGATATTTTCCCCCTACCTAGCCTAGGGAGGCTCATGCCGATTATAACTTCCCAGAATTGCTACTCTGGCTGAGATCAGCTTACTCAGCGCAGACCAGGAGTTGAAGTTGGGACCTTCTGGTCTATGTGGCACATGGGTACCTTCACTCATGAAGCCATCAGAATAGTTGGAAGCAAATCCTCAAGATTAATTGTATGTAATTTAATTTTCACATTGAAACTTGTATCGGAGTGCTGAATCCAAGGAATGTGTTGGCTTCATTAAACAACGGTTGCTAAATGAGGCAATTCAATGATGGCTATGCTACCATGAAGAGGACCATAGAAAATCAATAACTCATGCTTGGTCACCCTCTTAATTGGATACACTTCAGAAAAATCATATTTGTGCTAAAATACTTTATGTAGGCTACTGTTAATTTATTATATCAAGATAGTCTGACCATTGGTGTAATGTCCAAGACATTATCCAAGGGATGCACCGAACAGAAAGTGTTCTCCAGATACAACCCAAATTTAAGAACAAAATCCACAATTGTACAGTTTTTTTTTCACACTTCATGTGGGCACCATACACAAAAAAATGACACATACATCAGCACAGTTTTGACTGGACTTTTGACTAAGCCATGGTCGAGTAAAGTGTTTACAGTCTTCCAGAGTCGAGGAGAATCATGCGAGGGCATGTGATATGACCATTAACCCAAAATACAGTGATGAGTGTTTTTGGTTTGACTTCCGGGTTCACTATGAATGCCCTAGATATTGAGCATTTAAATGCATGGTCCTGCTTCCCCAACACTCCTATAATTGTCAAATTCCACCTACTCTCCATGCCTCAAGGCATTGACTTTAATAGCCTTCATTCTGTTTTCAACTACTTCCAAGGCTTCCTTCCACCGTGATCTCCTCTAGCTATACATCACTGTGCACAACCTCCACTCCTCTGTTACAGGTTTATTCCATGCTCGCTACTCTGTCCACTCCACAATCGGTGCTCACCCTTTCAGCTGCAACTCTTCTAGCCTCTAAAATGCCCTCTCTAGATTTCTGCATGTTGCCAAATCCCTCCCCAATTTCAAAAACTTCCTCAAAACATTTTCCTTTGACTCAACTTTTGACCACCGAACTCTCTTTTAAATTTTTCCTTTTCTTTTGCCCACTGTTTTGCTCTGCCCTGTAACACACTCTGAGACTTCTTTCTGTACATAAGGAGCATTATAGAGATGTTAATTGTTGAAATGTGATGAGTTCAACCTCAAAACAAATTTTCTAAACACTGCTGATATACAGAGTAATTTATTATTGTTGTATGTGACCACTTAAATTTCAGCTGATTGCTTCAAGGATTATGTATACCTTGGGGATTCCCAACCTTTTAAACACTAGAAAATTTTGCTGCAAAACTTTGGTGAGAACAAAATGTGAATCTTTTGTGTTAGAAGGTTGTAAGCAGTACAAAGTGAACTTGTTGTTTTGATGTCGAAGCTCAAAGATAATGATATCAAATGCGGTGGAGGAGCAAACCAGTTTTGAATTGATCGATCGAGCAAGATAAAACAACAATTAATTTGTTTTAATTGACACTACGGTAGAACAGAAGATACTATATTGGGAGTGAAGTGTTTTCATATAAGAGCACTTTTTGCTGTCAAGTGACTCATTCAGCATCAGACCCACTGTGAAAATGATGGAAAATGCCTGCATTATTTGAGGGATGCAGATTTCAGCATAATATAATAGAACGAGTGCTTTTGCAATAATAAACAAGATGCACCCACTAATGAGGTGATACATGAAATCCCTGTTTGCTGTAGCTTAAAACAGTATGAGTAGCAATTTTTCAACAAGATGGATGTATGCTTCTATTCAAAATTACAGTATTCAAATGTTTATTCATAATTAACAGCCTAGTATACAGCGATTTCATTATTTATGTATTTTAAGGTTGCAGAGGTAATATAGCATAGCTAGGAAAGGAAGACAAAACTATATACAGTAATTGCTGTAGACCCATAAAGTACAAAATTGCATAGGTTGCCATGGCAATGCAGGATAGTTCCCTGAGCAATGAGTAGTGGATTGATCCACAGAGATTTGTTTGTGATGGAAAAAAGGGGGAAGTAAAAGCAGCTCTGGAGGCATAGTACTGCCAACATCAAAGAATGTACAGCTGCTTTCCTTGGGTGATGAGCCAGTTGATCTAAAAATAATTAAGCTGTGGTAATTTTAAATACAGTTTTAAAAAACATTGTCACGTTTTCATTAAAAAATGATTTTTCTTTTTCAAAAAAAAAATAATTCTTAACTGGGTAGAAAAAAAAAAGATCTTTAAATCTGAGAGAGAATTCCTGATTAAAATTCAACCAAATTTACATGGTTAGACCTTCATCTAGGGATTAAGTGAAGAATGGAAAACAAAATCAAATATTCGTATCCCTATTTCCAATTTAGCAAGGGCAGCAGAGGGCTGTGCATGTGTCTGTATGGTCATTCCTCCCCACGAAGGCCATATTCTCAAAGACTGACATTTCTGTTGTGTATGTACCTTTAAGAGAATAACTGGTCTCAGACTGCAGTACCGGCAGTGACCACCCCTGTATAAAAGGCGCTGGTGAGCCTCTGTAGTTTCAGTTTCCCGATTGACTTCAATCAGTAAAGACTTGTTTTGTTCAACTCCTGCTGTCCGTGTCTCAATCATTCACGGACATAATACTGGCGACGAGCAGATACGAACTTACCTACAGTCTGCACCACCTCCTGGGATCCATTCCTGCAGCGAAGTGAGCAGAGGTCGAGGCCAGAAGGAAGAAAGAAGCAGTAGAAACGGGCGTCGACCGTGGGCATCCGCCCCTGTGTTAGCGGAGTTGAAGATTGCTGGAGAAGCTGTCGAAAGCGGGGCCTGGTTCCTGTCGACGGTGCTTCAGCCAATCGGGCTGGTGGCAGGTAGTACACTGATCCTTCCTGGGCTGCGGCGTTCGCGAACTCGAGCGGGTGGCTTGCAACGGGGCCAAGCAGCGTTGTCGGGAAGAGGAGAGAGAGAGGGTGGAGCACACAGGGCGCGGCCGGTGCAACGAAGCCGGGCTGCGTATAGACCCGAGAAGGGGGAGGCAAGAGTCCCACAGGGTTGTTCCACGACGGGAAAATAATAAAAAAATAAATATTAAACGCGCAAGAAACCGCGAGGAGCTGCAGGTTGCAACAGGAACCGCGGAAAGCAGCGCTAGCAACAGCGGGGAAGAAGGCAAAGCACGGGAGGCGCCATTTTGTTAAATCGGGGAAGAAGGCAAAGCGCGGGAGGCGCCATTTTAGATTTTCAAGATGCCGAAGACTGGCTGTATCACTGCCTTTGATAATACAATAGAGGACTGGACCACGTATGTGGAAAGAGTCGAGGTATATTGCGAGGCAAACGAAATAGCCGATGAGAAAAAGGCATCGGTATTGCTAAACTTAATGGGCGCTAGAACGTACGGCCTATTGTGGGACCTGATTACTCCAGCCAAACCGAAGGCGAAGAGTTTTAACGAAATTGTTGCTGTCCTACAGGAACACCTAAACCCTGCACCGCTGTTGATAGCAGAAAGATTTAAATTCCACAGGAGAACTCAGCATAAAGATGAGCGCAATGCTGAGTACCTTACGGAACTACGCAAGCTATCAAAGCACTGCCAGTTCGGAGCAGGACTGGCAGATACCCTACGGGACAAATTTGTCTGTGGACTCCTGAGTGAAGGAACACAGAAGAAGTTACTCTCGGAGAAAGAGCTGATGCTAGACAAGGCTTTCAGCGTGGCAGTAGCATACGAAGCAGCAGCCAGGGGTGTTGTGGAAATTCAACAAAAGCCACAGGAATACGGCACCCACGAAATGACACGGGGATTTGCAAAATGTTATTGCTGCGGCAGAACTAACCATGACCAGAAGGACTGCTGGTCCAAAGACAAAATATGCAGGCAATGCGGAAAGATGGGACACATTGCACGAGTTTGCAGGTCTGGGAAGAAGACCAGTGACAACAAAAAGGCTACTAAGGAACCGTACAAGAAAGTACAAAAGATGACGGACAGTAGTTCCGAAGACCAGATGAGCGATAGTGAATCCGGGAACAGGAGACTAAGCTGTCTCAAACTTCACAATGTAATCGCAAAAGAGGATCACCGAACCATTTGGGTCACCCTCACGATAGCAGGGTCCCAAGTTAAAATGGAATTGGATACAGGATCAGCGCTAACCGTCATGAATCGACGAGACTACGAGCGGCTATTCTCACACATACCCTTGAGAGAGACATCCATCGTCTTGACGACGTATACGGGGCAAAAAGTATACCCCAGAGGAAAAATAAGGGTGCCTGTCGAATACAACAGCAAGAAAATACGGAAATTGTATCTCTACATACTGCAAAATGGTGGACCACCGTTATTGGGACGCGAATGGATCAGGAAGATAAGCTTAGATTGGCACTCCATTCATGCAATGACGGTGGACGGTAAAAAAGATGACGACGTCACTCCTGGACGATTGCCAACAATCTTAGCTAACGCCAAAGAGGTATTTCAACAAGAACTGGGCACTCTTAAAGGCGTAACCGCCTCGATAAAAATAGAAGAGAATGCAATTCCCAAGATTTTCAAAGCAAGACCGGTACCATATGCAATTCGCCCAGCCGTCGAGGCAGAGCTGGAGAATCTGGAGAAGGCGGGCGTGTTGTCTAAGGTCGACTGGAGCGAGTGGGCGACACCCATCATTCCTGTCATGAAGAAAACGTTAAGCAATAAGTCTGAGGAGCCAAGGAAGGTTCGCATCTGTGGGGATTTCAAGGTGACGGTGAACCCAGTCCTTCACACAGTACAATATCCTCTTCCAAGGATAGAAGACATCTTCGCCTCACTGTCTGGAGGGAAGCGTTTTACAAAAATTGACCTAGCACAAGCATATTTGCAAATGGAGGTTGAAGAATCCTCTAGGAAGTATCTCACGATAAACACTCACAAAGGTCTTTACCAGTATCATCGATTGGTATTCGGAGTAGCATCGGCTCCGGCGATATGGCAAAGAGCGATGGAACAAGTCCTGCAAGGGATTCTGGGGACTCAGTGTTACTTGGACGACATCCTTGTGACAGGTGAAGATGACAGTGAACACCTTAACAACCTAGAACAGGTGCTCACTAGACTACGGGAACATGGGCTACGAGCCAACCGCCCCAAGTGCGAGTTTTTTAAGAAACAGATATCGTATTGTGGCCACGTGATTGATGAAGAGGGGTTACATAAGTCCCCTGACAAAATTGAAGCGGTTGTTAAGGCCCCAGCGCCTGCAAATGTGTCGCAGCTGAGGTCATTCCTCGGATTGGTGAATTACTACCATAAGTTTTTGCCGAATTTGTCGACAATTCTGCACCCACTGAACGCCCTGCTACAAACAGGAGTAGCATGGAAATGGAGCAATGACTGTAAGCGGGCCTTTCAGAAGAGTAAGGACTTAATCACTTCAAGAGAAGTATTGGCTCACTACAACTCAGCACTGCCGATCAGACTGGCGTGTGATGCGTCTCCCTACGGCATTGGGGCGGTACTGTCACATAAATTCCTTGATGGTTTAGAGAGGCCGATAGCTTTTGCGTCACGCTCGTTAACTTCTGCCGAGCGTAACTACGCCCAGATTGACAGAGAGGCCCTCAGCCTAGTGTGGGGGGTGAAGAAGTTCAACCACTACCTGCACGGTCAAAAATTTACTCTACTAACCGATCATCAACCTCTTGTCTCCATTTTCAACCCTCAGAAGGGCGTACCGATAATGACAGCACAACGGCTGCAGAGGTGGCCCCTTTTCCTAGGGGCACACCAATATGACATCGAGTACAAAGGAACTAAACAGCATGGGAATGCTGATGGATTGTCACGCCTACCATTGCCGACGGTGGAAGAAGAAGACCTTGCAGTGGATCCAATGGAGTTATTCCACTCGACCATAGTCGAATGTCTCCCTGTGACGAATGCAAACATAGAAAAGGAAACACGGAATGACCCGACACTATCACGGGTCTATGATTTAACGGTGAAGGGATGGCCAGCACATGGCGAACCACTGCTGCCAGCATTCTCGCCGAGAAGAGAACAGCTGTCAGTGTGCAGAGGAACCTTGATGTGTGGATCCAGAGTAGTAATTCCACCTAAGTTGACGGATATAGTGCTCAATGAGCTTCATGAGGGTCATCTGGGTGGGGTAAAAATGAGGAACTTAGCCAGAGCATTTGTGTGGTGGCCGGGAATCGATAGAGAAATCGAGGAGATGACCAAGAGCTGTGCAGGATGCCAGAAGGTCCAAAACACCCCACCACAAGCTCCTCTGCATCCATGGGAGTGGCCCTCATCTCCATGGCAAAGGGTGCACATTGATTTTGCTGGTCCCTTCATGGACTCGATGTTTTTAATTGCGGTGGATGCACATTCAAAGTGGCCAGAGGTAATAAAAATGTCCTCAACCACCACGGAAAAAACTATCGCAGTTTTACGAACCATATTCGCCAGGAATGGGCTGCCTGAACAGATTTGCTCTGACAATGGACCACAGTTTGTGTCTGAAGAGTTCCGGAGGTTCTTAAAGAACAATGGTGTTAAGCATTACACATCCGCCCCATATCATCCAGCCACTAATGGATTGGCCGAGAGGTTTGTTCAAACATTCAAGAAGGCTATCAAGGCAATGTGTAATGAAGATATACCCCTACAACACAAGGTGGACAACTTCTTGTTTGCCTACCGGAATGCGACACATGCGGTTACCAACCAAACTCCAGCCATGATGTTCTTCAATCGAAGACTACGATGCCGCTTGGATTTGGTTAAGCCAAACGTCCGAAGAGATGTGGAGAACAGGCAGTTTCAGAATATGAATGAAAGGCCGACCAGGAGTTTTAAGATAGGTCAACCAGTTTTGGCCCGGGACTACCGCACTGAGAAATGGCAGCCAGGAACGATTCGTCCACGGCAAGGACCTCTCATGTATACCGTGGACATTGGAGAGAGCATTGTAAGACGTCATGCTGACCAGATTCTAGAGTCACTGGAAAACGTCAACTCCACACCACGATCTGATACACCTGGCAATGAAATCGACGTACCAATTGCAGCTACCGCAGAATCGGTGATATTGGAAGCAGATGAACCAAACAACGACATTGATCCCGACTCAACCTTGCCAGAAGAACCTGATACCACAAAGAGGCGTTATCCAGACAGAATCAGGAAGCCTCCTCAAAGACTGAACTTATAATTGCTTAAACTTAACCAATGTATCTAGCAACCGTAATTGTGATTGTAATTAATTATCATTTAGTTGTTAAATGAATGTTATGTACTGTTTATCTAAAAGGGGAGGAATTGTTGTGTATGTACCTTTAAGAGAATAACTGGTCTCAGACTGCAGTACCGGCAGTGACCACCCCTGTATAAAAGGCGCTAGTGAGCCTCTGTAGTTTCAGTTTCCCGATTGACTTCAATCAGTAAAGACCTGTTGTTCAACTCCTGCTGTCCGTGTCTCAATCATTCACGGACATGATAATTTCCATCACCTCTAGCTTTTTTCAAACTAGAGTAAATAAGTAATTTTGCATATTCTAGGATTTTTTTTGGCCTAGTTAGACCAATCTGCACCATGTGGCCATTGGGGTGGGGTGGGCTGGGGGCGGGTGGGAGGCTAGTGATGGTACATCTTGAAAATGGATGTCCAGAAATATAGATTCAACAATTTTCAATTTTTAAGTAACTAATGATATAATCAGCTATAATAAAAACAGAAAATGCTGGAGATACTCAGCAGGTCAGGCAGCACCTGTGAAGACAGAAACAGAGTTAACGTTTCAGGTCGATGACCTTTCATCAGAACTGGAAAAAAGCAGGAAATGGAACAGATTTTTAAGCAAGTGTGGGGGCTGAGAAGCGGGGAGGGGATGAAAGAACAAAAGGGAAGGTCTGTGATAGGATAGAAGGCAGGAGGGGTTAAGAGACACTAAGAGATATTCAAGGCAAAAGGAGATGGTAATGGGACAGGTTAAGAAACAGGATGGCTCTAGATGAAGTGTGAATTGTGCTGGCAGAATGAAAGACAGCTGCTGTGAGGGAGAGAAGAAAAGAAGCACAAACAAAAAGTATGGATAAAAAATATATATATGATAGGGGCCGAGGTTATGGTCTGAAATTGTTGAACTCGATGAGTCCAGAAGGCTGTTAAGTGCCTAATCGAAAGACTAGGTGCTGTTCCTCGAGCTTACACTTACCTTCAGTGGAACAATGCAAGAGGCCGAGGACGGTGAGGTCTGAGTAGGAGTGGAGCGGAGAATTAAAGTGACAGGCGACCAGAAGCTCGGGGGCCCCCCTTACGGACTGAACAGAGGTGTTCTGCAAAGCGGTCACCCAATCTGCGTTTGGTCTCCCCAATGTAAAGGAGACCACATTGTGAGCAGCGAATACAGTATACTAGATTGCAAGAAGTACAAGTAAATCTCTGTTTCATCTGGAAGGGGTGTTTGGGGCCCTGGACAGTGGGAAGGGGGAAGGTATAAGGGCATGTGTTGCATCTCTTGCGCTTGCATGGGAAGGTGCCGGGCGAAGGGGAAGGGGTGTTGGGGGTGATAGAGGAGTGGACCAGGGTGTCGGGGAGGGAGCGGTCCCTTTGGAATGCTGAAAGGGGAGGTGAGGGGAAGATGTGTTTGGTGGTGGGATCACGCTGGAGATGGCGGAGGATGATCTGTTGAATGTGGAGGCTGGTGGGGTAAAAGCTGAGGACAAGGGGAACTCTATCGTCGTTCCAGGAGGGAGGGGCAGGGGTGAGGGCAGAAGTGTGGGAGATAGGACAGACATGGTCAAGGGCTGTGTCAACCACAGTAGAGGGGAATCCTCGGTTGAGGAAAAAGGAAGACATGTCGGAAGCACTGGTATGGAAGGCGGCATCATCAGAGCAGATGCGGCAGAGCCGGAGAAACTGGGAGAATGGAATAGATAATTTCATCCACTTTGCTTCCAATTTCCACCCTTCCCTCACCTTCACATGGTCCATCTCCGACTCTTCCCTTCCCTTCCTCGACTTCTCCGTCTCCATCTCTGGGGATAGGTTATTGACATAGAAACATAGAAGATAGGAGTAGGCCATTCGGCCCCTCGAGCCTGCTCCGCCATTCATTGAGATCATGGCTGATCATTCAAATTCAGTACCCTGTCCCTGCCTTCTCCCCATATCCCTTGATCCCTTTAGCCTTAAGAAATATATCCAACTCCTTCTTGACTATATTTCATGAACTGGCCTCCACCGCCCTCTGTGGCAGAGAATTCCACAGGTTCACCACTCTCTGGGTGAAGAAATTCCTCCTCATCTCAGTCCTAAATGGCTTACCCCTTTTCCTTAGACTATGACCCCGGTTCTGGACTCCCCTGCCATCGGAAACATCCTTCCTGCATCTAGTCTGTCCAGGCCTGACAGAATTTTATAGGTTTCGATGAGCTTGTGGGCTTGTAGTGAATGACCAACGTTCACTACAAGCCCACTGACTCCCACAGCTGCCTAGACTACACTTCCTCCCACCCAGCTTCCTGTAAGGACTCTATTCCATTCTCCCAGTTTTTCCGTCTCCGCCGCATCTGCTCTGACGATGCCACCTTCCATACCAGTGCTTCCAACATGTCTTCCTTTTTCCTCAACCGAGGATTCCCCTCTACCGTGGTTGACACGGCCCTCGACCGTGTCCGTTCTATCTCCCGCACTTCTGCCCTCACCCCTGCCCCTCCCTCCCGGAACCACGATAGAGTTCCCCTTGTTCTCACCTTTCACCCCACCAGCCCCCACATTCAACGGATCATCCTCCGCCATTTCCGCCACCTCCAGCGTGATCTCACTACCAAATGCATCTTCCCCTCCCCTCCCCTTTCAGCATTCCGCAGGTACCGCTCCCTCTACGACACCCTGGTCCACTCCTCTATCACCCCCAACAACCCTTTCCCTTCGCCCGGCACCTTCCCGTGCAAGCGCAGGAGATGCAACACATGCCCTTATACCTCCCCCCTTCCCACTGTCCAGGGCCCCAAACACCCCTTCCTGGTGGAACAGCGATTTACTTGTACTTCTTGCAATTTAGAATACTGTATTTGCAGCTCACGATGTGGTCTCCTTTACATTGGGGAGACCAAACACAGATTGGGTGACCGCTTTGCGGAACACCTCCATTCAGTCCGTAAGGGGGACCCTGAGCTTCCGGTCACTTTAATTCTCCGCTCCACTCCCACTCAGACCTCACCGTCCTCGGCCTCTTGCATTGTTCCACTGAAGCTCAGTGTAAGCTCGAGGAACAGCACCTCATCTTTCGATTAGGCACTTTACAGCCTTCTGGACTCAACATAGAGTTCAACAATTTCAGATCATAACCTCGGCCCCTATCATATATATTTTTTTCCACGCTTTTTGTTTGTGCTTCTTTTCTTCTCTCCCACATGGCAGCTGTCTTTCATTCTGCCAGCGCAATTTACACCTCATCTAGAGCCATCCTTTGTTTCTTGACCTGTCCCGTTACCATCTCCTTTTGCCTTGAATATCTCTTAATGTCTCTTAACCTCTCCTGCCTTCCATCCTATCACAGATCTTCCCTTTTGTTCTTTCATCCCCTCCACCCTTTCTCAGCACAAAGATGTGCGGGTTAGGTTGATTGGCTGTGATAAATTGACCCTTAGTGTTAGGGGGATTAAATACGTGGGGTTACGGGGATAGGGTGGGATATGTGTTGGTGTAGGGGTTACGGGGATCGGGTGGGATATGTGTCGGTGCAGGCTCGATGGGCCGAAATGGCCTCTATCTGCACTGTGGGGTTTCTGTGTTCTGTGTGTGTGATTTGCTTAAAAATCTGTTCCATTTCCTGCTTTTTTCCAGTTCTGACAAAAGGTTATCGCCCTGAAACGTTAACTCTGTTTCTCTCTTCACAGATGTTGCCTGACCTGCTGAGTATCTCCAGCATTTTCTGTTTTTATTTCAGATTGCCAGCATCTGCAGTATTTTCTTTTTGTATATAATCAATTATCTTTTTTCAAAGAGGCTTATACAGGGGGGTACATCAGTGTTCCATTGTTTTCATCAATTTCTTTTACTTTCATTGACGTGGAATGGATATTTTTAAGCACTTTAGTCTAGTATTTGCAGCGAGCTTGCAGAGAGCGTTGGAGCCCCATACCTGCTCAAACAAGGCAACACAGCGTGGAACATTAAAGGTCTGTTGCCTCCTGCCGAGTTATTACTGATGCTGCAACTCCCCTGATTTTCATGGAGGCATAATGGCCAACATTTAAAATAGGCAGGAACTTCATGAATATATTCAAATTGGGGCCGAGTGTGACATTATTACAAACCCAATGCCATTTTTTGACCTTAATGCCTGACTACGGCCACTTCCTGCTCCTGCCCACCAAACATGGGAGATACGAGTCCTGAGGCGGCCATTTAAAAGACTATTTAAAAGGACCCTCAGCTATTCTCCTGTAAAGTTTTATGGCGCTTTTGGAGACTTTCTGCAATAGCTTGTGGGTTTTTTGACCTTTAAAGGATTTGAAAGTGCTTGTAGTTAGTTGCTATTGAAGGTGCTGAAGGGTTTCAGGCATTACAGTTGTTTCTTGAAGGTGGTCTTTCTAGGAATGCCACACTGGAAGGAGGAAGAGGAGCTGTAGCTGAAGGAAAGTGAAGAGAAGATGCGTTTGGAGAAATGCTTACACTTCCAGCAGCGTTCATAGGCCTAGAACAACATACCGGCAATTCTCAGAGGAACATTGCTTAAAGAGACTTCAATTCCCCAGAGAGATAGCGATGACAGTTGTGTCACATCCTGCAAGAAGTCCTGCAGCCAACTTCTATTGTTAATACAGCATTGCTTGGTGCAGTCAAAGTCGCTGCCACCCTGAATTGTTTTGCCTTTAGCTCTTTCCAGGCTGCCATAATGGCAATCAGCAACATTAGTCAGTCTGCCATCCATGCTTGTATTAAACAGCTTACTGATGCCTTGTTTGCTAGAATAATCACATACATCACTTTCCCCGTGGACATCTGAAATCAGGATAGGTCTCTGCTCTTCACACAGATTGCAAGATTCCCCAATTCCAGGGCATTATTGACTGCACCCACATTGCCCTGTGAGCTCCTTCCCACAGTGTGACCACCTTCATGAATTTTAAAGGGTACCACTATTATAGTGCATCTGGTGAATGATAACCAGCAGCACATCATGCAAGTCTGTGCCTACTTTCCTGGCAGCTGCCATGATGTTTTTATATTGCATCAATTGTCCCTATGCAGTAAGTTAGAGGCTGGCTGCTTAGAGACAAAAGCTATCGCTTGCATACTTAGCTTATGAATCCTCTTGGGAATGAGAGCCTTCATTCACCAGACCATTGGAATCCTTAATAACAATTCAGATAACGAATCGGTCTGATGGCTTCCTGCAAAACAGCCCAGAAAGAGCAACTTTATATTTGCAGTTAGCTGTATGCTGCATAACTTTGTTCTGCAATATGGACACACATGAAACCACCATTGGAGGAGGTTTTTCAGCATGGTGAGGAAAGGATACTGATGACCTAGAGCATGGCAAGGATGTGGGAGTGATCCCGTAGTGCCTGCACCTGGCACTTTGTCAGCAGCTGGCACTGTTTGTCAGCAGCTCGTTGAAGAGAAGTTCAGCTGAACAATCCATGCTCCCCTGCATTAACAGTCATATCCATGTACGTCCCGGTCCTTCCACACTACAATCAATAGCATCTGCCTAAATACCAATATTGATATGTCACTTAACATTACAAGATTGCCAGTTGCTACAGGATCACTCCCTGCACACACAGATTTCAAACAGCATTGTGGTTTTGCTGGCTTACAAAAAAGCCTACAAACTATTTCTCACCCTAGTGCCTGTATGAAGTGCTCTTTTACCTACTTTAGATCTTCAGCGAGGTGCTTCCCCAGTGGCTGTAACATTACAGAAAGGAGGTTGCTGTGGCTCATTCAAGGGTTCATGAGATGTTTGTGGTTGGAGACCTACAGGAGCTCAGGCCTGAGTGGGCCTAGCAACAGACTGCAACAGCTTTACTTCTGCCAGGGTAAGCTGGTCATGCTTCTCTTTCGGCACCAGAGTGGGCATTGATTTAGAGGGTTGCAAGAGTTACAGAAGTATTATCATGAGAGATGAAATCATGCTCCCTTCCCATCACCCGACTGCCCCCGTTACCAGGCTATGGCTCAACACTCCAACTGATCTGCGAGAGAGCAGACTCTAGGAGATCAGTAATCTGACTGAAGCTCCTCCCATTGGCTATCCCAGCCAGTACAGGATGATGGAGAAGGTTGAGCCCCAAAGAACTGCGTGGCTTCAGTCTGAGCATTCCTGGGAGATGCTATTACAGGTACTTGTGTTACAGATTCCTGCAGCGGGCACTCGGGTGCAGTGGCCATCGAGATGACCACATGCTCCATGGTTGACTGCAGAGAGTCGATATCATGCGTGAGAGCCCCACACAAGCATATTGTGGACTCCACCATACTATCTGATAAGTTTTGTAAGCTCCCTGGCAAGCAGTCCACAATTCCTAGTGCACAGAAATCATTTGTTTTTAAATGCTGGGCCCCTAAAGTCGGCATCGCTGTCCTCTTCAGCAAAGCTAGGATGTGAACTGGCCTGCTATTAGCTTTTCCCTTGGCCTTCCTTGTAACCTCCATCAGGTTCTGCTTACTTGTGCTCGGTGAATGCTCCAGTGCAATTCTGTCGAATGCACTATACAAGTCATGCAGGGTGCCAGTTTCTACTCTGGTGCTTAGCATGTTAAGAGCAAGTGATGATACAACATTGTCAGGGTTTTCATCATCAGTCTGTCTGGCATATTAGTGACTGAGTCTTCTGATTTACCTAGAGAGGGAAGAGGGTTAGGATGTAGTTGAGAGGGCAAGTATGAGCACATCTATAGCCGTTAAATGCAAGACCAGGTTGTCGTCTTCAGTAAGTTGGTCTGTGTGCAAGACTGAAAGAGTTAAGTAGAAAGAGTAGAGGAAGGGAGGATGTCAGCCCTACTGTGCTAGGCATCTAGCCTCATTATTTCCATCCGTTGCTGACGGCTCTGCGTCTTCCTATCATGCCACTGACAGCATCTGCCATAGGGGTGAGTATTTGCTAGTTGTCTCCCTTTTGTGTAGTAGCTTTTCGTGGAAGTTGATTCAAAATGCCCTAGGCAAGTGCTTTCATTCCTCACCATGTATGAGCCAGCTTACTTTAGTGTACATGATGACAGGAAGAAGCAGCAAATGTGGCCAAAATGGAGAAGTAGTTCGGAGGGCAGCAGCAGCTTTTGATGGTGTGATGCAAACTAAAAGGTGGAGTGAAGTCATCCCCACTGACATATGGACAGCCATTGTAAGCAGGGGAAGCATTGAAAGTGCTGAGGCTGAAGTAGGGTTCTGCAGGAAGTATGACATGTGAAGGGAAGTCTTACCTTGCAAGTCCTGGCTAGATCATTAAATTTCCTTCTGCACTGAAGCCTGATCCTGCAGGTAATGCTGAGCATATTCACATGTGGTACCACCTCTTGCCATGTTCACCAATTTGCCTTGCATCTGAGGGGAAGAGGATCTTGTTCCTGTTCTGAACTTCATCGCCCAACCTCTCTGCGACAAAATTTTTTGTCTTATAATACTCAGGACGTTTAACTACTTTAATGGTGCTATATAAATACAAATTGTTGTTGTTGTATGTGAAAATCTCCGGGCTCGGCTGGAACTATTCTTGGACATGGACATTTTTCTATAACTCCACGGTATTGCTTCCCTGCTTTGGCTGAAAAAAATGTACTTCCCCTTTAAGCTGCTAGGGACCTTTAAGAATCTGCAGCAGCACCCGATTTCCTGCCTCCTAATCATCAAGCTGTCTACAGGGAGAGTATTTCATGCTTGCAGTTCGCCCCTCTCGTGAAATTAGGGGCGAACTGGAAATTAGGACCTGCTGACTCTGACGGGCAACTGTCACGCTCGCCTTGTCCACTTCGCCACTGGTTTCCTTCTGGGAGATCAAAATCGACCCCCATCTATCCATTGAAATAGCTATGTTAAAGTCTTTAGACCAATTCTGCTTTGTTAGAAAACATTTTATTAAATATAAAATTTGACTTAACGATGCATCAGTTGAATCTCAATGCTGAATTGAAGCCTCTAAGTAAGTGATGCTATCAGATTTTGTCATCTGCCATTTTTTTAACAGAATGTCTAAAAAAGCATTAAAATAATGCAACATAAATGTGATTTAGAACAAGCTCTTTTTCATAAATTAATTTAGCATGGTTTCCAATCAGGCTAAATATTACAAATCGGGTATTGCTTTTGTAACATTTCCTGCCCTTGAAAATATCTCCTCCTACCTTTCTGTTTTACTGTGATAAATATTGGAATACATCAGGGCGAGAGCTATATAAATACTGTGGCTACAAGAGCAGGCCAGAGGCTGGGAATTCTGCAGCGAGTGTCTCGCCTCCTGACTCCCCAAAGCCTTTCCACCATCTACAAGGCACAAGTCAGTAGTGTGATGGAATATTCTCCACTTGCCTGGATGAGTGCAGCTCCAACAACACTCAAGAAGCTCGACACCATTCAGGATAAAGCAGCCCGCTTGATTGGCACTCCATCCACCACCTTCAACATTCACTCCCTCCACCACCGGCGCACTGTGGCTGCAGTGTGTACCATCTACAAGATGCACTGCAGCAACTCACCAAAGCTCCTTCAACAGCACCTTCCAAACCCGCGACCTCGACCACTTAGAAGGACAAGGGCAGCAGACGCATGGGAACATCACCACCTACAAGTTCCCCTCCAAGCCACACACCATCCTGACTTGGACCTGTATCGCCGTTCCTTCACTGTCGCTGGGCCAAAATCCTGGAACTCCCTTCCTAACAGCATTGCGGGTGTACCTACACCATATGGACTGCAGCGGTTCAAGAAGGCGGCTCACCACCATCTTCTCAAGGGCAATTAGGGATGGGCACTAAATGCAGGCCTAGCCAGCGACGCCCACATCCCATCAATGAATTAAAAAAAAAATCAAAACACAGTGCTGACATGGAGTCCCCATTTATATTTACTATTTTAAACTTGTGAAACTTTGTGACTTCTTTTCCCTTTACAAAGCTCTGTCCACATAACATACAAATTGCAGATATGCTGGTAGACCATAAGGTGCACACAGCATCCACTTGGGATAGGAGTAAAATTGCAGTCAATTTTACATTACCTGGAAAAAGCCCGTAATTTTTAACCCCAGTGAAAACAATGCTGGTTGAATACAAAAAGTTGGAAATTCACATCAGCAATTCGAGCTGCGTACTGACATGAGGTAACCTATTCTTCATACACTGTCACACTCGCATTTGTAATTTCCTCAACCATTCTCAACAACAGAAATGGTTAGTGTGAGCGATCTTATCATAGTATCATTACTGAGTTTTTAATTGAGGTCTGTTTCCTGACTTTCTCACGATGCCTATAATTACAGGTGACCTGTGGCATGTGTCCTGCAAAATAACCTTTCTGTTATTCATGCTCTTTGTCAAAAGGAAATGTAACTTCTCAATGTTGGAAGACATGTATATGTCTGCCTGTATCTTAGTAAAGTCTGAGATCTGCATGCACATCCCATGTGAAAGATCTTAATTCCCATTGTCACTCTTTTTAGGCATTCGTTTGTGTCATCCTTATTCCCATTATAAATTCCTGTGTTCACATTTATAATTAAAATTGCTGATATAAACTCATCACTCTGTAATTGCACAACCTGGCTTTCTTGACAAATTGCTTAAAATGCTTCCTGCAATTTTTTATCAGACTTTGTTTTCTGCAGACTTGACATTTTTGCCCAGGACTGTGATGTGGTGAGCTGAATCTGGATTGTGCAGCCTGATTGAGCACGTGTAATGTACCTAATTTCCTATGATATACTGATAGAATATTTTTCTTTAGATCCTAACAATTTCTGCTTCGCTGTTTTTCAAAATTATTTGAAAAGATAGAGGACAAATTTCAAGTTTTATTCAGGTAAAGTCTATAGTGGCTAACAGGCCATGTTCAAAGACAAATTAGATTTAAGCAGAATTATTGTTACAAACTTAAGGAAAATAACTCTCGGGAAAACAGGGATACATATTGCTGTGAGCTTACGGAAATGAAACCTGTTATTAGAAGAGCCAAAAGAAAAACTGGAGAAGATGATAGTAGAGTGCCACTAAGGAGCCATCAGAGGATTCCCCAGAGCAGATTCGGGTAGATTCCAGGATATGGCAGTGATTTTAAATGGCTGCTTTGCATCGGTCTTCACTACAAAAGATGATGCTGAGTTACTAATAATACATTATAACAACAGAAAATGCTGGAAATACTCAGCAGGCCAGGCAGCATCCATGGAGAGAGAAACAGAGTTAACGTTTCAGGTCTGGCTGCCTGGCCTGCTGAGTATTTCCAGCATTTTCTGTTGTTATTTCAGATTTCCAGCATCCGCAGTATTTTGCTATTATACTAATAATACATCATAGGTTTGTTGCTAAAGTTGAAACTGTCAAAACGGATGTGAATATAGTCATAGCGAGAATAACAGATTGGGCTGCTGGCTCTGGCTTTCACCCAAAGGTGCTCAAAGAAATGGGGTCTGTGCTCTGCAAGCCCCTTGCTCACATACGAGCCTCGGAGCAGAAGGATTCAGTAAATTTGAAAGCTGTTGTTCATAGCTATTCTCATCACTAGTAATTTCTAATCTGTGTTGCTCTTTTGAAGCTGTCAGAATGGAAATAAAAATCATTACGGGGATATAATTGGCAAAAAAAATCTTGAAGTGCCTGAAAATGTGATTTACAGGAGCAAGTATGGATAGCTCTAGTAATGGACCCAACTAAACACCTCTGGAGTTTGAAAATCTGTTATACACTTATTTTTAATGTCATCCCACACATTTCCACATGGATGTTATGCGTTCTAATATGGATGGCATGGGCTTTCTCCCTGGTCACTACATGGTAACAAAGAAAGAGCAAAAACAAACTAAAAACAGCTTTCAAATTTACAGAATTTAACCAGGTGCTACACTTGCACACAAAAAGCCCAGTGGTCCACAACACACCACAGTAATCACAAGATAATTATAAATGAGATGTACCATCTGGCTCATAATCCCTTCATTCAGAGAGATCCTAATGTCCGCCATTCTAATATCTAATTATTTCTTAAATGATTTCAGGGTTTACGCCTCTACTACTTTATCTGGAATAAAAACAGAAAATGCTGGAAACACTCAGCAGGTGAAGCAGTATCTGTGGAGAGAGAAACAGTTTACATTTCAGGTCAATGACCTTTCATCAGAACTCTTATCTGGAAGTTTATTCCACAGATTGATCACTTTGTGTATTAAGAAGAATTTCCTGATACCAACCCTAAAATGACTTTTTACCAGTTTGAATCTGTGTTCCCTAGTTCTATTCCACATTTTCATTCATCGAACGTGTCTAGAGTCAAGGCTACTAAGCTTCCAAGCTCTCTCTCAGTTTCATCCTTAGCTATTCCAACACCATTTATGGAGTATACGAGTTGACTATTTTCCTTTCTATGTTAACCTCCTTCTTCTTAGACAGTCCCTCGGAACCGAGGATGACTTGCTTCCACATTAAAAAGAAGTTCTCAGGTGACTGATGAGTCCAATGCGGTTCCTACAGTCTCTGTCACAGGTGGGGCAGACGGTGGTTGACGGGGCGGGTGGGTGGGGTGCTTGGGTTCATGTGCGCTGCTTGCGCTTGGCTTCCGCTAGCTCCCGGCGAAGAGACTCGAGGTGTTTGGCGTCTTCCCGGATGCTTCTCCATTTCGTGCGGTCTTGGGCCAAGGATTCACAGGTATCAGTGGGGATGTTGCACTTTTTCAAGGAGGCTTGAGGGTGTCCTTGAAGCGTTTCCTCTGCCCACCTGGGGCTCTCTTGCCATGTCGGAGCTCCGAGTAGAGCGCTTGTTTTGGGAGTCTCGTATTGGGCATGCGGATGATGTGGCTCATCCATCAGAGCTGATCGAGCGTGGTCAAAGCTTCGATGCTGGGGATGTTGGCCTGAGCGAGAACACTGACGTTGGTGCACCTATCCTGCCAATGGATTTGCAGGATCTTGCGGAGGCAGCGTTGGTGGTACCTCTCCAGTGCTTTGAGGTGCCTGCTGTACATGGTCCATGTCTCTGAGGCATACAGCAGGGCGGGCATCACTGCTGCTCTGTAGACCATGAGCTTAGTGCCGGGTCTGAGGTCCTGGTCTTCAAACACTCTCTTCCTCAGGTGACTGAAGGCTGCACTGGCACACTGAAGGCGGTGTTGGACTTCGTCATCGACGTCTGCCCTTGTTGACAGTAGGCTCCCGAGGTATGGAAAGTGGTCCACATTGTTCAAGGCCTTGTTGTGGATTTTGATAATCGGGGGCAGTACTGTGTGGTGGGGCAGGTTGGTAGAGGACTATGTTAACACTTTACCCTTAGCTGCATTAAATTTCATCTGCTATCATTCTGCCTACTTACATATTTTGGCCAACACATTCCATAATTTCTAAATTACCTCTTCCATTGCTCCTTCTAGTTTGGTACTATCTGCAAATTTGACCACTTGGCATCGAGTTTCGAATCCAGATTATTGATTTAAATTAAAAACAATAGTGAACCTAGCACTCAGCCCTGAGATGTCTCAATTCGTACTTCCTTTCATTCTGACTTATTCCTCTAACGATGACTCATTTCCCCTCCTTCAACTAGTTTCTTATTTGTTCCAAGAGGTTGCCCTGAATTCTCACAGCTTTGAGTTCAATTAATAACTTCCATGTGCAACTTATCACAAGCCTTTTGGAAGTCAGGGTACATAATTCTATAGGGCTCACTTGCATTGTCTCTTCCTCAAAAGAAGTTGAGGAGATTGGTCAGGCAGGATCTTCCTCCTTTGAATCCATGCTGACTGCTGTTAACTTGGTTTTGTTGCACAGATGAGACTCAAGTTAATGACAACATTATGTTACATGGAATGGAAGAATGAATAATGGATCTGTAATAGCATGTGTCTGTTTTGTTGCCCTCTTTGAATATTGACACCACATTAGCCTGTTTCGAATCTACTGATGCCTTCCCATTGTGTATTGACTGTCTCACAAATCTGCTCCCTAGATGCTCAGCACGCTGGGATATACACCATCCATTCCTAGGGATTGGTTTTATTTAAGCCATTTAGCCTGTTTAGAACTTCTAGCTCATTTGTTATACAAGGGTATCTCTGTTTGGGGAGAGTATTTTGCTCATGTCTTCCTTTGTAAATAATAATTTTTGCTAAATATATGGGATTTTAAGTGTAATTTTTAAAATTAATTGAAATTCATCATTCCATATTTTATTTCCAAATCCTTATTAATTCCATAATTGCAGTGACAGGAGTGCTCAAATAAAGCCAGCTAATGGATCCACCTCAGAGAACATTTTCCTTATCTCAAAAATATGTCTGTAATTAGTGTTGAAGAAGATAAATCTTCAAATAAGACAGCAAATGGGCATACCCCAAAATGTTCCTTTTGAGGGAAATATTAAGGCCCCCAAGAAAGACATGAGGAGGCAGAAATTGTTCAGGATACAATTCTCATGGTTATTGTGCCCGGAGATGCCCTCCAGCGCTGATCCTTTGGAGATTGCAGGATCAGTGGCAGCACATAAAATTAGCATGGAGCAGGCAGGTGCGAGCAGCACTAGAGTGCATCTCCTTTACCTGACCCCATGTATCCCTAAACTCTGATGCCCATTCACTATTGGCAAGGGGTTGACCAGGACCCCCCACCCCACATTCCCCTTGGCCTGCTGTGTAAGGGATCTGATCAATAAAAGTTTATTTTTAAATAAACTTCTCTTCAGATTCCAGCAGCTTCCCTGGTCTGGAATACACCCACATCTGCCCATCCTTCAGTCAGTAAGCCTTGAGTATTGGGTGTACCAGTCTTGACCGATGCGCCAGATTCTCGACTGAGCCACTGGAGTGGGAACTCCCAGTGCAGGGAGTACTTTTCCCCCTCTTTCCCCCCTCCCCATCCCTGATATTTTCCTTTTATAAGAGGAATTCAAGGCAAATTGGGAACTTCCAGAAATTGCAGAGAGCTAGCCCGATTATGGCGAAAGACTGGCAGAACCCTAAAAGAATTTTGGCCTCAAGGCTGCAATATAATTGTTAGGGTAATTGCCAAATACAGACTTGCCCAAGTTTGTCCTCTCACCAAGTATTGACCAAGTAGGCACCAAGTGCTCTAACTTGTATTCTGCATTCATTATAGGCTGTGGTTGTTTAAATGCTCTTTGCTGCCCAGTATCTAAAACAAAACCTAGCAATAAAACCTGACTAGTCAAAAGTTAGATATGGGGTGGAAATGAGCAATTCATGCATATTAAAAATTTGACATTGAATCTAATTCAAGAAGTTAACAGTTGTGTGTTCACTTATCACCAAATATATGGCAGTACTGTAATGGGAGACCCTGGGGACATCCGAGTATGTTGGTCTTGCCAGTCGACTGCTTTAGAACTGGCAGGCGGATTTCCTTTCAGTTTTGACCGTGAGATAATTAATGTGCCCTGGAGGCTTTTGTTTCTTTACTTGTTTAATGAGATGTTTGCAACTGAACCTGCTTTTGACAAATGGAGCTTTACAGGACTACAGTTCTTTCACAGATAGATGACTGAAGAAGTGGCTTACGTGTATTTGTTGGTTGATTTTAACATGAACAGGTTTATTTAAACTGATAGTATTTCAGTATTAAAAATGTGACAATATTTTCATATATCATCATGGATAGTGTTGGGTAGTGGGTAGGTTTCTGTCCTTTGGCCAGTGAAACTTGGGTCAGATCCAACGTAGACTTCTGGGATGGGGACCTCCACTCTAATAGCTGTTAAGGAAACCTGGAGAAATTAGTTTGGGCAGCTGTAACCAATTTACTTGTAAATCTGAATCAATAGCATAAAACTTCCACTAATTCAAGACTAATTGGACAAGATCCCTTTGATTTAATGTTGGTTGATGCACTGGGGAACAGTACTGCTCTAAGGTTAGGGTTAAACAGCATTGTTAGGGTGAGATATAGAGTTTAACCTTTTAGTAATAACAACAGAAAATGCCGGAAAAACTCAGCAGGCCAGGCAACATCCGTGGAGACCGAAACAGAGTCAACGTTTCAGGTCGAAACCCTTCTTCAGAACTGAGAAAAAAAAGCAGGAAATGAGACAGATTGAAAAGCGGGTTTGGGGGCTGGGAAATGGGGGAGGGGATGAAAGAACAAAAGGGAAGGTCTGAGAGGTGAAGAGACATTAAGAGATATTCAAGGCGAGACGAGATGGTAATAGGACAATAACCTTTTAGTACCTGACCTGGGAGCGCATTGTACAAACAGCAAGAAATGATTCATTTCTTAGTGTTCACAACCCTCATTCTAATGTTGTATTAATGATGAAATAAGGGTAAATTTACCGTCCTCAGTGGTGAGCTGCACTTGAAAGAACTGTGTGTTGAAGAGTTGTCACTACTGTGTTGTAGCCCTAACTCCAACTCTGTGCTGCCTTTGAGCACAGACTCGCTGAGTTTGCCCTATAGTGTCGAGAAGTGCATTTGTTACATTTCAATGAATGGAAATTTGAATCATTGTACTCTTGAGGTAGTCTTAAACTGCAGTGCTGAGTAAAAAATACGCAAGTGGCACACAAACATACATGAGGGATTTAAAAAATGTTTGAATAAGCATAGTTTCCTGCCAACTTGATTTTAAAGGGTTTACAAGAAGGACAGAAATGGCAGTACAGAATACTCCTAGTGCATCCTTAATTTGAAACAGCTTAATAAAGTACCTTGGTAATCACTTACTGCAGTACCATGTCCTACTCTGTGAGAAGTGTGAAAAGGTCACTTAATGAGCAGTAGATTTTTAAATATTGATGTGTGCAGATTTTTCACACTGCTGCCAGAACAAGGAAGCACAGCCATGATAAAATGATGCCGTACTGAAGGTGTCAACATCATGTAACTTTTGCCTTTGGCAGAAGAAAGATCAGAGCAATAAAATACAAAAGAGGAAGAACGTCTTATGGTTATACCTGATACATGCATTAGTTATTAAAACTGTCAATCCTTATTTTAGTAATTGGTGAAATAATGTAGTTTTCTGAGAGATTACTTTCCATCTATTGCCCATGTCACAGAGTAGAACTTGGCTCCTGGTTTCATGAAGGACTAGATCACGCCTTTTCTGTAAGCAGATTGCTTTCCAGTTTCTTGATTGTTTCTAGTGAAATGTATTCTGCTGAAATGTAGTTGGAACTGTTTATGCAGTATAAAGTGTTGTTACAGTTTGTGATTGTAAGGTCTTTCACAAATAATGTGAGTGAGTGGCAGAGGGGGGTGGGGTGGGAAGAGTCAGTCTGTCTCTTTTGCGTTCAAGGTAGATAACCACCTTGTGCTTTGCCTTCTTGACAGAAATTCAGTGTAAGCAGTCCGATCATATATTAATCAAAAATCATAAGGCGTAGACATTTTTTGCATCAAGAGCTTATAGGATCAATCACTGGTGAAAGTAAGTAATGCAGTGTGATCTGTAATCACATAAATGTTTGTAGCAATTTTATGATTTCTGTCTGCAATGGGCTTGAGATATATCAAAACTCTTTGAGCATCAGTCGTTTTCTAGGTGCTGTATTGTGCAAACACATTAATGCTTGGGATTACATAAGTGATAGATGTCAGGATTAGATCTTAACGCTAAATTTTGAATGAAACTGTACAGACTCAATGCTTTGGATATAAATTAACTGATTTTTCAAGGAGTACAGTAAATACTAGTAGCATTTTAAAATTGAGGTATGATTGTATCTTTCTACCTTTCATTTCTGTAACCTTGCAAATTATATCTGAACTTGCAGCAGAAATATTGATGCTGCTCAGTATTGGAACCAGTGTTCCCGTTGAGGTGCACGCGTGCGGCCTCACAGTAATCTGAAAAGTCCCGCACAGGCTGTTCACCGGCTGTTACATTGTAAATACCATGCATGTGCAGAAATTTAAAGGGATCACGCATTAAAAGACACAGGTTATGCAGAACAAAGCGCAGCTTGCAGGGAACATTGATTGGAACATCCTCCTCTTAGTCAAATTGCCTCATAAAACAATAGTAATCTGTGCCATTTGCTTTTTACTCCCCAAACCCTTTTACTTACCTGGCAATTTTAGTGTTTGCTCTTCCTAACCTGTAAAAGAAATGCATTTGTGTTCATGCATTGTTACTGCTGGATTTGCTTTAATTGTGTTGTTCCCCTGTACATAGGGGAGTAGTGGAAGGTTTACTGAGTTTCTGCACATTTTAAAATTACAGGCTAGAGTATAAATAAGAAATAAACAAGGTGGCCTGGAATTTCCTGAAAACTTGCACCAGAACAATGACATAGTATGGCGTAATGCCGATATTTGGTGCAAAAGATCAAGCAAAGTTGGACGTAAGTGACGTGTATCCATTTTTACACGATGCCCAAATTTCCGTGAGTTTTTACACTGGTTCTGCAGAACCAGCACTGAAACCCTCTGCTGCTCATTAACGTAGCTGCACTCCCATGCAAAAGTGCAGCCGACACAAATTTCTTGAATTTACACTAGTTCTGAACTGGCTGTAAATTTATGCTTAAAATTTTGGGTTAAAATTTGGGACTGGCAATTTTTGTAAAACATAATTTCTGCATTTTTGAACTAATCTTTATGGCATCAGAATAATTTGCATTAAACATTGAAAAACTTTCTTAAACATTTAATGCCTAATGTGCATAAATGATGGTTTGATGGCTTCAAACTTTCATTTTTCATACAGAAAGAGGGACTTGAAGCAAGAACATGGCATAAGTTAGACACTTTCCTTGGTCCCCGACTGTTTATGCTGATTTCTACTTGTTTTACGCCAGTTTTTATGTTCTGGCACTCGCTAATGAGAATCTTAGGAAATTTTGGGGTAACTCACCGATGGGAAAATCAGCGTAAATCTTCGCGTAACTTGCTGGTTATAATGTTTCAGGAAATTCCGGGCCGGTTTGTTTTCCGGGCCGGTTTGTTATGCCTAGTCCTGATCAACATATCTTCCACATATATGTACACTGTTGTGCACACCTTAGTCCCCTCGTTCCTTCATCATTGTATATGCTATGCATATCCAAAGAACTTGATCAGATTCTGGTTCTAAAAAGATGATGACAAGGTCAAGGCAATGTAGGCAGCCTTCTCCTGATGAACATTGTTAGGTTCTCTAGCAGTTACTGTAAAAAAAAAAGTTAGTTTTATTCAATGCTGTTACATTATCAGGTATGAATTTTGAGATCAAAGCCTAGAAATTACTGTTGATGTTAGCGACTGAACACTTAACATGCTGGTATGACAGTCCTTTGCCTGCTACTCTTAACAAAGATAGAAAATGCTGTAAACACTCAGCAGGTCAGGCTGCATCTGTGTTCTCTAACAAAGATGTTATCGCATTTAAAATAAATGGGATCATGCCTGTTAAAATAGTGGACCCAGGAATATCCTACTAATACCGTAATAATAATTTTAGCCTCAAAAAAAGTATAATAGTACAATAAGAGACAAGTGTATTATTTTTGTTAATAGATTACCCTGCAGACATGATTCACCATTATAATTTTCAGTCCAGCTTATGAGGGATACTTTCTCTCATAGAAAGTAGTTTATATACAGTGGCCTAGAAATTCGGTGGGGTTAGCGCCCAATTAGAGGCGTTAGAGGGCCTTGCGCCGGAATTATAGCCGCGATCGAAATTGCGTTGGGCCCTACCATCGGCATTAGCCGGTAGCGCTGCGCCGGCACCGATGACGTCATCGGTGTGCGCAGCGTCCCGGTTGCCGTGGTAACGCAGCCGGACGCCCAAATTCAGTTGCGGCCGCCTCGCCCGTGGCAGCCGCAACCAACGATTGTTCAACGGGATGTTGCAGCACGTAGCGCCGGCGCATTAAGGTGGAGCGGCGGCCGGCCGCTTTCCCGGCGGCCGCCTGCCCGCACCTCCCTCCCCGGACTCCTCCACCACCCCCCCCCCGCGGCACTGATGTGTGTGGCCCGCGAGCCCGGCACTTCTCCGAGGTGCCGGGCTCATTTGTCGGGTGAATCGACCGGTCAGCGGTCGGCTGCAGGCAGCTCCTCCTCAACAGAAGGAGGAGGCCTGCAGTACCCCAGCCTGCCGCACCGCATCGGGTGCCGCAGCGGGGGATTAGCGCCGCAAACCTGCATTCAGCGCCCATAGCGAGGCGCTGAAACCCTCCATTAGCGCCCGCAGCCGTCTGGGCGCGGGGCAGCTGAATTTTTGGCGGGCGCAGCGGCAATTATCGCGGGCGCAAAATTTCGGGCGCAAAAGCCCTGGCGGAGGCAAACCTAATTTCTAGGCCATAGAGTCTACTAAAAATGCTGGAAAATGTGTATATAAAGTGTGTATATATCTTGTTATTTAACTATCTTGTGAAATGTACCTTAAATTCAAAATTTATACTACAACAATTTAGGTTTCTGTTGTTGCTCCAATTAAAAAAAGCGAAACATTTCGATATCTTTCAAGATTAATCCAGACACTTAAAAAAAAAAAAAATGCACTGCTCACAAATGCATAGAGTAAAAAGCAGACTAACTCTTAATAATATTCCATTTCTGTTTTCATTGTGAAAGCTGTGATATATATTTTTTTACTCAAAACAGTAAAAAATTGAGACACTCCTACAAGGCATTATGTAAATACAAGTAGTTTCAAGTAAGGGAATGGTGCAGATGTTTGATAAGTATTTTACAGAGGTCAGTGAAAGGAGGAATACTGGGGGAGGATGTGGCAGAGCCATCACTGGATATAAATATTCAAATGAAACTAAAAAAAACCTTCATGAGATTAAAAAGAAGCGAGCAGGCCCAAATGGTATGTGTTTCAGAACACTAAATAATGTTGGGTGGAGATAGTAGAGCACCATCAATAATTTTCCACAATCTTTTGGAAATCAAAATTGTGCTACAGGATTGAAGGATAGCAACCATTACATCTATGTTCGAGGAGGGAGAAGGGATAAGACAGAAAATTACAGCTCAATTAGCCTTTCTTTGGTTGGGGGTAATCTTCTAGAGTTCATATTGAGATGAAATTAGTGAACTTTTCGAAAGATGTTTGCTAATCAGCCTGCATGGATTGGTAAATGGCAGGGCATGCTTGGAAACCACTAAGTGCATAGATAAAGTGAATGAAAATGAGATAAAGTGCCACATCAGAGACTTGTATCAAAAATTAAGGCACATGGTACCAAAGAGAATGTAACAATACAGAGATGCTTGGGGGCAGAATGCAATGAGTAGGGGTAAATGGATATTTTTGGATTGGCAGAATATAAATAGTGACATTGGGATCTGTATTGGGACCTCTTGTTTTCCATTTATGGAAATGATTTGCACATAGGCACAAGAGGAATGATATTGAAGTTTGCTGATACAAAATTAGGGGGCATGACAAGCTGTGAGGAAGATTGTAAGAGATCATAGACAAGTTTGCATCAATGAGCAGATGGGTAGATGAAACAGGAAGTGAAGAGGTAATGCAATAGAGATTTTTGAAACATGAAAGGTTTTTAAGGTAAAAGTGAAAGATTGCTTACACTGGTTGGTGAATTGGTAATAATGGGGCACAGACTAGGATTATCACTTCAAGAATGAAGGCGGAAGTTGGAAGATTTTTTTTTCTCAAACTTATTAGAACAGAGACCATGACATCACTTAAAAGAAAAATGGATAAGTATTTGAAAAGGAAGAACAGAAAAAGAAATGGGGCAAGAAGGAATTGGGATAGGAGTAGTTAGCTCCAGTTTAAGAACTGGAACTGGCACAGGCATGATGGGCCGAATGGCCTCCTTCCATGTTGTAATTTCTAATGATTCTACATATTTTTATATTCTAGATATACTGAATTGTTTAAGCCACGTTGTCAAAAAGGCTACTTTTAGTTAAGGTAACATTTATTTTCAGTACCACAGATTGCCCATTTATGTGTTAACTCTCAGGTTTAAAACAGTATTTTTAACTTTCTAATGCTTAATGGTCATATTTGCTGTGTATTCTGTTTTCATTGTGGTCTGCGTGTTAAATGAATAAATAAATTGTGCTCATTAGGAAATGTAAGCCAGCTGCCTGAAATGCCATTGGTCTCACTTCACTGATTGGGGCAGTGTTACTGGCTGAACTACAGTAGTTCAAAAGAATGTGTATCAAGGCTCACTGCCTTTAAAATAAATTTTTAATGATTTTATACCATCTGGGTTTCTATGCAAGAGCCTTCAACTCTTATTAGTTAAACAAATTTAGTTTTCTTTCAATCCTGTTAACCTTTTTTTCTGATTTAGGAGACCCATTTTATATAGATGATGAGACAGTTTATTAGTGTAGGCAGAGGAATGGAACTAACGGGTCTTACCTCACCTTTACTCAGAGTGCATGGAGATTATTTCAGCAATACCCTGCAAAACAAGTTCTTATATTGCTGTCCCTTTTAAGTTGCACAACACTAACACAAATCAGATTTTTTATTGCAGTGCACGCATCACCTCTTCAAAAGATTTTATTAAAATGAACAATAATCTTGCTGCAGTAACTAAAGATGCAAACCTGTATTATAAAACAGGAATGGCAAAAGTGATGATTATATAATTTAACTTTTTCCTTCCAGATAATGACTAACACACCCTCAGCTACATTATTCTGTATGGAGGAAGAAAGCAATCAAAGTTGTTAGTTTATAACACAAGTTCAATTGGTTGTAATAGAGGAAAAACATAACTATCTAGTGAAAAAAGTAGCTAGCATGTATATCTGTAATTTCTAAATAAAATGGTGAACCATTTTAAGCATTGTAATGTAATCCTTAAAAAAAATATAGGGGGTGATTTTGCCAGTCCTGAGGAGGCGGGTATGGAGGTGGGACTTCTGGGAAAATGGGAGAATTTGGGGGGGCGGGTGCCCAACCTGCCCAATACCTGCTTCCATGCCATCTTGCCAGGAGGCGGGTAGCCGCCCCGCGCCGGGTCCCGTCTCTTTGGAGGCGGAAAGGGATTAAAGCCAATTAACTGCCTGTTAACAGGTAGTTAACAGGCAGAAAATAGGATTATCCCCTTTTTGTCCTCAAGTGCGGGCTTCCCGAAGGCTCTGAAACCTGCCAGGTCAGCGAGGTGAGTAGTGGGCCTGCGGGGGTTGGAGGGGTCCAAAAGTGTGCTGTGGAGGTGAGTGATGGGTGCAAGAGTGGAGAGGTGAGTATCTGAGGTAAGTGCAAAGTGTTAGAAAAAGTGTTCTTACCTTTTGTTTCTTCCTGCAGGCTTCAGTCGGTGGGTATGCAGAGAATCTCACACCTCTGCGGTGGAGATGACAGATGGCTGTTGCATTCTCCAGTGCAACAACCATCTAATTTCTGCAAAAGAAAGAAGTTTGATGTGATGAGGTCTTGAATTCAAGACCTCATCAAACTACAGAGAATGTCATTGTTTGACAGCTTCACAGAGCTGTCAAGCGATGACAATTCATCTGTCAATTGAAATTTTCGAGACTGAGATTGATAGATTCTTGTTAGATGAGGGTACCCGGGGATATGGAGAAAAGGTAGTTAAATGGAGCTGAGGTACAGATCAGCCATGATCTAAGAGAATGGCGGAACAGGCTTGAGGGGCTAAATGTCCTATAACTGTTCCTATGTTTGCAAAACAAAACCAAAAATAGATAAGTAGCATAAGGCACAGGCTTTGCAACCATGATGAGAATAGGGGAGTAACTCAAACCATTCTACTGCCAAGGGAGGAACAATATAAGGAGTATAATATTCAAGCAATGCGTTGTCTCCAAAGTGGAAATGGAGAATAGAGTTCGGTTATGGCACCTGCATAGCGACGGAAAAAAGCCTATTTGCCTTTGTTGAGGGAGGTTGCTTCCTACAGCAGCACCAGCTCTCATCTGAGTGTATCATCTGTTAAAGGGATATGAGATTTTGTCATGAGAATTTTTTACTTTCCTTTTGTCGACCCAGTGACACATGCACTGCCTTTTCCATGGTGCTCACCAATTCAATATTTAAATTTGGGAGGCAAACTCAAAATATAATTGAAAAATCTATAAACTTAAGATGGATTTGGATCTTTCAGATAACTATGTCTGTAGCTGAGATCAGTTAACTCCGCATAGACCATTAGCTGAACCAAGGATCTTCCTGGTTTAAATGGTTTGATCCAACACTGGGCAGTGCATTTAACAACTTTGGGGTCGATTTTAACTGAGCCGTGAGGCGGGCTTTGAGGCGTGCGGGGGGGGTTAAAATCGCTAAAACTGGTGGGCGGCCCCCACCCCCCGACCTGGTTCCCGACCCCAAGCCATTTTAACCTAGGTGCGTCTGATGGTCCCGAATCAGTCCCGCCTCCAACAGGCGGGAATGGTCTTTAAGGTTCTTAATCAGCAATAATTGGCCTTTATACTGTAATGCCATTTGAACAGGCCCTTGCATTTTTAACCCTTTTCCCACATAAAACGCGCCTGGTGGGGATCACGCCTGTGAAACCTGGAGTGAACACTATTGGCTTGTTGACTATCAGCTGCAGGTCAACCATTAAAGAGGAGATTTGATCAGTCATCATTTGCAGGTGGCAGGACTTTGTTGTTTCAGGCCTGGGGCAACTTTTACCAGGCTTAACCAAACCTGTGGAAGGTTGGAGCCTCACACACAACTCCAGTGTGAACTCCTGGGAAACCCCTCTCGCCACCCTCACTCAGCGCTTCCTCAGCGGGGGCATATTCCAGAAGCATGGGAGCCATTTTTCTCCTTCCCTTCTTGGCATTAGAGGAGCTCGAGCACCAGGCGCGGCAGTAGCAGAACCAGGAACAACAGCAGCAGGAGTGACAGGCTGCTGCTCACCCACCTGAGGCAGCACAGGCCAGAAGGGGCCAGCGCATGGAAGCCCGTCGGCGCAAGAGATACCCCCCAAACAGGGTCTACAGACACAGGGTCAGCTACCTCAACATGTCTGAGCAGCAGTGCCAAAGGCGGCTCTGACTTTCGCGACAGGTAGTGACTGACATCTGCGCAATGATACAGCAAGACCTGCTGCCCAGAGGACCAGGTGAACACTCCTTACCAGTGGCCATCAAAGTCACCACCGCACTCAACTTTTTTGCCTCAGGCTCATTCCAGGGATCATCAGCAGACATCAGCGGCATCTTCCAGTCGGCCGCACACACTTGCATCACGCAGGTAACGGATGCCATCTTTGCCCTTGCGCACAATCACATCCATTTCACCAGGGATCGCGCAAATATGATGGCGCGAGCGATTGGATTAGCTCATCTGGCAGACTTTCCAAGGGTGCAGAGCGTCATTGACTGCACACATGTGGCCCTTAGGGCACCCCATCGCAATCCAGGTATTTTTGTCAACCTGGTGCTCGAGCTCCTCTAATGCCAAAGGCTTCCACTCCCTTAACATTCAGCTGGTGTGTGACCACAAGAAGGAGATTTTGCATGTTTGTGCCAAGTACCCTGGCAGTTGCCATGACTCCTTCATACTGTGCCAGTCTAGTGTGCCTCCGCTATTCAGGCCGCCAGACCAACTTCACGGATGGCTACTTGGAGACAAGGGCTATCCCCTGAGGATTTGGCTAATGACGCCGTTGAGGAGGCCAGCCAACGAAGCTGAGGAGCGCTGCAACTCCAGCCACATTTCCACCAGATCCATAATCGAGCAAACCATCGGCTTGCTGAAGATGCGCTTCAGATGCCTGGATAGATCAGGTGGAGCCCTACAGTACTCAGCAGCCAGGGTCTCCAGAATCATCGTGGTTTGCTGTGCACTCCACAACATGGCACAGCGTCGTGGCTTGCAGATTCCTGAGGACCAAGTGGCTCCTCACATACCCTCCTCAGATGATGATGAGGAGGAGGAGGAGGGCGAAAACGAGCATCCTGCAGAGGCCCATCAACCAACGGCAGCATTACGCGAGAACATTGCTGCCCGGGATGCAAGGAAGGCACTCATCCTGGCCAGATTTGCTTAGCCTAGTAAATCAAACTCTTTTGCCTCGCAGCTTCTTACCTGAGCATCGACAATGACTAAACCCTGCGGATTCCTAGCTATTTGACCAGCATCCTGACAACTGCAAGTAATCCTAAGCCCTCAATGTGAAAGCCCCATTCGCGAAATGACACACGCCAGAACTGCAACAGTTGCCATCAGAATTTTTATGCACAAGAACCAACTGATGGCATTTTTACAATATACACAACATTTCACCCAAGTGACTACCGTTGTGACTACTTGTGCTTTATTTTCCTCTTATGCATGCTCGTACGTAGTGGTTCCCCTGTGGCTTCAGCAGATGTGGAGGCCCCTTGCTCACTTTCCTGCTGCTCCTGTCTCGACACCTTTGGCGGGCGTCCTCTGGGGTGGCGAGCCTGTGAGGGCTCATCAGCAGTCTGCTGCTCCTGCGGCTGTGCAGGGGTTGAGACGTCTATCTCACTTGGGTGTGGACTCCGGCGGGGCTCTGACCGAGGGCTCTGCAGTGGCATGGAAGTGTGAGCGCTTGGAGAGGAACCCCCACTTCCTTGAGGCCTGCCACCAACCTCCCTCTCATGGGTCAGCTCCCCCTCCACGCCTGCAAGTGGCTTCAGAGCACCTTGCTGCACATCAGGGTGGCCATGGGGACCCGTATCTGCAATGGCAGTCCTACTCAGAAGGACTTCCATGAAGGTCTGGTTTCTCTGTTCAATAGATGCCCATCACTCCTCAAGAGATGTCATTTTATTCTGAACACTCACCATGTTTTCCATACCCTGGCGACTAACCTCCTCCATGGCCGTAGCCCTCCTCTCCTCTACCGTAGCCAGCCTTACCACGGAGGCAGCAATCATTTCCACGTAGGTAGCCATCCTTTCCGTGTTGATGCGTTCATGCGCCACTGACTCCACAAAGGCTCTGCTCATGTTCGCTATGGACTCCTCCATTTGCTCCACACTTGCAGCGACCCTGGAGACAGAACCGGCATCTGTGCATGGAGTTCCATCACCTCTGATCTTACGGATGGACCCAGAGGCAGAGGGTCGACATGCAGCTGAGCTGAGCTGGCAGAGTCCTGCGCCCTCCGATGAGGACTATCCACTGCTGTCCCTGTCTCCACAATCTGCTGATGCTCACTTGTGAACTGTGATACACCAGGTGATAACACTACTCTATGTCCCGAAGGTCCCCCCAAGGTGCGAGTGCCTGCGCTGGTGCTGGGTGCGCTTATTTCTGCTGACGCTGTGCCCTCAGAGGTTGCAGATTCCTATGAGGAGTCTAGAATCTCAGGCTCTTCCTCCTGCACAGTGGGGACAGGGGCTCTCGATGGTCCTGTGGGGGAGTCAGGGAAAAAGTTAGAGATGTGATGCCAAGGTTACATGCTCATTGCATTTTGCAGATGATCATAAGTCCATCTGTTAGAGCTTCAGAATCATTATCAGCGACTCATGCAATGTCAATGAGAGAGATGGAAAACTATTTTGTCACCAGCTTGCGGGGATGCACCTGTCTGTCCTTCCCCAACTTCCGCATCTGTATCAGCCCCGACAATCTCCAGGATGGCTTCCTCCCAGGGGGTGAGCTGGGCTAATGAGGGTGGCCATCCTCCTGTCCTGGCTCGCTCTCTCCTGTTGTGAGCTCTCTTCTCCTGCAATGAGGGAGACAAGTGGAGGTTGAGTGAGAATGAAGGAGTGAGTGTAGAGATTGCATAGCATAGATACTTAGAAGGAGACAATGATGGAGTGAGGTTGCAAGACCAAGGGCTCTCCCTGTGTGTTGTCAGTTGTGTTCAAAGCATCAGAGTGAGAGGGAGTGTGAGGGCTGCATGGTCGAATAGCTAGGTGAATATGAGCATAGAGAGAGAGGGAATGGCTAAGGTTACATGGATGCGAGTGTCAAGTGGGATGTGGAGGAAGAGATTGCTAAAGCTGAGTGAGGAAAGGCAATGGGGATCAGATTTAGGGTGATGGAAACTTCATACTTACTTTTCCAGTGCGATGAAGGTCATGGAATCTTTACCTGCACTGCATCCAGGTGCGCTGTGTGAGCCCCAAGGAGTTGACTTCCCCAGCCACCTGTAGCCACACAGCCTTGGTCTGACTGTGAGGCCTCTTTCTCCCTGAAGAAGGGAACAGGACCTCCCTGTGGGCCCTAGCCCCATCCAACAATGCCTGCAGTGATGCCTCATCAAATTTAGGCGCAGCTCTTGCCCTCCCGCTGGCCATTGTTCCTGCAGGCTCCTGTGCCATCATAAGGGGAAAGCTTGGAAGCCTGCAGCGGAAGCAAGGCTTGCTGTGGACCTTAAATGCAGCAGCAATGATGACGTCATCGGAGGGGACTTGCAGTCATGAAAAACCCATTTGCAAAGGCTTCCCACACGTTGGAAATCAATTGTCCAATTGAGTTACAATTGCATCAATCTCACACGTCCATTTAGATTCGTGTGGGAATCATGAAATTCGGGGAACCCGACAATTGCCCGCACCTGAGTTAAAATCGACCCCTGTGTGTTTGTATGAATGAAAACAGAATACAGATTGTTACTGCTACTGAAGAAGACTATTGACATACTTTATTGCCCCAAGATTTATGTGGTGATTGATCACTGGTGTAGCTAAATGGTGACAATCGTGTTCTGTGAAGCTACTCTTAGAACCTGTGACCTATTAGCAGAAAATCATAATATCTATTAAACCTGCTGCTTTAGAGTTCCTCCCTTTAACTGTGTATGCTACCGGTGCTTTATTCAGTTTAGCATTTTTCATCGTTTGCTGTTAATTCACCACAAAATAGAATATATTGAGAAGCTTTTTTTGTCTTCTTTTGAGAGCTTGCCTGTCTTTATACTGGTTCAGATTTTGTATTTCTCTGTTTTGTTTCTGCTTCTTTGATTTTTTTTTCATTTTCTTTATACATTGCTGTTTTCACCCGTTCCTCCATTTCTTTTTCTATCCCATTTCTGTCCCATTCATCATGTAGTTAAACTAAGTCCTCAGCCATTATAATCCAATTTGCTTCAAGAATTATGTGATGTTAGAGTGCAGTGAGCTGTAGAACCTTGGGTATGACCAGCGCATATATGATTAGTAGAGCAAATGATTTGTTTTTACTTGATCTGCTCAGAAAACAGCATTTCCATGTTTCTCGGATACTCGAGCAGCAAATCACGTTACACGCAAAGTGTAGAAATTCACAGGACGTTGTTTTGTGACAAATCGCTTGCCCTATTTATTGGTAAGGCTCCAGCCAATTTCCAGCAGGATGTGGATCAACAAGAAAGATGAAGGCTTCAGAGGAACGTATACTGACAGTTTGAGATAGGTTAGGTGGCGTCTGGGATCATAATACATCAGGGGCCTTGTACACAACACTGGTTACATTTTTAAAAAGGAGAAAGCAGGCTAAAACTCTAAATTTTGACTGGATGGCAAGATTCCCAACACATTATGCACAAGAAAGGATCACCTGCCTTGCATTACAATTTCAAATGCTACACTTTTTACGGTCAATGTTTTAATGCCTTTATTTCAGAGCAGTTTTAGTGGGGAGAGGAGAGATAAGGATTATATTGTCAACTTTTTATAAAAAAGTAACTATGTCAGGTAGTCATGATAAGCATATTAGTATCATAAAATCTAGTGCTCAAGAAGCATCGTAATACAGGTTTTCATTATCTGCACATCTGGGCTTTACTGCTGAGTCACCTGAAATGAATGTTGCAGGTACAACTTCTGTATGCACATGTTTTTCTGTCTCTCATCCTAGTTGTTCTCCCAGTATGGCCACCATTTTTGCTCCTTCAAGTCCAAACGATGCACACTTGAACCTGTCTGGTGCACAACTGGCTTAGCAATCTTATCACCAAATCTGGCTGGATCACATCAAACTCTACCATGTCTCCTCTGACAAAATTGTAATCTACTCTAGGAGGCATGCTGGAGATCAAAGATAAGCCCTGGCTTCTTTTCTGCACTGCAACTGTCTCTATTAGATCCCTTACCTGCCTCGTCCACTCTGACCAATTAGCGCGAGGAGTTCATGAACTTATTTGTCTACAAAATAGAGACCATTGTTGAGATTAACTTATCTCTGGTACTTTCAAATAATCAGGATCGACTGCAACCAATATGGTGGGTATGTTGTGTTTATTCGGAGTTTAAGGCGGATATAACACACTAATTATATGACCGTGACAAGCAGCGAGTACCGGCCTCGATCGGACAGACGGCTGGCGTGCGCGAACGGCTCTCCTTCTCGTCTCACGTGTGTCTCTCTCTCTCTCTTCTTGAACTGCCCAAGAGTGTTGGACCAAAGTCAGCATTGTCCACCCTCGGGAGCTCTCCACTCCACCGTCTGCGCTGGGGGCTTTTCAGGTCTTTCTTTTAAACTCTTGTTAGGGGTGGACCTGGGGTAGAATATGGACAAGACCATTTAACCTGTAGAGGTTTCGCTTTAAAAAAAAAAGGTGCCCAATGGTATGTCAAGTTCTTTGTTTAAACCATAGAAAAAGGCCCACCCTCATGTAATCTTCCACCTTTCAGGGGTCTTTGCAACCATTACACATGGTTTCTGCACTTAACCAATCATGGCCATACAGCATGCTGAGGACTGTCTTCCTCTTATCTTATACTCATTTTCCAGGAAAACGAAACTTAAGCAGTTCCAGCAAAACACAACTTATACATTAACCCCTTACTTGTCTCGAGCTCTAATACAATCATCCTAGCATAGTATTATTCGCGTCACAATTTCATTTGCGAACCATATACATTTTAGGTGCCCCTAATTTCTAACACCATGGCTTGGAGGTTCCGCTCGATTGCACTGGTTTTTTCAGCGCAATTGGCCTGAAATCGGCATAACCAGCGCAAAAGATCGTGGAATTTTAAGCGCAAATTCAGTTCAACGCAACTCGAGTTTCTGAGATCTTTTATGCTAGTTTTAAAAAATATGGCGCTAGAAGCAGGCCCCGCCCACACAACTGGCCGTGCCCCCCAAGTGAATTAATCACCATTGGGAGTTTCTGCTAATTGTGCTCACTTGCAGGCCTTCAAGGAGGCTCCAAAATTAAGTTGGCTCTTTTGGGGGCAAGGACACTAATGGATACATTTTAAAAGGTTTTGAATGTAATTTTTTTTTATTAACTAAGGAACTGACTACTGTACCCCAATATAGCTAGCAAATAGTTTTGTATAGTTTTTAAAAGTCATTTTCAGTCCTTTAAAATTGGGTGACTCACAAGTGGTGGATTGACACCGTGACTAGTGGGGTACCACGGGGATTGGTCCTTGGACCCCAGCTATTCACAATATATATTAATGATCTAGACAAGGGAACTAGATGTAATATCTCCAAATTTGCAGACGACACAAAGCTGGGTGGGCGTGTGTGCTGTGAGAAGGATGCCGAGAAGCTCCAGGATGATTTGGACAGGTTGGGTGATTGGGCAGAAGCATGGCAGATGCAATATAATGTGGATAAATGTGAGGTTATCCACTTTGGTGGCAAAAACAGGAAGGCAGATTATTATCTGAATGGCAATAGATTGGGAGAAGGGGAAGTGCAACGAGACCCGGGTGTCCTTGTGCACCAGTCACTGAAGGTAAGCATGCAGGTGCAGCAGACGGTTAAGAAGGCAAATGGTATGTTGGCCTTCGTAGCGAGAGGGTTTGAGTACAGGAACAAGGATGTCTTGCTGCAGTTGTACAGGGCCTTGGTGAGACCACAGCTTGACTATTGTGTGCAGTTTTGGTCGCCTTATCTGAGGAAGGATGTTCTTGCCATGGAAGGAGTTCAGCGAAGATTCACCAGACTGATACCTGGGATGGCAGGAATGACGTATGAGGAGAGATTGGGTTGATTGGGCTTATACTCGCTGGAGTTTAGAAGAATGAGAGGGGATCTCATTGAAACTTATAAAATTCTGACAGGACTGGACAGACTAGATGCAGGAAGGATGTTCCCGATGGTCGGGGAGTCCAGAACCAGGGGTCACAGTCTAAGGATAAGGGGTAAGCCATTTAGGACAGAAATGAGGAGGAATTTCTTCACCCAGAGAGTGGTGAACCTGTGGAATTCTCTACCACAGAAGACAGTAGAGGCCAATTCATTAAATATATTCAAGAAGGAGTTGGATATATTTCTTCAGGCTAAAGGGATCAAGGGGTATGGGGAGAAAGCAGGGACCGGGTACTGAATTTGGATGATCAGCCATGATCGCATTGAATGGCGGAGCAGGCTCGAGGGGCCGAATGGCCTACTCCTGCTCCTATCTTCTATGTTTCTATGTGATTAAAAATGCTTATTTTTTGTGCTAATCCCATTTTCAGCTGTGTTAATTGAACTTTTACCAAGTTACCACTCTTAAATATATCAAGAAATATTGTTTGAAGCAAATTTATTGGAAAAAAAAGTATGTTTTAAAATGTTGCCCGATTGCGCTGGTTCGTGGCAGATTTTGCTTTTGGTGATATGGAAATGAGTTTGAGCAGAAACTTGGGGGTGGTGGTGGATGGGAGGAAGAAACACTTCTCAAAACGGGCGCAATGGGCGACGGAATCGCCCATTGCGGCCAAAGCAGAACTTCTACCCCTATATGTTCAGCTGCTTCTCCTGCTTAATCACCAAGCCAAATTTCCCTAGACATCCCCTTGCCCTAGCTTAGAACGTGTCTGCCTCTAGTTTCACTCTTATCTCTCCTTGTGCCCTCTCCAAGCATCATCTTTGTTAGATCCGTGTATTTTGATGTGTGTCCTTCAATAACTAGACACGAGACTGCAGGGAACAATCAACAGGTATTTACTGGATGAGGGTTACTCTAAAATTAAACGTACAGATCCCTACTCAGGGTTTATATACAGGTGTGGTCACTGCTGGTACTACAGTATACAGGAGCTGTAAAAAGTAGTTCTCTCCTTAAAGGTACATACACTACAATGCCTTCCCTTTTAGATTGACAGCACCATAACATTCATTTAACAATTAACACTTTTAACATGCACATTAACTGAAAATAGTCCATTTATAAATTCAGTCTTTGGGGCAGCTTCCTGATCCTTTCTGGATAGCGCCTTTCCTGAGTGTCTTGTTCTTGGTGCGGAGGCCCCCTGTCGTCAGTTGGTTCATCAGCTTCCGATGCAACTGTTTCTGGGGTAGATGCTACCTGTATGTCGGGTTCATCACCAGGTGCGTGAGACATGGGGTTGACTCGTTCCTGTGACTCTAGGATCTGGTCGACATGGCGTCTCACAATGTTCTCCCCAACATCCACTGTGTACATTAGTGGCCCCTGCCGTGTGCATATCGTTCCTGGTTGCCATTTCTCTGTTCGGTAGTCGCGGGCCAAGACTGGTTGCCCTACATTGAAGCTCCTTGTCGGCTTCTCATTGATGTGCTGGAATTGCTTATTCTCAACATCTCTTCATACATTTGGTCTGAGCAAATCCAGACGAGATCTCAACCTTCGGTTAAAGAACATCATGGCTGGGGTCTGGTTGGTGACTGCATGTGTCGCATTTCTGTAGGCTAACAGGAAATTGTCCACCTTATGCTGCAGTGGAATGTCGTCATCGCACATGGCCCTTACTGCTTTCTTAAAGGTTTGTACGAACCTCTCAGCCAATCCATTTGTGGCTGGATGATACGGGGCGGATGTGTAATGCCTTACCCCATTCCTTTTCATAAATTTCCGAAACTCTTCGGACACAAACTGTGGTCCGTTATCAGAGCAAATCTGCTCTGGCAAGCCGTTCCTGGCAAATATGGTCCGTAGGACTGCAATAGTTTTCTCCGTGGTGGTGGACGACATTTTGATCACCTCAAGCCATTTCGAATGCGCATCCACGGCTATTAGAAACATTGAGTCCATGAATGGACCAGCAAAATCAATATGCACCCGTTGTCATGGAGATGAGGGCCACTCCCATGGGTGTAGAGGGGCATGTGGTGGTGCATTTTGGACCTACTGGCATCCTGAACAGCTCTTTGTCAGGTCCTCAATTTGCTGATCGATCCCCGGCCACCACACATAAGCCCTAGCAAGGCTTTTCATTTTCACCCCTCCCAGATGGCCTTCGTGAAGCTCATTTAGCACTCCCTCCCTTAACTTGGGTGGAATTACCACTCGGGATCCACACATCAAGGTCCCCTGGCATACTGACAGCTGTTCACTTCTGGATGAGAATGCTGGCAACAGTGAGTCGCCATGTGTTGGCCATCCCTTCACCGTCAAGTCATATACCCGAGACCATGTCGGGTCATTTCGGGTCTCCTTCTCTATATCAGCGTTAGTTACTGGCAAGCGTTCAATTATAGTCGAATAAAATATTTCGACAGGGTCCACTGCTGGTGCTTCCTCCGCAGTAGGCAGTGGCAGGCGTGATAGCCCATCAGCGTTTCCATGCTGTTTCGTGCCCTTATACTCGATTTCATGTTGGTTCACCCCTAGAAAAAGGGACCATCTTTGTAGCCGTTGCGCAGTCATCACCGGCACGCCCTTCTTTGGACTAAAGATGGAGACAAGTGGTTGGTGGTCAGTCAGCAAGGTGAACTTCTGCCCGTGCAGATAGTGGTTGAACTTTTTCACTCCGCACACCAGGCTGAGGGCCTCCCTGTCAATCTGGGCGTAGTTACGCTTGGCTGAGGTTAGTGACCGAGACGCAAAGGCTACCGGCCTCTCCGAGCCGTCCGGGAACTTGTGCGACAGCACCGCTCCAATGCCATAGGGTGATGCATCACACGCCAACCGAATTGGTAGTGCTGGGTTGAAATGAGCCAACACCTCTTTTGATGTGATCAATTCTTTGCACTTCTGGAAAGCTCATTTACATTCGTCATTCCACTTCCATGGTACCCCCGTTTGCAGTAGGGTGTTCAGTGGGTGTAGTACTGTAGACAAATTCGGCAAGAACTTATGGTAGTAGTTCACCAGCCCGAAGAACGACCTCAGTTGTGACACATTTTCCGGTGCTGGAGCCTTGACTACTGCCTCAATCTTTTCAGGGGACTTATGTAACCCCTCTTCATCAATAACGTGGCCACAATACGAGATCTGCTTCTGTAAAAACTCGCATTTGTGGCGATTTGCTCGGAGCCCATATTCCTTCAATCTAGTGAGCACCTGCTCCAGGTTGGCAAGGTGATCACTGTCATTTTCGCCCGTGACCAGGATGTCGTCCAAATAACACTGGGTCCCTGGAATCCCTTGCAGGACTTGATCCATTGCCCTTTGCCAAATAGCCGGAGCTGATGCTACCCCGAACACCAGCTGGTTGTATTGGTAGAGACCTTTATGAGTGTTGATCGCGAGGTACTGTTTCAAGGCTTCTTCTACCTCCATTTGCAGGTACGCCTGGGCCAGATCAATCTTAGTGAAGCGTTTCCCTCCAGATAGCGAGGCGAAAATATCTTCAATCCGCGGAAGCGGATATTGTACCGTGTGAAGGACTGGGTTCACTGTCACCTTAAAGTCCCCACAGATGCAAACCTTCTTTGGTTCCCCAGGCGTATTACTCAACGACCTCTTCATTACAGGAACGATGGGTGTAGCATTTTCCTCTATTTTGATTGTCGCTGTTATGCCTTTTAGTGTTCCAAGTCCCTCCTGGAACACTTCTTGTGCGTCAGTTAGCATTTTTGACAGTCGTCCAGGTGTGGCGTCATCATCCTTTTTGGCATCTACAGTCAGTGCTTGTATGGAATGCCAATCTAGCTGTATCTTCCGGATCCATTCACGTCCTAGTAGTGGTGGTCCTCCATCTGGCAATACATATAGGTCCATTTTTGGTGTTTCCTGGCTGTTATATATAACGTTCACCCTTATTTTTCCTTTGGGGTAGACTTTTTGCCCCGTGTACGTCTTCAAGACAATCTCTGTATCTCTCAAGGGTATATGTGAGAATAGCCGCTTGTAGTCCCTTCGGTTTATGACTGTTAGGGCTGATCCTGTGTCCAATTCCATTTTCACTTGGACTCCAGCTATCTTGAGCGTGACCCAGATAGTTTGGTGATCCTCCATTTGGATCACCTTTTGTAGTTTCAGACAACCCAGCTCCTTGCTTCCGGAGTCTGTATCACTTTTCTGTTCGTCTGAACTACTCTCCGTCACCTTATGTACCTTCTTGTACTTCTCCTGTGGAGATTTCTTGCTGCTGGTTTTCTTTCCCGACCTGCAGACTCTTGGTATGTGCCCTATTTTTCCACACTGTCTGCACACTTTGTCCTTGAACCAGCAATCATTATGGTCGTGTGTTGTTCTGCCGCAGCGATAGCACTTCACTGTTCCGTATGACATTTCATTTGTGCCATATTCTTGCGGTCTCCGTTGTATCTCTGCAGCGCCCCATGCGGCTGCTTCGTGTGATACTGCCATGCTGAAAGCCTTGTCCAGTGTAAGATCCTTTTCTGATAGAAGCCGTTTCTGGGTTCCTTCTCTTTGAAGCCCACACACAAACTTGTCCCTTAAAGTATCTGCTAGTTCCGTTCCAAACTGGCAGTGTTTCGATAGCTTGCGCAGTTCCGTTAAATACTCAGCATTACTTTCATCTTTATGCTGGTTCCTTTTGTGAAACTTAAATCTTTCTGCTATCAGCAGCGGTGTGGGGTTTAAGTGGTTCTGTAGGATTGACACTATGTTTCCAAAATCCTTTTCCACTGGCTTCTCTGGGGTTACTAGGTTTCGCAGTAAGCCATACGTTTTTGCACCCATTGAATTCAACAATACCAGCGCTTTCCTCTCATCTGGCACTTCATTCGCCTTGCAGTACACTTCTATGCGTTCGACATATGTCGTCCAATCTTCGACTTCATTGTCGAACGCTGTGATACTGCCACTCTTTGGCATCCCTGGGTGTGGTTAGACTGGCTCAAAATGGTATTTTCCTGCGCTCTCCCTTCTTCTCGCGGCTCAAAATGGCGTTTTCCTGCGCTCTCCCTTCTCCGTTGCAGCTCAAAATGGCGTTTTCCCGTGCCCTCCCTTCTTTTCCGCTGTGGCTCAAAATGGCGTTTCCCGCGCTCTCCCTTCTTCTCCGCTGCGGCTGCTCGGCCCTTGAACACCGGCTGCGCTCTGCGCATTTCCCTTTCTTCCACGCTGACGCTGCTCGTCCTTTGAACACCGGCTGCGCTCTGCGCATTTTCCTTCGCACCTGTCTCTCTTCTCCCATCGACGCCGTTCGGTCCTGAACACCGGCTGCGCCCTATGCGCTCTGCCCTCTCTCTTCTCCCATCGACGCCGCTTGGTCCTGAACACCGGCTGCGCCCTGTGCGCTCTGCCCTCTCTCTTCTCCCGTCGACGCTGCTCGGCCTTTTCTGTGCCGTCGGTCGGCTCTAGCCGCCGCTGTCCGGGAAGGGTCTGCGCCGTACCTGTTGCCAGCCCGTTTCGCTGGACCACCGTGACTGGAGAACCAAGCCCAGCTCTCAACAGCCTCCCCTGCGATGCTCAAATCTCCGCTGGATGACTGGGTGGTTGCTTGTGGTCGACGCCTGTGCTTCTGAACTCGACCTTCTTGCACTGTTCTCCAGGAGCGAATCCCTGGGAGGTGATGCAGAGTTGCAGGTAGGTTCGAATCTGCCTCGTCACCAATGTTAGATCCGTGTATTTTGATGTTGTGTGTCCTTCAATAACTAGACACGAGACTGCAGGGAACAATCAACAGGTATTTACTGGATGAGGGTTACTCTAAAACTAAACGTACAGATCCCTACTCAGGGTTTATATACAGGTGTTGTCACTGCCGGTACTACAGTATACAGGAGCTGTAAAAAGTAGTTCTCTCCTTAAAGGTACATGCACTACAATCTTGTACGAGACCCTACTTCCTTAACGCCATTTCCATTTAGCTGACTACCCAATTTCCCTTACTGGCCTCCATGCTAGCTGACATTGTAAATGGTTCTCTTTCCTAATGTACTGTCCTGCTCCTTTTTCTAACTGTCATCATCATCCCTCTCTTCAAAAAAAAAAAACCTCTATCCCTCTCTCCTTGCAAAGTACTGCCTCACCTCCAATCTCCTTTCTTCTCAAGGCCTTGAACGTGTTGTCACCTCCCAAATCTCTGCTCATCTTTCCCACAATGCCCTGTTTAAATCTCTCCAATCAGCTTTCTGCCCCTCTCACCACCAAAATGCCCTAACCAAAGCCACAAATGACTTCCTCTGTGACTGTGCTGTGTTGTTCCTCTATATCCTCTCTGCAGCCTTTGACATGGTTGATTACACCATCCTCCTCCAATGTCTCTCCTCCACTTGTCCAGTTTGCTGGGACTGCCATCACTTGGTTCCCTCTTAACCACCCAATTGTAGCCTAACCATCTTCAGCAATGGGTTCTCTTCCTACCATTACCTCTGACTCCCCTAAGAATCTATCCTTGGCCCCCTCCTCCGTGCCTACAAGCTGTTCTTTGGTTACATTATCTGCAGGCACGAGGTCTGCTTCCACATGTATGCTGATGACACCCAACCCTACATTCCAGTACTTCTCTCATTCCCTCCACTGCCACTGTCAGACAGCTTGTCTGACATTCAATCTTGGATCAGCTGCAATTTCTTCCAGCTAAACATTGGAAAGTTGGAAGCTGTCATTTTTTATCTCTGCTACAAACTCCATACTCTTGCCACCAACTCCGTCCCCTTGCCCAGCCACTGTCTCTCAGACTGAACACTTCCATCTCTTTAACATTGCCTGCCTCTGCCCCATCTCTTTAACATTGCCTGCCTCTGCCTCAGTCTATCTGCCACTAGACTCTTCATCCATGTCTTTGCCACTTCCAGATTTGGAAGTTCCAATGCTATCCTGGCTTGCCTCCAATTCTTTACCCTCTATAACCTTCAGCTCATCCAAAGCTCTGCTTCCAATATCCCATCCCGCTCGCCCATCATCCTGTCCTTGCTAACCTACATTGGTTCCTGTACCCAATGGCTTAAATTCAAAATTGTCATCCTTGTGTTTACACCTTCATGGCTTTACCCCTCCCTATCTCTGTACCAGCTCTAAATCTCTCCTTTCCTCTGACTCTAGCCTCTTGTCCCTTATCTCCCCAATTCTTCATACCATTGGTAGTCATTCCTTCTGCCATCTATCCCCCACTCTGGAAATCCCTTCCAAAAACCACTCTGTCTCTCCAACTCCCTCTTCTCCTGTAAGACCCTCCTTAAAACCCATGCCTTTTAGGCAGCCCATCTAATATCTCTTTCAAGTTGCTTGTTTGTTTGTTATAGTTTTAGGGTAAATGATAAAAACCTTGCTGGAAATTAAAGTCTCTTACTTGTAAATATTTCATGGCAAAAAAACCGATTAAAGGTAAGGAGTGGGCCAGAAAACGTCCACCTCTCTTTAGCCCACTTTCAAAGCATCTGTACATTTGAAATTCATTATTTCTTTTTTTAATGAAATTGCTAGTTTAAAGGAGGCACCATATTTTGCCTGAGCCAACTTTATTGAAATTGAATTGTGATAAAATCATTATTCATTCTGGATGCCAAATCTGAAGTCCTTGTCTGGGTTGGTGGCTTGATGGTACCCATTCATTTGAGAAATAAAAACTCCACAGGAAAAGTGACCCATCCATGGTTAACTAAAGAAGTTAAGAATAGTATTAGATTAAAAGTAGAGGCTTATAATGTTGCAAAGAATAGTAGTAAGCCTGTGAATTGAGAGAGCTTTAGAAACCAGCAAAAGATGAACCCAAAAATTGATGATAAAGGGAGAAAATAGAATGAGAGTAAACTAGCAAGAAATATAAAAACTGATTGTAAGTGCTTCTACAAGTATGTAAAAGGGAAGAGAGTAGCAAAAGTAAGCATTGGTCCCTTAGAGTCTGAGACAGGAGAAATTATAATGGGGAATAAGGAAATGGCAGAGACTTTAAACAAATATTTTGTATGTGCCTTCACAGTTGAAGACACAAAAAGCATACCAAAAATGGTGGGGAAACAAGGGCCTAATGAGGGTGAGGAAATTAACGTAATTAATATAAGTAGAGAAAAAGTACGAGAGAAACTAATGGGACTAACAGCCGACAAATCCCCTGGACCTGACGGCCAATATTCTAGGGTTCTAAAAAAGGTGGCTGAAGAGATGGTGGATGCATTGGTTTTGATCATTCAAAATTCCCTAGATTCTAGAATGGTTCCAGCGAAATGGAAGGTAGCAAATGCTTTTCAAGAAAGGAGGGAGAGAGAAAACCGAGAACTACAGGCCAGTTAGCCTGACATCAGTCATTGGGAAAATGCTGGAATCCATTATTAAGGTAGTGGTAACAGGGCACTTAGAAAATCATAATATGATTAGGCAGAGTCAGCATGGTTTTATGAAAGGGAAATTGTGTTTAACAAATTTATTAGAGTTTTTTGAGGATGTAACTAGCAGTGTAGACAAAGGGGAACCAGTGGATGTAGTATATTTGGATTTCCAAAAGGCATTCGATAAGGTGCCACATAAAAGGTTGTTACACAAGATAATGGCTCATGGGGTTGGGGGTAATATATTAGCATGGATAGAGGATTGGTTAATGGACAGAAAACAGAGAGTAGAGTTAAACGAGCCATTTTCTGGTTGGCAGGCTGTAACTAGTGGGGTGCCGCAAGGATCAGTGCTTGGGCCTCAGCTGTTTAAAATAAATATTAATGACTTAGATGAAGGGACCGAGTGTAAAGTATCCAAGTTAGCTGATGATGCAAAGCTAGGTGGGAAAGTAAGCTGTGAGGAGAACACAAAGAGTCTGCAAAGGGATATCGACAGGTTAAGTGAGTGGACAATAAGGTGGCAGATGGAGTATAATGTGGGGAAATGTGAGGTTATTCACTTTGGTAGGAAGAATAGAAAAACAGAAATTTTTTTAAATGGTAAGAAACTATTAAATGTTGGTGTCCAGAGAGATTTAGGTGTCCTAGTATAGGAAACACAGAAAATTAGCATGCAGGTACAACAAGCAATTAGGAAGGCAAATGGCAAGGGGGTTGGAGTACAAGAGTAAGGAAGTCTTACTACAATTGTACAGGGCTTTTGTGAGACTACACCTGGAGTACTGTGCACAGTTTTGGTCTCCTTATCTGAGGAAGGAGATACTTGCCTTAGAGGCGAGGCAACGAAGGTTCACTAGATTGATCCCTGGGATGAGAGGGTTGTCCTATGAGGAGAGATTGAATAGAATGGGCCTATACTCTCTGGAGTTTAGAAGAATGAGACGTGATCTCATTGAAACATCTAAGATACTGAAGGGGATTGACAGGGTTGATGTTACCCTTGACTGGAGAGTCTAGAACTAGGGGGCAGAGTCTCAAGATAAGGGGTAGGCCATTTAGGACTGAGATGAGGTGGAATGTCTTCACTCCGAGGGTTGTGAATCTTTGGAATTCTCTACTGCAAAGGGCTGTGGATGCGGAGTCATTCACGGTGATTAAGCAAGTTGTGAGGAGGACACAGAGTCGGCAAAGGGATATAGACAGGTTAAGTGAGTGGGCAAGAATTTGGCAGATGGAGTATAATGTATGAAAATGTGAGGTTATCCACTTTGGTAGAAAGAATAAAAAAGCAAATTATTATTTCAATGGAGAGAGATTACAAAAAGCTGCAGTACAGAGGGATCTGGAAGTCCTCATACATGAAACACAAAAAGTTAGCCTGCAGGTACAGCATGTAATTAGGAAGGCAAATGGAATGTTGACCCTCATTGCAAGGGCGATCGAGCATAAAAGTAGGGAAGTCTTGCTACAACTGTACAGGGCGCTGGTGAGACCACATCTGGAGTACTGCGTACAGTTTTGGTCTCCTTATTTAAGGAGGGATATACTTGCATTGGTGACAGCTCAGAGACAATTCACTAGGTTGATTCCTGAGATGAAGGGGTTGTCTTATGAAGAAATGTTGAGCAGGTTGGGCCTATACTGATTGGAGTTTAGAAGAATGAGAGGTGATCTTATTGAAACATATAAGATTCTAAGGGGGCTTGACAGGGTAGATGCAGGGAGAATGTTTTCCCTCATGGGGGAATCTAGAACTAGGGGGCATTGAATAAGGAGTCACCCATTTAAGACGGAGATGAGGAGGAATTTGTTCTCTGAGGGTCGTGAATCTTTGGAATTCTCTACCCCAGGGAGCTGTGGAGGCAGAGTCATTGAATATATTCAAGGCGGAGACCGACAGATATTTGAGCTACAGGGGAGTCGAGGGTTATGGGGAGCGGGCGGTAAAGTGGAGTTGAGGCCAAGAGCAGATCAGCCATGATCTTATTGAATGGCAGAGCAGGCTGAGGGGCCAAATGGCCTACTCCTGCTCCTATTTCTTATGTTCTTGTGTTCGTCCTTTCCTCAAAGCCTTCCAGGAGGGTTTGTCAGTCTGAATGAGTGAAGTTGTGCATTTTTCTCTGGCTTGAGGTCATGCCAGATAATCTTTGAGTGTTCCTAATCCTGTACAAGTATAATAATTTTGCTGAGACATGTGGTGAAGTGAAAGAGCCAAGCACTGTTCCTGTTTTACCTGTTTCTCTCCCAGTCTGCTGCCAAAACGTGCAGGCTGAACCGTCCTTTTGAAGGATGTATGGATGTTTCTAGGCAGTTCAGCTGCTTGCACCCATTTTAAACAGGTTTTACACCAATGCCTGCACCGATGGCAATGCAAAGGAGCTGATCCAGGTAACCTGTGTGTAACTCCCTTTACAGGCCACGATTGGATGCAGATTTTTTTTTCAAAAGGCCAACACCGATGCAATTTCATTGTGGAAATTTTAGGGTGAATGCTGATTAATTAGAACATTGAAGCTAATATGCAACTGTCTGCCCAGAGAAACAAAAATGTTTCTGTCCATGCATATTGGCAAAACTGCATGAGTAACAGATGTAAAGAGATACCTCTTTCATGCATGTGCAACCAACTTCACATTAAATATACATTTTTGCTCAACCTCTGTGACCAGAGCTGTAAGGTTAGTTGTTTTTAAATTTTGAAAAGACTAAACTTTGTGGCAGGGAATTGGAGAAAGAGAAGGTGGAATTGCACTGATCAGTAGTTTGTAGTGGCTGCTGTTGTCAGAGTTCTGGTTATTTGGGGGTTTTGGGGGCTGCATGTGTTTGTTTCTTTGGGTTCTTATGCTAGAGTTCGTCCCTTTGGCTCAGGTGGATATTTTACAACTGGTGCACTGGCCCACTTCAGAGATGTGATCAGTTTTATGGAATCAGGTATTTGAATTTCCAAATATTTTTAAGTAATTAATTAACTGTATTACCAATTCTAATATTAACTATAAGTAACATTGTTTTTATTTTCTCCTTTAAACATTCTCTTTTGAAGTACTGTACTTTAAAAAAAATTGCATGCAAAATAAAATGGAAATCTTACTACTTGAAGGCCTGTCCTTTTAGACAAATAGTGTACGGGCACGAACAGCTGTCTACCGCCTGCAGACTAACCTCTTTTGTCCTACTTCCCGATTTCTCTGACAGCAAGTGGCATAAGGACAAATGTGACAGACTCGCTGTAAGATTAATTGTAAAAAATACGCAATCATAAATGTTAAGAGATTTACAGTTTCTGATCTCAGCTGGTAATCTCTTGTTTTAAGTTTTATGCTACAATGAGATTCTTGTGAATCGATATGTTGCGAGGTTCCTGCCATGATCGTTTTATAAGTATAGATTTAATAACCTGAACTGGGATTATACCAGAGTAATGTGAAGGTCTATTTGAGAGTGTCCTATGTACATGTATCTTTAAAAATATCCAAAGTTAAGTGTTAACAAAGCTATCCATTTGAGGATTGGTAGTATTTTCAATAAAACTACATTGTTACTTTTAAAATTATTGAAGCCCAGTGGTTAAATCAGACTTGTATTTCTATTTATTAACAGACCTCTGTCCATGCCAACAGTGAAAATGTGCTGTTTTAGGCCTTGTAGTGTTCAATATGTTATCAGGCCTATTGCTATATGGTGATTGAACAATTGAAATTACATTTTAGTACAGTCTTCTTCTTAGGCAGTCCCTCGGAACCGAGGATGACTTGCTTCCACACTAAAAATGAGTTCTCAGGTGACTGATGAGTTTAATGCGGGACCTACAGTCTCTGTCACAGGTGGGGCAGACTGTGGTTGAAGGGACGGGTGGGTGGGGTGCTTGGGTTGATGTGCGCTCCTTCCGCTGTTTGCGCTTGGCTTCTGATTGCTCCCAGCGAAGAGATGCTAGATGCTTGGCGCCTTCCCGGATGCTTCTCCTCCACTTTGTGCAGTCTTGGGCCAGGGATTCCCAGGTGTCGGTGGGGATGTTGCAATTTTTCAAGAAGACTTTGAGGGTGTCCTTGAAGCATTTCCTCTGCCCACCTGGGGCTCTCTTGCTGTGTCGAAGCTCCGAGTAGAGCGCTTGCTTTGGGTGTCTTGTATCGGGCATGCGGACGATGTGGCCTGTTCTGTCGGAGCTGATCGAGCGTGGTCAAAGCTTCGATGCTGGGGATGTTGGCCTAAGCGAGAAAACTGACGTTGGTGTGCCTTTCCTGCCAATGGATTTGCAGGATCTTGCGGAGGCAGCGTTGGTGGTACCTCTCCAGTGTTTTGTGGTGCCTGCTGTACATGGACCATGTCTCTGAAGCATACAGGAGGACAGGTATCACTACTGCTCTGTAGACCATGAGCTTGGTGGTGGGTTTGAGGTCCTGGTCTTCAAACACTCTCTTCCTCAGGCAACCGAAGGCTGCACTGGCACACTGAAGGTGGTGTTGGACTTCATCATCGATGTCTGTCCTTGTTGACAGTAGGCTCCCGAGGTATGGAAAGTGGTCCACGTTGTCCAAGGCCTCGTCATGGATTTTGATAATCGGGGAGCAGTACTGTGTGGCGGGGGCAGGTTGGTGGAGGACCTTTATCTTACGGATGTTTAGTGTAAGGCCCATGCTCCAGCACGCTTCAGTGAGGGTTTGGAGTTCGGCCTCCGAGTGTGCGCAGAAGCAAGCATCGGCTGCATACTGTAATTTGATGACAGAGGATGGGACAACTTTGGATCTGGACTGAAGGCTACGGAGGTTGAACAGTTTCCCGTTTGTTCTGTGGATTAGCTCCAATCCAGTGGGGAGCTTACTGAGGGTGAGATGGAGCATTGCAGCAAGGAAGATCGAGAAGAACGTTGGTGCGATGACACAGCCTTGCTTGACCCCGGTCCATACGTGAGTTGGGGCTGTGGTGGATCCATTGGTTAGGATCACGGCTTGCATGTCGTCGTGAAGCAGGCGGAGGATGGTGACAAACTGTTGAGGGCAGCCGAATTTGAGGAGGACACTCCATAATCCCTCATGGTTGACAGTGTCGAAGGCTTTTGTGAGGTCAAAGAAGGCCATGTACAGTGGTTGGTGCTGCTCCTTGCATTTCTATTGTAGTTGACGTATGGTGAAGATCATGTCCATTGTGCCCCTTAGTGGGCGGAATCTGCTTTGCAACTCCGGGAGGAGCTCTTCAGCCACTGGGAGAAGGCGATTGAGGAGGATTCTTGTGATGATTTTCCCTGTGACAGGCAGCAGGGAGATTCCTCTGTAATTACTGCAGTCGGATTTGTCACCTTTCTTGGAGATGGTTGCGATTACGGTGTCTCTGAGATCTCCTGGCACGCTCTCCTCCTTCCAAATAAGGGAAATTAGTTCATGTATTTGCACCAATAGTGCTTCTCCGCCATGTTTTAGCACCTCGGCAGGGATTCCATATGCTCCTGAGGCCTTGTTGTTCTTCAGTTGTCGGATGGCCTTTTCAACGTCATGTCGGGCTGGGGTAGTGCTGAGGTGGTGGCGGGTAGCATGCTGCGGGATAGAGTTGAGGACACTCGCGTCGAAGACAGCGTCTCGGTTACCCGGTACAATAATCTGGGAGTATTAGCAGTACTCCATGGTTCAACTATTGTGGTTATCCCTACAGTTTTGTGAAAATTGTACCTCAGTGGCTTTATTATTATATATTTTTGTTTACATCAAATTCATTAAATATCTGATTTCTTTTTAAAAAGTCCACTTTCCAGAAGACAATGGTAGGATAGATGCCGCATTAACCGGGAGCCAGTGTAGGCCAGTGAGCACAAGGGCTATGGGTGAACGGGACTTAGGATACGGGCAGCAGCGTTTTGAATGACTTCAAGTTGATGGAGGGTAGAACATGGGAGGCCAGCCAGGAGTGCGTTGGAATAGTCAAGTCTTGAGGTAACAAAGGCATGGATGAGGGTTTCAGCAGCAGATGAGCTGAGGCAGGGGCGGAGTTAAGCGATATTCCAGAGATGGAAATAGGTCTTCATGATGGCACGGATATCTGGTCGGAAGCTCAAGGGTTTTTTTGACGAGAGGGATGATGACAGCAGATTTGAAGGAAGAAAACCGTTAACAATATCAGCTAACATGGACCCAGGAAGGGAAGTTGGGTGGTCAGCACTAGGAATAGGGTCGAGGGAGCAGGACATGGGTCTCATGAACATGACGAGCGTGGAAAGAAAGATGCAAGTGCAGGGCTAAGGCAGGGGGGGGCACTTTAGAGGAAATTTGGCCTGGTGGGCTAGGGGAAGGGAGGGAAGTGCAGAGGCAGCTGATCGGATGGTTTCAATCTTAGTGGAAAGAAGCCCATGAGCTCCTCGCACTTGTTGTTGGAGGTGAGGCTGGAGGAGACAGGGGAGAGGAGTTTAAGAAGATAGTTTGCAGTAGAGATCATTGGATAATAGATCTGAGGAGAGTGCTGCTTTGGTGAACAGAGTTGTTTCTCTTGTAGATGGAGCTGGAAGGTTTCATTTGGAGGTAAGTATAATGTATGGGTAAATTTAAGTACGATAGATAGGCATGATAGAAATGTATTACAGGAAGTATACACTATATGCAATGCTTTTAATATATAAAGATATGTTCTGCTTATTTCTCGTAAATTCTTTCTCCTACTCAGCTATACAGCGTTTTGATCAACGCATAGAAGGAGTCCAAGTGATGAAGTACATTTCTCCGTGCCCATCAGCTTGCAAAGAGGGAAATTGAGGAGTAGCATATTACCATCAGCTTGAGGTTGAATGCTTCACTATTACTGTGCATTTCACTCTAGTGGTCAGGATGAGAATTGTCAAAATTCATTGTGAAGCTTTCATTTTAGGCATATGATTTCTGGATTATGGACAAGGTCCCTTTTACCTTTTAAGGTTATTTACAACACTCAACAGAAAAACTGATACAATTATATAATATTTCTGAATGAAAATACTATTTCTGAATGAAAATACATCTTGAACCCAATGCTCAGAGCAGCTATAAGCAGTTTGTTAGCCAGGTTACATGATTCCACAGCAGGCTAGTGATTCAGGTGGTAGAACACCTGTCTTCCAGACAAGTGATTGATAGCTAGAATCCCGGAGCTACCTTTTCGAATGCATCTGTTACTATTGGGAGTAGCTTTCAACAGTTCTTGGCTGTGTAATGAGATGGCTCCTTTTTCAGAAAAGGAGGGAAGGGAGAGACCGATTTAGTTCATTTGCTTTCTGTAAGTAAATCTATTACCTGTCATTTATAATGCGACATTGGCAGTGTCCTTTGATGCAGTGAATCTAATCGCCATAAATGCCAACCATGGTCAGCATTTTGGGACCTTGATGATGTGTAAGCATTTGCAGACGAAGCAGTGCAAACCTAGCCCCGGTCCCACTCCTACATGGGGCTGACTGCTATTAACCCCATACCTGGCCCCTCGCTCCTCTGAACATTGTTCACAGTGAGAGGGATTGCAGTCTCTATACTGTAGGCAGCAATTCTTGTCATAACAATACTTCCTGCCTGCAGTATACAGAGGTGAGTTCCAGCTTGAAATGGGAGATTGGAAGAAGAGTAGCAGAGTAGCCATGTTTAAGAGGTAGAAGAATGCCAAGTTGAATTGAGGGGGGACATTGCAAAAAGCCCCAGTATGAACTGGGAAAGTTGGAGGAGAAGCGTGTGTCTTTGCAGGGGTAGGGAGATGAATGGGGTACAGTGAGTGCTTCTGTGACTGGATCCAGAGGGGACAGTGACTTCATGAAGTGGGGCGGTAGGTTGAGGGAGACTGACTATTGGGGTAACTTTTGAGCAATTGATATGTTTGTTGAAAATCCAAATATCATTTTTGATTTTTTTTTTAATGTATAAAAATGCTTCTTTGTAGTGTCATTCCTTCTCCTCTCTCCAGCAACAATTCATTGGCTCTTAAAGTAACAGCCGCAGCTGTGTATCATTTCCCATGCTTCCCCCTCCCACCCACAGGCAGATTCAGTCCAGCATGGGAGTTTGCTGTGTGAAGATAATTAGTCTGACCTTGGAAAGTCCAGTGAGATTGCAGTGAATATAAAGTTTACCACTCCATTACAGTGTGGATTTATTGCCCAAAGCAGATAATTTGCCCAAATGTTCCAAACCTTAACTATTGCGTCAGCTAATCCTTTAGGTTGAATGCAGATACATACTTTGCACCTCATTTTGAGAAAATTGACAATATACCAAGGGCAGCAGTAGATTAATGTAATCATTGCATGTAGCTGTTTAAATGTTATAAAAAGTACTCCTTTGATATAATGTCAATAGTAACAGCATACTATTGACAGTCATTACTATTTTCCTTTGTCTTATCATACTGATCTCTTTTGTAAAAGTGTAATCATTCTTTGTAAATGAATTGTGCCCAAAGTTGTTTTCTTTGTTTTTTTTTTACTACTTTCATTCTATCATATATATATATATGATGTGGGGATGCTGGTGTTGGACTGGGGTGGACAAATGTAAGAAGTCACACAACACCAGGTTATAGTCCAACAGCTTTATTTGAAATCACAAGCTTTCGGAGCGCAGCGCTCCGAAAGCTTGTGATTTCAAATAAAGCTGTTGGACTATAACCTGGTGTTGTGTGACTTCTTACATATATATACAATATACTCCTTCTTAACAACAAACCAGCAAGTACAGAATGGATGTAGAAAACCTAGGCTTGGGGATAATTTTTTTCCTGAGACCTGCAATGAGAGAAATCCAAGTAATTGTAATGTAAACGTGTGCTACTTTATAAAAAAAAAAAATTTTTTAATGCACATTTTTGCTAATAGCTATGTTCATATCGACTTGGTGACCAGAAGTCAACAGCCGGCAGGTTGTGTCTTGCTGTCAGGTAGAATTTCTGTTCCTGGATCTCTTGTTCACTATTTGATGATTAAAAAAAAAACATTGCTCATAAGAGCAAATATGCAAATAAGATCAACTTAACCAATGTGATGAAATAGCTGTTGCTACATGCAGTTGTTCTACTGTATTTGGCAGAAGGCGTTTTGCGCTGACCTTAAATTGGCATCGTGACTAACAATTTTGGCACAGGAAATCTGTTGACAGATGTGTAGAATATATTAGTATCTGATCACAATTAAATGGCACTTACTCATATTTGTGGCATTGTGACTTTTGAGATATAGCTGGTTACCCACTGTCAGATCTTCTGATTGACAGATAACTACTGATATAATCATTCCAAGCATGTCCAATGTCCCTCTTGGCAGAGTAATGAAACCCCAGATTATTGTGTGCAAACTGGGGCATTTTTAGATTGAGTAATTCTGCTGAGAGGGAAAAAGATTGAAATCTGGATGAATTTTGACATTTGTTGTGTATACTTAGGTGTGTCATTTGATCGATGTGGAGAGCTACAATACAAAATGGATTTAGTTGCTGAAGATGAAAGCTTGCTTTGATGACATAATCGTATTGCAGAAAAAGAACTCTACAAGGAGCTTTTTGTTAACCTTTTGAAATCTTTCATTTGCAATTTGAAATTGGACTAGAATTCTATTTAATTATAACTGTTATTCTAGATGAATGTATTCAATTTTATTTGTTTTAAAAAATGCCTCAGAACAATGTTGTCCACACTAATTAAATCATAGAAAAACTCATGATTTGTGATTCGCTCATATAAGCAATGGAATTTTTGTGTCTCCAGTTTCTCTCCCATTTCTCCCATGCACTCGCTGAGTTCCTTTTGTCTCTGGGACTCGCCTTCAGCTCCTTTGACCCCATTCTCACTAAACTGCTGACTACTCAACTTCCTTTTCTGGCCCCTGTGCTAGCCGACACTGTAACTGGTTCTTTCTTCTCGAGCACTGTCCCCATCTCTTTCAAACCCATCCCCTTACCTCAAAAAAAAAACACCCTAGATCCCACTGACCATTTCCACCCTCTCCATCCCCTCAAGGCCTTGAATGCATTGTTATGCTTCCGATCCATGCCCATCGTTTTTGCAACTCGCTGCTCGAATCCTCCAATCGGATTTGTGCACCTGCCATAGCACCAATGGCCCGAACCAAAATCACAAATGGCTTTCTCTGTGACTGTGGTGCATGAACCGTCTTTATCCTCCGTGACCTACCTGGAGCCTTTGACGTGGTTGCCATACCGTCTGCAACAACTCTCTCTTGTTGTCAAGCCCTTGCTTGATTCCACTCTTAATCATCTGATTGTAGCCAGACCATCTGCACCTAAACATTGGACAGAATGAAGTCATCGTCCTTTGCCCTCACTACCAACTCTGTACTCTCGCCACTGACTCCATCCTCTCCCCAGCCATTGTCTCAGGCTGAACTGCACTTTCACAGCCTTAGCATCTGATTCAACCCTGAGCGGAGGTGCTGACTCCATATTCTCTCCATCACAAAGACTATCGATTTTCACCTAATGCCAGCTGCTTCCGCCCCTACCTCAACCCGTCTGCCTCTGAAACCTTCATCTATGCCTTTGTTATCTTAAGGCTCAACTATTCCAATGCTCTCCTGGCCAGTCTTCCAATCGCCACCCTCTGTAAATGAAGCTCATCCAGAACTCTGCTTCCTGTATCCTATCCAGCACCAAAGTTCTGCTCGGCCATCACCCCTGTCCTCACTGACTGACATTGGCTGCTGGTCCCCCAGTGCCTCAAATTTAAATTCTCATCCTTGTGTTTAAATTCCTCCATGGTCTCACCCATCCCTATCTCTAACATTTTCAGTGCTACAAATTCCCCATAAACTCTTTGTTTCTCTGCCTCTGGTATTGTCACCTCTCTATACTCTAGCATTAGCTCCCTAGGTCATTAGTTGTGGAATTCATTTCCGAAACTCCTCCATATCTCTACCTCCCTCTCTTCCTGTAAGACTCCTATCTTCTATGTTTCTGTGTCTTGGATGGTGTAGAGCTTCTTGAGTGTTGTTGGAGCTGCACTCATCCAGGCAAGTGGAGAGTATTCCATCACACTCCTGACTTGTGCCTTGTAGATGGTGGAAAGGCTTTGGGGAGTCAGGAGGTGAGACACTCACCGCAGAATACCCAGCCTCTGACCTGCACTTGTTGCCATAGTATTTATGTGGCTGGTCCAGTTAAGTTTCTGGTCAATGGTGACCCCCACGATATTGATGGTGGGAGATTCAGCTATGGTAATGCCAAGGCAACTCGCCAAGGCTTCTTCGGCAGCACCTCCCAAACCCGCGACTTTTTCCACCCAGAAGGACAAGGACAAGGGCAGCAGGCGCATGGGAACACCACCACCTCCAAGCTCCCCTCCAAGTCACACACCATCCTGACTTAGAAGTATATCACCGATCCTTCATCCTTGCTGGGTCAAAATCTTGGAACTCCCTACCTAACAGCAGTGTGGGAGTACCTTCGCCACGCAGACTGAAGCGGTTCAAGTAGGTGGCTCACCACCACCTTCTCAAGGGCAATTCGGGATGGGCAATAAATGCTGGCCTTGCAGCGACGCCCACATCCCCATCAACGAATAAAAAAAAAATTGTCAAGGGGCGGTGTTTAGACGCTCGCTTGTTGGAGATAGTCATTGCCTAGCACTTGTGTGGCATGTATGTTCCCTGCCACTAATCAGCCCAAGCCTGAATGTCGTCCAGGTCTTACTGCATGAGGGCATGGACTGCTTCATTATCTGAGGAGTTGCAAATGGCACTAACGGAGGATGCAATCACAACTGCTCTACACTCGGCACTGAATCACATAGATGGTAAGGAGACCTACATCCGAATGCTGTTTATAGACTACAGCTCAGCATTCAACACTATCGTCCCCAACAAGCTGGCCACCAAACTCCAAACTCTTGGCCTGAACACTTCCCTCTGCAACTGGACCCTGGACTTCCTAACAAACAGACCCCAGTCTGTCAAATTAGGTAACCACACCTCCCCCCCCCACCCTGACCCTGAACACGGGGGCCCCACAAGGATGTGTGCTGAGCCCCCTCCTCTACTCCCTCTTCACCCACGACTGTGTGGCTGTTAATGGTTCCAACACCATCATCAAGTTTGCGGATGACACCACGGTAGTAGGCCAGATCACCAACAATGATGAGTCAGCCTACAGGGAGGAGGTCCAGCATCTCGTGAAGTGGTGCGCCGATAACAACCTGGCCCTTAACACCAAGAAAACCTAAGAAATCATTGTGGACTTCAGGAAGTCTAAAGGCGGAAGTCACACCCCCATCCACATCAATGGGGCTGTGGTGGAAAGGGTGGACAGCTTTAAGTTCTTCGGAGCCCACATCACGGAAGACCTCTCCTGGTCCCTCAACACCTCCTCTCTGGTGAAGAAGGCCCAGCAGCGCCTATATTTCTTAAGGAGGCTGAAGGGATGTAATCTGTCACCCCTGATCCTCTCTAACTTTTACCGCTGCACTATAGAGAGCATCCTGACAAACTGTATCACAGTATGGTATGGCAGCTGTAGCTACTATGACCGGAAAGCCCTGCAGCGGGTAGTCAAAACTGCCCAACGCATTACCGGCACCCGGCTACCGACCATAGAGCACATATACCAGAAACGCTGTTTACGGAGGTCACGGTCCATCATCAAAGACCCTACCCACCCCAGCCACAGTCTGTTCGCCCTCCTACCATCTGGGAGACGCTACAGATGCATTCGCACCCGTACGACCAGATTTAGGAACAGCTTCTTTCCCAGGGCTGTCATCCTACTGAACTCCACAAATAAACTCTAAAGCCTGCACATCTGCCAATGCACTTTATTATGGTCATATTTATGTTAATGTATTACAAGCCAAAAGTATGTTGAATGTTTAAATGTCTTAATCCAAATGTACACTCTCGGGAGCCGCAAGCCTACATTCCGTTGTACTGCACTTGTGCACTAACAATGACAATAAAAGTTGATTTGATTTTGATTTGATTTGACACTGTGCAGTCATCAGTGACCATCCCCACTTCTGACCTTATGATGGAGGGAAGGTCATTGATGAAGCAGCTGAAGATGTTTGGGCCTAGGACACTGCCCTGAGGAACTCTTGCAGCAATGTCCTGGGACTGTGATGATTGACCTTCAACCACCACAACCATCTTCCTTTGTGCTAGGTTTCTATCAAGTGGTATGGGGAGAGAGTGGGAATATGGTATTGAGATACAGGATCAGCCATGATCATATTGAATGGCGGAGCAGGCTCGAAGGGCCGAATGGCCTACTCCTGCTCCTACTTTTCTACGTTTCTAAGACCCTCCTTAAAACCCACTTCTTCGAGCAAGCTTTTGGTCACCCCTCCTAATAGCTGCTTCTTTAGGGGGAATTTTAACACCAAAATGCAGGTGGGTTGGGTGGGAAGTTAAAGTCTTAAAAATCTGAATCCCGACTTGAACCCGCCTTCAACCTGCTCACTTCCGATTTTATCAGAGGCAGGATGGGGGGGCGGGCAGCCCAACCCACCCCCCGCGATCAGAGCCTCGCCTCGAGGCCTCCAATTTCCCCACCCCCTGCCCAGGCCTCCGATCTACTTCCTGACCTTCCCACTTCCCATCCCCCACCAAGCCTCCGATCGTCTTCCCGGCCTCCCGATCGTTCTCCAGGCCCCCTGATGTTCGCTCCCTCCCCGCCACCCCCCGATGTTGTCTCCCTCCCGCCCTGATCATTCTCCAGGTCCCTTGATGTTCACTCCCTCTCTTTCCCCTGCCCTGCCACCCCGATCCCTTGATGCCAGCCCTGCTTTCGCCCTCCCACCCTGATCCCTTGATATGCCCTCCCCGTTCTCTCTCTCCCCCCCGCGCCCCCTGAAAACCCGTTCATTCGGATTTCCCAACCCCTTCCAAGCCCCCCGAGAAAATGATCTAATGTACTACTCGTGAAGAAGTACCATATTCTTACTGTAATGCACCTTTGAACAAAATATGCACTGTGCTATTCCATTGCTACATATAGAATTAGAATAATGATGGATGGGAGTGCCTCCCAGAAAAATTATCTCGTTGAGGGGTTTAGAGGAAGTCATGAACCACATGAACAAAGCTGAAATAATGTCTTGTCATCTGAATACGCCAAAGGTGATTTTCATTAAAATTACTAAAATGACCCTTTTTAATGTAATAGCAATTCATTTTTAATTATGAAAATCAAATCTGCCATTAGTTGTAATTGTGCGCTTCTGTTTATAGTAGACGTTTTCCTTTGTTGGCAGTGGAGCTGATACTGTTATCAGATCAGGAAGATCATTCAGTTGCTGCTTAATGCTGTCACTGAAGGACTAAATTCATTTAGAAAGACACGGATTAATCAAGGATAGTCAGCACGGATTTGTTAAGGGAAAGTTGTGTCTGACAAACTTGATTGAATTTTTTAAGGAGGTAACAAGGAGGGTAGATGAGGGTAGTGCGTTTGATGTAGTGTATATAGGCCTAGAAATTCGGTTGTTTGCGCCAGCAATTAGCGCCTAAAGAGGCCAAGAATTGGGGCGTTACCCAATGTTCGGGCGGGCGCAATGAAGATAGCGACACCTCCCATATTGCGTATCCATTTAGCGCCAGCGCTAACTCTTAGCGCGCGCCCGCGTGTGCAGGCAGTTAATGACGTAATTTCAGTGTGCAACGCCTTTTTGGCGCCCCTGACCGGATATTCGGTGGCGCCCGGAACCTTTCCACCTGGCGCTATTAGTGACAGTTGGATGGAACGTTCCCAGGCCCTTCTCGGAGTTGGGGGGCGCTATTTAAAGGGGACAGCTCTAGTATAAAAGCTGCAGGCACTTGGCCTGTTCATTCTGTTCGTTGCTGGAGAGAGTTGGTGAACTACTGTTGGACACTATTTTTCGGATTTAGCCTTCGAAGACTTGGGACCTGCAGGCCTGTCCGGAGCAGTTGGAGCGCTAGACATTACTGCGTGTTGCCCGTCTGGCATAGCAATGGGAGCTGCTTTGGAGGGGAACGTCCTCATGGCCGGACACTTGGAAGGGGCACAGAGACGGCGGGAGAGAGGGCCGGGATTGGCCAGAAGGAGGAGGGGCAATGGAGGTTGGCTAATCCGACAATATGCTGCAAGGGTTTTCAGGCAGCAGGTGTCATACCTTACCATGTCCGAGGAGCAGTGTCTGCGAAGGCTCAGATTCGGTAAGGAGGTTGTGACTGAGCTGTGCCACCTGCTTGCTGAGGATCTGCAGCCGCGTCTACGGTGCAGGACCTCTCTGTCGGTTGCCGTCAAAGTGACTGTTGCCCTGAACTTTTACGCAAGTGGATCCTTTCAGTCAGTCACTGGGGACATCGCGAATATAACACAATTTGCAATGCATTGTTGCATCCGGCAAGTGACAGCTGCCCTCTATAGAAGGAGGCGTCAATTAATCACCTTCCCTGTGACCCTGGAGAAGCAGGCGGAGCGCGCGCAGGGCTTCGCTGCTATTGCGGACTTCCCGATGGTGCAGGGGGCCATAGATTGCACACACGTGGCTTTGCGGGCACCATTGCAGAATCCAGAGGAGTTCCGCAACCGAAAGGGGTTCCACTCCCTCAATGTCCAGCTGGTCTGTGACCACCACCAGATGATAATGGCAGTCAACGCACAATTCCCTGGGAGCAGCCACGATGCGTTCATCCTGCGGCAGACCTCAGTTTCTGACCTTTTTGAGGGCCCGGCTCACCCACGAGGCTGGCTCTGGGCGACAAGGGCTATCCTCTCTGCCCATGGCTCATGACCCCACTCCGTTTGCCCGCCACCCCGGCAGAAGAGCTTTACAACAGCAGCCATCAGGCGACCTGGAACATTGTCGGGCACACTATTGGTGTGCTCAAACAGCGTTTCCGCTGTCTGGACCATTCGGGGGGAGCCCTGCAGTACTTGCTGGAGCAAGTGGGTCGCATCGTCGTCGTCTGCTGCATGCTCCACAACTTGGCCATTCGACGAACCCAGCCGACCCTCAAGGTCCAGCAGAGCAGGCGGACGAGGAGGAGGAGGAGGAAGAGCAGGCGGACGAGGAGGAGGAGGAAGATGGGAGGGTTCCTGAAAGTGGAAGGGCCGTCTGTCAGAGGCTCATAAGGACTCGGTTCTAGGCCCCTCTGACGGAATGATGGCTGTCATTCGTCCTGCGCACTTCGGATCGTTCAAAGCCTAGGAAGTTCACCATGAGTGTAAATAGTTACGAGTACCATTGTAAATAAAAAAAATTCTTTATTGTCAAAAAAGTGCTTCCTTCCAGCATAACAACGTCATGTCAACAGAAACCATAACTAACAAAATAACAGTCAACTCTCTGGCAAAGCCGCAAAACTAAACAAACCATCACAAACAATCACAACAGGTGAGGGCGTCCTTGAATTTGGAGGAAGAAACGTCTCAGCAACTCCCTCTACTGCTGGCCCCTTGATGGAGACCGACTTCTCTTTCGCGGTCGGCCCCTTCCCTCCCTGCTGCTCCTACGTAATTGAATCCCAGTGGTGGGGTCAAGGCTGGGGGACGCCTGGTGACTTTATGGAATCGCAGAAGCCCCTGATGGACGGCCTGGATGACCTCTGGGCTTGGAGGGTGCGGAGGCTGGCTGCTTGATCTGTCCATGGCTGGAAGCAGTGTGCACTGCAGGTGGTGGCAGCTGCACTGCAGACGTTCCAGTGGTGGCATAAGCAATGGTCACCTGCCGAGAGAGGACACCTGCACCATGGTCGGACGACACACTGGCTCTCGGAGGGGACCGGCTCGGTTCCACCGCCACAAGCGACTGCTCCACTGATTCCTGGCCTCGTGTGGTACTGGAAGGGCCCGGGGTGATCCTAGCTGATGCAGATAGGGTGGCAGCAGTGAGAGTTCGCATTGCCTCAATCTGGGTGTGGACGAAGCCAGCAAGTGACTGCGTGGCAGCAGTGAGGACCTGTGTGGCAGGTGCCAGTGCTTCGGAGAAGCCCTGGACAGTTCTTTCCATTGCTTCGGACAAGGCCGGAGCAGTCCGTTCCACTGCCTCGGACAAGCCCTGGACAGACCTTTCCAGGGATTGTCCGAAGCTCTGAACAGTCCTTTCCATAGCGGCCTCGAAGCCCTGGACAGTCCTCTCCATTGCTGCCCCGAAGCCCTGGACAGTCCTCTCCATTGCAGCGCCAAAGTCCAGCACACTCTTTGCCAGTGTTTCTATCGACTGAGGCATCCTCCCCACTGCAGCCATAAGCTCAGTGTGCCTGAGCCGGGCCTGGGTGCTCATTTCAGCCAGGCTACGCACCTCCTCTGCACTCTGTGCAGCAGTCATCGCTCCCTGCCTCGCCCTCTGGGGAGCCGGTGCCCGAACTTGCCTACCCCCCTTGCGTTGATGCAGGCCACTTGTTCCGGCAACTGGCTCCTCATCAGAGACCCCCCCCCTTCCCCTCCAGGGAGCTACTATCCCCAGTCTGCAGATGTGTTGTCTCCCCTGCGGCTGGAACGGATGGTGTGGCTTCCTCCTGATCCTCGCCTCCGGAGCCACTGGCACTGGCAGCTTCAGAGCCCGGACCCCGAGCTGGTGATGCAGCATCTGAAAGCAGGGAGGTGGAAGAGTGGCTTTAGCAAAAGGACAGGTTGGCAGCAAGGCATGCCAGATTGCGGCAAGGCTATGACATGGCTCCACAGTGAGAAAGCATGCTGGCGGGGGGACCAAGTGGAAGGAGACAGCTGAAAAAGGTGAGATCCTTACCGTCGCTGTCGACAATGGGGTCGGCAGCTGCAGTGGTAACAGGACCACTCAGACGTCCTCCAAGAATCTGATGCACTCTCTCCTCGAGATTCGTCAGAGTGACCACTTGTGGAGGTCCTCCACCGGTTCGAAGCTGGTCCTTGCGAATCGTTGCCAGCTTGGACTGCAGGGGAAAGAAGGGGAAGTTCTGTTACATGATGCCCTGAGTGATCATCTCATGCCCCCCATGGTGCAAGATGCCCTGAGTGATCATCTCATGCCCCCCCATGGTGCAAGAGCCCTCACATGATGCCCTGAGTGATCATCTCATACCCCCCATGGTGCAAGAGCCCTTACATGACGCCTTGACTCAAATGTGCATGTGTGTGCCCAGAAAGGGCCATGGGTGCTTGCTGACACATGGCCATTGGGGTATCGCGCACCCTGTAGCCATGAAGTCAGGTGCAGATGGAGGGAATCAGAAGTTTGCATAAACACCACTCACCCTAACGACCCAAGTGAGGTCGTTGAATTTCTTCCTGCACTGAACAGGGCTCCTGGTCGCCATGCTGCTGGAGTTGACCCTGTGACAAACATCCCTCCAAGCTCGGCGGTAGTCCTTTTGATTCGGCCTCCTGCCATTGTCAGGATAGAGAACATCTCAACGGCGCTCCACTGCGGCCACCAACTGCTCCAGAGCCTCAGTGCTGAAGCGCTGTGCTCTCTGTCTCACCTTCTCCATCTTGACCAAGTTTTTTGCACCAGAGAAGGGCGTGCGCCGATTCTGAGGCCTACAGGGCAATGAGTGTGGAAGCTGAGGCTGACTGACCCACCCCTTTAAGAGCCTGGAAGTCTCATGGTTATCGGTAATTGAGATCACCTGCGCTGCGTCCGTCCGCGCCGATATTGGGTAGCGCCGGAAGTTTTGCGCCTTAGGAGGCCCGTGCAATGTCTGAGTTCGCGCCTCAATCCCCTTTGGGGGCGATGCAACCCAATATCGCGCCAGGCGGCGATAAGTTTCGTCTGGCTATAAACTTTGCGCAGCGCCAGTTCTAACGCTTCAAGCGGGGCTATACCCAATTTCTAGGCCATAGACTTTAGCAAGGCTTTTGATAAGGTTCCACATGGCAGACTGGTCACGAAGTTAAAAGCCCATGGGATCCAGGGCAAAGTGTCAAGTTGGATTCAAAACTGTCTCGGAGGCAGGAAGCAGAGGGTAATGGGTGTTTTTGTGACTGGAAGGCTGTTTCCAGTGCAGTTCCACAGGGCTCAGTACTAGGTCCCTTGCTTTTTGTGGTATATATCAATCATCTAGACTTGAATATAGGGGGTATGATTAAGAAGTTTGCAGATATACTAAAATCGGCTGTGTGGTTGATACTGAAGAAGGAAGCTATAGACTGCAGGAAGATATCAATAAATTGGTCAGGTGGGCAGAACAGTGGCAAATGGAATTCAATCTGGAGAAGTGTGAGGTAATGGCCCAGTAATTCCTGTCACAACGCGTGAGTACGGAAGGGGTACTCACGCGTGTGCCAGGAGGAATTGCCGGTTTTCAGCATGCGCTGAAAACCGGCATTTCCTGTCCTCTGACCCAAGGGGTTAAGAGGCTGAATGCATGCGCGGTATTGGGCAGCGCGTGCGACTTGGATTTCCTGTATTTTTACAGATTTGCGCATGTGTAAAGGGCTCCGGTTTTTACGCATTGAAAAACCACACGTAAGTACTTAGTTTTACAGGTAAGTGGTCTTTTAGTACAATTTAGAATTTTTTTTTCCACAGGTTTATTATTTTTAAAGAATCTACAGTAAGGTAAGTTTAGTTTTAGACCCTATTTTTAAAAAATTTATTTTTTCAAAATTTGATTAATTGTTTAAAATAGTTTTTTAAAGTTATTCATAGTTAATTTAATTATTGGGATGCTTTTTAAAATTTTATTTAAAGTTTAAGTAGTGTTTTGGGGTGCCGTACTTTTCATGAGTTTGACAGTCTTTACTATCAAACTTATGAATGAAATTTCCCCTCCCCTGATTGGCTGAACAGTGCTCACCTGATCCCAGCCGGCACATCGCACTAACTACGCCGCTGGGTCAGGTTAGCACAGCGCGCCGAGATCAGAACCTGGCCACTTACAGGAAATCCACTGCGGGCCAGGTTTCCGATGTCGGCGCGCCGGGTAAGTGCACATCGGGGGCTTGCACGCGCGGCAAGCCCCCGACACCAAGTTCTGGGCCAATGCATTTGGGGAGGGCTAACAAGGAAAGGGAATACACATTAACTGGTAGGACACTGAGTAGTGTAGAGGAACAAAGGGACCTTGGAATGCATGTCCACAGATCCCTGAAGGTAGCAGGCCAGGTAGATAAGGTGGTTAAGAAGGCATACGGAATGCTTGCCTTTTTTAGCCGTGGCATTAGAATACAAGAGCAGGGGGGCTATGCTTCACATCTGTATAAAACACTAGTTAGGCCTCAGCTAGAGTACTGCGTGCAGTTCTGGTCACCACATTACAGGAAAGATATGATTGCACTAGAGAGGGAAAAGAGGAGATTTACAAGGATGTTGCCGGGAGTAGAGAATCTTAGCTATGAGGAAAGACTGGATAGGCTAGGTTTGTTTTCCTTGGAACAGAGGAGGCTGAGGGGAGACCTTATTGAGGTGTATAAAATTATCAGGGGCCTAGATAAAGTGGATAGAAAGGACCTATTTCCCTTATCGGAGGGGTCAAAAACCAGAGGGCACAGATTTAAAATAATTGGTGGAAGGTTTAGAGGGGATTTGAGAGGAAATTTTTTCACCCAGAGGGTTGTGGGGGTCTGGAACTCATTGCCTGAAAGGGTGGTAGAGGCAGAAACCCTAACCACATTTAACAGTACTTGGATGTGCACTTGGGATGCTGTAACCTGCAGGGCTACGGACCAAGAGCTGGGAAGTGGGTTTAGGCTGGATAGCTCTTTGTTGGCCGGCATGGACACGATGGGCCGAAATGGCTTCCTTCTGTGCTGTAACTTTCTATGATTTCTATGACAATAATTAACCAAAATTTCGTCTTCCCTGGATTATTGGTAACACTGTGTATATTGTATATTTTAAAATTATTTGACGGTTTCAGTTGTAAGACCTGTTTTATATTCCCTCTCCAATGGCTGAATCATTCAAAAAGCCTGGTATTTGTTTAAATCTTCAGCCTTTTTGCCCTTCTAAGTGGCCATAGATTTTTTTAAGACACAGTTAGGCCATTTCCCCAGTGAAATTGCATTTCAAAAGAATATGCTAGGAATGTAATTAAATCTCCTGCTATTTACTCAGCAATATGGAACAGTGCTTTGTAACATAGATTAAAAAGGATGCATAAGTATTGTTGTGTAATTTAGCTAGTTTGGACTGAAATGCACTGGATAGGAATAAAACATCGATCCGAAGTAGCCAAAGATTAAAAACGCCAGCTAACACACAGTTTAGATAACTCATAGATACTGTAAAATAAGTTAGAATGCATCTTGCATAACGAGCATAGATTTTTATTGAAATTAATTTTCAAAGTACATACTGCAAATATGGTATAAACATCTGCATGATACAGAACTACCCTGAGGCATTTACTTTTAGCATTGTGAATGTTAAATACCCTACAATGAGCCCATCGTTTTCCTTGCTATGGTGAATTGCAATGCACATTATGGCACACTTTTTAACATTTGTGGGATATGACAGCTTATTGCATCAGAGGCAGGCAAAAATTGCAAGATAGGACAAAGTTAATGATAAGTGATATAGTTTTACTCTTAGCTTGCATTAGAACTACCCAGAGGCCTGAGAATTCTAAACCTTGCTGTGTCATTTGGTCCCACATTTCCATATCCTGGGGCATTTGTGTATACTGAGTCTGAGTTGGGCCTTTTGAACCTATCATTAGCATTCTTTCTGCATTTTCCCTGTACAGCAACTGTTGCCATTGTTTCATGTCTTCTGGCCTTACAGCTGTTTATTTGTCCAAAAAAGCACACACCTCCTAGACATTGGCCTGGTGATTAACAGGGGCAGGTTACATAAGCGGGGGTGGTTTTGGACGGGAATCCCCGCATGCTGTGGGTTAACTCCACAGCGTGCGTTTTTTGTCATTGACAGATTCCCCGCATGACAGGCTTGGCTTCCAGTCAGGCGGGGGGGGGACTGGAGCAAGCTGCAGGACCAGGTAGGTCCGATCCATGACCCCGGGGTGGGGTCCACACCCCGACGCTGGGGGTGGTGTCTGAACCCTGACACGGGCTGGTGTCCAATCCCCGACCCGGGGTGTGGGGTGATGTCCGATCCCGGACCTTGTGGGGGAGGTCCGATCACCGACCCCGTTGGTCTCTGTATGGGGGTGGGGGGGGAGGGGGTCTCTGTATGGGGGGGGGGGAGGGGGGGGGGGTGAACTTGGGGGGCCGGGAGGAAGCACTTCTAGCCCACAAGGAGTGCAGTAAAGACACCTTCTCCCTGAAGCTGTCCTCACCTCCCTTCAGCTGCCAAATTTGCTGAGGCCTGGGAAACCTGGCTGGCCACAGTTAAGCCTGTCAAGCAGGTTAAATCAGGGACGTGTTTATTCGCTACACCAAAAGCTCTGATTGGTCCCCTTGGATGACGATTAATGATTGCTGAATGGTCCCCTTGGAGGACAAGACACACCCAGCAGTTTCTCTGGAGTGTGTAAATCGATCCTCCCTGCCTATGTAATCAGTTATTTTGCAAAGTGTAATTCGAGGCATTCTGACTGCCCACTCCAGATAGAACAGAGCTCATTTGGAACAGACAGGGCTCACCCTCGTGGGTTAAGACCTTCTCCCACGCCCCAAACAAGTTCCTGTCCCCACCGCCCATGTTCCTGACTTACTCCTCCCTCCTGCCCCCCACCCAAGTTCCTGACCACCTCCCCCCCACGTTTCTGGCATTCTCCCCTGCCCAAGTGCCTGATCGTCCCCCCCACCCGGCCCAAGTTCCTGACCTCCCCCACTGAAGTTTCTAACCTCCTCCCCCCTGCCCGAGTTCCTGACCTCCTCCCACTGCCCAAGTTCTTCCCCCACAGATTCATGATCTTCTCACCCCAACAAGTTCCTGACCTTCCCCCTCCCCCACCCCCACCAATAGATGGGGCATTGTGTGTGGGTCACGGATTGTTAACGGGTTTATTGGGTATGAAGTGAATAGTGAGAATGTCGTGACTTCTGGATTTCATCTCGTTCAATGATGTAATTTGCTGCACACGCATCAAGCTTTCTGAGATATCAACCAGGTCTAGGGAGAGGAGAGGGAGAAAGTGGTGTGGGTGTAAAGTGGGTGGGGTTGGAAGAACATGTTCCATCTTACCATCTGGATTACATTCTCATTCTTATTTCCCCCCCCCCCTTAGATCTGGATCACGTTCTTCCCCCATCCCCACTGTGCTCTCTGTACTCTTTAACCCCCCACCCCCCAAGTTGCTGACCTCCTCTCCCCCCTTTCTCCCTCCGATTCCCTCTCCCACCGATTCTCTCGCCCTCCGATTCCCCCTCCCTCTCCCCCCCCCGATTCCCCCTCTCTCCCACTCTCTCTCCCCCCTCCCACTCTCCCCCTTCCCACACACTCTCCCTCTTCCGATTTCCCCTCTCTCCGATTCCCCCTCTCTCTACCCCGATTCCCCCTCTCCCACTCTCTCGCCCCCTCCGATTCCCCCTCTCTCTGATTCCCCCTCTCTCTCCCTCCCTCTCTCTCCCCCTCGCTCCCTTTGATTTCCTCACTCTCTCCCCTCCTCTCTTCCCCTTCCTCTCTTTCTCCCCTTCCCTCCGATTCCCTCTCTTCCCGACCCCTCTCTTCCTCCGATTCCCCCTCTCCCCTTTCGATCCTCTCTTCCCTCCCTAGCCAGCACATATCCAGTGACGGGCCTTGTCCAGTGGAACTGAAGAAAGCGTGGCTGACGCTGCACTGCAGTCGCAACTGTGTGGTACTGCGCATGCGCGGCCTCGGTGACAGCGCACATGCGCAGAAGGGGATCAAGTGCGCATGTGCACAAAAGGGTGGGGCCGACCGCGCCAGTGCGCAGAAGGACACAAAAATGTTCATGCAGATAATCACTTTGTTAAACCAGAGGCTGCCAGCCTCATTAAAGTATTTAAATTTCCAACCTGACTCCTAGGAGCGGGTTGGCTGCCCGCCCCTTCTCCTGCCTCCATTAAACTCAGCCACTTGTACAGAATAGGTGCCATGAAATCAAGTTTTTCAAACTTGTTTACAGGGCAGCATAAATTGAATTAATTTTATAAACGGAGGGCACTATTAAATTGCACATCCATAGTAGTCTTTATTGACACTAACTTCTTGTTTATCATTAATCCATTTATTTTCTGTTTTCCATATTATTCATGCTGTTCCGACATCCACTAACGATTCACTCTCTGCCACCGTCCACACATTCTTTTTGCAAATAATTAACTTGATGCAATTATTACCAAACTGCATGAAGTATTAGATGGTTCGGGAAGAAGGGCTGCAGGTAAAAGAGGAATGTGTTTTTAGTTTGCCGACAGGTTATTTGACGATCATTCTGAGGTACAAAAAATTAGGTAAGCCGAACAAAAATATTCTGGTGTTTGTGAATGGAACTCGACTTTTTGCTGACCATCGTAACATTTAAATTTTGGTTACTTTTATGCAAGTGCATGTGCTGTAACTGGGCAAGAGGCCATCTCACTGAATAGGGCACAGGGGGGTTGTTAGCTCAGTTTCCAGCTCTAAAAACAGAAATACTGGTTTGTGAATGGGCCAATTTTGAGGTACTGCCAATAGAAGTGGGTAGTTTGAGCCCACTGTAATCTTCATAATACTATCATTTTGGACAGTTTTAACAATGCTATTTATGGTTTGTAACAGCTTTTGAAATCATTTCTCTTCTTGGTAAAATTAGGGCAAGCTTGCTTGGCTGCTGCTGCCTTCGGGTCATTTTTGCATGTTGGGATTTTTTGACAGGCAAGGCCAAAATCACGGACAATATGTCATTAAATCCTTCAATCTATTTTCTTTGATCCTTTACTTCCTTCCTCCTGCCTCTTCACACACACACAACAAAGAGAAAAGGAAGTGGCTGGTCGATTTTAAATACTCGAAAGGTTAAAAAAAAACTTTCAGTCAACCAGCAAAGCTTTGAAGAAAAATGGTTTTACCCCAGACATAACACAACATAGTTTCAATACGAATAGCTTGAGGTGTCTGTTCAATATTCTAGTTCCACAAGATCAGGAAACCCAGTAATGCCTACTTGTATTATACTTTAATAAGAGTGCAAGATGTTCTTCATCTTTAATTTGCACTGACTTAAAAGAATTGATACATTAGAACAGTTTTGATATGTAGTTACTGTTCAGTTTTAGTATTCTGTCACAGCCTTCCACAATGTTGAAGGTGTAATACTGAACTGTAGCATTAATGATAGTTTCACCATCAATTTCCAAAATGTAACTGCTTTAAATAATTGATGCATGGAAATTTGTGGTAGTTTCTAGTTTTGTAATGTTTTATTGGAAATATGCGGCTAACGCAGACCAGATGGGTTAAAACTGAATCTTGGTGACTAACTTTGCTACATGCATTTTCCTAGGGGTGAATGCGCCAGGTGCCTTAAGCACTTCTGGGTGGAGAAGGTAACCTGGCAGGGATTTATTTCTGCATATTAAATGAATGTCCTGAAAGCTGAGGAGTGGTGTTTAGATATGTTCTGTTTACCTTGTGCATAGAAATTGAGCACCAATGAGCTAATAGATGTAGATTTTGGCAAAAGAAATGCACAAATACTTAACAAGAATTAGGCAATCTCGCTTGTGGTGATGTTCATGTAATGTTTGGGGTCTGGAAGGTAGATTTGTGTTTTATCTGGCCTGTATCTTTAAGAACACAGAACGTGCACTTTGTGGGGAAGTAGTCTGAATAGGCACATCCTGAGGGCATTTGGCGAGGGATGTTTCTCTCCTTCAGGAGAGGTCAAGTTATCTTAGTCATAAAACCCATAGGAAATGCTGGGCTTTCTTTCTCTTTTTGTACACTACTTGTATACAAGAGGTAGGTACCAAGTAATATAAGACATGGTCATTGTGGTCTCCTGGGCTAGTTTCAATTACCTAAGGAAATCAAAGAGGAAGTTTCCAGACTTTTTCCTTCCTAATTGGGCTTTGGTTTTTATCTGAGTTTTTTTTTTGGCTTTTCCAGGAGACTACTTGGCACCTAGTGGGTAGGGAGTGTCAATAGAAAAAGAAAGATGTATAACGCCTTTCACAACCTCAGGACGTCCCAAAAACTTTTGCAGTACCTTTTGAAGTGTAGTCACTATTGTAATGTAGAAAACGCGGCAACCTCTTTGTGCACAGCAAGGTCCTGCAAACAGCAGTGAGATAAGTGACCAGATAATTTCTTTTAGGTGTTGGTCAATGGATAAATATTGGCCAGAACACCGGGGAGAACTCCCCTGCTCTTAAAAGAGCCCATGGCACTATTTGATGTCCACCTGAGAGGGCAGACAGGGCCTCAGTTTAACATCTCATCCGAAAGACGGCACCTCCGACAGTGCAGCACTCCCTCAGTACTGCACTGGAGTGTCAGCCTAGATTTTGTACTCCGTTCTTTGGAGTGGGACTTGAATCCACAAGCTTCTGACTCAGAGGCGCGAGTGCTACCACTGACACTTCAATTGTGTCGCATAAGGCATCACAACTGTTTGGGACAGGCGATATGGGCCAGTTAGTCTTTTCCTGTCTGACATTTTTGTATACTCATATACTTGTTTAAAGATTGTTAAATTGTGATGTCCATTAGTGAAGACAGAATCATGGAGCGTGCCAAGTTTCCCAATATGCACTTCTGGTAGGGGAAGTGCCATGCCAGTTTTGAACATTCATAAAATCAGCCTTTATATAACTCCATCTATCTATAATACTACTGTAGTATATATTTGCAGCGTGATTTATGTTGAGTCCTCTCCTCGTTAGATCTTTGAATTTTTCCTCATTCTGTTGCCATGACTTCTGTGTCTCTCTTTCCCCAGCCTGCCCCTTTTTCTTCTTCTGATCACTGTCCTCCTTTGGTGCCCGTCTCTCTCTCCCTATCTTTCCCTGATCACTCTTGCTTGCTCTCTGCATCTCTTCTGATTTATCTGTCAAACCCTCTCTATATCTCTGCCAGTCTCTTTATCTCTACTGATCTGTCTCCATCTCCTCTCCTGCGATCTCTTCATCTTTCTCGCCGTTCTTTCAATTATTCTCTCCCTGATTTTTCTCTTTCTCAGTCCCCCGATCTCTTTCCCCTCTTCCTCCGCCAGATCTCACTTGTTCTTCTTCCAAGAGTAAGCACCAGGGGCTCTTATTTTAAATTTAATGCAACCATAGGTCCCAAGACTGAAGAGTAGGGAGTAGCAGCCCATGTTTTTATTCAAATTTTGGGTCAGGAATGTAGCCACAAGAGCGGACTTCAAAAAATAAAGAAAAGGCACAGGAATGGGCCTCGAGGAGAAAAAAAAAAACAGCAGAGAATAATAAAAAGAAAAGGCAGCCAAGAGATAAATGGGAAAGGTGACAGGCTATTTATCTTTATGTATTTATTTATACTCAAAAATATTTTGAAAATTTAAATGTCCAAAACTTAAACACCTCTATTGTTATTGAAATCAACTCACCATGAGCAATGCCAGCTGACATCTGTCAATAGATAGGTCATTTAAAGCTGTTGGCTAGCCCACTCCCACCCACCTTCCAAGAGGTTCAACATTTATTCATAGAATTATGCAGGTTAAAAATAAAAAATAAGTTTGTTAAGGTAGCCATGTATTTATTTACTGTTCTGGATACTCAGAGTGAAATCCTTACATTGATTTATCCTGCTTTGGTATTTAATTACCTAAGGAAAACAAAATATATTTTCCAGAAACCAATTCAAAAAAGCACTTAATTCAACATCACTGGGAAGATCGCTTACAAACCTACCCTACTCCTGGGTTTTGCCATGGGCTGCCTCCACCTGACCATTCACCCACGAGACAAGACAGTCACACCCAATGACTGGCTTGCCCTGCACTCGACTGACTGGTGTACCACATGGCCCGCTATGTCTCCACCTTGACTGAGTAAGAGATATAAGGCTATCTCATCCTGCGTGAGGTGTGGTGCAGATCTTTTTCCTGAACACACACTCAGGGCATACTGCTTTTTGAAGATGAGTCTGTGAGGTGAAAAGTGAGTTGTGTCTTGCCTCTCCCTGAGCCCTGTGGTGCAGTTGGCCAGTTGTACCTCTTTCATCCTTGACTTGTACTGTCCGTGCCTCCCTGGACTGTAGAACCTGCAGAATCATTTGGCGCCCCAGTTGCTGCCATCCCACCCACCTCCATAGGGCTCAGAACCAACTGGGCAACCATTTCTACTGGAAGTGCCTCCACCATGAGTTTTTTTTGGATGTGTGATTCCTGCGTCCATGTACAGCTCTGTCAGCGACTTCTGCCAGCAGTCCATTAAGATCAGCCCTGCGCTGCATTGACCTAATCTTTTTCCCCGATCTGCTTGTCTATGACCCACATAGTATCTACAGCACTCTCTATCAAAACATTGAAGGCAGGGAGGAATAAATTCCCAATTCCATGATCCCTTCATAAACAATATATTCCAGTCAATCTGTAACCACAAGCACCTCTGGTCATCCATAGTCCCTGAATGAACGTAAGAAATAAGAGCAGGAGTAGGCCATGCGGCCCCTCGAGCCTGCTCCGCCATTCAATAAGATCATGGCTGATCATCGACCTCAACGCCACTTTCCCACCTGACCTCCATATCCCTTGATTCCCCTAGAGTCCAAAAATCTATCTATCTCAGCCTTCAATATACTCAAAGACTCAGCATTCACAGCCCTCTGGGGCAGAGAATTCCAAAGATTCACAACCCTCTGAGTGAAGAAATTCCTCCTCATCTCAGTCTTAAATGGCCTACCCCTTATCCTGAGACTATGTGCCCTAGTTCTAGACACTCCAGCCAGGGGAAACAACCTCTCAGCATCTACCCTATCAATCCCCCTCAGAATCTTGTATGTTTCAATGAGATCACCTCTCATTCTTCTAAACTCCAGAGAGTATCGGCTCATTCTACACAATCTCTCATCATAGGACAGCCCTCTCATCCCAGGAATCAATCTAGTGAACCTTCAGTGCACCGCCTCCAAGGCAAGTTTGCCATTTACTTATTGGTAGTCCTTTACTAGGCTGCCACATACTATTGTGAAAGAGCTAACTTCTGCTTGACTGTACCTCATGACCCTGCCCAGGGCAGGCTGAGCAGCTGGTTCGTTGAGTGGTTTGTCTGTGGGTGACATGAGGTATCTAGTCTCCTGTGCTTGGGAGGCCATAAAATGTTTAGCACATGCTCCAAGCTGATGAGTGCTTTACACTCCTGACCTAGTAACTAGATTCTTAAATCGTCTGGAAATATTTCCAGAAATCTGTCCCTGAGCATTAATGGCAAATGCTTTCCAAATACATTCGCCATGTATCCTCAAGCCCAGGAACCATTTCTTTGTAAGGACCAAACAGATTCTTGTTCCATTTCCAAAATTTTCTGCCTGTATGCGTCATGCATTAAATCTTAAGCCCTGAGAACAGCAGGGTTTACAATATCACAGACCATTCTATTGGCAGGGTCGACATGAGAAACGTTGCAAGCATCTTTCTGTTCAAGCAAGTCACAAGTCAGCTAGACCATTTTTTTTTGCCCAATTTGTGGTAACTAACAATTCAAATAAAAATTATCATCCCTCTCTTGAAAATTTGGAATCAGATTAACTTCAGTAATATGGTGGGTCCTTCGTGCTGTGACCACACTAACCAGACTTGCAACTGATGTACTTTTCTTTGCCAATTCACAAGCATGGCAATGCTCTTTCTCCCTCTCATTGGCCTCAAGTTCGCTTTGTTCTCTCCTTTCCATTTGTGTCACTCTTCTTTCCTGTCAACATTGCTCTTGTTCTTTCTCCAGTTGAAGCTCCTCAGTTGAAACATTTGCTCCTGAAATTCTGTCACTTCTTCCACTGCTAATTGTGCGATTTCAGTTTCTGCCCCGTTTGATCTGGTTGACATTTTTAGGTTTACTGTTTCTGTTCTGTTCACTTTTAAGAAGAGGGTGCTAAAAATATATGCTTTTAAAAAAAACCCATAGAAAATCAGTTCAATTGTTACTCTTTTGTTTCTTATCATAGAAAGATAAGAAACTTCTGTTTCTGTAACATTCTTGTAACAGCACAACAGGATTTGTCTTCATTACTGTTACTCTTCTTTCAAAATCCTGTGAAGCACATGCTACAGCTGTGACATTGGAGAAGATCCGAGGCATGGTTTAATGTGAAAGTTTCTGTAAACCATAATGCCCCTTAACTGCCCCATTAACCATTGAGCTGCCATAATATACTAAAATTAATCATTTTTATTTTTCAGTTTGTGATTTTCTGACCAACCCCCCCCGCACTGTGGTACTGAACAGCATATTGATTTCAAACCTTTTCTTCAAGTTCTAATACAAATATAGTATATCTTGTATTACCTGTGGTCACATTGTGCTTGTTGTATCACGTTAGCATTGGCTGCTATTGTTCATCTCTGGAGATGTGAGTTGAATGATGCTAGGGAAAAGCATATTTAAGGGCATCCATCTCTATAGGCTGTTTAAAAATTCTAAGACGAATGATTTGGGCAGTCTCAGCCCAAACACCAGTACACACATACCCATTAAACAAAACATTAATGTTTTTCAATGCTTATTTTCTCAGTTATTTCTCGGGATCTAGGGAGAAGTTTTATAAAAGCGAACATGTATTGCTCATATCCCCCACTCTTCCACTGGTTAAGATTTGTGTTACAGTTCAAACTTACAAAACATGTGTAGATATGGAATAACACATCTCTTTGAGCTTCAGAAATAATTTAATCCAAATGTGCAGGTGACAATTTTTTGTCACCTGAATCCTGAAGTTATATTATAGCCTTGAACTCAATCCTTGCTGCTTGTTAATTAATTTATATAAATGTATGCACTGCTTGTTCTCAACATTAGGATGTTATCAGGAGCAATCCACTGTCTCCCAGATGTTCACTAAAAGCTATTAATTTTCTTTGTGGCATCATTACATGAGTTGTGCTAGTCAGTTGTTTGTACAGGTAGACTATCCTTTATCCGAACTTCCGAAAACCTCTAAAAACCGAAAGTTTTTTCGTTCAGCGTAAGTCATGCGCACGACATGACCAGAGTGGCGCACGACTTACGCTGAGCAGGGCAGAGGGTCACAGAGTTCCCTCCTGGGTAGGAGATTGCAGGCCGAGCTGGGCAGTGTGAAGGAGGTATCGGGAGAGTGAACCCAACAATACAGTGGCCCGTCCGATAGCTGCAGCGGCCCGTCCGATATTCTTTTCTCCCCTCGACCCGAACCGAACCGCGGCCCGTCCGATATTCTTTTCTCCCCCGCCCCCCCCACCCGACCCGACCGATATTCTTTTCTCCCCCCTCCCCCCACCCGACCCGACCCGACCCGAACCGCGGCCCGTCCGATATTCTTTTCTCCCCCCCGACCCCCCCCCTGACTCCCGACCACCCGACCCCTCCCCGACCTGAACCGCGGCCCGTCCAATATTCTTTTCTCCCCCCCCCCCCCCCACCCGACCCCCGACCTGATTTGCGGGCCAGCTTAGTAGGAGTCAGCCGATATCCGGCTTTCCAGAGAAGCAGGAAGGGGAATGAGACACGGAACAGTCGCAAGAGGTAGCCTGAACTTTTAAAATTTATATTAAATACAAATTTCCCAGTCTTATAATAATACCTTCTGAAATCCGAAAAATTCCGAAAACCGAAACTCAGCTGGTCCCAAGGCTTTCGGATAAGGGATAGTGTACCTGTATTATATTGCAGGAAAAATCTATGTCAAATATATTATAGTGCAATAAAGTTTTGTGGTGGGTACAGGTGTATACGAGAGATGGTAATGTATATTTGGCCCTATAATCACCTTTTTGTTTTAAATCCAAAAGTAAAATTTAGTCTGAAGGTGACAGAAAATTGTTAAAATCTGCTTCATGAGAATTACTACTTCATTCTAAAATTTTAATGGGGAGGGAGTGAACACCCTATTCAATTATTTTGCTACACACACAGTGCGGATATCCATTTCAAACAGCTTTTTTTATTCATTCCTGGGATGTGGGCGTCGCTGGCAAGGCCAGCATTTATTGCCCATCCCTAATTGCCCTTGAGAAGGTGGTGGTGAGCCACCTTCTTGAACTGCTGCAGTCCGTGTGGTGAAGGTACTCCCACAGTGCTGTCAGGTAGGGAGTTCCAGGATTTTGACCCAGCGACAATTAAGGTACGGCGATATATTTCCAATTCAGGATAGTGTGTGACCTTGGAGCTGACAAATTCTGACCATACAGCATGCAAATAACTTTCCTGCTTGGGCCAAATGCTACACCATCACCTTGAAATTAGCATCTGGAACTAGGTAACTGAAGTTGCTAAAGAAAGCACCTTATTGATTTTGATTTTAATTTTTTGAATACAGGTACAGAAATGGCCTATCAGAAAGTGGACCAGAGGTTTCCAGTACACTCTCAAGATCTGGACACTGAAGAGCTTCCAGTCACTTCGCTGGAGTTAGAGTGGGACATGGAAAAAGAGTTGGAAGAAAGTGGATTTGATGGCTTTGAACCAGACGATTCGGGCCAACACCATTTGGGCAACTCCACTGGAAACACTGATCTTGACATGGAATTTATACAGCCTTCAGCATCACCCCGGGGAAGATTTGAACGTCTAGAAGAGGAGTCTGATTATGTGGCACATACAAGACCAGTACCAAAAAATCAGCAGGGCAACTTTTCTAGAATGGTAAAACTCTTTCTTGCAGGGATTACTATATTTATTTGTGGTCTTCTAATAGGTTACTATGGACGGAAAGGTAGCTCAAAAAATGTTTTGCCAAATAACGTAACAACACCAACACCACCTGCATCCTCAACTGCTGTACCTGATGATGCCAACGTCCTCCAGGATATTGTTCAGGCAATCGAAGGTTACAGTATCAGGAACTTCTTCAGGTGAGTGTAATTGTGATGCAAAATTTTGGCCATAATGACTTTGATACCAAAGTAGAGAAATGAGAAAGTCAACTTAATGTTGTTTTATACAGTTTTCCAAGATTGGCACACTTACTGTTAACATATTAATTTTAATTACATTTGTGAATTATACTTGAGATTACATTTGAAGATTTTTTTTAAAGGTTAAAGTAGGTATTTATGGGTTATAATTTAAGAACACACTGAATTTTATTCATAAATACATTTCCATTAAATTATGGCTTTTGAAATTAGAATTAAAAGATTGTACAAATAATTTTCAAATAATAGCCAGAGACTTTATCATGTCTCTGTTACAACAGCAGGTTAACAGCAGATTTAAAAAGAGGAACATTTCAGATATATGATTAATTCATGCTTGTTACTTGATGTGACCATGAAATTTACTTGTCATTTAATTTTTTGTTAATATGATCTTGGGTGACACTGACAAGCTGGATTTATTGCCCATTCCTAGTTGCCCGGAGAAGGTGGTGGTAGTAGACCTTCATGAATAACTATAGTCTTTGTGGTGATGGTGTTCCCACAATGGTGTTAATTAGGGAACTCCAGGATTTTGACACGGCGACAATAAAGGAACGGCGATATATATCCAAAGTCAGGATCGTGTGTAACTTGGAGGGGAACTTGGAAGTAATGGTGTTTGCGTGATCTTGTTGCTCTTGTCCTTCTTGGTGGTAGAGGTTGCAGTCCTGGAAGGTGCTGTCAAAGTAAGCTTAGTGAGTTGCTGCAGTTCATTCTGTAGATAGTACAGCATGCACAGGGCACTGGTGTTGTAGGGAGTGGATATTAGGTCCATTAGCAGGGGTGCCAATCAAGGGGACTGTTCTACTTGTTGATATCGAGCTCTTTGAATACTGTTGCAGCTGCACCAATCTCTAGGTGAGCAGTGAGTATTTCATCACTCCTGACTTCAGCCTTGTAGATGGTGGAGAGGTTAGGCGATGTCCTACATGTCTCCAGCCTGTGCCCTGACCTTGTAGTCATGTTGTTGATATGGCTAGTTATTGGTGACCCCCAGGATATTGATGGTGGGGTCTTGACAATGGTGATGCCGTTCTATGGTCCAGAGGAAGTAGTTGGAACTTTTCTTGTCTTTTTCTCAAGATTCAACAAAGTATCATGACAGAGCAGCTTTGCTGGCAAGTTGGCATGTATTTAAAAATTAAACAATCAACGTAACACATATATCCGTTGTGCATCAACAGCTGCCGATATTCTAGTCCTACAGTCTGAATACATGCTCAGACCTATGCACCTTGTTAAATTTTTAATATTTGAGAGCTCAGGTAGGAGTGCCCAGATTCTCACAACATTGCAAAGGGCAGCTTAATTGTCTACTTGGCAGCCTAGATGGTTTCTAAAATTGACTTTGCACTGGACCAAAGTTGTGCCAAAGCCTAAGGGATGTAAAACCCTTTCAATTGTCGGGCCAAATTGCTGTGCTCTGACACCCAAGTTGTAATGCAGATTTTGTATTGATGCAAAGCGGTAGCGTAGCCAAAGCTTTGTTTCTGTAATGCTGTATGTTGAAAAGGTCATAGTAGAATTCTAGAATTTGATTGCACAGAAGGAGGCAGTTCAGCCATTATGCTGTGCTGGCTTTCTGAAAGAGATATCCATCTAATCCCATTCTCCTCCCCTTTTCCCATACCCTTTTTGAATTTTTCTTTTTCAAATATTTATCCACTTCCCCTTTAAAAACATTATGGATTCTGCTTCCACTGCTGTTTCGGGTAGGACATTCCAGGTCCTAATAACTCTCTCTTGTGTTTTTTTTATTCTTAACGTCTCTCTTCATTCTTTGGTGGCGATCTTAAATTTATGCCCTCCAGTTACTGACTCACTGACCAGTGGAAATACTTTTCCTTGATTTTCTTTATTGAAACCTCTCATAATTTTGAACACCTGCACTGAGATCTCCTTTTAAACTAATTTAGTCTAATAATGAATTCCAGTATCTCCTCATAACTATACCCTCTCATCCCTGGTATCATAATGAATCTTTCTAGCACCCCCCACCTTGCCCTTGACCTTACCTCTTTTTCCGATACATTGATGACTGTATTGGTGCCGTTTCCTGCTCTCGCCCTGAACTAGACAATTTCATTCACTTTGCCTCCAATTTCCACCCTTCCCTCACCTTCACATGGTCCATCTCTGACTCTTCCCTTCCCTTCCTCGACTTCTCCGTCTCCATCTCTGGGGATAGGTTATTGGCCAACATTCACTACAAGCCCACTGACTCCCACAGCTACCTGGACTACACTTCCTCCCACCCTGCCTCCTGTAAGGACTCTATTCCATTCTCCCAGTTTCTCCGTCTCCGCCGCATCTGCGCCGACAATGCCACCTTCCACACCAGTGCTTCCGACATGTCTTCCTTTTTCCTCAACCGAGGATTCCCCTCGACCGTGTCCGTTCTATCTCCCGCACTTCTGCCCTCACCCCTGCCCCTCCCTCCTGTAACCACGATAGGGTTCCCCTTGTCCTCACCTTTCACCCCACCAGCTTCCACATTCAACGGATCATCCTCCGCCATTTCCGCCACCTCCAAAGTGATCCCACCACCAAACGCATCTTCCCCTCCCCTCCCCTTTCAGCATTCCGTAGGGACCGCTCCCTCCGAGACACCCTAGTCCACTCCTCTATCACCCCCAGCATCCCTTCCCCTTCACCTGGCACCTTCCTGTACAAGCGCAAGAGATGTAACACCTGCCCTTACACCTCCCCCCTTCCCACTGTCCAGGGCCCCAAATACCGCTTCCAGGTGAAACAGCGATTTACTTGTACTTCTTGCAATCTAGTATACTGTATTCGCTGCTCACAATGCGGTCTCCTCCACATTGGGGAGACCAAACGCAGATTGGGTGACCTCTTTGCGGAACACCTCCGTTCAGTCCGTAAGGGTAACCCCGAGCTTCTGGTCGCCTGTCATTTTAATTCACCGCCCCATTCCCACTCAGATCTCACCGTCCTCGGCCTCTTGCATTGTTCCACGGAAGCTCACCGTAAACTCGAGGAACAGCACCTCATCTTCCAATTAGGCACTTTACAGCCTTCCGGACTCTCTCTCGAGTTCAACAATTTCAGATCATAACCTCGGCCCCTATTACATTTTTACTTATATTTTTTATCTACACCTTTGTTTTGGCCTTTCCGCGCCCCCCCCCCCCACTTTCTTTTTATTTCTCTCTCCCACATGGCAGCTGTCTCCCATTCTGCCAGCGCATTTCACACCTAATCTAGAGCTGTCTTTTGTCTCCACTAGTCCTATCACCATCTTGCCTCGTTTTGAATACCTCTTAATGTCTCTTCTCTTTTGTTCTCTCCCAGCCTGGCCTCTTAATCTATTTCATTTCCTGTGCTTCTTTAGTCTTGACAAAGGGTTCACCTGAAACGTTGACTCTATTTTCTCTCCACGGATGTTGCCTGGCCTGCTGAGTTTTTCCAGCATTTTCTGTTGCCCTTGACATCTTTCCTTAAGGAAGGCACCCAAACCTGGGCACAATATTCTAACTGCAGCCTTTCCATTGATTTGCATTACCTTTTTGCTTTTGCACTCTGTACTCCTATTTATAAAACCTAGCATTGCATATGAATATTTGGGTATCTGAACCCCAACGTGTCTCTGCTCCTCTACTGTTAAGATTTTACCATTTAGTGCAGATGTTTTTTCTCCCTATTCATCCTCCCAAAATGTATTAGCTTACATTTCTCCACATGAAATTTCATCTGATGTCTACATACCCAATCTACTAACCTGTCTACGTCGTCCTGAAGTTGTTTACATTTTTTGTCATAGTTAACCACATTCCATAGTTTTGTATCATCTGCAAATGTTGATATTATGCTCTCATACTCAAGTCCAGATCAATTTTTATATCTATATCTATTTATCTATCTATATATTTATCTATCTATATATATATTGGCCCAGAAATTCGGGTCAGGGGCTTCCCGCGGGTGCAAGCCCCCGATCTGCACTTAACTTGCGCGCCGGCCGTTGAGCTGTAGGGCCCCGTGGAATTCCGATCCGGGGCCTGGTCCAGCAGCCGGCGCACAGTGCTTGCGTATCCCAGGGGCGCAGTTAGTTCGATGCGTCCCCTGGGATCACATGGGCCATGGGCAGCCAATCGGAGCAGAGAATGCTCCATTCATAAGATTGACAGGAAGAGCTGTCAAGACTTCGGCCCCAAAATAGCAATAAACATTCAAATAAATTTTTAAAAAACATCACATTTTTAAAATCAACTATAAATGACATGAAATAACTATTTTAAACAATAATTTAAATTTTTGGGAAAAATAATTTTATGTTCTAACGGGGCTAAAAATAAACTTACCTTGCTTTAAAGTATTTAAAAATAATAAACCTGCAGAAAAAATGTTTAAATTTTAATTAATTCACCACTTACCTTGTAAAAAGCAGGCCTTACGCCTGCTTTTTACATTTCTAAATCCTGCAGGCTTATGATCCCGGGAAAACCTGTAAAAAAATAAATAAATAAATAAAATAAATAAATAAAATGTAAGTTTGATGCGCATGTGCAGCCTCTCCTGCGCACGCATTCTAACTCTGAACCTCTTCGTTCAGAGGAACGGAAGTGCCGGTTTCCCGTGCATGCGCAGTGCATGCAGGAAACCGGCACTTCCATTGGGCTTACGGGTGAGTACCCCGTGCGTACTCACCCGTGGAGACCCGAATTTCTGGACCATTGGCCCAGATATTCGGATCGCAGGCCTTCCGCGGGCGGAGGACTGCGATCTGGAAAAATCTGCGCCCTTACCTGAGGACTCTCGGGACGCGCACAATTCTGATGCTGGGCCTCTCCAAACTGCAAGTGTGCAGGGCCCACGTATCCCAGAGGCGCAGGTAGTTCGCAGCGACCCTGGGATCACGTGGGCCATGGGGAGCCAATCAAAGAAGGGAATCTCCCTTCATACATTTGACAGGAAGACCTGTCAAATGTATGAATGGAGATCACCCCAAAACAAAGTAAAACTTTAAATAATTTTTTTTTAAATCACAATTTTAAAATGACTTGAACGTACAAATAAATTAACTATTTTAAACAAAACTTTAAATTTTTGAAAAAAATAATTAAAGTTTTTTACGTGGCTATAAATAAACTTACCGGCCTCGAAATTCACTGGCCTTAGCGCCGCTTTTGAGGCGCTAGAGGGCCTAGCGCCGAAGTTATGGCCAGTTTAGAAATTGACAGGGGCCCTAAATCGGCGTTAGGCCGGTAGCGCTGCGCCGGCACCGATGACGTCATCGGTGTGCGCAGCGTCCCGGTTGCCATGGTAACCCGCCCGAACTCGGAAATTGAGTTGCGGCCGCCTCGCCCGTGGCAGCCGCAAGCAACGTTCTGGCAGAGGTGCCTTACAGAACTTTGCGCCGGCGCATTAAAGGCCCCGCGGCGGCCGGCCGCTTTCCCGCCGGCCGCCTGGCCGCAGCTCCCTCCCCGGACTTCCCCCCCCCGGGAACAGAAGCAAGCCCGGCACTTGTCCGAGGTGCCGGGCTCATTTTTAAAAAGATTATCGCGGGCCGCGGCCGGGTGCAGGCAGCTCCTCCTTAACGGAAGGAGGAGGCCTGCACTTCCCGAGCCTGCCGCATCGCAGCGGGCACCGCAGCGCCGGAATAGCACCACAATGCGGCACGTGGCGCCAGTTTTGAGGCGCTGAGACCCCTCAGTAGCGCCGGCAGCCGTTTGGGCGCGGCGCTACTGAATTTTTGGCGCGCGCAGGGGGACTTAGCGCCGGCACTAACTTCCGGCGCTAAAGCCCTCGCTGCGCCAAAACCGAATTTCTAGGCCACCTTTTTTAAAGTATTTTTAAAGTAAATTATGCCTGCTTTTACCAGGCGCAAGAATTGTAAGGGTTTTCTGCGGGCGGAGGGTCTCCAAAAAGCGGAATTGTCCGCCCGCAGAGGCCCTTCTCCCAGCAGCCGGAGGATCTGTCAAGAGGATTCTTGACAGTTCGAAAATGCCGGTTTCCAGCGCATGCGCTGTACATGCCTGAAACCGGCATTTCCAATGTCCCTACAGGTGGGTACACAGCACGTACCCACCCGTAAGGATCGGAATATCCGGCCCATTATGTTTAGAGGAGCAATGATCCCAGACACTGACCTGTAAAAGACAACACTGTTTATATCCCTCCGGTCCAAAACATATTCATTAACCAGTACTCTCTATTTTATGTCTTTTAATTAAGTTCCCGTCCCTGCTGCCACACTTTGTTAAATACCATGTGCATTCATTTGATCAACAAGCCTCTTATGCAGCACCTAATCAAACACCTTTTAGAAATCCATATACACAACATCCATGACATTTCTTTATACACTCCATTATTTCCCCAAAGAATTCCATCAAATTTGTCAGATGCAGCTTGCCTTTTACAAGTCCATATTGGCTGTCTATAATTAACCCATGTCTTTCTAGGTGACTCTTAATTTTTGATCTGTATTATGGCCTCCAGAGGTTTAATGCGCTGTTATTTGGCTGATAGGTCTATAGTTATATTTTGAGATTATTTTCCACAGAAAGTGTTTGGAAAGAAAATTACCTTGAAGTGTTATGTTTTAAAACATACTACATTCATGCAAGCTTTTAAAATAAAAAAGCTCTGAGGCAAAGAGTTATTAAAATATTAATGAGCTAGCTTTGATGTTGTTTCCCCATAGACTGTAAACAATAAGCAATTTGTTGGTTTATCTCTGTAGTTGAAAAAACACCTCACACCCATTGTGTTGGATAGTAGCTGATAGCGTCCTGGCTTAAAGCAGACAAAGACAAAGCATAGAGACAGGGATATGAGCATTTAGTCAGATTTTTGTAACCGAATGCTGTGAGGCAATTAGGCCCAGCAAAGGCTTTGACTAAAAGATTAGAAGTGCTGGAGAACGGTTATAAGTAATCTTGTATAAGTAAAGTAAGATGACCCATTGATGTTGGGAAGCCTGGTGTGTTCTTATTTTGTATCATTATGTGTCGAAAAACTGATTTTAGTAAGTCTGATCACACCTCCTGTTCTGCATGTTTACCTTACTGTGAAATAAAACAGCTCATCGATTCATATCTGGTCACATCTCACCAAATGTTTCCTCGGGCCGCCTTTGGAGCGAATGAAAGACCTGAATGTCCTGTTCATGTCAGAAGGGGACACTATTGTTAAAATCCTAATTTACGCTTTCGTACAAGTAGATATGGGGCAATATGATGCAATTCCCAACAAAGATACTCAGACTGCTTATGAGTACAACTGATGCCACTGAAGCTGAGAAGGTAACCATGGTAGACCCAAATTTGTAACAGCTGCTTTATCCCTTTTTTTTAACACAGTTGTTGCATTGGCAACCCTCCAGTCCTCTGGCACAACTTCTATATTTAAATATGTTTGAAAAATTCTGCATATTTAGATTTCAGGTGAGGACAAGATTGGCCTCAGCTGTGATCGCAAACTGCAAGTCAAATAATCTGCTGAGGCTCACAGATAAACAAAGGACATCGGTGAAAGTACTGGAGGGTGAATTGTGTCAGTGGAGCCCTCAATGGGTGTCCTCGTACATGAAACGCAAAAAGTTAACATGAAGGTGCAGCAAGTACAGGAAACTTTGTGCTATCCGGCACTGACGGGACCGAGCTGTTGCTGTCCCATCAAAACTGCCGGACAAACCAGCGCTAATGTTGAAACATACGGAGATTTTGAGCTCCGTATCTGGCAACAAACCCTGTTGCTTAGCAACAGCTGCTAAACAGTCGGCCATACCTTGCAAGCGTCTCTGTAGCTTAGCAACAGCTTCAGCGAGACCTTGCAGAGCCTGACTGGTGGAAAAAAAAGCAAAGAAAAGGAAAAAAACCTAACGAAACAGCTCCTGATTTTTGCCGGTGACGCGAGCATTCTGGACAGTTAACTTCCGGATAAACCAAAGTTTCCTGTAATTAGGAAGGCAAATGGAATGTTGTCCTTTATTTCAAGGGGGATGGAGTATAAAAGTAGGGAAGTCTTGCTACAATTGTACAGGGCGCTGGTGAGACCACACCTGGAGTACTGCGTACAGTTTTGGCCCCCTTATTTAAGGAGGGATATACATGCATTGGAGGCAGTTCAGAGAAGGTTCACTAGGTTGATTCCTGGGATGGAAGGGTTGTCTTATGTGGAAAGGTTGGGCTTATACTCATTGGAGTTTAGAAGAATGAGAGGTGATCTTATTGAAACATTAAAGATTCTGAGGGGGTTGGACAGGATAGATACTGAGAGGATGTTTCCCCTCGTGGGGGAATCTAGAACAAGGGGGCATAGTCTCAGAATAAGGGGTCGCCCATTTAAGACGGAGATGAGGAGGAATTTCTTCTCTGAGGGTCGTGAATCTTTGGAATTCTTTACCCCAGAGAGCTGTGGAAGCTGGGTCATCATTGAATATATTCAAGGCTGAGATAGACAGATTTTTGAGCAACAGGGGAGCCGAGGGTTATGGGAAGCGGGCAAGAAAGTGGAGTTGAGGCCAAAGTTGGATCAGCCATGATCTCATTAAATGGTGGAGCAGGTTCGAGGGGCCAAATGACTGACCTACTGCTCCTATTTTTTATGTTCAATGTATTGGATTTTTAAATATAATGAGGACAGTTTTATTGCTGCACCATTCCACAATGATAAGGCCAAAAAGGTAATCGGTGAAATTGGGATAATTTTTTGTTAAAATCTACAAATTAGAGTAAGGTAAGTGCATAATTTAGTCACGACGTGCAATTTTCTAGTTGATATTGGAATTCTGTTAATATTTTGTCCCATTCTGATTTATATAAACAGCTTCAGACAGCGCTACACTTGGTGGGTAATTAGTATTCAGCGCTGAATTGGGGAAATGTTTTCACTGTCTCTTTTCCGGTGTGAAACTGGTACTCAACGGAGGAATCCTGGGGTGAGTGTTTGTACTGCTCTGACACTGGAATGACATTGTTAACAGGGACTTTTTATAACCTAATGTTTTTTGAACAAATCAAGGTGAGTGATGTCAGTACAAAGGAATGAGGACGTCCCTATATTTGTCCCTTATTGATGGCATCAAGTGCTCCCTGTATTGGTTATAGCAAGGATGGAATGCAGAAAGCTCCTTTGACTCTGCTCCAACAATGTGCTTTAAGCCAAACCTCTCAAGAGCGCTTGTCACTCCATCAGTGTAGTTTTTTCCATTCCCACACCAACCACCTTTTGTGTCTCCCCTTAATGAATTGCTAATTTAGTGCTGAATTTTGGATAGTTGACTCAAATGTATTTCATACAGAAGTCTTGCAATGAACTGGTCTGTGCGACTGTTGTTAGTGTGAACTTGATGGCAGATAATGTGGTGAATGATACCCTTGCCTCTACAGCTAAAGTTACAAATGGACAAGCCAGAGCCTGATGACTATTTATCCATCATGCAGGTTTCCGTTAATGTAACTGTAAAGGAAAAGAAAGTGGAGAGTTTTTAAAGTTGTACTTGCAGCCTCGTTGCAGCAATGAAGAGATGTTGCAAAGATTGATTGTGATGCAGTGCATTGTGAAGTTGGGTTATTAGAAGTCATTAGAGAGATGAAGCAGGTTCAGTGGCTTGCAATCATGTGTATGGCTCCATTAAAAATTATGGCAAATAATTTTTCTGTTCGCTAAAATCTATTGTGCATCATGGTCAAAAGTGTTGCTGTGGGCTAATGTTAATGGTTGACAATGTTCATCAACAAGCCAACAAGGTTTTCATCAGGGTCTGGAGAGAGCATTATACCTTACCCAACAAGCCACAGTAAGGATCCTCTGCATGTCCATTAGAAAAAGCTGCAAATAGAAGGTCTTAATCATCCCATTCACTGGGAGGGAATGGACTCTGTGCTGCGTTGCCTAGCTAATGACAGAGTGGCAGGTATGGTTGGTATGATGCTCAATTCCTAAAGGATACTGTAGCCAAGGTGAGGGAACAGTGTCGTGAGTCACAACTCACCTTGGAGCTACCCTCTGAGTGTGTGGTATAGAATTGTTCTTGAGTCAAATGGGATTGAGTACTGCACTGTACACTTGTGGGTGTCAATTTTAACTTACCCCACCTGGCAGGAATGGGGTGCGGCTGTTAAAAATCCATCAATTTGACTTACCACCCAATGTCCTCTGTAATCATGCTGGCCACCATTTTACTTGCTTCACTTAGGTGGCTGAGGCCGATAGCAGGCAGGTGCTTCATGAATGCATTGATGCATGATGTAATTAGGACCTCGACGCAATTTCAACTGGGCTGGGCGGAAGCCCCACCCACTGGCCAACCCGCTGAGTAAAATCTTGCACGATTGGCTTCAGGACTGACTCACTCACTGGAAGCATTATTTAAAGGAGCATTCACCTGCAGACATTTAGGCCATAGAAATTTTTGAGCTTGGAAATTGCTTGTTTCTATCTACAGGAAACTTTGTGATATCCGGCACCGACAGGACCGGCGTGTTGCCGATCTGTCAAAACTGCCGGACATACAAAGTTAATGTTGAAGCATACGGAGGTTTTCATCTCCGTATCTGACAACAAACACTGTTGCTTAGCAACAGCTTCTAAAGAGTCAGCTGCAGCTGCAAGCGTCTCTAGCTGAAGCTGTTGCTATAGCTACAGACCTTGCAGTGCCTGACTGGGAAAAAAAAAGAACGAGAACTAAAAAAAACTTATAGAAAACGGCTCCTGATTTTTGCCGTTAGATCGAGTATTCCGGACATACAACCTCTGGATAAACCAAAGTTTCCTGTATTTTTAATCATACCCTGATTAAGTTCTTGCAGATTATTATGGCTCCAATTTTTGCTTTGGATGGAGGAACAGTTGGAAAGCAGCCGCAGCCTCAGCAACCAAGATGAGCAGCAGCTGGGCCTGTTCGACAGCAGGTGAGGGGAGCTGCTCATAGAAGGTGTTACCCAGCCCACAGGGCCTATAAGCCAAGAGTCACTTTCCCTAGTATGACTGAGGAGCACTGCAGCAGGAGTCTGTGCTTCACCTGGCAGTCTGTTGCAGATATAGGCAGCTTCCTGCAACAGAATGAAGGAATAGAGAGCTGCATATCCAAGTTTGCGGATGACACCAAGTTGTGAGGCACAGTACGTTGTGTAGATGGGAGCAGGAAGTTGCAAAGGGACATAGACAGACTAAGTGAGTGGGTAAAACTGTGACAGATCGAGTTCAATGTAAGGTCATTCACTTTGGATTCAAGAATGACAAACAATATTTTCTAACTGGCAAGACACTTGTTTAGAAGATTGCAGGGTGATCTAATTAGGGTGCTTAAAATGATAAAGGGATTCAATAGAGAAACTTTTTCTACTGCTGGAGGAATCCACAAGTGGGCACAATCTTTAAATTAGAGCTAGGCCATTTAGAAATGAAATCAGGAAGCATGTTTTCACACAAGTAGTAGTGGAAATCTGGAACCCTCTCTAAAATGCTGTGGATAGGAACTTAGGAACAGACGTAGGCCATTCAACCCCTAGAGCCTGTTCCACCATTCAGTTAGATCATGGCTGATCTGGGGGACAACTCCATTTACTCACCTTTGTTCCATGTCCTTTGATATCCTTCTCTAAGAAATACAATCTCAGTCTTGTAAATTTCAATTGACCCAGCATCCGCAGCTTTTTGGGGGAGAAAGTTCTAGATGTCCACCACTTGTCACATTCAGTCACCAATCAAAGAACAAACTCTTTGGCCTAGAAATTCGATAGCCCCCAAAAACAGGCACAAGGATCGTGATGCGATAGCAACCCGCATCCGTTCGGAGGACTGCAGGCAGCACGTAAAATTCGTGCTGCCTGACAATTAACATGATTGCAGCAGTCATCCGAGCACTCAATGCGCTGCTGAGTGGCTGAACACTCAGCAGGGGGTCCAAGTTAGTGCAAGGCTAGCTCCAATTAAAGCTAGCCGGCACTACTTAAAGGCAGTCTGCACTTCTTAAAGGGTAGGTGCCTTCTGCCTGCTACAGGTGGTGGAAGTGATTGGGAAGGCTGTTATAAGGAAAACAAGTTTAAGAAATGGCTCAACAGGCCAGAGAAAGGGCTCCAAGAGTCTCAGATGCAGCATTGGAAGTGTTGGTCCAGGACGTTAACCCCAGGAGAGAGGTCCTCTTCCTACAGAGGGCCAGGAGGCTCTCCAGGCAACAAACGAGAGTGCAGTGGGAGGAGATAACCAATGTGATCAATGCCAGCAGTATATCCGCGAGGACCTGGACTCAGTACAGAAGTATAATGACCTCCCATGTGTGCTCAAGGTCAGTGAATTCATCTTCAAATGACATATCCCACCATCTGCACCACTAGCCTTACACATTGTTCAATGCACCACACTTGCATTGCTCACCTACCAAGAATATCTATGAAACACCGACTCATACCTTACATTCATAGCTTCACCTCACTCTCACACACGTACCACTGCTGTGTCCACATCTCACAGCTTGAACATACTGTCAGCTATTTAACCATGACAGGCACATCACCCAAACACATTGCACCACACTCACTGACTCACTTCCCTTTCTCTTGCAGGGAAAGGTGATGCATAATCACAGACAGCAGAACTTAACCAGTGGGGGACAGGCTCACCTACATCAACTCAACCCCTTGGAGGAGACGGTGCCTGCCATTCTTGGCAGGGGCATGGCTGAGCCTGTGCCAGCAGTGGGGCTGAAGGAATTCAAGATATCGGTATTCTCATACGTTATCTTCCTTCTCACATCCCACTTCCCCCCCCCTCATCCCACGATCTCTTCTGATTTACAATCTGCACATGGTGTAAGTATGCAGCTATTGCTTTCCCTCCCTCTCATCACCACAATCCTACTCTTGTGCCTTTCTCATTTCAGACACCCAAGCATTGCAGCCTGCCCAGCCAGTGGTGGAAGAACAAGAGGGAGAGGAGAGTCCATACAGAAGAAGAAACACTGTCACTCGATTTCGCACTCCCAGCCACCAGCTCAGATATTGACAGCCCAGCAGGGTACAAGGATTGCTGAGGCGCTGCTGCTGGAGAGTGGCAATGGATCCGTGTAGGCTGACCCTGCTGTTCTCTCTCAGGATGACAGCGTTTGTCCTCCCACCGCTGCCACTCCACCAGTGCCCTTGCTGTTGCATGTCAGCCAGCCAGCCCAGACTGCTGACGCCTATGCCGAGGTGGTGCAGCTCGAAGCTGAGCCTACTAGGCCCAGAGCTCCTCGAGGTGGTCTTGGAAGGCCATTTGCAGTCTCCCCCACTAAACGTCAGCAGCCTTCCACCAGCCATGCTGCAACCATTGGGGTTGCACTGTGTAGGAGCACTAGGATTTTTTTTTAACATTCGGTCCTGGGTTGTGGGCGTCACTGGCAAGGCCAGCATTTATTTCCCATCCCTAATTGCCCTTGAGAAGGTGGTGGTGAGTCGCCTTCTTGGACCGCTGCAGTCCACGTGGTGAAGGTACTCCCATAGTGCTGTTAGGGAGGGAGTTCCAGGATTTTGACCCAGTGACTATGAAGGAACAGCGATATATTTCCAAGTCAGGATGGTGTGTAACTTGGAGGATAACTTGGAGTTGATGGTGTTCCCATGCGCCTGCTGCCCTAATCCTTCCAGGTGGTAGAGGTCGTGTGTTTGGGAGGTGCTGTCGAAGAAGCCTTGGCGAGTTGCTGCAGTGCATCTTGTGGATGGTACATACTGCAGCCACGGTGCGCCAGTGGTAGAGGGAGTGGATGTTTAAGGTGGTGGATGGGGTGCCAATCAAGCAGGCTGCTTTGTCCTGGATGGTGTCAAGTTTCTGGATTGTTGTTGGAGCTGCTCTCATCCAGGCAAGTGGAGAGTATTCCATCACACTCCTGACTTGTGCCTTGTAGATGGTGGAAAGACTTTGGGGAGTCAGGAGGCGAGATCCTCACCGCAGAATACCCACACTCCTGACTTGTTCTTGTAGCCAAAGTATTTATTTGGCTGGTCCAGTTAAGTTTCTGCTCAATGGTGACCCCCAGGATATAGATGGTGGGGGATTTGGCAATGCTAATGCCGTTGAACGTCAAGGGGCGGTGGTTCAACTCCCACTTGTTGGAGATAGTCATTGCCTGGCACTTGTGTGGCGTGAATGTTACTTGCCACTTATCAGCCCAAGCCTGAATGTCATCCAGGTCTTGCTACATGCAGGCATAGACTGCTTCATTATTTGAGGAGTTGTGAATGGAACTGAACACTGCAATCATCAGCGAACATTCCCACTTCTGACCTTATGATGGAGGGAAGGTCATTGATGAAGCAGCTGAAGATGGTTGGGCCTAGGACACTGCCCTGAGGAACTCTTGCAGCGATGTCCTGGGGCTGAGATGATTGGACTCCCAACAACCACAACAATCTTCCTTTGTATTAGGTATGACTCCAGCCAGTGCAGAGTTTTTCCCCTGATTCTCATTGACTTCAGTTTTACTAGAGCACCTTGATGCCACATTCAGTCAAATGCTGCCTTGATGTCAAGGGCAGTCGCTCTCAGCTCACCTCTGGAATTCAGCTCTTTTGTCCATGTTTGGACCAAGGCTGTAATGCGGTCTGGAGCCGAGTGGTCCTGGCAGAACCCAAACTGAGAATTGGTGAGTAAGTGCTGCTTGATAACACTGTCGATGACGCCTTCCATCACTTTGCTGATGATTAAGAGTAGACTGATGGGGTGGTAATTGGCTGGATTGGATTTGTCCTGCTTTTTGTGGACAGGACATAGCTGGGTAATTTTCCACATTGTCAGGTAGATGCCAGTGTTGTAGCTGTACTGGAACAGCTTGGCTAGAGGTGCGACTAGTTCTGGAGGACAAGTCTTCAGCACGACAGCTGGGATATTGTCGGGGTCCATAGCCCTTGCTGTATCCAGTGCTCTCAGCTGTTTCTTGATACCACGTGGAGTGAAACGAATTGGCTGAAGACTGGCATCTGTGATGGTGGGGACCTCAGGAGGAGGCTGAGATGGACTATCCACTCAGCACTTCTGGCTGAAGATGGTTGCAAGTGCTTCACCCTTGCCTTTTGCACTTGTGTTTGGGGATATTCATGGAGCCTCCTCCTCCTTGTCAGTTGTTTAATGGTCCACCATCATTTACGACTGGATGTGGCAGGGCTGCAGAGCTTTGATCTGATCCATTGGTTGTGGGATTGCTTAGCTCTGTCTACAATATGCTGCTTCCGTTGTTTAGTATACATGTAGTTCTGTGTTGTAGCTTCCCCAGGTTGGCACCTCATTTTTAGATACGCCTGGTGCTGCTCCTGGCATGCTCTTCTACACTCCTCATTGAACCAGTGTTGGTTGCCTGGCTTGATGTTAATGGTAGAGTGAGGGATATGCTGGGCCACGAGGGTACAGATTGTGGTGGAATACAATTCTGCTGCTGCTGCTGATGGCCCACAGCGCCTCATGGATGCCCAGTTTTGAGCTGCTAGATCTGTTCTGAATCTATCCCATTTAGCACGGTGTTAGTGCCACACAACATGATGGAGGGTGTCCTCAGTGTGAAGATGGGACTTTGTCTCCAGAAGGGCTGTGCGGTGGTCACTGTTACCAATCTGCGACAGGTAGATTGGTGAGGACGAGGCCAAGTAGGTTTTTCCCTCGTGTTGGTTCTTTCACCACCACCTGCTGCAGGCCCAGACTGGCAGCTATGTTCTTCAGGACTCGGCCAGTCTGGTCAGTAGTGGTGCTACCGAGGATAGGAATAGTTTGATTGGAAAGTTTGCTTTGTGGTGACTTTTATTTCAGCAGTGTGGCCAAGATGCCGCTGTGATGGTCAGTAACAAAGGGAAGGTAAGGTGTGGGACTAATGTTAAATGGAGAAATGGGGTTGTGTTCAATCGAACCGCAGCTGCATGATTCGATCCCAGATATCCCGGCCAGAAATGGGCTGTCTGGGTTGCCTCCTTCCTTCCGCTTCCTCCTCCTCCTGCTGCTCCTGAGCTGGTGGCTGTGTCCCTGGTGGCCAGGGCTGTGCCCTCATGATGGCCAGGTTATGAAGGATACAGCAGACCACGACTAATCTGGATACATGCTCTAGTGAGTACTGTAGCTGTCCTCCAGAGTAGTCCAGGCAGCAGAAGCATTGCATTGTTTAAGGACGCCAGTGATCTGCTCTATGATGTTTTGTGCGGCAGCATGGCTCTCATTGTAAGCATGCAGCCCACGTGTGGTTGGGTTATGGAGCAGAGTCATAACCCAGGTGGTCAAGGGATAGCACTTGTCACCCAGTAGCCGACCCTCTGGTTTGTCTTGGTGGCTCAAAGACTGAGGGGACAGTGGACTAAAAGCATCATGACTACTGCCAGGATACTGGCCATTCACCATCATGATGTGTTGAGCATGGTCGCACACCAACTGCACATTCAGCGGTACAACTCAGCATTTATATACATTGCCCGCAAAGCCACGTGCGTACAGTCGATGGCGCCCTGCACCATGGGGACGTCCGCTATCCTGGCAAAGCCACATGCACGCTCTGTCTACTTCTCTCTGGTCAGAGAGAAGACAATGAAGTCCCCTCTCCTGGCATAAAGAGCTTCTGTCCCCTCTCTTGTGCAGCAGTGGATGGTGAACTGGGAGATGTTACAGATGTCGCCTGCTCCAGCCTGGAAGAATCCCAACGCGAAGAAATTCAGCATCTTGGTCACCTTTACAGCTACTGGCAGCGCTGTCCTTGCCCTGGAGAGAGGCTGCAGGTCTGGTTGCAAGAGGTGGCAGAGTTCCATGAGCACCTCCTTTGTAAATCATAGATGTCTCACACACTGCTTCTGGCTCAGGTTGAAGTAAGAGAATTACTCTCGGAAGACCCGAGGAGAGTAAGGCCTCCTACTGAGAGCCCTTCTCCCCTCCTCATTCTCCCTCTGTGAGCAGGTTGACTTCTTTGCTGCCTTTGCTCCATTTCTCTGTCATGCTGCAGGCCAAGGGAGATAACAACCAGAGCACCCATGACTGGGAGCAAATGGTTTGACCAGAGCCCTTGAATTCAGAAGCAAGGCCTTCTGCACTTGCAGCACCACTCCCTGTCACCTCACCAACTTTAAACAACTGTAGAAAGCTCTGAAAACTTCCACAAACTTAAACAGAGCCAGTGGAAATCAGAAAGCAAGTTACCTGAAAATTGTTGATGATCCCTTTAAATAGCACTGGTGGGTGGTCCTTCCTGCTGCTGAAGGCATGTTCAGGTGTGCGAGGTTAGGAGAGGGCATTAACTCCAGCGGTGACAACAAAAATGGCAGTGCTAGGGTCAAATTTATGTCACGATCTGCCTACATACCATACTTCTAGCGCACACTCTTCACGGTCGCCCTACCACCCTAACCAAGACAGCGTCCAGCGCTGCCCGCACCAGATATTTGTGCGTACTGCTCAGACACCATTATGGGCCCAATTCGGTACCCATAGCACCCAAACAACGGGCGCTGTGGAACCAAATTGCTAGGCCTTTATCTCTATCCTCTGTCTCCTCCTGCAGGTCTGGGTAGTGCAGTCCCACACATTTGCACCTACCCTGTAAAGCTGGGTGGTATAATCACAGACATTTGCACCTGGAAATGCAGGATTACAGCAAAGGAAGTTGTTACCAAATTGAGCACAGTCCTACAGCCACACTTGCAAACAACTTCCACAACAGGGATGGTTCTGTCATTTTGACTTCCTGGATTCTTTCAAGCCATATCAGATGTATGCCAAATTTTCCAACCTGCTCGGCACAGTTGTCTTGTTTGCTTGGACAACTCAATTTCTCCATTTCATTATGAGAAACATGTGTTAATGGAATTTTACTCTAAAAAGGAGGCATACAATGGGGCAGGCAGGCAAAAAGAGGCTGCATTAGTTAGAATATAAACTCTGATTAAAAGCCAGAAGAAATAGCTACCCAGCTACTTGGTCACTCGGCTACTGTGTAAAGGCAGGCTGCAATAAATGACACATTCACTTAAGTGCCTGAAACATCCACTGCACAACAATCCTCTCCCACATCTGCCCATACCCATGCCAAATAAACCATCACAGCTATTGCACACAGCTTTACATCAGTGCTCGTGAATAGAGGAGCTTTTCTCCACAACTATATTATTCTGCCCCTATTCAGGATACGTCATAGTTCCAATTGTGAAAAATTTATTGAGCTTATTTGTGTGTGTGTTTTTTTTGTAATCATTCCTGGGATGTGGGAGTTGCTGGCAAAGCCAGCATTTATTGCCCATCCCTAATTATCCTTGAGATGGTGGTGGTGAGCCACCAATGCACAAACTAGGGGACACACTTCGGTGAGTACTGTAGGGCTCCTCCAGAGCGGTCCAGACAGCGGAAGCATCCTTTAAGGATGCCAATGGTGTGCTCTATCATGTTTTTTGTGTCAGCATGGCTCTTGTAAGCATGCTGCCCACGTGTGGTTGGATTGCGGAGCGGAGTCATTGCGTTGTTCCCCAGTATTTCCCCTCTTAGACTGTATGGTGCATGTCTTCTACTTCTTAACTTTGTGCTTCTTCTAACTGGAAGGAAGAAATTAGGCTGCTGCATGTCAGTTTCTGCCTCCAGGGATTTAGGTTTTCCAGCACCTCCTTGTACTGGATCAGCAGATGGCCCTGTAACGGCAGGTGTCATGAGTTTAGAGGCAGTGGTTGCTCTTTAATACATCTGTTGTTATTTGAGCAGGATGGCTGGCTGTTATTGATGTGGCATTACTCTGCGAGACACCTCTTTCATCCACACTAACTCCTGCCATTTCTTTACTGCTGAGCAGTCCTTCCGCATGGTCAGAAATCTGTGTAGATGCAGACCTCTAGGCAGTATTAAGGTTATTCAAGCCCTGCCTTAGCTGGTTCCTCAATATGGTGAATCCAGACAAGCCAAACTGATGTAGCTTGCAGCTTTAGATATCCAAAGAGCCAGTCAAAGTATTTGATATGGCAGCTGAGTCTAAGCTTATGACCTTGACCGAGGGATACTCCACAGGGACAGCAGACAGAAAGGAACTTTTCCCCTTAGTAGAGGGGTCAGTAACCAGGGGGCATAGTTTCAAGGTAAGGGGCAGGAGGTTTAGAGGGAATTTGAGGAAAAACTTTTTCACCCAGAAGGTGGTTGGAATCTGGAACTCACTGCCTGAAAGGGTGGTAGAGGCAGGAACCCTCACAACATTCAAGAAGCATTTAGATGAGCACTTGAAACGCCATAGCATACAAGGCTACGGACCAAGTGCTGGAAAATGGGATTAGAGTAGATAGGGCTTGATGGCCGGCACGGACACGATGGGCTGAAGTGCCTCTTTCTGTGCTGTTTAACTCTATGACACTGGAGTGGATATACTTAGCACGGTGGTCTGTAGTTCAGTCAGGCTGTTGTGAAGCATGGTATTGATGCAGGTTGTTGACTCCTCCATAGATGCTCCCAAACTGTACAAGCTGATTGGCATTGTCTCATCAGTTCATGGAATTGTGATGTTGAGCTACTAAACCTTGTAAGCAGGTACTGTGAGGTGCAAAATCCCACACTCAGCAGATGAAGGAGCCCTCAAGCTAGGGGACCTCAATTCAACCTGCACTTGCTCCTCCTCACTTATGCCATATGAACATACGAAAAGGACAGACAGAAAAATACCAGCTGGTCTATCGAGGTTTTTCCTATTTAGCTGTTTTGCAACTTGGCAATACCTGATATCTAACCCAGTACTATGCTTGCATTACTTATACACTTGTCACCTCATTCTCCAAACAGATGGCAAAGAAAGTCTTCTCTTTATGCTATGGTTCACCAATTTAAGTAATGAGCAGTAGATGCTTTGCAAGGAAAAATATCAAGGCCACATGTTTGCACAATTACCTTAGTTGCATTGTGCAGTCCAAAAAATGTATTTTCTCACCTGCTCTCAGGTGCAAGCCACGAAGAAGACTTTATTTTGTGCTCGATGAGCTCTATCTATTCTTAGAGTCATAGAATAATACAGCACGGATAGAGGCCCTTCGGCCCATCGTGTCCACGCCGGCCATCAAGCCCTGTCTAATCTAATCCCATATTCCAGCATTTGGCCCGTAGCCTTGTATGCTATGGCATTTCAAGTGCTCATCCAAATGCTTCTTAAATGTTGTGAGGGTTTCTGCCTCCACAACCCTTTCAGGCAGTGAGTTCCAGACTCCAACCACCCTCTGGGTGAAAAGGTTCTTTCTCAAATCCCCTCTAAACCTCCCGCCCTTTACCTTGAATCTATGCCCCCTAGTTATTGACCCCTCTACTAAGGGAAAAAGCTCCTCAGCATCCATCCTATCTATGCCCCTCATAATTTTGTACACCTCAATCATGTCCCCCCTCAGCCTCCTCTGCTCCAAGGAAAACAAACCCAATCTGCCCAGTCTCTCTTCATAGCTGAAGCGCTCCAGCCCTGGTAACATCCTGGTGAACCTCCTCTGCACCCTCTCTAACGCGATCACATCCTTCCTGTAGTGTGGCGACCAGAACTGCACACAGCATTCCAGCTGTGGCCTAACCAGTGTTCTATACAGCTCCATCATAACCTCCTTGCTCTTATATTCAATGCCTCAGCTAATGAAGGCAAGTATCCCATATGCCTTTTTTACCACCTTATCCACCTGTTCCGCCGCCTTCAGGGATCTGTGTACTTGCACACCCAGATCCCTCTGACCCTCCGTCTTGCCTAGGGTCTTTCCATTCATTGTGTATTCCCTTGCCTTGTTAGTCCCCCCAAAGTGCATCACCTCGCACTTTTCCGGGTTAAATTCCATTTGCCACTGTTCCGCCCATCTGACCAACCCATCTATATCGTCCTGCAGACTGAGGCTACCCTCCTCGCTATTTACCACCCTACCAATTTTTGTATCATCCGCGAACTTACTGATCATACCCTTTACATTCATATCCAAGTCATTAATGTAGACCACAAACAGCAAGGGACCCAGCACCGATCCCTGTGGTACCCCACTGGCCACAGGCTTCCAGTCACAAAAACAACCTTCGACCATCACCCTCTGCCTTCTGCCACGAAGCCAGTTTTGTATCCAATGTGCCAAGGCACCCTGGATTCCATGGGCTCTTACCTTCTTGACCAGCCTCCTGTGCGGGACTTTATCGAAGGCCTTACTGAAATCCATGTATACCACATCCACTGCGTTACCCTCATCCACACACCTAGTCACCCCCTCAAAAAATTCAATCAAATTAGTCAGACATGATCTTCCCTTGACAAAGCCATGTTGACTATCCCTGATTAATCCTTGCCTCTCCAAGTGGAGACAAATTTTGTCCCTCAGGACTTTTTCCAATAATTTTCCTACCACTGATGTTAGGCTCACTGGCCTGTAGTTCCCCGGTTTTTCCCTACTACCCTTCTTGAATAATGGTACTACATTAGCGGTTCTCCAGTCCCCTGGCACATCCCCTGTGGCCAGAGAGGTCCTGAATATATGTGTTAGAGCCCCCGCAATCTCCTCCTTTGCCTCACACAGCAGCCTGGGATACATTTCATCCGGGTCTGGGGATTTATCCATTTTTAGGCCAGCTAAAACCGCCAATACCTCCTCCCTCTCGATGTTAATATGTTCGAGCATATCACAGTCCCCCCGCCCTATTTCTATGTCTCCATCGTCCTTCTCCATAGTGAAAACAGATGCAAAAAATTCATTTAGAACCCCTCCTACATCTTCCGGCTCCACACACAGATTGCCACTTTTGTCCCTAATGGGCCCTATTTTTTCCCTAGTTATCCTCTTACCCTTAATATACTTATAAAACATCTTCGGATTTTCCTTTATTTTGCTCGCCAGTGTTATTTCATGGCCCCTCCTTGATCTCCTAATTTCTTTTTTAAGTATCCCCCTGCACTTTTTGTACTCCTCTAGGGCTTCCTCCGTCTTTAGCCTTTTGTATCTACCAAAAGCCCTCCTTTTTTTCCTAACCCATTCTCGTATATCCCCTGACATCCACGGTTCCCTGTGGTTTTTGGAACCACTCTTGACCTTTACGGGAACATGTTGCCATTGTATGATCTCAATCTCCCTTCTGAAAGCCTCCCATTGCTCCGATGCGGATTTTCCTACAAGTAGCTGATCCCAGTCCATTTTGGCCAGATCCTGCCTTATCCTATTAAAGTCGGCCTTCCCCCAATTTAGAACCTTTATTTCCGGCCCATCCCTGTCCTTTTCCATGACCACCTTAAATCTTACCATATTATGGTCACTATCACCAAAGTGCTCACCTACTAGCACTTTTTCCACTTGGCCGGCCACATTCCCTAGAATTAGGTCCAGTACCGCCCCCTCTCTTGTAGGACTTTCTACATGCTGGCTCAAAAAGCTCTCCTGGATGCACTTTAAGAATTCTACACCCTCTGAGCCTTTCACACTCTGACTATCCCAGTTAATATTGGGGAAGTTGAAATCCCCCATTATTATTACCCTATTATTTGCACATTTCTCTGAGATTTGCCTACATATCTGTTCCTCTATCTCCCCCTGACTGTTTGGAGGCCTATAGTACACTCCCAGCAAAGTGCTTGCCCCCTTTTTGTTTTTAAGCTCCACCCATATGGCCTCATTAGAGGACCCTGCTAATATATCATCCCTCCTTACTGCAGTAATTAACTCCTTAATTAATATTGCGACACCCCCTCCTCTTATACCTCCCCCTCTGTCTCGCCTGAAGATTCTGTACCCCAGAATATTGAGCTGCCAGTCTTGCCCCTCCCTCAACCATGTCTCCGTGATAGCGACAATATCATACTCCCATGTGTTTATCAACACCTTCAGTTCATCCACCTTATTTGCAAGACTCCTTGCATTAAAATAGATGCCATCCAGCCTTGCCCTTATATATTTGCCCTGTCTACCAAGCTGACTTGTTTTTTTCTCTATAATTGGCAGCACATCCCCCCCTATTTCAGCTCCCCTCTGTATCCCATCCCCCTGCCAAGTTAGTTTAAACCCCCCCCCCAACAGTGCTAGCAAACCTCCCCGCAAGGATATTTGTCCCGCTCTGGTTCAGGTGCAACCCGTCCGACTTGTACAAGTCCCACCTTTCCCAGAAGCAGGCCCAGTGATCCAGGAAAGTAAAACCCTCCCCCCTACACCAACTCTTTAGCCACGCATTCATCTGCTCTATCCTCCCATTCCTATACTTACTAGCACGTGGCACTGGGAGTAATCCAGAGATTACAACCTTTGAGGCCCTGCTCTTTAATCTGTTACCTAGCTCCCTAAATTCTTGATGCAGGACCTCATCCCTCTTTTTACCTATGTCGTTGGTACCAATGTGGACCACGACCACTGGCTGTTCACCCTCCCCCTCCAGAATGCCCTGCAGCCGCTCAGTGACATCCTTGACCCTGGCACCAGGGAGGCAACAAACCATCCTGGATTCACGTCTACGGCCACAGAAACGCCTATCTGTTCCCCTTACTATAGAATCCCCTACCACTATTGCTCTCCCACTCTTTTTCCCCCCTTCCTGGGCAGCAGGAGCACCCCCAGTGCCAGGAAGTTGGCTGCTGCTGCCTTCCCCTGGTGAGTCATCCCCCTCAACAGTATCCAAAGCGGTATACTTGTTTGAAAGGGGGATGTCCGCAGGGGTTCCCTGCACTACCTGCCTGCCTTTGTTGCTCCGCCTGATGGTCACCCCCTGTGCTGCCCTACCCTGAGGCGTGAACAACTCGCTAAACGTGCTATCCACGAGCCTCTCAGCATCGCGCGTGCTCCAAAATTCATCCACCCGCAGCTCGAGCGCCGCAATGCGGTCTACAAGTAGCTGCAGCTGGATGCATTTCCCGCACACATGGTCGTCAGGGACACTGGCAGCGTCCCTGATTTCCCACATGGAGCAAGAGGAGCAGAACACGGGTCTGAGCTCTCCTGCCATGACTTACTCCTTTAATTAATTAAAAAATTTATTCAATACCCCAGTTACAGGTATACTCTAGGGCGCTTTATTTACCAACTGTCCCCACTACACCAGAGACCCTAGAAATTTAACACCACAGAAGTCAAGCTTGTATTGAAAAGAGAGAAATACTCACCAACCAATCACTTACCTGCTCCCTGGTGACGTCACACTCTGATTACTTTTTACCTCTCTCCTCTGCTGTTGATTTGGTATGCCTCGCTGCTCCCTGGTCCGAACTGGTCGGGCCTCGTTGGTGGAGCCGGTTTTTAAGCCGGGCTCCGCCTCACCTCGCCTCGCTGCTCCCTGGTCCGAACTGGTCGGGCCTCGTTGGTGGAGCCGGTTTTTAAGCCGGGCTCCGCCTCACCTCGCCTCGCTGCTCCCTGGTCCGAACTGGTCGGGCCTCGTTGGTGGAGCCGGTTTTTAAGCCGGGCTCCGCCTCACCTCGCCTCGCTGCTCCCTGGTCCGAACTGGTCGGGCCTCGTTGGTGGAGCCAGTTTTTAAGCCGGGCTCCGCCTCACCTCGCCTCGCTGCTCCCTGGTCCGAACTGGTCGGGCCTCGTTGGTGGAGCCGGTTTTTAAGCCGGGCTCCGCCTCACCTCGCCTCGCTGCTCCCTGGTCCGAACTGGTCGGGCCTCGTTGGTGGAGCCGGTTTTTAAGCCGGGCTCCGCCTCACCTCGCCTCGCTGCTCCCTGGTCCGAACTGGTCGGGCCTCGTTGGTGGAGCCGGTTTTTAAGCCGGGCTCCGCCTCACCTCGCCTCGCTGCTCCCTGGTCCGAACTGGTCGGGCCTCGTTGGTGGAGCCGGTTTTTAAGCCGGGCTCCGCCTCACCTCGCCTCGCTGCTCCCTGGTCCGAACTGGTCGGGCCTCGTTGGTGGAGCCGGTTTTTAAGCCGGGCTCCGCCTCACCTCGCCTCGCTGCTCCCTGGTCCGAACTTCATGGCAAGATTGCTGTCCTCTCCAAATAGAACCACCCTTTGCTGCAGGACTTCCTGCAACAGGACCTCGAGAGCACTACGACGATAGCAAAATACTGCAGATGTTGGAAATCCGAAATAACAACAGAAAATGCTGGAAAAACTCAGCAGGTCAGGCAACATCCGTGGAGAGAAATTTGAGTTGACGTTTCGGGTTGGACCCTTCTTCAAAACTGGAAAGAAAAGAAACTAGATCGAAGGCAGGGCTGCGATCGGATAAAAGAAACAGAAGAAGTAAAAGAGATTAGAAGCTAGACGAGATGGTAATAGGCTGGGATTAGGTGTAAAGTGTACTGGCAGGGCAAAAGATAGCTGCCAGGTGTGAGAGAGAAACAAAAGGAAAGGGGAGGGGGGGGGAAAGGAGTGGAACAATTACAAGAGAAAATGAAATGAGGGCCGAGCTTATGATCTGAAATTGTTGAACTCGATATTGAGTCCGGAAGGCTGCAGACTGCCTAATCGGAAGATGAGGTGCTGTTCCTCGAGTTTACGTTGAGCTTCCGTGGAACAATACAAGAGGCCAAGGACGGTGAGGTCCGAGTGGGAATGGAGTGGTGAATTAAAATGACAGGCGACCGGAAGCTCGGGGTCACCCTTACGGACTGAACGGAGATGTTCCGCAAAGCGGTCACCCAATCTGCGTTTGGTCTCCCCAATGTAGAGGAGACCGCATCGTGAGCAGCGAATACAGTATACTAGATTGCGAGAAGTACAAGTAAATCGCTGTTTCACCTGGAAGGGGTGTTTGGGGCCCTGGACAGTGGGAAGGGGGGAGGTATAGGGGCAGGTGTTACATCTCCTCCGCTTGCACGGGAAGGTGCCAGGCGAAGGGGAAGGGCTGTTTGGGGTGATAGAGGAGTGGACTAGGGTGTCTCGGAGGGAGCGGTCCCTGCGGAATGCTGAAAGGGGAGGGGAGGGGAAGATACGTTTGGTGGTGGGATCACTTTGGAGGTAGCGGAAATGCCGGAGGATGATCCGTTGAATGTGGAGGCTGGTGGGGTGAAAGGTGAGGACAAGGGGAACCCTATCGTGGTTCCGGGAGGGAGGGGCAGGGGTGAGGGCAGAAGTGCGGGAGATAGAACTGACACGGTCGAGGGCAGTGTCAACCACAGTAGAGGGGAATCCTCGGGTCCACCCTCTCGACCAGGGGGTCCGTTTTATGGGCCCTCACGTGCTTTCGCAGCAAGACGGGCCCTGGAGAAGTCAGCCATGTTGGTAGCGAGGTTCCCGTAGTCGACTTCCTGGGGAAAACAAACATTCGTTCATGGGGGGTGGCGTTAATGGCCTTGCAAAGCAGTGACCGGATGGAATGCAGCGCTGCAGGGAGGACTTCCTGCCAGCGAGAGGTTGGCAGGCCCTTAGACTTTAAGGCTAAGAGAACGGCCTTCCAGACAGTCGCGTTCTCTCTTTCCACCTGGCCGTTCCCTCGGGGGTTGTAGCTGGTGGTCCTGCTTGCAGCAATGCCTCTCGCTAGTAGGAACTGGCGAAGTTCCTCGCTCATGAAGGATGAGCCCCGGTCGCTATGTATATAGTTCGGGAACCCGAACAAGGCAAAGAGGTCGTTCAGGCATTTGATGACCGCGGTACTGGTCATGTCTGGGCAGGGGAAGGCAAAGGGGAAATGGGAGTACTCATCAATGATGTTGAGGAAGTACACATTACGGTCAGAGGACGGGAGGGGCCCCTTAAAATCGATGCTCAAGCGCTCGAAGGGGCGGGTGGCCTTGATCAGGCTTGCTCTGTCCGGCCTAAAGAAATGCAGTTTGCATTCGGCACAGGTTTGGCAGTTCCTGGTCATGGTCCTGACCTCCGCGATGGAGTAGGGCAGGTTGCGGGCCTTAATGAAGTGGTAAAGTCTGGTGACCCCGGGGTGGCAGAGGTCGTTGTGGAGGGTCTGCAGTCGATCAATTTGCGCGTTGGCGCATGTACTTCGTGATAGAGCATCTGGGGGTTCGTTCAGTTTACCCGGCCGGTACAAGATATCATAATCATAGGCGGAGAGCTCGATTCTCCACCTCAAGATCTTGTCGTTCTTGATTTTGCCCCTCAGCTTGTTATTAAACATAAAAGCGACCGAACGCTGGTCGGTGAGGAGGGTAAATCGTTTGCCTGCCAGGTAATGCCTCCAGCGTCTTACTGCCTCCACGATCGCCTGGGCCTCCTTCTCGACCGAAGAGTGTCGGATCTCAGGGCCCTGGAGGGTCCTTGAGAAGAAGGCCACAGGTCTCCCCGCCTGGTTAAGGGTTGCTGCTAGGGCGAAGTCGGATGCATCGCTCTCCACTTGGAAAGGGATGGACTCATCCACCACGTGCATTGTGGCCTTAGCAATGTCTCCCTTTATCGAGGAGGTCAGGACCATGACCAGGAACTGCCAAACCTGTGCCGAATGCAAACCGCATTTCTTTAGGCCGGACAGAGCAAGCCTGATCAAGGCCACCCGCCCCTTCGAGCGCTTGAGCATCGATTTTAAGGGGCCCCTCCCGTCCTCTGACCGTAATGTGTACTTCCTCAACATCATTGATGAGTACTCCCGTTTCCCCTTTGCCTTCCCCTGCCCAGACATGACCAGTACCAGGGTCATCAAATGCCTGAACGACCTCTTCGCCTTGTTCGGGTTCCCGAACTATATACATAGCGACCGGGGCTCATCCTTCATGAGCGAGGAACTTCGCCAGTTCCTACTAGCGAGAGGCATTGCTGCAAGCAGGACCACCAGCTACTACCCCCGAGGGAACGGCCAGGTGGAAAGAGAGAACGCGACTGTCTGGAAGGCCGTTCTCTTAGCCTTAAAGTCTAAGGGCCTGCCAACCTCTCGCTGGCAGGAAGTCCTCCCGGCAGCGCTGCATTCCATCTGGTCACTGCTTTGCACGGCCATTAACGCCACCCCCCATGAACGAATGTTTGTTTTCCCCAGGAAGTCGACTACGGGAACCTCGCTACCAACATGGCTGACTTCTCCAGGGCCCGTCTTGCTGCGAAAGCACGTGAGGGCCCATAAAACGGACCCCCTGGTCGAGAGGGTGGACCCCCTGCACGCCAACCCCCAGTACGCCTATGTGGCATACCCAGACGGGCGGGAGGACACAGTCTCCTTACGAGACCTTGCATCCTCGGGCACCCCTGAGACACCACCGTTACCCCCCACCCCCCCAAATCCAGCCCAGGTAGACGGCATGTCGGAACCCCACGAGCCTTCGCCGACCACGTAGACACCAGCATTAACATCGGATACTGCATCACCGCCGCCGCTGCTGCGCCGATCAGAAAGACTTACGAGGCCTCCGGACAGACTGACATACCCGAACTGGTAGTACACTTCACCCCGCCGGACTCAAATCTAAACAAGGGGTGAATGTGGTAAACCACTTTTATCGTTCACTATCGTTACACTATGGTTATCACTGTTTACACTGTTGTGTCACTACACAAGGTCACCTCTTGTCACGCTGTTATACCTGGGCTGACCACAGCTGACTCCGCCCATGGCTCCGCCTGCTTGCCCAGGTATAAAGGTGGTCGACTGGCTGGTATTCCTCCTTGTTGGACCCGATCGCCCACGAGGGTGGGCTCTGTTATTTAGCCAATAAAAACCTATAGTTACTATCTTAACTCGTCGCTTTTCATTGGATGAATTGATAGGTATATCAATTGACCATTGACTGGGGCTGTTTGACCTCCAGCAATTGTTATATCACATCCTGGTGGCACTGCACTGGAACTGCATTATTTTGCCTAATGAGCAACGGATGGCTTCACCTAAGAGAAGTGCCACCTTTGATGTGTATTTCAACAGTCGAGAATAATTTAGCCTATAGGATGGATTGCTATCAGAAGGACATTGAATGGTTATTCCACTCTGTGTGAGAGAGAGAAGATGAAGTGTGGAGTTCCTTTAAGCAGCATCAAAATCCAAGGTTCTATAGTAAACAGAAACTTGCATTTATATTTTCATTTTTACTGTAAAAAAATGTTCCAAGGTGCTTTACAGATGCATAATCAAAAATGGGTGCTCAGCCACAGAAGAAGATAGTAGGAGTTGATGCAGTGTTTTTACGTAAATGTATATTTTCTTTTGAGGAGAGAGATGTATTGATGTTAGCGTAACTGCATCCAGTCAAGTACAGGAAGTTCCCTAACTCTTCCCTCTGACCTACTTGTGTTTGTATGATTGACAATTGCCTATATTACTGAAAATGGCTGAACATGAAACAACATGCTTTAAGCTCTTAAGTCACCACTTGTTTCTTACTTATAGAGCTTAAAGTAAACTCTACACGGGTAGCAGCATGAGACCAGGAGAAATGGATGAGAAGCTCAAAGAATAGAATATGGTCCAGAAAGAAAATTCTTTATTTGCATACAAATAGATTTTGCATATAAGTAACAAGCTTTTCAGTGAGTAAAATTGGTTTATGAATCATGCTGGTTAGGGAATTCCAGAAACTATTATGCAAACAGGATTTATATGGTGACTTGCATACAAATGGGTGTTGTTTTCCACAAAATCTATGCATAAAATAGGAACCCTGATACAGTTCTTAAGTGATTGGCACTAAATTAATATCAGTTAGCCTAGTCTGATAGTAGTAGATCTGGAATCCTAGAATCATAGAATGATACAGCACAGAAGGAGGCCATTCAGGTCATCGTGCCTGTGCTGGCTCTTTGGAAGAGTTATCCAATTAGTCCCACTCCCCTGCTCTTTCCCCATAGCCCTACAATTTTTCCACTTCAAGTATTCATCCAATTACTTTTTAAAGTTATTATTGAATTTGCATCCACCATCCTTCCAGGCAGTGCATTCCAGATCTCCTTATTTACTCTATCAAAACCCTTCATGATTTTGAACCCCCTATCAAATCTCCTTTTAACCTTCTCTGCTCTAAGGAGAACAACCTCAGCTTCTCCAGTCTCTCCACATAATGGAAGTCCCTCATCCTTGATACCATTCTAGTAAATCTCTTCTACACCCTCTCTAAGGCCTTGATATCCTTAGTAAAGTGCCTAGAAATGGCCACTATTCTCCCAGCTGGGGCCTAACCAGTGTTTTATAAAGGTTTACCATAACTTTCTTGCTTTGTACTCTCTGTCTCTATTTATAAAGCCAAGGATCCCGTATGCCTTTTTAACTGCCTTTTCAACTTATTCTGCCACTTTCAAAAACTTGTGTACGTAAACCCCCAGGTCTCTCTGCTCCTGCACCCCCTTTAAAATTGTACCATTTAGTTTATATTGCCTCTCCTCATTCTTCCTACCAAAATGAATCACTTTACACTTCTCTGCATTAAATTTCATCTGCCATGTGTCTGCCCATTTCACCAGTCTATCTATGTCTTCCTGAAGTCTGTTACTATCCTTTGCTCCAGTCTGTAAAATTAACTGTTCACCACTATTCTCTGCTTTCTGTCCCTTAGCCAATTTCATATCCATGAAGTCACTGCCCCTTTAATCCCATGGGCTTCAATTTTGCTAACATGTCTATTATGTGGTATTTTGTCAAACGTGTTTTTAAAGTCGATATACACAACATCAACCGCACTACCCTTATCATCCCTCTTCATTACTTCATCAAAGAACTCAAATCAAGTTAGTCAAACATTATTTGCCTTTAACAAATCCATGCTGGTTTTCATTTATTAACCCATATTTTTCCAAGTGACTATTAATTTTCCAAGTGGCGTCCTTATCCTTCCTACCAAAATGTACCACCTCACACTTGCCTATATTGAAGTTCATTTGTTAATTACACACCCATTCTGCAAGTTTATTAATATCTTCCTCTATTTTGTCACTGTCCTCCTCTGTATTAACTATGCCCCCCAACTTTTATGTTGGCTCAAATTTTCTGATTCCCCAGTCAAAATTGTTTAGGTAAATGGTGAACAACAGTGGTCCCAGCACCGATCCTTGTGCACTTTTACCAGTCTGAGTAACTACCTTTAACCTCTACTCTCTTTCTGTTTTGTAGCCAGCTTGCTATCCGTTCTGCTAGTTGTCCCCTGACTCCACATGTTCTGACCTTAGTCAGGAGTCTACTATGTGGTACCTTATCAAAGGCTTTTTGAAAATCCAAATATATTACGTCTACTACATTACCCTTGTCTACCCTTTCTGTTACTTCAAAAAATTCAATAATGTTGGTCAAGCATGACCTTCCCTTTTGAAATTCGTACTGACTATTCTTTATTATATTTTCTCTTTCGAGATGTTTTTCTATTACTTCTTTAAGTAAAGATTCCATTATTCATTAACTTAACCAACGTTAAGTTAATTGGTCTATAGTGTAAGTTTTTGGATCACAGGTCACACATAGATTACCCAAAGGGTCTTAGGAGTCATAGATCACTTTATTAAGGAGCGGTAGTTTAAGTTAAGTGCAGCATGCAATAGTAACAGATGAGAACGGTTTACTGGCCCCGGAACGGACGGAGGTTGAGGCAGAACGGTGGTCTCGGATCCCTGCAGCCTGGTCGTCTCCCAAGGCTGGCAGGGGTGTCAGGCCGAAACCAGCATGAATCCACCTCGGAGGAAGCTCTCCCCCTCTCTGCCTGCTTTTCCCTCTCGGCTGCCTGTTTATATACCTTATTTTATGGGCTGGTGGATACCTCAAGTCAATCACTTGTTATAATCACTTTTACCCATTCAATTGTCCATTTACGGAGGAATATGTACCTGTAGCACATCCCTCCCAGTCTTACGAGACCATCCCTTTTCTTATATCTTGCACTTTCTCCCAGACAGCTTGTTTATTTTACTCAACCCCTTATCAGCCCTAGTTATGCCGACTCGAAGGTTTGTTTTGTGTTATGACCTTGCAATGACCTCAGCTCTTTGTACAACCGCTGTATCAGCAGCTTATCCTGGCTGCTCAGCTCGGATGAGCTTATTTGTTTTACAAAGCCATTATTTCTTATAATTCACAATTTCTTCCAATTCACGATTTCTTACAATAGTTCCCTTGACTTGTTCTATTTCTCTTTTAAAATGTATGAATCACATTAGCTGTCCACCAGTCCTCTGACACTATTTCCTTTTCTATTGAATTTTTATATGTATGTAATAGTGCCTCTGCTATCTCTTCCATAACTTCTTTTAATATGCATGGATGCAATCCATCTGGCCATGGGGTTTTACCTTCTCTAAGTTTGATTAGTTTATCAAATATCTCCCCCTTTACATCTTAAATGTCTTTATATCTTTTTTGATCTTTTCTTCTAATGTCATGTCCACATGGTCCCATGTTGGTCTCCCTGGTAAATACTGAGGCAAAGTAATTATTTTGTATTTCTTCCATTTCGCTGTCATTGTATCCCCAGCCTGATTTTTTGTTTATTAGCTGTGTCTGTAGAATACTTTACCATAATGAAAAAAGGAAGACTTGCATTTATATAGTGCCTTTCACGACCACCGGACGTCTCAAAGCGCTTTACAGCCAATGAAGTACTTTTTTTTAAAAGTGTAGTCACTGTTGTAATGTGGGAAACACGGCAGCCAATTTGCGCACAGCAGGCTCCCACAAACAGCAATGTGAAAATGACCAGATACAGGAAACTCTTTTTTATCCGGCACCGACGTGGTGCCGGTTGATCAAAAAGTCCGGATTACAGAGAGGTATACTTACCAAGGTACGAGAGCCCCGTACACGGCCACAGGTGCAGGAGCCCCGGTTACCCGGCACTTGTGCAGGAGTCCCGGTTACACGGCCACAGATCCAGGAGTCCCTGTTGCATGGCCACAGGTGCAGGAACTCTGGTTACACGGCCACAGATCCAGGAACTCCGGTTACACGGCCACTAATATATAGTAAAACTTACCTGAACCTACTCCTGAATTTTGCTGGTTAAGAGAGATTTCCGGATATTTAGGTGCCGGTTAAAAGAGAGTTTCCTGTAATCTGTTTTTGTTATGTTGGTTGAGGGATAAATATTGGCCAGGATAACCTTTTGATTATTCATTGATATTTTAATTTTGTAGTTTCTCTTTGCCTTCCTAATTGTTTTTTTGATTCTTTCCTAACGTTTTCGTATTCCCATTTGTCATCTTCTCCTCTGTTGTCTATGCACCAAGTACATGGCAGGGCATGGCAGGGTAGTGGTTATCTCCAGGGCATGGCAGGGTAGTGGTTATCTCCAGGGCATGGCAGGGTAGTGGTTATGTTATGGGACTAATAATCCAGAGGACATGAGTTCAAATCCCACCATAGCAGTTTGAGAATTTGAAATCAGTTTTTCCTTATCTGAGGAAGGACGTTCTTGCCATGGAAGGAGTGCAGCGAAGATTCACCAGGCTGATACCTGGGATGGCAGGAATGACGTATGAGGAGAGATTGTGCCAATTGGGCTTATACTCACTGAAGTTTAGAAGATTGAGAGGGGATCTCATTGAAACCTATAAAATTCTGTCAGGCCTGGGCAGACTAGATGCAGGAAGGATGTTTCTGATGGCCAGGGAGTCCAGAACCAGGGGTCATTCGAAGGATAAGGGGTAAGCCATTTAGGACTGAAATGAGGAGGAATTTCTTCACCCAGAGAGTGGTGAACCTGTGGAATTCTCTGCCACAGAGGGCGGTGGAGGCCAGTTCATTAAATATATTCAAGAAGGAGTTGGATATATTTCTTGAGGCTAAAGGGATCAAGGGATATGGGGAGAAGGCAGGGACAGGGTACTGAATTTGGATGATCAGCCATGATCTCATTGAATGGCGGAGCAGGCTCGAAGGGCCGAATGGCCTACTCCTGCTCCTATCTTCTATGTTTCTATGTAAGTGTATTTTTTTTTAGTTTCAATTTTGCCCTTATTTCTTTATTCAGCCATGTTGTGTCATTACTGGCTAGTTTGTTTGTTCTTTTTAGTGGGATATATTTCTGCTGGACTCTATTGATCACAATTTTACATGTTTCTTGCTGCTATTCGATTTCTTTGTCAGTAAATTTTTCCAGTTTATTTTCCCAAGTTCTGTTCTCAGCCCCTTAAAAATCAGTTTTTCTTTCCAATTTATTACTGTGGTCCTCCTGAACCTTTATCTTAAACCATTTTATGTTGAATTGCTATTGCCTAGATGTTCCCCTGTGCTTACTTCTCTTATCTGCTCTGGTACATTTCCATTACTAAGTCCAGCAGTGCTCCTTCTCTTGGGCTTTTTGCATACTGGGTAAGAAAGGAGTCCTGCACACATTGTAAAAAACCCCATTTCCTTTACCCCTTTTGTTAACTTTTGCCAGTTTATGTGAGGGTAGTTAAAATCTCCCATGATTATTCGATGTACTTTACTCATTTCACATATTTACTTACATATTTCTTCCTCCACCTTCTTTCTACTATTAGGTGGTCTGGCGTATACCCCTATGAGCGAGATCAACCCCTTGTCTTTTATTTCAATCCATGTGGATTCTGTTTCTATCCTTCCATTAGTTGTGTTCAATTTTTCCTCTAATTTTTTTTGGGGCCGCGTGGTCCCTTTAACGGGCTGCATGGCCCATTCAAAATTCCGCGCATGTGCATTTTTTTTTTCCATTTAAAAGCTGGTGTGCTGGCTGCGCTGGACATCAGAGCGCCGCGCGGCCATACAACTTAATGGGAACATTGGTTATGTCCCTTTTGTCTGCTGCCATTGTGTTATCTCTAATTTGTACAGCTACCCCACTTCCTTCTTCCTTCCCTATCCTTTGTTATGACCTGCCATATTTAGTTGCCAGTCCTGTTCTTTATGTAGCCATGTTTCAGTTATTCCTACTATATCTAGTTCCTCGCTACAGATTATTGCCTCCAGATCCCCCTTTTAGTTTGGATGCTGTGTACATTGCTGTACAGGCAATTTAATTCATCTTCAATATTTGTTCCCTTTGCTTTAATTTTAACAGTCCTTTTATGCTTCTGTTTTTCATAGAATAGAATCATAGAATCGTTGCAGCACAGTAGGAGGCCATTCGGCCCATGCGAGCTCTCTGCAAGAGCACTTCAGCTAGTTCCAATCCCCTGCCCCTTCTCTGTAGCCCTGCAATTTTTTTTCTTTCCGGTACTCATCCAATTCTCTTTTGAAAGCCATGATTGAATCTGCCTCCACCACCCTTTCAGGCAGTGCATTCCAGATCATAACCACTTGCTGCATAAAAATGTTTTCCCTCATGTCGCCTTTGGTCCTCCTGCCAATCACCTTAAATCTGTGTCCTCTGGTTCTCGACCATTCCGCCAATGGGAACAGTTTCTCTCTCTCTACTCTGTCTAGACCCCTCATGATTTTGAACATCTCTATCAAATCTCCTCTCAATCTTCTCTGCTCTAAGGAGAACAACCCCAGTTTCTCCAGTCTATCCACGTAACTGAAGTCCCTCATCCCTGGAACCATTCTTGTAAATCTTTTCTGCATCCTCTCTAAGAATTGGACACAATACTCCAGTTGTGGCCGAACCAGTGTTTTATAAAGGCTCATCATAACTTCCTTGCTTTTGCACTCTACACCTCTATTTATAAAGCCCAGGATCCCGTATGCTTTTTTAATTGCTTTCTCTGCCATCTTCAACGATTTGTGCACATATATCCCCAGGTTTCTCTGTTACTGAACCCCCTTTAGAATTGTACCCTTTACTTTAAATTGCCTCTCCTCGTTCTTCCTACGAAAATGTATCACTTCGCAATTTTCTGCATTAAACTTCATCTGCCACGTGTCTGCCCATTCCATCAGCCTGTCTATGCTCCTCCTCACTGTTCACTATACTTCCAAGTTTTGTGTCATCTGCAAATTTTGAAATTGTGCCCTGTACACCCAAGTCTAAGTCATTAATCTATATCAAGAAAAGCAGTGGTCCTAGTACCGATCCCTGGGGAACACCACTGTATACCTTCCTCCAGTCCAAAAAACAACCGTTCACCACTACTATGTTTCCTGTCACTTAGCCAATTTTGTATCCATGCTGCCACTGTCCCTTTTATTCCATGAGCTTCAACTTTGCTGGCAAGCCTATTATGTGGCACTTTATCATAGGCCTTTTGGAAGCCCGTGTACACCACATCAACCGCATTGCCCTCATCAACCCTCTCTGTTACCTCATCAACACATTGGCCCAGAAATTCGGGTCTCCACGGGTGAGTACGCGCTGGGTACTCACCCGTAGGTCCAATGGAAGTGCCGGTTTCCTGCATGCACTGAAAGCAGGGGTTCAGAGGTCGAACGCATGCGCGGGGGAGGCAGCACGTGCGCATCGAACTTCGTTTTTTTTTACAGGTTTTCCCGGGAAGGTAAGTCTGCAGAAGTTAGACATGTAAAAAGCAGGCATAAAGCCTGCTTTTTACAAGGTAAGTGGTGAATTAATTAAACTTAAAACATTTTTTCCACAGGTTTATTATTTTTAAATACTTTAAAGAAAGGTAAGTTTATTTTTAGCCCCGTTAGAAAATAAAATTATTTTTTTCAAAAATTTAAGTTATTGTTTAAAATAGTTATTTCATGTAATTTATAGTTTATTTAAAAAATGTCGTGTTTTTTAAAAATTTATTTGAAGATTTAGTGATGTTTTGTAAGAAGAAGGGGCCCGTAGTATTTCTAAGTTTGACAGCACTTCCTTTCAGACTTATGAATGAAACATTCCCTGCTCTGATTGGCTCCCCATGGCCCACGTGATCCCAGGGGACGCATCGCACTAACTGTGCCCCTGGGATACGCAAGCACTGTGCGTCGGCAGCTGGTCCAGGCCCCAGATCGGAATTCCACGGGGGCCCACAGCTCAACGGCCGGCGCGCTAGGTAAGTGCAGGTCGGGGGCTTGCACCCGCGGGAAGCCCCCGACCCGAATTTCTGGGCCATTGAATCAAGTTGGTTAAACATGATTTGCCTTTAAGAAATCTGTGCTGGCTTCCCTTAATTAATCCACATATGTCCAAGTGAATATTAATTTTGTCCCGGATTATCGTTTCTAAAAGCTTCCCCACCACCATGGTTAAGCTGACTGGCCTGTATTTGCTAGGTTTATCCTTACACCCATTTTTGAACAAGGGTGTAACATTTGCAATTCCCCAGTCCTCTGGCACCACCCCTGTATCCAAGGTGGATTGGCAGATTATGGCCAGTACCTCCACAGTTTCCACCTTTACTTCCCTCCTTTCCACCTTTTACTTTCCACCTTTACTACCCTCACTTCCACCTTTATAACTGTATTTGTTCCCTGACTGATTGTTACCCTTGTCCCTTACCTTTGTCTGACCTTTACTTTCATCTCTTGTTTCTTTTATCTTCAAACTTGCATTATTTTCACCAGATCCCTCCTACTAATGTGTCAGCTGTGGCTCAGTTGGTAGCACTCTTGCCTCTGAGTCAGAAGGTTGTGGGTTCAAGTCGCACTCCAGGGACTTGAGCACAAAAATCTAGCCTGACACTCCGGTGCAGCACTGAGGGAGTGCTGCACTGTCGGAGGTGCCGTCTTTCGGCTGAGACGTTAAACTGAGGCTCTGCCTGCTCTCTCAGGTGGATATAAATGATCCCATGCACTATATTGAAGACGAGCAGGGGAGTTATCCCCGGTGTCCTGGCCAATATTTATTCCTCAATCAACATCACTAAAACAGATTATCTGGTCATTATCACATTGGTGTTTGTGGGAGCTTGCTGTGCGCAAATTGGCTGCCGCGTTTTCTAAATTACAACGGTGACTACACTTCAAAAGTATTTAATTGGCTGTAAAGAGCTTTGGGATGTCCAGTGGTCATGAAAGACGCTATATAAATGCAAGTCTTTTTTTAATTTGAGGTCCTATCGACAGTCCTAATTATCCTTTCTTTTAGGACAGTGGTCTCATTCCGGTTCAGGTGGAGTCCGTTCTAGCAGCTCTTTCCTGTCTTAGTACTGGTTCCAGTGTCCCATGAAATGGAACTCCTCCTTCCTATACCAGTCTTTAAGCCACACCTTCACTTTCCTGATCTGTCTATTTCTATGCCAATCAGCACATGGTTCGGGTAGTAACCCCGAGATTGCCACCTGTGAGGTCCTGTTTTTTAATATAGTTCCTAACTCCTGATATTCCCCTACCGGGACCTCCTCCCTTTTCTTCCCTATATCATTGGTCCCAACATAGACCATGACGACTGGACCTTCCCCCCTCCCTTTCCAAGTTCCTCTCCAGTTGCTCTGAGATATCTTTTACCTTAGCACCAGGTAGGCAACACATCCTTCTGGACTCTCGGTTACGACTGTAGAGGACGGTATCTATCCCCCTAATTATCAAATCCGCTATGACTGCAACCTTTCTATTCTGCTTTTCCCCCCCCTCCTTGGACTGCCTCCATCTCCACAGTGCCATGGTTAGCATTCTGGCCATCCTCCCTGCAGCCTTCATCCTTATCCTCACAGGTACCAAGTAAATTGTACTGGTTGGACAGGACCAGCGTCTGCGGGACCTCCTTATCTATCTCCCCTTGGTTCCCCATGCCCTCTCCCATTCCTGCCCCTGTGCTTTTCTCTGAGGTGTGACTGTACACTGGAGAAAACTATCCAGAAATTCCTCCCCCTCCCTTATGTGTCTGAGTGTCTCTAACTCGCACTGCAGCTCAAAGACTCTGAGCTGGAGTGTCTCAAACCAGAGACATTTATTGCAGATGTGGCAATCCGGGGCAGTCTCGCTGTCCACAACCTCCTACATAGTACAGTCTCGATACATAGCCTGCACTGCCATTTCTAGTTTTTATTTATTTAATTGTATTAATTTAGTTCCAGATATAATACAATTACTTGAGGTCTAGATTATATTTAGTAGGTGGTTTTAGCTTGATTTCAGATTAATGTTTAGCTAAATAGCCTTGCTTTTTGTTTATTAACTTAATTTTATTATTTCCTCGACTCCTGTTTATTATTTATATATGCCACATTTTAATTTAATGAAACTCTGATCCCTTTAATATTAGTATTGTGGCGGAGCCACCAAAGGACTCAGCGGTTGTACATAATTCCTTTAACAGCAATGTAGTTACAGCCTGTGTCTGTACCTTTAATTACACTGTTTAACTGTACTATGTCTAGTTACCTTTACAGCGCGGTTTCAACGTGATGACGTCATGCCGTTCGTCACGTGATTCCCCAATGGCGGGAAGAACGTGATGATGTCATGACGTCAGCCTTCGGACCAGAGAGGCAGTCCTCGTGGAGCCTTCAAAGAGAGCAGACCTGTATTCGATGTATTCCAGCAGTTTCTAGTTAAAACCTGTTTTGTTCCATTAAAGTTTGTTGTTTTGATGCCTGAGTCGAACTCAGTCTTTTCGTTCGGAACCTCCGTTCCTACATTGGTGATCCCGACTTCTACGAACAATTTTCGTGAAAGATATTCATCATGGACACGAACGCCGTGACCCTGAAACTGCCACAATTTTGGGAGCAACAACCAGCCGCGTGGTTTATCCAGGCTGAAGCTCTATTTGCCATCCGGAACATCGTCGCGGATTCGACCCGTTACTACTACGTGGTCTCCGCCCTCGACAGCGCCACAGCCTCGCGGATCGTCAGCCTCCTCGGTAGCCCACCGGATGACGGCAAGTACGATACTTTAATGGCGCGGTTGCTGCAGGTCTTCGGCCTCTCGAAGTCGGAGCGCGCTCGCAGACTTCTTGCTATGCCCGGCCTCGGGGACTCCAAACCGTCCGAGCTCATGAGCCAAATGCTCACACTCTTAGGCGCCGAACCGGAATGCTTCCTTTTTAGGGAGTTGTTCCTCTGCCAGCTTCCAGAACCAGTGCAAGCTGCCTTAGCCAGTTCTGCGATCACAGACTGTGCTGAACTCGCGGCAGAAGCAGATAAGATTTTCACCGTAACCCAGCAGTGCTGCGCGGCCACGAGGCGCCCAGCCTCCACAGACGCAACTCCAGCTCCTCAGGCGGCGGGCTGGTGCTCCTACCACGCCCGTTTTGGCGTGAAAGCCAGACGCTGCCGTCCTCCCTGCAGTTTTTCGCCCCCAAAAAAAACAACACAGCTCCCGCAGCGTTTCTCGCGAAGGAGGACCGGGTCTAAAGGGCGCACCGCGACTGCGATGTCCATCGGATCTTCAGGGAAGCTTCTTTACATCACAGACTCCCCTATCGGGTCACCGTTTTCTTTGTGACACCGGTTCGCAGTGTAGTATATTGCCTGCGTCGAGGCTTGATCTCCAAGCTGGGGGCCACGGCCTTTCCCTCGAGGCAGCTAATGGTGCGGCTATTTGTACCTTCGGGAAGCGGCGGGTCCAACTGTGCTTCGGTGGTCAGCGCTTCTGCTGGGAGTTCGTCATGGCCACGGTCTCGCAGGCCATCCTAAGGGCGGATTTTCTGTGTGCAAACGGGTTCCTCGTCGATGTCCGGCACTGCCGGTTGATCAACGCGGCCACTTTCCACTCAATCCCCTGCCACCGCAGCACCGCCGTGTCGTGGTCTGTTGCCTGCGTGTACCCATCTCCGGATGAATTAACTCGTCTCCTCGGGGAGTTCCCGGAGCTGACCAGGCCCACTTTCTCTTCCTCGGTCACGAAGCATGGTGTGGAGCACCATATCAGCAGGTGGCATAGTGGTTAGCACTGTTGCCTCACAGCGCCAGGGACCCGGGTTCAAATCTGGCCTCGGGCGACTGTCTGTGTGGAGTTTGCACATTCTCCCTGTGTCTGCGTGGGTTTCCTCCGGGTGCTCCGGTTTCCTCCCACAGTCCAAAGATGTGCGGGTTAGGTTGATTTGGCTATGATAAATTGACCCTTAGTGTTAGGGGATTAAATACGTGGGGGTTACGGGGATAGGGTGGGATATGTGTCGGTGCAGGCTCGATGGGCCGAAATGGCCTCTATCTGCACTGTGAGGATTCTGTGATTCTGTGATCACCACGACGGGCTCCCCGGTTTATGCACGGGCTCAAAGGCTGGAACCCGGCAAGCTCACGGCTGCAAAGGCGGAGTTTGATACAATGGAGCGGCTGGAAATTATTCGATGATCAAATAGTCCCTGGTCTTCGCCTCTCCACATCGTGCCGAAACCTGGTGGCGGTTGGCGGCCATGCGGCGACTACTGACGCCTGAACGACGCCACTACACCTGATCGGTACCCGATCCCACATATCCAGGATTTTTCGGCCCATTTGGCGGGAAATTCCATCTTCTCTAAAGTCGACCTCGTCCGCGGGTATCACCAGGTGCCTGTTCATCTGCAGTACGTTCCAAAAACCGCTGTTATCACACCGTTCGGGCCTTTTGAGTTCCTACGAATGCCGTTCGGTCTAAAGAACGCAGCACAAGCTTTCCAGCAACTAATGGACTCTGTGCTCCGAGACCTGCCTTTCATTTTCATTTATCCCGATGACATCCTCATCACCAGTGCTAGCAAGGAAGAGCACCTCGGTCATTTGCATACTCTTTTCACATGCCTTAGCCACCATGGGTTAATCATAAACCCAGCCAAGTGCCAGTATGGCCTGCAAAGCATCGATTTTTTTGGGACACCGCATCACCTCGAATGGCGCCGTCCCCCTGGCGACGAAGGTGGAGGCTGTTACTTCTTTCCCGTGCCCGCAGACCGTCAGGGCCCTCCAAGAGTTCCTTGGGATGGTGAATTTCTACCACCGATTCGTCCCCAAGGCGGCTCTGCTTATGCAGCTTTTGTACGAGACCCTCAAGGGCAAGTCTGGCAAAGACCCAATCAGCTGGACGGCCGAGATGGACCAGGCATTCGGGAACACCAAGTGTGCCTTGGCTGCTGCAACCATGTTGGCACACCCTCTTCCAGGCGCCACCATCGCCCTTACTACAGACGCATCCGACTACGCCATAGGTGCAGTACAGGAGCAATGGGTCAATGGCACGTGGCAACCGCTGGCATTTTTCAGCCGGCAGCTGAGAAAAAATGAAAGAAAATACAGCACCTTCGATCGGGAGTTGCTGGCCCTTTTTCTGGCCATCCGCCATTTCAGGTTTTTGTTAGAAGGACGTCCCTTCACTGCTTTTGTCGACCATAAGCCGCTGACTTTCGCCATGTCAAAGACCACCGAACCGTGGTCAGCTCATCAGCAACGTCACCTGACGTTCATTTCGGAATTCACTACGGACATTCAACATGTGCCTGGTAAAGACAACCTGGTGGCAGATTGCCTCTCCCGCACGGCGGTCCATCTTGGAATTGACTACGCCCGCATGGCTGAGGATCAGATTTCGGACCCAGAGGTTCAATCATACAGAACCGTCCCGTCGAGTTTCCAACCGGCCGACGTCAGCTTCCAGGCCGCGGGCACCACGCTCCTTTGCGATGTCTCCATGGGCATTCCCCGACCTATTGTGCCAGCCGCGTGGCGCCGGAAGGTTTTCGACGCAATACACGGATTGTCGCACCCTGGTATGCGGGTTTCACAACGTCTAATGTCGATGAAATTCGTCTGGAAGGGTATGCACCTGGATGTCCGGGACTGGGCCAACACCTGCGTGGTCTGCCAGAAGGCCAAGGTCCAGCGGCATGTCAAAGCACCAGTGGCTCCATTCGTTGTTCCGGAGCGTCGTTTCGACCACGTACATGTGGACCTTGTGGGACCACTACCACCTTCCCGTGGTTTTACTCATCTCCTCACCGTGGTGGACCGCACCACCAGGTGGCCAGAGGCAATTCCTTTGGCTTCCACCACTTCGGCGGACGTCGCTAGAGCCTTCATCTCCTGTTGGGTGGCTCGTTTCGGGGTGCCGGTAGACATCTCCTCCAATCGTGGGCCACAATTTACCTCGGAGCTTTGTAACACTGTAGCTCAGGGCTCGGCGCCAAACTTCATCGCACCACCGCCTATCATCCACAGGCGAACGGCCTGTGCAAACGATTCCACAGGTCGCTTAAAGCCTCCTTACGGGCCAGTCTTCAAGGTGCGGGATGGGTGGACAGGCTCCCTTGGGTCCTGTTGGGTCTTCGCACGGCGCCCAAGGACGACCTGCAATCTTCTTCAGCAGAGCTTGTTTACGGCCAGCCACTCCGAGTTCCTGGTGATTTCCTCCCTTCTCCCACGGAGCCATGGTCCGCCTCCCAGCAACTCGTCAGCCACCAGGAAGCGGCCAAGTGTTTCGTCCCGGTGCCTACATCCAACCACAGCCTACAGAGCTCCCACGTGCCGGTTGAGCTGAAGAGCGCTAAGTACGTCTTCATCCGTCATGACGCTCACCGGGACCCGCTCAAGCCTCCTTACACTGGTCCCTTCCGTGTCATCGAACCAGGAGACAAGTCCTTTGCGGTCGACGTCGGAGGGAAGCCGGATCACATTTCGGTGGACCGCTTGAAGCCGGCTCATCTGGACTTGGATAGCCCAGTCGTCATCGCTCAGCCACCGAAACGTGGCTGTCCACCCGCAGCCACCGTGCCGGTTCAACCACAGTCGCTCGCCAGTTCGACTACACCCGCCGCACCAGCTCAGCCACAGTCACCTGCCAGCTCGACCACCGGTCATCAACTTCCTCTGCCAGGTTATCGAAGTCGATCAGACAGACTTGTCTGACCTCCTCCTCGTCTCACTTTTTCTGTTAAAGACAATTCTGGGGGGCGCATGTGGCAGAGCCACCAAAGGACTCAGAGTGGTTGTACATAATTCCTTTAACAGCAATGTAGTTACAGCCTGTGTCTGTACCTTTAATTACACTGTTTAACTGTACTATGTCTAGTTACCTTTACAACGCGGTTTCAACGTGATGACGTCATGCCGTTCGTTACGTGATTCCCCAATGGCGGGAAGAACGTGATGACGTCATGATGTCAGCCTTCGGACCAGAGAGGCAGTCCTCGTGGAGCCTTCAAAGAGAGCAGGCCTGTATTCGATGTATTCCAGCAGTTTCTAGTTAAAACCTGTTTTGTTCCATTAAAGTTCGTTGTTTTGATTGCCGGAGTCGAACTCAGTCTTTTCGTTAGGAACCTCCGTTCCTACAGTATCCTCTATTTAGTTCATTTAAATTTTATTCCCCTTAGAGCTGACTAATAATTAAGCACTTAACTTAATTATATTACACTTAGCTGTAATTCCTTGGGCCCCACCACTTTTTCAGATTCAGAATTTTTTTTCAGATTCTTCGCTGTTTCACAGAGAGGCCACTCCTCTCGGCTGCTTCTCCTACGCTTTATGGCCTCTGCTCACAGCCGCTTCTCCCGCGCTTTATGGCCTCTGCTCACAGCCGCTTCTCCCGCGCTTTATGGCCTCTGCTCACAGCCGCTTCTCCCGCGCTTTATGGCCTCTGCTCACAGCCGCTTCTCCCGCGCTTTATGGCCTCTGCTCACAGCCGCTTCTCCCGCGCTTTATGGCCTCCGATTATATATTTACTGTTGCCTCTTGGTTTAAATTACTGAGCACCTCCTCACCATATTCATGTCGTCACTCTGTTTAACAGTTGATAAAGCTCTGTGCTTTAGCAGATTGCCCTCTGATATATACCCTTCAGAAACACACTAGTTACAACTAGTCAGTCAACATCCAGCCACAATAATTAACACCTAGTCAGGGACCCACTTACATTGACTTGCAGTTTTTTTTTAAACTAAGAAAACTAGGTTAAATTTCAGTTTGATAAAAAAATATACTTTCTGTACAACTCACTCATTACTTACAAAGTGAATTCCCACTCTCACCAAATTCCCATTGTCTCTCTGTTTAGCAAGCCACTCCATTTAGCAGATTCACCCAACTCTCACTAAGCTCTGTGCTTAAAGCTTTCTGCATGAGGGGATTCCATGTGCTTTCGGTGTGTTTCTGGCGGGGGGGAGGTAATTTACAAATAAGCTGTATCTGTATTGTGAAGTATTGGTTTTAAATTGTGCAATTTGTAATTATAGAAACCTATTGATAACTTAGACGGTAACCCTCTGACCAAGACCCTTAAAAAAATAAAAAAATGTAAAGTACAGGACTTGAGCTACTATTGCATAATCACTTGAAAGTTGTGGATCAATGGTTTATATCATGTAGCAGACCACTAGATCACAGGATGTAGGATTAGACTTCTACCAGTAAATGCTGCGTCAATTGAAAGTCGTGGTGATAATCTTTGGGGGGATCAAAACCTTTTGTCAGTTTTATAGCTGTACTGTATGACCCTGTGTACTGAGAAGATTAAGAACTTCAGTCCAGCAACAGTTCTGTTGATGAGATGAAATGGTTCATGCATTCACAATGCTGCTTTATGTTGCAAACCTACCTGATGACCATGAGTCGCCTTATTTGCATTATTCTCCTACATTATTGAATAAACTACAGTAAAAATAAATGAAGAAAGCCTTTGCAACATATTTAATTGATTATCATTGTGCTAATTGGGTGCATTTTTAAAAGGAATGGAGAAAGGATGTTGAAATAATAAAAACTGAAAGTTGCTCTTGAAGCTGCTGAGATGCATTGCAAATGAAAACAGTAAATTTGCTGTTAGACTCAATTGATAGTTCCCAAGGGAAGTGATTTCAAATGAAAGTTTCTTGCTTTGCCAGACAAATTGTCATGATTGAGATCAAGTGACTAATGAAAGTTCACCATTTGGGCACATTTTATTCCACTTTAAATTAGGTTTGAGTAGACCTGCTCAGACACAACTCACACTGTGCTTGTCTATACAACAGAAGCTATTAAATGAGTCCCTACTAAAACAATTACCCTCTCTCATCCTGGCCGTCCCTCCTGGTACGGCCCTCATCTTTGCTCCCTTAAGTCCAAAGGGACGCAGGCTCAAACGGATATGGCGGACAACTAGTTTAGCCATTCACCGCCAGATCTGGCTGGACCACATAAAGCACTATCGGGCCCTGCTCTCGTCTGCCAAAACTGCTCACTATTCCAGAAACATTCTGGAATGCAAAGATAAACCCCAGTTCCTATTCTCTACTGCTAACCGTCTTCTTAAACCCCTCTCCCCTGTCTCCTCCACCCTCTCCTCCGATAACAAATGTGAGGAGCTCATGGACTTCTTTGTCTCTAAGATTGAGACCATCCGTTCAGCTGCCTCTGCCACTTTCCTTCCTTCCCCTAGCCCACTGGGCCAAACTTCCTCTAAGGTACCCCCCCTGCCCTAGCCCTGAACTCACATCTTTCTCCAGGTTCTCTCCGATCTCCCCTTATGACTTTTCTGTGCTCATCTTGTCCATGAGACCCACCTCCTGCTCCCTTGACCCTATTCCCACCAAACTGCTGACCACCCAACTCCCTTTTCTGGCTCCCATGTTAGCTGATATTGTTAACGGTTCTCTCTCCTCAGGTACTGTCCCCCTTTCCCTCAAATCTGCCGTCATCACCTCTCTCCTTAAAAGACCAAACCTTGAACCCTCCATCCTTGCAAACTACTGACCCATCTCCAACCTCCCTTTCCTCTCCAAAGTCCTTGAACATGCCCATCTTTCCTGCAATTCCATGTTTGAATCCCACCAATCAGGTTTCCGCCCTTGCCACAGTGCCGAAACAGCTCTCATCAAAGTAAAAAATGACATCCTTTGTGACTGTGACAAAGGTAAACTATCCCTCCTTGTCCTTCTTGACTTGTCTGCAGCCTTTGACATGGTTGACCACTCCATCCTTCTCCAACGCCTCTCCACCATTGTCCAGCTGGGTGGGACTGCACTCGCCTGGTTCCATTCTTACCTATCTAATCGTAACCAGAAAATCACCTGCAACGGCTTTTCTTCCCACTCCTGCATTGTTACCTCTGGGGTCCCCCAAGGATCTATCCTTGGCCCCCTCCTATTTCTCATCTACATGTTGCCCCTTGGTGACATCATCCAAAAACACAGCGTCATTTTCCACATGTACACTGACGACAACGAGCTCTACCTCACTACCTCTTCTCTCGACCCCTCCACAGTGTCTAAATTGTCAGACTGCTTGTCCGACATATAGTTCTGGATGAGCAGAAATTTTCTCCAATTAAATATTGGGAAAACCGAAGCCATTGTTTTCGGTCCCCGCCACAAACTCTGTTCCCTAGCCACTGACTCCATCCCTCTCCCTAACATCTGTCTGAGGCTGAACCACACTGTTCGCAACCTTGGTGTCATATTTGACCCCGAAATGAGCTTCTGACCACATATCCGCAGTATAACAAAGACTGCCTACTACCACCTCCGTAACATCGCCCGTCTCCGCCCTTGCCTCAGCTCATCCACTGCTGAAACCCTCATCCATGCCTTTGTTACCTCTAGACTTGACTATTCCAATGCACTCCTGGCTGGCCTCCCACATTCCACCCTACGTAAACTTGCGGCTGCCCGTGTCCTAACTCGCACCAAGTCCCGTTCGCCCATCCGCCCCTGTGCTCGCTGACCTACATTGGCTCCCGGTTAAGCAGCGCCGCGATTTCAAAATTCTCATCCTTGTTTTCAAATCCCTCCATGGCCTCGCCCCTCCCTATCTCTGTAATCTCCTTCAGCCCCATAACCCCCCGAGATATCTGCGCTCCTCTAATTCTGCCCTCCTTGAGCATTCCTGATTTTAATCGCTCAACCATCGGTGGCCGTGCCTTCTGTTGCCTAGGCACTAAGCTCTGGAATTCGCTGCCTAAACCTCTCCGCCTCGCTACCACTCTTTCCTCCTTTAAGACGCTCCTTAAAACCTACCTCTTTGACCAAGCTTTTGGTCAGCTGCCCTAATTTATCCTTATGTGGATCGGTGTCAAATTTATTGTCTTAAAATACTCCTGTGCAGCGCCTTGGGATGTTTTACTACATTAAAGGCGCTATATAAATACAAGTTGGTGGTGTTCTTGTATGATGTGCCATCTGATTTTATTATTCTGGTGCCCACAGCCCAGTGTGCCTACATAGACAGTAACAACTGTTGATTCTCATTAAATGTTGCTGTCAGTTTACCTGTTCAAAATGTGGTGCTGGACTCTAACTGGAATATTGCCATCTCGCTAACCAGTTAAGCATATTATTGTTTGAGGGGATATAAACTGAACTGAACAGAATATTTGACAGTTGTGGCTCCGTTGGTAGCACTCTCGCCTCTGAATCAGAAGGTTGTGGGTTCAAGTTGCACTCCAGAGACTTGAGCACAAAAATCTAGGTCGTCACTCCAGTGCAGTACTGAGGGAGTGCTGTTTATCACATTGCTGTTTGTGGGAGCTTGCTGTGCACAAATTGACTGCCGCCTTTCCTACATTATAACAGTGACTACACTTCAAAAGTACTTCACTGAGTGTAAAGCGCTTTACGACATTCTGAGGTCGTGAAAGGCGCTATCGAAATGCAAGTCTTTTTTTTATTTAAGATTTGGGGTGGCTCCATGAATTTAAGATTTAGGTAGATCAAAGTGTAGCACTTAAACACTGGTGTTCCGGATCTAGTCTCAGATTTGCTGATGACATTAACCTTATAGCCACATCTAGGGTTGGGGGTAATATATTAGCATGGATAGAGGATTGGTTAATGGACAGGGATACACGGGTCATTTTCTGGTTGGCAAGCTGTAACAAAGGACACAAAGAGCCTGCAAAGGGATATAGACAGGTTAAGTGAATGGGCAATAAGGCGGCAGATGGAGTATAATGTGAGGAAATGTGAGGTTATTTACTTTGGTAGGAAGAATAGAAAAACAGAATAGTTTTTAAATGCTGAGAAACTATTAAATGTTGGTGTTCAGATATTTAGGTGTCCTCGTACAGGAAACACAGAAAGTTAGCATGCAGGTACAGCAAGAAATTAGGAAGGCAAATGGCATGTTGCCCTTTATTGCAAGGGGGTTGGAGTGCAAGAGTAAGGAAGTCTTACGACAATTGTACAGGGCTTTGGTGAGACCACACCTGGAGTACTGTGCACAATTTTGGTCTCCTTATCTGAGAAAGGACATACATGCCTTAGAGGCGGTGCAATGAAGGTTCACTAGATTGATCCCAGGGATGAGAGAGTCTAGAACTAGGGGGCATAGTTTCAGGATAAGGGTTCGGCCATTTAAGATTGAGATGAGGAGGAATTTCTTACTCAGAGGGTTGTGAATCTTTGGAATTCTCTACCCAAAAGGGCTGTGGATGCTGAGTCATTACGTATATTCAAGGCTAAGATAGATAGATTTTTGGACTCTAGGGGAATCAAGGGATATGGAGGTCGGGCGGGAAAGTGGAGTTGAGGTCAAAGATCTGCCATGATCTTATTGAATGACGGAGCAGGCGCAAAGGGCTGTATGGCCTACTCCTGCTCCTGCTCCTAATTATGTTATATTAAGACTAACTGATAAGGTTTACATGGAGAGTAGAGAATTTGAATTACAGGTTAACATAAAGAAGACAAAGGAAATGTCTTTTGGGAAACATCAGGAAGACATACACATTACAGTTGGAGGGGAGGCTGTTGAACAGGTGGAAATGTTTGCATACCTTAGTCGGCTTGTGTCAGAGAATGGGAGTTGTGAAGAAGGCATCAAAAGAAGGATTGAACTTGCTTCTGCTGTGCTTGGAATATTAAGCAGGATATGGAAGGCTAAAGATATTTTAGTAAAAACTAAGATAAGAGTTTATGAAGTGATGGTTATCCCCATATTATCATACGGGTCTGAGTGCTGGATAATGAGAAAAGTTGATGAACAAAGGATGCTAGCAGCAAAGATGAGTTGGTTGAGAGGAATACTGGGAGTATCCATGATGCAAAGAAATCAAGCATGATATAATATGTAAGAAGTCACACAACACCAGGTTATAGTCCAACAGTTTTATTTGAAATCACAAGCTTTTGGAGCGCTGCTCCTTCGTCAGGTGCTGATGAAGGAGCAGCGCTCCGAAAGCTTGTGATTTCAAATAAAACTGTTGGACTATAACCTGGTGTTGTGTGACTTCTTACATTTGTCCACCCCAGTCCAACACCGGCATCTCCACATCATGGATATAATATGGACATGGCTTGGACAAGAAACCGCGCTTATACAGAAGATCCAAGAAAGATGACTGATATGGTTTGGGAACGTTTTAAGAATGAAAACAGTTAGATTACTTTTTATGGCCCTGCATACAGAGTTACATGGAAAAGCCTAGGAAAACCAAGGAAGCACCGGAGAGACAATGTCATGAGTGAGTTGTCACAGTAAGAAAGAAAAAGAAGAAAGAAAGATTTGTACGACTTCAGGACATCCCAAAGTGCTTTACAACCAATGAAGAACTTTTGAAGTGTAATCACTATTGTAATGTAGAAAACATGGCACCCAATTTTCACACTGCAAACTCCCATAAACAACAATGAAACAAATGACCAAATCATCTGTATTAGGTGTTGGTTGAGGGATCACTGTTGGCCAGGACACAGGGAGAAACCCCCCTGCTCTCTTTCGAATAGTGCAGTGGCATCTTTTATGAAATGGGCATCCGAGAGGGCCTTGGCTTAATATCTCATCTGAAAGTCACGCCTCCAATAGTGCAGCACTCCCTCAGTACTGCACTGAAGTGTCAGCCTAGATTATGTGCTCAAGTCTTTGGAGTGGCACTTGAGCACTAACCTTCTGAAGCAGATAACTGAAGTGGCCAGGCTATTTCAGAACTGACAACAGTGGAGCCAATTCATTGTCGCTGCTGAGCTAACGGACTGGAATTTAGTAGTACTTTAGTAGTTCCAGATTTTATTCAGAGTAACTTCTGTTACAGTACACATATTAAGGTTGATTTTGCAAGTGTTGGATATCTACACACTGATTTTTCTTTTAATTGACTTTGATGGAAAAGAAAATCAAGCGGGTTGTATAACACCTGTTTTGTGCCCCCACCAAAGTTGAATTTCACCCCCAATATGTCTTTAGAATGCTATTTCCTTTCCCAAATTAAGTTTTTTAGTCTTACATTTTTGCCTTGCTTTCTGCAACTGGGAGATAGCCAACTACAGTTCATTCAGGTGGTCTAGTATCATGGGTGATGCCACAACAATATCATTTAGGTACACTGCACAGAAATTGTAAATCAGAGCAGCCAGCAAATTATTCATAAGGTGGCACAGGAGCATCGAACAGACTGAAGGCAAAACTTGGTTGGAGAATGTTGCCTTGGAGTTGCTGTCAGGATGCATCACCACTTGCCAATATTGAGAAGCCAAGTCTAGTGTGATTAAATATGTGGCCTTTGACAGAAAGGTGAAAGAGTAATCCATTTTTTGCATTCGGTATATCTTTTGTGGTCGCCTATTTTGATCTTCTGTAGTCAATGCAAAATGCAGTTTCCCCATATGGCCTTGAGACTATGACCACAGGAAACATCCACAGGCCTGTTCTGGGCTCAATCATCTGCTAGCATTTTCCCAAGTGTTGGTGTAACAATGCTCTGTTGTAAGTGGTTGCAATGGGAGCAACCTTCCCTCTTGTCAGTATCAAATCAAATAATTTAAGTCTGTCCTAGTTTGTCAGAAAATCATTTATCTCTGAGACACTACTTGAAGCTTTTTCAGTAATTAATTTAAACTATTGCTCAATATTCTGAGTAAAGTCACATCCCCAAGTAATTGCCTGGCTACCTTTATACCTCCAGCTAAACACTGAGAAGACCAAAGCTATTGTCTTCAGCCAATGCCATAAACTCAGTCCCCTCTCCACTGACTCAGTAACCTCTCCCCAGCCACTGTCTAAAGCTGAACCAGACTGTTTGAAACATCGGTGCACTGTTCAAACCTGAGCTGGGCTTCTAACCCCATATCCTGTCCATCACAAAGACCAGCTATTTCCACCTCTGTAACATTGCTCGCTTCCCATCCCGCCTCAGACCATCTGCTGTTGAAACTTCAACGCTCTGTTAGTTGGCTACTAAGCACCATGCTCTGTAAACTTTAGCTCATTGAAAACTCTGCTGTCCATAGCCTATACCACAGCAAATCTCACTCATCCACCACCCTGGACCTTGCTGACCTACATTAGCTCCTAGTCCCCAACACCTGAAATTGAAAATTCTCATCAAACCCTCCATGATGTAACCCCTACCTTTCTCTGTACCTTACTGCAGAGTGACACACCCTTCTGAATTCATAGTTCCTTTGAATCCAATATCTTGTGCACCCCCTCCTGCCATTCTCCCCCATTATTTGCAGCCATTACTTCAACCGCCTCGGCCCCACACTGTGGCATTCACTCTCTAAACCCATCTGCTTCTACTTCCCTCTCTTGCTCTAAGACCCTCTTTAAAACCCATCTCTTTGAGCAATTTTTTGATATCACCTTTGGCTCAGCAGCCACCTGTTTCCTTACATCTCTGTGAAGTGCCTTGGAATGTTTTCCTATGTTTAAAGATGCCAAATAAATGCAAGTTGTAGTGGTAGTAGTGGTAGTTACAATCGTAGTAGTGGAAGCAGTCGCAATAGTAGAACTTCCCTGTCTGTTGCAGAGCAAACATAGTGAAAGGATTCTGTGATTTGGTGGAACTATCTGCAGCTTTCTGTCTGACATGTTCCTGTAAAGGTCAAGGGTGGGACCAACAAGCCCAGGGAACCCGGGATATCAAGGGATATACAAGAATGGATTAGGAAAAAAAGGGAGACTTTTGGCAGATACAAAGGACTAAAAACAGTGCAAGCCCTAGAGGAGTATAGAAAGTGCAGGGAGTTACTTAAAAAATAAATTAGGAGAGCGAAGAGGGGGTATGAAAAAACACTGGCGGGCAAAATAAAGGAAAATCCCAAGGTGTTTTATAAGTATATTAAACATAGAAACATAGAAGATAGGAGCAGGAGTAGGCCATTCGGCCCCTCGAGCTCGCTCTGCCATTTAATGAGATCATGGCTGATCATCCAAATTCAGTACCCTGTCCCTGCTTTCTCCCCATATCCCTTGATCCCTTTAGCCTCAAGAAATATATCCAGCTCCTTCTTGAATATATTTAATGAATTGGCCTCAACTGCCCTGTGTGGCAGAGAATTCCACAGGTTCACCACTCTCTGGGTGAAGAAATTCCTCCTCATCTCAGTCCTAAATGGCTTACCCCTTATCCTTAGACTGTGACCCCTGGTTCTGGACTCCCCCGCCATCGGGAACATCCTTCCTGCATCTAGTCTGTCTAGTCCTATCAGAATTTTATAACTTTCAATGAGATCCCCTCTCATTCTTCTAAACTCTAGCGAATATAAGCCTAATCGACTCAATCGCTCCTCATACGTCATTCCTGCCATCCCAGGTATCAGCCTGGTGAATCTTCGCTGCACTCTCTCCATGGCAAGAACATCCTTCCTCAGATAAGGCGACCAAAACTGCACGCAATATTCAAGATGTGGTCTCACCAAGGCCCTGTACAACTGCAGCAAGACATCCTTGCTCCTGTACTCAAATCCTCTCGCTATGAAGGCCAACATACCATTTGCCTTCTTAACCGCCTGCTGCACCTGCATGCTTACCTTCAGCGACTGGTGCACAAGGACACCCAGGTCTCATTGCACTTCCCCTTTTCCCAATCTATTGCCATTCAGATAATAATCTGTCTTCCTGTTTTTGCCACCGAAGTGGATAACCTCGCGTTTATCCACATTATACTGCATCTGCTGCATCTGCCATACATCTGCCCTATCACCCAACCTGTCCAAATCGTACTGGAGTTTCTCTGCATCCTCCTCACAGCACACACGCCCACCCAGCTTTGTGTCGTCTGCAAACTTGGAGTTATTACATTTGTTCCCTCGTCTAGATCATCATTTATATATATTGTGAATAGCTGGGGTCCTAGGACCGATCCCTGCAGTACCCCACTAGTCACTGCCTGCCACTCGGAAAAAGACCCGTTTATTGCAACTCTTTGCTTCCTGTCTGCCAACCAGTTCTCTATCCAAGACAGTACCTTACCCCCAATCCCATGTGCTTTAACTTTACACGCTTATCTCTTATGCGGGACCTTATCAAAAGCCTTCTGAAAGTCCAAATACACCACATCCACTGGTTCTCCCTTATCTATTCTACCAGTTACATCCTCAAAAAATTCCAGTAGATTAGTCAAGCATGATTTACCTTTTGTAAATCCATGTTGACTTTGTCCAATCCTGTCACTGTTTTCCAAGTGCGCTGCTATTACATCTTTTATAATGGACTCTTTTATTAAGGGCAAGAGGATAACCAGGGAAAGGGTAGGGCCCATTAGGGACCAAAGTGGCAATCTGTGTGTAGAGCCGGAAGATGTGGGTGAGGTTTTAAATGAATATTTTGCATCTGTGTTCACTATGGAGAGGGACGATGTAGGCATAGAAATCAGGCAGGGGGATTGTGATATACTTGAACAAATTAGTATTGAGAGGGAGGAGGTACTAGCGGTTTCAGTGGGCTTAAAAGTGTATAAATCCCCAGGCCCAGATGAGATGTATCCCAGGCTGCTGTGTGAGGCAAGGGAGGACATTGCAGGGGCTCTGACACAAATTTTCAGAACCTCTCTGGCCACAGGGGACGTGCCAGAGGACTGGAGGACAGCTAACATAGTACTATTATTCAAGAAGGGTAGTAGGGATAAACCAGGGAATTACAGGCCAGTGAGCCTAACATCAGTGGTAGGGAAATTATTGGAAAAAATTCTGAGGGACAGAATTAGTCTCCACTTGGAGAGGCAAGGATTAATCAAGGATAGTCACCATGGCTTTGTCAGGGGGAGATCATGTCTAACCAATTTGATTGAATTTTTCGAGGGGGTGACTAGGTGTGTGGATGAGGGTAGTGCAGTTGATGTAGTCTACATGGACTTCAGTAAGGCTTTTGACAAAGTCCCACATGGGAGACTGGTTAAGAAGGTAAGAGCCCATGGGATCCAGGGCAATTTGGCACATTGGATCCAAAATTGGCTTAGTGGTAGGAGGCAGAGGTTAATCATCGAAGGTTGTTTTTGTGACTGGAAGCCTGTGTCCAGTGGTGTACCGCAGGGATCGGTGCTGGGTCCTTTGCTGTTTGTAGTGTACATTAATGATTTAGATATGAATGTAGGAGGTATGATCAGTAAGTTTGCAGATGACACAAAAATTGGCGGAGTGGTAAATAGTGAGGAGGGAAGCCTCAGGCTACAGAACGATATAGACGGGTTGGTCAGATGGGCAGAACAGTGGCAAATGGAATTTCACCCTGAAAAGTGTGAGGTGATGCATTTTGGGAGGACTAACAAGGCAAGGGAATACACAATGGTAGAATCCTAGGAAGGACAGAGGATCAGAGGGACCTTGGTGTGCATGTACATAGATCCCTGAAGGCAGCAGGACAGGAAGATAAGGTGGTTAAAAAGGCATATGGGATACTTGCCTTCATTAGCCGATGCATAGAATATAGAGCAGGGAGGTTATGATGGAGCTGTACAAAACACTAGTTAGGCCACAGCTGGAATACTGTGTGCAGTTCTGGTCGCCACACTATAGGAAGGATTGCATTGGAGAGGATGCAGAGGAGATTCACCAGGATGTTACCTGGACTGGAGCGCTTCAGCTATGAAGAGAGACTGGACAGGCTGGGGTTGTTTTCCTTAGAGCAGAGAAGGCTGAGGGGGGACCTGATTGAGGTGTATAAAATTATGAGGGGCATAGATAGGGTAGATAGAAAGGAACTTTTCCCCTTAGTAGGGGGGGCATAGCTTCAAGGTACGGGGCAGGAGGTTTAGAGAGGATTTGAGGAAAAACTTTTTCACCCAGTGGGTGGTTGGAATCTGCAACTCACTGCCTGAAAGGGTGGTAGAGGCAGGAACCCTCACAACATTCAAGAAGCATTTTGATGAGAACTTGAAACGCCATAGCATACAAGGCTACGGACCAATTGCTGGAAAATAGGATTAGAATAGACAGGGCTTGATGGCCGGCACAGACACGAAGGGCTGTATAACTCTATGACTCTATGAACGTTGTTTCTGAGTAGCTTTCTCTTTAACTGTGGGACACCCAGCATCTGTTACTGAGTTACACTTGGTCATGTGGCCCAATTGTGGCCCCATATTGATAAATGAAATTGTAACAAATTAGGAATGATGCTGACAAATTCTTGATTGATTTTTCACAACTGCATTGAAATTTTATGTTAACGACTGCAGTGAGTCTGGCATTTGTAGAATTTATCATTACAAAGACTATCTACATAAGATCAACCTTGGAATATTGCTAATAAGTTCTGCCCTCATCACAGAGAACATGGCTCAGTGTTCAGTAGGGCAGTAAATTGCCTGTTATTAATGTATTAAACCCTTGTTTTTGAAGTCTTCATTTTCCCTGAAAGCAGCAAATAAATTTGAATTCTGATGTCCCAACCTGTCTGATTGTTGGCCATTTTATATTGGTTCTCTCTCCTTGAGAAACCCCTAAAGGTAGCAATAAAAACAGAAAATGCTGAAAACACTCAGGTCAGGTAGCATCTGTGGAAAGAGAAACAGAGTTAACGTTTCAGGTTGATAACCTTCATTATTCATGCCTTGGTCATCTCCAGATGATTTTTCCACTGCTCAACTGGTCAGCATCCCATCCTCCACCGGGTGTATATACTTAATCTCATCCAAAACTGTGCTGCCCATGTCGTGTCTCACACCAAGTCACGCTCATCCATCACATTTGTATTCACCAACCTACATTGGCTCCAGGTCCCCCCCAACATTTCAAATTTCAAATTCTCATCCTTGTTTTTAAATGGCTTCCCCCCTCTGTATCCTCCTCCAGCCCTACAAACCCCTCCTCTCTCCACCAGTACTCTCTGTTCTTCTGATCCCAGCTCTTGCACATACTTCCATTCCTTTGCCTTTCCATTAGTGCCCATGTCTTCAGCAGCCTTGGTCCCACTTCCTAGAATTCTGTCTCTAAACACCACCTGAAAACTCACTCTTTTGACTACGGTTTTGGTCACTCTTCATAATCTGTTTTGGCTCGGCCTACTGCTTCTGTGAAGCACGTTGGAACATTTATCTACTTTACAAAATGTATCTTGTTACTGTTTTCTTGATGAATTCAAACTCAATTGCCATCTCCTGTGAATTAAACAAGTCCTTTGGCAGTTATATTTGGCATTTGACTTTTAAACGAAAGTGGAGAAGTAGTATTTAAGATCATTTTAAATGTCATTGATAATGTATCTAGCAATTTGAGCCAAATCATGAAGGTAAAGCTGCCATTCCTTTGGTCAGCTGCAATTGTGATACAGAAGATCCACAGGTTAGAACATGGCTGTCAAAATAATGATTGGAGAGGAATACAGGCACAGACAGTGATCTTGTAAAAATAATAGTTTCTCTTCCACTTCATTCAAATGCAACACACACACAACATTCATAACCATCCCCAGGTACATTTTCTAGTCAGTGCTGAGTTAGCAAGTCTCAGTCAGACCAGTAATGTGATAAATACAGTTGGCCTCAGTCCTTAGGCTAAGGAGGGATAAAATCAGTCAGGCTGACTCCCACTGGAAAGCATGCCAATGTCCCTGTCGGGGTGAGTTGTAATGGCCCTTCATCCCGATAGCCCCTCATCCCGATAGCTCACCGACACTTGTGGTTTATATAACAAACATGAAGAATGGTCACTTGCGTCTGTTACTGGCGTGCTGCTGGTGCCTGTGGAACTGTGCCCGAGCATAAGCCTTTAGAAGAAAAATTGCCGATGGATGGGGGAGAGAAAGGATTATTAATCTAGTACTGAGTTGCAATGCATGAACTTACAAGGCTTGCAGTCAGCATCAGTAGCGAAATATTAGTTGAAAAATGAAGTACGAAGCACACAAGCCAGTAAAATGATAAGTAAAGAGAAAATGATACAACTGAAAGGAATTATATGAATCATCTTATCAAGAATTTGAGGTGGCAGAAAAATTGAGTCACTTATATGCAAGATGAAATTGAAACACAAAATTAATCATTTGTATCTTCTTGTAATAATGTGCAGTGCAGTTTCTGAGCAGGTGCTGTTTATGCTAATACGGTCTCGTGGCAAACATTGACCTCTATTGTAACAATCCTGGTTAGTTGCTGGGAAATGGTGCATATTAGAATAAACTGGTTTCAGGGAGTGAGGTCAAGATTACAGTTTAACCTTTTATTGTAGACTACTCCAGCTTCATTTTTGGCGCCTCTGGTCGCATTTTTCTGGTTTCTTCTATTGATGTACTATGGTTGCCTCCAATCACAATATGCAAAACAAATTGTGTAGCTGGATTTTATTCTTCAGCTTTGAATTACATTTTTGCTCATGCGCAGTTTTTTTTTGCCAGTAGTTGTGATCATGGGTGGCACTTGTTCTTCAGTAGAAATAGCAGTTGGAATAAAATAATGATTGATACAGCAAATGAATAAATGTGATGCAGGTGCAGTGCAAGGATGCACCACTTTTGACTGTAAACTTTGTTACCAGGATTGTAGTGGGAACTGGAATATCATGGAACGAGCTGCAGTCTCTTGTCTACTAAAATTACGAGTTTGCAAGTGCAATAATGTCAGACAAATTAGCATTAATGCCGTGAACAACTGAGCTACAGAGAGCATGTGTAGAGTGTGCTGGATATACAGATATTTGCAATGAATCAAAGTGAGTTTATTAATTGTAATACATTGAGGGTGAATTTCCTTACTGTTTTAGTGTACAAAAATGGCTCGGAAATCTTTTAGTGAGGAAATTCAGGTGGATGACATTTCTGCCACTTGTGTGCCTTTTAAAATGCTTACCCAGAGTTTCCTTGTGCCTTTTGAGCCTTCCATCATCTGCCTGCCGAGTCACAACTGGCCTCATTTGTATAATTAAAGTGAGCCAGTGGCGCAGCAGCTCAGAGTTTCCTGGGTTTGCACTTCTCTTGCACTCGCGATAAATTGCACTGAGTTAGATGAGAAACAGCAAAAGTGAGGAGTTCCTGACTCAGAACAGTTTAGAGTTCCTTGAATACAAATTTCTTCTGCTGGAAAATCTATTCATCTGTAATAATTAAAAGTAGTTAGGCCCTTTATTAAAAAAAAGATTCAACCGTGCCAGCAATATGAAAGTTGAAGTGAGGGTAGTACTTGAAGGACAATCCTTTCAGAGTAGTAACATTTGGCTTTGAAACCATTGTTGCCACACAATGATTTGCCACTAAGCCAGGTCACTGGGAGGTGGTGTTGCCAACTCTGGTTGGACGTATTCTTGGAGGTTTCATCATATAACCTCCGGCCACCAACTTCTCCACCCCCACGCTCCCGCAATTGGTTGTCCAACACGTCCATTCTTATGGTGCACCACCTTCCCAGGTGCTCCAGAAGATGTTTGCTGTTAATCCAGGTGGGATTGATGATTTTTTTAAACTGTTGAAGACCAGCTGCAGTAGCCCTTGTGCTTCAGGTGTACGTGAGAAGCACCAGCAGCTTTTTCAAAACTCTGAGCTCAGACACATTTCTGTGGACTCAGACATGAAGCAGGATTCTACACTCCCAGACAACAGACCTCCATGATTTTGAACTTTACTGACTCCAGAAGCAAGAAATAAGTTTTCTCCACAGTCTAGCAAATGGTGTATTTAGAAGTTTTTTTAGAATATTTAAATTACAAATGTTGACAACTAGGGCTTGCTCTGCTGGCCAAAGAGTGAATGTTTGTAACTGAATGGAGCTTGCACAGTAATGATGGATGGATCATTTTTCAACATCATTGTTGACTTGGTCATCTCAGCACATAATAGAATACATCTGTCCAACCATTGCAGGCACCGTCTGTCCAGCTGCAACGACCTAATGAGTTAACCGTTCTACAGAGGATGGTGCAATCATCAGAGGGATAATTCTTCTGGGGCTCTTTTGCACACTTATGGCTGGATTTCGCTGTTGCCACGCGAGATGGGTCATGACTGGACTTCTGCCCACTGCCCGACTCTGCCATGGCCCCGACTCTGTTTTCATTGTCTATGCTGTATGGTTCCCTTTCAGAACCCTGCCACAAGGAGGAGCCTAGAACTGCTGAAGATGGAAATGTGGGCAGTACTGCAGTGTGACAGCAGCTTCGACACCAGGAGACAGGAGGTCTCCTAAAAGGGGAAGAAGAATCCAAAAATCGGCACATCGATTTTCTTTTATCATCTGGACTCTGCCAAGGCCTGAAAAGATACGGTTGTGGGGACAGATGAGAGGGAGAGATTTGCCTGCACTGGGCCCTCTCCCTCCAAAAAAAAAAAGCCAGTAGGCCTTTCGTCGCTGCTACAGGGACAACCGCCACCACTCTCCTGGCAATATCTGGGATGTGGCAGTAGGTTTCCCTGCTTCATTTTATGCCACAATGCTGCCTGATTTCATGTATTATAGAGGAGGAAAATCCAATCCTTAGTGCCTGGTTTAGAACTACTTTATGAGGCTGATCACCTGTTTGCTCTGCCCCCTGCAGACATAAAAACAGACTATAAAAGTTCTATAGGTATGTAAAAAGGAAAAGATTAGCAAAAGTAAATGTGGGTCCCTTATAGGCGGAGACAAGAGAAATTATAATGGGGGATAAGGAAATTAAACAAATACTTTGGGGTCGATTTTCGTGGAGCCGTCAGGCGGGGTTTCAGGCGTGGGGGGGGGGGGGAAATCCCGAATTTGGGGGTCCCGACACCATCCCACCCAAAACCCCGCTCCACGCAACTTTCAGAGGCGGCGGGTACCCGCCCCGCACTGGGACCCGCCGACCCCAGGTGGGAAGGGATTAGTGCCAATTAACTGCCTGTTAACAGGTAGGTAACAGGCAGTTTTTAGCCTAATCCCTATTTTGAGGGGTTTCGTGTGGGTTTCCCGACGGCTCCAAACCACGCCAGGTTAGAGCAGGCGGGCCGTCGGGTTGATGGACTTGGAGGGGTCGCGATGTCGGCGCTCAGGTGAGTGATGGGTGCATGAGTGCAAAGGTAAGTGTGTAAAGAACTTGTACTTACCTATACTTACCTTAACAGCCTTTCTTCCTGTAGGCGTCGAGAGCCCATCACTCAGCCGGAACTGAAAGCTGAACGACTGCGATCTGTGAAAAGTGACAGCCTTCAGCTTTGAGTGCTGCTGAGAGTTCTGACTGAGTCTGTGCAGAAGGACTCAGGTTAGAACTCAGACTGTCAGTGTTTCACAGCTTCAAACAGCTGTGAAACACTGATATTTCATCTGTCAAGAACTCTTGACAGATGAAATTGCAGTCTGTGACGGCACCTGTTGCCGGGTGGCCCTTAATTGGCCTGCTGAGCCCGCCCAGCAGGCGCAACAAGGTCAATCAAGGGAAAATCGCACGGATTGGCCGGATGTCAATGTAGGCGGATCTAAAACCCAAAGGTTGTAGTCCCGACAGCTTCGGGAAAATCGACCCCTTTGTGTCTGTCTTCACGGAAGAAGATGCAAAAAACTTCCCAGAAATAGTGGACAACCAAGGGTCTAGCGAGAATGAGGAACTGAAAGATATTAGTATTAGTAAAAAAGTAGTACTGGAGAAATTAATGGGACTGAAAGCCGATAAATCCCCTGTACCTGCTGGCCTACATCCTAGGGTTTTGAAAGAGTTGGCTATAGAGATAGTGGATGCATTGGTTGTCATTTTCCAAAATTCCATAGATTCTAGAACAGTTCCCGTGGATTGAAAGGTAGCAAATGTAACCCCACTATTTAAGAAAGGAGGGAGAGAGGAAATGGGGAACTACAGACCAGTTAGCCTGACATCAGTAGTAGGGAAAATGCTAGAATCTATTATTAAGGATGTGGTAACAGGGCACTTAGAAAATAATAATAGGATTGGGCAGAGTCAGCACGGATTTATGAAAGGGAAATCGTGTTTGACAAATCTGTTGGGAGTTTTTTGAGGTTGTAACTAGCAGAATAGATAAGGGGGAACCAGTGGATGTGGTGTATTTGGATTTTCAGAAGGCACTGAATAAGGTGCCGCACAAGAGATTATTAAACAAAATGAGGGCTCCTGGGATTGGGGGTAATATACTAGCATGGATTGAGGATTGGTTAACGGACAGAAAACAGAGCGTAGAAATAAACGGGTAATTTTCGGGTTGACAGGCTGTAACTAGTGGGGTACCACAAGTTTCAGTGCTTGGGCCTCAGCTATCCACAATCTATATCAATGATTTGGCTGAGGGGACCAAATGTAATATATCCAAGTTTGCTGATGATACAAAGCTGGGTGGGAATGTAAGTTGTGAGGAGGATGCAAGGAGGCTTCAAGGGGCTATAGCTCTTCTTAGGCACTCCCTCGGAACCAAGGATGACTTGCTTCCACACTAAAAATGAGTTTGCAGGTGATTGATGAGTCCAATGCGGGACCGACAGTCTCTGTCACAGGTGGGGTAGACGGTGGTTGAAGGGGCGGGTGGGTGGGGTGCTTGGGTTGAAGTGCGCTCCTTGCGCTGCCTGCAGTTGGCTTCTGCTTGCTCCCGGCGAAGAGACTCGAGGTGTTCGGCGCCTTCCGGATGCTTCTCCTCCACTTTGTGCGGTCTTGGGCCAGGGATTCCCAGGTGTCGGTGGGGATGTTACACTTTTTCAAGGAGGCTTTGAGGGTGTCCTTGAAGTGTTTCCTCTGCCCACCTGGGGCTCTCTTGCTGTGCCGGAGCTCCGAGTAGAGCTTGCTTTGGGAGTCTCGTATCGGGCATGCGGACAATGTGACCCGTCCATTGGAGCTGATTGAGCTTGATTAAAGCTTCGATGCTGAGGATGTTGACCTGAGCAAGAACACTGACATTGGCGCGCCTATCCTGCCAATGGATTTGCAGGATCTTGCAGAGGCAGTGTTGGTGGTACCTCTCCAGTGCTTTGAGGTGCCTGCTATACATGGTCCATGCCTCTGAGGCATACAGGAGGGCGGGTATCACTGCTGCTCTGTAGACCATGAGCTTAGTGCCAGGTTTGTGGTCCTGGTCTTCAAACACGCTCTTCCTCAGGCGACTGAAGGCTGCACTGGCACACTGAAGGCGGTGTTAGACTTTGTCGTCGATGTCTGCCCTTATTGACATTAGACTCCCGAGGTATGGAAAGTGGTCCACGTTGTCCAAGGCTTTGTCGTGGATTTTGATAATCGGGGGGCAGTACTGTGTGGCGGGGGCAGGTTGGTAGAGGACCTTTGTCTTATGGATGTTTAGTGTAAGGCCCATGCTCTCGTACGCTTCGGTGAAGGTGTTGATGGTAGTTTGGAATTTGACCTGCGAGTGAGCACAAATGCAAGCGTCGTCTGCATACTGTAATTCGACGACAGAGGATGGGACGACCTTGGAACTGGACTGGAGGCGACGGAGGTTGAACAGTTTCCCGTTTGTTCTGTAAATTAGCTCTACTCCAGTGGGGAGCTTACTGAGGGTGAGATGGAGCATTGCAGCAAGGAAGATCGAGAAGAGCGTTGGTGCGATGACACAGCCTTGCTTGACCCTGGTTCATACGTGAATTGGGTCTGTGGTGGAACCGTTGGTCAGGATCACGGCTTGCATGTTGTCGTGAAGCAGGTGGATGATGGTGACAAACTTTTGAGGGCAGCCAAATTTGAGGAGGATACTCCATAATCCCTCACGGTTGAGTGTCGAAGGCCTTTGTGAGATCAAAGAAGGCCATGTACAGCGGTTGGTGCTGTTCCCTGCATTTCTCTTGTAATTGACGTGCAGTGAAGATCATGTCCATTGTGCTCCTTAGTGGGCAAAATCTGCATTGCGACTCTGGGAGGAGCTCTTCGGCCATTGGGAGAAGGTGATTGAGGAGGATTCTTGCGATGACTTTCCCTGTGGCAGACAGCAGGGAAACTCCTCTGTAATTACCACAATCGGACTTGCCACCTTTCTTGAATATGGTCACAATTACGGCAGCTCTGAGATCCCTTGGCATGCTCTCCTCCTTCCAGATAAGAGAAATGAGTTCATGAATTTGCGCAAGTAGTGCTTCTCCGCTATGCTTTAGACAGGCTAAGTGAGTGGGCAAGAACATGGCAAATGGAATATAATGTGGAGAAATGTGAAGTTATCCACTTTGGTAGGGAAAAAAGTAAAGCAGAGTATTTTTTAAATGGTGAGAGATTGGGAAATGTTGGTGTTCAGAGGGACCTGGGTGTCCTTGTACACGAATCACTGAAAGTTAACATGCAGGTACAGCAAGCAATTAGGAAAGCAAATGGTATGTTGGCCTTTATTACAAGAGGATTTGAATAAAAGATTAAAGACGTCTTACTGCAATTATATAGGGCCCTGGTGAGACCACATCTGGAGTATTGTGTATGTTTTTGGTCTCCTTACCTAAGAAAGGATATATTTACCATAGAAGGGAGTGCAATGAAGGTTCACCAGACTGATTCCTGGGATGGGGGGATTGTCCTATGAGGAGAGATTGAGTAGACTAGGCCTATATTCTCTAGCGTTTAGAAGAATGAGAGGTGATCTCATTGAAACATACAAAATTCTTACAGGGCTTGACAGGGAGGATGTTTCACCTGGCTGGGGAGTCTAGAACCAGGGGTTACAGTCTCAGAATAAGGGGTCGGCCATTTAGGACTGAGATGAGGAGAAATTTCTTCACTCAGAGGGTGGTGAATCTTTGGAATTTTCTACCCCAGAGGGCAGTGAAGGCTCAGTCATTGAGTATATTCAAGACAGAGATCGATAGATTTTTGGATATTAAGGGAATCAATAGATATGGGGATAGTTCAAGAAAGTGGAGATGAGGTAGAAGATCAGCCATGATCTTATTGAATGGTGGAGCAGGCTCAAGAGGCCAAATGACCTACTCCTGCTCATATTTCTTAGTTCTTATGTTATCCCACCACCACCACATGAATAGTATGTGGGTGAAAAGAAAGAAAGTCAGACAGATTATTATCCTCAAAGGACAGTTGAAATAGCTGCTTCTAGATTTTAACCTTCCATGGTTTTTTCAAGGTAACATAATCAAGTCACATGATAGCTTTGAAGATTAGAATGACAGTTCTTTTATCAGGGTAGGAAAAGGCTGGAAATACTAGAAATCTGAAATAAAAGCACAAAATGCTACAAGTACACAGCAGGTCTACCCATCATCACCTGGAAAGATAAAACAAAAGCAATATTTCAGATGACAGCATTTGTGAAGTGTTCACGAATAATGGAGGGTTTCCATCCATAGCCTAAATTTTCTCCTTCAGATGCTGACAGAACTGTACCTTTTCAGCATTTCTCTCTTTTTGCTTTGTTTGTTGAGATTCGTCTTGAAACCAAATTGAGCTTTTCTGCTGGCGATAATGGAGGACCCATTGAGACCAATGTAAAGTTTCTTATAATAAGACAATTTTGGTCTGATGCTGATACTGATTTTTATTTATTATCTGTACAGATTTTCTGTTGGAAAAACACCTCTGAGATTTATTCTCCCCAGCTGTACAGAGCTCCATGCTTAATCTTGCATACTTTGCAAAGCACATTTCCTGGGTTCTTTACAAGATGAAAATCACCTCTGGTCCCGCAGATTATTGAGTAGTATCGCTTGCCTATGAATTGTACTGTTTGAGCTTAAAGCGCTCCCTGTCAGGAGGAAATGACTAGGTATGAGATTAGTTGTGAATGAAAATTGGATTTTGAAGGAACTCCTTATAATATTATGTGAAATACAGAATTGAAGAGGAACGAATGAAATCAGATGAGAAGGGTCATTCTGAGCTGAGCTGACTGATTTCTACTCTCAAAAGTCTGAATTGTTGGAAGCTCCAAGTGTACGTTAGTGGGGTTGATGAAAACCTTGAGTGGGGACAGGGCCAATTTGAAACGCACTTGCTGGCCTAAGTTTCAGGCCCAGATGATTTTATTCCTGGGTCTTGATTACATGCTGCCAGTCAGCTGCCTGCACAAAATGGGGTGGGAGCGAAAGCTTGGGCAGACAGAGGTTCCCTGCCAGCACTATGGGAAGGTTCGCCAAAAAGCAGGTTAGAAATGGAGAGGGGATAGAAGCAGGGAGTCCGGGGCAAGGGAGGCCACGACTTTCCTTGTGAGGCCAAGTGGAGTGCTATTGCTCCTCCTGGACCCACAAAGGAAAGTTTTACACTTGCCATTGAGGGCCTCCTCTATCTACAGACCGGCTGCAGACTTGCATCAGCCTGACAGGAAATCGACGGTGGCTACCCCCTGCTCAGGCCCCAGTTAAAATGCAATCAAGGTCCTTTTGATATGATCGGACCCTGATTGCCAGAAATTCATGAGGTCCCTGGATCGATCGAGACTGTTAATTATTAATGTACGTGTGTATCATTTTTTGTATCTCTCGTTTCTTTATAAAAATTTGTTCTATATAAACCTTTCCTGAGAAGACATTATGGGCAGGAGTTTCCACTTGGTAGTGCCGTTTGCTTGAAATCGGCCAAACCAACGCAAAAGATTGTGGAATTTTTGCGCTAGTTTAAAAAAAAAGTCACACTGGAAGCTGGCCCTGCTCATCAAACTGGCCACGCCCCCAGATTGAATTAATCAGCATTGAGAGTTTCCGCTAATTGTGACTTTGCAGGCTGTCGAGGAGGCTCTTAAAATTAAGCTTCTTTTAGGCGTAAGGACACTAATAGGCAAGTTTTAAAAAGCTTTTAAATAGGATTTTTTTAAAAATTTACTAGAACTGACTACTGTATTCCAATGTAACTTGTAAATGGTTCTGTATACTTTTTTAAAGTCATTTTCAGTTATTTAAAATTGGGTTGCTCACAGGTGGTGGACCAGACACTGATTAAAAATGCTTATTTTTGTGATAAGCCAGTTTTCAGCTGTATTAATTAAGTCGCACCTGTATTTTGTACGTGGGTTCAATGACGACACATTGATGAAAGAGTATGGCCTAGAAATTGAGTTTGCGCTGCGCCAGGGCTTTAGCGCCGGAAGTTAGCGCCGGCGCGAAGTCCCTTTGCGCGCGCCAAAAATTCAGTAGCGCCGCGCCCAAACGGCTGCCGGCGCTACTGAAGGGTTTTAGCGCCTGAAAACTGGCACAACGCACCGCATTGCGGCGCTATTCCGGCGCTGCGGCGCCCGCTGCGGTGCGGCAGGCTCGGGAAGTGCAGGCCTCCTCCTTCCGTTAAGGAGGAGCTGCCTGCACCCGGCCGCGGCCCGCGCAAATCTCTTCAAAAATGAGCCCGGCACCTCGGACAAGTGCCGGGCTTGCATCTGTTCCGGGGGGGGGGGGGGGGGGAAAAGTCGGGGGAGGGAGCTGCGGGCAGGCGGCCAGCGGGAAAGCGGCCGGCCGCCGCGGGGCCTTTAATGCGCCGGCGCAAACACATGTTGGACTCTGTTGCCAGAGTCTTAGTTGCGGCTGCCACGGGCGAGGCGGCCGCAACTGAATTTCGGCGCTGGGGCCCGTCGGCATGGCAACCGGGACGCTGCGCACACCGATGACGTCATCGGTGCCGGCGCAGCGCTACCGGTGCAACGCCGCTTTAGGGCCCCAGGGAATTTTTGAACTGGCCATAACTCTGGCGCTAGTCCCTCTAGCGCCTCAAAAGCGGCGCTAAGGCTAGTGAATTTCTAGGCCTATGTCTTTTAATCTAAAGTGTGTTCAAGTAAGTTAACTGCTTTACAGGAGACTTTGGCCTAGAAATTGGGTTTTGGCGCAGCGACGGCTTTAGCGCCGGAAGTTAGTGCCGGAGCTAAGTCGCGCTGGGCGGGCCAAAAATTCACTACTTCTGCGCCCAAACGGCTGCCGGCGCTGCTGAAAGCTGTTAGCGCCTGAAAACTGGCGCTATGCGCTGAATTTCGGCGCTATTCCGGCGCTGCGGCGCCCGCTGCGGTGCGGCAGGTTCGGGAAGTGCAGGCCTCCTCCTTCCCTTAAAGAGGAGCTGCCTGCACCCGGCCGCGGCCCGCGATAATCTTTTTAAAAATGAGCCCGGCACCTCGGACAAGTGCCGGGCTTGCTTCTGTTCCGGGGGGGGGTGGGGGGAAGTCCGGGGAGGGAGCTGCGGCCAGGCGGGCGGCGGGAAAGCGGCCGGCCGCCGCGGGGCCTTTAATGCGCCGGCGCAACGTTCTGTAAGGCACCTCTGCCAGAACGTTGCTTGCGGCTGCCACGGGCGAGGCGGCCGCAACTCAATTTCCGAGTTCGGGCGGGTTACCATGGCAACCGGGACGCTGCGCACACCGATGACGTCATCGGTGCCGGCGCAGCGCTACCGGCCTAACGCCGATTTAGGGCCCCTGTCAATTTCAAAACTGGCCATAACTTCGCCGCTAGGCCCTCTAGCGCCTCAAAAGCGGCGCTAAGGCCAGTGAATTTCTAGGCCACCATCTTAGAGATCCATCCAAAACGAAACTACTCTGCCTCCCTCACAAGCCCTCTGCTGGTAAGGCATAAATAATCAAACAGGCAAATATGCTGGTAAGGCATAATAATCAAACAGGCAAATACCATCACTATTTGCTGATATCATTACATCTTTTGTTTTAAGAAAGGATTTTACTTTTATCTAACAACATGTTTTCTTTGTATTACTCTGCATTTTAACTGTAACACTTAATGAACTTACATTATCATCATTATCAAGGTTTTTTAACCTTGTTTTGTGTGTTCACATGAAATATGTAAATACACTAGAGCTTGAAGAGAGAATAAGACAACATTACTTCCTTCTATAACAAGAGTCCTTAAACTTGCTCAATGAGTCTCTCAGGAGGCTTCACGTGTCTTGAGGATTTTCTGATTGATTGTTCTTGAATCTGAGTTGTTGCCTCAGATGATGGGTTCTCAGCTGTGTGATCAGGTTGTTCAACAGTATCAGTCTTTTTGACCTGCTGTGGCTGGTCCCATGAGAAGATCCCGACGATTTCTTCGCAGAACAGCACCCTCATCTGTCTGAATGGTGTATGATCTTGGTTGGACTTGACTCAGGACAGTTCCCTTCTGAGTCCATATGTTTGTTTTGTCTTTGAACCTTACTTGGTCACCAGTGTGGAGTTCAGGTAGGTTTTGTGTTCCTCTGTCATAGTACAGGTAGACTACCCTTTATCCGAACTTCCGAAAACCGAAACCCTCTAAAAACCGAAGGTTTTTTCGGTCAGCGTAAGTCGTGCGCACGACATGACCAGAGTGGCGCACGACTTACGCTGAGCAGAGGGTCAGCGTAAGTCGTGCGCGCGGACCCCCCCGCCGACCCCAACCCCCGCCGACCGCCCCGCGGACCCCCCTGCGGACCCCCGCCGACCCCGACCCCCGCCGACTTACGCTGAGCAGAGGGTCAGCATAAGTCGTGCGCACGACCGCCCCGCGGAACCACCTGACTCTCTTCCAAAGGCTCGAAAGCAACGAGAGCTCTGAGACCGCGGCGGTGCCGGCCCCTGTTCCGACCGAGCATGACGACCTGTTGGTGGAAATGCGGAACTTCATTGCATTCCAGGCTAGCAGCGACGGACAAGCCACGACTGCGGACCCCCCTGCGGACCCCCGCCGACGCCGACCCCCCCGCGGACCCCCGCCGACCCGACCCCCCCGCGGACCCCCGCCGACCCACCTTCCGAAATCCGAAATTTTCCGAAAACCAAAACACGGCTGGTCCCGAGGTTCTCGGATAAAGGATAGTCTACCTGTAGTACTTTTGCTTTTCTTTCTGTTGTTCTTTGAACTTCCTCACTTTCTCCCCCTCTTTTGTTTTCAGGAGGTTCTCCGGGATGGGTAGGTTTGACCTTAGCAGACGTCCCATAAGGAGTTGGGCTGGTGACATACCACACTCGAGCGGCGTTGTGCGGTATACAAGCATGCTCTGGTAGAAGTCAGTTCCACTGTCTTTTGCCTTGTACATCAGTCTTTTCACAGTCTGGACCAATTTTTCCACTAGTCCATTGGACTGTGGAAAGTGAGGACTTGACGTTGTGTGGACAAAGTCCCACTCTTTGGCAAAGTGTCGGAAACTTGCATTGTAAAACTGGGGTCCGTTGTCTGTGAAGACCTCGCTTGCCACGCCATGTCTGGAGAATATGGCTTTCATACATGTTATCACAGCATCTGCAGTGGTGGTGTACAGTCTACAAACCTCTGGATACAGGGAGTAATAGTCTGTGACTACAAGATAGTCCTTCCCTTGACATACGAATAGGTCAGCGCCTACCTTCTGGTAAGGTCTGTCTGGCGCTGGGTGTGGCTTTAGTGGTTCTACAGGATTGCTTGCTTGATATTTCAGGCATATTGTGCAGTTTGACACCTCATTTGTCACATCTTGGTTGATTCGTGGCCAGCACATCACCTCTCGTGCTCTTTTCTTACACTTTTCGATTCCCAGATGTCCTCCATGGATCCTTTTTAGCATCTCTTTTCTAAGACTCTTTGGGATAACTATTTTACTTCCTTTGTAGATGATGTCTTCGACCACTGATAGTTCCGCCCTGCAGTTCCAGTACTCTGCCATGTCAGGTGAGCAGTCTTGCATTCCATTAAGCCTCTGCACGTCCTTTTTGCATTGTGGCTTTGGCATATTCTCAATGGCGGACACCTTTCTGGGATCTGGTCTGATGCCCTCACTGCTAAGGATATCTCCCACGAATGTCAGTTCTGTCACCCCGAGCTGGCATTTCTCTCTATTCAGCTTCAGGTTTGTTTTCCTTGTTGCTTCCAGCACTTTTTTCAGTCTCTCGTCATGCTCAGTTCTCGTGGTTCCCCATACTATGATGTCATCCATTGAGGTATCAACTCCCTCCAGGTGCTCATAGATCATATGGATAGTTTTGTGATACACTTCAGGAGCTGAGGCAATGCCAAATGGTAACCTTAGGAATCTGTATCTGCCAAATGGACTGTTGAACGTGCACAGTCTTGAACTTGCCTCGTCTAGTTTCATCTGCCAAAATCCTGATGATGCATCTAACTTGCTGAAATACTTTGCATTTGCAAACTGTGACATGATTTCCTCACGTGTAGGAAGCTTGAAGTGCTCTCTCTTTATTGCTCTGTTTAGATCTCTTGGATCCAGGCAAATTCTGAGCTTTCCATTCTTTTTGTCCACAACGACAAGCGAACTCACCCACTCAGTTGGCTCATCTATCTTCTGAATCACGTTCAGGCTTTCCATCCTGTCCAACTCTGCCTTCAGTTGCTTTTGAAGAGCAAACGGAACTTTTCTGCATGGATGTATGACCGTTGGCATACTTTTATCTACTCTGATCGTGTGTTCTCCTGGAAGGCAGCCTAGACCCTGAAATAGGTCGTTGTACTCTTTCATGAGTTCATCATAGACTGTCTCTCCTTCGCTTTCCACAACGAGGACTCTCTTTACCAGGTTCAGTCTCTCACAGGCTATTAAGCCTAGTATGGCCTGCACATCCTTTGGCACCACGATGAATGCTAGCGTGTGCTCTCTGTCCTTGTGTGTCACATTGACAATGCATTTTCCTTTCACTGGTATATCAGTACCTGAGTATCCTGTCACTTTCACTTTTGTTCCATGTATCTTTGGTTTGGGTCTAATTTTCTTAAAATCAGTCTCTGATATCACATTAACTTGTGCTCCAGTATCCAATTTAAATGGAATGTGTATGTCATTCACTTTTAGTGTCAACATCCAGTCTCTTTTTTGTTTTCAGACACAACATCTACATAGAACTCCTCTATCTCGCTTTCATCTACTGCATGGACCTTGCTTTGTTGCGCTTGGTTCTTACAGCAACGGGCATAATGGTTGTTTTTGTTGCAACTATTGCATGTTTTACCATATGCTGGACACTTTTTTGGTGGATGCTGTGTACCGCATCGACTACATGACTTTCGATTGCCCCTTTCATTTTTGTTCGCTGGCCACGCCTCTTTTTTCACATTGGCGCTCTTTTTGTTAAACGGTTTGTGTCCGTTCTTTCTCACTGCATCCACGTTGCAGCTACTGTCACTGAACAGCTCCTTTGCCTGCGACTTCACAGTCTCTGTAGCCCTACACAGTGCTATGGCTTTTCCCAGGTCTAGATTTTGCTCTCTTAGCAGTCTTTCCCTTAGACCATTATCTGGAATACCACACACCAGTCTGTCTTTTATCAGCGAGTCTGTCAGTCCCCCAAATTCACACGTTTTGCTTCTGTTTCTCAGTTCAGTCACATACTGATCAATAGTCTCTCCCGTTTTCTGTACACATGTGAAAAATCTGTGCCTCTCAAACGTCACGTTACATTTAGGTATGCAGTAGGCCTCAAACTGTTCCATTATTTTATCCAGCTTCATTTCTTTCAATCCCACTTCTGACACCATGTATTGTTTTGTACGTGGGTTCAATGACGACACATTGATGAAAGAGTATGCCTTTTAATCTAAAGTGTGTTCAAGTAAGTTAACTGCTTTACAGGAGACACCATCTTCATTTTGTCTCCATCAGCAGCGAATGTGAAGTTATTATACACCTCCAGCGCTTCATCACCCACGACATGTAAGAACACCGACGCTTTCATTTGATCACTTTTCTCGTCAGCTCCGATTGCTGCTAAATACAACTCCAAACGTTGTTTGAACCTCCTCCAACTTTCAGCCACATTACCTGTCAACTGAAGCTTCGCCGGTGGGGGTAAACCTTCCATTTTTCACTTCGTTAGCTATTCTACAAAGGTAAGTAACGATGTTCTCTTTTGGCTTGCTAATGTGTGAAGAGCTGATTTCGCTGGGTAGCTTACTTGCCCACGACTCTGTTCACTGTCTCGTCGAGTTGCTAACTTCAGATTTTTCCTCTTCATCTCTTTCAATCCCACTTCTGACACCATGTATTGTTTTGTACGTGGGTTCAATGATGACACATTGATGAAAGAGTATGTCTTTTAATCTAAAGTGTGTTCAAGTAAGTTAACTGCTTTACAGGAGACACCATCTTGGAGATCCATCCAAAATGAAACTACTCTGCCTCCCTCACATGCCCTCTGCTGGTAAGGCATAAATAATCAAACAGGCAAATATGCTGGTAAGGCATAATAATCAAACAGGCAAATACCATCACTATTTGCTGATATCATTACAGCACCAGGATACCACTCTTAAATATATCACCAGAATATTTTTTAATGCAATAATTTTATTTTTTAAATTACAATCTAAAACACTGCTCGATTATGCTGATTCATGTCAGATTTTACTTTTGGTGATATGCAAATTAGTTTGAGTGTTAACTTGAGGAAAACAATACTTCTCAAAACTAGCGCAATTTGCACCCACAACAGCGATTGCACCCAAAGCAGAAACTCCAGGCATTTCTTTGCCATTCTGAATCTTCTTCAATTTCAATGTTTTGTCCTCAGAATCTTTTTATGTAGTCTTGACATTTTTTCACCAACCGCTAAACATTCTCTGGCTCTCACAATGTAAGTGCATTCTTAGTTTCACCTGTACCTCACAGATTTGAATCATATAGGCTGAGGATTCATTATTTTTCCACATTTGGCCTGAAAATGAAGAAGTTATTTGATTTTGCTTGTGGTCACATTAAATGGCTTTTCTTGCATGTGATACTTTTTTAAGAAGCAGAGGATGTTGAATCTTTATTGGACCTCACAGCCTGTAACTCTCATTAAAACTTTGAACTCACTGATTTTTTTTTTCCCACAGTTGAATTAAATTGAATTTTATTTTTTGTTCTGAAGACCAGTTCGGATTGAATCCAGTGTCGCAGTCTGGCTGTAAATCAAATAAAATTATTCACAAAAAATATAAAAGTGGTTTGGGACATCAATATGTACTGTCACAGCGTGAAAGATGCAGGTTCAATGTTACACTACACAGTGCTTGCTCAGAGCCATGCTAAGCACAGAGAGAGAGACTGACTGAAGGTCAGGAGTTGCACTGTGCAGGGAAGGAAAAGTAGACTGGATGTTTTCAGCAGTATTGATACTGGTCTAGAAACAAGCCACCAGCCTGTCCTGTTGGTAGCAGAGGTATGTGGCCCAGAATGACCCAGTAGAAACAAGCCACCAGCCTGTCCTGTTGATAGCAGAGGTATGTGGCCCAGAATGACCCACAAAGAGGAAAAATGTGGAGGGGGGAGAGACAATGGAGGATTAAATACCATTTAACTTGGAAGAATGAATTGAATTGTCGCTCTCAACTAAGGATATTCCTTTTAGACAAAACCTCTGACAACAATTTGATTATCATACTTTTTATAACTTTGTCTTGATCTTTGGATTGTAAATTCCTGAGAGTCCCAGGCTGTGAGATAACAGTGGGTTTTAATTGCCCAGAAGCTCAGCGTATCAACGAAAGGAGGCTAGACAGCTCTTCTCGCAAGCTCTGTCAGAAACCGACCTCCTTCTTAACCCCTTGAGACCTACAGGGCAGTGGAATTTCAGCATTAAAGTCAGGGATGCTGTTTACAGAATGCTGTGAATATAATATTTTTTGGGTCTCAGCATTTATCTGATTGCAAATTTCTGAAGTTGAGAGAGTTGTGAAAATGTTGTGCATCAGTGTTCCATGTGGATTTTGGAAAACTAGATTGAAGTATTTTTCAAACTAAAAGGTTCTTTAAATTCAAAACATCATGAATGGGGGATGGTCACTTTGCATGCGGTAAAATGTACTTAATCTAGTTTAAAGAAGATTTTTGAAAAAGTCCCCACCGTAGTGAATGTCTAATGTACAATGGAGCCCCACCGAAGGGAAAAGTAACAAATATCTAATGGGCCAGAAATTCGCGGCCAAAGGCGTGAGTGCGCTCGGGGTACCAAAGGGAACAGTGTGAAGACACGTATGATGACGACATTGCTAAATAAATAAATGGAATTAAAAAAATTCTTTTAAGGCTTTTAAAAGTCTTTAAATTGCTTTAATTCTCTTTAAAACTACTTCAGATTACTCAAAATAATGTAAACATTTAAAAAAGTTTATAAAAGTTACCAAAATCTTCAAAAAACTTCCAAAAACCTATTTAAACTGCTGCTTTGCATGTAAAAATGGTTAGCAGCTTGACAGAAACATTGGGGGCGTGTCCAGTGAAACTGAGACCTCAAGGGGCGTGTCTCACTTGCACTGCACGCTCCTGGCTTCGCGCTGGCTGCACTCCTGGGCGGCGTGACGTCATACGCTGCCCGGGATTCTTCTTCTGGAAACACCAATTCCAGGCGTCCCTGGAGCTGATCGGCAGTAGCGCGGGGTAAGTGTAAATACGGGGCTTGCACGCGCTGCAAGCCCCGTTCTGGAATTTCTGGGCCAATATATATCATTGAACAGTACTGCACTCAACACTTCTCCACAGCGATATTGCGAGGATCAGTAATTCAGCAGTGTGGGCGATCACTATTATCAAACCACACGTCACCCTTCCATGGCACAGCATGTTGGTACTCTAGTTTGTTGTATCACCTTAATTATCGTCTTTCATTATTAGTACACTTGTATCTTAAAAACTCGGATAGAGTTTCTGCTTTGGATGCAATTGTTGATCCGGACGCAAATTGTGCCAAAATTGCACTAGTTTTGAGATGTGTTTTTTTTCCTAGAGTTTCCTCTCAAACTCATTTGCATATCACCAAACATAAAATCTGTCATGAACCAGCGCAATCAGGCAGCGTTTTAAAACATGATTATTTTTTTTAAATGCTTTAAAAGTTATATCTTGATATATTTAAGAATGGTAACTTGGTGCAGTTTGATTAATACAGCTTAAAATGGATATATCACAAAAAATAAGCATTTTAATAAGAGTGTCTGGTCCCCCATATGTGAGTAATCCCAATTTTAAATAACTGAAAATATCTTTAAAAAACTATACAGAACCATTTGCATGTTTTATTTATATATACAATAGTCAGCTTCTTAATAAGTATTAAAAAATCAATTCAAAATCTTTTAAAATGTGCCGATTAGTGTCATTGTGCCTAAAAAAAAAAGCACAGCGTAATCTTGAGAGCCTCCTCAAAAGCCCGCAAATGACCACAATTAGCGGAAACTCGCAATGGCGATTCATTCGATCTGGGGACGCATGGGCAGGGCCGGCTTCTAACGCGATGTTTTTAAACTAGCACAAAAGATCACAGAAACTAGAGTTGTGCCGAACGTAATTTGCGCTTAAAATTCCATGGAATTTTGCGCTGGTTTCGCCGATTTTGGATGAAATGCGCTGAAAAAACCAGCGCAACCGAGCAGAAACTCCAGGCCTCAATCTTTAACTTAAAGCTTTTAAGTTCCCAGTGATGCAAGACTACTGAAATCAGGAAATGTAATTCATTAGCAATCTATTAATTCAAACTAGCTGCTGATACCAAATACATTTTTGTTAACCAGTATCAATAGAAGCAGGTAATAGTATCCCTCCCTTCATACTGTGCTAATTATTGCTATCGTTTATCAATGTCCATTCTGGTGGCTTATAGAAAGGCATATTCAATAACAGGCTAATCAGAGAACAGTTTGTGTACTGCTGTAGATGAGCTTCAGAGAAGGTGTAATTGATTTCTTCTGATTAATCTATTTTTGTTTTACTTGAGGAATGTACAAGCTCATTAATGACATAACACACAGGATTTTGGAAAAGTAGAACTCATGTAGCAAACCCAGAGAGTTAGAAGATTTATTATCTCCCAGGTCATTTTTAGGTAGTGGTTTCCTACCTAAAAATGACTTAATTTCCTTCACCAAAGGCAGTTTTGAAAGAATTGTTTTTCTCAGATGAGGCACTATTCATTTACTTTTCTTTGACTGTCTTTATGTGCAATGTCATCAAACTTTATCATACTGCGGCCTTTTTTTCTAAATTCTGTGCACTAAGACACTGTGCTATTGATATCGGCAGTGCAGTGATGTCTTATTGCCATCTTTATTCATAGGCATCCAAGAAACAATTCAGAATATAAACTTTATTGAGCCAACTTTTGGCATGCTCACAGGAAATACTTATTACTGCAAGTGGTCTGCCACTTTATGACTGCACTTAGGAGGTGGCAGGAGTTCCAGCAGATAGTTAATGGTAAGGCAGAGATTTTAAAAATAAAAGTCCAAACCATGGTGAATGACTGATGTGTAATGTAACAACCTAAACATTCACAAATGTTGTACAGACGCAGTGCTACAGTGCTCCCTGCTTCCCCCACAGCCGTGTGGCTGTGATCAGCCATGTGGCTGTGATCAGCAAGCGGATTTACAGGTATGACAGGGGAGAAGGAGGAGGAAAGAGCAGAGAGAAGGCATGCATGTCTAGGGTGGAGGAGGGTAGAAGGGCCGCAAACGAGACTCCAGGATGGTATGTTGCCTCCCTGGTGCAAGGGTCAAGGATGTCTCGGAGTGGTTGCAGGGCATTCTGGAGGGGGAGGGTGAACAGCCAGCTGCTGTGCTGCATATAGGTACCAACGATACAGGTAAAAAACGGGATCAGGTCTTAAAAGCTGAATATAGGGAGTTACGAGGTAAATCAAAAAATAGGACCTCAAAGGCAGTAATCTCAGGATTGCTACAAGTGCCATGTGCTAGTCAGAGTAGAAATAGAAGGATATTTCAGCTAAATATGTGGCTAGAGGAATGGTGCAAGGGGGAGGGATTCAAATTCCTGGGACATTGGAACCGGTTCTGGGGTAGCTGGGACCAGTACAAACTGGACATTTGCACCTGGGCAGGACCAGGACTGATGTCCTAGGGGGAGTGTTTGCTAGTGCTGTTGGGGAGGGTTTAAACTAAAATGGCAGGGGGTTGGGAACCTGTGCAGGGAGACAGAGGAGAGGGAAGCAAGGATAGAAGCAAAAGACAGGAAGGAGAAAAGCAAAAGTGGAAGGCAGAGAAATCAAGGGTGTAAATCAAACAGGCCACAGTAAATAATAATTCCAAAAGGACTAAGAGTGTTAAAAAAACAAGCCTGAAGGCTTTGTGTCTTAACGTGAGGGGCATTCCTAATAAGGTAGATGAATTAGCTGCGCAAATAGATGTAAACGGATATGATATAATTGGGATTACAGAGACATGGCTCCAGGGAGACCAAGGCTGGGAATTCAACATCCAGGGGTATTCAATATTCAGGAAGGACAGGCAAAAAGGAAAAGGAGGTGGGGTAGCATTGCTGGTTAAAGAGGAGATTAACACAATAGTAAGGAAGGATATTAGCTCTGATGATGTGGAATTTGTATGGGTAGAGCTGAGAAATACCATGGGGCAGAAAACGTTAGTGGGAGTTGTATACAGACCCCCAAACAGTAATGCTGAGGTTGGGGATGGCATTATTAAATGGAAAATTAGAGATGCGTGCAATAAGGGCACAGCAGTTATCATGGGTGACTTTAATCTGCATATAGATTGGGCTAACCAAATTAGTAACAATACTGTGGAGGAGGAATTCCTAGAGTGTATACGGGATGGTTTCCTGGATCAATATGTCGAGGAACCAACTAGAGATCAGGCCACCTTAGACTGGGTATTATGTAATGAGAAAGGATTGATTAGAAATCTTGTTATGCGAGGCCCCTTGGGGAGGAGCAATCATAATATGATAGAATTCTTCATTAAGATGGAGAGTGAAGTAGTTGACTTAGAGACTAGGGTCTTGAATTTAAATAAAGGAAACTACAATGGTATGAGGCACGAGTTGGCTAGGATGGATTGGGGAACGTTACTTAAAGGGTTGACGGTGGATAGGCAATGGCAAACATTTAAAGATCGCATGGATGAACTACAGAATTTGTTCATCCCTGTCTGGCATAAAAATAAAACAAAAAAGGTGGCGCAACCGTGGCTAACAAGGGAAATTAGGGATAGCATAAGATCCAAGGCGAGGACATATAAATTGGGCAGAAAAAGCACCAAACCTGAGGATTGGGAGCAGTTTAGGATTCAGCAAAGGAGGACAAAAGAATTAATTAAGAGGGGGAAAATAGAATATGAGAGTAAGCTTGCAGGGAACATAAAAACTGACTGTAAAAGCTTCTATAGATATGTGAAGAGAAAAAGATTGGTGAAGTCAAGCGTCGGTTCCTTGCAGTCAGAATCAGGGGAATTTATAATGGGGAACAAAGAAATGGCTGAGCAATTAAATACATACTTTGGTTCTGTCTTCACAAAGGAGGACTCAAATAACCTCCCAGAGATGTCGGGTACATAGGTCTAATGAGAGGGAGGAACTGAATTAAATCAGTATTTGTAGGGAAATGGTGTTAGGGAAATTGATGGGATTGAAGGCCGATAAATCCCCAGGGCCTGATAATCTACATCCTAGGGTACTTATGGAAGGGCCCTAGAAATAGTCATCTTCCAAAATTCTATAGACTCTGGCACAGTTCCCATGGATTGGAGGGTAGCTAATGTAACCCCACTATTTAAAAAAGGTGGTAGAGAGAAAACGGGGAATTATAGACCGGTAAGCCTGACATCGGTAGTGGGGAAAATGCTAGAGTCCATTATAAAAGATGTAATAGCAGAGCACTTGGAAAACAGTGACAGGATCGGACAAAGTCAACATGGATTTACACAAGGTAAATCGTGCTCGACTAATCTACTGGAATTTTTTGAGGATGTAACTGGCAGAATAGATAAGGGAGAACCAGTGGATGTGGTGTATTTGGACTTTCAGAAGGCTTTCGATAAGGTCCCGCAAACGAGATTACCATGCAAAGTTAAAGCACATGGGATTGGGGGTAAGGTACTGACTTGGATAGAGAACTGGTTGGCAGACGGGAAGCAAAGAGTTGCAATAAACGGGTCTTTCTCCGAGTGGCAGGCAGTGACTAGTGGGGTACCACAGGGATCGGTGCTAGGACCCCAGCTATTCACAATATATATTAATGATCTAGACGAGGGAACTAGATGTAATATCTCCAAGTTTGCAGACGACACAAAGCTGGGTGGGCGTGTGTGCTGTGAGGAGGATGCCGAGAAACGCCAGTATGATTTGGACAGGTTGGGTGATTGGGCAGGTGCATGGCAGATGCAGTATAATGTGGATAAATGCAAGGTTATCCACTTTGGTGGCAAAAACAGGAAGGCAGATTATTTTCTGAATGGCAATAGATTGGGAGAAGGGGAAGTGCAACGAGACCTGGGTGTCTTTGTGCACCAGTTGCTGAAGGTAAACATGCAGGTGCAGCAGGCAGTTAAGAAGGCAAATGGTATGTTGGCCTTCATAGCGAGAGGATTCGAGTACAGGAGCAAGGATGTCTTGCTGCAGTTGTACAGGGCCTTGGTGAGACCACACCTTGTGTATTGTGTGCAGTTTTGGTTGCCTTATCTGAGGAAGGATGTTCTTGCCATGGAGGGAGTGCAGCGAAGATTCACCAGACTGATACCTGGGATGGCAGGAATGACGTATGAGGAGAGTTTGGGTCGATTAGGCTTATATTCGCTGGAGTTTAGAAGAATGAGAGGGGATCTCATTGAAACTTCAAAAATTCTAACAGGATTAGACAGACTAGATGCAGGAAGGATGTTCCCGATGGCGGGGGAGTCCAGGAGCGGGGGTCACAGTCTAAGGATAAGGGGTAAGCCATTTAGGACGGAGATGAGGAGGAATTTCTTCACCCAGAGAGTGGTGAACCTGTGGAATTCTCTGCCACAAAAGGCAGTTGAGGCCAATTCATTAAATATATTCACGAAGGAGTTAGATATATTTCTTAAGGCTAACAGGATCAAGGGATATGGGGAGAAAGCAGGGACAGGGTACTGAATTTGGATGATCAGCCATGATCTCATTAAATGGCGGAGAAGTCTCGAGGGGCCGAATGGCCTATTCTTGCTCCTATCTTCTATGTTTCTATGTAAGGGGAAGGAGGAAGATGGATCTTGAGAGGGAGCCAAGGTAAAAAAAGAAAATGCTTTCTTTTTTAAGCGTGGCCAAGCTGGTGAAAACATAATTTCCTAAATTTCTCTTTCCTGAATTAAAGAGATGATTACTTTATATTGTGATGGCACCTTATTATTGTCCCCCTAGCTGTGGCGTGGATGTTAGGGAATGTTGTTCTCACCAGCCATAATGGGCTGTAGACCAGACTGGCAAATTGTCGAAGCTGGCGGGGGGTGATGTGGATGGGTCGGGACAGGGCGGGTGGAGAGACTGGCACATCTTTGTACAGGACGGGGAGTGATAGCAACCAATAACTGGCCTGATGCAGGCAGAGCATAGCAGTGGATTTCTGAGGGCGTGCAGACAATTTGCCCTGGGGAAGCAAAGGCTGGCAACGGCTGAAGGTGGATGTGAGTGAGGATTAGCGTTGGTCCAGAATGGGCAGATGGAATTAAATAACTAAAATTAATTAATGACTCGCCAGAAATTATGCTGGGAGAACAGCGAAACATAGAAACATAGAAGATAGGAGGAGGAGTAGGCCATTCGGCCCCTCGAGCCTGCTCCGCCATTTAATGAGATCATGGCTGATCATCCAAATTCATTACCCTGTCCCTGCTTTCTCCCCATATCCCTTTAGCCTTAAGAAATATATCTAACTCCTTCTTGAATATATTTAATGAATTGGTCTCAGCTGCCTTTTGTGGTAAAGAATTCCACAGGTTCACGACTCTCTAGGTGAAGAAATTCCTCCTCGTCTCAGTCCTAAATGGCTTACCCCTTATCCTTAGACTGTGACCCCTGGTTCTGGACTCCCCCGCCATCAGGAACATCCTTCCTGCATCTAGTCTGTCTAGTCCTGTTAGAATTTTAGAAGTTTCAATGAGATCCCCTCTCATTCTTCTGAACTCCAGCGAATATAAGCCCAATCGACCCAATCTCTCCTCATACGTCATTCCTGCCATCCCAGGTATCAGTCTGGTGAATCTTCGCTGCACTCCCTCCATGGCAAGAACATCCTTCCTCAGATAAGGCGACCAAAACTGCACACACTACTCAAGGTGTGGTCTCACCAAGGCCCTGTACAACTGCAGCAAGACATCGTTGCTCCTGTACTCGAATCCTCTCACTACAAAGGCCAACATACCATTTGCCTTCTTAACGGCCTGCTGCACCTGCATGCTTACCTTCAGCAACTGGTGCATAAGGACACCCAGGTCTTGTTACACTTCCCCTTCTCCCAATCTATTGCCATTCAGATAATAATCTGCCTTCCTGTTTTTGCCACCAAAGTGGATAACCTCGCATTTATCCACATTATACTGCATCTGCCATGCATCTGCCCAATCACCCAACCTGTCCAAATCGTACTGGAGTTTCTCGGCATCCTCCTCACAGCACACATGCCCACCTAGCTTTGTGTCATCTGCAAACTTGGAGATATTGCAAAAAGGAGCAATGGATTTTGCAGAGTTGGGGGAAAGAGGCATACCTCAGTCAGACCATGTGACCAGATTAATAGGTGCAGTGGTGAAAAAGCAACGCCGGACAGAATTTTGATACCAGTCGTCGTGTGTGTGTGTGTGTGTATAATATGTTCAGTTCCTTTGTTAACAGTTAGACCATGCCAAAATTATCACTGTTATGCAACGTATAGCCACCTGTAAAAGAATACTTTGCCAGTGGTTATTTAGTTTGGATGGAATGCTCAGTGAAAGTATAGATGTGACGGGAAGAGGAGGTGCATTGTGTTGGTGATGTATGTTGTTAGAAGATGTGGTTTGATCCTTCAATTTCCCAAGGTTCCTGATTTGTATTGTTCCTTCCAGGTGAGGTACCAAGTACTTTGCCACACAGAAGGAGGGAAATTGGAGGAGAAACCTTCTGGGGATTTTCTATATAATATTTAGCATGCAGAGACCTGAAAAAAGGTAAGGGGGAAAAATAGATTTCAGGTATTTATATGCAGTATTTTTATACAATGGTGTCAGTGTAAGTTGAAGCTACTGGAAACAGATGGGTTGCAGCATTCGGAGCATCTCTCAGTGATTTCAGCGCTGTGTTCAATCAATTTGCACTTCTTTCAGTCGTGTTTTCTTGATCATGAATTGTATTTTTATTGTTATTAGAGCATTATTACATTTATTTTTTAAATGGGGAATTCAATTTTTGCTACCGTTCCTTGGCTATGTTTGATACAGTCCTACAGTGCTGTGCTTATCTGCTTCAGCCCAGAACACACAAGGGAAATTTGCAGGGTATGGCTTTAGAACAGTTAAAATAATGACTGAGAGTGTTTCTGAAGGAGAGTTTATTGTTCTTTCACTCGGCTCTATCATTTCGGAGCATTTTTAAAGATGTAAACCTACTAAATTTTATTTTAATAGCTGTTTACTATATGGATGTGAATGAGCAGATATTTTATTCTGGGCTAGTGGGCTCCAGGCATCTATTTTGTTGTGAATGCGTTGTTTTGTTATTTACTATAGCATCGTTCTTATCCAGGGGTTGGTGGTACCTTTTTGTACTTAATAGTTGGGAGACCAGTTCCAGAAACTGTATTGATCGTTGCTCTTTTCAATGAGTAGAATCATTTCACTCTCCAGTTCACTGAAGTACAATGCACACTACAAACAGATCTATAGCAGATGAAAGTAAAATGGACAGGTAATATGTGGCAGGACCGGTGCTCGATAGGTACTGCATGCTCCGGTGATGCATCTTGCTGACCTTGTGCTATAATAGGAGGTCAACTCGTAAGAATAAATACTTGAGGTTTAGTCCATGATTAGCTGTGCTCAGACGGCAGGTTATTGGGCACTAGCAACTATTACAGAGCTGCTAGTTGCCCTTAAAGCTTAATTGCAACTGTTGGAGGGGAGGCGGGGGTGGGGGAGGGAAACTGAAGAAGGAAAACTGCCCTTTTAACTTTGGAGGTCTTGCAGAGATAGGTGGATATTTTTGAGATGAGGCCAACCCTGTAGCTAAGATCATCACCAGAGCAGTATGGATGGAGGTGACGGAGCATATGAATCCTGTCTCACCTGTTGTCCAAGCCCGGGAGCAGATGAAGAAGAAACTTGCTGGTCTACGCAAGGTTTCTAAAGTAAATGTGCTAATTTGTGGCTTCATTTTAAAATGACTTGCAACACATTTTAATTGCCGTTCACTGTAAACTTTGTGCCCCTTGTAGCAAGTCTCCTTTGGTTTTCTATCCTATCTTCTGATTCACTCCTGCACTTCCATTTTTGGCTTTTTATGTTAGCTATTTTCTTGGGTTTGGTGCCACTGGCTACTTCCATAAGTAGATGTCGCATCCCCCATGACTTGGAGTGTACTATTTTCTGCCAATACTGTATGACAATACATGTCATTATTGTCGATATATGCAGTAAGAAAGAAGTCAGTCGCTTTCTCCCTGGACATAGACTTTAGGCTCACTTCTTAAGCTATGCAAGATGCTACAGTTTCAAACTGATCTAGCTTCTCTGTTGGCCGGCATTAAGTTAAACACAGAACCTTTCTGTGGGCTGGAAAGCTAAAACTGACTCCCAAAGCACAGGAATATAATTGAAACCTCCTTGATGTTATATTGAAACAAAAGGCTGCATTTCCCTTGTCGATATTAAATGCTTAGCCAGTCTTTGATGAGCATCATTTCATATGATGTTTGCCATACATTGTGAAATAGAAGATAATTCAGCCCAGTTAGCACTTTAGACTCACGATTGTGTTTTACGTAACAAATTGCACCCTGTGAAGCCTACTGCAGTCGACCTGTCTGGTCCCTGAGCTCTTGGCTTTTCATTTAAGAAATACCCTTAGAGACCCTTCTTTTAACTCCTCACATGCTGTTTCTAACAATACAGAGTACAAGTTAAAAATTCAGCACAAACAAACCTTCACTTTTTGTCACAAACCGGTATACATTGCAGCATTTCAATCCAGCACGGTGCAATCTCTCGCCATGTGAAGACATGTTTCAAAAGATATCTTGCTGCAAGCACAGTAAAATAGATTCTTCTTCTGTTGCTTTAGATGAAATAAAAGAAAGAACTTACATTTAAATAGCATATTTTACATTCTCACAGCATCCCAAAATGCTTTACAGCCATTGAAGTACTTTTGAAGTGCGGTCACTGTAGTGTAGGCACAAACACAGCCAATTTGTGGTCTGCAGTGTCCCGCAATCAGCAGTGAATTAAATGATCAGTTAATCTATTTTTCATTTCCAGGTGTTATATTAATCTTTCTAATTCCTTTATTTTTTGAAAATGGATGGCATTACTTTGGGAAATAAATATTTTCCTGGCAAAAAGCCATTTTTAGAATTATGTCCACTTTTGTCACTTTCAGTGAAACATCTGCAAACTGTATCAGATCATGTTTATCAAAAAAACAAGGACGGCATGAAATGCTAGAATATGGCACTGGGGATTTGATCACCACATTGAACCTAAAAATTGGAATATTTAGTGAGCAGTATTTCCAAGAGTATCTCCAGACACTTATGACATTGGCCCTGAATTTGCGGTCGGAGGAGTACCTTTGGAGTACGCCTCCGACCCACGAAAGATTTGTGAACTTACCCCCTGGCTCCAAAGCTGCAGCGAGTTTGGGTGCTGGGCCTCCAGGTGTACGTCTGCATAAAAGGTCACGGATCCCAGGGACTCAGGCGGTTCGGAAGCATCCCTGGGATCATGTGGGCCAGGTCCTCCTATCAGAAAGGGGGATTCCATTTCCGAACAGAATCCCCTATAAACCTTACTGGAATCCACAAATAATTAAAACATTTAGACAACTGTATAATAAATATAAATGTTCTGATTTTCAAATTTAATTAAAAGTCCCTTCATTACAGCAAATACAATAGAATCATAAAATGGTTACAGCACAGAAGGAGGCCATTCAGCCTGTCGAGCCCATGCCGACTCTCTGCAAGAGCACTTCAGCTAGTTCCACTCCCTCGCCCTTTCCCTGTAGCCCTGCAAATTTTTTCCCTTCAGGTACTTCTCCAATTCCCTTTTGAAAGCCACGATTGAATCTGCCTCCACCACCCTTTCAGGCAGTGCATTCCAGATCCTAACCACTCACTGCATAAAAAAGTTTTCCCTCCTGTCGCCTTTGGTTCTCCTGCTAATCACCTTAAATCTGTGTCCTCTGGTTCTCGACCATTCTGCCAATGGGAGCAGTTTCTCTCTATCTACTCTGTCTAGACCCCTCATGATTTTGAATATAATAAAAATTTAATTTTTTGAAAAATAATTTTAAACATTTTAATCTGGGCCAATATTTGCGTAAACTAATTTTAAGTGTTTGTGCATCATTTTTAATGTTTTAATTTTTAATTTTAAAATTTGTAATAACCCTTATGCTACCAGCTGTAAGAGTTTCGTGGGCAATTGATAGGCAGTAGTTGGGCAACGGTAGCATAGTGGTTATGTTACTGGACTAGTAATCCAGCGGCCTGGACTAATGATCCGGAGATGTGAGTTCACAATCCCAACACGGCAGCTGGGGAATTTAAATTCAGCTAATTAAATAAATCTGGAATTAAAAGATAGTATCAGTAATGGTGACCATGAAACTATCGGATTGCCGTAAAAACCCATCTGGTTCACTAATGTCCCTTAGGAAAGGAAATTTGCCGTCCTTACCTGGTCTGGCCTATATTTGACTCCAGACCCACAGCAATGTGGTTGACTCTTAACTGCCCTCTCAAATGGCCTAGCAAGCCACTTAGTTGTACAAAACCACTACGAAAAACAATAAGAATAAAACCAGGCGGACAACCCGGCATCGACCTTGGCACTGGCTACAGACACGACAACAGCACACCTAGCCCAGTCGACCCTGCAAAGTCCTCCTCACCAACATCTGGGGACTTGTGTCAAAATTGGGAGATCTGTCCCACAGCACCCTGACATAGTCACACTCACTGAATCATACCTTTCAGCCAATGTCCCAAACTCCTCCATCACCATCCCTGGGTATGTCCTGTCCCACCAGCAGGACAGACCCACCAGGGGTGGGGGCACAGTGCTACACAGTCGGGAAGGAGTGGCCCTGGGAGTCCTCAACATTGACTCCGGACCTCATGAAATCTAATGGCTTCAGGTCCAATCATGGGCAAAGAAACCTCCTGCTGATTACCATCTACCGCCCTCCTTCAGCTGATGAATCAGTACTCCTCCATGTTGAACACCACTTGGAAGAAGCACTGAGAGTAGCAAGAGCACAGAATGTACTCTGGGTGGGGTTCATCACCATCGAGTGGGGTAGCACCACTACTGACCTAACTGGCTGAGTCCTGAAGGACATAGCTGCCAGTCTGGGCCTGCGACAGGTAGTGAGAGAACCAACATGAGGGAAAATCCTACTTGACCTCGTCTTCACCAATCTACCTGTCACAGATGCATCTATCCATGACGGCATCGGTAGCAGTGACCACCGCACAGTCATTGTGGAGACGAAGTCCCGTCTTCACACTGCGGACACCCTCCATCGTGTTGTGTGGCACCGTGCTAAATGAGATAGATTCAGAACAGAGCTAGCAGCTCAAAACTGGGCCTCCATGAGATTCTGTGGGCCATCGGCAGCAGCAGAATTGTATTCCACCACAATCTGTAACCTCATGGCCCGGCATATCCTTGACTCTACCATTACCATCAAGCCAGGGGACCAACCCTGGTTCAATAAAGGGGGTAGAAGAGCATGCCAGGAGCAGCACCAGGCATATCCTAAAAATACGGTGCCAACCTGGGGAAGCTGCAACACAGGACTACATGCATGCTAAAAAGCAGAAGGAGCATGCTATAGACAGGGCTAAGCGATCCCACAATCAACGGATCAGATCAAAGCTCTGTAGCCCAGCCACATCCAGTCATGAATGGTGGTGGACCATTAAACAACTAACTGGAGGGAGAGGCTCCATGAATATCCCCCATCCTCAGGTGGAGCCCAGCATGTGAGTGCAAAAGACAAAGGTGAAGCGTTTGCAACCATCTTCAGCCAGAAGTGCCAAGTCCATGTCGGCCTTCTCCTGAGGCCCCCACAATCACAGAAGCAAGCCAGTCTTCAGCCAATTCGATTCACTCCATGTGATATCAAGAAATGGCTGAGTGCACTGGATACCGCAAAGGCTATGGGCCCCGACAACACCCCGGCTGTCGTGCTGAAGACTGGTGCTCCAGAACTAGCCACGCCTCTAGGCAAGCTGTTCCAGTACAGCTATAACACTGGCATCTAACCGACAATGTGGAAAACTGCCCAGGTATGTCCTGTCCACAAAAAGCAGGACAAATCCAATCCAGCCAATTACCGCCCCATCAGTCTACTCTCAATCATCAGCAAAGTGATGGAAGGTGTCGTCGACGGTGTTATCAAGCGGCACTTACCAATAACCTGCTCACTGCCCAGTTTGGGTTCCGCCCAGTTCCTCGGCCCCAGACCTCATTACAGCGTTGGTCCAAACATAGATAAAGGACCTGAATTCCAGAGGTGAGGTGAGAGTGACTGCCCTTGACATCAAGTCAGCATTTGACCGAGTGTGGCATCAAGGAGCCCTAATAAAACTGAAGTCAGTGGGAATCGGGGAGGAAAACTCTCCACTGGCTGGAGTCATACCTAACACAAAGGAAGATAGTTGTGGTGGTTGGAGTTCAATCATCACAGCCCCAGGACATCGCTGCAGGAGTTCCTCAGGGCAGTGTCCTAGGCCCAACCATCTTCAGCTGCTTCATCAATGACCTTCCCTTCATCATAAGATCAGAAGTGGGGATGTTCGCTGATGACTGCACGCTGTTCAGTGCCATTTGCAACTCCTCAGATAATGAAGCAGTCCATGCCTGCATGCAGCAAGACCTGGACGACATTCAGGCTTGGGCTGATAAGTGGCAAGTAACATTCGCACCACACAAATGCCAGGCAATGACTATCTCCAACAAGTGAGAGTCTAACCACCGCCCCGTGACGTTCAACGGCATTACCATCGCCAAATCCCCCACCATAAATATCCTGGGGGTGACCATTGACCAGAAACTTAACTGGACCAGCCACATAAATACTGTGGCAACAAGAGCAGGTCAGAGGCTAGGTATTCTGCGGAGTGTGTCTCACCTCCTGACTCCCCAAAGCCTTTCCACTATCCACAAGACGCAAGTCAGGAGTGTGATGGAATACTCTCCACTTGCCTGGACAAGCGCAGCTCCAACAACACTCAAGAAGCTCAATACCATCCAAGACAAAGCAGCCCACTTGATTGGCACCCCATCCACCACCTTAAACATTCACTCCCTCCACCACCGGCGTACCATTGGTGCAGTGTGTACCATCTACAAGATGCACGGCAGCACCTCCCAAACCCGCGACCTCTACCACCTAGAAGGACAAGGGCAGCAGGCGCATGGGAACACCACCACCAAGTTCCCCTCCAAGTCACACACCATCCTGACTTGGAAGTATATCGCCGTTCCTTCATCGTCGTTGGGTCAAAATCCTGGAACTCCCTCCCTAACAGCACTATAGGAGTACCTTCACCACACAGACTGCAGCGATTCAAGAGGGCAGCTCACCACCACCTTCTCAAGGTCAGCTAGGAATTGGCAATAAATGCTGGCCTTGCCACCAACACCCACATCCCATGAATGAATTAAAAAAATATCCCAACACTGCGCCAGCGCAAGTGATTTTCTAGTCGGTTTGGATGATCTGCCAAGGCATACCTGAGTGTACGCCGTCACGGAGACCATAAATTCTGGCCCATTGACTTTCTAAATGTTGCTGGCATCCAAGGAATAATGCATTGATACAAACCACACTTAAGATGGCAACATTTCACAGCTTCATGTGTTTGCCAGGCTATCAAATACAGTAAATATGTGTGCTAACTGTATAGATTGTATGTGGCATGAGACCTATTTATCAGAGTACCTGAATTCAAAGATTATTTTAATGCGGCTGGATGGATCTGGTTTAACAGGCCCACGAGGGTTGGGGTCTACTGTTAATTCTAGGCATACCTGCAACCTGTTCTGCCCTGACTTTTACTGGGAAAGTGGAGTAATTGGGCAATAATTCAAGATTAACAACAGTATGTAAGGCTTCAATCGTTAACAGCTAACAGTATTTTTCATAAGAGCCCTATGGATTATCAGATTCTGAAATAAATTACTGAAAGCACGTGCTCGGTGGTGAGAGTTATTATATTACAGCACATAAGGGCTGATTCTTAATTTGAGTTTTGAATGTTTTATCGATGCAACTATTTGTGCAGTTGTTTGGTGAAATTGGGTTAGTGATGAATGAATTAGCTCGGGTTCAAGGCTCGATTTGGTCAATACTATACCTGCTATAACTTATTAACCACACCATTATCTGAAATGCTTTCAAGGGCTAATGTATTCACTATTAACTTGACATTACAGATTCAAGTATCTAACACTACACTACAGAATGATCACAGCACTTCAAATATAATTGTATTTGTGAAGCATGTTGAGATGTTTTAATGTGATGTGGCTTTATATAAATATATATAAGTATTATTATAATAGTTCCTGGTAAATTTCTCTCAAGCAGTCTTACACAAACTTGCCCTTTGACAAAGATTTACCAGAAATCCTATGTACAGGCACCTTGAAGGTAACCTTTAATGATATTTTCATCCATGCCTCCTTTTTGGATTTCCCAGCTTATTTTGTTAAACTTGCTGACTGCCTCTGATTGACACTTCATGGCTTCTGGATTGACTGACATTCTAAGCTGCTTAATATTTGCAGCACATTTTCGACTCTTCAGACTGACAACAGCACTGACACTTTTTTCAGGTAAATACTCAGGCAAAACATCTGATAGTGTCGAAACACATGGGGGGGGGGGGGGGGGGAATTTTGCCAGCCTTGGGGAGGCGGGTTTGGAGGAGGGGCTGCCGGGAAAATGGCAGAAACTGGGAACGGGTACCAAACCCGCCCCCAACCCTCCTCCATGCCATCTTCCCAGGAGGCGGGTCCCCGACTCACGCTGGGACCTGTCTCCTCGAGGCGGGAAGGGGATTACAGCCACTTAACTGCCTGTTACAGGCAGCTAAGAGGCTTTCCCCCATTTTATCAACACAAGTGCGGGCTTCCCGACGTCGGGAAACCCCGCCAGGGTCAGCGAGGCGAGAAGTGGGTCTGCGGGGGTCAGAGGGTTCGAAAAGTCCACTGTGGAGGTGAGTGATGGGTGCAAATGTGGAGCGGTAAGTATGGGAGGTGAGTGAAAAGTGTTAGAAAATAGTTTCCTTACCTTTGTTTCTTCCTGCAGGCTTCAATTGTTGGGGATCCAGAGGCTCCGGCATCTCCACAGCAGAGATGACAGAATGGCTGCTGCATTCTCCGATGCAACAGCCATTTGATTTCTCCTCAGGGAAGAGGTTTGGTGAGTCTTGAGTACAAGGACTCACCAAAGAACAGAGATTGTCAGTGTTTGATAGCTTCTCAAAGCTGTCAAACGATGACAATTCATCTGTCAAAATTTTTTGACAGATGAAACGTCATACGCTGACATTCTCTGTCACCGGCTTTCCCTTAATTGGGCTGCTAAGCCCACAGGGTGGGCTCAACAAGGTCAATCAAGGGAAAATAGCATGGGTTGGCCGGACGTCGTTGGGGGCGGGACTGAAACCCGACAAGCAGCAGTCCCGCCCCCAATGCGTCCCCATTGTTAAAATTCCCCCCATGGATACAAATTCTACAGAATAGCAATTCACAATTTTTTGGCATTTTCAGTACAACATCTGGAATGATTTTGCAGAAAGGAGCTTTTTAAAACAAAGTTGATTTTTTTGTTTCATTCCAGCCGAATTGAACCTGCAGAATAGAATGCAAGTGAGACCTTCAATTAGGTCCTCCCATTTGGTGATATCAGTTTATGAACTTGAGGCTTAAGTGATTAAGTCAATTGTATGTAATATTGTGAATATATTTATTTGTGTGTTTGCAGCTAGTGGCAGTGTATATATTGGCAGTTAAAATTCCAGAGTACAGACATAGTATATTTCCTCCGATGATCATAGCTTCTTAAAATCGTATTCTGACATTATTACCTACTGAACCGTAAAAGAATGTGGCACATCGTGGCCTCAGGCATGGAGCAGGATGAGCATTTTTAACCATGGGTTATTGCACTGATGGATTTATTTGGGTTTTTTTCCAAAATAAAATGAGACTAACTGGTTGTGTGATTTAGAGACTAGAAAATGAAAGGCTTTGTACAAATGTTAAAATGCTCTTTGAAGGTTTATTCGCTCCTGAGGCTACTTGCCTATAAATTGCATTTTTTGAGTCTTTCTTAGCTAGTCATGAAAATAAATACAAATAATCTTTTTTTTTTAAATGTTCATTCTAACACTGTGGAAGATATGAGGTTTGGAAGGGGCACTTACTGGAGCCAATATAGAATATTATAGTGAAGGCCAGCAGTAACCACAGTATACAGTGGTCTTTCCCTGCAGTATTTTCATGTGCTATAATATCGTTCTGTAAGTTATCTAGATGCCAAATAATAATAATAATAAATGTGCAGTGAAGATCTGTTTGCTACTATAAGCTGTCGTGTTCATCCCAGAAGATGACAACCATGAAAAATGATTCTATATCTTTGGTCTACTTCTGAGTTGAACAGAATCTACTCTGTCCTTCATTCACCTGATTCAAAAAAATGCATTTAAAACAATAAATGATCCCCTACTAACAACATTGCTAATATTGAAATGGACCAGTTCCATTTGCTTTCAGTGAGCAGGAGATCTCAGTGTTATAATGCACTCACATCTTAGTTTTTCATACATTATTTGATTATTGACCAATTATATTTTGTATGCAATGTATCCCTGATGTGTATTGTCTAGATAAACAGTAGATTGGGCAAAACTAAAAGAAAGCCATAGCTAGCCAAGTAAAATCCCCCACAGTTAGCTATATAATGTCTTGTTAGTACATGAGGGAGAAAGGAATAGAAGGATATGTTGATAGGTTGAGTTGAATTATGGTGGGAGGAGGCTTGTGAGGAGCATAGACACCAGCATGGACCTGTTGGCCGAATGGCCTGTTTCTGTGCTATAAAATTCTATGTAAGAATGTCCTTCAGTACTTTGTTTATGCTTTTGGTTGATATCAAATCTCTCGTGATTCCATTCTGCATCATCTTAATCTCCAGTTATTCTGCTTCAATATTATTTCTATTTTCTGACCTATTTATTATTTATAATCATTTCTGTTTATAGCTGGAGTATAAATGGGATTCTTGTCCGGACCAGTTCCATTTGCTTTCAGTGAGCAGGAGATCTCAGTGTTATAATGCACTCACAACTTAGTTTTTCATGCATTATTTGATTATTGACCAATTACATTTTGTATGCAATGTATCCCTGTGTATTATCTAGATAAACAGTAGATTGGGCAAAACTAAAAGAAAGGAAAAACTTGTATTTATATAGTGCCTTTCATGACCTCAGGATGTCACAAAATGCTTTATAGCCATTGTAGTCACTGTTGTAATGTAGCCAATATATATGCACCAAGATTTGCATATAACATGATTGGCTACAATGCTATAAAGGAATCAGGACCTTGTAAAATGTCTGAAAGTGCCTCAGTTCCTCAACCCGCGCATTGAATTGTTAGCAGTTTTTGTTGAGGAAAGGCAATTCATGATCCTCCAGCATTTTCACAAAGTAAATACTTGTTAAAAACATTGAAAGGTTAGCCCCTGAGTTAAAACTAAATATGATTTTTTTTTTAGTTAGTTGCAATAAGGAAAACAAAAGACAAAACTCATGCTGTATACTAATGTTAATGGATTCTTAAAATCTCGTAAACATGCACTAATTCCTAATAGTCTTGAATTCTAAGCACTTAATTTAAATTCCTCTACCGACTGCAGTAAATGAACATTCAGCTTCTTTTCTGGATTGAGGTAGTCTCAAATTGATTATGTCACTTAGGTTGTGTCATAGCTCTCAACTGAGAGTGGATTCTAATTTGATGCACAGGTGAAGCCACAGGAGAGCTCCTTTAATGACATGGAAAAGCTAAGAAAGGAAATAAAAGATGTAAAAGAAGAAAAGTGCGAGCGACTGAACAGCGCACTAAGTTGGAAATAATGCAGAGAAGATGTGAGGAAGACATAAAAGGTCATGAGATATTCATGATCTCTTGCTTAGCATACAAATACTGGTTGTTAACTACTGCACCTGTCTACCTATTTATTCTATCAATCTTAGATCTTACTTCAATCACCAAAGCACAAAGAACTGTTCTATTTTATTTCTGCTCAGCTGTTCAAGTTCATAATGAATTATTGACAGATGAACTGAAGATAAATCTTTAGGTAATATTTATTGATTTAATTTTTTTGTACAATTCAGCATATAAACTTGCTAAAACACAGCACTGTATTTTGTTAACTACATATTGTCAGAGCTTCAAAGCATCAGAGATGATAAGCATGTGTGTTCAGTCCCCCATTCCAATAAATTCCAAATGATTATCATGCTGCTGTGGGAAAGAGCCCAGGCGAGATCAGAAACCCCATTTTTGTGAAGGGAAGGTAGATACAGCTGTCTCCAAGCCACTTGCATACATCCTGACACCCAACTCAAAGTGGCATTGACAGAGGCCTGAGAACAGGTCAACCCTCTTTCCCCCGCCCACCCCCAGCAAGGACTCTCAGCAGCAGGTAATGTGTGGCCTGGGGAGAAACTAGAGTGACTTAAAACCTTCCCAACAATTATAGAATAAATATTGAAGTATCAGTTAGAAAGCAAGCAAGAGAATTATTATTCTAATCAGCTTATGATGTTATTGGAATTGTTCAGGTGAATTGCTGCCTTATAACTTTTCCAAGTGTTTATTATTCTGTATATAGATTTGGGATGTATACTTTCTCATCCAGTGTATTGCATATCACACTGATGTAAAATGAGTTTCTGGAGGAGAGTAGCATCATTGTCAGATTAGGTTTGTGTTAGATTGGTGTGCTAACAATGTCTTCAGGTGGCTCATTCATGGGGATAGTGACAACAACTTTATGCAGCTATCACCATGCTCATGGGTAATTCTTCGGCTGGAGTACAGGTGCTGGAAGCCCATGGATGGTTTTAGCACCTTCCTAAAGGGGAGCAGTTGCCTGCAGCTGTTGCCATGCTTGTGGACAGTGGCATTGGCTTCGTGTGTATGTTTTGTTAAAGTGCGCACATGATCACCATGAATGGTTATAGTAGCCTAGTGGAGGCTTCGTACAATACTTTTGTATAATTTGACAACATCCTTATAGATAAAAGCAATGGATATAAATTAGGCAATGTGCTCCTAGATTGTAGCGACATTTGGAGACGTTGGCGAAACCGTTCTGAATGATGATGAAGAAGGGGATAATGATGACAGACTCACAAAATGGACAATTGTAGTAGTAGGCTAGAGGAGGCTATTGACGTACTCATGGAATGCGGCAATACTTGTGTGGTAAACCACTGTTGTTAGTATTGCTGTTCACTGTTGTTCACTCTTGCACATTGTTGTACTTGTCTGTGCATGCCTCAGCTGACTCCGCCCCTGGCTCCACCCTCATGGCCGGGTATAAAGGTGACTGCTCGGCAGCCCCCTGCCCTTTTGGATACCAGGCAACCACGAGAGGCATGCTCTGTTCTTTGGTAATAAAAGCCTGTTGTTACTCTCTCTCAACTTCCAGTCTTTTGTAGTAATTGATAGCGCATCAATTTTATTACCAAAGTTAAATGTTGGCTCCGAATGCTGATCAACCGATGGCGCAAAACGCTGAGCAGCAGGCGCTGCTGCGAGCCCTCAGACCAACATGCCTGGACCTAGACCCCCAAGAAGCGGGTTCATCGACTAAATTCGCACAATGGCTGCGTTGCTTTGAGGCGTATCTGGACGCCTCAGCCGTGACTCTCGATGAAAATAAACTGAAAATCCTGGCCTTGAAGGTGAGCCACCAAGTCTATACTTTAATCCAAGATGCGACGACCTACGCGGCGGCTATCGACCTACTGAAAGGGCAGTATGCACGCCCGGTTAACACGGTCTATGCCAGGCACCTTTTAAGATCTCGCAGACAGCAGCCCGGGGAATCGGTGGAGGCCTTCCTACGGGCACTGCGGGTACTCGGACGCGGCTGCGACTGCAAGGAAGTATCGGCCGTGGCACATGCGGAGGGACTGATACGAGACGCTTTTGTTGCGGGTCTAAGGTCCGACTACTCCCGGCAGAGGCTGCTGGAGAAGGGTGAAATAGACCTGACAAAGGCAGTGTCCCTCTCGCTCGACGTGGCCCACAGAAATATGGACGCTTTCTCCCCTAATCGCCCCACGCCGTGGACGCCGTAATCTTGGGCCATGGGACTGCCACCTCCGACTGCTGCAGCGATGTCCAAGGCACAAAAATGCTATTTTTGTGGCCAAGCTAAACACCCTAGAGCACGCTGCCCTGCGAAGAATGCTACCTGCTCCGGCTGCGGGAAGAAAGGTCACTACGTTAGCGCCTGCAAAGGGAAGACCGCTAACGCCAGCAGCGCCGTGGGCGCAGCCATCTTGTCCGCCATCTTGGGCTCCCCCAGCCGCGTGGGGATCGGGACTGTGGGCGCCGCCATTTTGTCCGCCATCTTGGATGCCTCCGACTTCGGTTACGGGGGACCCGGACTCCACCACCGCCTCATCGGACGACCGCATCGACGCGCTTGAACATACGCTGGCTTCCGTGACGCTGGATCAATCTCTCCCGCATCCACTGTCCAGGTCCATGATGGCCATTACGGTAAACGGCCGCGCCACTACCTGCCTTTTTGACAGCGGGAGCATGGAGAGTTTTATACACCCCGACACGGTGCGCAGTTACTCTCTCCCGGTCCTGCCGACGCGTCATCGCATCTCTATGGCTTCCAAAGCCCAGTCAGCGGACGTCGGTGGCTACTGTATGGTGACTCTTTCAGTGTGGGGTACTGAATACAAAAATTTTAAACTTCTGGTCCTGCCCCATCTCTGTCGTCCTACTGGGGTTGGATTTTCAGTGCCACCTTAAGAGTGTCACTTTAGCGTACGGTGGACCCCTTCCCCCTCTCACAGTCTGCAGCCAGCAGTTTTTAAATCGCCCGCCGCGCGCCATTTGCAGCCTCTCCACCCTTAAAGTCTCCCCCCCCCCTCCTTGTTCGCTAACCTCACCCGCGACTGTAAGCCCATCGCTACCAAAAGTAGGCGTTACAGTGCCGGGGATAGGGGTTTCATTAAATCCGAGGTAGCGAGACTCCTGAAGGAAGGGATTATCGAGAGCAGCAATAGCCCATGGTGAGCACAAGTGGTGGTGGTGAAGGCTGGCGGCAAACAGCGCCTAGTTATTGACTACAGCCAGACGATCAACCGCTACACCCAGCTGGATGCATATCCACTCCCCCGCATATCTGACATGGTCAATCAGATAGCACAATACCGGGTGTTCTCGACGATTGATCTGAAGTCGGCATACCACCAGCTCCCCATCAGGGCTGAGGACCGCCAGTACACAGCTTTTGAAGCTGACGGTCGGCTCTATCACTTTCTCAGAGTTCCCTTCGGCGTCACCAACGGAGTTTCTGTCTTCCAACGGGAGATGGACCGGATGGTTGACCAGAACGCGCTCCAGGCCACTTTCCCATATCTAGACAACGTCACCATCTGCGGCCACGACCAGCAGGACCACGACGTTAAGCTAGAGAAATTCCTCCGGACGGCCCAGCGGCTGAATCTCACATACAACAAAGACAAATGTATGTTTCGTACTACGCGCCTTGCTATTCTTGGCTGCGTAATGGAGAACGGAGTCATCGGCCCAGACCCCGATAGAATGCGCCCCCTTATGGAGCTCCCCCTCCCCCACTGCCAGAAAGCACTGAAGAGATGCCTGGGGTTTTTCTCTTACTATGCTCAGTGGGTGCCCAACTATGCGGATAAAGCCCGACCCCTCATCAAGTCCGCCTCCTTCCCCCTGACAGCAGAGGCCTGTGCAGCCTTCACTCTCATAAAAGGAGACATTGCGAAGGCCACAATGCACGCTGTGGATGAGTCCCTCCCTTTTCAAGTGGAGAGCGACGCATCCGACTTTGCCCTAGCTGCAACCCTTAACCAGGCGGGGAGACCCGTGGCCTTTTTCTCAAGGACCCTCCAGGGCCCCGAGATTCGACACTCCTCTGTCGAAAAGGAGGCCCAGGCCATTGTGGAAGCCGTGCGACATTGGCGGCATTACCTGGCCGGAAAACGATTTACCCTGCTCACTGACCAGCGTTCAGTGGCTTTTTATGTTTCATAATAAGCAGCGGGGCAAAATCAAGAATGACAAGATCTTAAGGTGGAGAATCGAACTCTCCACCTACAATTACGATATCTTGTACCGGCCCGGGAAACTCAATGAGCCCCCAGATGCCCTATCACGTGGTACGTGCGCCAACGCGCAGGTTGATGGACTACAGACCCTCCACAATGACCTCTGCCACCCGGGGGTCACCAGGTTCTTCCATTTTATCAAATCCCGTAACCTGCCCTACTCCATCGAGGAGGTCAGGACCATGACCAGGAACTGCCAGATCTGTGCCGAGTGCAAGCCGCATTTTTATAGGCCAGACAGAGCGAGCCTGATCAAAGCCACGCGCCCCTTCGAGCGGCTGAGCATCGATTTTAAAGGGCCCCTCCCTTCCTCTGACCGCAATGTGTACTTCCTCAATATAATTGATGAGTACTCCCGTTTCCCGTTTGCCATCCCTTGCTCGGACATGACCAGTACCACGGTCATTAAATGTCTGAATGACCTCTTCGCCTTGTTCGGTTTCCCAAGCTATATCCATAGCGACAGGGGCTCATCCTTTATGAGCGACGAACTTCGGCAGTACCTGCTCGCGAGAGGCATTGCTACAAGCAGGACCAGCAGCTACAACCCCCGGGGGAACGGCCAGGTGGAAAGGGAGAATGCGACGGTCTGGAAGGCAGTCCTTTTAAACTTAAAATCTAAGGGCCTTCCGACCTCCCGCTGGCAGGAGGTCCTCCCTGCGGCGCTCCATTCCATTCGGTCGCTGCTCTGTACAGCCACCAATGCCACTCCTCACGAGAGAATGTTCTCCTTCCCCAGGAAGTCCACGTCGGGGATTTCGCTACCAACATGGCTGACTTCTCCAGGACCCGTCCTACTGCGGAAGCACGTGAGGTCCCATAAGGTGGACCCCCTGGTCGAGAGGATGAGCCTCCACGCCAACCCGCAGTATGCTTATGTGGTGTACCCGGACGGGCGGGAGGACACAGTCTCCATTCGAGACCTCGCACCTGCGGGTGCTCCTGAAACACCCTCTTCGCCACCCACCGCTACTCATGCCTACCCCCAGGACACAGTCGCCGCACGAAACCTCGCACCTTCAGGTGCCTCTGAGAGACCACCATCGCTACCTCCCATTACCCGCGCTCCGACCCCTGTAGACGGCATGCAGCAGCCCCAGGGCCCGCCACCGGCTACACCTCCTCTGAACGAGACACCAGGTTCAACGTTGGATGCTGCACCATCACCGCCGCTGCTGCGACGCTCCGGACGGCTTACAAGGCCTCCTGATAGACTTCAGTACACGAACTTTTAGTGCACTTTGTTAAGTCTGTGGGTTGTATTATAAATAATCACAGACTCCACTGTTAACAAAATAAAACACGTCTTTACTATTCAGAGGCTCGGGCGATTCTGCCCTAGTTAACGTATCACAACCCTTATATACTGGTGTGGTCACTATCGGTATTACAGTATACATGAGCCAATAGATAGTGCCACCCTAAAGTAGTGCTCTTAAAGGCGAACGGTTACATTCTATAGTTCCCTTAAAGGTAAACGGTTACATACACAACACTCCTCCCTTCCTAGCTTATTACTTACAGAATCCCGTTAAACATACAATCTTCAACTTTATATAAACAGTTTGCAGATATACTCTCGATGGAGTCAACGTCATATAACAATTTACAGATATACTCTCAATGGAGTCAACGTCATATAACAGTTTACAAACATACTCTCAGTGGAATCAGTTTACAGGTTCAGTCTCTGTGGGAACAGTTCATAAATTCAGTCTCTGGTATTAATTCGTTCCAGACAGCATCCTCCATAGCTTTTTTTTTTTTTTTAACAGCTTGTACTTTCGTCCTGTTGAACCAGCAGTGCGGACTTATACAACCCACTGGCTGTCTTGATAATGTCCCTGGATTTTTTTTACAAATTTAGCACCTTTCGTAGTGTTCGGACTGAGGTAGTAGAAGTAATAATATTTTAAACAGTTATTATTTTCTGCTTCTTTTTCTTTTCTGCCTTTTTGAAACTCTCCGAGCTCTTTTCCCGGCTGCCATCTGTAGCGCCACCAACTCTCTATGTTCCTTAGACCTTAAGTGCTTCCTCAGGATTTCAGCACTTTGGGAGTTCCCATCACAATTTGGGCAGACCACATCCTCATAACATTCGGTGTCACTCAACAGGTCAAAACCCTTCTTCAAGCAATCATATTCATCCTGCTCTTCCTCGGATGTCTGCCCTTCCTTCCCTCCTGGCCTCATTTGTGCGTTCAATCCTTTCCCTTCCTTCAGGGATTTCGTTATCAGGCTATTTAATCCTTCTACTGAAGTAGCTGTTTCCCCATTCTCCTGTTCCCCTGGACGTAATTCAGCGTACTCCTCCATTTCATCCATCATTTTCTCCAATGCTTTCATCTTCTCTTCCTCTTGTACTTTGGCTTCCAGTGCTTGGAGAAGTTGCGCCTCGATGCTCTCTAGCTCATGTTCAGGGCCCATTCCCAGTTGAAACTGTTCTTCAAGTCGGTCAACCTCGGTAATTGCCGCCTCATATTTGTCTTGGGCTTCCTTCCATATTTTTATGAGTTCTGCCATGTCTTTCACCTCTACATCCTCATCTATGTATGGAACTTCTACCGATGAGTCTGTCTTGGCCCTGAGCTCCTCAAGAATTTCCTGCAGCCTTTGGACTTCTTGCTCATGTTCAACCTTTAGTTGCTCATATACTTCCAACGAAACTAGCTTTTCGGAGGTTGCTGAGTTAACCCCCTCCAGAATTGTAGTCTGGGCCTGTTCATACTGTTTTTTCAACTTCTCGCACTCTGCTTGTAAGGAGTCGTAGAGAAGAACTGGAATAAAATCCTGGCTTCCTGAAGATTCCTCTTCATTTGTTTCTTTCGCAATTTCCTGTTGGAGTTCAGCCAAGGCTGCTATGCTATCTGCCTCTCGAAGTCTCACTGCCATCAACTCTTCTTTATTCTTGCAGTCCATCTCAGCCATTTCCCGTTTACTTTCATTTAACTGAGTTAGTCCCTTATTTTGGGCTGAGAGATATTGCACCTTCTCATGTAGACCCTTGCACTCCTTCTCTGCTTGACATAGCTGATTACCGCTGATTTGGTTCTGCGTTTCAAGTTCCAACATCCTTTGCTTAGCTTCTTTCAGTTTCGCCCCTATAAGCTCCTCTTGCAACATGGCCACATTATTCTCATCAGGTAAAGAAGCGTTTCTCTTTTCCATGTCCAAGATTTGTTTCTGCATCTCCTTAAGAGCACCCTGTGATTCAACTTCTCTTAACTTTGCCTGCACTAGCTCCGTCTCTAATTGCAGAACAAAATCCTCAGTGCAGCGTGATTTGCCCTTCTGCTGTATCTCTGGATCATGCAAATATTCTAACCCCTGAACATCATCAGGGAGATGTGATCGGTAATTGGTCACGATGGCTCTATGGTCGCTCTCTGCTTGAGCCAGTAGGTTCTGTTGTCTTTCCAGACTCTCCCATTCGGTGTCATAGAACTTTTTCATTGTTTTCATCTCTTGTACGAGGCGGTAACTTAATTGTTCTAATTGTTGTTGTACTTTGAAATAGCGTTGAGTTCGAGCCCGGTGTTCCTCCGTAATGCATATGTCTGTAGCTTGAACAGACTCAGAATTCTCTGTCTTTATGCACGCCATCGATTTTCCAACCTTAGTCTGTGAGTTAATGTTAACCTTGTTTTTCATACATAAGCTGGACTTATCGTCTTCCGGCTCAGAGTCTGAGCTGCTTGTCTGCACTGAGTCCTCACTCGTCATTGCTTGTCGGTAGTGCCATTCCATGTCTATTTTCTTGATCCACTCCCGTCCTAGAAGTGGTGGTCCTCCCTCAGGTAGTACGTACAAATTCATTCTTGGGTGTACTTTACCCCTATCTCTCACCTTGACTCTTATTTTCCCCATGGGGTATACGCGATGCCCCGTGTATGTCTGTAATACGAACTTGGTATTTCTTAAGGGTATGTGAGAGAATAGTCGGTGGTAGTCCTTTTGGTTGATGACTGATACAGCTGATCCCGTGTCCAGCTCCATTCGTACTTGGACTCCAGCTATTTTTAGTGTGACCCAGATCGTCTGTAGATCAGTTACTTTACCCACATTGTGGATTCTCAGACTATCCAACTCCTGGCTGTTTGGGTCTGAGTCTGAATTTTGTTCGTCTGAACTCTTTTCAGCCACCTGATGCACCTTGTTGTACTTTTCTTGTGGTGGTGGCTTCCTTTGTTTGTTGGTCTTCTTTCTGGACCTGCATACCTTCGCGATGTGACCCAGTTTGCCACATTTCCTGCACTCTTGATTCTTAAACCAGCACTGATTCTGGTCATGCGTTGTCTTTCCACAACGGTAGCATTTGGAAATGCTTGCAGTCATTTGGTCCACCCCGAGTGCCGCCGCCTTTAGCTGCATTTCCGCCGTTCCTTTCACTGCGGCTTCGTGCGATGAAGCTATGAGGACAGCCCTGTCCAGTGTGAGGTCGTTTTCCTCCAGGAGTCGCTTCTGCGTTCCTTCTTTGGCCAAGCCGCATACGAACTTGTCCCGCAGCGCCTCTGTCAAATTCCCGCCAAGCTGGCAGTATTTCGCTAGCTTACGCAGTTCGACTAAGTATTCCGCATTGCTTTCATCTTGCCTCTGGGTTCTGGCGTAAAATTTAAATCGTTCAGCCAGTATCAACGGTGTGGGGTTCAAGTGATCCTTCAGCACTGCTACGATCTCTTCGAAGGTCTGGTCCACTGGTTTAACTGGTGCTATTAGATGTTTCAAAAGCCCGTATGTTTTTGCTCCCATCGAATTTAACAAAGTTATTGCCTTGTCGTATATGGCTACGCAATATATTCCTATGCGTTCCCCATACGTGGCCCTGTCTTCTATTTCAGCATTAAAATCATTAATATTTCCTCGCTTAGGCATCTTCTTCTCTTTTCGAGTACAGTACAAGTATTACTTTACTTATTATTAATTTTCTTCTCTCTTCTTGAGAACACCACAAGTATTGCTGTACTTATACTTATTTTCCCTCTCTTCTTGAGAACACACCAGCCTTTCTGAAAAATCTTATTACTTTCCTGAAATTCTTAATAATTTCCAAGATGGCGGTTTCCCGCTTCTTCCTTCTTCTTCAGCGGTTTCCCCGTGAAAAATGGCGGCTTTCCCGCGCTTCTCGCTCTCCCCGCCCACTTCGATGGCGGTTTTCCCGCGCTTCTCGGCGCTCTCCGCCCACTTCAATGGCGGTTATCACCCGTTCCCCGACGCTGACTTTCAGGCCGAGTGCGGGCCTTATCAGCGGATGCGATCGATGGCCCGGCTGCGCCTCGCACTTGAAAGCGGCCCCCGGCCTCTGGCTCACCCGCTCGCGCGGCTCTTGCTCGCTCCCTCCCGGGCTCTGGCTTACCCGCTCGCGCGTTTCACCGCGGCTCTTATCAGGGATTGCGATCGCCCTGTCTTTGCAGCCAACGCTGCGGCTTACCCACGAGGTTATGGAGGCTTCAGGGTCCTAATGCCTGTCGCTTCCAGCCTGTCGGTTCCAGACTGGTGAGGATTGAAACCTCTCTTCAACGTCCTGTCTTCGGACGAAGCCGCCGTGGAACAACTGCCGCAGGGTTCGAATCCTGACTCGTCGCCAATGTTAAGTCTGTGGGTTGTATTATAAATAATCACAGACTCCACTGTTAACAAAATAAAACACGTCTTTACTATTCAGAGGCTCGGGCGATTCTGCCCTAGTTAACGTATCACAACCCTTATATACTGGTGTGGTCACTATCGGTATTACAGTATACATGAGCCAATAGATAGTGCCACCCTAAAGTAGTGCTCTTAAAGGCGAACGGTTACATTCTATAGTTCCCTTAAAGGTAAACGGTTACATACACAACACACTTCACCCCGCCGGACTCAATTCTAAACAAGGGGTGAATGTGGTAAATCACTGTTGTTAGTATTGTTGTTCACTGTTGCACATTGTTGTACTTGTCTGTGCATGCCTCAGCTGACTCCGCCCCTGGCTCCACCCTCATGGCCGGGTATAAAGGTGACTGCTCGGCAGCCCCCTGCCCTTTTGGATACCAGGCAACCACGAGAGGCATGCTCTGTTCTTTGGTAATAAAAGCCTGTTGTTACTCTCTCTCAACTTCCAGTCTTTTGTAGTAATTGATAGCGCATCAACTTGTTATTTTTGCTCACCTTTGAGACACCTGTTTACATTTTTGTTACCTTCACTTTTAATTGTCTACACTGTTAAAAGCATCAGAACTCAGGATATCAGAGTTCCAATAACATATCAAAGGGCATGAAACAATGAGAACAGTTTAGAAAAAAATAAACTCAAACTCATTTCCTATTGGCCTGTCTTTCTTTCTGGACAGCAGCTGCATGTCACCTGGAAGTATTACGATGACTTTTTCGAAGTTCACTATTTCATTTTGATGTCAGTTACATTCACATGTTACATCTACCATTTTTTGGTAAAGGCTTTGTATAGCTATTGAATAAATACAAATTTTGCCTATACACTCTTTGTGTTCTCCAAATGCCAAGCACTATCTCCTGCTAATGGATCACACAAGTAACTTGTGTCTTGATCTCTGGCTGTCCTTCTTTATGCCTGACCATAAAGTGGCTAAGGATGAATCTCCTTTTAAGTTGTTTTCTCCTGCCTCTGTACAAAGAAGTGCGTAGGCTTCACTTGGTACCTCCAACAATGCATAAGAGAGATTAGTTACTCACTTACTGTGTGGGGAATTATCATTCCAATGTGCTCTGCAAGCATTTTTCTAATGGGCTCTGCAAGAGTTTTTATTCTGCAAATTAGACTGTCTTTCTTGACGTATGAAAATATATCCATTTATTTTATATTGAACTATTGAAGAAATTATCTGAGGGATAAAATTCGTATGTCCACTAATTTGTGCAACAAAGTCCTGAATATAAAAGTCACAGAGTATTTGCCAAAAATGAACCAAGATAGGATTTACACCTGAGATTCAGCATTTTAAAGCCAGCAATTGGAAGTATCTGTGCAGAGCATAGCTTACCTTCTTAATATGATTGAATATATACTGGAAAAATGTCCATTTCTTCATCGCTTTTATATATCAATTTGCTTGTAACAATTTGCTTATATATCAATCCGAATTTCAGACGAGACGTTAAACTGAGGCCCCGTCTGCGCTCTCAGGTGGACGTAAAAGATCCCAAGGCACTATTTTGAAGAAGAGCAGGGGAGCTATTCCCAGTGTCCTGGCCAATATTTATCCCTCAATCAGCATCACTAAAAACAGATTATCTGGTCATGTAGGAGTCGCTGGAAATAAACAGACTGCGAGACTTTCATAGCAGCAAAGAAAAACGCGTGTTAGCTTTATTAACTCTCCGCATGGACTGAGGGACTCAGCCTCGTCGCAGGGCTATGACGTCATCACACAATCGACGACTCTTAAAGGGACCCTGCCCCGATAACCCAACCAAGTTCCGTACATAACATGGAGCGATAACAACATTGGCCATACATAGTGAATTGTGTTACTGTCCCGAATGTGATCTCCGCCACATACGTCCCCCCAGAATTCACTAGGACTGGCAATGTTAGTCGTTGAGGGGCCCGGATCACACGGCCGAAACGGCTCCTTAAGTCCAGGGCGGGGACCGGGGGGTGGGTTGCAGGAGGTTCCCCGGGCGCTCGGTGGTGGACTGAGGGTGCAGAAGCCGAAGGTCAGCCCCGCCACGGGGGCTGAGTCAACCCAACGGGTCGGTCCAGATCCAGGTGGGCCGGCTTAAGACGGTCCACAGAAATGTAGTTCGGCTTACTGCCAACATCCACCACGAAGGCCTTGTCCCCGGCTTCCAGGACACGGAATGGTCCGTCGTAGGGTGGGTGAAGAGGTCCCCGGTGGGCGTCGTGGCGGACGAAAACGTACTCCGCCGCACGAAGGTCAGGCGGAACGCGGGACTGAGGGAGACCGTGCTGCGATGTGGGCACCGGCGCGAAAACCTTGGCGTTGTCCAGGAGGGCGGACCGCTGACTGGCTGCGGACCAAGGGTCCGTGGCGTTGGGGACGAAAGCCCCGGGAACCCGCAGCGGCTGCCCGTCGACGAGCTCGGCGGATGAGGACTGGAGGTCCTCCTTGGGGGCGGTCCTGAGTCCCAGCATGACCCACGGGAGTCTGTCGATCCAACTGTCCTCCCGGAGGCTGGCCCAGAGCACGGCCTTCATGGAGCGATGAAACCGTTCACACAGCCCGTTGGCCTGAGGGTGATTTGCGGCGGTGCGGTGGAGTCTCAACCCGAGGCCTTGGGCAACAGCGTTCCAGAGCTCCGACGTGAACTGGGGCCCCCGGTCAGAGAAGACGTCAGATGGGGCGCCGAACCGGGCGACCCAAGTGTTGATGAACGCCCGAGCCACGTCGGCGGACGTTGTTGACGACAGCGGGACGGCTTCCGGCCATCGGGTGGTTCTGTCGACCGTGAGGAGGTGGGTGAACCTGCGGGAGGGCAGCAAGGGCCCCACCAGGCCCACGTTAACATGGTCGAACTGCCTCTCGGGCACCGCGAAAGGTGCCAACGGGGCCTTAGTATGGCGATGCACTTTCGAGCGCTGGCATACCACGCAGGTATTGGCCCAGTCGCGAACGTCCTTCTTGAGCCCGTGCCAGACGAACTTAGCCGCCACCAGCTTCTGTGACGGCCTCCTGCCCGGGTGGGAAAGGCTATGGACGGCGTCGAAAACCTGCCGTCTCCACCCGTCGGGCACGACGGGGCGTGGCTGTCCAGCGGAGACATCGCACAGGAGCGTGGTGCCGGCATCGTCAAATGCGACGTCCGCTAACTGAAGGCCCGTGACAGCCGCCCTGTAGGCCTGGACGTTCGGGTCGGATGCCTGGTCGGCCGCCATGCGGGTGTAGTCGATGCCGAGGTGTACGGTGCTGGCGATGGCCCGGGAGAGACAGTCGGCGACAGGCTTGTTTTTCCCAGCCACATGCTGGATGTCCGTCGTGAACTCGGAGACGAAGGAAAGCTGGCACTGCTGATGGGCCGACCACGGCTCGGAAACTTTGGCCATGGCGAAGGTCAACGGCTTGTGGTCCATGAACGCCATGAACGGGCGGGCCTCCAACAGGAAATGGAAGTGTCGGACGATGAGGTAGAGGCTGAGAAGCTCGCAATCGAAGGTGCTGTACTTCCGCTCGTTGGGGTGGAGCTGCCGGCTGAAGAAGGCGAGCGGCTGCCAGGTGCCGTTGACCCACTGTTCGTGGATGGCGCCAACAGCATAGTCCGAAGCGTCAGTGGTGAGAACGATCGGCGCATCTGGCAACGGATTCGCCAGCATGGTCGCGTTAGCCAGGGCCCTTTTCGTGTCCGTGAAAGAATTGGCCATCTCCTTGGACCAGTCGACGGCGAGCTTGGCGGGCTTGCCTTTGAGGGCCTCGTAAAGGGGCCGCATAAGCTGGGCTGCCCGGGGAACGAAGCGATGATATAAGTTCACCATGCCCAAAAACTCCTGCAGGGCCCTCACGGTGAGGGGTCACGGAAAATCCTTCACGGCCTCCACTTTCGACGGCAGTAGCACCGCCCCGTCCTTCGTGATGCGGTGCCCGAGAAAGTCGATCGAGGACAGCCCGAACTGGCACTTGGCCGGATTGACGATTAGGCCGTGCTGGCTGAGGCATTCGAAGAGAGTCCAGAGGTGGGACACATGCTCCGTCCTGGAGGCGCTGGCGATGATAATGACAAATAGGAACGGCAGGTCCCGTAACACGGTGTCCATTAGGCGTTGAAAAGCCTGAGTGGCGTTTTTGAGACCGAATGGCATGCGGAGGAATTCGAACAGACCGAACGGGGTGATCACCGCGGTCTTCGGGACGTCCTGCGGCCGAACGGGGACCTGGTGGTAACCCCGAATGAGGCCCACTTTAGAGAAAACAACTTTCCCGGCCAGGCGGGTGGAAAAGTCCTGGATGTGTGGAATCGGGTAGCGGTCGGGGGTCGTAGCGTCATTGAGGCGCCGGTAATCGCCGCACAGGCGCCAACCACCGCCTGGTTTCGGTGCCATGTGGAGGGGCGAGGCCCACGGACTGTTCGACCGGCGATAGATGCAGAGGCGCTCCATCATGTCGAACTCAGCTTTCGAGATGGCGAGTTTCCCTGTGTCGAGGCGCCGAGCGCGGGCGTAGCCAGGCGGACCGGTGCTCGGGATGTCGTGTTCTACCCCGTACTTGGTGGCGGCCGACGAGAACGTGGGCTTGGTGAGGTCTGGGAACCCGGCGAGGAGGTGGGAAAACTCGTCGGAGGCCGAGAGTGCGCTGGACAACTTCGTCGTGCCGGAACCACTGAGCGAACACGGGAGCGAACTGAAAGTCTCAGCGTTGACGAGACGTCTGTTCTTGACGTCCACCAAAAGGCCATTGGCGCAGAGGAAGTCAGCGACGAGAAGGGGGGTGAACACTCTCGCTGTAACAAAGTCCCAAGCGAAACGCTGCCCGCCAAAACACAGCGCCATGCTCTGTTTCCCGAAAGTACGGATGGAACTGCCGTTGGCAGCTTCGAGGGCGGGGCCGTGGTTCCCCCCCTGTATGTTCCGAAACGGTCGTAAGCGTATTGACGTTTCGGCCGGACAAAAATCGCGCCCGCGGTATCTGAAAAACTTTCAAAATTCCGCTCATTAGCATCTCATTATCCGCTCATTAGCGATAGAGTGACCTCGAGGTCGACCAATCGTACGCCGGGTTCCTGGCGCATGTGGGCAGGCCCTCCTACGGTCGAGTGACGGTACGATTGACCAATCCTACGCTTCGGTGACCTGGCGGTCGATCAATCGGTGCCTGTGTGGGCGGGCCTTATCGTTCTGAACCGAGGTGAGTCGCCGCCATCTTGATTCCAAACTTTTCATTTCTTTTTCCCGCTTTCTGCGTGTTTCTTTTCAAATCTGCATTTCCAGCAAAAAAAAAGTTGCTTTTAAAACACACATTGTTTTTAAAAAAAGTTAATTAATTTGTAAATCTTTTCTCTAACCTCTATAATTCTCCAACCTTTCACCGTTTTTCCAGGCCCGGGGCCTAGGCTTCTCCAACTGCCAGCAGTGCAACTCCAGACCCAGGCTCCCGGCCTAGACAGAGACAAACACTGGCAGAGGGGAGAGGGTGTGCTGCCTCAGCTCCATTCCCGGGGTCAGTAGGTGGGGAGGCTTCATAAGCAACTGGGGTAGGTCGCAAGCCCCGAATAATAATCTGAACATCCTGTGTTTGCAGCTGAGGAAATTTCTTCTGCTGACAGTCCCAGGTTAATGGCAACCATCTTTGTCAAGGAGGGCGAAAAGTTTCAGTGCGATGCCATTTTGATTCAGTGTGTAACAGAATGCATGCGCGGCCATCTTAGTACAGGAACAGAGAGTGGGTGGGGCTTCTGTGCTCCAAATCGGGTACTGGTGACCGGCACAGACAATCGACTGTGTGGGCGGGGCCTAATCTTTCCAACTGAAAAGCAAGCGGCGGCCATTGTTTGTGATAAAACACACTGAGGTGAGCACCCCTTTTTTAATAAAAAGATTGGTGATGTTGTAAAGTGTATGTTATAGAAAGATTTACCAAAAATGTTTTATAAGTACAGGAAACTTTGTGCTATCCGGAGGTGAGCTATCCGGCAATCTGGAGCCAGTGGCAAAAATCAGCAGCCGTTTTTTAATTCTTTTTTTATGGTTTGTTTGAACAGTCAAGCTGTGCAAGGTCTGTAGCTATAGCAACAGCTTTAGCTACAGAGCTTTAGGGCCACACCCAGTGTTTAGAAGCTGTTGCTAAGCAACAGTGTTTGTTGTCAAATACGGAGATAAGAATCTCCGTATCTCTCAACATTAACTCTGGAGACAGTGGGTGCTGGATAGCACAAAGTTTCCTGTACTTGAAGTTTATCTCCCCCCCTCCCTTTCCACACCCACACCCCCCTCCCCCCCCACACCCACTTCCCCTCCACACCCCCCATCCCCCCACACTCCCTTCCCCCCCCAGCCCCCTTCCCCTCCCACACCCCCCACCCCCACTTCCCCCCTTCCACACCCCTTCCACCCCCCTCCCCACCCCCTTCCCCACCACACCCCTTCCCCCACCCCCCCTCCCCCACCCCCCTTCCCCCCTCCCCCTTCCCCCCTCCCCACCTCCTTCCCCCCCTACCCCTTCCCCTGCCCCTGCCCCTTCCCCTCCCCTCCCCCCTCCTACCCCTCCCCCCTTCCACTCCCACACCTCCCCCTTCCCCCTCCCCTCCCCACATCCCCCCTCCCCTTTCCCCCTTCCCCCTCCCCCTCCCCTTTCCCCCTTCCCCCTCCTCCCTCCCCTCCCCTTTCCCCCTTCCCCCTCCTCCCTCCCCTCCCCTTTCCCCCTTCCCCTTCCTCCCTCCCCTCCCCTTCCCCCCCTCTCCTCCATCCCCCTTCCCCTCTGCCTCCCCCTTCCCCCTCCTCCCTCCCCCTCATCGCCCCCCCTTCCCGTTCCCCCACTCCCCCCATCCCCCTACTCCTTCCCCCACTCCTCCCCCCTTCCCCCACTCCCTCTCCCCCTCCCCTCCACTCCCCCCCCGTCGCTCTCTCTCTTCCCCCCCAGTCGCTCTCTCTCTCTTCCCCCCCCAGTCGCTCTCTCTCTCTCTTCCCCCCCAGTCGCTCTCTCTCTCTCTTCCCCCCCAGTCGCTCTCTTCCCCCCCCAGTCGCTCGCTCTCTCCCCCTGCAGTCGCTCTCTCTCTTCCTGCCCAGTCGCTCTCTCTCTCTCCCCCCCCCAGTCGCTCTCTCCCTCTCTTCCCCCCCAGTCGCTCTCTCTCGCTCTTCCCCCCCCAGTCGCTCTCTCTCTCTCTTCCCCCCCCCAGTCGCTCTCTCTCTCTCTTCCCCCCCAGTCGCTCTCTCTCTTCCCCCACAGTCGCTCTCTCTCTTCCCCCCCAGTCGCTCTCTCTCTCTCTCTTTCTTCCCCCCCCAGTCGCTCTCTCTCTCTCTTCCCCCCCCAGTCGCTCTCTCTCTCTTCCCCCCCGTCGCTCTCTCTCTCGCTTCCCCCCCGTCGCGCTCTCTCTCTCTTCCCCCCAGTCGCTCTCTCTCTCTCTTCCCCCCCAGTCGCTCTCTCTCTTCCCCCCCAGTCGCTCTCTCTCTCTCTTCCCCCCCAGTTGCTCTCTCTCTCTTCCCCCCCAGTCGCGCTCTCTCTCTCTCTTCCCCCCAGTCGCTCTCTCTCTCTCTTCCCCCCCCAGTCGCTCTCTCGCTCTTCCCCCCCAGTCACTCTCTCTCTCTTCCCCCCCAGTCGCTCTCTCTCTCTCTCTTCCCCCCCAGTCGCTCTCTCTCTCTCTTCCCCCCCAGTCGCTCTCTCTCTCTCTTCCCCCCCAGTCGCTCTCTCTCTCTTCCCCCCGAGTCGCGCTCTCTCTTCCCCCCCAGTTGCTCTCTCTCTCTTTCCCCCCCGTCGCTCTCTCTCTCTTCACCCTAGTCGCTCTCTCTCTCTCTCCTCTCTTCCCCCCCAGTCGCTCTCTCTCTTCCCCCCCAGTCGCTCTCTCTTCCCCCCCAGTCGCTCTCTCTTCCCCCTCAGTCGCTCTCTCTTCCCCCCCAGTCGCTCTCTCTTCCCCCCCAGTCGCTCTCTCTTCCCCCCCAGTCGCTCTCTCTTTCCCCCCCAGTCGCTCTCTCTTCCCCCCCCAGTCGCTCTCTCTCTTTCCCCCCCAGTCGCTCTCTCTTCCCCCCCCAGTCGCTCTCTCTCTTCCCCCCCAGTCGCTCTCTCTCTTCCCCCCCAGTCGCTCTCTCTCTTCCCCCCCAGTCGCTCTCTCTCTTCCCCCCCCGTCGCTCTCTCTCTTCCCCCCCCGTCGCTCTCTCTCTTCCCCCCCAGTCGCTCTCTCTCTCTTCCCCCCCGTCGCTCTCTCTCTCTCTTCCCCCCCCAGTCGCTCTCTTCCCCCCCAGTCGCTCGCTCTCTCCCCCCCCAGTCGCTCGCTCTCTCTCTCTCTTCCTGCCCAGTCGCTCTCTCTCTCTCCCCCCCCCCCCCAGTCGCTCTCTCCCTCTCTTCCCCCCCAGTCGCTCTCTCTCGCTGTTCCCCCCCAGTCGCTCTCTCTCTCTCTTCCCCCCCCCCAGTCGCTCTCTCTCTCTCTTTCCCCCCCCCAGTCGCTCTCTCTCTCTCTTCCCCCCCAGTCGCTCTCTCTCTTCCCCCACAGTCGCTCTCTCTCTTCCCCCCCCAGTCGCTCTCTCTCTCTCTACCCCCCAGTCGCTCTCTCTTTCTTCCCCCCCAGTCGCTCTCTCTCTCGCTTCCCCCCCCCAGTCGCTCTCTCTCTCTTCCCCTCCGTCGCTCTCTCTCTCGCTTCCCCCCGTCGCTCTCTCTCTCTCTTCCCCCCAGTCGCTCTCTCTCTCTCTTCCCCCCCAGTCGCTCTCTCTCTCTCTTTCCCCCCAGTCGCTCTCTCTCTCTCTTTCCCCCCAGTCGCGCTCTCTCTCTCTTTCCCCCCCAGTCGCTCTCTCTCTCTCTCTCTCTCTCTTCCCCCCCAGTCGCGCTCTCTCTCTCTCTCTTCCCCCCAGTCTCTCTCTCTCTTCCAACAACAACATGCCATCAAAAATCCCTCGGCACCGCCGGGCACTTCAGCTAGTATATATATATAGTACTGCTACTTTGAAGTTAGTCTTTAATAAAAATTGTGTTGGGTGAACTGATTTCCTGAAACTATTGTGAAGCAAATGAACCATGACCTTTGAGATAGAAGTAGCAATTTATTGTTATTTAAGAACATGTAGCAGTAGCAGCTGAAGTGATCATTCTGCATTGATCATGGTATTCTTGAATGGCATGGCATGCATAATTGTCCTCAGCTCTACCAGCAATACCATTGTATTAGCATCACTAGAGATTTATGCTTCATATAGCAGGAGACAAATTGAATTATAGCAAGTACTATGAAAAGCAGGAAGATGCCAATGTATTTCAGGCATCTTTCACTACATGTGCATTGTGTGTTACTTACGTGACACAGTAGAACTTTCAAAACTTCTTTTCATATTGCCAACACACTTGGCAGTAGTAAGGTTTCGTAGGATCTATGCTTTTGATGTGGGAAACATTTTGTTACATGCTGCAAGAAAGTCAAATATTTTGTTAACTTCTCTGCCTTTTGGCATAATCGTAAACATCACTTTTTCCAGGAAAGTTCTGTTCATTTTTAATTCTAATGGCTGTTTTCTGTTGGCAAAATCTTATTCATGTATACACTGCATTTTTCATTTTGTTGTTGCTTCAGGTTTAAGTCTACATCCTTGTCTCCATTCATGTCTCTTCCACACACTTGCGTCTGTTCTGGTCCATACAATAGTTTGCTCTGTAGGAGAAAGACATTTTTATTTTTGCCTGAAATCTATTTTCTAATTCTCAAATCTGATATGCTTCTAAGATCTCACAAAATGAGGTGCCGATAAAATAAGTCATTAACCATTTAAGCTTTATTTCTATTTACAGATGTTCATAAAGAAACACCACCACAGGAATGGACAAAATTTCAGTTTAAACAAAAAATTATTTTAATTTTTGGAGCTATCATATGAAGGGAATTTGTCTAAAATATGATGGTAGCCTGATTGTTGGTCATTATTTCACTTGCTTGGAATCCATGTGAAAAATCTTAGTCTAGGCATTAAGACTATTTTGGGGCATATTAATTCCAAGTTCACAAAATGTGAGATAGGTTTAAACTGGGTGAAAATCAGTGGGGTAAGAACAGCATTTTGGCCAATTTTTTTGAATGGGGTGGATCCAATTAATTTCAGTGTAGCTGCTAATCACAGAATCACAGAAACCCCACAGTGCAGATAGAGGCCATTTCGGCCCATCGAGCCTGCACCGACACATATCCCACCCGATCCCCGTAACCCCACGTATTTAATCCCCCTAACACTAAGGGTCAATTTATCATAGCCAATCAACCTAACCCGCATATCTTTGGACTGTGGGAGGAAACCGGAGCAAACCCACGCAAACACGGGGAGAATGTGCAAACTTCACACAGACAGTCGCCCGAGGCCGGATTCGAACCCGGGTCCCTGGTGCTGTGAGGCAACAGTGCTAACCACTATGCCACCGTGCTGCCCCTGAATGCTAATCCTGAATGTTGTTACATTTATACTGTGCCTTTTGCATAGCAAAAAACATATGCGTGACACTTTGCAGTTTGGGTCAGTCGTGAGTGGGAGGGTAATTAGGGCTGGTGGCCAAAGTGTGTGAGAAGACATGAGTACAGAATGGTTAAAATGTGAAGTTCTAACTTAAGCACTCAGTGACTCACAGTTCCACAGTTCCATCTCTGCTAAAGAGAGAGTGAGAGAGGCACCTGTAACATGGCATGAACCAGGAGAGAGAGTACAGAAATGATAATGCATGAACTTAGAATGGTTTGATCAACCCTGAATAATGAGCTCAGAACTGTAATGTGTTAGTTCCCAACCATCTGGTGTTGTTATAAGTACTATTTAAGTGTATGACTCTATACTTAATAAATCTATGAATGCTTGACCTCAAAATTTCAAGTACCTTATTGATTTTGAGGAATAAATAGAACATCTAATCTACAATAAAAACCATCTTCTACCAGGTAGATTTTGAGAGAGTTTTTGAACGTAGAGAGGGATGAAGAAAGGCAGAGGAGCTTCGAGAGAGAGTTTGAATGTGGAGGCAAGATGGCTGAAGGTTGGCGAGAATAAGGTCATTGGAAACACACAGTATACCAGAGTTGGATGAGGAGCGAGTGCGAGCAAGGATGTTGGACTGGGCGAAGTTTGAAACATAGGCATGATTTTTAAGTTTATGCACATTGACCGAGTATTATACATTATGTTCATCTGCATTGAAGAGATTATTGATACAGTGCACCAGAAAGCTGGTAGACTCAAACATTTATACAAAAATGTGGAAAAATAGGAGTCAGCAACAATTCCACACAATTACTGTTTACCTCAGATGGTTTAGTATTGCTAACATGGAGATGCAATTGTTGACTTTCAATCTGATGGCAGCATGCCAACCAAAAGGGTTTCATTTTTACAAGATAGAGATGACCTGTCATGCCCAGAAAATAATTCTGTTGATAAATCTGCAATATCAAAGATCAGTACATGACTCCATCAATTTTTGTCAGTCAAATGACCCCAGGTTGTTTTGACAGGATAAACAATTGGAAGACCTTTAAGTGATTGTGGGTGGCTATAATTAACAAAGATGGCTTATGATCCCACTGCACATTAATGGATGTCAGGAAACACAGGTACAACCAAACACTTAAAGTGATTGAATGTATTATGGACAAAATATGTTGTGTTCTTTCACACTGATTCCAGTGTGTAGATCACCTGACTGAGAATGATGAGGTTTTGCGGTAAGAGCCTTCCAAAGTCGAGGTACGTTTCCACGAGGGCAACCAAAGCCAGGGCTCCCTGGATGACGAAAGAGATAGAGAGTAAGATGAAGCAGAAAAAGGCGTATGGCAGATGTCAGTTTGAGAATACAGGTGAGAACCAGGCTGAATATAGAAAGTTCAGAAGGGAAGTGAAAAAGAAAATAAGAGGGGCAAAGAGAGAGTATGAGAATAGATTGGCAGCTGACATAAAAGGGAATCTAAATGTCTTCTATAGGCATATAAATAATAAATGGGTAATAAGAGGAGGGGTGGGGCTGATTAGGGACCAAAATGGAGTACTTTGCATTTTTCTTTACCAAGGAAGAAGATACTGCCAAAGTCATAGTGAAAGAGGAGGTAGTTGAGATACTGGATGGGATAAAAATTGATAAAGAGGTGCTAGAAAGGCTGGCTGTACTTAAAGTAGATAAGTCACCAGGACCGAATGGGATGCATCGTAGGATGCTGAGGGAAGTAAGGGTGGAAATTGTGGAGGTACTGGCCATAATCTTCCAATCCTCCTTGGATATGAAGGTGGTGCCAGAGGACTGGAGAATTGCAAATGTTACACCCTTGTTCATAAAAGGGTGTAAGGATAAACCCAGCACTACAGGCCTGTCAGTTTAACCTCGGTAGTGGGGAAGCTTTTAGGAATGATAATCTGGGACAAAATTAACAGTCACTTCGGCAAGTGTGGATTAATTAAGGGAAGCTAGCACTGATTTATTAAAGGCAAATCGTGTTTAATAACTTGATTGAGTTTTTTGATGCGGTAACAGAGAGGGTTGATGAGGGCAATGCACTTGATATGATGTACATGGACTTCCAAAAGGCGTTTGATAAAGTGCCACAAAATAGGCTTGCCAGCAAAGTTGAAGCCCATGGAATAAAAGAGACACTGGCAGCATGGATACAAAATTGGCTAAGTGACAGGAAACAGAGCAGTGGTAAACGGTTGTTTATTGGACTGGAGGAAGGTACACAATGGTGTTCCCCAGGGGTCAGACTAGGACCACTGCTTTTATATTGATATATATTAATAACTTAGTCTTGGATGTACAGGGCACAATTTCAAAATTTGCAGATGACACAAAACTAGGAAGTATAGTGAACAGTGAAGAGGATAGTGATAGACTTCAAGAAGACATAGACAGGCTGGTGAAATGGGCTGACACGTGGCAGATGAAATTTAACGCAGAAAAGTGCGAAGTGATACATTTTGGTAAGAAGAATGAGGAGAGGCAATATAAACTAAAGGGTACAATTCTAAAGTGGGTGCATGAACAGGGAGACCTGGGGGTATATGTGCACAAATCGCTGAAGATGGCAGGGCAAGTTGAGAAAGCGGTTAAAAAAGCATACGGGATCCTGGGCTTCATAAATAGAGGGAAAGAGTACAAAAGCAAGGAAGTTATGATGAACCTTTATAAAACACTGGTTCGGCCTCAACTAGAGTATTGTGTCCAATTCTGGGCACCGCACTTTAGGAAGGATGTGAAGGCCTTAGCGAGGGTGCAGAAAAGATTTACAAGATGGTTCCAGGGATGAGGGACTTCAGTTACGTGGATAGATTGGAGAAGCTGGGGAAATGAACATCTTGCAGAGGCCCATCAACCAGCGGCAGCAGTATGCGAGAACATTGCTGCCCGGGATGCAAGGAACGCATTCATCTTGGCCAGATTTGCTTAGCCTAGCCAATCAAGCACTTTTGCCTTGCAGCTTCTTACCAGAGCATCGACAATGGCCAAGAACCAGCGGAGTCCTAGCACTCTGACCACCATACTGACAATTGCAAGTAATCCTAAGCCCTCAATGTGGAAGTCTCATTTGCGAAATGACACACGCCACAACTGCAACAGTTGCCATCAGAATTTTTATTTACAATAACCAACTGATGGCATTTTAAAAATAAACACAACATTTCACCCAAGTGACTACCCTTGTGACTATTTGTGCATTATCTTTCTCTTACGCGTGCTCCTATGTGGTGCTTTCCCTGTGGCTTCAGCAGATGTGGAGGCCACTTGCTCACTTTCTTGCTGCTCCTGTCTCAACACCTTTGGCGGGCGTCCTCTGGGGTTGCGAACCTGTGAGGGCTCGGTCACAGTCTGCTGCTCCGGCGGCTGTGCAGGGATTGAGACACCGATCTCAGTTGGGTGGGGGCTCTGACTGAGGACTTGGCAGTGGCATGGAAGTGAGCGTGCTTGGAGAGGAGCCCCCACTTGTTCTCTGCCACCAACATCCCTCTCATGGGTCAGGTCCACCTCAGCGCTTGCAAGTGGCTTGAGAGCACCTTGCTGCACATCAGGGGGCCATGGGGACCCGTATCTGCACTAGCAGTCCTACTCAGAAGGACTTCCATGAATGTCTGGTTTCTCTGTTCAATAGCTGACCATCGCTCCTCCAGCGATGTCAGTCTATTCTGAACACTCACCATGTTTTCAACACTCTGGCGACTTAGTTCCTCCATGGCTGTAGCCATCCTCTCGTCTACTGTAGCCATCCTTTCCACGGAGTTTGCCATCCTTTCCGTGGTGCTGCGTTTATGCGCCAATGACACCACAAAGGCTCTGCTCATGTTCACGATGCACTCCTCCCTTCGTTCCACACTCAGTGTCCCTGGAGACAAAACCTGCCAGAGACTCCTGCACCTGTTTTTGGAGTTCCAGCACCGCTGTTCTTCTGGATGGACCCAGAGGCAGAGGGTCAACATGCAGCTGAGCCGAGCCAAGCCGGGAGAGTCCTGTGCCCTCCGACTAGGACTCTCCACTGCTGTCCCTGTCTCCACAATCTGCTGATGCTCACTTGTGAGCTGTGATACACCAGGTGACAACACTACTCTATCTCGCGATGGTCCCACCGAGGTGTGAGTGTCTGCGCTGGTGCTGGGTTGGCTGAATTCTGCTGAAGCTGCGCCCTCAGAGGTTGCAGCTTCCTCTGAGGAGTCTGGAGGCTCAGGCTGTTCCTCCTGGATAGTGGGGACGGGTGCTTGCGATGGTCCTGTGGGGGAGTAAAGGAAAGAGTCAGAGATATGAGGCCAAGGTTACATGCACATTGCATATTGCAGATGATCATAAGTCCATCTGTTAGAGCCTCAGAATCATGATCAGCGACTCATGCAATGTCAATGAGAGAGATGAAAAACTATTCTGTCACCAGCTTTCTCTGATGCACCCGTCTGTCCGTCCCCCATTTGCGCATCATCCTCGAATCCCACGATCTCCAGGACCGCCTCCTCCCAAGGGGTGAGGTGGGCTACTGATGGTGGCACTCCTCCTGTCCTCGCTCTTTCCCTCTTATTGTGAGCTCTCTTTTCCTGCAATGAGGGAGACAAGTGGAGTTTGAGTGAGAATGAAGGAGTGAGTGTAGAGAATCCATAGCATAGATGCTTAGAAGGAGACAAAGATGGAGTGAGTTGGCAAGACCAAGGGCCCTCCCTGTGTTTTGTAAGTTGTTTTCATAGCATCACAGTGATAGGGAGTGTAAGGGCTGCATAGTTGAATAGTTAGGTGAATGTGACCATAGAGAGGGAATGGGTAAGGGTGCAGGGATGTCACTATCAAGTGGGATGTGGAGGAAGAGGTTGCTGAAGCTGAGTGCTGGTGAGGAGAGGCAATGGGGATCAGATTGAGGGTGATGGGAAAGTCATACTCACTTTTCCAGTGCGCAGAACGTCATGTAACCTCTTCCTGCACTGAAGCCAGGTTCTGTGGATCAGCGACAACGAGTTGACCTCCTGGGCCACCAGGATCCACACAGCCTTCGTCTGCTGGGGAGGCTTCTTCCTCCCTGAAGAAGGGAAGAGCACCTCCTTATTAGCTCTTGCTCCCTCCACCAAAGCTTGCAGGGCGACGTCATCAAATCTGGGAGCAGACTTAGGTCTCCCGCTGCTCATTTTGTCTCCAGGTCCCTCTCACAGCAAAGGCCAAAAGGTTGGCAGTCTGCAGAAGAAGCAAGGCTTCTTGCTGACCTTAAATGCAGCAGCAATGATGACGTCATCGGAGGCGAGTTTCAGACTGAAAAAACTAATTGGGCCATGGGTTCCCACACGCTGGAACTCAATTGTCCAATTAGGTGAAAATCACATCATTCTCCCACATCGATTTGGAATTGGGTGGATAACACGAAAAGCAGATGACACGACCCTAGCCCGCCCCATGACAAAATCGAGCCCTATGCCTCTATTTATGAAGCCCAGGAACCTGTATGCTTTTTATACCGCTTTCTCAACCTGCCCTGCCACGTTCAACGATTTGTGCACACTTACCCCCAGGTTTCGCTTTTCCTGCACCCCCCTGCAACTCCTTAGAGCAGAGAAGGTTGAGAGGAGATTTGACAGAGGTGTTCAAATTCCTGAGGGCCGAGACAGAGTAGATAGAAACTGTTCCCATTGGCGGAAGGATCGAGAACCAGAGGACATAGATTCAAAGTGATTGGCAGAAGAACCAAAGGCGACATGAGGAAAAACTTTTTTACGCAGCGAGTGGTTAGGATCTGGAATGCACTGCCTGAAAGGGTGGTGGAGGCAGATTCAATTGTGGCTTTCAAAAGGGAATTCGATAAGTATATGAGGGGAAAAAAATTGCAGGGCGATGGAGAAAGGGCAGGGGATTGGGACTAGTTGAAGTGCTCTTGCAGAGAAGCCGGCACGGGCTCGAGGGGCCGAATGGCCTCGTTCTGTGCTGTAACCATTCTGTGATATTATGATTCTACGTCTGTACCTTTTTGTGCTGCATGCAGCATAGCATCACCATTCATTAGTACATCTAGCTCAAGGTCATTTGGGTATAGTCCTGTGCTATGGCTATGGATGTTGAGGACTACAATTGTCTCCACCAGTGTAAACTGAGCCAGATGTAGAAGGTTCACCTTTGCTGTAGAATAGTATCATAGAATCTTACAGCACAGAAGAAGGCCATTCGGTCCTTCATGCCTGTTCAATTTAGTCCGACACCCAGCTTTTTCCCCATTACCCTGCAAATTAGTCCTCTTCAAGTATGTGTCCAATTACTTTTTAAAAGGCTCTATGGAATCTGATTCCACCACCCTTTCAGGTAGTGTGTTGCAGATCTTAATAACCATCTGTGAAGAAATTTTTTCTCATTTCCCCTCTAGTTCTATTGCTAATAATTTTAAACCTTTGAACTCTGATTACTGACCTACTTGCCAGAGGAAACCGTTTCTCCCTACTTGCTCTATCAAAACCCCTCATAATTTTGAATACCTCTATTAGGTCTCCCCTTAACCTTCTCTGATCCCAGCATCTCCAATCTCCCCACACAGCTGAACTCCCTCATTCCTGGTAAACCTCCTCTGTACCCTCTCCAGGGCCTTGACATCCTTCCTAAAGTATGGTGTTCAGAAAGGTACACAATACATCAGCGGAGACCTAACCAGAGATTTGTAAAGGTTTAGCATGACTTCCTTGTTTTTGTATTCAGTGCCCCTATTTACAAAACCAAGTATCCCCTATGCTTTCTTAACCGCCTTCTCAACTTGCCCTGCCACCTTCAAAGTTTTGTGAATATGCAACCCTAGGTCCCTCTGTTCTTGCACCCCCCTCAAAATAGTACCTTTTAGATTATACTGCCTCTTCATGTTTCTCCCAAAGTGCATCACTTTCCCACATTACAACAGTGACTCCACTTCAAAAGTACTTCATTGGCTGTAAAGCGCTTTGAGAAGTCTGGTGGTCGTGAAAGGCGCTCTATAAATGGAAGTCTTTCTTTCTTTACACTTATCCACATTAAATTGCATCTGCCATGTGCCTGTCCATTTCACCAGTCTGTCTCTGTCCTCCTGAAGTCTGCAACTATCATGCTCACTATTTACTCTCTATCTACTCTATCCTCCAGTTCTCTGGCACCGCTCCAATATCCAAAGAGGATTGAAAGATTGCCAAGAAGGATTAAAAGATTGTACCTGTTTATTCTAAGAAAATCCGTTGAGTTAATAGTGGAAGCCCTCAACAACTGAAGTCACCCCTCCACATTTCTGGGTGAACAGTTGCACCACCTTCTTCTCTGCTTGTTTCTTCAGTTGCTGTGGTTCTTCTGGCCTGGTATGTTTTTTCCTGACCTCCTGCTAAGTTTTTCTTTGGCATTGTATTCAGTCAGCATTTAACATCATTCCAGGTTGAAGGAGGGAGAAATATTGATAACAGTTCTGAATATTACCCTTTTCACAATCAGGGTTGCCACCTGCCTCCTTAAATTAGATCGGCCTTGACATTTAAACTTGCCCCCAGTGGTAGGTTAAGATGCTGTGTGTTAGATCCGTGGTTCAGTGGATAAATAATTACACGGATGCTGTACATAAACAAATAACAGGTCTTTACTGGAGGAGGGTAATCTCTAGACTGGGGTACAGAGGCATGCGCACAGCTTATATACCGGTGTTGTCACTGCCGGTACTACAGTATACAGGAGCTGTAAAAAGTAGTTCTGACTTAAAGCACATACACTACAATTCCTCCCTTTTTAGATTAATAATACCCCCTTAATATTCAAATAACAATTACCATTTTTAACATGTACATTAAACAACAAAATAGATTCAGTCTTTGGGGCGGCTTCCTGACCCTTTCGGGATAGCGCCTTTCCGGAGGTTCTTGTTCTTGGTGCAGAGGCGATTCTGACTCCTTTTCATCGGGTAGTTCATCGGGTTCCACTGCTACTGGGTCTGAAGTAGATACTACCGGTATGTCGGGTTCATCCCCAGGTACTCGAGACATGGGGTTGACGCGTTCCTGTGACGCTAAGATTTGATCGACGTGGCGTCTCACAATGTTCTCCCCGACATCCACTGTGTACATTAATGGCCCCTGCCTTGTACATATCGTTCCGGGTTGCCACTTCTCTGTTCGATAGTCCCGGGCCAAGACTGGTTGCCCTACATTGAAGCTCCTTGTCGGCTTCTCGTTGATGTGCTGGAATTGTTTGTCCTCAACATTTCTTCGCACATTTGGTCTGAGCAAGTCCAGACGAGATCTCAACCTTCGGTTAAAGAACATCATGGCCGGGGTCTGGTTGGTAACTGCATGTGTCGCGTTTTGGTAGGCTAATAAGAAATTGTCCATCTTATGCTGTAGTGGAATTTCCTCATCGCACATGGCCTTTATCGCCTTCTTAAAGGTTTGTACGAACCTCTCAGCCAATCCATTGGTGGCTGGATGATACGGGGCGGATGTGTAATGCCTTACCCCATTCCTTTTCATGAATTTTTGGAACTCGTCGGACACAAACTGTGGTCCATTATCAGAGCAGATCTGCTCTGGCAACCCGTTTCTGGCAAATATGGTCCGTAGGACTGCAATCGTTTTCTCTGTAGTGGTTGAAGACATCTTTATCACCTCCGGCCACTTTGAATGAGCATCCACTGCTATTAAGAACATTGAGTCCATGAATGGACCAGCGAAATCAATGTGCACCCGTTGCCATGGAGAGGAGGGCCACTCCCATGGGTGTGGAGGGGCATGTGGTGGTGCATTTTGGACCTTCTGGCATCCTAAGCAGCTCTTAGTTAGGTCTTCGATTTGTTGATCGATTCCCGGCCACCACACATAAGCCCTAGCAAGGCTTTTCATTTTCTCTCCCCCCAGATGACCTTCATGTAGCTCATTTAGCACTCTCTCCCTTAACTTGGGTGGAATCACCACTCTGGATCCACACATCACTGTCCCCTGGCATACTGACAGCTGTTCTCTTCTGGATGAGAATGCTGGCAACAGTGAGTCGCCATGTGTTGGCCATCCCCTCACCGTCAATTCATATACCCGTGACAGCGTCAGATCATTGCGGGTCTCCTCTATATCCGCGTTTGTTACTGGCAATCGTTCAATTATTGACGAATAAAATATCTCGATAGGGTCCACTGCTGGTGCTTCCTCCACAGTAGGCAGTGGCAGGCGCGATAGCCCATCAGCGTTCCCATGCTGTCTCGTGCCTTTATATTCTATTTCATATTGATTCGCCCCTAGAAACAGGGACCATCTTTGTAACCGCTGTGCAGTCATTACTGGCACGCCCTTCTTAGGATTAAAGATGGAGACAAGTGGTTGGTGGTCAGTCAGCAAGGTGAACTTCTGTCCATGCAGATAGTGGTTGAATTTTTTTACTCCCCATACTAGGCTGAGGGCCTCCCTGTCAATCTGGGTGTAGTTGCGCTCGGCTGAGGTTAGTGACCGAGACGCAAAGGCTACTGGCCTCTCCAACCCGTCTGGGAATTTGTGCGACAGCACCGCTCCAATGCCGTAGGGTGATGCATCACATGCCAAACGAATTGGTAGTGCTGGGTTGAAATGGGCCAACACCTCTTTTGATGTGATCAATTCTTTACACTTCTGGAAAGCTCGTCTACGTTCGTCATCCCACTTCCATGGTACCCCTGTTTGCAGTTGGGTGTTCAGCGGGTGTAATACCGTAGACAAATTTGGTAAGAACTTGTGGTAATAGTTTACCAGCCCGAGGAACGACCTCAGTTGTGACACATTTTCCGGTGCTGGAGCCTTGACTACTGCCTCTATCTTGTCAGGGGACTTATGTAACCCCTCTTCATCGATGACGTGGCCGCAATACGAGATCTGTTTCTGGAAAAACTCGCACTTGTGGCGATTAGCTCGTAGCCCATATTCCTTTAATCTGGCGAGCACCTTCTCCAAGTTAGCGAGGTGATCACCGTCATTTTCGCCCATGACCAAGATGTCATTCAAATAACACTGGGTCCCTGGAATCCCTTGCAGGACCTGATCCATCGCCCTTTGCCAGATAGCCGGAGCCGAGGCTACTCCAAACACCAGCCGGTTGTATTGATAGAGACCTTTATGGGTGTTGATCGTAAGGTAATGTTTCGAAGCTTCTTCTACCTCCATTTGCAAGTACGCCTGGGCTAGATCAATTTTGGTGAAGGGTTTACCACCAGATAGCGAGGCGAAAATATCCTCAATTCGTGGAAGCGGATATTGCACCGTGTGAAGGACTGGGTTCACTGTCACCTTAAAATCCCCACAGATGCGGACCTTCTTTGGTTCCCCAGGTGTATTACTCAACGACCTCTTCATTACAGTGGGCAGTGAAGGCTCAGTGTTGTGTATATTCAAGACAGAGATCGATAGATTTTTGGATATTAAGGGAATCAAGGGATATGGGGATAGTGCAGGAAAATGGAGATGAGATAGAAGATCAGCCATGATTTCATTGAATGGCGGAGCAGGCTCGAAAGGCCGAATGGCCTACTCCTGCTCCGATTTCATATGTTCTTCGTTCTTGTTTATCCAGACTGATCAGCAGAAATCAAGAAGGGAGATAAGTCATTTCTTCTGCCTTTTTGTGGCAAAAGCTATTCCTCTAGCTCAATATCACAAGGCTATAATAGGGAAGGAAATTTGTCAATTGTTGGGGGGAAAAGCAACATCTCAAACCAAAATTGATTGTTCTCCGCACCCAGCTGTGATTATTTGTCATTGAAATTCATTGTTTGTAGTGTACCAGTGGATGCGTTTATTGTTATTCACTTCACACTTTGTAAGAGTGGGTGGTAGAAACTGTATTTGGTGGCTACCCCACATATTTTGAAACCAATTTGTTTTTTCCAGTGGGACAGCATTTACAATCTTTGGTAGTGCCTTGACCTTGGGAGCTGGATTTAAATTAGTGCAGCTTTTGTTAAAGTTGTTGGAAATATTGATTATCCAGCTGAATCCATCATTATGATTCCCAAAATACCAAAGACTTTGATGCACTTTAATTTTAACACCCATTCTGAACATGGATTTTACATTTCTCTGCTCCTTGTCTGCAATTTTCTAACTATTTATTTGAATGAATGGAAAATTAAAGGCTAGGGAATGCAGAAGTGGAAATTCCAGCCAGGATGTTTAAACCAACACAGAAAACAGGCATTAAACATTATCTTTCTAGAAAGTGTGATGAAGGCAGTGCTGCCCAAGTACTGGCTGGGTGCCATTAATATGAGCGATATGTATTTCCATGTCTCATCAAGATTAATACACTGCGAGTACAGAAGACTCTTGCTGTAAGGTACTACCTGGGAGCTAGCCAAACAATCCATTAAGGTGGAGTTTGGAGAAATCTGTGCAGTAATTCATTTCAACAAAAAAACTTCTTTCTTCAATTTTTAGTGGATTTTTCTCCAACTCTTCAGATGTCCTCACACTACAACTCGTACTCTGTGAAGCAAGTTGGGAAGGTGATTTATTGCCAGGCAATAAATACAGCAGTGTTTCTTTTTAATACAGGCGATGCACAATTTGGTGTCAGATGACTCTTCACCCTTCTTGTGAGGAAGCGCTCATTGGAGTTGAGCCTGTTCTTGTTCCCTTCGGCTTATTTAGCTGCCAAATTTTAAGGGGGATTCTCACAATCGGGGAGTCAAATTATGTCATAGTTATCTATTGTGTTCAAAAACAATGAACTGGCATTTATGTGGACTTGCAGAATGCATTTGACAAGGTTCCACATAAGAGACTGTTAACAAAAATGGGAGCACATGGAATTGAACGTATCATATTGGCTTGGACAGGAAATTGGTTAAGAGGTAGGAGACAGAGTGTAGGGATAGTGGGTATGTACTCAAATTGGCAGGATGTGACTAGTGGTGTCCCCCAGGGATCTGTACTGAGGCCTCAACTTTTCACTATATTTCTAAATGACTTGGATGAAGGAATGGAGAGCTGTGTATCTAATTAAGCTAAGACACAAAATTAGATGACACAGTAAATAGTGTTGACGGGAGCAGAAAGTTGCAAAGATTAAGTGAGTGGGTAAAACTGTGGCAGATGGAGTTCATTGTGGGAAAGTGTGAGGTCATCCACTTTGGACCAGAGAAAGATAGATCAATATTTTCTAAATGGTGAGAAGCTGGGAACTGTGAATGAGCAGAGATTTAGGGGTCCAAGTACAGAAATCATTAAAAGCTAGTGGACAGGTACATAAGATTATTTAAAAGTTAATGGAATAATGGAAGTTACGTTAACAGCTGTATAGAGCTCTGGTTAGACCCCATGTAGAGTACTGCGTTCTGCCCTGGGCACCGTGCCTCAGGAAGGAGATATTGGCCTTGGAAAGGTGCAGTGCAGATTCACCAGAATGATACTGGGGTGAAAAGGGATAAATAATGATGACACATTGCATAGACTAGACTTGCATTCCTTGAATATCGAAGATTAAGGGGTGATCTAATTGATGTGATTAAGATGATCAAAGGAATTGATGGGGTAGATAGAGAGAAACTATTTCCTCTGGTGGAGGAGACCAGAACTAGGGTGCAAAGCCTTAAAACTAGAGCTAGGCCATTCAGGTGTGATGCCAGAAAGCACCACTTCACACAAATGGTAGTGGAAATCTGGAACTCTCTTCCCCCAAAAAGCTTTTGAAACTAGGTCAGTTGAAAATTTCAAAATTGAGATTGATCGATTTTTCTTAGGCAAGGGTATTAAGGTTTACGGAGCCAAGGCGGGTCGATGGATACAGATCAGCCATGAACTAATTGAATGGTGGAACAGGCTCGAGAGGCTGAATGACCTATTCCTGTTCCTTTGTACGTATGTTGGATATGTAAAATCTGATCAATTTATTTTTCAGTGAAATACCTCTTTGAATATAAGTTTATATTGATTATGTAATTAAATCTATGCTGCAGTTTTGTGCATTAATACATTTAAAAGCCAACTTTAACAATATGTTAAAGTAGTAGAAGAAAGAACGATAATGAGTAAGGACATTAAAGTCATAGAGTGAGTGAAACGAATCCACCTGGATGGTACAGTAGATGAGAAACTATAGTTCTGAACAGTGAACTAAGATACTGGGACTTTTTCTACTGGAGAAAAGAAGGCTATGAAGAAACTTTAAATAGAGATTTTTAAGTTTATGAATGGTTTTGATAGGGTGAATAGGATAAGACTATTTCTTCAGATGATGGCATAAAAACTCATATATCCAAATTTGCCAAAGATAGGTGGAATTGTAGGCAGTGTAGATGGAAACATAAAATTACAAAGAGATATCAACAGATTAAGTGAATGGACAAAACTGTGGCAAATGGATTTCAGTGTAGGCAAATGTGAGGTCATCCACTTTGGACCTAAAAAGGATAGAACAGGTGAAAGACTAAACACAGTGGAGGTCCAAAGAGACTTGGGGGTGCCAGGTACATCGATCATTAAAATATCATGAACAGGTACAGAAAAATAATCAAAAAGACGAATAGGATACTGGCCTTTATATCTAGAAGACTAGAATACAAGGCGGTAGAAGTTATGCTGCAGCTATACAAAACCCTGGTTAGACCACACCTGGAGTACTGTGAGCAGTTCTGGGCACCACACCTTGGGAAGGATATATTGGCCTTGGAGGGAGTGCAGCGTAGGTTTACCAGAATGATACCCGGACTTCAAGAGTTAAGTTACGAGGAGAGATTACACAAATTAGGGCTGTATTCCTAGAATTTAGATGGTTAAGGGGTGATCTCATAGTCTAAAAATTAGAGCCAGACCTTTCAGGAGTGAAATTAGGAAACACTTCTGCACACAAAGGGTGGTAGAAGTTTGGAACTCTTCCGCAAACGGCAATTGATGCTGGATCAATTGTTAATTTTAAATTGGAGATTGGTAGCTTTCTGTAAACCAAAGGTATTAAGAGATATGGGCCAAAAATGGGAATATGGAGTTAGGTCGCAGATCAGCCATGATCTCATTGAACGGCTGAATGGCCTACTCCTGTTCCTATTTCCTATGTTCCTCTGATTGGGGAGTCAGTGACTAGGGGTCATCAATTTAAAGTTGTCACTGTGAGGAGAGAGGTTAGGAGAAATTTCTTTACGTTTAGAATTATTAGAACATGGAACTCTTTGCCACAGGGAGATAGTTCAGGTGGAGACCATTGCATCTTCTAAGGGTTGAGTAGATGAACGTTTGAAGCAAAGGAAGATGTAGGGCTATGAGGAAAGAACAGGGCAGTGAGATTAGCTTTGGGTTGCTCTATGAAAGTCCCAGCACAGATATGATGGGCCAAATTGTCCCCTTCTTCGCTGAGAATGTTAATGGTTCCAAAATATATATTTTCAAACCTCATGATTTTGCACAGATTTTTGAAAATTTTGAAGTTAATGAAAACCTGGCATAACTTATTTATGCATTGTTTCTTTTTCAGTAACAGATGAGCTGTTTTGTCATTTATTTACCACTGATTACCCACTGTTAGTACAAATGAGCTATCCAGTCCCAAGCCATGATGTGAAGGCCTTGGAGAGGGTGCAGAAAAGATTTACGAGAATGATTCCAGGGATGAGGGACTTCAGTTACGTGGATAGACTGGAGAAGCTGGGGTTGTTGTCCTTCGAACAAAGAAGGTTGAGAGGAGATTTGATAGAGGTATTCAAAATCATGAGGGGTCTGGACAGAGTAGATAGAGAGAAACTGTTCCCATTGGCGGAAGGGTCGAGAATCAGAGGACACAGATTCAAGGTGATTGACAAAAGAGCCAAAGGCGACATGAGGAAAAACTTTTTTACGCAGCGAGTGGTTATGATCTGGAATGCACTGCCTGAAAGGGTGGTGGAGGTAGATTCAGTCGTGGCTTTCAAAAGGGAATTGGATAAGTGCCTGAGGGGAAAAAATTTGCAGGGCTACGGAGAAAGGGCGGGGGATTGGGACTAGCTGAAGTGCTCTTGCAGAGAGCTGGCACGGGCTCGAATGGCCTCCTTCTGTGCTGTAACCATTCTATGATTTTATTATACAGTATCCATGTGTTCAGTTGGCCCTATGAAGTGGTGACTGTAGAATTGGAGCCCAAAGAAACATTATTATACTGGTCATGATGGTTGAGGCAATCATCCAGTGCAGTGATGAGAAGGCAAGCAGAAGCACAATAATGGCCCGGAACTTGTGGTCCTGATGACGGCAAACTGGCAGCGTTCGTCATCACTTCGCCTTTGAAACTGACCGCAACTTCAGGATTTAGTGCATGCGCAGCCTAATGCGGAAATCCTGAAGTTGCGGTTTGTCATTCACTGCTCCCCCACAGGCTGCGCTGTGGACACCCCCACCCCGAGCTGGCAATCAGTGAAATCACTGATCTGATGAAAACTTCCCCTTTTCCAAACGAATATCTCTGTTAGAAACCCTGTAAAAAGTTAGAACCATTCAAATGAGGTGTAACTGGGTTTTTAATGGCAATCTGAGTAATAATTACTGATAAACAACTGTTGTGGCCCTGAAAAATTAACTTTATATTGGTGGAATGTCAAATTTCTCCATTAAGTTAAAAAATTATTAGATTTTAAAATTAACAAACATTAAAAAAAAAAGTTTTGAAAAGTTTGTTCATGATATTTCAGCTTCTACTTTAACTCAGTATATGTAAAAAATCTTCTTCGCTCTCTAAATTTTTAAAAAAGTGATTATTAGTGCTTTATATTTCTTGGTTCCCTGTCTGTTAGAATTGGTTGCTTAGCAGCTCGCACTAGGGGATTCCCACTATACTATGTTGATTTCAGCTGCACGCCGGAAAAGCTGATCTTTGTGGGAAGCTTACTTCAGGGCCAGCAGTGAACACCTTCGCTTCACCGCTGACCGCAAATTACGGGCCAATATTTTCCAATGGGAGAAGCATTAGCAACGTAATAACCTTCAATTCTAAACATTTTTTTAGGGAAGACTGTAGGAAAAGTGCCACTTCTTTATTCAGAAGTGAGAACCACCATTAGTTTCTTGCATGTGATGCATGCTTTTATTCTTTAAAAGCAGCGTCATTAGCTTTTGTGAACAGGGGCTTATACATTTCTGAAAAAAGAGTTGGAAACTGTCAGTTTTTTTTTAGATCTAACAATTCTAGCAATCTTTTCATCCTGATGTCATTGGTTCAACCCAATTGGAACTTTTTTGTTCTATTTAATTTTCAAATTTGTTTTTCTGTTCTGTAAGATGCAATGCATGTACATTATGTGTTGCAGTACCTGTAGTCATTACAAATGATGTAACTCTAAGTGATACTTTATTTGAATTTGTTTGAACAAAGATCAAATCATTTTTCTTTCATTAAAATTGTTACTTTTTCAAAATGAATGGCCATTAAATGCATTATGAATTCAGTGAGGTAAACTTAGTATATTGGATCATCCCTACACATTCACAATGTTAAATAGAAAACACTGAAGTAATCTACCTTTTTAAAACATTTGGAAGTGACAGTTTTTTTTAATAAAAATCTTGATGAAACTTAGTTGCATAAAAGCTGAATTGTATAAATCAATGTACAGCAGAGATGTTACATACTTCCCCCATCTTATGCTGGAAGATGGTTCTGTGGGCAGTTACAGCCCTTTGGCAACTCATCCACGTGGTTATTCACCATGTGTGAGCCCAGGCAGTAACTGTTGGCAACTATTTAACCATAATAGGGCACAGAGTCCATGGCCGGAATTTTGCAAGTCCTCAGAGTGCGGGATTGGAGGTGGGACCTCTGTCAAAATCGCAAAGATTGACCGGGTAGGAAACCCGCTGTCAACCCGACTCCAATCAATCTTCCCAAGTGTCGGGTTCCCAATTTGCGCATGGACCCGACACTTAGCGGAGGGAAGAGGATTATAGCCACTTACCCGGCTGTTAACAGGTACTTGATACTTGTTAACAGGCTCTTTTTCAATTTTGACACTTCTGCCTCGGGTTCCCCGACGTCCAGACACCACACAGGTAAGTGTGGCGTGTTGTGAGTCTGCTGTAATGTTTCTGCATTGATGACAGCTGCAGAAGTGGTGTGAAGGATCCAATGGTGCACTGGTGAGTTTCAGAGGTAAGAAAATGTTGGGAAAATCATTTTTAATGCATTTACACTTTTGTGTAGGTAACCAGTTTTGAATTGGTTGTCTAATGCCATCTCATTGGGAGAGCCTCTCTCACCAGTGACAGATCACTTCTGTAACCTCACCTGCAGTTGCCATCTGTTCTAGCCTATAGAGGGAGTCATTGGAGAGCCTGGGTGCAAGAGCTCACCTTTGTACAGTGATTGTCAGTGTTTGTAGCACCTCAATACTGAAAAACACTGAGAAATAAGCTGTCAAAGAAAAATTGTGTGTGGTCCCTTTAAGAAAACCGGCAGATGACGCATCATCAAATTACATCTTCTCACCGGCTTCCTCTTAATTGGCCAGCAAGCCCGCAGGGCGGGCTTAACAAGGCCAGTCGATGTAAAATCACGTCCGTGGGCCGGACGCAGTTGGGGGCGGGACTGGAATCAGGAAACCAGCTGACCTGCTCCCAAGCCACATCCATTTACAAAATCACGGCCCATACATCAACACGTGCAGTTTCCAGCATTCAGTAGGGATGAGTGTCCCATCGCTCATTGACCAACATAAACGATCAACACCAGTGAAATGTGCACAGATCGCAGGTTTTGACACTGAGACCTTTTTGGTTCCACAATGTACTGCATTTACATAATGAGCTACTGAGTGAGTAATTTATAAATATTAAATTTGCATCACTGGTGCCATCTTAGGAAATTAAACATTACTAAGGCAACGTGTGTACAGTTGAAGCTCTATCACATGATTGTAGATAATTATTAAAAAATCATGTAGAATTGGCAGGATCCAGAAGCATTTGTATACAAAAATCTGATTTTGGATCCCAGGCTTCAATGACATTCACCATCGCCATCCAGTGGAAAACGGATTCTATTTTTCTTGACTGGACTATCTGCAATATGCAGGTTCATGTCCTCAGGAGATCCATTTCTTTACCAATAATGTGTACCTCCTGGCAGGTCAACAAAAAATAGCATGGAGATGTTTGCAAGCTCAACTTCCCTCCCATTCCTGGACAATACAATGATTAGAGGTGTCCTAACCATGCTGGAAATGTATCTGTGCAGATGCTAAGTGAGGGCAGGGCCAGTTTTAACTGTGATGGCCACATACTGTAGTCAGATAGCACACTGGCACTCACTGACTCGGCTCTTGGGAGAGGTACTAATACTCCGAGGGATCAGACCACAGCATGAGACACTATTTTCAGAAAAGGAGGGCAAAAGGGGAAAACATACATACTCCCTCAGGAATGAAACATATTTCCATCTTCATATCATAGTGAGTAAAACATTTTAAATGAAAACAAATGGCCAAAAATAACCATCTCACTTGCACTGTTGCCCATAGCATTGGAAAAGCCATCATTCTTTTAAAGAAAGAAAGACTTGCATTTATATAGCGCCTTTCACGACCATCGGACGTCTCAAAGCGCTTTACAGCCAATTAAGTACTTTTGGAGTGTAGTCACTGTTGTAATGTGGAAAACGCAACAGCAAATTTGTGCACAGCAAGGTCCCACAAAAATCAATGTGATAATGACGAGATAATCTGTTTTTGTTATGTTGGTTGAGGGATAAATATTGGCCAGGACACCGGGGATTCCCTTACTCTTCTTCGAAATAGTGCCATGGGATCTTTTACGTCCACCTGGGAGAGCAGACAGGGCCTCGGTTTAACATCTCATCTGAAAGACGGCACCTCCAACAGTGCAGCACTCCCTCAGCACTGCACTGGAGTATCAGCCTAGATTTATGTGCTCAAGTCTCTGGAGTGGGACTTGAATCCACAACCTTCTGAATCAGAGGTGAGTATGCTACCAACTGAGCCATAGCTGCCACATTTAAAGGACAAATACTGGGAAGACCTAAATAGTTAAATTTAGATCTTTTTGAATAGAACTGAAATAGCCACTTTTTTTTAGTGACTATCCCAAGTTAGATTTGCAGCAATAGAATTGCAACAATTATGTTCAGACATTCCTTGAACAATGGCTTTATTGTGGGTGCACATTTTAAATTCCTACAGAAGTTAGAAAGGTATATTTATACATTTGTTATTATTTGTTATCATTGTAGTGATAAAACAGTGCAATATTTTTCCTTTTCTTCTTCCCATACCGTCAAAAAATAAAATATATTTGGAAATGCAGCATGCATTGGATCTAGGATACAATGCATGTTATTGTTAAGGGTGACTGGATTGTGAAAAGGAGTGTGAACTATTTACTAGTCTGTCGCTGGTGATAGCAACAAGGATACTTTGATCAGAAATAGTCTGATGAAGACAATATTATAGTTGCCTCAACGTCAGCAACCTTTAGCTTTCTGGAAAACATTACCCTCGTTCTATCTGGCTCAGTCCAGACACAGACTTTTCCTTTAACACAAGACCTGCAATAAGCCACAATGAGTATTCCTTACAGCTTCAAATTTGCCCTAATATTAGCCTGTGCTGTTCATTGTGATTGTTTCTACTCTTATCACGTCACAAAGTCTGTTGTAGTAAGATTACACACACTTACTGCTTTCTGCTTAAACGGTCTGTTGTACAACTGTCTGGGTTGCATCAGTCTCCTATATCTACTTTTTGCAGTCTGTCAGATAGATACAGCAGTGAATACTTACATATTTAAGTGATGATTGAGTGCATACTTTATGCTTCTGACAGTGAAAAACAGCACTAAATAACAGTCCCATCTTAATTCAAAATAAAATATTAACTGACCAGACACCACTTAAATTTATGGCTTTTTGCCAGTCACTATTAAATGTGACTAAATTGTTATCTTTTATATGCAGCTGTTAACATAAAGGTTGCATTCAGACCGGGTTTAGCATGTTCATTACATACATTTTATGTCTTTTTTAATGTTTTCTGGGCAATGTGTTTCCAGATCACTCCATCAAAGTGTTTTTTTAAGATTAAAATTATGGGGATTTTGTTTCTTGGCTTATTTGGAAACCTGACTAATTTCAGCAGATCTTTGGAGACGTAGGGGTGGATTTTGCCAATGGGAAGCTTTTGGAGGTGGGACTCCCACTTGTCGGGTTTCAGTCCTGCCTCCAACAACTTCTGGCCAACCCACGCTATTTTCCCTTGATTGACCTTGTTAAGCCCACCCACCTTGCTTAGCAGACCAATTAAGGGAAAGCCGGTTGCAGAGAACGTCAACATATGACTTTTGACAGATGAATTGTCATCGTTTGACAGCTCTGTGAAGCTGTCAAACATTGACATTCTCTGTAGTTTGATGAGATCTTGAATACAAGACCTCATCAAACTTCTTTCTTCTACAGAAATGAGATGGTTGTTGCATCTGAGAATGCAACAACCACCTGTCATTCCCAACGCGGCAGTCCAAGACTCTCCGCATACACACCGACTGAAGCCTTCAGGAAGAAACAAAGGTAAGTACACTTTTAATAACACTTTGCACTTACCTCAGATACTCACCTCTACACTCTTGCACGCATTACTTACCTTCACAGGACAGTTCCCCCCCCCGCCCGTCTCCCGCAGACCCCCTACTCGCTGAGCTGAGCTGAGCTAGTGGGTTTCGGAGCCTTCGGGAAGCCCGCACTTGTGAGGGCAAAAAGGGGATAATCCTATTTTCTGCCTGTTAACTACCTGTTAACATGCAGTTAATAGGCTTTAATCCCTTCCCACCTCCAAGGAGATGGGACCTGGCGCGGGATGGCTACCCGCCTCCTGGCAGGATGGTATGGAGGCAAGTTGAGGGCGGATTGGGCACCTGCCCCCAAATTCTGCCATTTTCCCGGCAGTCCCGCCTCCCCAGGGCTGGCAAAATCGCCCCCAAGGAATCATTAGTTTGCAGATGCTAGGATTTTTTTCTCTGCTATAAATAGGGTTTTTTGTTTGATCTGTTGATTTGAGCCTGACGGTGTGTGGAACTTTTGAGAATTCAAAAGTGCAGTAACATCATAAGATTTACTAGTGGTTTTGATCTTTGTTGTTTCTCTCAAGAGTTCAGACTCTTGAAATTCAATTTGAAGAACGGAAGTATACATGTTTAAACCAAGGGGTAGTTCTGTCACTCGTTACCCAGCTACACTAATAAGTTCTGTTTGAAGTGACTTCTATTACTATTACAAACTTTGATGGTAAGTTTCAGTATCTTAGTTGTGTTGAATTGTAAGTCTATTTGTAACATGTCAGACTTTTGGAGTAAGAGGAGGGACGTGCAATGGCCCAAAAATCTGTAGGCTTGCTTTCCCTGTGTAAGTGTCGGTGTGAACCTACAGGGAATCTTCAGAGTATCTGGTGTCAGGGCGAGATTCCCTAATTTGAAATGGCTGGCAGGCACCCACGCAACTATGGCCACATCTCAGGCACTTGCCAGAGTGGGTGTCCGGTAATGTGGCACTGGACAGTCACTCGCTCTTCAGCCATCAGTCTTGGCCCTGGCCTAACAGAAGTTTGTCAAAGAGCCTATCAGCTCCCTTTATAAGGAGATTGATAACTCCTTTTCAAATGGCTATTTTCTTCAGAGCTTCAAGACAGTACTCCAGCCTAGATCACCCCAGGTGGGGCCCCACTAACACCAGCTCAAGAATCAATGTGTTTGTTGAATCTGGTATAACCCCACTCGGCATAACCTGGCCTGGGAATTCCGTCCGCCTCATCAACTCACCCCCTCTGACATCAAGGGCCATGTTGGGGTGGACAGAAATTCCTCCCCAAACAAGCCCATGTTGAAACGACCAGAGGAGGCTGGGACCCAGCTTTTCCAGGTTTCTGCTTGCTCCTTCGCTGCACACTCAGCAGAATTATGCCAGGTGCGCATCACCAGATATGCAGATTTTTGACCTGAATATGTTTCAAAATTTCTGCCCTGCCCTGTGAAGAGACAGCTGTTGCCTTATCATTCCCCCACCCAGCTCATCCTACTGACTATGATAGCAAAATTCTGCGGATGCTGGAAATTCGAAATAACAACAGAAAACGCTGGAAAAACTCAGCAGACCAGGGCAGCATCCGTGGAGAGAGAAACAGAGTTAACGTTTCAGGTTGAGAAGCTTTTGTCAGGTTCTGACGAAAGGTTCTCGACCTGAAATGTTAACTCTTTTTCTCTCTCCATGGCTGCTGCCCTGGCCTGCTGAGTTTTTCCAGCGTTTTCTGTTGTTATTCCTCCTACTGACTGATGTACTATGTTTCACCCAGTGCTATACTCTCTGTCGCCGTAGTGACCACATCTTGAGTCGCTGTGCTGAAACTTGAATACATAAGGTGCCATAATGAAATGAGTGAATCAGGTGGAGGAATGAGCCCTCTGGAAGAGCCAGGCTATTTGTCGGATGTTTTCTTCTGCAGCACTGGCAGCATCACTGAGACAGGAAGGAGCTGTACTGCTGGAGCAGGCTCCACCTGAACTGGGGTGGGACCTGCGTCCTCGAGGAAACGATAAAAAGGATTTCAATAAGACAAAGGGGAATACAAAATTGTTAGGAAAGAAGCCACAAAAAAAACAATTAGGAAGACAAAAGAGAAACTGTAAAATTTAATGATCAAGGAATATCAAAAGAAATAGTAAAATATTCTACAGACACATAAATAACAAAATAAAAAAATCAGGATAGGCATAGGGCCACTGAGGGATACACAAGATAAACCCAAAGGTAATGACAGACAAATGGCAGAAATATTAAAGAATTACTTTGCCTCAGTATTTACCAGTGAAAATAACATGGTGGACATGACATTAGAAGAAGAGATCAAAAAAGATATGGCATTTAAGATAGAAAGGAGGGAGATAATTGATAAACTAATCAAACTTAGAAAGGATAAAACCGCTGGTGCGGATGGATTGCATCTACCCATGTTAAAAGAAGTTAGGGAAGAGATAACAAAGGCATTATTACGCACACACACATATATATATACAAATTCATTAGAAAAGAGAACAGTGCCAGAGGAGTGGCGGACAGCTAATGTGATTCCCATATTTAAAAAGAGAGATAGAGCAAGTCAAGGAAACTATAGACTAATTAGCTTAATGTCAGTGGTAGGAAAGATAATGGAATCCTTACTCAATGATGTAATAGAAAAACATCCAGAAACTGAAAATAGAATAAAGAGTAGTCAGCACGAATTTCAAAAGGGAAGGTCATGCTTGACCAACCTTATTGAATTATTTGAAGAAGTAACAGAAAGGATAGACAAGAATAATGTAGTAGACGTAATGGGGGTGAAATATGATTAAACTTAAAAACGGGCGCGGGAATCGCAATGCACGATCTGCCCGTTGAAAGGAGTTCAGGCAGCACATAAAATTCACTTCAAAAAGTACTTCATTGGCTGTAAAGCACTTTGGGATGTCTGGTGGTCATGAAAGGCACTATATAAATGCAAGTCTTTCTTTCTTTCTTTACTTTACACGATTGCTCTGCACAGCCCAGAGCTAAACATGCTGCTGACAGGCTGTGCGCTCAGCAGAGGGCCAAAGTTCGTGATGTTCGCGCAAGGCTAGCTTAACTTAAAGCTAGCCTGCGCCTCTTAAAGGTGAGCTGCCTTCTGGTGATGAAAAATGTTAAAACAGCTTCAGCACTAACCCAAATGGCTGAACAGGCCAAGGAAAGGGCACCCAGGGTCCCGGATGCAGCACTCGAGGCCTTTGTGCAGGGGGTGAACACGCAAAGAGAGGCCCTCCTGAAAGAAGGATGTGGGACCAGATCGACGAGGCGGTCACTGCCAGCAGTGTTGCCCCCAGAACGTCTCTCCAGTTCCCAAAGAAGTTTCACGACCTCAGACAAGTGGTCAAGGTCAGTGAATGCATCTTAAAAGCAGGCTCCTACCAACTGCACCACCAGCCTCACACATTGCTCAATGCATGACACCACCAAAACTCACCTACCAACAATCTCTACCAAACACGAGACACACCACACTTCATCTCATCCTCACACACTAACAACTGCTGCAAGCCTCACACCCACATTCCACAGCTTGAACACAGTCAGTTATTCAACAATGACAGCCACATCACCCAAACACATTACACCACACTCACTGACCCACTTCCCTTTCTCTTGCAGGAAAAGGTGGCGCATAACCAGCACCAGAAAACCTTATCCGGTGAAGGACAGGCTCACCTGCATCACCTTATCCCTTTGGAGGAGATGGTGCTGGCCATTCTTGGCAGGGGCATGGCCTAGCCTGTGGCCAGCGGCGGGGCTGAAAGAATACAAGATGCCAGTATCCTCATAAGTTGTCCTCCTTCTCACATCCCGCTTCCCCCTCATCCCACAATCTCTTCTGATTTACAAGCTGCACATGGTGTAAGCATGCACCTTTTACTTTATCCCCCTCCCTTCCCCTCGCCACAACCCAACCCTTGTGCCTTCCTCATTTCAGACACCCAAGAAATCCAAACTGCCCAGCCAGTGGTTGAAGAAGAGGAAGAGAGTGAAGAAGAAGAAACACTGTTACTTGATTTCACACTCCCAGCCACAAGCTCCTCAATGTCGTCTTGCAAGACCATTTGCAGTGTCCCCCACTGAATGTCAGCAGCCTTCCACCAGCCATGCTGCAACCACTAGGGTAGCACTGCATAGGAGCACTAGGATAGACAAAGGCACATGGAAGACAGTCACTAAGGGAATGCACAAGGGTGATTGGTTGATATTTTGGTGTAATACTGGATGCATATGTGGATAAAGTTGGATTGGAAAGTTTGCTTTTTGGTGGCTTTTATTTCAGCATTGTGGAAAAGAGGATGCTGTGATGGTCAGTAACAGAGGGAAGGTAAGCTGTGGGACAAATGTTGAAAGGGGAATTGGGGTTGTGTTCACTGGTACCGCAGGCGGATAATTTGATCCTTAATATCCTGGCCAGAAAGAGGCTGTCTTGGTTGTCTCCTTCCTTCTGCTTCCTCTTTCTCCGATTCCTCCTCGTCTGCCCCCTCCTCCCCCACCTCCACCTCCCTCTGAAAGCAGCTTGTCCACTTTGCTGCCTCTGCTTCATCTCCATGTCATGCTGCAGCCCAAAGGGAACTTCAACTAGAGCCCCCAGGACTGGGAGCAAGTGGTGTTCTCAGAGGCCTTCCTTTAAGAGCCAAAGCCTTGCAAACGTCCAGCAGCACTCCCTGCACACTTTAAGAACTTTTAAAATGTCTTACACAAAGCCACTACTCAAAAAAATGTACGGGGAACAGTACAAATGCAAAATCAACACTTGCCTCAAAGTTGCATGTGTTCTTTTAAGTAGTGCTGGTGGAGGATCTGTTGTGCAGCTGAACACATGTTCAGCTGTGCGTGCTTTGGAGAGGCCATGCATTTGAGCGGTGATGTCCAAAATAGCATGGTTGTGTGTCAATTCAGCGTTGCACACTGATTTAAGTCACGATCTGCCTCATTACCATTTTTCTAGCGAACGCAGGCAATGGCTGCGCTGCTGACCTGCCCAAAATGGCTGCCACTGCCAACTGCACTGGAAGTTGACGGAAGCAATTCGGCTGCCATTTTTTTTAATGAAACCGGCCTTAACAGGCAGCACTAAGATACCGAATTTCATGGCCAATATATTTGGATTTTCAAAAGGCCTTTGATAAAATACCGCATAGTAGACTCATAACAAAGGGGCGGGGGGTGGGGGGGTGGTGGTGTTTGCTAGTGCTGTTTGGGAGGGTTTAAACTAATTAAGCTGGGGAATGGTCACTAGGATGTAGCATTAGAAAGGAGAAACATGGTGCGCAAAAGAGTGGGAGATGCAGATAGCACTAGAGTAAGAGATAGTATGGTATTAGTTGGGGTCAGACTAAGAGAAGATATAAGAAGGTCTAAGATAGGTATACAGTGCATGTTTGTAAATGCATGAAGCATAGTAAATAAGGTTGGTGAGCTGCAGGCGCAAATAGCCATATAGGAATATGATAACGGAGACCTGGCTCAAAAAAGGGCAGGATTGGGTCCTAAATATTCCTGGATATAAGGTGTTCAGGAAAGATAGGAAAGGAAAGAAAGGAGGTGGAGTGGCAGTATTGATTAAGGAGAATATTAGTGTTGGAGAGAGAGGATGTCCTGGAGGGGTCAAGGACAGAATCTATTTGGTTAGAGTTAAGAAACAATAGAAGTGCCATGACACAACCAGGTGTATTCTATAGGGCACCTACTAGTGGGAACGATATAGAGGAGCAAATTTGCTAGGATATTAGAGAGATGCAAGAACTATAGAGTAGTGATAACGGGTGACTTCAATTATCCTAATATAGACTGGGATAGTAATAGTGTAAAGGGCAGAAAGGGGGAAGAATTTCTGAAGTGTGTTCAGGAGAACTTTCTTGATCAGTACGTTTCCGGCCTAACGAGGAAGGAGGCATTGCTGAATCTGGTTCTGGGGAATGAGGTGGGTCAGGTGGATCAAGTGTCAGTAGGGGAACATTTAGGGAACAGTGATCTTGGTACCATAATGTTTAGGTTAGCTATGGAAAAGGACGGGGAGCAATCTCGAGTCAAAATACTTAATTGGAGGAGGGCCAATTTCAGTGTGTTGAGAACAGATCTTGCCCGGGTAAATTGGAATGAAAGATTGGCAGGCAAAACTGTAATTTAACATGGGCTACCTTTTAAAGAGGAGATGCCTCAAGTACAGTCGAGGTACATTCCCACAAGGGGGAAAGGTAGGGCAACCAAAGCCAGAGCTCCCTGGATGATGAAAGAGGTAGAGAGTAATATGAAGCAGAAAAAAGGGGCGTATGACAGATATCAAGTTGAGAATAAACAGGAGAACCAGGCTGAATACAGAAAGTTCAGAGGGGAAATGAAAAAGGAAATAAGAGGGGCAAGGAGGGAGTGTGAGTATAGACTGGCAGCTAACATAAAAGGGAATCCAGAAGCCTTCTATAGGCATTTAAATAGTAAACGGGTAGTAAGAGGAGGGGTGGGGCTGATTAGGGACCAAAATGGAGGCAGAGGGCATGGCAGAGGTACTAAATGAGTACTTTGCATCTGTCTTAACCAAGGAAGAAGATGCTGCCAAAGTCATAGTGAAAGAGGAGGTAGTTGAGAAATTGGATGGGATAAAAATTGATAAAGTGGAGGTACTAGATAAGTCACCAGGAGCAGATGGGATGCATCCTAGGATGCTGAGAGAAGTAAAGGTAGAAATTGCGGAGGTACTGGCCATAATCTTCCAATCCTCCTTGGATATGGGGGTGGTGCCAGAGGACTAGAATGTTGCAAATATTACACCCTTGTTCAAAAAAAGGTGTAAAGATAAACCCAGCAACTACAGGCCAGTCAACTTAACCTCATTGGTGGGGAAGCTTTTAGAAATGATAATCCAGGACAAAATTAACAGTCACTTGGACAGGTATGGATTATTTAAGGGAAGCCAGCATGGATTTGTTAAAGACAAATTGTATTTAGCTAACTTGATTGAATTTTTTGATGAGGTAACAGAAAGGGTTGATGAGGGCGATGTGGTGTACATGGACATCCAAAAGGCCTATGATAAAGTGCCACATAATAGGCTTGCCAGCAAAGTTGATGCCCATGGAATAAAAGGGACAGTGGCAGCATGGATACGAAATTGGTTAAGTGACAGGAAACGGAGAGTAGTGGTGAACGGTTGTTTTCAGACTGGAGGAGGGTACACAGTGGTGTTAGCAAGGGGTTGGTACTCGGACCATTGCTTTTCTTGATATATATTAATGATTTGGACTTGGGTGGACAGGGCACTATTTCAAAATTTGCAGATGACACAAAACTTGGAAGTATAGTGAACAGTGAGGAGGATAGGGATAGACTTCAAGAGGACATAGACAGGCTGGTGGAATGGGCGGACACGTGGCAGATGAAGTTTAACGCAGAAAAGTGCGAAGTGATACATTTTGGTAGGAAGAATAAAGAGAGGAAATATAAACGAAGGGATACAATTCTAAAGCAGGTGTAGGGACAGAGAGATCTGGGGCTATATGTGCACAAATCATTGAAGGTGGCAGGTCAGATTGAGAAAGCAATTAAAAAACCATACGGGATCCTGGGCTTCATAAATAGAGGCATAGGGTACAAAAGCAAGGAAGTTATGATGAACCTTTATAAAACACTGGTTCGGCCACAACTGAAGTATTGTGTCCAATTATTGGCACCACACTTTAGGAAGGATGTGAAGGCTTTAGAGAGGGTGCAGAAAAGATTTACAAGAATGGTTCCAGGGATGAGGGACTTCAGTTACGTGGATAGACTAGAGAAGCTGGGGTGGTTGTTCTTAAAGCAGAGAAGATTGAGAGGAGATTTGATGGAGGTGTTCAAAATCACGAGGGGTCTAGATAGAGAGAAACTGTTCCCATTGGCGGAAGGGTCAAGAACCAGAGGACACAGATTTAAGGTGATTGGCAGAAGGTCCAAAGACAAAATGAGGAAAAACTTTTTATGCAACGAGTGGTTATGATCTGTAATGCACTGCCTGGAAGGATGGTTGAGGCAGATTCGATCGTGGCTTTCAAAAGGGAATTGGTTAAGTACTTTTGCAGGGCTATGGGGAAAGGGTGGGGGATTGGGACTAGCTGAAGTGCTCTTGCAGAGAGCTGGCATGGGCTCGACGGGCTGAATGGCCTCCTATTGTGCTGTAAGGATTCTATGATTCTAAATCGCCCTGTGCTGCTCCCTCATGAGAACTACCTAAAGGTCCCCCAGCTGTTTGTGTACGGGCTGATGCTTAGAAGTTATAAGATGCATGATGGTGGTGATGGGGTGCTTGTAGGGTGAGACAATGATGGGTTTGGCTGATCTTCCTCCTCTTCCATTGCTTCTCGGGAATCTGGACGACCCGGGGAGAAACACAGGAAAGGAGATTATAATGGTGTAGGAGTTGGAATGCTGTGTATTCACTTGCACAAGAATCTGATCTGGAGTCTGCTATTGTCCTCTTTTTGGGGTATGGAGAATTGCTGCAGCAAATGGATTTGGATCAGATCTTGGAAACAAACCTCCAGTTGACACCACCTGCCACTGACCGCCACAGAATTAACATCACTGCCTCCACATTGGGAGTCAAAGTCCTGCTGAAAGCTTGTCCTCCACCTGTGGCTGCCTTTTCACTTGCAGGATACGTTTTTTTATCAGGCACCGACGGGACCAGTGTGGTGCCGGTTGATCAAAAAGTCCAGATTACAGAGAGGTATACTTACCAAGGTACGAGAGCCCTGTACACGGCCACAGGTGCAGGAGCCCCGGTTACACGGCACTTGTGCAGGAGTCCCGGTTCCATGGCCACAGATCCAGGTGTCCCTGTTGCACGGCCACAGGTACAGGAACACCGGTTACACGGCCACAGATCGAGAAACCCCGGTTACACGGCCACTAATATATAGTAAAACTTACCTGAACCTGTTGTGTCTGTGTATAATAAGACACAGACTGCAGGAGAAACGGTACAACAGGTGTTTACTCAACGTGGCTCACAGTGGAACTGCCTGTACAGATTACTACTCAGTGCTATATACAGGTGTGGTCACTGCCGGTACTTACAGTATACATGAGCTGTAAAAAGTAGTTCCCCCCTTAAAGGTATATACATTACAATTCCTCCCCTTTTAGATTAACAGTACCATAACACTCATTTAACAATTAAATATCAAACTAATTACAATTAACACTTTTAACATGCAACATTAGCTGAAAATAGTCTATTTATATATTCAGTCTTTGGGGAGGCTTCCTGATCCTTTCTGGATAGCGCCTTTCAAGAGTGTCTTGCTCTTGGTGCGGAGGCGATTCTGGCCCCCTGTCGTCGGTTGGTTCATCAGCTTCCGATGCTACTGTTTCTGGGGTAGATGCGACCTGTACGTCGGGTTCATCACCAGGTACGTATGGGCGAGGCATGGGGTTGACTTGTTCCTGTGACTCTAGGATCTGGTCAGCATGGCGTCTCACGATGCTCTCCCCAACGTCCACTGTGTACATTAGTGGGCTCTGCCGTGTGCATATCGTTCCTGGCTGCCATTTTTCTGTTCGGTAGTCGCGGGCCAAGACTGGCTGCCCTACATTGAAGCTCCTTGTTGGCTTCTCATGGATGTGCTGGAATTGCTTACTCTCAACATCTCTTCGTACGTTTGGTCTGAGCAAATCCAGGCGAGATCTTAACCTTCGGTTAAAGAACATCATGGCTGGGGCCTGGTTGGTGACTGCATGTGTCGCATTCCGGTAGGCGAACAGGAAATTGTCCACCTTGTGCTGCAGTGGAATGTTGTCATTGTACATAGCCTTTATTGCCTTCTTAAAGGTTTGTACGAACCTCTCAGCCAATCCATTTGTGGCTGGATGATACGGGGCGGATGTGTAATGCCTTACCCCATTCTTTTTCAAGAACCTCCGGAATACTTCGGACACAAACTGTGGTCCGTTGTCGGAGCAAATCTGTTCTGGCAAGCCATTCCTGGCAAAAATGGTCTGTAGGACTGCAATAGTTTCTCCGTGGTGGTGGAGGACATTTTGATGACCTCAGGCCATTTCGAGTGCGCATCCACGGCTATTAAAAACATTGAGTCCATGAATGGACCAGCAAAATCAATATGCACCTGTTGCCAGGGAGATGAGGGCCACTCCCATGGGTGTAGAGGGGCCTGTGGTGGTGCATTTTGGACTCTCTGGCATCCTGAGCAGCTCTTCGTCAGGTCCTCGATTTGTTTATCGATTCCTGGCCACCACACATAAGCCCTGGCTAGGCTTTTCATTTTTACCCCTCCCAGATGACCCTCATGAAGCTCATTGAACACTCTATCCCTTAACTTGGGTGGAATTACCACTCGGGATCCACACATCAAGGTCCCCCGGCACACTGACAGCTGTTCTCTCCTTGTCGAGAATGCTGGCAACAGTGAGTCGCCATGTGCTGGCCATCCCTTCACCGTCAAATCATATACCCGAGAGTGTCGGGTCATTTCGGGTTTCCTTTTCGATACAAGCGTTAGTTACCGGTAGGTATTCAACTATAGTCGAATGGAATATTTCGACAGGATCCACTGCTGGTGCTTCCTCCGCAGTAGGCAGTGGCAGGCGTGATAGCCCATCAGCATTTCCATGCTGTTTCGTGCCCTTATATTCAATCTCATAGTGGTGCGCCCTTAGAAAAAGTGACCATCTTTGTAGTCGTTGCGCAGTCATCACCGGAACGCCCTTCTTCAGATTAAAAATGGAGACAAGAGGCTGGTGATCAGTCAGCAAGGTGAATTTCTGCCCGTGGAGATAGTGATTGAACTTTTTCACTCCCCACACTAGGCTGAGGGCCTCCCTGTCAATCTGGGCATAGTTACGCTCGGCTGAGGTTAGTGATCGTGACGCAAAGGCTATTGGCCTCTCTGAGCCGTCCGAGAATTTGTGCGACAGCACCGCTCCAATGCCGTAGGGTGACGCATCACATGCCAACCGAATTGGTAATGCCGGGTTGTAATGGGCCAATACCTCTTTCGATGTGATTAGTGTTTTGCTCTTCTGGAAAGCTCGTCTACATTCGTCACTCCACTTCCATGGCACCCCAGTTTGCAGTAGGGTGTTCAGTGGGTGTAGTATTGTAGACAAATTTGGCAAGAACTTATGGTAGTAGTTTACCAGCCCGAGGAACGACCTCAGTTGTGACACATTTTCCGGTGCTGGAGCCTTGACTACTGCCTCAATCTTCTCTGGGGACTTATGTAACCCCTCTTTATCGATAACGTGGCCACAATACGAGATCTGTTTTCTAAAAAACTCGCATTTGGGGCGGTTAGCTCGGAGCCCATATTCCTGCAATCTAGTGAGCACCTAATTAAGAAAGGGAAGATAGATTATGAAAGTAAATTAGCAAAAAATATAAAAACAGATAGTAAGAGTTTTTATAGTTATATAAAAAGAAAAAGGGTGGCTAAAGTAAATGTTGGTCCCTTAGATGATGAGACCGGGAAATTAATGGTGGGAAATATGGAGATGGCAAAAACACTGAATGAATATTTTATATCAGTCTTTACAGTAGAAGACACTAAGAATATCCCAACACTGGACAAACAGGGGGCTAAAGGGGGGGAGGAGCTAAACACGATCGAAATCACTAAGGAAGTGGTACTCGGTAAAATAATGGGACTCAAGGCGGATAAATCACCTGGACCTGATGGCTTACATCCTAGGGTCTTGAGGGAAGTGGCGGTAGGGATTGTGGATGCATTGGTAATAATTTTCCAAAACTCCCTGGACTCGGCAAAGGTCCCGGCAGACTGGAAAACTGCTAATGTAACACCCTTATTTAAAAAGGGCAGGAGACAGAAGGCTGGAAACTATAGACCGGTTAGCCTAACATCTGTGGTAGGTAAAGTTTTGGAGTCCATTATTAAGGAGACAGTAACAGGACATTTGGATAATCATAATTTAATAGGACAAAGTCAGCATGGTTTTATGAAGGGGAAGTCATGTTTGACAAATTTGCTGGAGTTCTTTGAGGAAGTAACATATAGGGTGGATAAAGGGGAACCAGTGGACGTAGTGTATTTAGACTTCCAAAAGGCATTTGACAAGGTGCCACACAAAAGATTATTGCTTAAGATAAAAAATCACAGGATTGGGGGTAATATTCTGGCATGGATAGAGGATTGGCTATCTTAACAGAAGGCAGAGAGTTGGGATAAATGGTTCATTCTCAGACTGGCAATCAGTAACTAGTGGTGTTCCGCAGGGGTCAGTGCTGGGTCCCCAACTCTTTACAATCTATATTAACGATTTGGAGGAGGGGACCGAGTGTAACATATCAAAGTTTGCAGATGATACTAAGATGGGAGGGAAAGTAGTGAGTGAGGAGGACATAAAAAACCTGCAAGGGGACATAGACAGGCTAAGTTAGTGGGCAGAGATTTGGCAGATGGAATACAATACTGGAAAGTGTGAGGTTATGCACTTTGGCAGGAAAAATCGCAGAGCAAGTTATTATCTTAATGGCAAGAAACTGGAAAGTACTGAAGTACAAAGGGATCTGGGCGTCCTGGTGCACGAAACTCAAAAGGTTAGTATGCAGGTGCAGCAAGTGATTAAGAAGGCCAATGGAATGTTGGCTTTCATTGCTAGGGGGATAGAATATAAAAATAGGGAGGTATTGCTTCAGTTGTACAAGGTATTGGTGAGACCGCACCTGGAATACTGCATACAGTTTTGGTGTCCATACTTAAGAAAGGACATACTTGCTCTCGAGTCAGTACAAAGAAGGTTCACTCGGTTAATCCCGGGGATGAGGGGATGGACATAGGAGGAGAGGTTGAGTAGATTGGGACTCTACTCATTGGAGTTCAGAAGAATGAGAGGCGATCTTATTGAAACATATAAGATTGTGAAGGGGTTGGATCGGGTGGATGCGGGGAAGATGTTCCCGATGATGGGTGAAACTAGAACTAGGGGGCATAGACTTAGAATAAGGGGCTGCTCTTTCATAACTGAGATGAGGAGGAACTACTTCACTCAGGGTGGTAGGTCCATGGAATATGCTGCCCCAAAAAGCTGTAGAAGCTACATCATTACATAAATTTAAAACAGAAATAGACAGTTTCCTAGAAGTAAAGGGAATTAAGGGCTATGGGGAGCGGGCAGGAATTTGGACATGAGTCTAGGTTCGGATCGGTCATGGCCCTGTGGGTAGCGGAGCGGGCCCAGGGGCCGTGTAGCCTGATCCTGCTCCTATTTCGTGTGTCTAATTCTGTTCGATTCAGGAGATGGTTCTGGATAGTGGATTGGCGGTTAGGATCAGATCAGCCATGATCTTATTGAATGGCGGAGCAGGCTCGAAGGGCCGATTAGCCTACTCCTGCTCCTATTTCTTATGTTCTTATGTTCACCTGCTCCAGGTTGGCAAGGTGCATTTTTGTCCGTGACCAGGATGTCGTCCAAATAACACTGGGTCCCTGGAATCCCTTGCAGGACTTGTTCCATTGCCCTCTGCCAAATAGCCGGAGCTGATGCTACCCCGAATACCAGCCGGTTGTATTGGTAGAGACCTTTATGGGTGTTGATTGTGAGTTATTTTTTTGATGCTTCTTCTACCTCCATTTGCAGATACGCCTGGGCCAGATCAGTCTTAGTGAAGCGTTTCCCTCCAGATAGCGAGGCGAAAATATCTTCAATCCGTGGAAGTGGATATTGTACGGTGTGAAGGACCGGGTTCACTGTTACCTTAAAGTCCCCACAGATGCGAACCTTCCTTGGTTCCCCAGGCGTGCTGCTCAACGACTTTTTCATCACAGGGACGATGGGTGTAGCCCACTCGCTCCAGTCTACCTTGGACAGTACACCTGAACGTTCCAGACTCTCCAGCTGTGCTTCGACGGCTGGGCGGATCGCATAAGGCCTGGCCTTAAAAAATTTTGGGCTTGCGTTTTCTTCAATTTTAATCGTCGCTGTCATGCCTTTTAGTGTTCCGAGTCCTTGCTGGAACACTTCTTTCGTGTCAGTTAGGATCTTTGACAGTCGCCCAGGTGTGACGTCGTCATCCTTTTTGTCAGCCACAGTCAGTGCCTGTATGGAATGCCAATCCAGTTGTATTTTCTGGATCCATTCACGTCCCAGTAATGGTGGTCCTCCATCTTGCAATACATACAGGTCTCGTTTTGGTGTTTCCTTACCGTTATATATAACGGTCACCCTTATTTTTCCTTTGGGGTAGACTTTTTGCCCCGTGCACGTCTTCAAAATAATTTTTGTGTCTCTCGAGGGTATGTGTGAGAATAGCCGCTCGTAGTCCTGTCAGTTTATGACTGTTAGGGCTGATCCTGTGTCCAATTCCATCTTTACCTGGACTCCTGCTATCTTGAGAGTGACCCAAATGGTTCGGTGATCCTCCGTTGTGATCACATTATTTAGTTTCAGACAACTCAGTTCCCTGCTTTCGGAGTCGTTATCACTCTTTTGTTCGTCTGAACTATTCTCCGCCATCTTATGTACCTTCTTGTACTTTTCTTTGGTAGGTTTCTTATTGCTGGTTTTCTTTCCCGACCTGCAGACTCGTGCTATGTGTCCTACTTTTCCACACTGTCTGCACACTTTGTCTTTGAACCAGCAATCATTCTGGTCGTGTGTTGTTCTGCCGCAGCGATAACACTTCTCTGTTCCATATGACATTTTGTTTGCGCCATATTCTTGCGGTCTCTGTTGTATCTCTGCAGCGCCCCGTGCTGCTGCTTCATATGATACCGCAATGCTGAAAGCCTTTTCCAGCGTAAGGTCCTTTTCAGATAAAAGCCGTTTCTGGGTTCCTTCACTTTGAAGCCCACACACAAACTTGTCCCTTAAGGTATCTGCCAGTCCCGCTCCAAACTGGCAGTGTTTCGATAGTTTGCGCAGTTCTGTTAAATAATCAGCATTGCTTTCATCCTTATGCTGGTTCCGTTTGTGAAACTTGAATCTTTCTGCTATCGGCAGCGGTGTGGGGTTTAAATGTTCCTGTAGTATCGTTACTTTGTCTTCAAAACTCTTTTCCATTGGCTTCGTTGGGGTTACTAGATTTCGTAATAAACCATACGTCTTTGCACCCATTAAATTTAACAATACCGACGCTTTCTTGTCATCTGACACCTCATTTGCCTTGCAGTACACCTCTATTCGTTCGACATATGTAGTCCAATCTTCGACTTCATTGTCAAATGCGGTGATACTGCCACTCTTCGGCATTTTGGCTGTGGTTTAAAATGGCGTCTCCCGCTGGCTTAAAATGGCGTCTCCCGCGCTTTCCTTCCTCCCCCGCTGCTGCCAACGCCGCTCCCGGCGGCTCTCGTGGCAATGGCGGCGCCCTGTAGGTTTCGCGCGCTTCTCCTGCGCTGCTGCCAACGCCGCTCTCGGCGGTCTTCGTGGCAATGGCGGTGCCTCGCGGGTTTCTGCGCGTCTCTCTCTCCCTCTCTTCGACACTGCTCGGCCCCTGAACACCGGCTGCGCCCTGTGCGCTCTGCCCTCTCTCTCCCCCGTCGACGCTGCTCGGCCCTTTGCTGTGCCGCTCGGTCGGGCTCTAGCCCGCCGCTGTCCGGGAAGGGTCTGCGCAGTACCTGTTGCTAGCCCGTTTCGCTGGACCACCTTGACTGGAAAGCCAAGCCTGGCTCTCGACAGCCTCCCCCGCAATTCTCGAGTCTCTGCTGGATGACTGCGCGGTTGCCCGTGGTCGACGCCCGAGTCTCTGGCCTTGACCTCCAATCCACCGATCTCCAGGAACGAATCTCCGGGAGGTGATGCAGAGTTGCAGGTAGGTTCGAACTTGCCTCGTCGCCAATGTTGTGTCTGTGTATAATAAGACACAGACTGCAGGAGAAACGGTACAACAGATGTTTGCTCAACGTGGCTCACAGTGGAACTGATCTGTACAGATTACTACTCAGTGCTATATACAGGTGTGGTCACTGCCGGTACTACAGTATACATGAGCTGTAAAAAGTAGTTCCCCCCTTATAAAGGTATATACATTACAGAACCTACTCCTGAATTTTGCCGGTTAAGAGAGATTTCCGGATATTTAGGTGCCAGTTAAAAGAGAGTTTCCTGGTACATTGTAGGCCATCCTCTCCTGAAACGGGAATGCAGGTAGCATGAGATGCATGAAAGTAGTTGAGACCACCGACATCAACAGTACTGGGCACCAGAGAGGGAATAATGATGATTGCCATCTGAAATCAGAAGTTCCATTTTTAATTGGGATCGTGCAGACATGATTGCGAGATAATGGGCATGAGTTGAAGGGGAGGATTCCAAGGTGCCAGAGACCTTGGAAAACGATTTTTGCCTGTTAGTGAGAAATGAAGTGCACTGTGATTAGGTGATGAAGGGAAAACACACATGGTAGCACAGCTAGTCTGTGCAGGTTTAGGTTGACACTTGTTTTACTCATCTTAGTCAGGTTATTGAACTTATTTTTGCACAATACTGTTGCCTGGGATGTGTGCCAATGCAGCTTCTCTCCACCATGTGTCCATCACTACTCCGGAAGGCCTCTTCCCACTTCCTCCAAACATTTCCTCCCTTCTCCTAATCTCCCAGAGCAGAGCCTTCAGCATCCCATTTCCAGAGTATGCTGAGCACCATCCTGTCTGGGCCCTGGCAACCATTCTCAAGCCTCCTCCTTCCTCTATTTCAGACTGCTTCTTTAAGCAGCCTCAGGACTTTAAATCTTGTGCTGCATGAGGATACCTGCAACCAAGTCCAATCTATGGCAACCCTCCAACAGATGTCAATCCATTCTTATTCCAATGAGCTGAACCTGGAAATCAATCCAGGGACAGCAGTGTATATGTGGGGAAGGCGGAAGTACATGCCTATTTTACTTCCACGAGTGTGATAGCAGAATGGAAAACCTAGGCCACTATCACAGAATCACAGAAACCCCACAGTGCAGATAGAGGCCATTTCGGCCCATCGAGCCTGCACCGACACATATTCCACCCGATCCCCATAACGCCACGTATTTAATCCCCCTAACACTAAGGGTCAATTTATCATAGCCAATCAACCTAACCCGCACATCTTTGGACTGTGGGAGGAAACCGGAGCACCCGGAGGAAACCCACGCAAACACGGGGAGAATGTGCAAACTCCACACAGACAGTCGCCCAAGGCCGGATTCGAACCCGGGTTCCTGGCGCTGTGAGGCAACAGTGCTAACCACTATGCCACTATGTTGAGTTTTATTTTATTAGTTCATGGGATGTGGGTGTTGCTGCAAGGCCAGCACATATTGCCCTTGAGAAGGTAGTGATGAGTCGCTGCCTTGAATCGCAGCAGCCCATGTGGTGAAGGTAATCCCACAGTGCTGTTAGGCAGGGAGTTCCATGATTTTGACCCAGCGACGATGAAGGACCGGCGATATATTTCCAAGTGTGTGACTTGGAGGGGAACTGGGAGGTGATAGTGTTCCCATGAGCCTGCTGCCCATGTCCTTGTAGGTGGAAGAGGCCGTGGTTTGGGAGGTGCTGTCGAAGAAGCCTTGGCGAGTTGCTGCAGTGCATCTTGTAGATGGTACACACTGCAGCCACAGTAAGCCGGTGGTGAAGGGAGCAAATGTTTACGGTGGTGGATGGGGTGTCAATCAAGTGGGCTGCTTTGTCGTAGATGGTGTCGAGCTTCTTGAAGTGTTATTGGAGTTGCACTCCTCCAGGCAAGTGGAGAGTATTCCATCACACTCCTGACTTGTGCCTTGTAGATGGTGGAAAGGCTTCGGGGAGTCAGGAGGTGAGTCATTCGCCACAGAATATCCAGCCTCTGACCCACTCTTGTAGCCACAGTATTTATGTGGCTGGTCCAGTTAAGTTTCTGGTCAATGGTGATCCCCAGGATGTTGATGGTGGGGGATTCAGTGATGGTAATGCCATTGAATGTCAAGGGGTGGTGGTTAGACTCTCTCTTGTAGGAGATGGTCATTGCCTAGCACTTGTGCGGCACGAATGTTACTTGCCACTTATCAGCCCAAGCCTGAATATTCTAACCTTGGAGCAGTATATATTAATATTTTAAACATTTAATTTTGACTGAAAAAGGCATATAGCCATACTAATTTCTTATGTGGCATAGTGAAATATTAAATTAACTAGCAAAACTACCCACTGCAATGTGGTCACTCATATAAAAAGAGAAATGAATTGAATTCTTTGTTTCTATATACATGGTAAAATAATACTAACCTATTCTATACAGCTGTACTCTGCACACACTGTCAAAACCCACGCGCTTTTAATATAGTGGAATTTTTAGTTGAACAGTGGAATTAGGGCAATTAGATTTTAATTGTGATGATTTGGCTTCTGAGGTCTAACTGCACGTAATAATATCTCACTGTCAGGTAATCCAAAGGGATTAGCTTTACCCAGCATATCAAAGTCCTTTCCCTTTATACCTTTCATGTTGAAAGAACAAGAAGGAAGAGTTGTGTATACCGAGCTCTTTTTTTCACAGCTATTGAGAGGACTTTTTGAAGGGTATCTTATGTCTCTCTCTGCTTTGCTCAGTAAACACAAGCCCTCTGCAGGGATAATGGGATGAAAGAAATTGCAGCAGTAAAGATCCAAAAGCTCCAGTAGTGATGTATTATCTGCCATAATAACATTTGTCATTCAATACCCGTTCAGAAGTCTGATAGCAAACACCATGAGCTTCTGAAAATGCAATGTTGGTGTCTCTTTTCCTCTTGAGAAGAAAGATCAGCTGTCAGTCACCACCATTTCACTACTGTTAATTAAGGTAGCTGTTTATCATTTGGAAATAAAAGTGCCTGCTCTAAACTGTGATATGTTCTTTGGGGGAAAAAAACACATTTTTTTAAGGAGTGCTCAACATTTGCAAACAAGCAGTATATTTATTTCATGCTACTCCAATTTATCTTGAAATTTTTAACCATAATTGCCACAAATGGGTCAAGTTAAACATCACATTTGCAAAAAAGTTAAATTCATGGAAAAATAATCTAAATCTGTAGTATTTGTAAATATTGATTATTTACATTTGAAAGATAATGCCAGTCACTTGAGAATTAAAGTAAGTAAGGCTGTAAAAAAAATAATTGGCGATTGAAATATTATTATATTACAACAATTCTAGCTCTTTTTTGGACACAACTGATGAATAAACATTCGACAGAAAAGGCCTTCTTCTGCACACGAAAGGGTCAGGCTTGAAGTTTAACCATTGAAGTCGCTATAAGACAGAACAGAACAAGGTACCAGCATAACTGAGATAAGAAAAACCCAAAGCTTCAAAAACCGAAGTAAAACCAATCACTAAGGCATTGATTAGAGATGTTTAAATTCTGCTTTTCCTTTGGGCATATTTCTCAAGGACTTTGGTAACTGATGTGGCCTCATATTTAATTACTAGGTTTAACAACAGACCATTTCAGCATGTTTCCTGAAACTGTAAATCTATAAAGCACTTACTTCATCAATAATGAAAGACTAATGTAAGGAAATAAGTGACAAGTTATCCAAAGGACAGTTGTAAATGGTAGCTGTATGTCTTTAAGCCTGAATGTTGCACTCCTTATCCCAATTACCTTATCTAACCGATTCCAGGAATTTCGTTAATTACCTTTGTAAACAGGGTTTCAGCCGAACTTCCCCAGAAGTTACAGCGTTGAGGATATTCCCAGCAATTGGATTTCCACCATTCTCTGAAGGATACCAAACTGAATGGTATGCAATCTCACAATGATTGGCCCAGAACTTCTCCTCTTTTTCTTAGGCAGTCCTTCGGAACCGAGGATGACTTGCTTCCACATTAAAAATGAGTTTGCAGGTGACTGATGAGTCCATTGCGGGACCTACAGTCTCTGTCACAGGTGGGGCAGACGGCGGTTGAAGGGGTGGGTGGGTGGGGTGCTTGGGTTGACGTGCACTCCTTGCGCTGCCTGCGCTTGGCTTCCGCTTGCTCCCGGCGAAGAGACTCGAGGTGTTCAGTGTAAAGTCTGTAGGTATTATGGCGAATTAATACACAGACTACAAGAGTAACTTTAACAGGACTTTACTATTCGAAGGTCAGGGCGAATCTGCCCAATAAATCCTGACACAGCACTTATATACCGGTGTGGTCACTGTCGGTATTACAGTATACAGCAGCCAAGATAAAGTAGTGCCACACCTAAAATAGTTCTCTTAAAGGTGAACAGTTACATACAATAGTTCTCTTAAAGGTAGAACAGTTACATACACTACAATCCTCCCTTTTTAGCTTACAACATACTTATTCCCCATTAAACATAACATCATAACATATATCCAACTTCATGTTAAAACAGTTCACAGATGTAGTCTCTGCGGAAACAGTTCACAGATTCAGTCTCTGCGGGAAACAGTTCACAGATTCAATCTCGGTGGATGCGCCTTCCGTGCTTCTTGACTCGGTCCTGACAACACCTCAGTGGTGTAGCAGTTCCCTGTGGTGTAGTCGGTTCACGTTGCTGGAGTGACTCATCCAATAGTCCTTCACTGGACTTAACAGCTTGAACTTCCGTCCTTCTGAACCAGCATTGTTGGCTTGTAAAAACTTGAGTACCTTGGGAAGTTTTTCTACTTCCAAACTGATTTGGCTCCGTTCGAAGAGACCCTGTGCGTGATCTAGTAGTGATGATGATGGTCCAGATGATCATCATCTTCTGCTTCGTCTTTTCCTTTTCTGCTTCTTGGAGACTCTCTGGGCTCCACTGTCAGCTGCCAGCTGCATGCACAGTTCCTCCTTCTCGACCTCCTTTTTCCGTAGTAGCGCCACCATCTCCCGATGTTCCTTCGACTTTTTGTGATTCTTCATGGTTTCTGCACTTTGGGAGTTTTCATCACAAGCTGGGCAGAACAGGTCATCGTAATATTCGATGTCGTCCAACAGGTCATGGTAATATTCGGTGTCATCCTGAGCTAGGCCAGCGAGAGGGTCTTCTATTTCCTCCATACCCAACTGGACATTAGCCAGCTTTTGTTCCAAATCCAAACATCTTTCCTGAAGAGACTTCTTCAGGCGTTCAGCTTCATCCAGCTTTTTCTGGGCTTCCTGCCAGTCTTTTACTAATGACGTCATTTGTGATTTCAATACTTCAACTTCATTCGGAGATTGGTTGATCGGACTATTCAATTCCTCTACTGCAGCAGCTGTTTCAACCTTCTGTTGTTCAACATTGACATGAGTCAGCATACTTTTGGCATCCCAGGGTTGCTCTGCTGCCATCTTCTCAGTCTGTGTTGCAACCTCAGCTATTTCAATAACTTTTGGGAGCTCCAAACCCCTCTCCTTTGAAGATTTAAACTCCTGTTCAATTTGTTCCCATTTCAGAGTCTTGTCCTTCAGCATATGAAAGAGTTGGCTGACCGTTAACTCTTCTGACCTCATACGTTTTCCAGTAGCTGCAGGGCTGTTTATAACCTTGCCCTGGGGCTCCTTTGCTGTTTCTACTTCGCCATCATCCGCAGCCTCCACCATTCGAATTTCCACACTTGAATCGTCCGGTGATGCTGCACCCAACTTCAGTAGGAGCTCGGAGTTCATGGCGACCAAATCAGTCTTTTCTGCCTGCAATCCGCTAACAAGCGCTTTCAGTTGCTGAACATCTTGCTCCACCAGATTAGAGCACGCACCTTCAGAAACCGAATCAGCTTTGATTCGTTTGGCCTCCTTGCCCCAACGGTTTGTGTGCTCCTGCTCCTTTTTCTCCATCAGCTGTTTCTGTTGTCTTCCCAGGTTCTCCCACTCTGTGTCACAGAACTTTTTCATTGCTTTCATCTCTTGTTCGAAATGGCAACTCAATTGTTCTAATTGCTGTTGCAATTTGAAATGGAGTTGAGTTCGAGCCCGGTGTTCCTCAGAATTGTGCATATCTGTAAACTGGACAGACTCAGAATTCTCTGTCAAACTATGTTGTTGTTGTTCAGTGGAATTCTGTTCTGAAACTTTGTTCTCCTCTGAAGCATAAGCATTTATGCACTCCTTCGTTTTTCCAACCTTAGTCAGCAAGTCCATTTTAGACTTGTCTTTCGCACCTGGGCTGGTCTTATCGTCATCCGTTTCAGAGTCTGAGCTGATTGTCTTCACCGAGTTCTCGCTCATTATTGCTTTTAAGTAGTGCCATTCCATGTTTATTTCCCAGATCCACTCCCGTCCCAGAAGTGGTGGACCTCCCTCCGGTAGTACATATAAATACATTCCTTGGTGTTCTTTGCCCCTGTCTCTCACCTTGACTTTTATCTTTCCCATGGGGTATACTTTCTGCCCCGTGTATGTCTGCAATACGATCTTGGTATCTCTCAAGGGTATGTGTGAGAATAGCCGGTTGTAATCCCTTCGATTTATGACTGATAGGGCTGATCCTGTGTCCAATTCCATTTTCACTTGGACTCCGGCTATTTTTAGCATGACCCAGATAGTTTGCAGGTCAGCTTCCTTACTCACATTGTGAATTCTCAGACTACCCAGTTCCTGAACGGTTGGGTCTGAATCCGAATTCTGTTCATCTGAACTCTTCTCAGCCACCTTGTGTACCTTATTGTACTTTTCCTGCGGTGACTTTTTTTTGTTGTTGTTGGTCTTCTTTCCTGACCGGCATACCTTAGCTATGTGACCAAGTTTTCCACATTTTCTACATTCCTGGTTTTTAAACCAGCATTGGTTCTGGTCGTGTGTTGTCTCCCCACAACGATAACATTTCGATGTACCCGAAGTAATTTGATCCACACTGAATACCGTTGCCTTCAGCTGCATTTCCGCTGTGCCTCTCGCTGCGGCTTTGTGCGATGCTGCAATAAGGACAGCCTTATCAAGTGTGAGATCGTTCTCTTCTAGCAGACGCTTTTGTGTTCCTTCCTTCGACAACCCGCACACGAACTTGTTTCTCAATGCCTCTGTCAGATTTTCCCCAAACTGGCAGTATTTCGCTAGTCTACGCAGTTCGACCAAGTATTCCGCGTTGCTTTCCTCTTTCCGTTGCGTTCTCGCATAGAATTTGAATCGTTCCGCCAACATCAGTGGTGTGGGGTTCAAATGATCCTTCAGGACAGCAACAATATTAGCGAAAGTCTGATCTGCCGGTTTAGCTGGTGATAGAAGATGCTTCAATAGCCCGTATGTCTTTGCCCCCATTGCGTTTAATAAGGTGAGAGCTTTATCATCATCTGCTATCTTATTGGCCTCACAATATATCTCGATACGTTCTACGTACGTGGCCCAATCTTCCACCTCGGAATCGAAGTTGTTGATGTTACCATGCTTAGGCATCTTCACTATCTCTCACTATCTTTCTGCGAAACAAACACAAAATTTTTCTTTAACTTTTTTTTTTCAAAATGGCGGTTTCCCGCGCTTGTCTTCTTCCCCCGCCCACTTTCAAAATGGCGGTTTCCCGCTTCTGTCGTCTTCCCCGCCTACTGGCGGCTTCCCGCGTTTCTTCCCTTGGTGGGAGGGGTAAGCTTTTCCCTCGGGCGACGACCGCTGGCTTTCGGGGTTCGCAGCCTGCGCGTCAGCTTCAGTGCGTTCCTTGTTCCCTTTTCTCGGCAGGGCAACCGGCGCTGGATACAACCCGTTGACGGCGAACAGTTTCAGCCGCTGGGCTGGATCTCGCTCAGTCTCCCTCGCTCGGGCTCTGTTGTTCCCTTTTCTCGGCAGGGCAACCGGCGCTGGGTACAACCCGTTGACGGCGAACAGTTTCAGCCGCTGGCTGGATCTCGCTCAGTCTCCCTCGCTCGGGCTCTGTCTCTCCCGCTCGCTCGGGCTCTGTCTCTCCCTCAGCGGCTTCCAATCGCGCCTCCCAGCCCTCTCGCAGCCCGGTGCTTTCCTCCCCGGCTGCGGCTGAGTTCTCCGTGATTTATTTATTTTTATATCTTCCCGCGCCTTACGATCCCGGTCGCAGCGCTTCGTGGCCTCGGTCGCTGCCCGGCCTCTTTCACTCCAATCGCGCCTCCCAGCCCTCTCGCAGTCCGGTGCTTTCCTCCCCGGCTGCGGCTGAGTTCTCCGCGGTTTATTTATTTTTGTATCTTCCCGCGCCTTACGATCCCGGTCGCAGCGCCTCGTGGCCTCGGCAGCTGCCCGGCCTTTTTCGCCGGTCGCGGTCTAGCTGTCTCACGACGCCGTTGCGTCTCCCAGCCCGCTTGTACCGCGGCTTCCGTGCTCCACGCTGCCCCAGTCTCAGCGCCTCTGGGCCCGACTTCTGTCCGGCTCCTTTCCCCCGACCGTGGTCGAGTTCACCGCCCTTATCCTCCGTTTATTTTTTTATTTTCCCTTTACTCACAGTCACCGTGGCCGACTTGCTTCTCGTGCTGATCGGCTCACTCACCACCGTGGCAGAAGGGACAATCAGTGCCTGTTGCTGATGGAAGGCTTCGTGTCTGAATTCTTCCTTCTTCCTTGCTCTGCAGACTCCAGTTTTCTCTCAGCAGAACGACGAGGGCGGGTGCCTCTTCTCGACGCTCGTTAACTGCTTCGGAAGTATTGTTGCCGCAGGGTAAGACCGAACTCGTCGCCACTGTAAAGTCTGTAGGTATTATGGCGAATTAATACACAGACTACAAGAGTAACTTTAACAGGACTTTACTATTCGAAGGTCAGGGCGAATCTGCCCAATAAATCCTGACACAGCACTTATATACCGGTGTGGTCACCGTCGGTATTACAGTATACAGCAGCCAAGATAAAGTCGTGCCACACCTAAAATAGTTCTCTTAAAGGTGAACGGTTACATACAATAGTTCTCTTAAAGGTAGAACAGTTACATACACTACATTCAGCGCCTTCCCGGATGCTTCTCCTCCACTTTGTGCGGCCTTAGGCCAGGGATTCCCAGGTGTCGGTGGGGATGTTACACTTTTTCAAGGAGGTTTTGAGGGTGTCCTTGAAGCGTTTCCTCTGCCCACCTGGGGCTCTCTTGCCGTGGCGGTGTTCCGAATAGAGCGCTTGTTTTGGAAGTCTCGTATCGGGCATGCGGACAATGTGACCCGTCCATCGGAGCTGATTGAGCACGGTCAGAGCTTCAATGCTGGGGATGTTGGCCTGAGCGAGAACACTGACGTTGGTGCGCCTATCCTGCCAATGGATTTGCAGGATCTTGCGGAGGCAGCGTTGGTGGTACCTCTCCAGTGCTTTGAGGTGCCTGCTGTACATGGTCCATGTCTGAGGCATACAGCAGGGCAGGTATCACTGCTGCCCTGTAGACCATGAGCTTAGTGCCGGGTTTGAGGTCCTGGTCTTCAAACACTCTCTTCCTCAGGCGACCGAAGGCTGCATTGGCACACTGAAGGCGGTGTTGGACTTCGTCGTCGACGTCTGCCCTTGTTGACAGTAGGCTCCCGAGGTATGGAAAGTGGTCCACGTTGTCCAAGGCCTTGTCGTGGATTTTGATAATCGGGGGGCAGCACTGTGTGGCGGGGGCAGGTTGGTAGAGGACCTTTGTCTTACGGATGTTTAGTATAAGGCCCATGCTCTCGTATGCTTCGGTGAAGGTATTTACGATGGTTTGGAGTTTGACCTCCGAGTGAGCGCAGACGCAAGCATCGTCTGCATACTGTAATTCGACTTGCAGTCCTGATGACAGCAAACTGGCAGTGTTCGTTGTCATTTCGCCTTTGAACCTGACTGCAACTTCATGATTTTGCGCATGCGCAGCTTAATGCGGAGATCCTGAAGTTGTGGTCTGTCATTCACTGCTCTTCCACAGGCTGCGCTAAGATTATCCAAACAAATCTTCTTTATGATCCTTACACCCTGCAGAAAGAAAATATTTTCATCAGTTGGACTGAGCTGTTTTTAAACTTAGATGCCAGAGGTGAAAGAACAGTAGAATTAATCACTATACTATCCAGTGTTCTCCCCTTTTCCACCTCCCATTATTATTTATTTTATGTATATAATTGAGTACTGAGGGCATCTGGAATATACTTGTTCTTTTCACAGGACATGGTGTACAACTCTTTACAAAGGTATTTAGGCACAACAAAGGATTTTTCCACTGTGTGCTGAGGACTTGCAACTTTGTTACTTCTACAGTATTGTTATAAAATTCCCATACAAGGCACTGAAGATACCAATTTCAAACTTCTAAATATCCCAACCAATATGGTATTATATTAGAACTGTTGCAACAGCACACAAACAATGTTGCCAGAAGCTGTTTATTATACATTTGATTGCCTCACAGTATAAATGTCCATTAGTGGATAAAATCGGTATTTTAAAATTAAATTTCTTAGTGTTATTTATTAGTAATTGTGTTAACGGGTTGTGTGAATGACTTATCCCTTTGGGTTCTCATCTTGGATAATAAAAGCTGATTAAATCTGAAGACTGACCTTTGAAACGTCATCATTTCCAACAAAGCAAATTTATGCCTCCAAGGCTGTGAATCTCATTTTGTTTTTTTTGATCAGATTACACGATGTTCAGAGTTACAAGTGCTTTCTCAGCTGGACATTTCTTTTTGTCTGCATGGTTAACATTTGTTTTTCTTTTTTGTACCACCTTAGCATTTCACTCCCTTAACATCTGGAAAGCATGCTCTCTTTTGTTTAAGGAAAAAGTGACTCCACAGCATCATAGAGTGGAACACATGGGGGGAAAATTCAGTTGGTAGCGCCACCTGTTAGCGCCTTAAGAGGGCGCTAAGTGGGGCGCAAACCAACTAGCGCCCGGGCGCGGCGATATCTGCACCTCTCGCGAAATTGACCGGACATTTTGTGGAGGCGCTAAACAATACGCCCGATCTCCTGCGGACGCAGATCTTGATGTCATTCGAGAGTGCAACGCCCTTGGGGTGCCCCGGACCGGAAATTCAGTGGCGCCCCCCTCCTTTCCACCTGGCGCTACCAACGACAGGTTGACTGGAACGCATCCCAATCGCTGTGGGGCTGCGGGGGGGCGCTATTTAAAGGGGGCCTCTTCCTGGCTTTTGTGTGGTAGCCATTTTTGCACCACTCGTTCTGAGAGAGAGATATTTGGAGAGAGACAAAGAGAGAGAGAGAGACTTCTGCATTGAGTCAATGCTGTCTGAGGTAGTTTTGGCTTCTGACCATAACTCTGCAGGTACTTTGCTTTTTGACCTTCATAACTTTGATTGCCCAGATACTATGGGGGCTGCAATGGATGGGAACGTCGTCCTTCTCCATCACATCCGGAGGGCACAGAGACGCAGAGAGAGAGTGGCAATCATGGCCAGACGGAGGAGGGCCAACAGGCCTCGGTACAGGAGATCTTACCCTCCCAGGGTTTTTCGCCAACAGTTCTCCTACATTAATATGTCTGAGGAGCAGTGTTTGCGAAGGCTGCGATTCAGCAAGAAGGTGGTCACTGAGCTCTGCCACCTGCTTCAGCCAGATCTGCAGCCTCAACTGAGGAGCAGGACGTCTCTGTCAGTGGCAGTGAAGATAACAGTGACTCTCAACTTTTATGCCTCTGGCTCATTTCAATCAGCTACTGGGGACATCGCCAATATCTCCCAGTTCGCGGTGCATTGCTGCATCCGTCAGGTAACAAATGCCCTCTTTAAAAGGAGATGAGAGTACATCTCTTTCCCCATGTCCCCGGACAAGCAGCAAGAACGCGCAACGGGCTTTGCGATGATAGCGGCTTCCCCATGGTGCAGGGCGCCATTGACTGCACGCATGTGACTTTGCGGGCACCGCACGAGAATGCCGAGGATTTCCGCAACTGAAAGGGCTTCCATTCCTTAAACGTCCAGTTGGTCTGTGACCACAGACAGCTGATACTCGCTGTCAATGCCCGCTTTCCAAGCAGCAGCCACAATGCCTTCATCTTGCGCCAGACTTCTGTGTCAGACCTTTTCCAGGCACCGCATCACCCAGGAGGTTGGCTTCTCGGGGACAAGGGATATCCTCTGTGCACCTGGCTGATGACACTGCTCCGATCGCCCAGCACCCCTGCTGAGCGACGATACAACGAGAGCCATCAAGCTACCAGGAACATCGTTGAGCACACAATCGGTGTGTTCAAGCAACGGTTCCACTGTCTGGACCATTCTGGAGGAGTCCTGCAGTACTCGCCTGAGCGAGTCTCCCACTTGGTTGTTGTGTGCTGCATGCTGCATAACCTTGCAATCCTCAGGACCCAGCCAATGCCACCAGACATTGAAGCACCAGCAGAGGAGGAGGAGGAGGAAGAGGAGGAGGATGATCATCGGCACCAAGGCGGGAGGGAGGCACAAAGTAGAAGGGCCGTCCGTCAAAGGCTCATAGCAAGTCGCTTCTAGGCCCCCTCTGAGGGAATGACTTCTGCCATTCAAAAAACTGAATGAAACCATCCCGCAACCCCTAAGCCGGTCAAGGCAACAATGAATGCAAAGACCAAACATGTACATTTTGAATACAGACACTTCTTTATTTCACAAACTCTGTGTGTCTCATTTCCGCATGACAAAGTAATAGAAAGAAACACAAAAAAAAAGCAGTCATTCACATAACTGGCTCTCACAACCGACAATGTCCAAAACAGTAACAAAAATTTGACCACGAACCTCGGCCTTCAATAAAACAATGAAAGACATTTTGCCACACCTCCTACTTTTTGCCCTTCGAGGGTGATCTGCTTCCCTTGCGAAATTTCCCCCTTCCCACCCTGCAGCTCCTCTGTAATGGGACCCCAGTGGCTGGAGCAAGGCTGGGGGAAGGCTGATGAGAGTCAGAAACTGAGACCTCAGATGCCCTTGAGGGACGGCCTGGACCAGCTCTGGGCCTGGAGGGCCCAGCTGCTGACTGCACCAACTCTGCATGGGTGGCGGCAGCCTGTCCTACAGGTGGTGGCAACTGCAGTGGAAAAGTGCCAGTGGTGGCAGCAGGAATGCCGTCATCTTGCGAGAGGACAGCAACTCCCTGCTCGACCGACACACTGGCACTCCCACGGGGCAGCACTTCAGCATCCGGAGCAATCTGATGGAGCACAGATTGCTGGCCTGCTGCGGCGCGGTGAGAGCCCCGGGGAAATGTGCCCGATCCAGCAAGGGTGGCAGCAGTCAGTGCTCGCGTGGCCTCAATCTGCGCCTGCACGAGACCAGCCACTGACTGCATTGCAGCACTTAGCATTTGCCTGGCAGCCGCCTGTGCTACAGCGAAGTGCTCCACACTCCTTGCCAGTGATTCAGTGGATTCGGGCAACCTTGCCACTGCAGCCATGAGCTCAGTGTGCCTTTGCTCCGCCTGGGCGCTCATTTCAGCGAGGATCCACTCCTCGTCTGCGTCCAGTGCAGCAGGACTCGAGGCCACACTCTCCCTCCGGGAAGAAGGCCCCCGAGCTTCCCTACCCCCATCATGTGGCTGCAGCCCGCTGGGCCCTGGAGCTTCACCCTCATCAGACCATTCCCCCCTGCTCCCCTCCAGGGAAGGCGTGTCCCCAGTATGGGCATGGGCTGCCTCGGTAGAGGGTGGCGCTGCTGGTCTGGCTTCCTCTTCCTCCTCGCCTTCAGCTTCACTCTCACTGGCAGCTTGAGGGCCCGTCTCCTCATCTGGTGAATCACCATCTGAAAGCAGGGAGGTACAAGAGTGGCTTTAGCGTGAGGACAGGGTGGCAGCAAGGGAGGCATGAGTGCAGCGATTTAGTGATTTGGATTGAAAGTGTCAAAGGCTGCTGTTGTGAGGAACAAGTGGAAGGAGAGAGGACAAAAAGGTGATGACCTGACCATTGCTGTCCAGAACGGGGTCAGCGTCTCCAGTGGCGACGGGACCAATCACCCGGCTTGCCACAATCCTGTGGACGCGCTCCTCAAGATCGCTGAGGGGTTGAAGCTGAGGCCGCCCTCCACCGGTCCGTTGCTGATGTCTCCTATTATGAGACGGCTTGGCCTGCAAGAAAAAGGACGGCGTCTGAGTAAATATGCAGCCAGGATCGTGCCTGAAATGCCTCCCATGGTTGAATAGCCCTTACTGTATGCAAAGTGTGGAATGTGCGTGTGTGTTTGATGAAAGGGCCATAGGTGTTGGATGAGTGTTGGGCATTGGGGCTTTCAAGACCCTCTGGCCATAAAGTGAGGTTGAGGTGGAGGGATGAAGAGGTTTTGGAAAAAAAAGCACTCACCCTGATGACCCGAGTGAGGTCGTTGAACTTTTTCCTACATTGTACATGGGTCTTAGGCACCATGCTGCTTGAGGACACTCTCTGCGCCACCTCCCTCCACACTCTTCTGTACTCGCGTGGCAAAGGCCTCCTGCCACTCTCTGGGTACAGAATAGATTTTCTATGCTCCACCCCGCGAACCAGAGCCTCCAAAGCCTACTCGCAGAAGCGCTGTGCTCGCTCCCTGGCCCTTTCCATTGTGTCTGGCTGCTAGATTTAGCCACAGGTCTACCCAGGCCGAGATTCAAGGCTCCAGTGAGCAGGGTGTGGCTGCAGAGCAAGATCGACCCTCCCCTTTAAGAACTGATCGGCGCCAGTGTGTCTGTGTTCAGTCGCTAACTGACAGCACCAGCGCTGCGCCCGCCCTCTGAGGTGGCGCCTCGCTCCTCGGCCTTAGCGCCTTAAGAGAGTTGTGCAGCGCCTGATTTAGCGCTCCAATCACCTCCAGGGGCGATAAAAGCCAAGTTTGCTGTCAGAGGCGATAATTAGCGCCAGGCGCTAAACTTTGCGCACCGCCAGTAATGGCGCCCCATATGGGGCGATACTGAATTTTTCCCCCATGGACCCTTCCCTTTGATTTCCCATCCCAATCCTTTCCACAATAAGTCAAACAATGCAGGGCATTCACACCAACCTTCAAAACTCAGAAAAGCTGGTGAACAGCTTCAAAAAAAGCTGACACAGACCCCAGAAAAGCTGGCAACTCAAAAAAAAATGTACAACTGAAAAGCAACACACGAAAGGCCTATGACCAAGGCCACTGCTTCAATAAAACTGAAAAAGTTAAATTCCTTTTCATTACATTGGATTTAGGATTCATATTAATGTTTTGGGATCACATTCCGCAATTCTGTTTGTTTTTCTGTGAAAATTGGGATCCACTGGTTGTTCTCTCCAATCGGGGATTACAATAATAAAAAAAAGCATGGTGGGTTCCCAAAGAGTCTCTGTGGTCGGTTGACCCTATGGATTCTTCAGAGGGTAGTTCTGCCTTTATTGTTTTCTTCACCAAGGGCTCCAACTACCCATGTATAGGTTACTCCCCATTTTGAGGGTTTAACCATAGAATTTTCCTTCTCTTAACTGCTTGTGAAATTTTCTTCTAATTTGGATTCTGGGAATCTGGCAACTGTAAGCCAGGTCCTGGCATTTATACTATTAAATCTGTTTCAAAAGAATTGTAAGATAGGATCCTCGAGCTTGTTCCACCATTTAATTAGATCATGGCTAATTTGTACCTCAACTCTATTTACCTGCCTTAGATCCATATCCCTTGATGCCCTTAAAAAAAACTCTCTCAGTTTTGAAAATTTCACTTGACCCAGCCTCATCGCGGAGGGAACTTCAGATTTTCACTACCTTTGTTGTTCTTCATTTCACTCCTGAATGACCTGGCTCTAATTTTGTACCACCTTGTTCTGGATTCCCCCCACCAGAAGAAATAGTTTCTCTCTATCTACACTAGCGAATCCCTTAATCATTTTAAATACATCGATTAGATCACCCCTCAACCTTCTAAACGCAAGGGAATACATGCCAAGTTTATGCAACTTCTCATAATTTAATCCTTTTATCTCCGGTATCATTCTGCAGTGCACCCCCTCCAAAGTCAATATATTTCCAGAAGTTCAGTTCCCAAAACTCCAGATGGGGTCTGACCAAGGCTCTGTACAACTGAAGCATCAATTCCTCACTTTTGAATTCCAGCCCTCTTGAGATAAAAGCCAACATTTCATTAGCCCTTTTGATTACTTTTGTACCTGTGCACCAGACTTTAGTGATTTGTGTAGGTGGACACCTAAATTCCTTTCCTCCTCCACAATTCCTAGTCTTTCACCATTAAAAAAGAAATAATGCCGTACAAATGGCTTTTGGGTATTCACATAAATCACAAAAGCAAAGTGTGAGCAAAGCATCTGAACCCATGGAGTGTGTTTTTTTTTTTGCAGCCTTGAACACACTCAGTTTTCTTTATTTTGAATGACTTACATTTTTGGAAAGACTGGAGCTTTAACTATGCGACTGTGCTGCCTCCCTGGGATCCTACTTCTCTTGCTGTCTGAACCTATATTGTGATGTTGCTGTAGCTGTCACGGCAGCCATTGAGCTGCTCCCAGGAGATCACAACCTGAAAAGTGACAATAGTGGCTAGACTTAAGAATAAACGAGATCAGCTGTCTGAGATAGTTGATCCTCCAGTGCAAAACTGCTCACAGTATTCTGCTAATTCAATGCACAGCATTGGAAGCACAACCATAGTTTTTTTCTGAATTAGTACAATTGAATCCTGCAACAGGGAAAGCATGAATCCTGCAACAGGGAAAGCATGTTAACAGATATTGTAATCGCAGTGTTTCAGAAGATGGTAACCTGAGTTAGATGAGACTCCTATACAGTACTGTGGTTTGTTTGACAAGTATAACGGAAGAAAAAGCTTATTTTTCGCTTTGGGCTTGTGCTGTTAAAATCTGGTCGTTCAACTTGGGCATCATATTTCAGTCACTCTTCAATCAACTTGTAAATAATCAATATTAACATTTTGGAGCAGTTTTAAGAATGGCTCAGCTTTTTCAATACAGTTACCAGGCTGTATAGGGGGATCTAAAATAACATTAGCACAAAAAGTACCCAAAAAAACACCTAACAAAGTTCACAAATCTTCCATTGTTGAGTGTTGAACCAGCTTCATTGCTTTTGGCAGATACGTAACCTTGGCAAGTATTGTCTGCAGTGTGTTGAGTATGCTCAGCCCTTCATACTACACCACACAAATTAATATTCTTGACAAGGCAACATGAGGTGCTATCTAAATTTTCTTGACATTTAGCAGTTGCCACAGTAAGAGTGACTCCATTGAATCCCTTCATGATTTTGAACACCTCTGTCAAATCTCCCCTCAACCTTCTCTGCTCTAAGAAGAACAACCCCAGCTTCTCTAGTCTATCCATGTAACTGAAGTCCCTCATCCCTGGAACCATTCTCGTAAATCTTTTCTGCACCCTCTCTAAGGTCTTCAAATCCTTCCTAAAGTGCGGTGCCCAGAATTGGACACAATACTCCAGTTGAGGCCGAACCAGTGTTTTATAAAGGTTCATCATAACTTCCTTGCTTTTGTACTCTATGCCTCTATTTATGAAGCCCAGGATCCCATACGCTTTTTTAACCATTTTCTCAACCGGCCCTGCCAACATCAACGATTCGTGCACATATACCCCCAGGTGTCTCTGTTCATGCACCCCCTTTAGAATAGTACCCTTTAGTTTATATTGCCTCTCCTTATTCTTCCTACCAAAATGTATCACTTTGCACTTTTCTGCATTAAATTTCATCTGCCACGTGCCTGCTCATTTCATCAGCCTGTCTATGTCTTCTTGAAGTCTATCTTCTTCTATCAGTATCCTCCTCACTGTTCACCATACTTCCAAGTTTCCCTGAGTCGTTCGCTTATCTTTGTGACCTCCAGTATCTATTCGACATCCTAACTGCCACCCTTGTCCACTAGTACTGTATTTTCATGGACAGTAATGTCAAGTCATTAACTGACTTAGTGATACAAAAGATTGGTCCGAGCCATTTACTTGGAGAGAATGTAGTGTTGAATACTTCATGTTTATTCCCCTGCTCATGAATCTCTGAGCTTGCTCTCTTGTCTTTCCACCACCTCGCCCATGGAAAGAGTTTGTGATTTTGTGAATTTGCAACTAACAGAGATTCTTCCACCCCGCCCCCCCAGCTGAGTTATTTTTTTTGGCTTACCCCTCCCCAATGCTGAAAGAGTTTGCCAGCCTGCATTGTCTGGCCCGAGGTTGTTTTCCGGCCTATGCTTGTCCTATTTCCCTCCCCCCCCTTGACCCCCTCCTCTTCCCCATCCTCCCATCTCCCCCTGCTTCTCTCCTCTCTTTTGTTTCCCCCTCCATTTCTCTTCTCCATCCTCTAACCTCCACTTTCCCTCTGACCCTGTATCTCCTCTCTTCATACTTCCCTTCTCCCCCTACATAAGAACATAAGAAATAGGAGCAGGAGCCTACTCCGGCATTCAGTTAGATCTTCCACCTCAACTCCACTTTTCTACCCGATCCCCATATCCCGTAATTCCCTTAGAGTCCAAAAATCTATTTATCTCAACCTTGAATATACTCAACGACTGAGCATCCACAGCCCTCTGGGGTAAAAAATTCCAAAGAGTCACAATCCTCTGAGTTAAGAAATTTCTCCTCATCTCAGTCCTAACTGGCCGGCCCCTTATCCTGAGAAGATGCCCCCTAGTTCTTTACTCTCCAGCCAAGGGAAACAGCCTCTCAGCATCTACCCTGTCAAGCCCTCTCAGAATCTTATATAGTTCAATGACATCACCTCTCACCCTTCTAAACTCCAGAGAGTATAGGCTTAATCTCTCCTCATAGGACAACCCTCCCATCCGAGGAATCAATCTAGTTGCACACCCTCTAAGGCAAGTATAGCCTTCCTTAGGTGTGGAGACCAAAACTGTACGAAGTACTCCAGGTGAGGTCTCACCAATACCCTATACAGTTGCAGCAAGACGTATTTACTCTTGTACTCCAACCCCCTTGCAGTAAAGGCCAACATACCATTTGCCTTCCTAATTGCTTACTGTACCTACATGTTAACTTTCTGTGTTTCCTGTACAAGCACACCCAACTCCCTCTGAACACCAACATTTAATAGTTTCTCACCATTTAAAAAATATTCTGTTTTTCTGTTCTTCCTACCAAGGTGAATCACATTATAATTTATCTGCCACCTTCTTGCCCACTCACTTAACCTATCTATATTCCTTTACAGACGCTTTGGCCTCGATTTTCATTGGGCCGTGAGGCTGGCTTTTAGGCGTGCGGGGGTTAAAATCACAAAACCTAGGTGTCGCGACCCCCCCCCCCCCCCCCCCCCCCGGCCTGGTTCCCACCTCCATGCCATTTTAACCTAGGTGTGTCTGATTGACCCGAATCAGTCCCGCCTGCAACAGGCGGGACTGGTCTTTAGGGCCCTTAAGCAGCACTGACTGGCCTTTATAATCCCATTTTAACAGGCCCTTGCCTGTTTAACCCTTTTCCCACGCAAAACGCGCCTGGTGGGGATGACGCCTGTGAAACCTGGCATGAACACTGTTGGCTTGCTGACTATCAGCTGCAGGTCCAACATTAAAGAGGATATTTGATCAGTCATCATTTGCAGGTGGGAGAACTTTGTTGTCTCAGGTCTGGGGGAACTTTTAGAAGGCATAACCACAGCTGTGGAAGTTTGGAGCCTCACACACTTCTCCAGTGTGACCTCCTGCGAAACCCCTCTCGCCACCCTCACTCAGCGCTTCCTCAACTGAGGCACCTACCAGAAGCATGAGAGGCCTTTTTTTCCTTCCCCTCTTGGCATTAGAGGACCTCCAGCCCCATTCACGAAATGACACACGCCACAACTGCAGAAGTTGCCATCAGAAATTTTATTTACAATAACCAACTGATGGCATTTTTAAAATAAACACAACATTTCACCCAAGTGACTACCCTTGTGACTATTAGTGCTTTATTTTCCTCTTATGCGTGCTCCTACATAGAGGTTCCCCTGTGGCTTCAGCAGATGTGGAGGCCCCTTGCTCACTTTCCTGCTGCTCCTGTCTCGACACCTTTGGCGGGCGTCCTCTGGGGTGGCGAGCCTGTGAGGGCTTGCCAGCAGTCTGCTGCTCTTGCGGCTGTGTAGGGGTTGGTTGGAAGCCTGCAGAGGAAGCAAGGCTTGCTGTGGACCTTAAAATCAGCAGCAATGATGACGTCATATTCTGCGACTTTCTGACTGGAAATACTCAATTGCCAAGGCTTCCCACACGCTGGAAATCATTTGGCCAATTGTGTTAAATTTGCATCAATCTCACAGACCCATTTACAATTGTGTCGGAATCACTAAATTCGGGGAAACCGCCAATTCCCCGCACCTGAGTGAAAATCGACCCCTTTGTGTCCTCACAGCTTACTTTCCCATCATCTGCAATCTTACATACATTACACTCAGTCCCTTCATCTAAGTCATTAATATCCATTATAAATAGCTGAGGCCCCAGCACTGATCCGTGCAGCACCCCACTAATAATAGTCTGCCAACCTGAAACTGACCCATTTATTTCTACCCTCTGTTTTCTGTCCGTTAACAAATCCTCTATCCATGCTAATATATTACCCCCAACCCTATGAGTCCTTATCTTGTGCAACACCTTTAGTGTGGCACCTTATCGAATGCTTTCTTAAAATCCAAATATACTATCTACCCTGCCAGTTACATCCTCAAAAAACTCTAATAGGTTTGTCAAACACGATTTCCCTTTCATAAAACCATGTTGAATCTGCCTAATATTATGATTTTCTAAGTGCCCTGTTACAACTTTCTTAATAATGGATTCCAGTATTTTCCTGATGACTGATGTCAGGCTAACTGGCCTGTAGTTTCCTGTTTTCTTTCTCCTTCCTTTCTTGAATAGCAGGGTTACATTTGCTGCCTTCCAATCCACTGGGACCATTCCAGAATCTAGGGAATTTTGGAAGATCACAAGCAATGCATCCACTATCTCTGCCACCTCTTTTAGAACCCTAGGATGTAGACCATCAGATCTGGGGGATTTGTCGGCTTTTAGTCCCATTAATTTCTCCAGTACTTTTTCTTTACTAATATTAATTACTTTAAGCTCCTCACTCTCATTAGACCCTTGTTTCCCCACTATTTCTGGTATTTATTTGTGTTTTCTACTGTGAAGATAGATACAAAATATTTGTTTAATGTCTCTGCTATTTTGTTATTCCCCATTATAATTTCTCCTATCGTAGACTCTAAGGAACCCATGTTTACTTTCGCTACTCTCTTCCTTTGTACATACTTGTAGAAGCTCTTACAATCTGTTTTTATATTTCTTGCTAGTTTACTCTCATTCTATTTTTTCCTCTCCATCAACTTTTTTGGTCATCCTTTCCTGGTTCCTAAAACTCTCCCAAACATCAGGCTTACTACTACTCTTGGCAACATTATAAGCTTCTTCGTTTAATCTAATACTATCCTTAACCTCTTTAGTTAGCCACAGATTGATCACTTTTCCCGTAGAGTTTTTATTTCTCAATGGAATGTATATTCATTGAGAATTATGAAATGTTTGTTTAAATGTTAGCCATTGCTATTCTACCGTCATACCTTTTAATCTAGTTTCTAAGTCGACCCTAGACAACTCACCCTCATACCATGTAATTGCCTTTATTTTAGTTTAATACTCTAGTTTCGGACTTAAGTCTTGTACTCGGTGAAATTCTATCATATTATGATCACTCTTCCCCAGAGGATCCTTTACTGAGAAATTACTAATTAACCCTGTCTCATTACACAAGACAAGATCTAAAATAACCTCTTTGCTGGTTGGTTCCACAACATATTTTTCTGGGAAACCATCTCGAATGCATTCCATAAACTTGTCCTCCAAACTACTTTTGCCAATTTGGTTTGTCCAGTCTATATGCAGATTGAAGGCCCCCAGGATTATTGCATTGCTTTTGTTACAAGATATTCGGTCCAACACTATAGCGACTGTTAGGGGGCCTATAAACTACTCGCACCAGTGTTTTCTACCTTTTATTATTTCTTATCTCCACCATACTGATTCTACTTCCTGCTCTTCCGAGCCAAGATCCTTCCTCACGACTGTCCTTATGTCAACCTTTATTATCACGGCTAACCCCCCACTCACCTTTACATTTCATCTGTCTTTTTGAAACATCAAGTACCCTGGAATATTTCGTTCCCAACCTTGATCACCATGCAGCCAAGTCTCTGTAATGGCCAGTAGATCAAACCCATTTATCCCTATTTGTGCCATTAATTCGTCTATCTAGTTACGTATGCTTCATGCATTCAGATAAAAAGTGCCTTTAATTTTAACTTTTTACCATTTTTCCCAGATTTGACCTTATTCACTGATACACTATTATTGTTAAACGCTGAGTCCCTTCCTGTCACACTTGCTTATCTTTACCCAAATCGCTACACTGCTCTATGGCTTTGACTTTTCTCTTTAGATTTATAAATTTCCCCTTACCTGAACCCCCCCCCCCCCCCACCCTTCTCCACTTTTTAGTTTAAAGTCCTATCTACAGCCCTAATTATTCAATTTGCCAGGACACTGGTCCCAGCCTGGTTTAAGTGGAGTCCGTCCAAACAGAACAGCTCCCTCTTTCCAATACTGCTGCCAGTGCCCCATGAATCAAAACCCCATCTCCCACACCACTCTTTGAGCCACGCGTTCAACTCTCTGATCTGTTTGACCCTATGCCAATTTGCACATGGCTCAGGTAACAATCCAGATATTATTACCTTTGAGGCTCCCCTTCACCCCATCCCTTCCCTTTTTCTCTTTCTGTCTCCCCCTTCCTCCTCCCTCTTTCTTCCTCTTCCCTCTCTCCCACTCCCTCGCCTTCCTTTTCCTTCCCCTCCTTCTGTCCTTCCCCTACCTCTATGCTTCTCCCTCCCCCTCCCCCCCATTCTCCTTCCCCTCACTTTTTCCCCTTCCCTTCCCTTATTCCAATATTTTGCCTGCCCTCAAACCCTGCTTGCTTGAATATTGCACTTTGTCTTTACTTCCCCTCTGAAATACCATGGGAAATGGACAAGTTAAATTTAAAAATAAGCAGTTTTTGCATTTGTAACATAAAATATTAAAACAATGGCTGTAAAGACATTGCAGTTTTTATTTGATGTAAATGTTGGTTTGTATGTGTATTAATATCTCTCATGTAGATATTTCTATCTAATTGTGATAAATGTGACTAGTGTTGGAAGTAATTATTCTGTTTTTCTTGTTTAGGAATCTTACACTGTTTGCTGCTGAGTCAGACCAGGGGAGTTCTGCCGCACATGTTATGGAGCAGTGGACTGCATCTGGTTTAACAGAAATCCGCTTAGTAAATTACACAGTTCTTCTCAGCTTGCCTGATACAGACCAAAACAAAATCATTCTGACAAATAGCAGCCAGTGCTTTTATCCCAGTGGACAGCAATGCAGTACTCTACTCTCAGCCCCGCGTGGAAAGAAGGAAAAGAATGACCTTCTCTATTCCTATGCAGCATATTCTGCCAAAGGATTTCTGGAGGTAATGAAAGTGTTAGAAACCAATTCTCCCTGTCATTTTAGGGTATTTCATTTGCCTGGTAAAATCGGAATTGCTCCAAATATTTTGACAAGGTTATTTGTTCTGCATAGCAGAGCTGTATGATCTTCCTTTGCAGTCCAGTCATGTACATCTATCATAAGTCGGTCTTTGTGAGAGATCCAATTTGTGGTCCCTGGTAACAGTCTAAATAGTATTCATAATTCCTAAAATCCACCTCAAAAACCTACTTAGTGCCATCAAGATAAATGGTATACACTGGAACTTAGTTGTAATTTGTTGTGCAAAGAAAGGTGACATTTATCTTCAGTTCAGTGATATGTAGGTCAACAGCCTTTTCCATATAACCCATACCTATATTTTTAAGACTGTGTAATACCAAAGCTCTACATGTAATTCTACCGGGAGTGGTCAGCAATGCACTAAAATTCAACATTTTAATGTACATTTAAAAAATAACACAATTATAGGCAACAATATTATTTCCTGCTAATATCTGTATTTTCCACTGAAACAGCAACAATACTCATAAGGTATAAAATTCTTGTGAATGATCAAGACTTGTGTAGAGAATTTGAAAGACTAATTTGAGGTACTGGGTTGTAGATAGGAGTCTGAAAAATATCTACAAGAAGAGAAGATATTCTCCCTCTGATAATTATGTCTCTATATTTGTAAAATTGAGACTGACATTTATTTCATAATCATTACAGAATTTAAAATTAGCTCAAAATTCATAAATGTCTTGTTTTAGAACATTTTTAAAACATTTACAGCATTCCAGTGTTTGAGGACAGGCTCTGCCAAGCACTAAGTGTTTTCATGTATATGCCTTGCTGTGTGTGTACATGTTTAGATATGGTTACATTAGTGCACAGGACTATAGATTTTTTTTGGAATAATTATATTGGTTCACAAGTTCACCTTTGATGTGTCCACAGTTCAGTGATATTGTCCAGTTATTTCAGAAAATAGAGCGACGATTTCATTCCTTAATTTTTCGTCGTGAGTCATGGCTTTAATTGTCTCTCTAATTTTCTTTTCTATATTGTTTGTATGGTAACATAAGCTGTTGACCTTTTTTTGTTAATAACTCCATTGAGAATCAGACAGCGTACAATGCAGTTCACTGTTTATCCCACTTCATATTCTAATTCCTTTGCCCCAGTTCTCCCCTCCTGTCACCGATGATATTATCCAGACGTCATCAATTTGAAATATTGTTATCCAAAATAACCTAGTTATCACAAATAAATGCGACTCAGTGCAGGGTCTCATCTTCCAGTTTTAGGATTTTTTTCCTCACTGCCCAATTTCACTCCAAATTTAAAAGGATATTTACAATTAGCTCTACAGAGTTATCCTAAGGTATTTTTTTCTTTATAAACAAGGGGTGATTAGACTTAAGTGCAGATATTTTCTGGATGCTATTTCCTCTAAATAATATAAATGGCAGCAATTTGACTTCCTGTTCCTATTTAACAATAAAACATTATATATAGAAAAAAATAAAATGTTTTCAGAAAGGTGGATGCTAATATTTGAAATCACTATATTTGATTGTAGATTGATCTGTGTATTCTTGGTCCTTTCTCCAGTCAACTAAAACTTAATTTCGGCTGCAAGAAACCGAAGATCCGTGTTACAATGTAGCTCTTTTGTCAGTAAACCCAATTTATCAAAGTGAAGGAGCTGGAATAGGCCACTTGGCCACTCGAGCCTGCTCTGCCATTCAATAAGATCATGGCTGATCTTGGGCTCAAAGCCACTTCCCCGCCTGCTCCCCATAACCCTTTACTCCCTTACCTTGCAAAAAATTGTCTATCTCCACCTTAAATGTATTTAATGACCCAGCCTCCACAGCTCTCTAGGGCAGAGAATTCCACAGATTTACGACCCTCTGAGAGAAGAAATTCCTCCTCATCTCAAAACTGTGCCCCCGTGTTCTAGATTTCCCCACGAGGGGAAACATCCTCTCTGCATCTACCTTGTCGTGCCCCCTCAGTATTTTATATGTTTCAATAAGATCACCTCTCATTCTTCTAAATCCCAATGAGTATAGGCCCAGCCGGCTCAACCTTTCCTCATAAGTCAACCCCCTCATCTCTGGAATTAACCTAGTGAATCGCCTCTGAACTGCCTTCAATGCAAGTATATCCTTCCTTAAATAAGGAGACCAAAACTGTACGCAGTACTCAAGGTGTGGTCTCACTAATACCCTGTACAGTTGTAGCAGAACCTCCCTGCTTTTGTACTCCAACCCCTTTGAAATAAAGGCCAACATTCCATTTACCTTTTTGATTACTTGCTGTACCTGCATGCTAACTTTTTGTGTTTCATGCACAAGGACCCCCAGGTCCCTCTGAACTGTAGGATTTTGTAGTCTCTCTCCATTTTAATAACAATTTGTTTTTTTATTTTTCCTGCCAAAGTGTATAACCTCGCACTTTCCCACATTGTACTCCATCTGCCAAATGGTTGCCCACTCACTTAGCCTGTCTATATCCCTTTGCAGGTTTTTTGAGTCCTCTGCACAACTTGCTTTCCCACCTAGCTTTGTATCATTAGCAAACTTGGCTACATTACACTCGGTCCCTTCTTCCAAGTCATAATATAGATTGTAAATAGTTGAGGCCCCAGCACCGATCCCTGTGGCACCCCACTAGTTACCGTTTGCCAACTGGAAAATGACCCATTTATCCCGACTCGCTGCTTTCTGTTAGTTAGCCAATTCTCTATCCATGCTAATATATTACCCCCAATTCCATGAGCTCTTATCTTATGCAGTAACCTTTTATATGGCACCTTATCGAATGCCTTCTGGAAATCTAAATACACCACATCCACTGGTTCACCTTTGTCCACCCTGCTCGTTATCTCCTCATGATTTCCCTTTCATAAAACCATGCTGACTCTGCCTGACTGCATTATGATTTTCCAAATGCCCTGCTACTGCTTCCTTCATGAAGGACTCCAGCATTTTCCCAACGACAGATGTTAGGCTAACTGGTCTATAGTTTCCTGCTTTCTGTCTCCCTCCTTTCTTAAATAGGGGTGTTTAATTTGCGGTTTTCCAGTCCACTGGGACCTCTCCAGAGTCCAGGGAATGTTGGTATATTGCAACCAAAGCATCCACTATCTCTGCAGCCACTTCTTTTAAGACCCTGGGATGCAGGCCATCTGGTCCAGGGGACTTGTCATCTTTTAGTCCCATTATTTTACCAAGTACTATTTCCTTAGTGATAGTGATTGTCTTTAGTTTCCCCCCTCCCTGTGGCCCCTTGATTATCCATTATTGGGATGTTGTTAGTGTCTTCTACCGTGAAGACAGATACAAAATATTTGTTCAGAGTCTCTGCCATTTCCCCGTTCTCCATTATTAATTCCCCAGTCTCATCCTCTAAGGGACCAATGTTTACTTTAGCTACCCTCTTCCTTTTTATAATTCTGTCTCATTACATAGTACCAGATCCAAGATAGCCTGCTCCCTGGTTGGTTCCATTACATACTTTTCTAGGAAACAATCCCGGATGCACTCTATGAACTCCTCCTCAAGACTACCATGGCCAATTTGATTTGTCCAATCAATATGGAGATTAAAATCACCCATGATTATTACCGTACCTTTTTTACAGGCCTCCATTATTTGTTGATTTATACTCTGTCCAACAGTATTGCTACTGTTCGGGGGCATGTAGACTACACCCACCAGAGGCTTTATCCCTTTTTTTATCTTCACCCAAACCGATTCTACATCTTGATCTTTTGAGCCAATATCACTTCTCACCACTGCACTGATCCCATCCTTTACCAACAAAGCCACCCACCTCCCTTTCCTTTCTGTCTGTCCTTCTGAATTGTCAAATACCCTGGAATATTCAGTTCCCAGTGCTGGTCACCTTGTAACCACGTCTCTGTAATGCAATCAGATCATACCCATTTGTATCTATTTGTGCCGTCAACTCATCCATCTTGTTACGAATGCTGTGTGCATTCAGATATGGAGCTTTTAACTTTGTCTTTTTACCATTCCTCCTTGTTTTGGCCCCATTTTCTGTTGCACTCTTATTTTTAAACATCCTGTCCCTTCCTGTCACATTCTGGTTATTATTTCCCCCATCTCTATCCTGCTCTATTGCTTTCTCATTTCTCACTGACTTTTTAAATTCCTGCTCACCTGGATCCTCCCTCCAACTATTTAGTTGAAAGCCCTCTCTACAGCCCTAGTTATTCGATTCACCAGGACTCTAGCCCCAGCATGGTTCAAATGACGCCCGTCCAAATGCAACAGCTCCCTCTTATCCCAGGACTGGTGCCAGTGCCCCACAAATCGAAACCCATTTCTCCCACACCAGTCTTTGAGCCACTCGTTCATTTCTCTGATCTTATTTACCCTATGCAAATTCCCTCGTGGCTCAGGTCGTAATCCTTTGTGGTTCTGCTTTTTAATTTAGCCCCTGGCTGCTCATACTCTCTCAGCAGAACCTCTTTCTTTGTGCTACCTATATCATTGGTGCCTACGTGGACCGTGACAACTGGATCCTCCCCCTTCCAAATTGGAAGTAATTACTCTAGTGGGTGTAACTGCCTCGTGGAACTTAGTGTCCAGGTAACGCTCCCCCTCCCTAATGTGTCGCAGTGTCTGAATCTCGGACTCCAGCTCATCAACTCTGAGCCGAAGTTCCTCGAGCAGCCAACATTTGCTGCAGATGTGGTCGCCCTGGACCTCAATGGTGTCCACCAGCTCCCACATGCAATAACAACAACACATTGCCTGGTCCCCCATCTCAATTAATTATTTAAGTTTTAAAATTTGGAATATGTATATCTTTTAATCTTGTAAGGGGTCTTTTTAACGAGCTTGTGGTGTGCGAGATCGATTCTTGATTTCACACTGCTCGTGAGCGGTTTCGAAGCGCTCCCCCCTCACTGATTCTAGACACTGGACTTATTGCCAGACTACCTTGATGTGTTGGCCCAACTTGTGACTCGGAAGACAAATGGATCAGGTGAGACAAGGTAGGTTTTAAATTTAATGGTTTCTTTATTTATAAGGAGAATAAAAACACAGGGAACAAAGAAACAACACAGACAAAATCATTAACACGCCTCCCAATGGGAACTAAAATTCAACACACAAGAATTACTTTGACTATCTTATAATACATCAATTCATTAGCTGCGGTATAATAAAACGGGGGTGGGGAAAGCACGCGGTACAACGAAGGATAAATAACACTCCCGATTACAAAGCCCTTAATATTAAAACCCTCCCGTCTCTAAAGTATCCCTCTACTAGGTCAGCTAGGTGGAGTTGGGCCTCTATGCTCACCAGGGCTTTAAAACTGCCCTCGACCTTGGTGCTCCTGTAGCTTCCGGGATTCCCGATTGATCTTCCTTCTGGGACGGGCTCCTGAACCTGCTCTCCTGCTCGAACTTGTAGAACCTCCGTGCTCCTCGAACCGTAATCGAACCTCCTAATCGGACCTCTCCACTCGAACCGTTCAACTTAACCTTAACCTCTCGTTGTTCTCTGCCTCCGATCGTACCTTCTGCCCGTCGATTTTCCCCCAACAGTTATACCGTTTCCTTGCCCTTATCTTTGGCGCCAAATCAGGGGTTTTCTTTTGTCAAAGTTTTGGGCCGGCTACTTTGACAAAAGCTGGTACTTTAGTTTAACGACTTTAATCGTGGCCGAAACCAAACTGATGGGTTATGTCCCGTGTCCCGCTGAGTTTGATGCAGATAATGGGTCTTGTCTGTGCTCTGATTTCAGTGATGGGTTTACGTTTATCTGGCGATTAACATGACCTTTTCAAGTGCAAGTCCTTTGTTTTTGACTTTGTTACTGCTGCTACCTTTATTACCATATCGATTGCAGTCAGTCTGGAATTTTCCAATCGGTGGTGACTCCGGTTTCTTTAAGGTATTGCAGTGGTATGTCCTTCTGAAATGAGTCATGTGATCTGCCGACTCCATCTTGTGCTCTTAAAAATGTGGCCATTTCAGGGGTTTTAAAATGTAGGCTGTATTTTCCTGGATTTTGCGAATCCTACAATCTACACCAAGGCAATTAAATTTAGATCCTCAAGTTTGGAAAAAAAGCGAGAAATATAGAAATACTCACCAACCAATCACTTACCTGCTTTCTGGTGACGTCACACTTCGATTACTTTTTACTTCTTTACACTCACCGGTCTGTTGTAGCTCCCGCTGTTTTTGTAGCTCCAAACTCTCGCTCTCTCCTGGACTCCCGCTGTTTTAGTAGCTCCGAACTCTCGCTCTCCTGGGCTCCCGCTGTTTTAGTAGCTCCGAACTCTTGCTCTCCTGGGCTTCCGCTGTTTTAGTTGCTCTGAACTCTCGCTCTCTCCTGGGCTCCCGCTGTTTTTGTAGCTCCGAACTCTTGCCCTCTCCTGGGCTCCTGCTTCTTTAGTAGCTCCAAACTCTCGCTCTCCTGGGCTCCCGCTGCTTTAGTAGCTCCGAACTCTTGCTCTCTCCTGGGCTCCCGCTGTTTTTGTAGCTCCGAACTCTCGCTCTCTCTTGGGCTCCTGCTGTTTTTGTAGCTCCGAACTCTCGCTCTCCTGGGCTCCCGCTGCTTTAGTAGCTCCGAACTCTCGCTCTCTCCTGGGCTCCCACTGTTTTTGTAGCTCCGAATTTGCGCTCTCTCTTGGGCTCCTGCTGTTTTTGTAGCTCCGAACTCTCACTCTCTCCTGGACTCTAGCTGTTTTTGTAGCTCCGAACTCTCGCCCTCTCCTGGGCTCCCGCTGCTTTAGTAGCTCCGAACTCTCGCTCTCTCCTGGACTCTAGCTGTTTTTGTAGCTCTGGACTCTCGCCCTCTCCTGGGCTCCCGCTGCTTTAGTAGCTCCAAACTCTCGCTCTCCTGGGCTCCCGCTGCTTTAGTTGCTCCAAACTCTCGCTCTCCTGGGCTCCCGCTGCTTTAGTAGCTCCGAACTCTCGCTCTCTCCTGGGCTCCCGCTGTTTTTGTAGCTCCAAACTCTCGCTCTCCTGGGCTCCCGCTGCTTTAGTTGCTCCAAACTCTTGCTCTCCTGGGCTCCCGCTGCTTTTAGTACCGCCGAAAGGGACTAGTGTTATCCTTCCAGCAGTTAAATTGGTGGCATTTTCCAATGATTTCACGGGCTGGGTATATACTTAGTTGGCTTAACAGCTTTGCCAGTAGAGATGTTGGTACCTAAGGATTCTGTATCAAAGTTCAAACAATAACATCAGCAATACAAGTTTGTAACTTAATAAGGCAATTACATTTCTTGTTATTTTTAATTGCAAGTCTATTAAAAGATTGAAATGAATCAAAAGTCTTAGTACCTGCCAAAAAAATGGAGCACAGTCATATACCAAGTTTTTGGTAATTATTGACATGCCTGTAAGAAACCTTATGAATATTTATGTTTTATTAAGTGTTTAATAATCTTTATTCCCACAAGAGTTTTTCAACAACAACTTGTATTTATATAGCGCCTTTAACCCAGTAAAACATCCTAAGGCGCTTCACAGGAGTATAAGACAAAAAATTTGATACCGAGCCACATAAGGAGAAATTAGACCAAAGCTTGGTCAAAGAGGTAGGTTTTAAGGAACATCTTAAAGGAGGAAAGAGAGGTAGCGAGGCGGAGAGGTTTTGGCAGGGAATTCCAGAGCTTAGGGCCTAGGCAACAGAAGGCATGGCCAGCCTGTTTTACTCTGTTTAGTATTTTTGTTATATTAGATTTCACAAATGATGTTCATTTTCCACAGATAGTCACCGTCACACATTGTCTGGTTTGTAGAAGCCTCTATTTTACAGATCCTGAAGTGAATGTCTTCACCCTCAGTTTTTCAAGCACTCTCTCTTCATGAATGCTTTCACATGAATTCATGGCCACTATTTATAAGTTCAGTGATTTTTTTTCTCATTCTTGAGATGTGGGCAAGCTAGCACGGCAGTATTGATTGTCCATCCCTGGGTGTCCTGAGACCATTAAGAGTCACCCACATAGTGTGGAACCGTAGTCGCACATCAACCAAACTGAGTAGAGATGGTAAATGTTCTTCCCTGGAGGACATTAGTGACCCAGTAACATGTTTACATTGGGAAAAGGCCATTTAGTCCATAGGTTCTATTCCCAGCACAAGTGATGCATAAGACTAGTCAATTCATGTACCGTCCTGAAAGAAGTTACTAACCACACATAAACATCAAAGAAGATAAAGCTGGACATATTTATCCCCTATTCCCAAAGCTAACTGACCAAAAGTCCAGATTATTAATTGTACCTTAAAACCCACACTTACAACTCCTGTCGAGTTGTATTTCACGGGTATATCATCCATAATCACAACATTGTATAAACCATTGTCTACCATAGAATATTTGATCATTCTTTTTTATCTTTATAACGTAGAATCATATTTTTAGATATTTATTTTTTAAAGAAATGAATGCCATTGCTTTAATTGCTTTTAGTGGGAGTCTCTTCCACACTTACCGCACGCTGTGCTGTTTCTTTTCGTGCCTCATTTTGTTTGAAACTTACCAATTTTTGTATTCATATCTCCTAGTTTTGCAGTCAAAAGTTTGGTTAAATAATCTTCTGTCTAAATTATTAGGCATGCCTCTCACTGCAATCTAGTAGTGTAGAGCTACTACCCAAATACCAAACACACAGGAGGCTTTTCTCCAGATATAGGTATGATCCTTAAAAAATTGGAAGATAAATCTTAGTATATATTTGCCGCAACGGTTTAATACTTCAAAAAAGCAAAAATTCTGAACAGTATCTTGGTAGTATACCTATCGGAATGGTTGTAGTCTGTAGTCCAAAAGTATGCATCTTCATACGGTGTTTCCTAAAGTTTGTTATTAAATTGATTGGTTATCTGAATTAAATTTTGTCTTGAAAAGACTATAGTGCCAAGGATATTTCCCCCATACTTTAATTGTAAATTCCCTCTACCTGCTCTGCCACCATATGAACAGAAACAGGCTATTTACAAAATATCTGTCAACCATTATAGCTCAATGCCCGTGCCCACTATATTGCTGATTTCCTGGTCTAGATCTGATTGAGATTATGCCTTTTCAGTGCATGGAACATCTTTAACACCTAAACTTTTGGTGAACAAATAAAAGTTTTAGAAGTAATTCCTCCAGAGAAACTATTAAGAGTTTGCAGACCACTTAAAGTTTGTCACTCTTTTCAAAGTTTGGCTCAGTGCTACAAAACACATTTTTGCAGTCTGCAAGGCAAATCTACTGTAGCCCATAGTCAGGAGGAGCTCCAAATGTGGCAACCTTGAAACTTCTCTGCTTTATGAAAAAATTGAGGGCTTATGAGGACCAGTGATAACCTATCTAAAAGACAAGAGCGTGATGAGTACAGACACATTCTACCATGTTGAGTGAATGAAGAAGAGATGCACACACATGGGATAAATTATATTCAGTGGGCCAGTTGATGATCAAGTTGCTATATTAACACGTTTTAGTTAACATCTGTGAACAAGGCACGAAGCGATATTGCATTCTGATAGAGGCAGCAGCTGGTCTTGATTCAGCTGTACAATGCATGTTGTTTGCTCCTGTTAGAATGCCTCATCATTCTGGCAAAGGTACATGTCCTGCTCTATTTCAATTTCAACTTGTAGGAGAGCAGGAAAAGGCATGTAATTGTACATGCAATGAGCAGGACAGTTTAGCTTTGCAGATGAGGTTTGCTCCTGCGGTAGATTCAATGGGCTGGATTTTGCCAGGTGCCACCCGCACGTGCGGCGGGACCTGGGAGACGACGGGAATGCTGGATGTTCAGGTTTCCCGGCACGCTGTGGAGTTTTAACTGCACAGCGTGTGTGTGATGTCAGGGGCGGGTTCCCTGCCGGAAGTCAGCCTGATTACTTCAGTTGCGATCCCCGGGGGAGTCCGATCCCCAACTCCGGGGCTGAATCACGATCCCTGAGGCAGGTCCGAACCCCGACCCCGGGGGGGTGGGGGAACTTGGTGGGGCCGGATGGAAGCACTCCTGCTCCTCCTGGCCCACAAGGACTGCTTCCCGAGGCTGAGGCCGCCTCGTTGCAGCCACGAGGATTCCCGAGCCCCAGGATCCCCGACCGCCTGCAGTAAAAACCTGCAAAGCAGGTTAAAGTAGAGGCTTCAGGCAATAAGTAAATTGCCAAGCCGCCTTCTGGCAGCAGGTTGGCAGCCCGTCGTCCCCCCCCCCCCCCCACCATCCCGCCTGAGCGAAAGATGAGAGTGGGTGGGTTGGAGGCACGTTAGGGTCGGGGTTCACATTTTTTTAACTTTTACTTCTCCCCCACGCCTCCAACCCACCCGTTCTTATAAAGTCATAACGGCACAGAAGGAGGCCATTCGGCCAATCAAGTCCATGCCGGCTCTCTGTAGATCAATCCAGTCAGTCCCATTCCCCCGCTCTATCCCTGTAGCTCTGCATGTTTATTTCCCTCAAGCGACTATCCAGTCTCCCCTTCAAAACATTGAATGTCTCCGCTTCCACCACTTCCGTCAGCAGGGAATTCCAGGTCATCACCACTCGCTGCATAAAAAAGTTTTTCCTCACGTCCCTGTAATGATCAATAACATGTCATTCTATAGTGGACACTAGGTGGAGCCGTAGAGCTGTGTAGAGCTGTATATAGCTGTATGTATAAGACTACACTACCCAGCTGTATGTATATTAAGACTACATTACCCATGAGGCACTAGGCCACCCACAAGGCAGCAGTCAAGATGGAAGCCTCTACAGATACTGTACCTAGTCCACATGTGCTCAGTAAAAGTGTCTAGCAAAAGCTAGCTGTGTTCATAATAAGAATGTCTATTTATTAATGAACATAAGAAGGTACCAGGATGGTGAAGATCTGCTGAAAATTGTGAAAAGCGACATGGAGAATTTGAAGCCACCAGAGCGTTTGAATCTCGAGGGAAATGTCGACTACAATTGGCGGATTTTTAAACAACAATTCGAACACTACATTGCTGCCATCGGATTCGGTACGAAGCCAGACACAAGGAAAATAGCGTTGCTGCTTACGGTTGCAGGCCCACAGGCGATAGAGGTATTTAATACATTTGTATTTAATCCAGAGGAGAACAAAGAAAAATTAGAAGATGTGCTAAAAAAATTTGATGCACATTGCTCTCCCAAAAAGAATGAGACGTATGAAAGATACATCTTCCGTTCTCGGACACAGCAACAAAATGAGACTTTCGATAGCTTTATAACTGATCTGAAACTGAAAGCACAGACATGTAATTTCTCTGAGCTCAAAGCATCCATGATTCGTGACCAGATTGTGTTTGGTATTCATGATAAAAAAGTCAGGGAACGTCTGTTGAGAGAAACCGAACTAAATTTGGAAAATGCGGTGAAAATATGCCAAGCCAGCGAGCTAGCTCGAAAGCACGTGAAGACTTTCAGTGAAATCAATAATGATGCGATTGTAATGAGTGATAATGCTGCTGTCGGTGCTGTGTCCTACGAGGGGAAGAAACGTGGGCAGAACAGAAATGAAAAGCAATCGGAGGATGAAATTTTTAATTGTAAACGCTGTGGTTACAAACACCAGTTAAGACAATGCCCAGCGTTTGGAAAAATGTGCACAAAGTGTAATGGAAAGAATCACTTTGCCAAACAATGCTTTTCAAAAATAAAAACAATGAAAGGGCAACAAGTTAATGTGATTGAGGACACTGATTTAAGTGAGACATTTTTTGTAGGAATGGTGTCATGTGACAATATCAAAAAAGATACAGAAAATGTGCAGCCCTCAGAAATGGACAATGCTGAACATAAAGTCAATGCAGTAAAAGTGGACAAATGGATGATCCCACTGCAGATAAATGGAGCATTAGTTACATTGAAACTGGACACTGGGGCAAAAGCAAACTTAATCAGTATGAGTGACATAAAAAATCTGAAAGAAAAGCCCAAAATACAGAAAAAGTCAGTACTACTGAAGAGCTATAATGGACAGAAAATAGATAGCTTAGGTGTATGCAGACTTAAAGTGACAGTCAAAGACAAAGTGCATCATCTCATGTTTTCTGTTGTGGCTGAAAGACTTGATTCGATACTAGGTGACAAAGCTTGTGAAGACTTAGAACTGGTCAAGAGAGTCTACCGTATAAACTGTGCCATAAGCAGACCAGATGACTCAGGTGATGAAGCAGAGAGCCCATCAAGGATGAAAAGGCCAAAGGGTATCCATGTCTTCAAAAAGCCTAGTTTCTCCAAGAAGAAAGAAAAAGACTTTAAGGTCAAAGAGAAGCCAAAGGAAGAAAAGCACAAAGGGGAAAAACACAAGGAGAAAAAGTCCAAAGATATAACCGCAGCAGATGTTGTTAAGCAGTGGAAAGAGAAAAAGAAAAAGAAGAAGCCTGCACCAGAGCAGAAAGCAGTTCCGGTGGATACTCCTTCTTCCCTCAGGCCAATCTTTGGTGTTCCATTAGCCGAGGCTGCTGAGAGGACTATGCTGTATGATGGGACCCAGCTGCCAGCAGTTTTTTGAGAGTGCATTGACTACATTGAGAGTTATGGCATGAAGAGTGAAGGAAACACTGAAACCCTCTCCAAGCAAAGATCGCAAGGAGACCTCGATCTATACAAGAGCAGATCGATGACAATGCCGCAACTGCATCTTGTCATTCACCGTCAGGACAATCTCATGAAGACACATCAGACTTACCCGTGTTGAGAAGATCCACACGTGAAGTGAAAGAGCCTGATAGACTTAATCTTTGAGTACAATGTAAAGCTTTGAAAATGTGTTGACTGTTTTGAAAATGTTTATGTTTATAGAGCACTAACAAAAGTGTTACTGATATTATCTTTATTGTTTTCTTGAAAGTTGATTGATATTGATTTTGTTAAACCTCAAAGAAAGGGGGATGTAATGATCAATAACATGTCATTCTATAGTGGACACTAGGTGGAGCCGTAGAGCTGTGTAGAGCTATATATAGCTATATGTATAAGACTACACTACCCAGCTGTATGTATATTAAGACTACATTACCCATGAGGCACTAGGCTACCCACAAGGCAGCAGTCAAGATGGAAGCCTCTACAGATACTGTACCTAGTCCACATGTGCTCAGTAAAAGTGTCTAGCAAAAGCTAGCTGTGTTCATAATAAGAATGTCTATTTATTAATGAACATCAGAGTCCCCTCTCTATCTCTTGCCCAAAACCTTAAATCTGTGTCCCTTAGTCCTTGTACCATCAACTAGTGGGAACAGCCTTTCCCTGTCTAGCCTATCCAAACCCGTCATAATCTTGTACACTTCTATCAAATCACCCCGCAACCTCCTTTGCTCCAGTGAAAACAAATCCAGCTTCTCCAAACTGTCCTTGTAGCTAAGATCCCCCATCCCCAGAACCATTCTGGTAAATCTCCTCTGCACCCTTTCAAGGGCCTTCACATCCTTCCTAAAGTGTGGTGACCAGAACTGGACGCAGTACTCCAGTTGTGGCCTAACCAGTGCTTTATAAAGGTTCAGCATAACTTCTCTACTTTTGTACTCAATACCTCTATTTATGAAGCCCAAGATCCCATATGCTTTGTTAACCACTCTCTCAATATGTCCTGCCACCTTCAGGGACCTATACACATTAACTCCCAGGTCCCTCTGTTCTTGCACACTCTTTAAATCTAGCCAGGGTAAAATGGAACCAAAGACTGACAGAAAAACTGTAATGGAACAATGGGTGATCTTTAAGGAGGAGATGTTCCAAGTACAGGCTAGGTACATTCCAACAAGAGGGAAGGGTAAGGGAACCAAAGCAAGGGCTCCTTGGAGGACGAGGGAGATAGAGAAGATGATGAAACAAAAAAAAGAGGGTGTATGATGCATGTCAGGTGAATTCTTCAAGGGAGAACCAGATCAAATACAATAAGCTGAGAGGGGATGTGAAGATGAAAATAAGAGAGAATATGAGAGTAGAATGGCGATTAACATAAAAGGGAACCCAAAAATCTTCCACCGGCATATAAACAGTAAGCGGGTAGTAAGAGGCAGGGTGGGGCCTATTAGAAACAAAGAAGGTGATATATGCTTACAGGCACAGGGCAAGGCTAGAATACTCAATGAGTACTTTGTATCGGTGTTTACTAAGCAAGTAGATGCTGACAAAATATCGGTAGAAGTGGAAAAGGTAGAAGCAATGGAAGGGGTGAAACTTGATAGACAGGATGTACTAGAAAGGCTGGGTATGCTTAGAGTGGACAAGTTGCCTGGTCCAGATGGCTTGCATCCCAGGTTGCTAAGGGAATTGGGGGAGGAGATAGCAGAAGGGCTTGCTATAATTTTCCACTCTTCTCTAGATGCGGGGGTAGTGCCTGAGGATTAGGAAGTGTCAAATGCGACACCATTGTTCAAGAAAGGGTGTAAGGACAATCCTAGTAACTACAGGCTGGTCAGTTTAACATCAGTGGTGGGTAAAGTTTTAGAAACAATAATCAAGGAAAAAATTAACGGGCACTTGGAGAGGTTTAAGCTAATTAAGGAGAGCCAACACGGGTTTATAAAAGGCAGATCGTGTTTGATTAATCTAATTGAATTTTTTGATGAAGTAACAGGGAGGATTGATGAAGGGAATGCAATGGATGTTGTCTGCATGGATTTTCAGAAGGCATTTGACAAAGTATCACATAGAAGGCTGGTTAACAAAATTGAGGCGCATGGAATAGGTGGGTCAGTGGCAGCTTGGATAAGGAATTGGCTTAAGGACAGAAAACAGCGAGTTGTGGTAAATGGCTGTTTTTCAGGCTGGCGGATGGTAGACAGTGGTGTTCCCCAAGGATCAGTGCTGAGGCCTCTGCTTTCTTTGATATATATAAATGACCTGGATATTGGAATACAGAGTAGAATTTCTAAATTTGCCGATGACACCAAACGTGGGGGTGTGGCAAACAGTGATGATGATACCAATCGACTGCAACAGGACATAGAAAGGCTAGCAGAATGAGCAGACAAATGGCAGATGGAATTTAATACAGAGAAGTGTGAGGTGATGCATTTTGGCAGAAGGAGCAGGGAAAGGCAATATACCTTTCCCTGCCCCTGCACTTGCTTGAAATCTGTTACATCTCCAGCCTTTTCCAGTTCTGATGAAGGGTCCCAGACCTGAAATGCTAACTCTGTTTCTCTCTCCACGGATGCTGCCTGGCCTGCTGAGTGCTTCCAGCATTTTCTGTTGTTATTTCAGATTTCCAGCATCCGCAGTATTTTGCTATTGTATGAGGCAATATACACTTATCTCTGAAAATTCTGGCCAATGACTTTCATTGACTTGAGATGTGGCACCAAATGTAGCTTCTGTTAATATTACTTTTTGTGGCATGTCATTGCAGTGTTACATTCTTTCAATTTTGTGGAATAGGAGTCTCAAATTTATTTTCTCCATTGCCCTGATCTTATTGATACAGGAAAATCAGATTCTACAACTAGTATTTGTACTTTAAAAAAAAATTGTTTTCAAGGTGCTTTGCAACTTTGGCAAGGCCTTAATTATTGCTATCCCTAGTTGACTTGAGAAGGCCTGTGCCTTGCGATACCTTCTTGAACCGCAGCAGTCCTTGTGCTAATGTAAGGAATTCCAGAAAACTGACCCAGCCACAATGAAGGAATGGAATTCTGAAGAATGAATGCCCATGTCAGGATGGTGTGTAAATGTTCCTCCGACATTGCTGCTCTTGTCCTTCTTTGTGATAAAGGTCGCAGTGGAAGGAGCTGCTATCCAAGTAGCCTTTATGACTTGCTACAGTGCCTCCTGTAGATAGTACATACAGCAGTCACAGACCCCCAATGGTGGAGAGGGTGGATTGTCAGTCCAGTGGAAGGGGTGCTGATCGAGGGTTCTGCTCTGTCCTGGATGGTGTTGAGCTTTTTGAGTGTTGTTGCAGCTGCACCCATCCATGCAATGAGTAAGTATTCCATCATGTTCCTGACTTGAGTCTCATACATGGTGGAGAGGCTTTGCAGGATCAGGAGATGAGTCATCTTGTTCAAGATGATTACAGGTAGCCCTTATGTGGCACAAATATTTTACCTGCCACTTGTCAGCCCAAGCCCGGATGTTGTTCAAGTCCTGCTGTAGGGAGACATGGGCAGTTTCATTATCGGTGGAATTGTGAATGGATCTGAACACTGTGGAATCATTAGTGCCCCATTCCTGGACTTATGATGGAGGGAAAGTCATTGATCAAGTAGCTGAAGATGGTTAAGCAGAGAACAGTTCCCTGAGGAACTTCTGCAGCAATATCCTGGGACTGTGATGATCGGCCTTTGACAACCACAGTCACCTGCCTCAGTCACAGAAAGATAAGTGGTGTGTAAGGTCTTCTAGAAGAAGAGAAGAAAATGGGGTGAAATTTGCGGTTGGAGGTGTACCTCCAGAGTACTCCTCCAACTCGAAAAAAATCCAAACCTACCTGCTGGTTCCTGGGCTTTGGAGACTTTGGGTTCTGGGCCTTCGGGCGTACGCTTGCGTAAAGGCCCACGGATCCCAGGGATGCAGGTGGTTCGGAAGCGTCCCTGGGATCACATGGGCCAGGTCAACCAATTAGAAAGGGGGATTCCTCATGCTTATGGGGATTCCATTTACGAACGGAATTCCCATAATCATATGAGAAATCCCCAAATAAATAAATAATTAACACAACTGATATAAAAATAATGTTCCCATGTTCAAAATTAATTAAAAGTCCCTTTAATTAAGCATTTAAAATAAAAATTAATAAAATAATTTTAAACATTTTAATCCGGGCCAAAATTTACTTAAACTAATTTTAAATGTATTTGTATGTTTTAATCATTTAATTTTTTTTTTTTTAATTTAACAGTTATTTTAACCCTTATGCTGGTAGAAGCAGGCCCTACACCTGCTTTTATCAAGTGTAAGGGTTTTGTGGGCATTTGCTGGGCACCAGTTGGGCAAATAGCCCAACTCTGTGCCAGCGGAAGTGTTTCTGGGGTGCAGGCGGACGATCTGTCGAGGCGAACCTTGACGGATCGCAAGTTCCGGGTTTTCACACATGCGCAGCTCATGTGGAAACATGGAACTTGAGGCAGCTTTTACAAGGCTTCCAGCGGCACCGGGGTAATCTCAGGCCCAATGTGCTAGAAATTGGGGGTACCTAAAATGTATATGGTTATGCGAATGAAATTGTGACACAAATAATACTGTGTTTAGATGAATGTTTTAGAGCTCAAGACAAGTAAGGGGTGAATGAATTAAGTTGCACTTTACTGGGAATTGCTTATGTTTAGTTTTGCTGGAAACTTATGAAATGATTATTATTAGATATTACAGTTACACCAGGTGCATGGGGACCAACGGCCTGTGGATAGTCCCAGAAAAGGGGCATGGCCAAATGGTGCCTTCAGACTAGTATTAGAGTAGTTGGATAAATGCTTAAATAAATAACCATATTATAATGCTAAGTTAGGATTTTGACTTTGCTTAACAAAACTGCTTGCTGAGATGCGTAAGTTAACCAGTATGTGAGAATAGAATAGAGGATATCTTTGAGAATTTAATGATTCATTTCATGGTACAATAGTCTGATAATGAATTGAAATAGTTAGTCGCACAGCTGGCTGCATGAACAGCTTTGAACAATGGGGCCTCTGACTGGAGAAATCTGAAGGCCGAACTTGGTATGTCTGAGTTGTTGACTCCAGGCTGGGGAGGACAAGGCAGGGTGGGATAAGAGACTCTAGCTTTGGAAGGACAAGGCCGGATGAGATAAGGGAAAACAGTTCTCGGCATACTGTAAGGCCATGATTGGTTGGGTACAGAAACCATGTGTAATGGCTGTGAGGACCCCTGACAGGTGGAAGATAACATGAGGGTTGGCCTTTCTTTTCTATGGCTTAAACAAAGTATTTGACATCCCATTGGGCACCTTGTTTTAAGGGGAACATCTATAGGTTAAATGGTCTTGTTCATATTCTACCCCAGGTCCACCCCTAAAAACAGTATAAAAGAAAGACCTGAAAAGCGCAGACGGTGGAGTGGAGAGCTCCCGAGGGTGGATCCATGCTGACTCTGGTCTAACACTCTTGAATAGTTCAAAAACAGAGAGAGACACGTGAGACGAGAAGGAGAGCTGTTCGTGCATGCCAGCCATTCTGTCCGACTTGGACTGGTATCCATTACTTGTCACGGTCGTATGTTTTTGCTGTATAACTAACATAGAAGATAGGAGCAGGAGTAGGCCATTCGGCCCCTCGAGTCTACTCCGCCATTCAATGCGATCATGGCTGATCATCCAAATTCAGCACCCAGTCCCTGCTTTCTCCCCATACCCCTTGATCCCTTTAGCCTTGAGAAATATATCTAACTCCTTCTTGAATATATTTAATGAATTGGCCTCTGCTGCCTTCTGTGGTAGAGAATTCCACAGGTTCACCACTCTCTGGGTGAAGAAATTCCTCCTCATTTCTGTCCTAAATGGCTTACCCCTTATCCTTAGACTGTGACCCCTGGTTCTGGACTCCCCGACCATCGGGAACATCCTTCCAGCATCCAGTCTGTCTAGTCCTGTTAGAATTTTATAAGTTTCAATGAGATCCCCTCTCATTCTTCTAAACTCCAGCGAGTACAAGCCCAATCGATCCAATCTCTCCTCATCCGTCATTCCTGCCATCCCAGGTGTCAGCCTGGTGAATCTTCGCTGAACTCCTTCCATGGCAAGAACATCCTTCCTCAGATAAGGCGACCAAAACTGCACACAATACTCAAGATGTGGTCTCACCAAGGCCCTGTACAACTGCAGCAAGGCATCCTTGTTCCTGTACTCAAACCCTCTTGCTACGAAGGCCAACATACCATTTGCCTTCTTAACCGCCTGCTGCACCTGCATGCTTACCTTCAGCGACTGGTGCACAAGGACACACAGGTCTCGTTGCACTTCCCCTTCTCCCAATCTATTGCCATTCAGATAATAATCTGCCTTCCTGTTTTTGCTACCAAAGTGGATACCCTCACATTTCTCCACGTTATATTGCATCTGCCATGCTTCTGCCCAATCACCCAACCTGTCCAAATCATCCTGGAGTTTCTCGGCATCCTCCTCACAGCACACACGCCCACCCAGCTTTGTGTCGTCTGCAAATTTGGAGATATTACATCTAGTTCCCTTGTCTAGATCACAATTTCCTTATAACTAGTGTGCTATATCCGTCTTAAACTCTGATTAAACACAACATACCCACCATATTGGTTGCAGTCGACCCTGATTATTTGAAAGGACCAGAGATAAGTTAATCTCGTACAACTTTAAGATTTTTTTTGAGGTGAGGTTGTTATCCTAAAATTTTTGATTTAGGACATTCATATATGAGAGTACTGTGAAAAAGATGAAACAATTTGGTCTTGTTTTGGTCTGGTAGCTATCCTTTTAATCCAACCAGAATACATGAGATTCTGGAAAGCTACTTACAACGTGTGTGACGAAACAGGTTTGCAAGGTTGGTTGTTATTGTCTCCATGGTAACAGGTTTAAGAAGGGCCGACTAAAAGAATAGAAAAAAGTTAATTTTTTTGAGGTGGGATAGCAGGAGCTATACTAGAAAATGTGATAATTTAGGCTGTGTTTGTTTAGCGGTATAGTCTAACACACAATTTTCAGTTACAGATATGATGGTCTGTTATGCTTATGAATATGGCCTGCAGTTATGAATTTACAGTAAACCATGGCAATGGGTTAACAGGAGAAAGTCCATTAACAGCATACTCAGTGTTCCAAATCATTTCATTTCAAAGGTCAAAAGCACTCACTTTAACATCCTAAATTAAATCAGTGCTCCTACTGGATCACCTTGACAGCATTTTTATTTTGTTTATATTCCAGTGTTGTGCTGGGAGTCCATGCAAACTCCTTGTGCAATTGGGAGGATTTATTACCAAGAAATGTTGTACAGTTTAGATTAGGGTACCAGGTGACTGCTATCAATGCATCCTTGTGATTGCCCAATAAGAAACCAGGGGGGAGAAATTCGATATCGCCCCATTTGGGGCGCAATTATCGGCCGGGCGCAAAGTTTAGTGCCTGGCGCTAATTATCGCCTCCGACTGCAAACTTGGCTTCTATTGCCCCTGGAGGTGATTGGGGCGCTAAATCAAGCACTACACACCTCCCTTAAGGCACTAACGCTGAGGGGCGAGGCGCTACCTCAGAGCGCTGGCAAAGCTCAGTTAGCAATGGAACACAGACACACTGGCGCCGGCCAGTTCTTAAAGTGAATGTTGGTCCCTTAGAGGACAAGACCGGGAAATTAGTAGTGGGGGACATGGAGATGGCAAAAATGCTGAACAAATATTTTGTATCAGTCTTTACAGTAGAGGACACTAAAAATATCCCAACACTGGACAAACAGGGGGCTATAGGGGGGGAGGAGCTAAACGCGATTAAAATCACTAAGGAGATGGTACTCGGTAAGATAATGGGACTTAAGGCGGATAAATCCCCTGGATCTGATGGCTTACATCCTAGGGTCTTAAGAGAAGTAGCGGTAGGGATTGCGGATGCATTGGTGGTAATTTTACAAGACTCCCTGGATTCAGGAAAGGTCCCAGCAGATTGGAAAATTGCTAATGTAACGCCCTTATTTAAAAAGGGAGGTAGACAAAAGGCTGGAAACTATAGACCAGTTAGCCTGACATCTGTGGTTGGTAAAATGTTGGAGTCCATTATTAAGGAAGCAGTAACAGGACATTTAGACAAGCATAATTTAATCGGACAGAGTCATCATGGTTTTATGAAGGGGAAGTCATGTTTGACAAATTTGCTCGAATTCTTTGAGGACGTAACAAACAGGGTGGATAAAGGGGAACCAGTGGATGTGGTGTATTTGGACTTCCAAAAGGCATTTGACAAGGTGCCACACAAAAGATTACTGCACAAGATAAAAAATCACGGGATTGGGGGTAATATACTGGCATGGGTGGAAGATTGGCTATCTAACAGAAAACAGAGAGTTGGGATAAATGGTTCATTCTCGGATTGGCAATCAGTAACTAGTGGTGTTCCGCAGGGGTCAGTGCTGGGACCCCAACTCTTTACAATCTATATTAACGATTTGGAGGAGGGGACCAAGTGCAACATATCCAAGTTTGCCGACGATACAAAGATGGGAGGGATAGCAGTGAGTGAGGAGGACATAAAAAACCTGCAAAAGGACATAGACAGGCTAAGTGAGTGGGCAGAAATTTGGCAGATGGAATATAATGTTGGAAAGTGTGAGGTTATGCACTTTGGCAGAAAAAATCAAAGAGCAAGTTATTATCTAAATGGAGAGAAACTGCAAAGTGCTACAGTACAAAGGGATCTGGGGGTCCTGGTGCATGAAACACAGAAGGTTAGTATGCAGGTACAGCAGGTGATCAGGAAGGCCAATGGAATCTTGGCTTTTATTGCAAGGGGGATGGAGTATAAAAGCAGGGAAGTCTTGCTTCAGTTATACAGGGTACTGGTGAGGCCACACCTGGAATACTGCGTACAGTTTTGGTTTCCATATTTAAGAAAAGATATACTTGCTCTCGAGGCAGTTCAGAGAAGGTTCACTCGGTTGATTCCGGAGATGAGGGGGTTGACGTATGAGGAAAGGTTGAGTAGGTTGGGCCTCGACTCATTGGAATTCAGAAGAATGAGAGGCGATCTTATCGAAACATATAAGATTGTGAGGGGGCTTGATCGGGTGGATGCGGGGAGGATATTTCCACTGATGGGTGAGACTAGAACTAGGGGGCATAATCTTAGAATAAGGGGCTGCCCTTTCAAAACTGAGATGAGGAGAAACTTCTTCACTCAGAGGGTAGTAAATCTATGGAATTTGCTACCTCAGAGAGCTGTGGAAGCTGTGACATTAAATAAATTTAAAACGGAGATAGACAGTTTCCTAGCTGATAAGGGAATTAGGGGTTACGGGGAGCGGGCAGGGAAGTGGACGTGAGTCTAGGTTCGGATCAGCCATGATCCTATTGAATGGCGGAGCGGGCCTGAGGGGCCGTATGGCCTACTCCTGCTCCTACTTATATATGTTCTTATATATATATAGGGGAGGGTCGATCTTGCTCTCCATCCACACCCTGCTCATTGCAGCCTTGAATCTCGGCCTGGAGAGACCTGTACATCAAATCTGCTGGAAAGAACAATGGAGAGACCCAGGGAAAGAGCTCAGAGTGCAGCCCCCATAGTCTCTTCTAAATCGATGCAAGGAAGGTCAAATCAAAATGAACCTGCAAAGTGCTGCTCAGCACCCAAAACTCCTTCACACAGCGTCGAATCTCTCCAGAAGTCTCTCTCTCTCAGAATGCGTGGTGCAAAAATGTCGCCGACAAATAAAAGGCAGGAAGCAGCCGCCTTTAAGTAGCGCTCCCCCAGTCCCTTCCCGACTGCAAAACATTCCCCTCTACCTGTCGTTGCTACCGGCAGGTGGAAAGGCAGGGGGCACCACTCAATATCCGGTCCAAGGCGCTACTGGGGCGTTGCAAGCTCGACTGACGTCACGATCTGCGCAGGCGGTAGTGTTTAGCGCCGCCGCAAAATGTCTGGTCAATTTCGCGAGTGGCGCAAACATCGCCGCGCCCAGGCGCTAGTTGCTTTGCGCCCCATTAGCGGCAAGCAACCAAATTTTCCCCCCCAGTTGTATTGTTCTCCTTCAGGACATTGCCGAAATTAAGTGGTTAATATGCAGGAATCCAGCCATCTGACGTCCCTGCTGTGAGAAGTGGATGGTTCATTAATGTTCTGTGATTTATTTATTATCCTCCTCCAAAACCAATGGCTGGCACTTCATTGCAATGTACGCCAGCGAATGCTCTGCACAGATACCTGCATACTGTCAATGCCAAATTAAAGCATTTAATTTGTACTGTTAATATCAGTAGAGGAAACTATTTGTGATTGCTTCATAAAGTTTCTGCAGGTGAAACCCTGCTGCCCGGCTACAGTTGTCTTTAGAGTTACTGTTATCAAAACAAATTATATCATGACTCCCATTTCTGACTGTGAAACTATAATTTAGGGGATCTTTCAGTGCTTGTGGCTGATTTGATGTGCTTCACTAGGATGCATCCATCAGAGATTATATTTTTATTACTGGGGAGAGGGGAGCATGACCAAATGTTGATACGTGTGTTTGTTAATAAAAAGTAATATTTCAAATCCATTACAGATATCTAAAGCAAGACAAACAATTGAGAACAACAATTGAAAATTGAGACATGGTTCAAAGGCAAGCAAGATAAACACAAATGTATACAAAGCATTATTTCCTTTCTGATCCAAGCCTAAGGCCTAGAAAGTCGATTGAGCCTGAAAACACAGCTGTTCACATGGTCGCAGGGACCATGTTAAATTGGTGCTAGACCTCATTATAATTATCATATGTGTAGCCAGTGGTATCCTGCATACATTGTTTCGGGAAGGGGGGCAGAAATCGGGCTTAACTGACGCCACTTAAAGGCAACCAGAAGCTCTTAAAGGAGAGGTGCACTCTGGCTGCAGGCAGTAGGGAATGCTTCTGAAGAAAGAAATGGCTGCAAGACTTGAAGAGTTGGCCCCCAGGTTCTCTGGTGCCACTTAATAGGCCCTGGGCCAGGTTGTAGACAGGATGAGGGAGATCCTGTACTCTCCCTCAATCCGCCCCCCACCCCCGGGGGTGAGAAAACCCTCCAGGCAACATCAACAGTCGGAAGAAGTTAATGCCAGGGGCTTAGCTCCCAAGACATAGCTGCAATGCCAAAAGAAGTTCAATGACCTCACCAGAGTTGGCAAGGTAAGAATAATGTGACATTTGATATTATCCCGTGACAGATAATTGGTATCCATTTTCTAAACTTTCTTGTGTAAACTGGATAAATTGTAAACACACCATGGCAAACACACTGATATTTGAGAGCAGGCTGGGCAATGCTGGTGATGGAGGAGTTGAAATTAATCTGTCAAGTAGCTCAGACCTTGAGCTGTGTAAATGGCATGCACCTCCTGCACAAATTGCATATCTTGAGTAGAATGGAGTACACCATGCATGTGACGTATACCAATACTTGCCTTTTGGTGCTTGAAGAAATTCTGGTTAAAATATCTCTGATAACTAAGCAAGGCCCCTCTATACAGTTAAATAATTTAGAATATAACTACACTTTCAACTTGCTATAATGAAGAGTTTTAATATACTCTTAAAATATTGCCCATTTATTACTTTCAGTTTGTGTACACCCATTTCAGTTGAATGAACTGCAGCTAGTTTTTACAAAACTGAAGGAGCAGATTTCAGCTAATTTAATATTAAAATTGTTAAGTATTTAAGAAGTCCTCAAACTCTTAACATTCGTGCAATTTTTATTTAAAGCTGTACTTGGAGTGGAAATGCAGACAGTACAGATAATATAGCTAATTAAAAAGTCCAGCTTCAGTTTCATGTTCTGAAATATCCTGTTAAGTGTTACCACAGAATGTGAAGATTAATGTTTTCTCAGGGCTATTAGTAACATGTTAGAGCAATGCCACATAGCTCATTATAATACCGAGCAATATTAGATAGTAGTCCACTCCATAGATCGAGGTCTAAACCAAATGATTTAAGAAATGACAGAGCTGAAAGTTATTTGAAAATTATTTTGAAAGTCTTCATTTACTGTGTTGAAAAGATGACTGACTTTTCATGCTGCATGATGGATTGACATTACTTACTAGCATTGACATGGGAATCTAACCAGTTTTGAATTTGTATTTTATTTTACTTCAAGGTAGCCATTAACCCAACATTGACTTTTAACCTCCCCTGCCCGGCGGAAGCCAGATGTGGGGCAGTTAAATGGAGCGGAGGACTTATCCACTGGCTTCACAAAGCTAGAGGGGCCCTTTGTATAATATGCAGATGATATTCTACACAGATGCGGCCGGACCTGCTGTGATTTCCAGCAAAAAATTGTTTTTTGTTTCTTTTTTGTTTTTCATACAGACCCCAGCATCTGCAACATTTGACCCCTTGTGACCCCACCTCATTGTTCTTTGATGTAATGTTTTCCTGACTGACCTGTTTGGACACCATTCACACCTTTGATTGCTGTGATTATCTCTCTGCCGAGGTGTGATAAAGGGCAGTTAGAAGGATTACCTGTAATCATCTGGCAGTGCTCTCTGACTATATATGCTGTGCTTATATGCATCTCTCCACTTCACCTGACAAAGGAGCAGCGCTCCGAAAGCTTGTGATTTCAAATAAAGCTGTTGGACTATAACCTGGTGTTGTGTGACTTCTCACATTTGTCCACCCCAGTCCAACACCGGCATCTCCACATCATGTATAATATGCAGATCGGGCTTCGATGATGTCATTGGGACCCGACTGCAATATGAACCTGAGGTTTATATGGGGGAGCAGTAGCGGCTTCCCCGTGAAGCCAACGCTGTCGGGATGCCCACAAAAGGCCCAGGAAGGAAATTTAAAAAAAAAATGATTTTACGTTTCCTAGTGAGCCAGGAGGAGCACAAATGCACAGGGAAACCTTGGGCCTCCCCTGCCCCGAGTTTCCCTCCTCCTTCCCCGACTGCGATCCCTTTGAAACCACACTCCTAAAAACTTACCTTATTGCCAGAGACCAATTCTCTCTGGTTCCCAGCAGCGGCCTTCTACCTTCCCATTTCAATGGCCGGGCAGCTGCTTCCTGCCGACTTCTAGGACACTTCAGTCAGGAAGTGAGCCAGCGGCGTGCTAATGAGGCCCAGCTGTTAAAACTGGCTAGATGTCCCTTCTGCTGCTCCTGGATAATTATTTCTCCTTTTATAATTATTATCATTGATTAAATACATTGGTATGTACAGCAGTGTTTGAATAAAGCTTGAAAACAATGATGGGGGATATTACTAGCAAATTATTATGTAAACCGGTTTCAAATTCAGCACATCAGAGATGTGCTACTCTTCATGCAAACTGAAGTAATAGACAAATTAGGTTATGGGTACAGATTTTATACCACAAATTTATTTGCATCGGATCTGGAGGGATATGTCCTTTGTGGTCTAATGTTGTAAGATGCATCTTTTGTGTATTCATTTGCATGGCAAAAACTGCTGACCTGATACAATTACAATAACCCCAGAGCAGACATGAATCAAAAGTTGTTCTAACTGGATGTTATGTTCGAGAAACCGTGGCCACAATCTGCTATCTGAGTTTTCAATCTCAGTCATGCCACTGTGAGGAAATGCTGAGCACAACTTGGGCAGTTCTCTGGGAAAGGGTAAGGGGCATTCAGCTGGACAGTCATCACTCCACAATCTTATGCATGTGATAGCAGCTAATTCAGGGTGGTCAGCTACAGTTGGTGCATAGCCCAAGACCACCAAGGTAAGAGGAAGATATAAATACAGAAGGATTTGTCTCCTCACCAATAAACAAATAGATTAGCTGACTAAAAAGGTTCTTAATAACGCTAATGGTTCCTTGGTGGCTGATACTGCTTGCCAAACCCACACACAATTAACAATCTCATGATCTGATTCTTACTGTGAAGTTAATGCCTCCCATTGTACATAGTCAGTAGCAGAGCTATTTAATTAAATTGCATGGAATATAGATATTCTGTGTTCCTTTAAAATGAAAGCAAATTAAAAGAAAGAAGTTATATATTTATATAGCGCCTTTAACATCCTCAGGACATCCCAATTTGCTTCGCAGCCAATTAAGTATTTTGAAGTGTAGTCATCGTTGTAATGTATGGAAACGCGACAACCAATTTGCACACAGCAAGGTCCCAAAACCAGAAATGAGATAAATGACCAATTAAATTGTTTTTGTGGTGTTGGGAGAACTATCCTGGTGTTCTTCGAATAGTGCCATGGGATATTCAAAACAGAAGTTGATATATTTCTGACGAGTAAGGGCATCAAGGGATATGGCGATGGGGCCGGTGAATGGAGTTGAGGCAGAAGATCAGCCATGATCTCATTGAATGGCGGAGCAGACTCGAAGGGCCGAATGGCCTACTCCTGCTCCTATTTCTTATGTTCTTATGTCCACCTGAGAGGGCAGAAGGGACCTCAGTTTAAAGTCTCATTCAAAAGATGGCACCTCTGACAGTGCCGCACTCCCTCAGTACTGCACTGAAGTGTTAGTCTAGAACAAAGGTTTGAACCTACAACATACTCGCTTAAGAGGTGAGCATGCTCCCACTGAGCCATGGCTGACACCTGCCTTAATTGAAAAGTAAAATTGTAATATTCAACTTCCAGTTCTTTCTGTTGCAAAATATACAAAGGCCCAAAATTTGCGATTGGAGGCTTCCTGCAGGCGGATGCCTCCGACCTGTAAAAAATCTACGCATTTTCCTGGTGGCCCAGGAGGTACGGAGACTTGCGATCCTGGGCCTCTCCCAGGTACGCACGGGCAGAGGCCCACGTATCCCAGGGGCACATGCGGTTCGCAAGCGCCCCTGGGATCACGTGGGTCGGCCCAACCAATAAAAGAAGGCAACTCCCATAAGTGTGAATGGGCATCACTTAAAAAAATACATGAACACATGAAATAAATAAAATTAAAAAATTACATTTAAAATCAATTAAAATGCCATTTAATTAAATATTTTAAACAAAAATGTAATTTTTTGAGAAAATGTATATGTTTTAACGGGCTAAAAATAAACTTACCTTATTGGACAGGGTTTTTTAATGTATAAATGAGTGATAACATTTTATTCTTCTATTTTTTAAAACTCTTATGCTGGTAAAAACAGGCCTGATTTACCAGGCGTAAGAATTTCACAGGCATTCAGTGGCCGGAATAGCCCAACTCTCCACCCGCAGAGGCCCTTCTCCTGGGGATGCAGAGGACCTGTTCTTGACAGATTGCAAGTTCCGGGTTTTAGTGCATGCACTTTGCATACCTAAACCCGGAACTTGCGCGGCCCCTACGGGCGTGTACACGCCTCATATGCACCCGTAGGGGTCACAAAATGTGGCCCAAAATAATTTCAGTAAGGCGACAAATATTTTGGCACTGTCACATTTTTATTTGTTTTACGCATTTTGTTCTTGAAAGTTTTCCCTTTGCGAAATTTGTAAGAATACAATGGAACCAGTTTAATTGCTTTTCCCGATCATGGGAGGTTTCAATTTGTCCAAGTCAGTTTGGTTATCTCACATCATCAATTTAGGGCATTCTTTTTTTATTTTGCCAGCACTCACTTTCTCTTTTTTGCGCAGATTTGATCAGGCTGGCACGATAGAAAAATCCATTCCCATAACATTGTAAACACAGTTGGGTGGAAACTCCGCTAACAAACCCAGCAACACTGCTTTAGTCCATGCATTAGCAGTGGGTTTATCACTGTCCGCTTTTTCAGCACGCAGCTTTTTGTAAACTATGTTGTGTCTCACTTTCCACTCCAAGTTCATTCGCTTTAGTTTTCAACAGGCAGCCGTCAAGCGGGATTTTCTTAGCTCTTTTATGATTAAACTATCTAAGCAGCGTTTCATCAACATTGGCCATCTTACTTTCATGTGTCAATTTCTTATCCCGGTTCTCATTTTTTCCCCTGTCCTTCAGGTTCAAAGGTGACAAGTTTCATTAAAGTGGGATTTCTGCTTGGTGCACTTGCGTAGAAGCGTGAATTGCAATGTGAAATTGCAATAAAGTGAACTTTTCACAATTGGAAGTATAGGGGAAAAACAGGACTTTAGAAATGGTTGCATTAAAATGGAAATTGCAATTAAACAAGTTAAACAATGCTAAATGGATAATAAAAATATATTAAAGTTATAAGGGGAGTTTCATTTCCTAACTAGATAGTACATTTCTGATTTTTTTCCTTTTTCCATAGAACTTTCAAATGTTTAACTTTCATTAACTTTAAATTAATTGGAACACCTATCCTTTTAACAGGAATTGGAAACACTCCTTTCATATTTTTCACTATTCATAAAGCTTGACTATTCAGCTGATACCTGTACCTGTTTTGATTGAGTTAGTGATAACTAGATAATTAATGAGCTACACTAGCAAATGCAACAGCAGAAACTGTTTAACGAATGTTGAAAACACTTCCTGTGTCTTATGATTTTTCAGGCGGAAATCATAGATGTACAGTATGGAACAATTGATGATCTACTCCGACTTCAATCAAGTACCAATGTTACCAAAAAAATTGCACTAATTAAACTTGGACAGGCGCCTTTATTGTATAAGGTAAGGTCAATTAAAAATATTCCAGGATTTATTTTTTTACATAAAAAAAAAATCCTAATATGTTCATTGCTTTTAATCAGACAAATAACCATTGAAAGCAATATTAACATGAAAGACACAAAGTTAATAAAGTATTTTCATTAAAAAATGCTATTTTAGTTTGTAAAATAATATCTAATTACATTTTGTACTCCTCACTAATTTAGCATTTATGGCATAACAGCTATCCATTAATGCAGCCTTTAGTTTCATAGATTTATTTGCATAAGGATATATTTGGATGAAAAAGTCTATTCTACTTCAAATGTCCTGATTGACCCAATTAGTGCAGTATTTCTTGTTCCTAGAAGTATTCACTAAAGAAGACAGTAGTAGCATGCCATCATAAGAGATTCTGCGACTAAACTCAATAACGTTGACATCATTTGCAAGACAGATTCAAAACCGATAAATTCTAGGGGTGGAAGACATATAGCCAAAGGTGCGAAGTCAGATAAATCTACAAAATAGATGATTCAATTTGAGTAACCTGTCACCTAACATCAACAGGAAGGGTTACCACTTGCTAAATGTGCTATTTGTCTGTGATGCCCAACTGATGATCCTGCATGTTAACTCAGAGCATTGGGAAAGCACTCACGACACCATTGCCCTTTGCCACTCCACCATCAATGACTTATTCAGTAGGGAGCTACAAGGAGATGGATGGTTCCTGGGGGCAAGGCTTACCCAATAACTTCTTTCCGCATCACCAGCACAGGAAAGGTACAATCATGCACACGCGACGACTCAAAGTGGTGGAGAGGACAATCGGGATGCTTATAGCATGCTTCTATTGCCTGAATAGGTCAGGTGGTGTTCTACAATACACTGATAAAGTGGCAAAATTGTAGTGGTCTACTGCGCACTGCTCAATTTTGCCCTACAGGAAGGGCTCACCCTTGTTCTTGGCAGACGAGATTCCCGGGGACTGAAGGATCATGACAGGCATGTCCTTGGGCCCATGAGTAGTGGCCTCGCAGTGGCCAGAGAGGTGTTAGTAGTGGACACTGATAATACTCCTCCGCTCTCCACCCCAGCCTGCGCCCCCCCTGAAGTTCCACCAGCTGAATGGAGGCAGTTCAGGAAATCTGGGAGCAAATCATAGAACAATTGTAACAGTCTATACATATTGTTGAGATATCATGCAGGCCTTTATAATTGTAGCTGATTTTTCATCAATCAGCTTCATTTCAGCTCTTCACCCCTCCCCCCAAAGTTTTAATGACATTTTTCAGAAAGCTATTTTGTGTATTTCTGTTGGTCTTGTACGTTTATCATATTTCATTTTTAAAATAGGGATCCATTTATCTATGATATTCTGCTCTGTTGTGTGTTCAGAAGTACTCAGAAATTGCTACATTGTTCCCTCAAGGCAAGTCTTGAATGTGGTCATAATCATAGTTCCATATTTAGTAGAATTGTGCATTACATAGTATAAAGCAGCCACCCTTATAAAACAGCAAATCGCCCGACTTACTGTGAGCAGTGCCACTGATGATCTGCTGGCATAAATTTTTAAAAAGTACGTTTACACATGCAGCTGTCCCACTTCAGGCATCGCATTTTCTTACAGATTCAAACAATCTTAAAATGTTCTTTTCTTCTGAACTGCAGCCTGAAACTGACAACTATATTCCTATGTCTACAGTTCCCTTACCAAGCAATAAATAATCTGAGTGACCTCAGCCTTTGTTCACTTAAACAATTAGACTTTGTTGCCTTAACTACCTTATAAGGACCAAGGACAGGAGCATTATACCATGCAACACACAATGTATTGTTTCTCTGCTGAAGTGTGGTGTGTTGTCCCTTTAAGACTACCAGGATGTAATGCTGTACATTCTTGAAATGAATGTTTGGATTAATTTCAGATGGGCTTTCTCTCTCTTATAGAGTCATAGGATTCGATTTTGCCATTGGGGGCGGGCTGGGGCGTGTCAGGTGGTTTTCGTGTCAGGACCCCGACTCCGATGTGAAGTGGGAAAAAAGTGCAATTTTGCCCTAATTGGGCACTTGATTTCCAGCGTGTGGCAACCCCTGGCCCAATGAGTCTTTTCATACAGAAAGTCGCCTCCAATGACATCATCAATGCTGCTGGATTTAAGGCCTGCAAGCAGCCTTGCTTCTTCTGGAGACTTTAAACTTTATGCCCATTGTTGTGATCGCTTCATTCAGCAACTATGTCCAGCAGTAGGCCAAAGTGTGCTCCAAGGTTCGATGAGGCCTCCCTCTAAGCTCTGGTGGAGGGAGCAAGATCAAATAAGGAGGTACTCTTCCCTTCCTCAGGGAGGAAAATGCCTCCCCAGCAGTCTAAAGCTGTGTTGGATGCAAGTGGCCCAGGAGGTCAACTCAATCTCTATGTGCCGCAGAACCTGGCTGCAGTGCAGGAAGAGGTTTCATGACCACCTCCGCACAGGAAAAGTGAGTATGACTTTCCCATCACCCTCAATCTGATCCCCATCGCCTCTCCTCACCAGCACTCTGCTTTGCCAACCTCTTCCTCCACATCCCACTTGACACTTACATCCCTGCACCCTTACCCATTCCCTCTCTCTCTATGGTCACATTCACTTAACTATTCGACCATGCAGCCCTCACACTGTGATGCAATGACAACAACTTGCAACACATAGGGAGGGCCCTTTGTCTCCTTCTAAGCATCTATACTATGGATTCTCTACACTCACTCCTTCATTCTCACTCAAACTCCACTTGTGTCCTTCATTTCAGGAAAAGAGAGCCCACAATAAGAGGGAAAGAGTGCGGACAGGAGGCGGGCCACCCTCAGTTGCCCAGCTCACCACCTCGGAGGAGGCAGCCCTGGAAATCGCCAGAGTGGAGGACGATTCGCAAGCGGGGGACGGACAGACGGGCGCATCACAGCAAGCTGGTGACAGAATAGTTTGGCATCTCTCTCATTGACATTGCATGAGTGACTGATAATGATTCTGATGCTCTAACAGATTGACTTATGATCATCTGCACAATTCAATGTGCATGCAACCTTTACCTCACATCTCCAACTCTCCTTTACTCCCCCACAGGACCATCGACAGCCCCCGTCCCCACTGTCCAGGAGGAACGGCCTGAGCTTCCAGACTCCTCAGAGGAAGCTGCAACCTCTGAGGGCGCAGCGTCAGCAGAATTCAGCACACCCAGCACCAGTGCAGATACCCACACCTCGGTGGGACCTTCGCGAGATAGAGTAGTGTTGTCACCTGGTGTATCACAGCTCACAAGTGAGCATCAGCAGAAGGTAGAGACAGGGACAGCAGTGGAGAGTCCTCGTCGGAGGGCACAGGACTCTGCTATCTCGGCTCAGCTGCATGTCGACCCTGTGCCTCCAGGTCCATCCAGAAGGAGAGCGGTGCTGGAACTCCAGGAACAGGTGCAGGAGTCTCTGTCAGGTTTTGCCTCCAGGGTCGTTGCGAGTGTGGAGCAAATGGAGGAGTCCATCGCGAACATGAGCAGAGCTTTTGTGGAGGCACTGGTGCATGAACGCATCACCACGGAAAAGATGGCAACCTCCGTGGAAAGGATGGCTACGGCCATGGAGGAGCTAAGCCGCCGGAGTGTTGAAAACATGGTCATTGTTCAGAATAGACTGGCATCTCTTGAGGAGCGATGGTCAGCTATTGAACATAGAAACCAGACCCTCATGGAAGTCCTCTGGAGTAATACTTCCAGTGCAGAAACGGGTCCTCTTGGCCCCCCTGAAGTGCAGCAAGGTGCTGTCAAGCCACTTGCTAGCTCTGAAGTGGGTTGACCCATGAGAGGGATGTTGGTGGCAGACAACATGGAAGTGGGGGCTCCTCTCCAAGTGCTCATAAGACCATGCCACCTCAAAGCCCTCAGTCAGAGCCCCACCAGATTCCTCACCCAACTGAGATGGGCGTCTCATCCCCTGTACAGCCACAGGAGCAGCAGACTGTTGCCGAGCCCTCACAGGTTCACAGCCCCAGAGGACGGCTGCCAAAGGTTTCGAGACAGGAGCAGCAAGAAAGTGAGAAAGGAGCCTCCACATGTGCTGAAGCCACAGCGGAAGCACCACGTAGGAGCACACATAAGAGGAAGATAATGCACAAGTAGTCACAAGGGTAGTCACTTGGGTGTTATGTTGTGTTTCTTTTTGAAATGCCATCAGTTGCTTGATGTGATAAAAAATTCTGATGGCAAACTGTTGAAGTTGTGGTCTGTGTCATTTCGCAAATGGGACTTCCATATTGAGGGCTTAGAGCGACTTGCAATTGTCAGTATGGTGGTCAGAGTGATAGGAATCCACAGGTTCTTGTCCATTGTCGATGCTCTGGTAAGAAGGTGCGAGGCAAAAGTGTTTGATTGTGCAGACTAAGCAAATCTGGCCAACATGAGTGCGTCCCTTACATCCCGGGCAGCAATGTGGTCGCGCGCTGGCGCCTTCTGGCCTGTGCAGCTTCAGGTTGGTGAGCAGCAGCTTGGCGCTTCTGTTGTTGCTGCTACTGTTGGTGCTGCTGTTGTTCATGGTTCTGCTGCTGCCGCGGCTGGTCTTCATCCGAATCTGATGTCCAGGAGGTAAGGAAATAAATGGTTCCCATGCTTCTGGTATATGCTTCAGTTGAGGAAGTGCTCAGTCAAGGTGGGGAGAGGGGTTTCCCAGGAGGTCACACTGGAGATGGGTGTCAGGCTCCAAACTTCCACAACAATGAGTAAGCCTGCTAAAAGTTCCCCCAGACCTGAGACAACAAAGTTCTGCCACCTGCAAATGATCATTGGTGAAAACTCCTTTTTAATGGTGGAGCTGCAGCTGTTAGTAAGCAATCCACTTGTGAGACCGCCAGGATTAACTGGCCTGTTCCAGAGGAGACGTGCAGGACGGGGGGAAAAGTGTTAAAATCAGAAAGGCCTCTCAAAATGGGATTATAGAGGCAATTAACTGGTTCTTAAGGGCCTATCCCACCTCTTGGAGGCGGGATGGAAACGGGGTCTGAAACCCCGATTCTGGGAAAATTTCTCGGAGGCGGGCTGGAGACGAGATCGGAGCCACCCGCCATTTTATGCGATTTTAACACCTCACACGCCTCTAATCCCGCCTCCTCAGGCCTGGCAAAATCGAGCCCATAGAGCCTATAAGAGAGAGAAAGCCAGTCTGAAATTCATTCAAGCATTCATTTGAAGAATGTACAGCATTACATCCTGTAGTCTTAAAGGGACAACATACCACACTTCAGCAGATAAATAATACATTGTGTGTTGCATGGTATAATGCTCCTGTCCTTGTAAAACAGTGTATCCTCTACCATGACCTCAAGAGGTCTATTAGTGGTATAAAAAAACACAAGATGCAGGTTAGTTCCTAAACCTCTGTAAATTTGATATTTTTCAACGTGCGATCAAAGCTTTTGAGAGGAGGTTCCCATGGTTCTCACTAAAGAAATAAACACAAAATAAGTTAGTCCAGATACGATGTCAGTTAAATCCTTGGGTCAGCTGAAGAGAAAAGGATATAAGGAAAGAACATCAGGGAAGCTCTTTTTCAACCTTAGATAAAGCCTAATTTGGACCTATAAGACCAAAGAGCCCTTATGTTATTTGCCACAAAACAATAGCAACTTATATATTTATATAGCGCCTTTAAAGTAGTAAAACCTCCCAAGGCACTTCACAGGAGCGTTATCAAACAAAATTTGACACTGAGCCACAAAGGAGCTATTAGTGCAGATGAAAGAGGTAGGTTTTAAGGAGCGTCTTAAAGGAAGAAAGAGAGGTAGAGAGGCGGAGAGGTTTAGGGAGGGAATTCCAGAGCCTAGGGTTTTGGCAGCTGAATGCACTGCGGCCAATGGTGGAGCGATTATAATCAGGGATGCTCAGGAAGCCAGAATTGGAGGAGCGCAGATATCTCAGAGGGTTGTAGGACTGGAGGAGATTACAGAGATATGGAGGGATTTAAAAACAAGAATGAAAATTTTAAATTCAAGGCGTTGCTTAACTGGGTGCCAATGTAAGTCGGCGAGCACGGGTGTGATGGGTAAATGGAACTTGGTGTGAGTTAGGACACGGACAGCAGAGTTTTGGATGACCTTAAGTTTACGGAGAGTGGAAAGTGAGAGGCCGGCCAGGAGTGCTTTGGAATAGTCAAGTCTAGAGGTAACAAAGGCATGGATGAGGGTTTCAGTAACAGATGAGCTGAGGCAGGGGCGGATTCAGATGATGCTACGGAGGTGGAAATAGGCGGTCTTAGTGATGGCGCGGATATGTAGTCAGAAGCTCATCTTGGGGTCAAATATGACACCAATGACTGGTTCAGCCTCAGACAGTTGCCAGGCAAAGGGATGGAGTTGGTGGCCAGGGAATGAAGAAAAAGTCAGAATGACCCTGAATTATTAATTGTGAAGATTACAAAGTGCACATAAATTGGGTGTTAATTTACAAAAGGACATTATTGTTTCCAGATATAATGAATGAGCTGGCTGCTATGTTTCAGACTTGCTTTGACCCCAATCATCAACCAGTAACGAGTGTTTCCTGAGTACAGTGCCAGCTCATAAAAAGACAAATCAAGCTCTTGAGGCAGATAGGTCACCTACCTTTTTCACCCCGATATGATTAAGTTAGAAGATAATTAGGTACTGTGACTAGTCTGAGCATGAAAACACCCATAAATTAGCACAAATTAGCACTAAATCTGACACTCAGGTGCCATAAATTATGGCTGGTGCAAGAAATGGAAACAATCACCAAGTGCAGTTGAAGTGATATGCCTGAACAATGACTTCAAATCCAATGGAAATTGGCATTGCTGAAGCAGGGCGTCCGAAGTACCCATAGTCTGACAAACCAAGTACTGCATTTTTACCAATGGGAAAAACTATTGAGTCCAAAAAGCACACCGATTTTTTTCTAAATTGTTTGATCAATTTTGTAATATGGATAGAAACGTAATATAATTTTCAATTTTTTGAGTTCAAATTCAAAAATAAAAGTAAATGGAGCATAGATTATGCATATCTTGAATGAGTAAATAAGGCTTTTAAACCTGCTTTTAAATTCTATCGCAAGAATGCTATTTTGTAACTCCTCTCCTTGTCCTGATGTAATCTTCCAGTATGCACAGACAAGAACCCAAATTTGAATGTATTTTGTTTATTCATTCATCATTGTATCGTAAGAGAAAATATAAATGGTAGCAGATTTCCCTAGGGGTTGCTCACGATAAGTCAAAGGATACACTGGCATGTGATGGCTAAAGTGTGAGAGGAATCCGTATGAAGCTTACAGGAAGTATGCGATATAGGCAAGCCTTTTAATGTATTACTAGCACATTGCTCACTGTGCACCAGAGGATATTGCAGTTCTGTAACAAGATGGGTGTTTATGCCAGGTAGGGCATAACACCAGGGCCACTGATGTACTGTGACTGAATAAGTCAAATGCCATGTTTATTACATGATCCTCTGGGATTTTCACTGGTGCTTTGAGGACCAAGTTCCACTACTCTGTCCATTATTCTATGACAGTTGTTAATGAATGGTGTTTATTTACAGATTCCTTTAAAAAAGAATATACAGCAAGCTGCCGTGGAGAGCTGTACCTCTTGTAGGTAGATATCTAGTATTTAACAGTATTAGGAAAGGGGCTGGGTTTATCTGCATGGGAAGCAGTCTTGGTTTTAATAGCAAAAGCAAAATACTGCAGATGCTGGAAATCTGAAATAAAAACAGAAAATACTGGAAATACTCAGCAGGTCAGGCAGCATCTGTGGAGAGAGACCTTGGGGGTATATGTGCAAAAATCATTGAAGGTACCAGGGCAGATTGAGAAAGCGGTTAAAAAAGCATACGGAATCCTGGGCTTCATAAATAGAGGCATAGGCCTCGATTTTCATTCAGCCGTGGAGGTGTTGGGGGGGACCCCCCTCCTCCTTGGTTCCCGACTCCGAGCAATTTTAACTCAGTCGTGTCTGATGGTCCCGACTCTGTCCCGCATCCAACAGGCGGGACTGGTCATTACGCCCTTAACAACCACTAAATGGCTTCTATAATCCTATTTTGAAAGGCCCTTGCAAATTTAACCCTTTCCCCACGTGAAACACGCCTGGTGGGAAACACGAATGTGAAACCTGGCGGGAGCACTATTGGATTGCTGACTATCAACTGCAGGTCAACCATTAAAGAGGACATTTGATCAGCAATGATTTGCAGGTGGCAGGACTTAGTGGTCTCAGGTCTGGGGCAACTTTTAGAAGGCTTAACCACACCTGTGGAAGGTTGGAGCCTCACACCCATCTCCAGTGTGACCACCTGGGAAACCCCTCTCGCCACCTTCACTCAGCGCTTCCTTAACGGAGGCATATACCAGAAGCATGGGAGCCATTTATTTCCTTCCCATCTGGGCATTAGAGGAGCTCGAGCACCAGCCGCGGCAGCAGCAGAACCAGGAACAACAGCAGCACCAACAACAGCAGCAGCAGGAGCGCCAGGCTGCTGCTCACCCACCTGAAGCTGCACAGGCCAGAAGGGGCCAGTGCCTGGAAGCCCGTCTGCACAGGAGTAACCCCCCAAACAGGGTCTACAGTCACAGGGTCAGCTACCTCAACATGTCTGAGCAGCAGTGCTCCGACCTTCGCGAGAGGTAGTGACTGACATCTGCGCAATGCTACAGCAAGACGTGCTGCCCATAGGACCAGGCGGACAAGCATTACCAGTGGCCATCAAAGTCACCACCACACTCAACTTTTTTGCCTCAGGCTCATTCCAGTGATCAGCAGCAGACATCAGCGATATCTCCCAGGCGGCCGCACACACTTGCATCACGCAGGTAACCAATGCCCTCTTTGCCCTCGTGCACAATCACATCCATTTCACCAAGGATCGAGCAAGTGTCACGGCGCGAGCGGTTGGATTAGCTAATCTGGCAGGCTTTCCAAGGGTGCAGGGCGTCGTTGACTGCACACGTGGCCCTTAAGGCACCCCATCGCAATCCAGGTATTTTTGTCAACTGCAAGGGCTTCCACTCCCTCAACGTTCAGCTGGTGTGTGACCACAAGAAGGAAATTTTGCATGTTTGTGCCATGTACCCTGGCAGTTGCCATGACTCCTTCATACTGCGCCAGTCTAGTGTGCCTCCGCTATTCAGTCCGCCAGACCAACTTAACGGATGGCTACTTGGAGACAAGTGCTATCACCTGAAGACTTGGCTAATGACGCCATTGAGGAGGCCAGCCAACGAAGCTGAGGAGTGCTACAACTCCAGCCACATTTCCACCAGATCCATTATCGAGCAAACCATCAGTTTGCTGAAGATGCACTTCAGATGCCTGAATAGATCAGGTGGAGCCCTGCAGTACTCAGCAGCCAGGGTCTCCAGAATCATCGTGGTTTGCTGTGCACTTCACAACATGGCACAGCATCGTGGCTTACAGATTCCTGAGGACCAAGTGGCTCCTCACATATCCTCCTCAGATGAGGAGGAGGAGGAGGAGGAGGAGTGTGAAAACTAACATCCTGTAGAGACCCATCAATCAGCGGCAGCATTACACGAGAACATTGCTGCCCGGGATGTAAGGAACACACTCATCCTGGCCAGATTTGCTCAGCCAAGTCAATCAAACACTTTTGCCTCGCTGCTTCTTACCAGAGATTTGACAATGGCCAAGAACCAGAGGATTCCTAGCACTCTGACTGTTGCAAGTATTCCTAAGGCCTCAATATGGAAGTCCCAATAGTGAAATGACAGACGCCACAACTGAAACATTGGCCATCAGAATTTTTATGTTCAATAACGTCGTGATGGCATTTTTACAATAAACACAAAATTGCACCCAAGTGACTACCCTTCTGACTATTTGTGCAGAATTTTCCTCTTGCGCGTGCTCCTACGTGGTGCCTCCCCTGTGGCTTCAGCAGATCTGGAGGCCCCTTGCACACTTTCCTGTCTCGACACATTTGGCAGGCATCCTCTGGGGTTGCGAGCCTGTGAGGGCTTGTCAACAGTCTGCTGCTCCTGCGGCTGTGCAGGGGTTGAGACGTCTATCTCACTTGGGTGTGGACACCGGTGGGGCTCTGACCGAGAGCTCTGCAGTGGCATGGAAGTGTGAGCGCTTGGAGAGGAGCCCCCACTTCCTTGAGGTCTGCCACCAACCTCCCTCTCATGGGTCAGGTCCCCCTCAGCGCCTGCAAGTGGCTGGAGAGCACTTTGCTGCACATCAGGGGGGCCATGGGGACCCGTATCTGCAATGGCAGTCCTACTCAGAAGGACTTCCATGAAGGTCTGGTTTCTCTGTTCAATAGATGCCCATTGATGCACTATCAATTGCTACAAAAGACTGGAAGTTGAGAAAGTAACAAACAGGCTTTTATTACCAAAGAACAGAGCATGCCTCTTGTGGTTGCCTGGTATCCAAAAGGGCCGGGGGCTGCCGAGCATCCACCTTTATACCCAGCCATGAGGGTGGAGCCAAGGGCGGAGTCAGCTGAGGCATGCACAGACAAGTACAACAATATGCAAGAGTGAACAACAGTACTAACAGTGAACAACAGTACTAACAACAGTGGTGAACAACAATACTAACAACAGTGGTTTACCACATTCACCCCTTGTTTAGAATTGAGCCCGGCGGGGTGAAGTGCACTAAAAATTCGTGTACTGAAGTCTATCAGGAGGCCTTGTAAGCCGTCCTGAGCGTCGCAGCAGCGGCGGTGATGGCGCAGCATCCAACGTTGAACCCGGTGTCTCGTTCAGAGGAGGTGTAGCAGGTGGCGGACCCTGGGGCTGCTGCATGCCGTCTACAGGGGTCAGAGCGCGGGTAATGGGAGGTAGCGATGGTGGTCTCTCAGAGCCACCCGAAGGTGCGAGGTCTCGTGCGGGGACTGTGTCCTGGGGGTAGGCAGGAGTAGCGGTGTGTGGCGAAGAGGGTGTTTCAGGAGCACCCGCAGGTGCGAGGTCTCGAATGGAGACTGTGTCCTCCCGCCCGTCTGCGTACACCACGTAAGCATACTGCGGGTTGGCGTGGAGGAGGCTCACCCTCTCGACCAGGGGGTCCGCCTTATGGGTCCTCACGTGCTTCCGCAGTAGGACGGGTCCTGGAGAAGTCAGCCATGTTGGTAGCGAAATCCCCGACGTGGACTTCCTGGGGAAGGAGAACATTCTCTCGTGAGGAGTGGCATTGGTGGGTGTACAGAGCAGCGACCGAATGGAATGGAGCGCCGCAGGGAGGACCTCCTGCCAGCAGGAGGTCGGAAGGCCCTTAGATTTTAAGTTTAAAAGGACTGCCTTCCAGACTGTCGCATTCTCCCTTTCCACCTGGCCGTTACCCCGGGGGTTGTAGCTGGTGGTCCTGCTTGTAGCAATGCCTCTCGCGAGCAGGTACTGCCGAAGTTCGTCGCTCATAAAAGATGAGCCCCTGTCGCTATGGATATAGCTAGGGAAATCGAACAATGCGAAGAGGTCATTCAGACATTTAATGACCGTGGTACTGGTCATGTCCGAGCAAGGGATGGCAAACGGGAAACGGGAGTACTCATCAATTATATTGAGGAAGTACACATTGCGGTTAGAGGAGGGGAGGGGCCCTTTAAAATCGATGCTCAGCCGCTCGAAGGGGCACGTGGCTTTGATCAGGCTCGCTCTGTCTGGCCTATAAAAATGCGGCTTGCACTCGGCACAGATCTGGCAATTCCTGGTCATGGTCCTGACCTCCTCGATGGAGTAGGGCAGGTTACGGGATTTGATAAAATGGAAGAACCTGGTGACCCCCGGGTGGCAGAGGTCATTGTGGAGGGTCTGTAATCTATCAACCTGCGCGTTGGCGCACGTACCACGTGATAGGGCATCTGGGGGCTCATTGAGTTTCCTGGGCCGGTACAAGATATCGTAATTGTAGATGGAGAGTTCGATTCTCCACCTTAAGATCTTGTCATTCTTGATTTTGCCCCGCTGCTTATTATGAAACATAAAAGCTACTGAACGCTGGTCAGTGAGCAGGGTAAATCGTTTTCCGGCCAGGTAATGCCGCCAATGTCGCACGGCTTCCACAATGGCCTGGGCCTCCTTTTCGACAGAGGAGTGTCGAATCTCGGGGCCCTGGAGGGTCCTTGAGAAAAAGGCCACGGGTCTCCCCGCCTGGTTAAGGGTTGCAGCTAGGGCAAAGTCGGATGCGTCGCTCTCCACTTGAAAAGGGAGGGACTCATCCACAGCGTGCATTGTGGCCTTCGCAATATCGCTTTTTATGAGAGTGAAGGCTGCACAGGCCTCTGCTGTCAGGGGGAAGGAGGCGGACTTGATGAGGGGTCGGGCTTTATCCGCATAGTTGGGCACCCACTGAGCATAGCAAGAGAAAAACCCCAGGCATCTCTTCAGTGCTTTCTGGCAGTGGGGGAGGGGGAGCTCCATAAGAGGGCGCATTCTATCGGGGTCTGGGCCGATGACTCCGTTCTCCACTACGCAGCCAAGAATAGCAAGGCGCTTAGTACGAAACATACATTTGTCTTTGTTGTATGTGAGATTCAGCCGCTGGGCCGTCCGGAGGAATTTCCCTAGATTAACGTCGTGGTCCTGCTGGTCGTGGCCGCAGATGGTGACGTTGTCTAGATATGGGAAAGTGGCCTGGAGCGCGTTCTGGTCAACCATCCGGTCCATCTCCCGTTGGAAGACAGAAACTCCGTTGGTGACGCCGAAGGGAACTCTGAGAAAGTGATAGAGCCGACCGTCAGCTTCAAAAGCTGTGTACTGGCGGTCCTCAGCCCTGATGGGGAGCTGGTGGTATGCCGACTTCAGATCAATCGTCGAGAACACCTGGTATTGTGCTATCTGATTGACCATGTCAGATATGCGGGGGAGTGGGTATGCATCCAACTGGGTGTAGCGATTGATCGTCTGGCTGTAGTCAATAACTAGGCGCTGTTTTCCGCCAGTCTTCACCACCACCACTTGTGCTCGCCATGGGCTATTGCTGCTCTCGATAATCCCTTCCTTCAGGAGTCTCGCTACCTCGGATTTAATGAAACCCCTAACCCCGGCACTGTAACGCCTACTTTTGGTAGCGATGGGCTTACAGTCGCGGGTGAGGTTAGCGAACAAGGAGGGGGGGGAGACTTTAAGGGTGGAGAGGCTGCAAATGGCGCGCGGCGGGCGATTTAAAAACTGCTGGCTGCAGACCGTGAGAGGGGGGAGGGGTCCACCGTACGCTAAAGTGACACTCTTAAGGTGGCACTGAAAATCCAACCCCAGTAGGACGGCAGCGCAGAGATGGGGCAGGACCAGAAGTTTAAAATTTTTGTATTCAGTACCCCGCACTGAAAGAGTCACCATACAGTAGCCACCGACTTCCGCTGACTGGGCTTTGGAAGCCATAGAGATGCGATGACGCGTCGGCAGGACCGGGAGAGAGTAACTGCGCACCGTGTCGGGGTGTATAAAACTCTCCGTGCTCCCGCTGTCAAAAAGGCAGGTAGTGGCGCGGCCGTTTACCGTAATGTCCATCATGGACCTGGACAGTTGATGCGGGAGAGATTGACCCAACGTCACAGAAGCCAGCGTATGTTCAAGCGCGTCGATGCGGTCGTCCGATGAGGCGGTGGTGGAGTCCGGGTCCCCCGTAACCGAAGTCGGAGGCGTCCAAGATGGCGGACAAAATGGCGGCGCCCACGGTCCCGATCCCCACGCGGCTGGGGGAGCCCAAGATGGCGGGCATGATGGCTACGCCCACGGTTCGCACGCGGCGCTGCTGGCGTTAGCGGTCTTCCCTTTGCAGGCGCTAACGTAGTGACCTTTCTTCCCGCAGCCGGAGCAGGTAGCATTCTTCGCGGGGCAGCATGCTCTAGGGTGTTTAGCTTGGCCACAAAAATAGCATTTTTGTGCCTTGGACATCGCTGCAGCAGTCGGAGGTGGCGGTCCCATGGCCCAAGATTGCGGCGTCCACGGCGCGGGGCGATTAGGGGAGAAAGCGTCCATATTTCTGTGGGCCGCGTCGAGCGAGAGCGCGAGGGACACTGCCTTTGTCAGGTCTATTTCACCCTTCTCCAGCAGCCTCTGCCGGGAGTAGTCGGACCTTAGACCCGCAACGAAAGCGTCTCGTATCAGTCCCTCCGCATGTGCCGCGGCCGATACTTCCTTGCAGTCGCAGCCGCGTCCGAGTACCCGCAGTGCCCGTAGGAAGGCCTCCACCGATTCCCCGGGCTGCTGTCTGCGAGATCTTAAAAGGTGCCTGGCATAGACTGTGTTAACCGGGCGTGCATACTGCCCTTTCAGTAGGTCGATAGCCGCCGCGTAGGTCGTCGCATCTTGGATTAAAGTATAGACTTGGTGGCTCACCTTCGAGGCCAGGATTTTCAGTTTATTTTCATCAAGAGTCACGGCTGAGGCTTCCAGATACGCCTCAAAGCAACGCAGCCATTGTGCGAATTTAGTCGCCGAACCCGCTTCTTGGGTGTCTAGGTCCAGGCATGTTGGTCTGAGGGCTCGCAGCAGCGCCTGCTGCTCAGCGTTTTGCGCCATCGGTTGATCAGCATTCGCAGCCAACATTTAACTTTGGTAATAAAATTGATGCACTATCAATTGCTACTGAAGAGTGGAAGTTGAGAAAGTAACAAACAGGCTTTTATTACCAAAGAACAGAGCATGCCTCTTGTGGTTGCCTGGTATCCAAAAGGGCCGGGCGTTGCCGAGCATCCACCTTTATACCCAGCCATGAGGGTGGAGCCAGGGGCGGAGTCAGCTGAGGCATGCACAGACAAGTACAACAATATGCAAGAGTGAACAACAGTACTAACAGTGAACAACAGTACTAACAACAGTGGTGAACAACAATACTAACAACAGTGGTTTACCACACCCATCACTCCTCAAGAGATGTCATTCTATTCTGAACAATGACCATGTTTTCCATACCCTGGTGACTAAGCTCCTCCATGGCCTAAGCCATCCTCTCCTCTACCGTAGCCGTCCTCTCCTCTATGATAGCCAGCCTTACCACGGAGGTAGCCATCCTTTCTGTGATGATGCGTTCATGCGCCAATGACTCCACAAAGGCTCTGCTCATGTTCACTATGGACTCCTTCTTTCGCTCCACACTCACAGCGACCCTAGAGACAAAACCTGCCAGAGACTCCTGCATCTGTGCCTGGAGTTCCATCACCTCTGATCTTATGGATGAACCCAGAGGCAGAGGATCGATATGCTGCTGAGCCGAGCTGGCAGAGTCCTGCGCTCTCCGACTAGGACTCTCCACTGCTGTCCCTGTCTCCACAATCTGCTGATGCTCACTTGTGAGCTGTGATACACCAGGTGACAACACTACTCTATGTCCTGAAAGTCCCACCGAGGTGTGAGTGCGCTGGTGCTGGGTGCGCTGAATTCTGCTGACGCTGCGCCCTCAGAGGTTGCAGCTTCCTCTGAGGAGTCTGGCTGCTCAGCCTCTTCTTCCTGGCTAGGGGGGACGGATGCTTGTGATGGTCCTGTGGGGGAGTAAAGGAAAGAGTCAGAGATGTGATGCAAATACTACATGCACTTAGCTTTTTGCAGATGCTCATAAGTCCATCTGTTACAGCTTCACAATCATTATCAGTGACTCATGCAATGTCAAAAGTGAGAGATGGGAAACTTTTCTGTCACCAGCTTGCTGTGTTGCACCCGTCTGTCCGTCCCCCACGCGTGAATCATCCTCTATTCCCATAATTTCCAGGACAGCCTCCTCCCAAGGGGTCAGGTGAGCTATTGAGGCTGTCCCTCCTCCTGTCCTGGCTCGCTCTCTTTTGTTGTGAGCTCTCTTTTCCTGCAATGAGGGAGACAAGTGGAGGTTGAATGAGAATGAAGGAGTGAGTGTAGAGATTGCATAGCATAGATACTTAGAAGGAGACAAAGATGGAGTGAGGTTGCAAGACGAAGCGCCCTCCCTGTGTGTTGTCAGTTGTGTTCAAAGCATCCGAGTGATAGGGAGTGTGAGGGCTGCATGGTGGAATAGTTATGTGAATGTGAGCATAGCGAGAGAGGGAATGGGTAAGGGTGCATGGATGTCAGTGTCAAGTGGGATGTGGAGGAAGAGATTGCTAAAGCTGAGTGCTGGTGAGGAAAGGCAATGGGGATCAGATTGAGGGTGATGGGAAATTCATACTCACTTTTCCAGTGCGCTGAAGGTCATGAAATCTTTTCCTGCACTGTATCCAGGTTCTGCGGGTGACTCCCAAGGAGTTGACCTCCTCAGCCACCTGCATCCACACTGCCTTGGTCTGAGTGGGAGGCCTCTTCCTCCCTGATGAAGGGAAGAGCACCTCCCTGTTGGCCCTAGCCCCATCCACTAATGCCTGCAGTGCCACCTCATCAAAGCGAGGAGCTGATCTGGCCCTCCCGCTTCTCATATTTGCTACAGCTCCCTCACACTGCACAGTCAAGAAGCTTGGCAGTCTGCAGAAGAAGCAAGGCTTGCTGTGCTCCTTAAATGCAGCAGCAATGATGACGTCATCGGAGGGGACTTTCAGTCATGAAAAACCCATTTGCAAAGGCTTCCCACACGTTGGAAATCAATTGGCCAATTAAGTTAAAATTGCATCAATCGCCCACATCCATTTAGATTCGTGTGGGAAACATGAAATTCGGATAACACGACACCATCCCGCACCCGAGTTAAAATCCCCCCCATAGAGTACAAAAGCAAGGAAGTTATGATGAACCTTTATAAAACACTGGTCCGACCTCAACTGGAGTATTGTGTCCAATTCTGGGCACCGCATTTTAGGAAGGATGTGAAGGCCTTAGAGAGGGTGCAGGAAAGATTTATAAGAATGGTTCCAGGGATGAGGGACTTCAGTTACGTGGATAGACTGTGGAAGCTGGGGTTGTTCTTCTTGGAGCAGAGAAGGTTGAGAGGAGATTTGATAGAGGTGTTCAAAATCATGATTGGTCTAGACAGAGTAGATAGAGAGAAACTGTTCCCATTGGCAGAAAGGTCGAGAACCAGAGGACACAGATTTAAGGTGATTGGCAGAAGAACCAAAGGCAACATGAGGAAAATCTTTTTTACGCAGTGAGTGGTTATGATCTGGAATGCACTGCCTGAAATTGTGGTGGAAGCAGATTCAATTGTGGCTTTCAAAAGGGAATTGGATAAGTACCTGAAGGAAAACATTTTGCAAGGCTACGGGGAAAGGGCGGGGGAGTGGGACTAGCTGAAGTGCTCTTGCAGAGAGCCGGCACGGGCTCAATGGGCTGAATGGCCTCCTATTGTCTCACCATTCACTGCAACTCACTAAGCCACTTCCAAAGGTGCACACAACTGTGTCCAAGACGGGAAACTGGTGAAAAAAAAGATTTTTATGGTTGACAACACATTAATGGAAACTTGATATTAACATTGACTAAAACACCCAAGCAGCTACCCTTGTGAATCTGCTTGTGTGTCATCTTTCTCTTCTGCGTGCTTCTACGAGGTGCTACCCCTGTGGCTTCAGCAGAGGTAGAGGCAGCCTGCTCACGTTCCTGCAGCGACTGCTTAGACACTCTTGGCGGATATCCTCTGGGTTTTGGAGCCTGTGATGGCCCCGTCAAAGTCTGCTCTTCCAACAACTGTGCAGGGGTAGACTCGGCCATTGTGATCCAAGGAGGCATCTGGGGCTCTGACTGAGGCAACGGAGGAGAAGTGTAAGTGCTTTGAGAGGAGCACCCACACGTCCCTGCTAGCAAGGAGTTGGAGAGCACCTTGCTGCACATCAGTGGGGCCATGAGGACCCACTTCTACATTGATATTCCTCATAGAGAGGGGGTGTATAAGCCTCTGCCATCTATTCTCCATAGATAGCTATTTATTCTCTGTAGAGACCATGTGCTCCTGTGGGCAACACATTAGCTGCTCCATGCGGGTGGCCATCCTATCCGTGGAGGAGCCTACAGTCACAATCGCCTGCGACACGGAGGTGCTCATGTTAGAGATGGACTCCTCCATTCTCTGAACATTTGCAGACATCGCGGTCGCAAAACCTGTCAGAGCCCCATGCACTTATTCCTGCACCTCCAGATCGCCCTCTTTCTGGATGGTCCCCCGAGGCTCAGCGTCTGCATGCAACTGAGCAGAGCTGAGAGTGTCCTGTGCCTTCCGGCAAGGAGTCTCCACTGCTGTGCCTGTCTCCACCATCTGCTCTTGCTCACTTGTGATGGACCCAGTGACAACACTACTCTATCTCGCATGGGAGCCACCGAGGTGTGCATCTCTGCGCTGGTGCTGGGTGCGCTCATTTCTGGTGATGCTGCACCCTCAGAGGCTGGAGGCTTCTCTGAGGAGTCGGAGTCGTCTTCCTCTTCCACCTGGACAGTGGTGGGGGGCTCTTGATGGACCTGTGGGAGAGTAAAGAGATGAGTTAGATATGTCATATGAAGAATGGGTACATGATGACCATTCAGTTGCTGCTGATATCAGTCCCCATGAGTGACTAATGCCATTTAGCTGTATGATATGTAATTCTGTCACCAGGTTGCTTAGATGTCCCCCTCTCTCTGTCTCCCACCTCCAGTTGCTCGGCCACTCCCGATACTTCCAACGCAGCCTCCTCTGCTGTTGTGAGGATGGCAAATGATGGCGAGCTACCTCCAGTTCTCTCCCTCTCCCTCTTATTGCGGGCTCTCTTCTCTTGCAAGGAGGGAAAGAAGAGAAGGTTGAGTGAGAGTGATGGAATGAGTGTAAGGAATGGATGGGTTACATCTTTAGAGGGAGACTATGATGCATTGGGGTACCAAAGCCAAGTGGCCTCCTTGTGTATTGTTAGTTGATATGATTGCATTAGGATGAGGGTGAGTATGAGGGGTGGCTAGTAAGATGGGGATGTGATAATGTAGATAGAGAGAGGGATGGGTGGATGTGCAAGGTATGTTGGTGTGATTAAGAATGTGCAGGAGTAGGGTTGGGAAGGCAGAGTGATGGAGATGTGATGAGAGGCACAGCAGGATGAAATTGAGTGTGGCTTTTTACTCACCTTTCCTGATGTAATGAAATCATTGAAACAATCCGACACTGCACCCAGATCCTCCTGAATGCATCCCTGCTGCCAGGCTCTTTTTGTCTCCTGGGAAAGTCTCTTCCGCCATTGGAAGGGAAGAGGACCTCCCTGCGTGCTCTGACTCCCTCCACAAGCATATGGAGGGAGTTATCGGAGAACCTGGGTGCAGCCCTCTGCCTCTGTGAAGCCATCTCTCCAACTGTTTAGAGCAATCAAAATCTCCAGTGTGCTGCCTGCACACTCCTAGATGAACCTTCAAATGCAATGTGGCCATGGCTCCTTTAAATATCCCGTCTGAAAACGCGTCATCGATGACTTCATCTGACCTACACCTTTAATAGGGCCAGGTAATGCGCAGGGCGGGCTTAATAGGCTCCATTAGCGCAAAGTCAATTTCTGCAACGGGATGGAAGCAACAATAGGGTCGCGACCCGCTACGCCCGCACCTGACCCGCCCAGCTACAGAAAATTCCAGCCTTTCTCTCTCTCTTCCCCCCCGCTGTCACTAATTGCGATGTTTACATTTTCTATCAACAACAAAACACAGGCAATGCTAATCAGACCCTCGATGATTGCCTGAGAATATTTAAAAATTCAACTCATTTGTTCATTAATTTTGGGGGGGGAAAAGAAATAAATGAAGATGAGGAAAGTCACTGGCCTCAATATGGCTCAGGCCTCTGCACATGTTCAGAATCAGCGGAGCAAACTAAAAGTTCGGGTCACTTTTCATTTGATTGTTTGGGGCATGTGTCAAGCAAAGGTGTACCTCACTGTGCACACCCCTTGAAGGAGGAGGAATTCCAGGTGCAGCCACAGGATTCAAGTCAAGCAGCTGCATGAAGGGGCACAGTTACTGGAAGAGGGCAGTGGCTTGCAATTGACCTAGAAGGCAGCAGTGACATGGAATAAAAACAGAAAATGCTGGAAATACTCAGCAGGTCAGGCAGCATCTGTGGAGAGAGAAACAGAGTTAACGTTTCAGGTCGCTGACCTTTCATCAGAACTGGAGAAAGCTGGAGATGGAACAGGTTTTTAAGCAAGTGCAGGGGCAGGGAAAGAGGGGAGGGGAGGAAAGAACAAAAGGGAAGGTCTGTGATAGGATGGAAGGCAGCAGAGATTAAGAGACGAAAGGGATGATGGTGCAAGGCAAAAGGAGATGGTAATGGGACAAGTTAAGAAACAAAAGGTGAAAAGATTCACCAGGCTGATACCTGGGATGGCAGGAATGACGTATGAGGAGAGATTGGGTTGATTGGGCTTATACTCGCTGGAGTTTAGAAGAATGAGAGGGGATCTCATTGAAAATAATAAAATTCTGACAGGACTGGACAGACTAGATGCAGGAAGGATGTTCCCGATGGTCGGGGAGTCCAGAACCAGGGGTCATAGTCTAAGGATAAGGGGTAAGCCATTTAGGACAGAAATGAGGGGGAATTTCTTCACCCAGAGAGTGGTGAACCTATGGAATTCTCTGCCACAGAAGGCAGTAGAGGCCAATTCATTAAATATATTCAAGAAGGAGTTGGATATATTTCTTAAGGCTAAAGGGATAAAGGGGTATGGGGAGAAAGCAGGGACAGGGTACTGAATTTGGATGATCAGCCATGATCGCATTGAATGGCGGAGCAGGCTCGAGGGGCCAAATGGCCTACTCCTGCTCCTATCTTCTATGTTTCTAAAAGATGGCTCTAGATGAAGTGTAAATGGCACTGGCAGAATGAAAGACAGCTGCTATGTGAGAGAGAGAAAAAAATTATAGGGGCAGAGGTTATGATCTGAAATTGTTGAACTCGATGTTGAGTCCAGAAGGCTGTAAAATGCCTAATCGAAAGATGAGGTGGTGTTCCTCGAGCTTACGTTGAGCTTCATTGGAACAGTGTAAGAGGCCGAGGACGGTGAGGTCTGAGTGGGAGTGGAGCGGAGAATTAAAGTGACAGGCAACTGGAAGCTCGGGGTCACCCTTACGGACTGAATTTATTTTATTTCAGATTTCCAGCAGTTGCAGTATTTTTGCTTTTGTAGCAGTGACATGGAGTTGACCTTTGAGGGCAGTTGGAGCAGTGACCTGAATCCTAGGAGAGCACAAAATGCACCTACTATAGTTATTCCTATAATAAGAAAAATGAGTGACACGATAACCATTGAGGCGTAACTGCTGCATTAAATGTGGCAACCTAAAATCAACAACAAAACTAACAGAAACCCACGAGTATAAAGGTTGAAATGTAAACTTATGAAATACTGAACATATTTATATATATGTCAATATTTTAGTTCTAAATCATAAAGACAGATACACATGTTCTCTTTTTTCAGAACTGATTGTTGCTTAAGTGGACATTACATAAATGGATGAATATCAGAAGATAACAGGAGTAGAGCCAGTAAACATTAGCTGCATTATTTATAAATGGTAGAATTGAGTGCATTCATCTCATGGTATGCTGGCTGAACTCACTCAGACAGAAGACATTTGCCACCAGCCAGGAAATCAATATATAATTTTTGTTTTAATTTTATAGGGAGATAAATTTTAGGTTTATGTATGAGACATAAAAATTATAATACACTGCAATATTGGCCCAGAAATACGGGTCGGAGGCTTCCCGCGGGTGCAAACCTCCGACCTGCACTTACCTAGCGCGTCGGCCTTGTGCTGTGGGCCCGCGTGGGATTCCGATCCTGGGCCTGCTCCAACTGCCAGCGCGCAGTGCTTGCGTATCCCAGGGGCGCAGTTAGTTTGAAGCGTCCCCTGGGATCATGTGGGCCATGGAGAGCCAATGGTAGCAGGGAATCTGTATTCATAGATTTGACAGGAAGAGCTGTCAAATCTATGAATACAATTCAGCCCCAAAACATCACTAAAACTTCAAATAAATTTTTTAAAAACATCACATTTTAAAAATAACTATAAATTACATAAAATAACAATTTTAAACAATAATTTACATTTTTGAAAAAATTAATTACAGTTTCTAACGGGGCTAAAAATAAACTTACCTTTCTTTAAAGTATTTAAAAATAATAAACCTGTGGAAAAAATGTTTTAATTTAACTTAATTCACCACTTACCCCAGCCACAGTCTGTTCACCCTCCTACCATCTGGGAGATGCTACAGATGCATTCGCACCCGTACGACCAGATTTAGGAACAGCTTCTTTCCCAGGGCTGTCATCCTACTGAACTCCACAAATAAACTCTAAAGCCTGCACATCTGCCAATGCACTTTATTATGGTTATGTTTATGTTAATATACTACAAGCCAAATGTATGTTGAATGTTTAAATGTCTTAATCCAAATGTACACTCTCGGGAGCCGCAAGCCTACATTTCGTTGTACTGCACTTGTGCACTAACAATGACAATAAAAGTTGATTTGATTTGATTTGATTGATAAAAGTAGGCCTTGTGGCTGCTTTTTAAAAGTGTAATTCCTGGAGACTTACCCTCCCGGAGAAACCTGCAAAAAAAACGGAAGTTCCAGGCGTACGCGCTGCCTCTCTGGCGCACGCATTCGACCTGTGAACCCCTTCCTTTAAGGGAACGGAAGTTCCGGTTTCCCACGCATGCACAGTGCATGTACGAAACCGGCACTTTCGTTGGGCCTATGCGTGAGTACCCAGCACGTACTCACCCGTGGGGACCTGATGTTCTGGCCCCTTGTTTTCAAAAATTAATACCAACCAATATATCTATTATTTTTCAAAACCATAGGTGACATCTGAGAATATGACTTTTGAAACTATTTTCTAGGACACATCAGAATTTGTTTACAATAGAACTAGGAAGTGGAGACTAAAACCTTGTGAAGAACTTTATTTATCATTTTAGTGGTGCTTTCCTCTCTTACAAAAGGCAATCTTTACTCTCGGACATAACATATTGTCATTTGATATCACGATTTATTACATTACAAAACATTTCATAAAAACTTAAAAGAGCAGGAAATGTTTAAAGTGGCTGAATACATAATGGTTTGGTTTTAGTAGGCACTATTGCCTCTTTAACATTTACTTTTAGCAGATGACAGGCAGCAGTAAATGACAGTGGAATTCGAGAATCAAGACCTTTCAACTTGGTTCAACGATCAGTATAGTTTTATACAACATATGAACATAAGAAATAGGAGCAAGAGTAGGCCATAGGGCCCCTCAAGCCTGCTCCGCCATTCAATAAGATCACGGCTGATCTTCTACCTCAACTCCACTTTCCCGCCCGATCCCCATATCCCTTGATATCCTTAGTGTCCAAAATTCTATCGATTTCAAACTTGAATATACACTGAGCATCCACAGCCCTCTGGGGTAGAGAATTCCCAAAATTCACAACCCTCTGAGTGAAGAAATTTCTCCTCATCTCAGTCGACTATGACCCCTAGTTCTATACACTCCAGCCAGGGGAAACAGCCTTTCAGCATCTACCCTGTCAATCCCTCTAAGAATTTTATATGCTTCAATGAGATTAACTTTCATTCTTCTAAATGCCAGGGAATTTAGACCTATTCTACTCCACTACTCAATATATTTGGCAATCAACAGCAACATTACATTTTCAGCATGTGAATCAAAACTGAATGATCCTTTTTTTGTCATGTCAACTGTATAGAATAAGAAAAATCCAAGCGCGGTACTCCTGCTGGTATGTTTTTCAAATTTGTCACTCTATCCCAGCAAGATAATTTTATGAGATCAGACATTTGACAACTTGGTAAAGCAGGTGAGATGGGGCAGATGGTTAATGTCAGGATGTTCGACACTCAGTATTACAGGTCAGAATCACACTATACATCATCGTCACAATTCAAGCAATTTATAATCCTTTCTGATATTTGAAAATGTCTCAAGTTAAAATTTTTATAGAACAACAAAAGGATTTTGTAATGAATAATCAATTAACCCAGAGATTAGAGTTTTTGTAATGGTATACTTTTTGGGGAAAACATGTAAATGGAAGTACTTCCACTGCATCGTAGAGAGTGTAATTGCTCACTGAGAATTTAAAAAAATGCATGTCCTTGATCTGAAGAACAAAGAATTGATCTTTGCATAACAAATTGGGATAGATATTGTAAATAAAAGTAATTACACCAACAACGTGTATCATATATGTTCATGTGTGTATTCGCGCATAGGCGCCTGCATGTCTTTCATTTACACAACCTCCTAGTTGTGTAACACTTACTCTAACATCATACTTTGGCCATCACTCTTGGCTGATTGGCCAAGAGCGAAACAGCAAAAAATCAGAACTGAAGAAGTATAGAATAAACTATCAATGAAAACCGACTGAGGACTTATCAAAACAACAAATCCTAAAAGACTAGTCATGAAAACGTAGCAATTTTCTCAATGGAAAGAAGCAGATGAACCAACTGAATCATTCAAAACACTTTCTCATGTTTCTGTCATGTCTTTGGATAAATTTGTTGATGCTTTTTTTTTGAAGGCCTCAGCCTCCTAAAACTTTGAACTTACATTTGATATCTTTGTCCAGAGATCTGAGTCTATTAGCTGAAGGCTAATCTGAGCATACAGACCTAGAAATTGAATTGCACCCAAATCGCAGCGCGATCCAATGCAGCACTTACAGCACACTCATAATTCCAGCAGCAGGACTATGGCAAATTAACCTGGTGGCCTCACTTGTTTAGCTTCGGCCCGAGAGGCAGCAAGATCAGCTGGCTCAGAAGCCGGCTGAGGTCGTTAGGAGAGTCCGGTGGGTTGGGGGAAGCAGTCGGGTGGGGACGAGGTGTGGCAGACAGCAGGCTGCAGCTGCGGATTTAATGTGGAGCCGGGAGGAACACTCCTGCCCCTCCCAGCTACAAGATAAGGTAAGTAAAAAAGTTCATACTTACCATATAACCTCTAGTGGTCCCTTTAAGAACTGCTAGTTTGCCTGACGAGCAATTGAAGAAACTGACTGCAGTCGTGCACAATTAAATTTTGCAAAGGAGGCCGGTGACAGGCGTTGGGCCCCATATTTGCATATTGTAGAGATTTGGCAAATTGGTAGCTTAGCTCTAGTCTTTCAAATAATAGGATCGACTGCAAACCAATATGGTGGGTATATTGTGTTTAGTCAGAGTTTAAGACGGAATATAACATGCTAGTTATACAGCAAAAACTTACGACCATGACAAGCAGCTGGTACCGGTCCCAATCGGACAGACGGCTGGCGTGCATGAACAGTTCTCTGGCTTCCGTCCTCTCTCTCTCTTTCTCTCTCTCTCTCTCTAGAACCTCCAATTTGGTGAGCATGGGATCACTCTCAAAAGAGTGTTCGACCAGCACAACTTCTACTCGGCTCTCCCCTCCACCGTTTGTGTGGGCAAGCACTCGGGGTGTCACTTTTATTCTCTTTTTAGGGGTGGGCCTGAGGCCAAATTATTGACAAGAATATTTAACCTATAGAGGTTCCTCTAAAACTTCATCACCCAATAACACATCAAGTTCTTTGTCTCGATTCTTGGATGAAAGCCCTCCCCAAAAGGGGGTCTCATTACCTCATCCAATTTGTCTTATTGTTTAATCTTGCTGAAGGTTCTTCCATTGGAATTGTGTCTTATCTCTCTTGTCTCTATCCTCCTTGACCCAGCAAGTACAAGGGCCGATCCTGTCCCTCTTAATCATGACCACAGCCAGAGCTGTTGCACTTTAGCCAGTTGCTATCTCACCTTCATCTAGCAAATGGCCTAGGCTAAGATGGATACCTTAGCCTCCTCAAATTCCTTTCATTCTTTGTCTTTTCCTAATTAACTTTTAATTATCTTCACAAGCAGTTCTGCTAAACAAACTCCAAATTCTATCTGTAGAGATTATAATATGGTTATTAGTAATAATGGAAGAAGCATAGGTTGGGCCTTCACTGGCCAAATTAAAGATGCATTAACAAAGTCAAAACCCTAACTTACAAACAACAGATATAACAGGCAAGGCCATCCTATGGGCCCCTGTGTGTAATGTTTATGCCTCACCTAATCTAACTGATTAAAAAGACTGTCTCTCATTCTAATGCAAGTTTTCCAGGAAACAAAACTTATGCAATCCCCTTACTTGTCTCGAGCCAAAACATATAATCATTTAAACACAGTATTAATCATGTAGCCATATGCATTTTTAGGCACCCCTAGTTTCTAACAATATGGAGTGGTCCTAATGCCTTTTTCAGGCGTACGTTCTGGAGGAGATTTACCAATCTGGCGGATGACGCACTTCTAGCCAGATTGAGTGCGTGCACGCTGCCTGCTATATTGGATCCTTAAGCACCTGTTTTATGCCTGTAAAACAGCACAATGCAATCCAATTTCTAGGCCATAATTTTGAGTGGAAACTATCAAAAGCTGTATAAGTTAATCTTTTTTTATATTAAGCTGATACAGCATAACCTATTTAGTTGTTCTCAGGTTTTTTCTCGCTTAAAATTCTTGGGGACTCTTAACACAAGTAAATAATGATTTCAGAGGTGACTGGAAAGTATTTATGATTGACAGAAAACTGGCCATTACAGTAGATGTTGGTTGGAAGCCCTGTTCCCTCCAAACGTCTTCCCATGAGACTTAAAAATTGCCGACTGAATTTGATGCTTGAAAATATTCCAGAGAGGCAGAGACTGTGAGAGTGCAATCTATATATTTATTAATGCAGCTGTGCTTTTAATTTATCGAATAAGCACAATATATTTCTCCAGAATCCAATTGCAAATCAATTAATTCAGTATTCACAGAGATCTATTAGAAACCTAGGAGAGCCTGTGCTGCCCAGACCCTAGATTGTGTCCTCCTATTGTACCTATCTCTACCCTGGGGGTACGTCTATCATACCATCTTTCTGTGTGTTCTCAGCAGCAAGAAATGCTAAGAGATAAAAGATATTTAAAAATATATTTAAAAAGACCCCCTTTATTATGAATATAAAAATAATTAAGGATACTGTAGTTTTGAATATTTGCAAAATGTAATCTTCAAAACAGCATTGAAAATCCAAGAATGCCATGTACCGTAAACAGAATTTAACTTATTCACCATAAATCAGTGACCCTGATGGTACATTGTTTATTACATAGTGCAACACTCTTATACTGTTAGAAAACATAGTATTCTCTGACTCACCATTAACAATGCCGTGGGAAATCTGAGCTCCCTTGTGCGTGTTTATATAAAATATGTATGCGTACCATAATAGGTTTGTATATATTTGCATTGGAGATCTCCCATAGCATTGCTCACAGTAAATCAGAGGATACACCATTTTATAGAAATAGAGTGTTTATGCCATGTAGGGGATAACATCAGGGCCATGGATTTACAGTGACTGAATATGGCAAATTCTGTGATTTTTTTTTTTTTTTACTGGTGCTTTGCGAATTAGATTCCACAACTCGGAGCATTATTCTGTGAGTCTGTGAAAACCACGAGGGAGTGGCCTTTAATTGATATACAGTTTTAAAGTTGAGGATACACACAAAGATGGTCGGCAAAATATACCTATTGCCTGCAATTTCCATGGGGGTTCTCGCCAGCGGAACTCCTGGAGAAACCTCATTAAACCACTATAAACAGTTGCTTACACCATTGCTCCAGAGGTTCCGTCGGTCTCACACCGAAGGAGGCTGTAAGTACAGCGTGACCAGCATATATGGGTAAATCCCATTATAAATAGGAATATATAATGGGGGAAAAATTGATACAAAATGTGTGGCAAAAAGTTACAAAAGAAATTGTTGCAGACAGGAAGTGTGTACAGATGGAAAATATAGCATATCTACTTGTAACATTGGTGATGGTCAGTCAGATGAAATATCACTTTATAAGGACAGGAGTGTTATTATGCGTAATGCACAATGTATTTTTCTGCTGCTGAGATGGAGCTGTGTTCCTATAAGAAGCAAAGCTGTCCTTGTTACTAAGTAAATACAGCATCAGGTCAATCAGAATTTACATAGAAACATAGAAGATAGGAGCAGGAGTAGGCCATTTGGCCCCTCGAGCCTGCTCCGCCATTCAATGAGATCATGGCTGATCATCCAAACTCAGTACCCTGTCCCTGCCTTCTCCCCATATCCCTTGATCCCTTTAGCCTTAAGAAATACATCCAACTCCTTCTTGAATATATTTAATGAATTGACCTCAACTGCCTTCTGTGGTAGAAAATTCCACAGGTTCACCACTCTCTGGGTGAAGAAATTTCTCCTCATCTCTGTCCTAAATGGCTTACCCCTTATCTTTAGACTGTGACCCCTGGTTCTGGACTCCCTGACCATCGGGAACATCCTTCCTGCATCTAGTCTGTCTAGTCCTGTTAGAATTTTATAAGTTTCAATGAGATCCCCTCTCATTCTTCTAAACTCCAGTGAGTATAAGCCCAATTGACCCAATCTCTCCTCATACGTCATTCCTGCCATCCCAGGTATCAGTCTGGTGAATCTTCACTGCTCTCCCTCCATGGCAAGAACATCCTTCCTCAGATAAGGCGACCAAAACTGCACACAATACTCAAGGTGTGGTCTCACCAAGGCCCTGTACAACTGCAGCAAGACATCCTTGTTCCTGTACTCGAATCCTCTCGCTACGAAGGCAAACATACCATTTGCCTTCTTAACCGCCTGCTGCACCTGCATGATTACCTTCAGCGACTGGTGCACAAGGACACCCAGGTCTCGTTGCACTTCCCCTTCTCCCAATCTATTGCCGTTTAGATAATAATCTGCCTTCCTATTTTTGCCACCAAAGTGGATAACCTCGCATTTATCCACATTATACTGCATCTGCCATACATCTGCCCAATCACCCAACCTGTCCAAATCATACTGGAGTTTCTCGGTATCCTCCTCACAGCACACACGCCCCCCAGCTTTGTGTCATCTGCAAACTTGGAGATATTACATCTAGTTCCCTCGTCTAGATCATTAATATATATTGTGAATAGCTGGGGTCCTAGCACCGATCCCTGCGGTACCCCACTAGTCACTGCCTGCCACTCGGAAAAAGACCCGTTATTCCAACTCTTTGCTTCCTGTCTGCCAGCCAGTTCTCTATCCAAGTCAGTACCTTGCCCCCAATCCCATGTGCTTTAACTATACACGCTAATCTCTTATGCGGGGGACCTTATCGAAAGCCTTCTGAAAGTCCAAATACACCACATCCACTGGTTCTCCCTCATCTATTCTACCAGTTACATCCTCAAAAAATTCCAGTAGGTTAGTCAAGCACGATTTACCTTTTGTAAATCCATGTTGACTTTGTCCGATCCTGTCACTGTTTTCCAAGTGCTCTGCTATTACATCTTTTATAATGGACTCTAGCATTTTCCCCACTACCGATGTCAGGCTTACTGGTCTACAATTCCACGTTTTCTTTCTACCACCTTATTTGAATAGTGGGGTAACATTAGTTACCCTCCAATCCATGGGAACTGTTCCAAAATCTATAGAATTTTGGAAGATGACCAGCAATGCATCTACTATTTGTAGGGCCACTTCCTTAAGTACCCTAGGATGTAGATTATCAGGCCCTGGGGATTTATCGGCCTTCAATCCCATCAATTTCCTTAACACCATTTCCCTACAAATACTGATTTCATTCAGTTCCTCCCTCTCATTAGACCCTATGTTCCCAGACATCTCTGGGAGATTATTTGTGTCCTCCTTTGTGAAGACAGAACCAAAGTATGTATTTAATTGATCAGCCATTTCTTTGTTCCCCATTATAAATTCCCCTGATTCTGACTGCAAGGGACCTACGGTTGACTTCACCAATCTTTTTCTCTTCACATATCTATAGAAGCTTTTACAGTCAGTTTTTATGTTCCCTGCAAGCTTACTCTCATACTCTATTTTCCCCCTCTTAATTAATCACTTTGTCCTCCTTTGCTGAATCCTAAACTGCTCCCAATCCTCAGGTTTGCTGCTTTTTCTGGCCAATTTATATGTCTTCTCCTTGGATCTTATGCTCTCCCTAATTTCCCTTGTTAGCCACGGTTGAGTCACCTCTTTTGTTTTATTTTTATGCCAAACAGGGATGAACAAATTCTGTAGTTCATCCATGCGATCTTTTAATGTTTGCCATTGCCTATCCACCGTCAACCCTTTAAGTAACATTCCCCAATCCATCCTACCCAACCCGTGCCTCATACCATCGTAGTTTCCTTTATTTAAATTCAGGACCCTAGTCTCTGAGTCAAATACTTCACTCTCCATCTTAATGAAGAATTCTTTCATATTATGATCGCTCCGCGCCAAGGGGCCTCGCAGAACAAGATTGCTAATCAATCCTTTCTCATTACATAATACCCAGTCTAAGATGGCCTGATCTGTAGTTGGTTCCTCGACATATTGGTCCAGGAAACCATCCCGTATACACTCCAGGAATTCCTCCTCCACAGTATTGTTACTAATTTGGTTAGCCCAATCTATATTTAAATTTAATTGCTGTTTGGTGACGGAATTGTGCAAATTGGAAAATGTTTGTAACTTGCAGGCTCCAGGTAAGAAGCATTCAGCATTAAGAAGCTGGCACATTTTTTTAAATGTAGAAACATTTCTTGTGTCTAGGTTAATGTATATCCATGTGGTATAATGTTGTGGTGTAGTCGAGTTCCTTCACCTAATTATGTCCCACAGATTGACTGAACACACAGACTGAAGGACAGCAATCAGATCCCACAATTGTGTAACTGGGAACAAAGCAGATTTCAGTACCCTTTCTGCAGTATCATTTCTGACACTTGTGTTTAAGTAAATCAATCACATTCTACCAAATAAAGAAACTCTCTGGCATATTGCCACGATGACAGTTTCTCATACACTGCACTGTATACTCCTAAAAAAAATATAACACTTAAAACTGAATGAACATTAAAAAATACCACAAATGCATTTAAGACTTAAAAAAAAGACCCATTGCGTTTTCCAGCTGCTCCAACAACCACGGCCTTCCACACTTCATTGGGCATGTAATGTGTATAATGGATTACACTGGTTTAGAGATTCCTCTGTATACTTGTGCGCAGATCCACTGCAAATCGATCCAGATTATACCCAAGACTTAATGGTCCACACGTATACATCAGCAGAGCACTTGGTTGTCCAACTGAGCCATAAGCTACTGCTACAAAAAAGGGTACTCAGCAATTGAAGAAGTATACCTGGGTGTTGCACAAATTACAATACACAGAATCACATTTACCATTATTCTGACAACAATCCCTTAGTTTAGTTAAAATTGGAATGCAACAGATGCAAGGAATTTGCATTTATAAAGCGCCTTTCATATTCTTAGGACGATCTAAAAATTTTCACATCCAATGAATTACTTTTGAAGTGTAGTCACTGTTGTGTAGGCAAGCATAGCAACGTCATACCAAGAGTAATGTGATGGTGATGTTTTAGGTGGTGATGTTTGAGAGATAAATGTTTCTTTTTTTTCTTTACCGTGTTTAGTTTAAAATAGTTATTCAAAATGTTCAGGGACACTGTGAGAACTTCCCTGCAGCTTGAGTAGTGCCATAGGATCTTTTACATCCATCGGAACAGGCAGACCAGGCCCTGGTTTAACATCTCATCTGAAAGAATGGCCCGGATTTTGTATTAATAATAATGGTGAGACTAACAGCGCTCACCATTATTATGGAGTAAATCGGATAGCAACTTCTGGCGCTGCACATGGGCATTTAAAGCGGAAGTCCAGAGATACCCCGCCCCTCCACAGGGTGCGCTGTAGCAGTCCTTGCTGATAGACTCGGCAGTGAAAGATAGGCAATGGCGTGAACTTGGGTATTTGCCCACTAGTTTCCCACTACAGACGTCATAAAAAGTTAGGGCTGCTGCATTCAGGAGTAAGTGTGTTTTTAACAGTGTGATAATTGAGAATTACTGCCAACCAACCTCTCTGGCCCTGAAAATTTAATTTCACAAGTGTGGAGTCTCATCCTTCAGAAGTTAATTAGTGTTGGAGATTTAAAAAAATTAATTTTTTTTTCTGTCTGTATCTTTTATATCTCTCCCTCTCTTAATCCCATCTGTCTTTCCCAATCTTTATTCCACTTTCAGTACATGGTTTAAATAATTTATACTTACTGCTTTATACTTCCTGGTTTAGACTCTGCGTGTCTCAGTGAGGATTCTTCAATCTGATTGGTTGAAGGGCCACGCTGTTTCTTGACCTGCTCACAGACATCCTTTAGAGGGTGTTGCACTGGATCAGGCACCAGATTAAAGCAAATCTCCGCTCTAAAGCCCGTAAAATCTTTGTGGGCAACTGTCAGCGAGGTGAATGGCAAACGCCTTTCTTTCGCCGCTGACCGCAAAATCCGGGCCAGCATGTATCTGTTACAATAGAGAATCACACAGGGTTCGAACATGGTTTTCCTATATCATTGAAGATCGCAGAATGGGCACATTGACATGCTTTTTACCTTGCATACGAGATGACCTACGACCCACGAAACGTGGCTGGGATTCCGGCGGTATCAGAGGGATGGGTAGAGATCCTGCCCCTCCGGAACACTGCTGCTGGGAGAAGAATCCTGGCCCAACTTTCAGAAAGGATATTTTGGCCTTGGAGGGGGTGCAGCACAGATTCACCAGAATGATACCTGGGCTAAAAGGGTTAAATTATGAGGATAGGTGTTTAGGATGATTAAAGGATTTGAAAGGGTAGATAGGGAGAAACTATTTCCTCTACTGGGGGAGTCCAGAACAAGGGGGAATAACCTTAAAATTAGAGCTAGGCCATTCAGGGGTGATGTCAGGAAGCACTTCTTCATGCAAAGGGTAGTAGAAATCTGGAACTCCTTCCCCCAAAAAGCTGTTGAGGCTAGCTCAATTGAAAATATCAAAACTGAGATGGATAGATTTTTGTTATTAAGGGTTATGGAATTAAAGCGTGTAGATGGAGTTAAGATACAGATCAGCCATGATCTAATTGAATGGCAGAACAGGCTCAAGTGGCTGAATGGCCGACTCCTATTCCTTTGTTCCTAAGTCTCTGTCAGAGGATTGTAGTTTATGGTTAATGAAATTGAATATTTTATATTTCTATGGATTGTAAAGGAAATGATTTATACTGGTAAAACAATGCTAAAATATCAAGACATTTCTTCTGTTCCTTCACTGGTATTCAGATTTGTTGGAAAAAATTTTGTAGTAAGTCTTTGTGTTTTGCTTTCAATTTCCTCCACATATTGATTGTGAAGTTGATATTTTCAAGCTTGTCTTAATTGTATGAGAGGTGTTTTTGTTCTCATTGTACCGAAACAGTTTCTCATCCTTTGGCCTACTTGGCTTGAGAATTGGATCACTAATTTTCTTCCCCTTCCACCATATCTTGTTTCTAGAAGAGCTGCTTTATGCTAGGATTAAAATGGTAAAACCCATGTAATTAATTGATTTCAGTAGTATCAACATTCGCTTCCTCTAATCCTAGCATGTAAATGGATTTCATGAAAAATAAATGTTTTAGTTAACTTAATCCATTTTTCATGCATTTTATTTAAGTATGCAGAAAATCTATTACAAGGAGAGTACAACAAAAAATATTCTGAATGTAACCCTTTTGTTGATCAGAATAGGCTTTTTCGCATTACTTGAAATTTTGACCATTGCAGCATCTGTAGAAAGCTGAGAATATGGAAGAGATGTAATTCATTCTGATTTATATCAGGGGGGACAATTTAAGACTATCTTCCAGACTATTACTATATTTTTCAAAAATTTGTTAAGTGCAATACAGTTTAACTCTGAATAAAATCTTACTCCTGTTAACAAAAACTTTTTTCGTAATAAAGCTTATGAATCTTGTTAAGCGTTCCACTCCAGCAATCTCAGACGCTTTTGTGGAATGATACAGTGTTCAAATCTGGCCTTGTAACAAGTGTAACTTGATGCCATGGTAATATTACTGTCATGAATAAAACAGATACATAAAAGTTAACAAATGTTTTAAGTGCTTCATATGTCAGTAATAATAAGGAGAATGTGTGAAGCTGTCATAACTAAGAGTTAAGTCACAGGTTCAGCATACACTGCAGTCTTGCATGTAACTGTTTTCATCTGCAGCAAGCTTCAAGTGAAGCATATTTCATTAGAAACTGTCTGGTCTTACCAAACAACTTCAGATATATTTCATGAGTAGATACTCTTGGGTTTCCTGAGCGTATCTTACGGAGCACTAAATGTCTTCCAGGCTGAAGTCAAGAAATAAGTAAGCAGTGAATATTGGGACTGTCTGTTCGAACATATTAGCATGTTTTCATAATGACATTACCTCGATTTCCATGTAAGAAAAATCATCAGAAAATGCAGTTAGAATGACTAGAATGACCTAGATTAACACAACATATGATTAATTGGTTTGCAAATTCGGGTTCCAGTTGGAAAGGCCAACAAACATTTAGAATTATGGCCCGTAATTTCCGATAGGAGGCTTCCTGCATGCGGATGCCTCCTATCGGAAAAAAATCTACGCTCCTACCTGAGGGCGCCCGAGGTCCGGACACTCCCGATTCTGGGCCTCTCCTGGTGCGCGCGCGCGCACAGAGATCCACGTATCCCAGGGGCGCAGGCGGTTCGCAAGCGTCCCTGGGATCATGTGGGCCAGGCGAGCCAATAGGAGAAGGGAATCTCCCTTCATACTTTTGGCAGATAGTCCTGTCAAAATTATGAATGGAGATCATCCCAAAAACACATCAAAACATTAAATACATTTTTTAAAAATCACCTTTTTAAAATGAGTTAAAATTACATTAAATTAATTATTTTAAACAAAAATTTAATTAAAAAAAATAATTAAACATTTTTTATGGGGCTAAAAATAAACTTTTTTAATAGTATTTTTTTAATTATAAATGAGTGGGAATTTTTTTTTTTTTAACTTTTATAAACTCCTATGCTGGTAAAAGCAGGCCTTACACCTGCTTTTATCAGGCGTAAGATTTTTAAGTGTTTTCAGAGGGCGGAGGTTCTGCAGAAAGCGGAACTATCTGCCCGGAGAGGCCCTTTTCTAGGGCAGGCGTCAGATCTGTCAAGAGGATTCTTGACAGATCGGAAATGCCAGTTTTCAGCGCATGCACTTCAGAAAATACGGGCCAATGTATTTAGCTCCACTAAATTAACTAAAAGATTTTGAATCTATAACTATTTAATAAAATTGTGCTTTCTGTCATTTACAGTTGTCTTTATTATTGGAGGCTGGTTTTGGAGGAGCTTTGGTCTACATCGACCCCTGTGATTCACCCCAAAGGGAGAAGATTGGCGATGAAACATTTTGGATTTCTTTGAACCCTGGAGGAGATCCATCTACACCAGGATATCCTAGTATCGGTGAGTCAAAGAGGGTTCCTGATATTTGTTGATAAAATGTAATAACTAGAGGGGCAACTGGCGCAGCGGACATCTTTGGCAAATACTGCGAATTTCTACACTTAACAAGTGCTGTATGATTTGCTGCCTGGGTACTGCAGTTGTGCAGAGAAAGTCCCAGAAGCAATGAAAATGACAGTATCTGAGTGATAACAAATCACTTGCAGCAACAAATCATTTGCTCTAGCAATAATTACTAGAAAAATAATTGCCAGTGATTCATAAGGTTTGTGTTTAGTACACAATTTTTGCTCTTGATAGAGGAGATTAACATGTTGTCAGCACTGAGAAATTGAATAGTTTTCCGGTTTTGGCATCTTGTGTCAGCAGCAGGCATGTGCAGATCTGCCGCAGATATGGGGAAAAGCTTTCTCTCTAAACTCAATTTTTATCATGCTAATACCAGCTTTAAAATGCAGTACAAGCCATGTGGAATCATTGTGCCATTCCCATTTCCCTTACAGAGCTTTCCAAGTAAAATTGTTTAGTGTAATTAATGCTAAATTATGTAGTTTTGTGCTATGTACTTGCATATAGTAGGAACTGACTCTCCAAACTCCTCATTATGCTTACAACAATCAGTAGACACTTAACCAGTCTCAATTGCTTCTGAATCATATTCCCAGCAGTGAAGGAACAACACAGTGTGCTCCTGAATAATTGTATTAAATATTTTACTGTTCTGATTCATCAACGTTCTCTATACATACATTGTAGAATATGAGTCTGATGAAGAATGGGACCTCAAGACCTATTGGGAAGTGACTTTACATCAAATAACCTATAAAGTATCCCAGCATGCCCAATACTTCCAGTTTCATTTCTATAATTTGTAGAACTCAGTGATCTCCATTGGAGTTTAATTGAAGTATATAAATTAGAAAGTCTTATTGATTTTTTTGTTTATGAAAAATACACTTTAAAATTTGTCAAGCTACTTGATGTAAGGAGTCTTAATCCTCAACAGACTTATTTCAAGGTACTTGACGCTAACATTTGATTTTGTGTAGACTTTGGTGTTTGGTTAATCTCATTAAATTTCCATATCTATTATTTTGAGAGACCACCGGGATAATTGCCATGGACAAATCACACGGATTTAGCACAGGATGTTCTGAAGTTGCGATTAAGGCACATTCTCCTGGAATTTTTTGTGAGTTTCCCCTGATTTGCCACCATCATTATAATAGGAACCCTATTTATGTGATTTTTGCTGAAGTTATGGCGGTGGAGTGGGAGAAGCTCTGAAGAAATTCCTGGCAATAGCATAAGAACATACGGAATAGGAGCAGGTGTAGGCCATACGGCTTCTCGGGCCTGCTTCACCATTCATTAAGATCATGGCTGATCTTCGACTTCGACTCCACTTTCCTGCCCGATCCCCATATTCCTTGATTTCCCTAGAGTCCAAATATCTATCTAGCTCAGCCTTGACTATACTCAACAATTCAGCATCCACAGCCCTTTAGGGTACAGAATTCCAAAGATTCACAACCCCGAGTGAAGAAATTCCTCCTCGTCTCTGTCTTAAATGGCTGAGTACTTTGATCTCTATCTGACCTATACCATATCTATCCTGAAATGTTTGATGATACTGTGGGGTAAATTTTTTTAAGTACTTGCCGACAGTGAGCACATATCAGAAAATCAAGGGTGTGTTGCCTGTGATTTTTCTATCCACAATGGTACATGCTCAGATACCTTAGGCAAGGGTGTCAAAGGAGGAAAATGTTTCATTCTGTAGGTTGACAAAGCTCAAATATAATAATGAACTGTTCAGAATATAATTTTGTGTTTCCTTGTGGAATGAAAATAATCAATCATATAATTTTACAAAGGTTACATAATTAATTAAACAGTTATACTTCAGTCCTATAATTAAAAATGGCACATTTCACTGTAATTACTCAGATTTTTGCCACCTTAACCTCCCAAAAAGAAGTGCTACAGTGGGATTGAAGTTTGATCTTAAAAGTTTATGTATCCACTCTTAACTGATGATGACTTGTGTGGTTTGAAGTGTGTCTTGGCAAATCTTTCCTGTTAATGTTAGATCAGAGGAGTTCAATCCCTCGGGGCAATGTTTATATATTTGAATGAGATTTATTGAGAATCCTACTTCATTTTTCTCTGTAGCTGGGGTGGGGGCGAGAATATAAGTGGTTATCATAATGAGCGATGTCAGTGCCAGGGAGGGGAATATTTTTACACTTTGTGAGTTTAATGTTGCTATCAAGCTCTGCTGGTACATCGCAGGTCATACGTGCAGTGTAAAACTCTGCAGAATCTGAACAGCTGCATTAACCTCCCAGAGATAAAAGGGCCATGACCTAGTCAACTGCTCTACACAGTGTCTTGGCGAGCCTCTTTCTAATCAGAAACATTTTCATTGTTTAGTTAGTTATGGACGGGGGTGGAGGTGGGACAAGTACCTGGAGATCATCAGTTTTTATTACACCAGAGGAGAAGCAACTTCACGCACAAACCTCAAACGAGTTCCCAATGGTGAAAACTGTACATTTTCTACTTGGAATAGTGTACACTGCACTTTCATCAAATATTCTCTCACATACCGATCTAAATGCAAGCTCTGTCTTCAAGCAGCAAGTCGCTAATCCCCCTTTTGTTCCTCTATTTTCAGAGGAATAAAGGGTTCTCAGATCATATCTGACACGCTTTATTTAGGGGCAATACTTTGGTATTTGTATTCTGTAGTGTGTTTTTTGAAGAAATAACAATTGCCATAAAGGTAGATTTTTTGATGAGAATCTTCCTGTTAATGTTGGATTGGATATTTCTGGCCGATGGAGCAAAGCACAAACTCATAACCTAGTGAGCAATATTAAATGGTCCTGGACCACAATAATCCAAATTTAAAATTAATGGACACAGATGGCTTACTTCAAAACTAATGTTAAATGGTATAAACAAAATGTGTCCTATGCAACACAGTTATGATAAATATATCTCTATTAAAATAGCTAAGTACAACTTTGAAGCGACACACCTTCACACCTTGTGTTAATCTGCGGAACCTCATTCACTGATTGCGACAAAGGGTAGCCAACAAAGAAAGCATTGGAGTAATCGAGTTTGGAGGTGACAGGCATGTATGAGGGCTTCAGCAGCAGACAGGCTGTGTGGGAGACACAGGCAGTTATGCAGACGGGGAAGTAGGCAGTCTTTGTGATGGAGAGGAAATAGGCTTGGAAACTCGGCTCAGTTTGAACAGATTGGCAAGATTGTTGACCGTCTGGTTCAGCCTGAGAGGTATGCTAAATCTATACATATCATTGGTTAGGCTACATTGAGAATCATGTGTCCAGTTTTGGGTGCCCTATTTTAGGTAGGTTGCCAAAGCCATGGAGAGGGTGCAGAAGAGATTTACTGGGATGATACCAGGGATGAGAGGTTTTATTTTTATGGGGAGATTAGAGAAACTGGAACTAATTTTATTCGAGTAAAATGAAATTGGATAGAGATGTTCAAATTATAAGGGGTTTTGATCAGGTAACTAGGGAAAATCAATTTTCACCGGTTAGTGAGTTGGGAACTAGAGAGCATAAATTTCAGATCATCATTGAAAGAGAGAGATTAGGAGAATTTATAACACAGAAGTTTGTTAGGACATAGCGTGTCCTAACCGAGGCAGTAGCAGAGCCAGAATTCATAATAGCTTTTAAAAGGGAAATGAATAAATACTTGAAAAAGAAACATTGTTAGCGAGAGGGATTGAGTACAGGAACAAGGGTGTCTTGCTGCAGTTGTACAGGGCCTTGGTGAGACCACATCTTGAGTATTGTGTGCAGTTTTGGTCGCCTTATCTGAGGAAGGATGTTCTTGCCATGGAAGGAGTTCAGCGAAGATTCACCAGGCTGATACCTGGGATGGCAGGAATGACGATGAGAGATTGGGTCGATTGGGCTTATACTCGCTGGAGTTTAGAAGAAGGAGAGGTGATCTCATTGAAAATAATAAAATTCTAACAGGACTGTACAGACTAGATGCAGGAAGGATGTTCCCGATGGTCGGGGAGTCCAGAACCAGGGGTCACAGTCTAAGGATAAGGGGCAAGCCATTTAGGACAGAAATGAGGAGGAATTTCTTCTCCCAGAGAGTGGTGAACCTGTGGAATTCTCTACCACAGAAGGCAGTAGAGGCCAGTTCATTAAATACAGGAAACTTCGCGACGGCACCGACGGGACCGAGCTGGTGCCGTTAGATCAAAACTTCCGGATAGATCAGCGCTAATGTTGAAGGGTACGGAGGTTTTCATCTCTGTATCTGACAACAAACACTGTTGCTTAGCAACAGCTTGTAAACACTCGGCCCATACCTTGGAAGCGTCTCTGAAGCTGTTGCTAAGCTACAGAGACGCTTTCCACAGCCTGACTGTTTAAAAAAATGCTAGGGGAAGAAAAAAGCTTGGGGAAGAAAAAAAAACTAACAAAACGGCTGCTGATTTCTGCCGTTAGATCAAGGTTTCCGGACATACAACCTCCGGATAAACCAAAGTTTCCTGTATATTCAAGAAGGAGTTGGATATATTTCTTAAGGCTGAAGGGATCAAGGGATATGGGGACAAGGTACTGAATTTGGATGATCAGCCATGATCTCATTGAATGGCGGAGCAGGCTCGAGGGGCCGAATGGCCTACTCCTGCTCCTATCTTCTATGTTTCTATGTATTTAACAGTTATTGGGAAAGAGCACGGGATTGGGACCAAGTAGATAGCCCTGTCAGAGAGCTAGTACAGGTCCAATGGGCCAAATGGTTTCCTACAGTGCTGCAAAGTTCTAGGATTATATTCTAAATTCCAGATTTGTAAAAGCATCCGTAGCTAAAAAATATTTTCATACACCAGCTTGAGTCACTGCTTGGTACAAGTACTTATTCAGCCAAGAAATGTTCACACTTGCCAAAAAGTATATGAGAGATGTTCCATAGTGTGAAAATGTTTACCTTTATTCATTCCTGTCTTTGTTTATGTACATGATACTGCAAAATCCACCTGGTTTAGAATTATTCCTACAGCTATAATAGTGTGTGTGTAATATATTCATAACCTCAAGTACATCCAAATTTTTCCTTTCTCTTGAGCAAAATTATCTATGTAAACAAAACTATAATGAGCTGAGTTGTCAGTCATCCCAATGAATGTGTGCAGCATAGGTTTATGCACAGTATATCAACCATTCAGCATTTCCAACATTCTTCATTTACGTGCTTTTAAAGCAGATGGTTTTGTCTGTGTGGAAAGCTCCTTCATGATATAGTGCTGTTCGTGTAACAGTTACAGTCACTCCTACAGAACATTAAGTAGTTCATTTGAAAAATGACTAATCACAGCTCCATTGTTGCAACATTTCAAGTAATTTAGCTGTAATTACTTTGCTATTTTCTGCTTTCAACCCCAGTTTGTATTCTTAATCTTCAACAGAGTCTTTTTTTTTATGCTGCAGTAATTTTCTATTGACCCTTTCCTGTATCGGTGAATCTGCTAAAGGTTAGGAATGGCTTACTTTCCAGCTTTGGTAAGCAGTGTACCAGGTGGTCAGAAACATCATTGTTGTTTGTTCCACCAATCCAGTCTCCCTTATTGTTTTGTGTTCTTTAACTTGATCTGAACATTTGTGGATTGTTGCAGTTTTTCAGACCCCATTAACTATCTCATCTATACTGAAGTATTTAATTCCTTTTTAGAGATAGTTTATTTACATGAAAAAAACAAATAATTTTTGGTGCTTGACCAGTTAACAGGGAAAATTAAAGCATTCCTAATCACCAGTTGGTGGCCAATTTTAATGATTTTGTGCAGTACACACAAAGCTAATATTATTGTTGGCAATATTAGCGAATGAACACTTAACATGTTGGTATGACACTCCTTTGTTATACTTTTCTCTTTCTCTCATTTCTACATTGCTGTGTCCTGTGTCTTTGATTCATTCTTTTCCTTTAAATAACATCAACGCACATCCTCATAGAGGGAGGCACAAGCACAGGAAAAGGTAAGAGTACAAGCCCTCCAGCACCACAAAAACATCAACTCTTCTTTCTATGGCCACTGTCAACAAAACACCATAATCCTCATGCATGTGACACACAAGAAGTATGTGCAAACAGACTCTTTGCATATATTTGTACTCCCACATATCCTGTGGAAATAAAAAAAATACAAGCACTCCACTAATATGTAAATCATTACAAAGCCGTATTTATGTTGTATAATACATCTTGGCCTAGAGTTTCCAATTTGGGCACAATTGGCGATCCCGGCACAAGTTGTGCTCAAAATTGCGCTAGTTTTGAGAAGTGTTTTCGCTCAAACTCATTTGCATATCATCAAACGTAAAATCTGCCATGGACCAGTGCAATCGGACAGAATTTTGGAAATAATTTTTTTTAAATATTTTGTTTTAAAAAATATTCCGTGATATATTTCAGAGTGGTAACTTGGTGCAGTTTGATTAGCACAGCTGCAAATGGGTTTATCACAAAAACTAAGCATTTTTAATCAGTGTCTAGTCCACCATCTGTGAGTTAACCGATTTTAAATAACGAAACTGACTTTAAAAAAACTTTGCAGAACCATTTCCTCGTTATATTGGTAAGTTTCTTAGTAAATTTAAAAAAAAATTACATTCAAAAGCTTTTAAAATGTGCCCATTAGTGTCCTTGCACGTAAAAAAAATGCTTACTTTTAAGAGCCTCCTCGAAGGCCCGCAAACAGGCACAATTAGCGGAAACTCGCAGAGATGATTAATTCAATCTGGGGTGAGTGGGGCCAGTTTCTAGCGCGATGCTTTTAAACTCTCAAGTTCGTGGAAACTCAATTTGCGCTGGACATAATCTGCGTTTGAATTGCCGCGATCTTTTGTGCTGATTTTGCCGATTTCAAGCGAATTGTGTTGAAAAAAGCAGCGAAACCTGGCGGAAACTCCTGCTCCCTGACTTCATGTTGATGTTGGATGAACTTTGCAAAGTTTCCGTCTGAGGCAGGATCCATCTGCAAAGTGCATTACACGCACTGTCGTCCATGTATATGAATATTTTATGTACCTGGATATTTAAAAATTCTTCATATATTATAACATCCTGAAAGGGCACTTGATGGCATATGCTCCATCATTGCTTAATTGGTTACTCGTGTTGATGGTGAGGAGCAAGCTGTTCACAAGTTACTTGCAGCTGAAATGTTTATTTCTTTTTGCTTTTCTTTCCTCATTTACATCACTATTGCGTAACTATTTTGACAAAAATAATTACATTGCACGGTGTTTTGATCTTTTTATGCTTTTTTTATTGCTCACATAAAAACAGATCTTTTCAGAAAGAGTCAAGTCAGATCTGAACAGTTTTGATGTGGATTGCTTTTCCCTAGTTGGTGAGCTCATAATTGTATTCATGAAAGGATTCAATGTAATCGTGATATTAATGGATTCAGTACTTTTTAATTGTACTGAGTTGCTGGAATGTTATATTTTTGCATAATATTTCAGACATAAATGAAAAATTAGGCATGACCAACAAATTCTGAAGGCTGATGGATTATTTAGAACCTTGACTCTTGAAAATATAATCAACAGCTTCTTCATCATAGTTTGGGTTGCTCCATCAAAGTGTCACGTTGCCTCCTTCCGTGCTGCAAACTTCTATGGTTCTGTGGTCCACCCCCTTCACCATTAGCATGGGGAGGTGGTGAGCAGAGGATAAGTCCTCTCTGATTAGAAATCATGTTGTGGCTCATTTGTGAGTTCCTATTGTGCCCCTCCTAGAAGTCAGCCATTCCTTGAGGTTGGGGAAATGTGTGTTTTGGGGGACTGGGAAGAGACTTGAATGAGGTGGGAGGAAAGGATTTATGAAATGTTTGAGGAAGGAACTGCAAACTCTTTGAGTAGCCTTCATCTGAGGTTGAACCACACTGTTCGCAACCTTGGTGTCATATTCGACCCTGAAATTAACTTCCGACCACATATCCGCAGCATAACAAAGGCCGCCCACCTCTGTAACATCGCCCGTCTCCGCCCTTGCCTCAGCTCATCCGCTGCTAAAACTCTCATCAATGCCTTTGTTACCTCTAGACTTGACTATGCCAATGCACTCCTGGCTGGCCTCCCACATTCCACCCTACGTAAACTTGAGGTCATCCTAACTCACACCAAGTCCCATTCGCCCATCACCGCTGTGCTCGCTGACCTACATTGGCTCCCGGTTAAGCAGCGTCTCGATTTCAAAATTCTCATCCTTGTTTTCAAATCCCTCCATGGCCTCACCCCTCCCTATCTCTGTAATCTCCTTCAGCCCCACAACCCCCGAAGATATTTGCGCTCCTCTAATTTTGCCCGCTTGAGCATCCCTGATTATAATCGCTCAACCTTTGGTGGCCGTGCCTTCTGTTGCGTAGGCCCTAAGCTCTGGAATTCCCTGCCTAAACCTCTCTGCCTCGCTACCTCTCTTTCCTCCTTTAAGACGCTCCTTAAAACCTACCTCTTTGACCAAGCTTTTGGTCACCTGCCCTAATTTCTCCTTATGTGGCTTGGTGGCAATATTTTTTGTCTTTTAATACTCCTGTGAAGTGCCTTGGGACGTTTTACTACGTTAAAGGCGCTATATAAACACAAGTTGTTGTTTATATAAACTCAGCCTCTGAGTGCTGTTCAATGCACAATCACAATTTTTTACTTGAGACTGATATACCTCATCAATGGTGGCTTGCAAGAATCTGGTGTTGTAAAAGTTTAATGCAATGCTGGCTTTCGTGGCCACAGGTTGTCTGTAAGTTGGTCTTCAGAAGAAGGCCTAGTTATGTGGCAGTCTCTTGTGGTAAAGCAGAGGCACCAATGATGGGTCTCCACTGAGAACGCAGGAAGGACCATCTGGGTCAGTAAATGAGGATCCTGAGGCATTGATGGGTGTGGAAATATTATTCAGAGCTCTCTCAAGAAACCATCTTCCTCATCTAAATTTTGGAGTACTATAGAAACCTCCAAAAGAAATCCCACCTTCAGCACTGTAATTGCAGCAATTTAATAACTATTGTAAGAAAGTATTGTAAAAAAAACTTGTAATATATAAAAATGGTTACCCTCCACAACCATAGAAACTAATGCAAATGAATGTCAATGCTTTTTCAAAAAAATACACTGGTTTAGAATTTACTTTTTCCAAGAGGAACCTAACTTTAAGAATCCAACTTCAGGCCAGGCTCGTCATGCGCCAATTTTGTAAGGGCGAGGTGAGCACCCGGGGGTGGAACTCACCGGAAGTTGAAATTTGAATAATATCAGTTTTAAAAAGAAGCGTGTGCAGGCTAGCAATGAATCCCCCATTTGCCTGCCAATTTATTTCATAATGAAATGCAGCATGCTGCAGATCAAGTGTGTGTACTGTGCTGTCCCAGCTAGCTTCTGCACTACCAGTGCAGCCATGCAAAATCAGGGCTTGTATCTTATCATTTGAACCAGCAGCTCGATGCAGGGAATCATTGCAGCTTAGAAATTGTTGGAACCTTCGGTTTCAGTCCTGTCAATTACTGACATCAGCAGACAAAGTTGCATACTATCTGATAAATAATGAGGAATTTGAAATGTATTAATCGAGAATATTGAAATTATTTTATTCAGTTCCTGAGTGAGCATTAGTCTCTATTAAGTCAGACATTTTTAGACTGACATTTAAATTTCCAAGACATTGGGCAGGATTTTCATTGGGCTGTGGAGGCGGGATTGAAGGCGTGTGGGGGTTTAAAATCGCAAAATCGGGGGGGCACAAACCTATCCTGCCCCCAACCCACCTCCATGCCAGTTTCAAAGGAGGTGGATACCCAACCTGTGCTGGGAGCCGCCTCCCCGAGGCGGGAAGGGAATTAGTGCCAATTAACTGCCGGACAGGCAGTTTTTAGCCTAATCCCTATTTTTATCCCTGAAGTGTGGGATTCCCGATGGCTCCAAACCACACCAAGTTAGCGAGGCGGACCGTCGGGCTGAAGGACTTGGAGGGTTCGAGATGTCCGGTGTTCAGGTGAGTGATGGGTGCATGAGTGCAGAGGTAAGTGTCTTTGGTGTGTGTAAAGTGTTTAAAGAAGTTTTACTTACCTTTACAGCCTTCCTTCCTTCAGGTCTCGGGAGTCCCTCATCTCACCGGCACAGAAAGCAGAATGGCCGCGAGCTGTCAAAAGTTGCAGCATTCAGCTTTCTGTTCTGGAGAGATCTCTAAATCAGCCTGAGAGGAAGGAATTAACTTATTGTACAGATTGTCAGTGTTTGACAGCTTCAAAGAGCTGTCAAACGCTGATATTTCATCTGTCAAAAGCTCTTGACAGATGAAATGTCAATCTGTGACGTCACCTGTTGCCGGGTGGCCCTTAATTGGCCTGCTGAGCCCGCTGGACCTACACGCCTCCAGTATCAAAATCCAGCCCATTACCTTTCTTGTCCTTAATTGGACAGTATACATGTTTCTCTTTCGATGGTTATAATGTATGTATGTATGACCCGAAGCTCATGTTTGTGCTTATCCCAGTATTGAAATACTGTTCTCAACCTCAATAGATCTATTTGTTGTAGACCTTTTTTGGGGCTTCCGGCTTAGTCATTTTTTGGATTAAGATGAAAATGAACTAAAACCTGGTACTCTTAATAATAAACAGTTGGCTTATTTAAAAGAGAGAAAAAGACTTACATTTATATAGCGCCTTTCATGACCACTGGACGTCTCAAAGCACTTTACAGCCAATGAAGTACTTTGAGTGTAGCCACTGTTGTAATGTGGGAAACGCGGCAACCAATTTGCACACAGCAAGGTCCCACAAACAGCAATGTGATAATGACCAGATAATCTGTTTTTGTTGTGTTGATTGAGGGATAAATATTGGCCAGGACACCGGGGATAACTCCCCTGCTCTTCTTCGAAATAGTGCCATGGGATCTTTTACGTCCACCTGAGGTAACAGATGGGGCCTTGGTTTAACGTCTCATCTGAAAGTCAGCACCTCCAACAGTGCAGCACTCCCTCTGTACTGCACTGGAGTGTCAGCCTAGATTTATGTGCTTGAGTCCTTGGAGTGGGACTTGAACCCATAACCTTCTGACGAGTGTGCTACCCACTGAGCCACACTGACATTTAGGGGGAGATGAGGAAGGGATATGGGAATTGAGAAATAAGGAAGACTGTCAGGCCTGATCACTGGTTCACCTTGTGCTGCTCTGGCGACAGCTCCTTCCCAGGAACTGCTGGAGTAAATTTCTAAAGTGTGGCAGCTCCCACTGGAGCTCTGCCAACTGGTCAAAATTGGTGGGCTTCATCGGTAAACCAACTTGCTGATCCAAGGATCAGAATAAAAGAATTTAAGATTCCTATAATGTTACTTACAGTCAAAAATATGTAAAAGGTTATATTTATGTCTCATTTAACTATCTCTGCTCAGTCTTTCAATTCTATCGACCACTCTGTCTTTCATAGAAACATAGAAGATAGGAGCAGGAGTAGGCCATTCGGACCCTCGAGCCTGCTCCGCCATTCAATGCGATCATGGCTGATCATCCAAATTGAGTACCCAGTCCCTGCTTTCTCCCGATACCCCTTGATCCCTTTAGCCTTTAAATATATTCAAGAAGGAGTTGGATATATTTCTTATGAACTGGCCTCCACCGCCTTCTGTGGTAGAGAGTTCCACAGGTTCACCACTCTCTGGGTGAAGAAATTCCTCCTCATTTCTGTCCTAAATGGCCTACCCTTTATCTTTAGACTGTGTCCCCTGTTTCTGGACTCCCTGACCATCGGGAACATCCTTCCTGCATCTAGTCTGTCCAGTCCTGTCAGAATTTTATAAGTTTCAATGAGATCACCTCTCATTCTTCTAAACTCCAGTGAGTACAACCCCAATCGACCCAATCTCTCCTCATACGTTGTACTGGCCTCGCTAGACGTGCTCCTATCTAGTTATCCAGCAAGTTAAACACTTATTCAAATAATTCCTCTGAGCCGATCTGCTGTTTTGAAGCTTTACTTGAACAAATTTGTGAAACTGTAAACAAAGACAAAGTATGTTTTGTACATAAAACTGAGTACTATACATTAGATATTACATAAGATATAAACATATTTACAACAGTAGAATAGACTAATTGTATAACTAACTAACATTTGAGCTAGACTTCTGGAAATACCAACTATTACTTCTTATAAACATATGTATTGTCAAATACTACACTGACAAAGTTGCTATCATGTTAACAAACAAAGATACTCACAGATATTGCGTATGGCCTAACATATGAGATCAGATTATACTGGATTGCAAATCCCTCATGGAATTCTCCATTACGCAAGTCAGGTTCTTTCTGGGAAACTCCTTCCTGGGTCAAACAGGAAGAAAGGTCAACTGACCTCTGCTGCATACAAACACTGCTAACACAATAACCACCACCAGAGGGTGCTATCTGCATGTAAAATGTCCATAAGTCCCGAACATACGTCATTCCTGCCATCCCAGGTATCAGTCTGGTGAATCTTCGCTGAACTCCTTCACAGAATCACAGAAACCCCACAGTGCAGATAGAGGCCATTTCGGCCCATTGAGCCTGCACCGACACATATCCCACCCTATCCCCGTAACCCCACGTATTTAATCCCCCTAACACTAAGGGTCAATTTATCATAGCCAATCAACCTAACCCGCACATCTTTGGACTGTGGGAGGAAACCGGAGCACCCGGAGAAAACCCACGCAAACACGGGGAGAATGTGCAAACTCCACACAGACTGTCACCCGAGGCCGGATTCGAACCCGGGTCCCTGGCGCTGTGAGGCAACAGTGCTAACCACTATGCCACCGTGCTGCCATGGCAAGAACATCCTTCCTCAGATAAGGTGACCAAAACTGCACACAATACTCAAGATGTGGTCTCACCAAGGCCCTGTACAACTGCAGCAAGACATCCCTGTTCCTGTACTCAAACCCTCTTGCTACGAATGCCAACATACCATTGGCCTTCTTAACCGCCTGCTGCACCTGCATGCTTACCTTCAGCGACTGGTGCACAAGGACACCCAGGTCTCGTTGCACTTCCCCTTCTCCCAATCTATTGCCATTCAGATAATAATCTGCCTTCCTGTTTTTGCCACCAAAGTGGATAACCTCACTTTTATCCACGTTCTATTGCATCTGCCATGTTTCTGCCCAATCACCCAACATGTCCAAATCATAGTGGAGTTTCTCGACATCCTCCTCACAGCACACACGCCCACCCAGCTTTGTGTCATCTGCAAATTTGGAGATATTACATCCAGTTCCCTTGTCTAGATCATTAATATATATTGTGAATAGCTGGGGTCCAAGGACCGATCCCTGCTGTACCCCACTAGTCACTGCCTGCCACTCGGAAAAAGACCCGTTTATTCCAATTCTTTGCTTTCTGTCTGCCAACCAGTTCTCTATCCAAGTCAATACCTTGCCCCCAATCCCATGTGCCTTAACTTTACACGCTAATCTCTTATGCGGGACCTTATCGAAAGCCTTCTGAAAGTCCAGATACACCACATCCACTGGTTCTCCCTTATCTATTTTACCAGTTACATCCTCAAAAAATTCCAGTAGATTAATCAAGCAAGATTTACCTTTTGTGAATCCATGTTGACTTTGTCCGATCCTGTCACTGTTTTCCAAGTGCTCTGCTATTACATCTTTTATAATTGGACTCTAGCATTTTCCCCACTACCGATGTCAGGCTTACCGGTCTGTAATTCCCCATTTTCTCTCTACCACCTTTTTTGAATAGTGGGGTAACATTAACTACTCTCCAATCCATGGGTACTGTTCCAGATTCCATTGAATGTTGGAAGATGATCAGCAATGCATCTACTATTTCTAGTGCCACTTCCTTAAGTACCCTAAGATGTAGATTATCAGGCCCTGGGGATTTATCAGCCTTCAATCCCATCAATTTCCCTAACATCATTTCCCTACAAATACTGATTTCTTTCAGTTCCTCCCTTTCATCAGACCCTATGTTCCCCGGCATCTCTGGGAGGTTATTTGTGTCCTCCTTTGTGAAGACAGAACCAAAGTATGTATTTAATTGATCAGCCATTTCTTTGTTCCCCATTATAAATTCCCCTGATTCTGACTGCAAGGGACCTACGCTTGACTTCACCAATCTTTTTCTCTTCACATATCTATAAAAGCTTTTACAGTCAGTTTTTATGTTCCCTGCAGGCTTACTCTCATTCTATTTTCCCTTTCTTAATTAATCCCTTTGTCCTCCTTTGTTGAATCCTAAACTGCTCCCAATCCTCAGGATTATTGCTTTTTCTGGCAAATTTATATGTCCTCTCCTTGGAACTTATACTATCCCTAATTTCCCTCGTTAGCCACGGTTGAGTCACCTTTTTTGTTTTATTTTTATGCCAAACTGGGATGAACAAATTCTGTAGTTCATCCATGCGGTCTTTGAATGTTTGCCATTGCCTATCCACCGCCAACTCTTTGAGTGACATTCCCCAATCAATCCTACCCAACTCGCGCCTCAGACCATCGTAGTTTCCTTTATTTAAATTTAGGACCCTAGTCTCTGAGTCAACTACTTCATTCTCCATCTTAATGAAGAATTCGATCATATTATGATCGCTCCGACCCAAGGGGCCTCGTACAACAAGATTGCTAATTAATCCTTTCTCGTTACATAATACCCAATCTAAGATGGCCTGATCTTTGGTTGGTTCCTCGACATATTGGTCCAGGAAACCATCCCGTAAACACTCCAGGAATTCCTCCTCAACAGTATTGTTACTAATTTGGTTAGCCCAATCTATATGTAGATTGTCACCCATGATGACTGGTGTGCCCTTATTGCACGCTTCTTTAATTTCCCTTTTAATGCCATCCCCAACCTCCGCGTTACTGTTTGGAGGTCTATATACCACTCCCACTAACGTTTTCTGCCCCTTAGTATTTCTCAATTCTACCCATACAGATTCCACATCATCAAAGCTAATATCCTTCCTTAGAATTGTGTTAATCCCTTCTTTAACCAGTAATGCTACCCCATCTCCCTTTCCTTTTTGCCTATCTTTCCTGAATATCGAATACCCCTGGTTGTTGCGTTCCCAGCCTTGGCCATCCTTGAGCCACGGTTCCGTAATCCCAACCAAATCATATTCGTTTACCTCTATTTGCACAGCCAATTCATCCACCTTATTACGAATGCTCCTCGCATTAAGACACAAAGGCCTAGAAATTGGGTGTCGCCCTGCTTGAGGCGTTAGAACTGGCGCTGCGCAAAGTTTATAGCCAGACGAAACTTATCACTGCCTAGCGCGATATTGGGTTGCATCGCCCCCAAAGGGGATTGAGGCGCGAATTCAGACGTTGCACGGGCCTCCTAAGGCGCAAAACTTCTGGCGCTACCCAATATCGGCGCGGACGGGCGCAGCGCAGTTGATCTCAATTACCAATAACCACGAGACTTCCAGGCGCCGGCCGGCTCTTAAAGGGGTGGGTCAGTCAGCCTCAGCTTCCACACTCAACGCCCTGTAGGCCTCAGAATCGGCGCTCTTCCTTCTTTGGCGCAAAAAACTTGGTCAGGATGGAGAAGGTGAGACAGAGAGCAGAGCGCTTCAGCGCTGAGGCTCTGGAGGAGTTGGTGTCCGCAGTGGAGCGCCGTCGAGATGTTCTGTATCCTGACAATGGCAGGAGGCCGAATCAAAAGGATTACCGCCGAGCTTGGAGGGATGTTTCTCAGAGGGTCAACTCCAGCAGCATGGCGACCAGGAGCCCTGTTCAGTGCAGGAAGAAATTCAACGACCTCACTCGGGTCGTTAGGGTGAGTGTTGTTTATGCAAACTTCTGATTCCCTCCATCTGCACCTGACTTCGCGCACCCTGTTGCCATGATGCCCCAATGGCCATCTGTCAGCAAGCACCCATGGCCCTTTCTGGGCACACACATGGACATTTGACTCAAGGCATCATGTAAGGGCTCTTGCACCATGGGGGGCATGAGATGATCTCTCAAGGCATCATGTAAAGGCTCTTGCACCATGGGGGGCATGAGATGATCTCTCAAGGCATCATGTAAGGGCTCTTGCACCATGGGGGGCATGAGATGATCTCTCAAGGCATCATGTAAGGGCTCTTGCACCATGGGGGGCATGAGATGATCTCTCAAGGCATCATGTAAGGGCTCTTGCACCATGGGGGGCATGAGATGATCTCTCAAGGCATCATGTAAGGGCTCTTACACCATGGGGGGCATGAGATGATCTCTCAAGGCATCATGTAACAGAACTTCCCATTCTTTCCCCTGCAGTCCAAGCTGGCGACGATCTGAAAGGACCAGCGTCGAACCGGTGGCGGGCCTCCACAAGTGGTCACTCTCACGGATCTCGAGGAGAGAGTGCACCAGATTCTTGGAGGACGTCTGAGTGGTCCTGTTACCACTGCAGCTGCCGACCCCATTCTCGACAGCGAGGGTAAGGCTCTCACCTTTTTCAGCTGTCTCCTTCCACTTGGTCCCCCCGCCAGCATGCTTTCTCAGTGTGCAGCCATGTCAGCCTTGCCGCAATCTGGCATGCCTTGCTGCCAACCTGACCTTTTGCTAAAGCCACTCTTCCACCTCCCTGCTTTCAGATGCTGCATCACCAACTCTGGATCTGCGCCCTGAAGCTGCCAGTGCCAGTGCCTCCGGAGGCGAGGATCAGGAGGAAGCCGGAGCATCCGTTCCAACTTCAGGGGAGCGTACACATCTGCAGACTGGGGATAGTAGTTCCCTGGAGGGGAGGGGGGGGGGCTCTGCTGATGAGCCAGCTGTGGAACAAGCGGCATGCAGCAACGAGAGGGGGGTAGGCAAGTTTGGCCACCGGCTCCCTGGAGGGCAAAGCAGGGAGTGATAACTGCTGCACAGAGTGCAGAGGAGGTGCGTAGCCTGGCTGAAATGAGCACCCAGGCCCGGCTCAGGCACACTGAGCTGATGGCTGCAGTGGGGAGGATGCCTCAGTCGATAGAAACACTGGCAAAGAGTGTGTTGGACTTTGGAGCAGCAATGGAGAGGACTGTCCAGGGCTTCGGGGCAGCAATGGAGAGGACTGTCCAGGGCTTCGAGGCTGCTATGGAAAGGACTGTTCAGAGCTTCGGACAATCCCTGGAAAGGTCTGTCCAGGGCTTGTCCGAGGCAGTGGAACGGACTGCTCCGGCCTTGTCCGAAGCAATGGAAAGAACTGTCCAGGGCTTCTCCGAAGCACTGGCACCTGCCACACAGGTCCTCACTGCTGCCACGCAGTCACTTGCTGGCCTCGTCCACACCCAGATTGAGGCAACGCGAACTCTCACTGCAGCCACCCTATCTGCATCAGCTAGGATCACCCCGGGCCCTTCCAGTCCCATACAAGGCCAGGAATCAGTGGAGCAGGCGATTGTGGCGGTTGAGCCGAACCGGTCCCCTCAGAGAGCCAGTGTGTCGTCCAACCATGGTGCAGGTGTCCTCTCTCGGCAGGTGACCATTGCTCATGCCACCGCTGGTACGTCTGCAGTGCAGCTGCCACCACCTGCAGGGCACACTGCTTCCAGCCATGCTCAGATCAAGCAGCCTGCATCCGCACCCTCCAAGACCAGAGGTCGGCCAGGCCGTCCCTCAGGGGCTTCTGCGCTTCCACACAGTCAGCAGGCGTCCCCCAGCCTTGACCCCGCCACTGGGGTTCAATTACGTAGGAGCAGCAGGGAGGGAAGTGGCCGACCGCGAAAGAGAAGTGGTTCTCCATCAAGGGGCCAGCAGTAGAGGGAGGTGCAGAGATGTTTCTTTGGCCAAATTCAAGGACTCCCTCACCTGTTGTGATTGTTGGAAATGGTTTGTTTAGTTTTGCGGCTTTGCCGAAGAGTTAACTGTTATTTTGTTAGTTATGGTGTCTGTTGACATGATGTTGTTATGCTGGAAGGAAGGACTTTTGTGACAATAAAGAAAAGTTTTAATTTGCAATGGTACACGTAACTATTTACAGTCATGCTGGCCTTCAGAGCCTTTCAAAGATCCGAAGTGCGCAGGACGAATGACACCCATCATTCCGCCAGAGGGGCCTGGAACCGAGTCCTGATGAGCCTCTGACGGATGGCCCTTCCACTTTCAGGAGCCCTCCCATCTTCCTCCTCCTCCTCGTCCGCATGCTCCTCCTCCTCGTCCGCATGCTCCTCCTCCTCGTCCGCCTACTCGTGCTCCTCCTCCTCGTCCGCCTGCTCTGCTGGACCTTGAGGGACAGCTGGCATTGGCTGGGTGCGTCGAATCGCCAAGCTGTGGAGCATGCAGCAGCAGACGACGATGTGACCCACTTGCTCCGGCGAGTACTGCAGGGCTCCCCCCGAATGGTCCACACAGCGGAAACGCTGTTTGAGCACACCAATAATGTGCTCTACAATGTTCCTGGTCGCCTGATGGCTGCTGTTGTAGAGCTCTTCTGCTGGGATGGCGGCCAAACGGAGTGGTGTCATGAGCCATGGGCAGAGAGGATAGCCCTTGTCCCCAAGAAGCCAGCCTCGTGGGCGAGCCGGCCCCTCAAAAAGGTCACAAACTGAGGTCAGCCGCAGGATGAAGGCATCGTGGCTGCTCCCTGGGAATTGGGCGTTGACTGCCATGATCATTTGGCGGTGGTCGCAGACCAGCTGCACATTGAGGGAATGGAACCCCTTGCGGTTGCGGAAGTCCTCAGGATTGAGTAATGGCGCCCGCAAAGCCACGTGTGTGCATTCAATCGCCCCCTGCACCATGGGGAAGTCCGCAATAGCAGCGAAGCCCTGCGCACGCTCCGCCTGCTTCTCCTGGCTCAGAGGGAAGGTGATGAATTGACGCCTTCATCTATAAAGGGCAGCTGTAACTTGCCGGATACAACAATGGACTGCAAACTGAGATATTCGCAATGTCCCCAGTGGCTGACTGAAAGGATCCGGTGGCATAGAAATTGAGGGCAACAGTCACTTTAACGGACACCGACAGAGCGGTCCTGCACCGTAGACGCGGCTGCAGATCCTGAGCAAGCAGGTGGCACAGCTCAGTTACAACCTCCTTCCCGAATCGAAGCCTTCGCACACACTGCTCCTCCGACATTGCAAGGTATGAGACCTGCTGCCTGAATACCCTCGCAGCGTACCCTCGGATTGGCCGACCTCCATTGCCCCTTCTCCTTCTGGCCAATCCCGGCCCTCTCTCCCGCCGTCTCTCTGCCCCTTCACAGTGTCCGGCCATGAGGACGTTGCCATCCAAAGCAGCTCCCATTCCGATGCCAGTCGGTCAAAACGCTGTTAGGTGTAGCGCTCCAAGTGCTCCGGACAGGTTTGAAGGTCTCAAGTATTCTAAGGCTAAATTCCAAAAAATCTGCTCCACAGTAGCTCACCAACTCTCTCCAGCAACGATCACAATGAACAGGCCAAGTGGCTGCAGCTTTTATACTAGAGCTGTCCCCTTTAAATAGCGCCCCCCGACTACGAGAAGGGCCTGGTAACGTTCCATCGAACTGTCACTAACAGCGCTAGGCGCAAAGGTTCCGGGCGCCACCGAATATCCAGTCCGGGGCGCCAAAAAGACGTTGCACACTGAAATGACGTCATGATCTGCCTGCGCCCGCGGGCGCGCGCAAAGAGTTAGCGCCGGCGCTAAAAGGATACTCAATATGGGAGGTGGCGCTATATTCACTGTGCCCGCCCGAACATTGGGTAACGCCCCAATTCTCGGGCTCTTTAGGCGCTAATTGCTGGCGCTACCAACCGAATTTCTCGGCCAAAGTCTTCAGGCTTGTTTTTTTAACGCTCTTAGACCTATTAGAATTATTATTTACTGTGGCCATGTTTGATTTAAACCGTTGATTTCTCTGACTGCCACTTTTGTTTTTCTCCTTCCTTTCTTTTTCTTTTATCCTTGTTTCCCTTTCCTCTGTCCCCCTGCACAGGTTCCCAACCCCCTGCCATCTTAGTTTAAACCCTCCCCCAGAGCACTAGCAAACACTCCCCCTAGGACATCGGTTCCAGCCCTGCCCAGGTACAAACCGTCCGGTTTGAACTGGTCCCACCTCCCCCAGAACCGGTTCCAATGTCCCAGGAACTTGAATCCCTCCCCGTTGCACCATTCCTCTAGCCACGTATTCATCTGAAATATCCTTCTATTTCTACTCTGACTAGCACATGGCACTGGTAGCAATCCTGAGATTACTACCTTTGAGGTCCTATTTTTTAATTTACCTCCTAACTCCCTATATTCAGCTTTTAGGACCTCATCCCGGTTTTTACCTATATCGTTGGTACCTATATGCACCACGACAACTGGCTGTTCACCCTCCCCTTCCAAAATGTTCTGCAGCCGCTCTGAGACATCCTTGACCCTTGCACCAGGGAGGCAACACACCATCCTGGAGTCTCGTTTGCAGCTGCAGAAACGCCTATCTATTCCCCTTACAATAGAACCCCCTATTACTATAGCTCTACCCCTCTTTTTCCTCCCGTCTTGTGCAGCAGAGCCACCCCTGGTGCCAGGAAGTTGGCTGCTGCTGCCTTCCTCTGATAAGCCATCCCCCCCCAACAGTACTCAAAGTGGTGTATCTGTTTGAGAGGGGGATGTCCACAGGGGACCCCTGCACTACCTGCCTGCGCCTAGTACTCTGCCTGTTGGTCACCCCTTCCCTTTCTGCCTGTCCAACCTCTATCTGCGGTGTGTCCAACTCCCTAAATGTGCTATTCACGACGCCCTCAGCATCGTGAATGCTCCAGTATGCATCCAATCGCAGCTCCAGTGCCACAATGCGGTCTGTCAGTAGCTGCAGCTGGATACACTTCCTGCACATGTAGTTGTCAGGGACACAGGAAGTGTCCCTGAGTTCCCACATAGCGCAGGAGGAGCATACCACATGGCCGGGCTGTCCTGCCATGACTTACCCTTTAATTAATTCAAATTAAATTAAATCAAATCAATCCTACCAATTACACTACAGTTAAATGGTTTACCAACAGTCCCCGCTACACCAGAGAGACCTTAGCAACTATAAACCACAGAGTTAACGTTTAAAAAGAGAGAAATACTCACCAACCAATCACTTACCTGCTTTCTGGTGACGTCACACTTTGATTACTTTTTACTTCTCTCCCTCCCTCTGAGCTCAGAGACTGCAGATTAGTACGCCTACCTGGTCTCGGAGCCACTTTTAAACCGCCGCCTCGGTCGCCTCATTCCCTCGCAGGTCCACCTGCCTGCCGCCGCTGCTCTGAGGCCTACCTGGGCTCGGAGCCGCTTTTTAACCGCCGCCGCTCAGCCGCCTCGTTCCCTCGCAGGTCCGCCCGCCTGCCGCCGCTGGTCTGGGGCCTACCTGGTCTTGGAGCTGCATTTAAACCGCCGCCTCGTTCCCTCGCAGGTCCACCTGCCTGCCGCTGCTGCTCTCCCTTCCACTCTTTAAAACTCTCTTTACATATGGCTCTGACATCCTTTCCCTCTTTATTGTATCTGTATCTCTTTGCTTATCTGATTTTTACTCTAAGTTCTCTTCCCTTAGGTCTGTTCTCTTTTCTGTATTTCTCCCACTGTCTCTCTCTCTCTCTTATGCCTATTATACAAAATATTTACAATTGGTGCTATACAAAATGATATTTATAACCATTCATACTCAGAATTAAATGTATTAAAAAAATTGTGGTGGTTCTGTAGATTTTAACGTTTTATTTAAAACTTCACATTTTTCTCCGCATCTTCCATCCCACCTTTATAAAGTGGATCATAATTTAATTGTATGGTAATTGACAGACTGCACCGAAAATCTCTCTCAGAATAGCAGGAAAAATAATGATCCTTGACCACCACATGTTTAGTTGACCTCATAATGCACCAGTTGCTGGGCAGGAATCAACATGGCTGCTCAAAGAAGTCAGGACAAATTGAGTGATTTGATTGATTAATTGTGTCTTTAATTGGTGGGTATTCCTTCTTTGCTTCTGAGTGAATCAAGTGTTTACAAAGAGATGTAAAAACACTTTTTTTCCCCAAAAGGTAAGTCTTTAGTTTGTTTTTTAAAGTAATGGTACATTTAAGCCTATCAGCATGGTTTGCGATTTGTTGTCTTTTTTTTCATTAATGGGGTATTTGAGCCAATCAGGATTTTTTGCACGATTGACACTTTTGAGGTGTGATACCTTGTGGTTGCACACTTCACAGAATCACAGAAACCCCACAGTGCAGATAGAGGCCATTTCGGCCCATCGAGCCTGCACCGACACATATCCCACCCGATCCCCGTAACCCCACGTATTTAATCCCCCTAACACTAGGGGGATGATTTTAATTATATAAATAAATAGCTGATTACTAACTGTATTAATTTAATAGATGACTCAGGTTTTTAGGCAGAATCAAACTCACATAAATTTTTAATGCTAGGGCTAATGATTATGGAACTGCCTTATTATCAAAAGCTGAAGTCAACGAGGGCCTTTTAAGATGCACGTTGCTTCTTTAGGTAAGATGATTTGTCGTCTCCTTATCCAGGTGCCTAGGCAGTAACCTTGAGATAACATTTTTAAAATCTATTTAATTGGAATCAGGCTTTGAAAACTCCATCTCTTTATTTTAAAATTGTTTAATTTATCACAAGATGTGAGAAATTCAAACTGGTTTTGCCTGTTAATTTAACACCTGACAGCTATGCCTACTCAGTGGAAAAAAAATGTCTCTTGGGTTACTTAGAAATCTTGTTATATGTTGTGAAGTGCCATTGCCTTGTGATTACAAATTTGCATTCTTATTTGAATATTGCATACTTTTGGGAGTTGTCATTCCAGCCCTTTTTATTGAACATGTGACCACTTTTACTGTTTAAAAGAAAAAGGGGAATATGAATGAGCATTGTAATTGATATCAGACTAAATATGCTGGTAAACCTAAGACCTGAAACCACTTAAATTTATGGGTGTTTATGTGCTATATATTAACACACCTATCCCAGGTAAGAGTGTTCTCTCGAGTCTTGACACCTGTGGCTTTACTGTTCTTTCCATTAAGCCAGTCACTTGGGTGACATTAGCCAGCCAACAACTGTGAATGTGTGTCATCTAAATAAATAGGAAGTCATCTGAATTGAAGCTATCAAGGGCCTCCTGCACTGCATAGTCCAGCACAGCTGCTAATGGCAAAAAAGTTTCCTTCACAACTAACGTGGGTATAGAGCATCTAAAGGGCAAACATGGGTATAGGGCATTAGTTAGTTGGAGTAAGTGATGTTCAACTTTCAACTAAACCTGTTCAACCTCCATTTAAGATTGGGAAAGTATCAAGCAGTTTGCACCCATTGCTGGACTCCCTGAAAAACATCCCAAAGACAAAGGAGCAAGTAAGAAGGACGATAAGGGTCTCATTCAGTCATCACAATCAAATTAAACCCTTGATGGTATGCCAGTGGCATTTGGTTTAATACAATGCTTAACATGGAACGCAGACATGTAAAGGTCATTGCCTTTTGGTGGCTGACTATAGATACCACCGAGAGACATGATATATTTTCCTCTGTTTACTAATGTTTGCAAAGAAATTTGTTGTGATTATTAAGTAGATTTCCCTACCTTTTGCTCATGGCAACTTTTTTGTTAATATTAGAGAATGGAGAAAATATGCTCCATGAAGTCCGTAGGCTTTTTCCATATTACTGCGTGGTATTAAGTATTCTTTGAATAATGAGGATCCATACATGTGCACTGAAACCTTTTAACACATATTTTGATTTTTACTTTTAGTTTGAAGCTCACTCTCATGAAGTATGGGGAAATAATGCTAATACCTTAATATTTTTAGAACAATATATTCTTTGCAGTTAGAAGGTTTTCTGTCAGGTGATGTTTGAAATACAATATTCCACATATTTATAATGTTTCATGTCATAAAACTGCATGGGATCACAGACCAGTTCCCCTAATTCACAGAGCAAACTAACAACCGTTTTTGTAGTATTGTATGAAAATCTTTTGTTTTCTCAAAATACACTTTTAAGTTGAAAGTAAATGAGTCACCTTTCCTGATCGCATATAATTTCAATCATGATTTCAGCATTTAAAGAAATATTTCACAATTCTCAACAAAAATACATTCCATTGAGAAACAAGAACTCCATGGGTGAAGTGATCCAACCGTGTCTAACTAATTAAGTTAAAGATAGCTTTAGACTGAAAGAAGAAGCTTATAATGTTGCAAAGAATAATAGCAAGCCTGAGGATTGGGAGCGTTTCAGAAACCAGCAAAGGTTGACCAAAGAATTGATAAAAAGGGGAAAAAATAGAATATGAGAGAAAACTAGCAAGAAATATAAAAGCAGATTGTAAGAGCTTCTACAGTATGTAAAAAGGAAGAGAGTAGCAAAAGTAAACGTTGGTCCCTTAGAGTCTGAGACAGGAGAAATTATTATGGGGAATAAGGAACTGGCAGAAACGTTAAACAAATATTTTGTATCTGTCTTCACAGTAGAAGACTCAAAAAGCATACCAAAAATGGTGGGGAACCAAGGGTCTAATGAGGGTGAGGAACTTAACGTAATTAATTTAAGTAGAGAAAAAGTACTAGAGAAACTAATGGGATTAAAAGCTGACAAATCTACTGGACCTGATGGCCTACATCCTAGGTTTTAAAAGAGGTGGTTGAAGAGATAGTGGATGCATTGGTTTTGATCTTCCAAAATTCCCTAGATTCTAGAATGGTCCCAGTGGATTGGAAGGATGCAAATGTAACACCGTTATTCAAGAAAGGAGGGAGAGAAAAAGACAGAGCAGTTAGCCTGACATCAGTTGTCGGGAAATTGCTGGAATCCATTGTTAAGGAAGTGGTATCAGGGCACTTAGAAAATCATAACATGATTAGGCAGAGTCAACATGGATTTATGAAAGGGAAATCGTATTTGACAAATTTATTAAGGTTTTTTGAGGATGTAACTAGCAGGGTAGATAAAGGCGAACCAGTGGATGTAGTATACTTGGATTTCCAAAAGGCATTCGATAAGGTGCCACATAAAATGTTATTACACAAGATTAGGGCTCATGGGGTTGGGGTAATATAGTAGCATGGATGGAGGATTGGTTAATGGACAGAAAACAGAGAGTAGGGATAAACAGATCTTTTTCAGGTTGGCAGGCTGTAACTAGTGGGGTGCCGCAAGGATCAGTGTTGGGGTCTCTGCTATTTACAATCTATATTAATGACTTAGATGAAGGGACCGAGTGTAATGTATCCAAGTTTGCTGATGATACAAAGCTAGGTGGGACACTAAGCTGTGAGGAGAACACAAAGAGGCTGCAAAGGGATATAGGTAGACTAGTGAGTGGGCAATAAGGTGGCAGATGGAGTATATTGTAGGGAAATGTGAAGTTATTCACTTTGGTAGGAAGAATAGAAAAAGAATATTTTTTAAATGGTGAGAAACTTTCAAATGTTGGTGTTCAGAGAGATTTGGATGTCTTCGTGCAAGAAACACAAAGCTAGCTTGTAGGTACAGCAAGCAATAAGGAAGGCAAATGGCATGTTGGCCTTTATTGCAAGGGGGTTGGAGTATAAGAGTAAGGAAGTCTTGCTACAATTGTACAGGGCCTTGGTGAGACCACACCTGGAGTACTGTGCACTGTTTTGGTCTCCTTATCTAAGGAAGATATACTTGCCTTGGAGGCGGTGCAACGAAGGTTCACTAGATTGATTCCTGGGATGAGAGGGCTGTCCTATGATGAGAGATTGTGTAGAATGGGCCTATACCCTTTGGAGTTTAGAAGAATGAGAAGTGATCTCATTGAAACATACAAGATTCTGAAGGGGATTGACAGGGTAGATACTGAGAGGTTGTTTCCCCTGGCTGGAGTGTCTAGAACTAGGGGACATAGTCTCAGGATAAGGGGTAGGCCATTTAAGACTGAGATGAGGAGGAATTTCTTCACTCAGAGGGTTGTGAATCTTTGGAATTCTCTGCCCCAGAGGGCTGTGAATGCTGAGTCTTTGAGTATATTCAAGGCTGAGATAGATAGATTTTTGGACTCATGGAGAATCAAGGGATATGGAGATCGGGCGGGAAAGTAGAGTTGTGGTCGATGATCAGCCATGATCTTATTGAATGGCGGAGTAGGCCGTATGGCCTACTCCTGCTCTTATTTCTTATGTTCTTATGATAGTTGGTGATAAGTTGTTGAAGTAATACTCCAGGATAAAGTAGTAATATAATGGTTTCATCAGGAAGATACTCTTGATCCAAATATACATAAAAGCCTTGAATTTAGCACACACCTAGCACACTACAAACGTCACATACGAGACATCACACTTCGCGATGTTATACTTTATTACAAGTTTAAAACCTGAAACCTGAATGTATAAGCAGCTACAACTATCCTCTGATTGACCGTAGCAGGTTACAAGTCGCTACAGTTACCTGGCTTTACCTGTTTAGAGCAGTACCTTAAAGACATAGACTAGCTTGCCAGTTAGACATCGCAACCATACTTCAGACCCTAAATTACCTGTGAGCAATGGTAAGGGATATCTGCTAGAATATTTTATTTAATCCAGTTTAAAATTTTTGACTTAGACTTGCAGTATTTGGCTTCCAAACTAGAGCCTCATCTTCATGGCAGTACTGGGACAGGCTGCCAAAACATGACACTTCTTTGCTTAACTTCAGCTTGAAAAATCCTTTGCTGCTCCTTGCTTTCAGTGGACAGCCTGGTAGTTCTATTGACAGAACATTTAATAAGGCACCAATGTTTTTTGAGTTTCCCAAAAAAATATGAACTCTCATCCTGAGATTCTATGGTTTTGGAAAGCTGCAGAACTTTGTCAAATGCCAAATGGGAAAACAGATAACATGCAGTACTTGAAAGGTTAAGTTATCTTAATTACGCTTAGATAGCCAAATCTTTAGTCAGAAGCAGAATGAATAAACTTCACTCAATACATAAATATCTCTCAAGCTGTTTTATACACTGAATTACATTTGTTAAAATGTTAAGAAATCAAAGGACGCCTGCCCCCTTTCTCTCAGAGACAAAGGAAGAACTTCTATTCATAAAGCACCTTTCACATACTTTGAACATCCCAAACCACCCCACAACCATGAATTACTTTTGAAATTCAGATATTTTTCTGTTATATTTTCCCGTCAACTTCTGTCGAAGATGCATAAAACTTGAAGCACAAATCAGAGCTGGATAGATTCTTTGGCCCCGATTATAAAGGGGGTTTTGGGTATTTTGCGCGCGAGCCCCGAAGTGGACGGTGCACCCTGGGAGTCCAGGACCTTGAGGCCCGGTCGATCTTAATAGCCAGCTCTCATTTCCATAAATTTTCTCTGATTCCTGCATGAACCCGGTCAAATACGCTACCTGGTCGGCGAGCGGGAGCAGGAATTCGGGTGGCAGGAGACCGCAGCCAGGGACCCACAGAATCGGGAGCAATTTTACCCTGAACTGTACCAACGCTTGAGCGGAAAACCTGAATGTTGAGGAGGTGGGGAGGGGAGGGGGGGTTAATTTTGTTGTGTCGGTACCTTTCTACCTAGACACAATTTAGGACTCAGAACTCAGAGATTCAAACATGAAGTGCTTTATTGGAAGGAAAGGAAGTTCTGGAAAGTTCCAAACAAAGAGAGCTAAACTTAACAGAGAACACCCAACCATTTATCTCCTGTGACAGCGCCACCACAGGTGGGAGGAGAACACACAATACATAACATTTCCTCCCCTCTTAAATGGAAGGTCCACATTATTCCTCAACAGGTAAGTTACTTTCAATGCACTCAACGAACCTAGGGTAGAGGTAGACTGTCTCAAACCCTGACTTTACCCTGGGGTTTATTCTGCCCCAGTCTTGTGGTTAAGTCACTAAGCCTACAGATCCAAGCGTCTTGGAGGCCGCTGCTCTCTGACAGGATACCGACGGTCATCGCTGGCTTCCACAGCAGCAGGCATTGACACAGGCCTGGATGGAGAAGGTGCCTGTGTCAGTCGAAAGTCAGGAGTTTGCACAGGTGGAACAGTCTCTTTGACTTCCTGTGTTGGAGAAGAGCACTGTGGCAAAGGATGCTGGTTTGCGGTATCATCCGGAAAAAGTTCAGGCCAACCAGCCGTTGGAGCCTCTGTGGCTGTCTCTGCTCCTAGCAACAGTTGATCTGTGTGTCTTCTCCAGACGACGTCCTCAGCAGTCTCAACCGTGTAAGACACAGGGCCTGTCTGCGCGATCACCGTAGCAGGAACCCATTTCGGTCCAGTGTTGTAGTTTCGAGCTAGGACGTGCTCGCCAGGGTGAAACCGTCTCTCCTTGGCTCTTTTCTCTCTCTTTTCAACTTGAGCTTGTTGTTGACGATGGACAACCTGTTCTGCCCTTGGAGGTTTGAGTAAGTCAAAACTTGTCCGCAACTGCCTCTTCATGAGCGAAGTGGGGGAAGTTTTGGTTGTGGCATGCGGCTCGTTCCTGTAGGACAACAGGAAGCTGTTCAGACGTTGGTGGATTGAGCCCTAACCTTGCGATGCCTTCAAGGCGTGCTTCAAAGTTTGCACAAACCTTTCTGCCTGGCCGTTAGTAGAGGGATGATAGGGCGCAGACCTGATGTGTTGGACACCATTCACATGCAGGAAGGTTGCAAACTCCTGTGATACAAATTGTGGACCGTTGTCACTTACAAGTTGTTCCGGTGAGCCATAACGGCTGAACATCTCACCAAGTTTCTCAATTGTTTTCTCTGCCATGGTAGGCCTCATCACAGCGACCTCCGGCCACTTGCTACGAGCGTCCACAACCACCATAAACATCTTCTCTTCAAAAGGACCGGCGATGTCCACATGTACTCGCTGCCACACTTCTGCAAGCCAATCCCAGGGGTGTAGGGTTGCCAGCTGTGGAACATTCCGGACCCTTTGACATGGGGAACATGTTTTGGCTTTCTCCTCAATATTCCCATCGAGACCTGGCCACCAGAAGTAGCTTCTTGCCATTTCCTTCATCCGAACTATCCCACTGTGGGCTGTATGAAGTTGTTGCAGTATAGGTTCCCTCAGAGGTGGCGGAATGATGACACGGCGTCCCCAAAGAAGACAACCTGCCTGGACGGAGAGCTCATTTCTTTTTGAAACGTAAAGTTTCAAACTAGGAGAATCTCCTATAGCTCTCCCTCGAATGACATCGTCCATTACCTCAGACAGGACTGGATTGTTGCGGGTGTACCTTCGCACCTGAACTGCAGTGACAGGTGCTCCCTCCACTTGTCTAAAGTAGAAGATGTCTATCTGACGAGGCTATGGGGGAGTAACAGGCAAGGGTAGTCTCGAGAGACCGTCTGCGTTGCCGTGCAAGTCTGATTTGTGATATTTGATGTCGTATGTGTGTCCTGACAACAGTAAAGCCCACCTTTGCATCCTGCTTGCAGCGAGAGACAGAATTCCGGTGTGGGGCCCGAAGATTGAAGTCAATGGACGGTGGTCCGTCAGGAGTGTGAACCTTCTCCCAAACAGGTACTGATGAAATTTTCGAATTCCAAAAACGATTCCCAAGGCCTCGCGCTCGATCTGCGCATAGTTACTCTCGGCCTTGTTCAAGGTGCGTGATGCGAAGGCAATAGGTTTCTCTTCACCCGAAGGCATGATGTGGGATATGACTGCTCCCACACCATATGGTGATGCATCACATGCTAGCTGCACGGGTAGCTTTGGGTCGAAGTGTGTCAGGACCTCCAATTTCAGCAATGCTTCCTTTGTTTGGGCGAAAGCTTCGTTGCACAGTTCAGTCCATTTCCATGTTTTGCCTTGACATAGCAACTGATGTAACGGCTTCAGCAATGTTGTTAAGTCTGGAATAAACTTCCCATAGTAGTTAAGTAGCCCCAGAAATGAACGAAACTGGTTCACATTCTGGGGTGCTGGGGCCTCCACGATCGCCTTGACCTTTGACGGCGCCTTATGCAGGCCACTAGCGTCAATCACATGCCCCAGGTACTCAACTGAAGACTGAAAGAATTCACATTTGTCTTTACAATCTCTGAGTCCGTACTCTTTCAGTCGTTGTAGTGTCGCATCCAAGTTCAGAAGATGATCCTCCTCATTTGTCCCAGTGACAAGGATGTCGTCCAGGTAGCACTGGACTCCTGGCAGTCCACTCAAAATCTGATCCATTGCCCTTTGGAATAGAGCAGGGGCCGACGTAATTCCAAACGGAAGGCGGCAGTACCTGTATAGCCCCTTGTGTGTCACAATTGTCAGCAGCTCCTTTGATTTGTCATCGACATGCATTTGTAGATAAGCCTGGCATAAGTCTATTTTGCTGAACTTTTGCCCTCCGGCCAGGCCCATAACATCAATGAGGGGAAGAGGGCACTGTTCCGCAGATAGCACCGGGTTAATAGTCACTTTAAAATCCCCGCAGATTCGAACAGATCCATCCTTTTTCAGGACAGGAACAATGGGTGTGGCCCATTTGCTCACGCTCACAGGCTCCAGGACTCCATTCTCGACTAAGGCCTCCAAGTTAGCCTCAACTTTTGGCCTAATTGCATAGGGTACAGGTCGGGCTTTGTGAAACTTCGGCTTGCTGTCAGGTTTAATGTCCAGTCTCACGCTGATCTTTTTCATGCTCCCAAGTTCCCCATTGAAGAGTTCTGCATGTTTGTTTAACACTGCAGTCAGACCTGACTCCCCTTTTGACATCATGCGGACTGCAGGCCAGTCCAGCGTGATTTTCTCTAGCCACGCACGTCCCAGTAGCGATGGGTAATTTCCCTTTACCACATATAGTGGCAGTTTTGCAGTCTGTCCGTTCAATTTAACTGTCACCTCAATGACGCCTCCCATGGCCACAGGTTCGCCGGTATACGTCTTTAGCACAATGTTTGTTGGCTGAAGGGCAAGATGCTTTAGCATTTTGTTGTAGACAGTGTCTGAAACAAGTGACACAGCCGCGCCTGTGTCCACCTCCATCCGCACTGATTGTCCCTCCACCAGTGGTGACACGCCCAGTAGCCATTTAAATCACCTGCAACCGTCAGTATGTGCACCTCTTCCTCCTCAGAGGTGTCGCTCCCCTCTGTTTTGCTTGTTCCATCATACTGCACTGAACACTCTTTTTCCTCTCTTGTCCAAATACAGACATTTTGCTTCCATGTTTCCCAGCTCTGTCTGTTCTTTTTTTACCTCTACAGGCATGTTCAATGTGACCCTTTTTGCCACAATTTCGGCATTCCAACTCTGTACACCAGCAGTCATTAGCGTGATGGCCCTTTTTCCCACAACGGTAACATGTGCCGTTCCGCGCACCTTTAGGCTCAGACGACACCTTGTGAACTCTCCCTGTTGAACTCAACTGGTGAGCCTCCTTTTCCGCCATCTCCATGGAGACACTAACTTCAATGGCCTTTTCAAGAGTAAGGTTGTCCTTAGTAAGAAGGCATTTTGCAGACCACACACAAGTCTGTCTCTAATGGTGTCATTCAGCACCTCCTTGAACTGGCAGTGTTCCGACAACCTTTTGAAAGCAGCAATAAACATCGTCACTGATTCCCCCTCCTCTTGATTCCGTTTATGAAATCTAAATCTCTCAGCAATAACCAGAGGTTTTGGTGAAAAATGTGCTCCAAGAATTTCCACTAGTTGCTTATATGTTTTAGTTCCTGGCTTATCTGGTTGCACGAGGCTGCGAAGTAAATTGAATGTCTTCGGCCCGATTACACTCAAAAAGGTAGGCACGACCTTTTCATTTGCCACCGCATTCGCCAATACAAAATAGTCAAAACGTTCTGTATAAGCGTTCCATTGCTCCACATTTTCATCAAAATCACCGATGTTTCCTAATATAGTAGCCATCTCACGTTTCAAATTAAATTTTCTGTTTACTCACTGCACCCGTAACGTACACAGATTCATCCGCTCCTCGTTGCCACTTGTTGTGTCGGTACCTTTCTACCTAGACACAATTTAGGACTCAGAACTCAGAGATTCAAACATGAAGTGCTTTATTGGAAGGAAAGGAAGTTCTGGAAAGTTCCGAACAAAGAGAGCTAAACTTAACAGAGAACACCCAACCATTTATCTCCTGTGACAGCGCCACCACAGGTGGGAGGAGAACACACAATAGAACACACAATACATAACAAATTTTAACCTAACCCACCCAGCGGGAAACTGATGGGATTAAATCGGCCACCTGTTTTTCACTCAGGCTGATTTTACTTTCCATTGAAGTGTAAAATGAGCAGCAGATCTGATCCCGTCATTTACATGCTGGGCAAGTTAGTTAACATTTTTTAAGTCTCTGTTAGACATTTACATGCAATTTGCTTTGTTGCTCCCTCGCCAGGTGCAGGCACCAGAAAGGCGATCGAGGAAATTTGAGTACAGCGCTATTCCAGATCAGAAGGGGAGTAAACGATTGGTGCCCATTTTATTCAGCGTTACATCTGTTTTTAGGCACATTTTGGGAGCAGGGCAGTGGAAAAACGGCCCTACTGTCTTCATAAAAGTCTTTTGGGAGGCAGAGAAGCCAGGAGAATTGTGCATGATGTTAAGGAAAGGAGATTTCCCTTGTCCTTACTTTTCACCTCACCAGCCTCCACATTCAACGGATCATCCTCTGCCATTTCTGCCACCTCCAACGGGATCCCACCACCAAACGCATCTTCCCCTCACCTCCCCTTTCAGCATTCCGAAGGGACCGCTCCCTCCGCGACACCCTGGTCCACTCCTCAATCACCCCTAACAGCCTTTGCCTGACACCTTCCCATGCAAGTGCAGGAGATGCAACACATGCCCTTTTACCTCCTCCCTTCCCACTGTCCAGGGCCCCAAACAATCCTTCCAGGTGAAACAGCGATTTACTTGTACGTCTTGCAATCTAGTATACTGTATTCACTGCTCACGATGCGGTCTCCTCTACATTGGGGAGACCAAACGCAGATTGGGCGACCGCTTTGCGGAACACCTCCGTTCAGTCCGTAAGGGTGACCCTGAGCTTCCGGTCGCCTGTCACTTGAATTCACCACTTCACTCCCACTCTGATCTCTCTGTCCTCGGCCTATTACATTGTTCCAATGTAGCTCAACGTAAGCTCGAGGAACAGCACCTCATCTTTCGATTAGGCACTTTAAAGCCTTCTGGCCTCAACACTGAGTTCAACAATTTCAAACTATAACCCCTGCCCCTATTTTTCATGCTGTATGATTTTGCTATTCCCATTTGCAATATTTTATCTTTCCTGCCTCTTACAAAAGCACAGTATGTTCCTTCAATTCCTTCCTCCCCTCCTGTCTCTGCACCTTCTTAATATCTGTTACATAACAAGCTTTTTCCAATTCTGATGAAGGGTCCCAGACCTGAAACGTTAACTCTGTTTCTCTCTCCACGGATGCTCCCTGGCCTGCTGAGTTTTTCCAGCGGTTTCTGTTGTTATTTGAGATTCCCCTGATACAGTTTTGTGCATGCAGGTGGCACCATTTTAGAAGTTACATTTTGGAATCAGCCAACACTCATGTTATAAACAAGGAGTGTGACGCAAGAAAACTACTAGGCACTTGGTCAGAGTATTAAACAAGGCTTTAATCGACTGTTTCACGACATGGAAGTCTAGTTATCCTTCACTAGTTCCTGTTTACAAAATGTCCCTGAGCAAGCTGGGCCGTGCCCGAGTATTTATACTCTCCCTGGACAGCGCCACCAGCAGGCCGTCCAGTATATTTCATAAGTCCTTTCTACATAAATGGCACGATTTATGTTCGACTGTATAATGAAAACCCCATTATAAAACTCTCTGCCTCTCTCCTCCTTTAAGACGCTCCTTAAAACCTACCTCTTTAACCAAGCATTTGGTCATCTGTCCTAATAGCTCCTTGTGTGGCTCGGTGTCAAATTTTGCTTGATAACACCTCTTGTGAAGCACCTTGTGATGTTTTACTACTTTAAAGGCATTGTATAAATGCAAGTTGTTGCAAAAACAGCATGGAAAATTTAATACCTGGCCTTATTTATCTTGATTGTTAAGGGTTGGGCCCCAGTGATTTAATGCTGACACTTGGCCCTTCATAGATTCATTGTAAGTGAGGGCAGTGGAAACTGTTACTTCATATGCTCTGATGTTTATTAATTCCAGTGAGCTCCTCTGAATCAACCATTATATATATGGTAATATCTCCAAATTTAAGTGCCCATAAACCCAACTCAATGATAGTATGAAGTCATAAAATTTTAATAATTGACTTGGGAACATGTACTCCAAAGAAGTCTTGGTGCTCAAGTAACTATTTCAGAAAATGATTCAACTTTACTTGCTTCATTACCTTGACTTTGTTTTTTGAAGTCTAAAATTTTGCATTTAGTATATGTTTTGCAGTTAAAGATATAGGCCTAGAAATTCAGTGCCCTTAGCGCCGATTTTGCGGCGCTAGAGGGCCTAGCGCTGCAATTGGCGCCGGCGCCAAAATTGCCTGGGGCCCTTCCGCCGCGGTAGACCGGTAGCGCTGCGCCGGCACCGATGACGTCATCGGTGTGCGCAGCGTCCCGGTTGCCATGCCGACGGGCCCCAGTGCCGAAATTCAGTTGTGGCCGCCTCGCCCGTGGCAGCCGCAACTAAGACTCTGGCAACAGAGTCTTACATGACTTTGCGCCGGCGCATTAAAGGCCCCGCGGCGGCCGGCCGCTTTCCCGCCGGCCGCCTGGCCGCAGCTCCCTCCCCGGACTTCCCCCCCCCCCCCCCGGAACAGAAGCAAGCCCGGCACTTGTCCGAGGTGCCGGGCTCATTTTTAAAAAGATTTTCGCGGGCCGCGGCCGGGTGCAGGCAGCTCCTCCTTAAGGGAAGGAGGAGGCCTGCACTTCCCGAACCTGCCGCACCGCAGCGGGCGCCGCAGCGCCGGAATAGCGCCGATATTCAGCGCGTAGCGCCAGATTTCAGGCGCAAACAGCTCTCAGCAGCGCCGGCAGCCGTTTGGGCGCAGAACTATTGAATTTTGGGCCCGACCAGCGCGACTTAGCTCCGGCACTAACTTCCGGCGCTAAAGCCCTGGCTGCGCCAAAACTCAATTTCTAGGCCATAGCATGTTCTTATTCATGGTTTTTCAGCCATCTGTCTGACCTCCCCACTGTGCCTCTTAAGACCCCTGGAATAAATCCCTGCTGCTTTCTGACAGCCAAAATAAAAATATGACAACTGTCTGTCCAGCTGTTGTGGTATTACAAGTATATCTGTTTCCTATTGGTTGACAAATATCTTATTAATGTTAAATCACTATCAGTTTACTTTTGGAGTGTTCTTCTTTTCCTTGTCTTGTATAAATTGTTGTCTGTCAGCATTAGCCATCACTATTATAAAAGAGTTTAGAGACTCTTGCATTATATTATTTTCAGCGTCAGTCATGCAGAACAGCATGGCAACATTATGAACCGTACTGTTTTTGATGTTTATTTATCTTAAAATCTGATAAATTATTACAGACCTATTCTGCAACGTTATTCACTGTGCTGTTATTTCTTTTCCTGCATGTTTGCTTGAAGTCAGTGAATATTGAATGAATACTGTTTCATGGACGCCAGCAGCTTATTGATGCTGTTCCCACGTGGTTATTCTTTAACAGTGTGTTGGCAGACTATTCAACTATGGAGGCACCACAGTCATGTTTTTGTGGTAAACCACTGTTGTTGTTGTTGTTGTTACACACTGTTGTACCTATGCATGCCTCAACATGTCTCGGCTGGCTCCACCCACACAGGCCCAGGTATAAAGGCGATTGACCTGCAGCCCCCTGCCTTCTTGGAGCCCAGTCAACCACGAGAGGCATGCTCTGTTCTTTGTTAATAAAAGCCTTTAGTTACTCTCTTAACTCTCAGTCTTTTATGAGTAATTGATAGCGCATCAATTTTATTAGCAAAAACAAAATGTCGACATTTGCTGAACAGCAGGCTGCTGCACCAAACGCTGAGCAACAGGAGCTGCTGCGAGCCCTCAGACCAACACGCCTGGACCTAGACCCCCAAGAAGCGGGTTCAGCTACCAAATTCGTGCATTGGCTGCGTTGCTTCGAGGCCTACCTGCAAGCCTCAACTGTGACCCTGGACGAAAACAAGTTGGAAATCCTGGCCTCAAAGGTGAGCCACCAAGTTTATACAATAATCCAGGACGCGACGACCTACGCGGCGGCTATCGGTCTGCTAAAAGGGCAATACGCACGCCCGGTAAATACGGTCTATGCCCGGCACCTCTTAAGATCCCGCAGACAGCAGCCCGGGGAATCGGTGGAGGCCTTCCTATGGGCACTACGGATACTCGGCCGAGACTGCGATTGCAAAGAAGCATCAGCCGCAGCACACACCGAGATTGACTACAGCCAGACGATCAATCGCTACACCCAGCTAGATGCATACCCACTCCCCCGCATATCTGACATGGTCAATCAGATAGCACAATACCGGGTGTTCTCGACGATTGATCTGAAGTCGGCATACCACCAGCTCCCCATCAGGGCTGAGGACCGCCAGTACACAGCTTTTGAAGCTGACGGTCGTCTCTACCACTTCCTCAGAGTTCCCTTCAGCGTCACCAACGGGGTTTCAGTCTTCCAACGGGAGATGGACCGGATGGTCGACCAGAACGCGCTCCAGGCCACTTTCCCCTATCTAGACAACGTCACCATCTGCGGCCGCGACCAGCAGGATGTACTATGCTCAGTGGGTGTCCAACTATGCGGACAAAGCCAGACCCCTCATCAAGTCCACCTCCTTCCCCCTGACAGCAGAGGCCTGTGCAGCCTTCACTCTCATAAAAGGAGATATTGCGAAGGCCACAATGCACGCAGTGGATGAGTCCATCCCTTTCCAAGTGGAGAGCGACGCATCCGACTTTGCCCTAGCTGCAACCCTTAACCAGGCGGGGAGACCCGTGGCCTTTTTCTCAAGGACCCTCCAGGGCCCCGAGATTCGACACTCCTCTGTCGAAAAGGAGGCCCAGGCCATTGTGGAAGCTGTGCGACATTGGAGGCATTACCTGGCCGGAAAACGATTTACCCTGCTCACTGACCAGCGTTCAGTAGCTTTTATGTTTAATAATAAGCAGAGGGGCAAAATCAAGAACGACAAGATCTTGAGGTGGAGAATCGAACTCTCCACCTACAATTACGATATCTTGTACCGGCCCGGGAAACTCAATGAGCCCCCAGATGCCCTATCACGTGGTACATGCGCCAACGCGCAGGTCGATAGGCTGAAGACCCTCCACAATGACCTCTGCCACCCGGGGGTCACCAGGTTTTTTCACTTCATCAAATCCCGTAACCTGCCATACTCCATCGAGGAGGTCAGGACCATGACCAGGAACTGCCAAATCTGTGCCGAGTGCAAACCGCATTTTTATAGGCCAGACAGAGCAAGCCTGATCAAAGCCACGCGCCCCTTTGAACGGCTGAGCGTCGATTTTAAAGGGCCCCTCCCCTCCTCCGATCGCAATGTGTACTTCCTCAACATAATTGATGAGTACTCCCGTTTCCCGTTTGCCATCCCTTGCTCAGACATGACCAGTACCACGGTCATTAAATGTCTGAATGACCTCTTCGCCTTGTTCGGTTTCCCTAGCTATATTCATAGCGACAGGGGCTCATCCTTTATGAGCGACGAACTCCGGCAGTACCTGCTCTCGAGAGGTATCGCTACAAGCAGGACCACCAGCTACAACCCCCGGGGAAATGGCCAGGTGGAAAGGGAGAATGCGACGGTCTGGAAGGCAGTCCTTTTAAACTTGAAATCTAAGAGCCTTCCGACCTCTCGCTGGCAGGAAGTCCTCCCTGCGGCGCTCCATTCCATTCGGTCACTGCTCTGTACAGCCACCAATGCTACCCCTCACGAGAGAATGTTCTCCTTCCCCAGGAAGTCCACATCGGGGATCTCGTTACCGACATGGCTGACTTCTCCAGGACCCGTCCTACTGCGGAAGCACGTGAGGTCCCATAAGACGGACCCCCTGGTCGAGAGGGTGAGCCTCCTCCATGCCAACCCTCAGTATGCTTACGTGTTGTACCCAGACGGGCGGGAGGACACAGTCTCCATACGAGACCTCGCACCTTCGGGTGCTCCCGAAACACTCCCCTCGCCATCCACCACTACCCACGCCTACCCCCAGTACGCTTACGTAGCGTACCCGGACGTGCGGGAGGACACAGCCCCCACACGAGATCTCGCACCCTTGGGTGCCCCTGAAACACTACCATTGCCATCCACCACTACCCACAACCCAACCCCGCTAGACGGCATGCCGCAGCCCCAGGACCCGTCATTGACCACCCAACCACTCAATGAGACGCCAGACTCAACGTTGGATGCTGCACCATCACCGCCGCCACCACGACGATCAGGACGGCATACAAGTCCACCTGATAGACTTACTTACACGAACCTTTAGTACACTTCACCCCGCCGGACTCAATTTTAAACAAGGGGTGAATGTGGTAAACCACTGTTGTTGTTGTTGTTACACACTGTTGTACCTATGCATGCCTCAACATGTCTCGGCTGGCTCCACCCACACAGGCCCAGGTATAAAGGTGATTGACCTGCAGCCCCCTGCCTTCTTGGAGCCCAGTCAACCACGAGAGGCATGCTCTGTTCTTTGCTAATAAAAGCCTTTAGTTACTCTCTTAACTCTCAGTCTTTTATGAGTAATTGATAGCGCATCAGTTTTCACCTCTGTCCCACGTGCACACTTTCCAGCAGGGTCAGTAGATAAAGATCATATTTGGGAATAATGGCTGACTTTTATCTGCTCCCTAGCCTAGGAACACTGAGACCAGTTGTAGCTACTCAGCTGAGATACACTAACTCAACAGAGACCTAGAAACTTCCCAATTTAAAAGTGGTGCATTTATCCACAGAGCAGCTTCTGGAATGTTTTAATGGGACGGAATATAAGTCTGAAGGAAACGCAGCAGATGATCTGCAATTTTATATCAAGAAAGCATTTGACAAAAGCCTCACAGCTGAAGTAAAAGATCAAGGGAGAAGTTACTTGTCAGATAGGAAATTGACTTGACAATGGAAACTGCAAGTCGTTATTAATAATAATTGTTGAGTTGGTCTAGTGAAATCCCAAAGGATCATTCCTATGGTCCCTCCTGTTATAATGACCTTGATAAGGTAATTCTAAGAAGTATGTATACCTTTGCTGATAATGCAAAATTGTGTGAATAGCCAGGATGTGCCAATCAACTGGATATCATTCAAGTAGATTTTCAAAGACCTTCCATCTGGGTAGACAAGTTGCAAATAGCCTTCAGCACTAAAAATGTAAGGTAATTAAAATGCGCTGAATTTTTTAGTTATTTATAATAAGGGGTGTTACCTTGACGAAGGTGAAGGAAGAGAAATTATGTGTATGATAGATAAACCGTCATTCAGTATGTGTTTACAATCTAAGGCTGTGGTTGTCAAAGCAAACAAAAGGTTGGTCTATTTAGCCAGATGATATAAATCCAAAATACCCTTCCTGCCAGCCGCCATTTTGGTTGGGGCCTCCACATGGACAGCCCAGAAGCCTGTCTATTTCAGGTGTGCGCCAATTTCTAGTATACCAGTCCGAGTCCTATGATGTACATAGGACCCCGACACAATTTTGAGGTACCAATGGGCGGGCATACATCACATGACACCGGGTGTTGAGTGGCCCAGCCAGCAGTTCTTAAAGGGACAGCTGCAGGTCCCTCAGGAAAAGGCATATTTTTGTTTTCTGATAAAAGAAAATAATTTTGTGGGCTGAGGAAGAGCATATGTGCTCCTGGCCCCACCAAAATCTTCTAGTCAGGAGCCGCTGGAATTCCTGCCCCTGTTAAAACCGGTGAGGTGCTGTGGGCGCCATAACAGCACTTGAAGCTCACCAGCAATGTTGAAATGAAGCCTGGCCCGCAAAACCATGTCAAGCGCATTGAGCAGGCGGAGCAGTTTCACTGCCCACAGTCCACCCAGGGTTAAAATCAACCTCATGATGTCTCCATGAGAACAGGTATTTAAAAGGGTACAAAGAATAAAAACAAGAATGATTTTAGGACTTAATCTAAATGCTAGAATATATCCTATCAGAAGAAGCTTGGAAACCTTAGTTTGTCTGCACTAGCAAAAAGATTTGTGAGGAATTAGTTGAAGTATTTAAAATTATAATAGAAACTGGGAAGTTATTTGAGCAACCAGGAGCAAAGAACCAGAATATATGATGATATGCTGAAGAAAGTGTGAGCTGTGCTGGAATTACTTTGTCTATAATGTTGTAGATTCACGAGGGCTGCCTGAATTTTCTTTTCAATTTCTTTTAAAATTAAGGAAAGCAAATCCGTGATTTCCCAATATGCACTCCCAGCGGGTGAGATTCCTGCTGGGATCGTACACTTATGATTGTCCATGTAGAGTAAACAGCTAAACTCAGTCAGTGTAGAATTTGTTCAATCATCTGAGAGGAAGATAAGTGGGTTTCTAGTAGGAAGGAGGTAGGGAAAGTATATGCTTGGATTGTGCCATAACATTGCCTGTCTCCACCTCTGCATCAGCCAATCTGGTGCTAAAATTCTCTTCATCACCTCCAGCCTTGACTATTCCAGGGCTCTCCTGGCTGGCCTCTCATCCTCCACGGTCTGTAAACTTTTGCTCATTCAAAACTCAGTTACCAATAGCCTATCCTGCACTAAGTCTAGTTCACTTAGCCCTCCTGTCCTTGCTGACCTACATTAGCTCCTGATCCCCAACACTTCTAATTTAAAATTCTCATCCTTGTGTTTAAATCCCTACATAAACTTGGCCGTCTCTGTAACCTCTTCCAGCCCTGCAAACTCCCCCTCCCAGAACTGTCCGTGCCTCCGACTTTGGCATCCCTTCCTCCCTTCACCTCATCATTGGTGCTTGTGCATTCAGGCGTCTAGGCCCCACACTCTAGCATTCCCTCCCTAAACACCTCCACTCCTCTACATCTTTCCTCCCCTTTAATACCATCCATGAAACCTACCTCTTGACCAATCCTTTGGCCAGATCTCCTAATATCTCCTTTTTTGGCCTGGCATCCATTTTTGTCTGATTATTCCTCTGTGAAGTACATTGGAACATTTTTTCTACATTAAAGGTGGTATATAAATGCCAGTTGTTGCTGTTCTGCCCAAATTGATATTAGCTAGATAGATCTTCATGATCTTGTCTTGTATATAAGTGCAAGTTATTGTTGGTCCGGATTTTGCGATCAGCGGCAAAAGAATGGCGCTCGCCGTTCATTACGCTTACCGCTGCCAACGGACTTTTCGTGAGCTTTAGAGCGGCAACTTGCGGTCATCGGGAGTCCGAAACAGCGCAGCGTCCTCTACCGGGGATCTGGGACCTGTGTGAACAGGGCAAGCAACAGCGTGTCTCTTCAACCAATCAGATTGAAGAATCCTTCCTGAGGCACGCAGCATCTAAACCAGGAAGTGTAAGTTAGAATATTTAATTAAATGTAAAATCATGTACAGAAAGCGAAAGAAAGATGAGATTGAGAGAGAGAGAGATAAAAGAGACAGAAAGAAAAAGTTTAAAAAAAAAGTATTTTCATTTTTAATTTAAAAGAAATCTCCAACAATAATTAAAACTTGAAGGACGAGACTCCACACTTGTAATAGTAGATTTTCAGTGCCAGAGAGGTTGTTTGGCAGTGATTAAGACATACCAAGCCGTTAAAAATTCACTTATACCTGAATGGACAAGCCCTAATTTTTCTGGCGTGTTTATTGGGTATCTACTGGGTAAGTACCGCAACTTCACGCTCTTCATGTATGTGACTACCGAGTCTCTCGGTGAGGTACTGGTGTAGCGAAGCTTGTGGAGGAGCAGGGTAAATCGGGCAGCATCTTCCTGATTTCTGCATTTAACTGCGCATGTGCCGACGCCAGAAGTTGCTGTTCGATTTACTCCATAATAACGGTGAGGGCTGATAGCCTCACCGTTATTCCTACCGCAAAATCCAGGCCGTTGTCTTTCCATGCTGTTATTATTACAACACTACCGTGTGACGTAAGAAAACTACTAGGCACTTGGTCTGAGTATTAAACAAGGCTTTAATCAACTGTTTTTCAACATGGAGATCTAGTTGTGTCCTTCACTAGTTCCTGTTAAAGAATGTCCTGAGCAAGCTGGGCCCATGCCCGAGTATTTATACTCTCCTTGGACAGCGCCACCAGCAGGCCGCCCAGTATTACTTCATAAGTCATTTCCACATGAATGACAAGATTCATGTCACCGTGTTTATTCTAAACTACACATATTTCAAAGAGATTAAGGACGTGTTCTGACTGTAACAGCCTGCTAGTTTCAAAGGAAATGCTATTAGTTAGTTTTGAAGTCATTCGTCTCTCAATTTACACAGAATATTTACATTATTGAATGTTACACAAGATGAATGCTATTGTACACCTAAAGATAAAGAAATAATAGTTCTGACACAGGAAAGAGGAATGTTAAATATATAGCTATTTTGATACTGGTTTACCCCCATTAATACTTTGTTGAACAAAATTTCCCTTGAGCTTCTAAAATAGTCGACATTTTGTCATCATTATCTGCAAGCATATAAGTTTGGAAATTCAAGTTCTTGTGCAATAAAAGGGGCTAAATGGTGCCTTGTAGCAGTTTCAGTGACAGCACTTGCATAACCATTTCCCCTGATATTTGTGATATACATAATTAGTGTAATTTGTGTGAACATCCGCCTGCATAATGGACCACCTAGTAGAGCATTGGCATGAGGTCTGTTACTGAAGGTGATTTAAAGAATTCCTGCCGCTTATGAACTGCACACTGCCAGATTTACTGATGTTGCACTGGAGCAGATGCTGCAGGAAAGAGAGCTGTCCTCTTTGGTACTGAAGGCCACCCTCCACAGAAGTGATTGCTGCAGCAAACCTGGCAGATGATAGCTAATGAATGAGTGCTGCCAGCAACACCCAAAGGACCGGGTTCCAAATATGTAAGAACATACCATACCTGAAAGAATAGTCAAGTCTGCCCAACATCTTTCTATGCTAAGTAACCATCCCACGTGTATATGCCACAACATGTTTCGTTCTGACGGAAGGTCACGGACCTGAAACGTTAACTCTGTTTCTCTCTCCGCAGATGCTGCCTGACCTACTGAGTATTCCAGCACTTTCTTTTATATTTCAGATTTCCAACAGCCACAGTATTTTGCCTTTCGTATTAATGTTTTCTCATAGTCTGTTGGTCTTTTATTGCTTCCCATTGCATGATTTTACAACCCTCTGAATATGCATGCCCATAATGCAAGCATGCCACAAAGACGAGCTACAATTTGCATCTGAAACTGCAACTGTTGTCTCATTAAAATCTTAAAGCAAATCTTCTAACACAATCTAGCTGCACGATGCATGACACACACGATAGGCATCACGTTGGGCACAAGTCTGTCACTGTACATGCTCCTTAACCTACCAACATCCCAAGACTACTTCTCTGTTTACAACACTAGTTGACACATAATATAGGACACCTCTGGAGGAGGGCCCAGAAATTACAAGCTCTTGACTCTTTTTGAGGAGGCTACAAATGACAATATTGGCAATTAGAGTAATGAAGGAGTAGAGAAAAGTGAAGCCAGAGGCCTCTCCCAAACTCTGATTAATACCATCCTCTTGTCCCGCTACTCATTCACCACTCACTCACAGACGTACACTTAACCACAAAAGCAGTATCTTACAATACGATAGCAAAATACAGCGGATGCTGGAAATCTGAAATAAAAACAGAAAATGCTGGAAATACTCAGCAGGTCAGGCAGCATCTGTGGAGAGAGAAACAGAGTTAATGTTTCAGGTTGATGACCCAGTTCTGATGCAAGTTCATCGACCTGAAAGGTTAACTCTGTTTCTCTCTCCACAAATGCTGCCTGACCTCCCGAGTGTTTCCAGCATTTTCTGTTTTTATCTACAATACAACCATTTCTGAGCCCTCTTGCAGTTTGGAACGAGTCCCTTTTAGAATGTGCCGTCGTGTCCTATTAGCAAGTCTTGCAATTTTGCAATTTTTTTTTAAAGTGTTCTTCGAGCCAGTATTATAACATATGTTCCTCTTTTATTAGGCCTGGAGGAACACCCTGTCTGCATTGCTGACTTGCTCAAAGCAAACTAGTATCTTACCTTAACCTGCATTACTAACACCAACTTTCAAAACCAGCAGCAAATCTATGCACACCCAACCGGATTTAGATCGTGAGCTTGAGGAGCGAACATCAGATGAGTCACAGCGCACAAATGAGGATGAGGAGGTAGTGCTGGCATAAAAGCAGAAGGAATTTGCCCAGCAAGCCAGCTTGGTTTCTTTCTCAACCACAAGGCTGAGGGATTTAGATCTTACAAGATTTTCATATTGCAGTCTGAACAAAATTGTCTACAGTAGTCACTTCTTCTTAGGCAGTACCTCGGAACCAAGGATGACTTGCTTCCACATTAAAAATGAGTTCGCAGGTGACTGATGAGTCCAATGTGGGACCTACAGTCTCTGTCACAGGTGGGGCAGACGGTGGTTGAAGGGGCGGGTGGGTGGGGTGCTTGGGTTGACGTGCGCTGCCTGTGCTTGGCTTCTGCTTGCTCCCGGCGAAGAGACTCGAGGTGTTCGGCGCCTTCCCGGATGCTTCTCCTCCACTTTGTGCGGTCTTGGGCCAGGGATTCCCAAGTGTCGGTGGGGATGTTACACTTTTTCAAGGAGGCTTTGAGGGTGTCCTTGAAGCATTTCCTCTGCCCACCTGGGGCTCCGAGTAGAGCGCTTGTTTTGGGAGTCTCGTATCGGGCATGCGGACAATGTGACTCGTCCATTGGAGCTGATCGAGCGTGGTCAGAGCTTCGATGTTCGCCTGAGCAAGAACACTGACGTTGGTGCACCTATCCTGCCAATGGATTTGCAGGACCTTGCGGAGGCAGCATTGGTGGTACCTCTCCAGTGCTTTGAGGTGCCTGCTGTACATGGTCCATGTCTCTGAGGCATAGAGCAGGGTGGGTATCACTGCTGCTCTGTAGACCAGCAGTGATCTGAGGAAGAGTGTGTTTGAAGACCAGGACCTCAAGCCCGGCACTAAGTAGTCACTTATAGAATCATAGAATGGTTACTGCATGGAAGAAGGCCATTTGGCCCATCAAGCCCATGCTGAGCCCATCTGGCTTCATTTTCCCTACTCCCTCATTACTCTCATTGCCAATATTGCCACTTGTAGCCTCCTCAAAGGGAGTCAAGGGCTTGTAATTTCTGGGCCCTTCTCCAGAGGTGTCTTATATTACGTGGCAACTTGAATCTGTCCAAAGTACCAAATAGGAGCATGGTAGAGTCCACTTGCCACACTTATGCAGTCAGACAGGAAAAGTGCTTGACACCTTCATCTACCATGATGCATGTGGCAAGTCCAGGGCATCTTCAGCAAAAGGCCCTTACATACGTCCTAAGCCAAGTCAAGGTATCTCCTGGTAATGCTTATGGAGGTCTTAAGATTTAATCTACCCTTGTCCAGCCTCATTTTATCTGCAGTCTGCAACTTTCCATGGCTGCTGCAAGGGTGTCATTAATTAGGGCTAAAAAAGATAGTTTTGGCTTCTGAGGATTTGTCTTTTCAGTCTCCCTTCACATTTAAATGAGTCAATACAATCTGACATAGATGATTGCAGTAAAATGAAAGCAGCTTCTGAGAAATGGGCACTGACCAGCATATTATTGTCAGTAATAACAACAGAAAATGCTGGAAAAACTCAGCAGGCCAGGCAACATCCGTGGAGAGAGAAATAGAGTCAACGTTTCCGGTCGAAACCCTTCGTCAGGACGCTATCATATTTTGCTATCATATTATTGTCAGTGTTTGCTGATGAGGTGCATATTGCTGGAGGAAAACCCCTTTCTGTTCATGTAGCTCATTGCATTGAGCATAAGGGCCCCAATGACCACAAGGGGGCCACTACTGACCCACTGTAAACACTTATGATTACAAGAATCTCCAAGCTATATTGTAAAATTGTGGGTAATGTTAAACTAAAACACCACAATATATGAGACTATGGGGCTGATTTTCCTCCTGCTTCCCCCCCATCGCCCATCATCACAGTGTATGTGGCTGGTGCATGTCTTGCATGCACCCAATTTAAATTCTGCTGAATCTGGCTAGTTTTCCAGGTTTAAGATGCCAGTGCTATGCTCTATATATTCTCTGACTAGAAACTCAACTAAACTAGTCACATAAATGCCATGGATACTAGAGCAGGTCAGAGGCTGGGTATTGTTAAGTCTGTGTTTTCTAGTTGTAATTACTAACACAGACTACAAGATTAAAGTTCAACAGGTCTTTACTGGTTGGAGGTCAGGACTATACTAAAATACAATATTACTACACAGTGCTTATATACCGGTGGTCACCACCGGTATTACGTATACAGCAGCCAGAGAAAGTAGTACATCTCTTAAGGTGGAACAGGCTTAAGTTCTCTTAAGGTGGAACAGGTTACATACACCACAATCCTCCCTTTTTAGCTTAACAGTCATATCCCCATTTAACATAACATAATAACATATATAACTTCAGGTATAAACAGTTCAATGGTTCAGTCTCTCAGGAGGCCTTCTGATTCGGTTTGGATAACGCCTTTCAGTGGTCTTTGATTCCTGTTGCTGAGGTGACTCCTCTAGTTGGTCTCCCATGCATTGGGTGTTATCATCCTCAGGTACATTCCCTGCCGAGGTAGATGCTTCAGGTTCATTAACGTCTTCCACAGTTGTCTCTGTCGCAACCATGGGTTCGACCCTTGCTCTCGATTCTACCAGTTGATCCGCATGACGCCTTATCACATTGTTACCAATATCTACTGTGTACATTAGAGGTCCTTGTCTGGCCCGAATTGTTCCGGACTGCCATTTTTCATTTCCATAGCCCCTTGCCAACACTGGTTGTCCTACGTCGAAACTTCGAGTGGTCTTGTTATTAATATGCCGGAACTGTTTGTTTTCCACTTCCCTCCGCACATTTGGTTTTAACAAGTCCAACCTGGACCACAACCTCCTGTTATAAAACATCATGGCAGGACTTTGGTTAGTCACTGCATGAGCGGCGTTTCGATATGCCATTAGGAAATTGTCCACCTTGTGCTGTAGCGGAATCTGATCATCGTTCATGGCCTTTATTGCCTTTTTGAATGGTTGGACAAATCTCTCGGCCAACCCGTTTGTCGCCGGATGATATGGGGCAGAGGTATAATGTTTCACCCCATTCTTCTTTAAGAATTTTTGGAATTCTTCCGACACGAACTGTGGTCCGTTGTCCGAACAGATCTGTTCTGGCAATCTGTTCCTTGCGAATATTGTTCTTAACACCGCAATTGTCTTTTCTGAAGTAGTGGTATTCATCTTGATCACTTCTGGCCATTTGGAATGTGCGTCCACCGCAATTAGGAACATGGAGTCCATGAATGGACCAGCAAAGTCAATATGTATGCGTTGCCATGGGGTTGAAGGCCATTCCCATGGGTGTAGTGGTGCGATCGGAGGTGCATTTTGCACTTTTTGGCACCCAGCGCAGCTTTTCGTCAACTCCTCTATCTGTTGGTCAATGCCCGGTCACCATACATAAGCCCTAGCAAGACTTTTCATCTTAACTCCCCCCAGATGACCTTCATGCAGTTCTTTTAGAACTCTTTCCCTTAACTTGGGAGGAATAATCACTCTTGTCCCGTACATCAAAGTACCATGGCAGACGGACAGCTGGTCTCGCCTTGCCGAGAATGCCGGTAACAGAGGATCACCACGTGTTGGCCATCCTTTCACTGTCACCTCGTAGACTCTGGACAGTGTCGGGTCGTTCCTGGTTTCTCTTTCAATACTTGCATTGGTGACTGGTAAACACTCGATGATGATCGAATGAAATAACTCAACAGGGTCAACTTTCGTCGTTTCTTCTTCTTCAGGTAGTGGCAGGCGCGACAGCCCATCAGCATTGCCATGCTGCTTCGTACCTTTGAATTCTATTTGATATTGATGTGCCCCTAGGAAAAGGGACCATCTCTGGAGACGCTGTGCTGTCATCACTGAAACACCCTTCTTAGGGTTAAAAATGGATACCAACGGCTGATGGTCTGTCAGAAGTGTGAATTTTTGGCCCTGCAGGCAATGATTAAACTTTTTCACTCCCCATACAAGGCTGAGAGCCTCCCTATCGATCTGCGCATAGTTGCGCTCAGCGGAGGTCAATGATCTGGATGCAAACGCGACTGGCCTTTCCGTGCCATTTGGCAACTTGTGTGAGAGTACTGCCCCAATACCATATGGAGAAGCATCACAAGCCAACCGAATAGGCAGTGTCGGCTTGAAATGAGCCAACACTTCCTCTGAGGTGATCAATTCTTTGCTTTTGCGAAATGCCTTCTTACAGTTTTCGCTCCATTCCCATGGTACCCCCTTCTGTAAAAGAGCGTTTAGCGGGTGCAGTACCGTGGATAGATTTGGTAGAAATTTATGGTAATAGTTAATCAATCCTAGAAACGACCTCAACTGAGAGACATTATCCGGAGCGGGAGCCTTTACAACTGCCTCTATCTTGTCAGGAGACTTATGAAGCCCCTCCCGGTCAATGACATGACCACAGTACGAGATCCGCTTCTGGAAGAACTCACATTTCTGCCGATTAACTCTAAGTCCATACTCTTTCAGTCTGTTGAGCACCAGTTCCAAGTTTGCGAGGTGTTCTTCATCACCATCACCTGTAATCAGAATATCGTCCAGGTAACATTGTGTGCCTGGAATTCCCTGTAATACCTGCTCCATGGCCCTCTGCCAAATTGCTGGAGCCGATGCCACTCCAAAAACCAGCCTATTGTACCGGTACAAACCTCGATGCGTGTTGATCGTGAGGTATTGGCGTGACTCTTCTTCAACCTCCATCTGCAAGTACGCCTGCGCCAGGTCTATCTTGGTGAAGTGTTTCCCGCCAGACAACGAAGCAAAAATATCCTCAATCCGCGGAAGCGGATACTGCACCGTGTGAAGCACCGGATTAACAGTGATTTTGAAATCTCCACAGATGCGAACCTTCCCTGGTTCTCCTGGCTTGTTGCTCGAAGGACGTTTCATAACGGGAACAATGGGCGTAGCCCACTCACTCCAATCTACCTTAGACAGTACACCTGAACGTTCTAGCGCTTCGCTTCCAGTTCCGCTTCTACAGTAGGTCGTATTGCATAGGGTACCGGTCTGGCTTTAAAAAATTTTGGGTGTGCATGTTCATCAATCTTGATGTTTGCCGTAATTCCTCTCAGTGTTCCCAGTCCCTGCTGGAACACCTCTTTAGCATCATCCAATATTTTGGACAATCGTTTAGGTTTAACATCTGTTTCCCCGGAATCTACCGTGAGTGCCTTCAAGGAGTGCCAGTCCATATTCATTTTCCTAATCCACTCCCGTCCCAGTAGTGGTGGACCTCCTTCAGGTAGCACATATAAGTCCATTACTTGGCTTTCTTCGCCCTTGTGGACCACTTTTACCTCTATCTTTCCGATGGGGTACACTCTTTGCCCCGTGTATGTTTTCAATATAATCTCCGTATCCTGTAAGGGAATATGTTGGAATAACCTTTTGTAATCTTTCTTATTCATGACCGTCAATGCCGATCCAGTGTCCAATTCCATCTTTACTTGGACTCCTGCTATCTGAAGGGTGACCCAAATTGTCTGGAGATCTGCATCCTTACCAACGTTGTGTACTCTTAAGCTACCTAGTTCATTACTGCTAGCGTCTGAATCTGACTTCTGTTCGGTCGAACTGTTCTTTGTCACCTTGTGTACCTTTGCGTATTTTCCTTGCGGTGACTTTTTGTTGCTGGTCTTCTTTCCTGACCGGCATACTTTAGCTATGTGGCCAAGCCTGCCACACGTTCTGCATTCTTGGTTTTTAAACCAACACTGGTTCTGATCGTGCGTTGTCTTTCCACAACGATAACATTTTACAGTACTCAAACCCAATTTATTTGTACTGAGTTCCGGTGACCGTAGCTGCATTACTGCCGTGCCTCTCGCTGCGGCTTCGTGTGCTGCTGCCATAGTGACCGCTTTCTCAAGCATCAGCTCATTCTCCTCGAGCAGTTGCTTTTGTGTATCTTCTTTTAATAAACCCCACACAAATTTATCTCGTAGCGCCTCTGTCAGTCTCGTTCCAAACTGACAGTACTTTGCTAGCTTACGCAATTCCATTAAATATTCAGCATTGCTTTCATCCTTCAGCTGCCTTCTGCTGTAAAATTTAAATCGTTCCGCTAGCATCAGCGGCGTGGGGTTTAGATGATTTTTCAGGACAGTAACAATCTCCTCGAACGTCTTATCCGCCGGTTCATCTGGTGATAAAAGGTGTTTCAATTGCCCGTATGTCTTCGCACCCATTAAGTTTAATAATGTTAGTGCTTTCTCTTCATCTGGAATTTTATTTGCTTTACAATAATTTTGTATGCGTTCTACATACATGGCCCAATCTTCGATGTCGCTATCAAAGGTATTAATGTTCCCATGTTTAGGCATTGTTGCAATTTAATTTATTTTTATTTTTATCCAAGATGGCGGCTTCCCGCTCTTGTCTTCGTCCTCCGCCTACAAAATGGCGGTTTTCCCACGCTTGGCGGTCTTCACCCGTCTCCCAACGCTGTCTCCGCTTCACCGCGGCTCTCGCGCCTTCAGTTGCCCCAGACGCTGCGCCTTTTTAGCCCGAATGCGGCCCGGCCCTTATCACCAGCCGCGATCGATGTCCCCGCGCTGCGCCTTTCGGCCCGAATGCGGCCCGGCCCTTATCTCCGGTCGCGATCGATCTCACCGCCCTTATTCCTCCGTCTTCCTTCCCCATCTGTACAGCCAACGCGGCCGACTTTCTGGTCGCGTCGCTGCCCGGCTTACCCACCACCGAGGAAGAAAGAAGATAGCTGACAGCCGCTGATGGAGGCTTCAAGTTCAGGATGTCTTCTGCACTCTGGTTTCTCGATGTCTGCCGCGCGCCATGTCTTCCAGCAGGGTGATGAGGGTGGAAGCCTCTCTTCGACGTCCGTTTTGTGGACGAAGCCGCCGTGGATATAAACTGCCGCAGGGTAAGAATCAGACTCGTCGCCACTGTTAAGTCTGTGTGTTCTAGTTGTAATTACTAACACAGACTACAAGATTAAAGTTCAACAGGTCTTTACTGGTTGGAGGTCAGGACTATACTAAAATACAATATTACTACACAGTGTTTATATACCAGTGGTCACTACCGGTATTACGTATACAGCAGCCAGAGAAAGTAGTACATCTCTTAAGGTGGAACAGGCTTAAGTTCTCTTAAGGTGGAACAGGTTACATACACCACAGGTATTCTGCAGCAAGTGGCTCACCTACTGACTCCCCAAAACCTCTCCACCACCTACAAAGCACAAATCATGAGTGTGATGGAATATTCTCCACTTGTGTCAACAACACTCGAGTCGCTCGATACCATCCAGGACAATGCAGTCAGCTTGATTGGCACCCCATCCACCAGCTTAAACATCTACTCACTCCACCACTGGCGTACTGTGGCTCCAGTATGTTCTGTCTACAAGATGCACTGCAATAAGTCACCAAAGCTTCTTAAGTAGCACCTCCCAAACTAGTGATCTCCACCACCTAGAAGGACAAGGGAAGCAGGTGCATGGGAACAGCACCAGCTCCAAGTTTCTCTCCAAGTTACACACCATCCTGATTTGGACATATATTGCCGTTCCTTCATCATCATCAAAATCCGAGGACTCCCTCCGTAACAGCACTGTGGAAGTACCTTCACCACACGGACTGCAGCGGTTCAAGAAGAGCTCGCCACCGCCTTGTCAAGGGAAACTAGGGCAATAAATGCTGGCCTTGCCAGCGATGCCCACATCCAAACAATAAATGAAAAAATATGTTAGCACACGCAAGCTATTACTGCCACTTCAAAAAAAACTTTGAAGATCATAATATAGCAACCACATTTGTTGGCAAAATTAAACCACTAACTGCACAGAAACAATGGCTTTGGGACATATTTGAACTTCCAATGTACTGACTATGTAAGAAATGACTTCTCCCCAGACATGCTAATATATACAGTGTACTTGTTAATACTTTATTTAATGTACTGTAGCTGTTTTATTGATGTGGTTGTGGCTGATGCTCAAAGGATAGCAATTCTTGCTTTAAAACACATTTTGTTTAATTGAGGAACCTAACCAAAGAGCCAAGGCCTAACATGCAGGATAGCACCAAGGTTACAAAGAATAGAAGAGAAGGCACCGTAAATTAGGAAGTAGTGGTTATATTTGGACACAAAAGTAGATTGTGTGAAACCTCTCCAGTTTACAGAGTAGTGTAATTTAACTTCGGAGCTTGAAAATGTTGGTATTTTACATGTACTAGATTCAGTCTGATGGTACAGAAAGAACTTATTTTTAAAATGAAACTACATGCATAATTTTGAATTATACAGCCCTACCTACTTGTCTCAAATTGGTTATGTTGACATCCCACTTATATTGACAAAAAAGTGAATTCACAGGCCCTTCTCTGCACATTAATATCAAATATATACCATGTATGTCAACGTCGATAACACAAACTCTGGCACATTTAATTTGACAATTTTTTAAGTTCCTAACAGTATTAAAGGCTTCTAATTACCACTTATGCCACGGGGTCTTATCTTCATGTGTGACTTGGGACTACAATGTCAATGAGAGAGCCTTGTTTTTTATGTGCACCCCAGACAAAACTTACTGCACCAAGGGACAACTGTGTATTGGGTTATACAACAAAAAGACCGTGTTTCAATTCTTGTCACCACCAACATGATGGGAACGGATAAGCTACAGCCTCTTGTAAATCGAAAAACCCGATGCTTGTGACGATAAGCCACTTAGGTCAACTAAATTAGAATGGTCCCAACATGCTGACAAGCAGTAGGGCTGCATACAAATATTGGTTCCAAATTTTGGGTCTGTTTTAGATATTCTATAGGGTACAGCAGTGCGAGTCACTCTTGTAAGCTGCCCATGTTCAGGAAGCTACCCATACTGCCCAACGTCTAATTATGTGATAACATAACCTGGGGGCTACATTCTGAACTGCATATCATGTCACTCAAAGCCAAGTGCCTCCCCTCTATCCAAAGTTGGACTGAAATGCTTGGGGAGATAAAGCTAGATATGAATGCTTAATTTGTTTCATTTTACAAACAGAAAGTGAGCATACAGAGTAACAGATGCAATAAAATCTCACCTTGATTCCACTAACTACAGTATCCTCCACGAGAACAAGGAAAAATGCTTTAAAAAAATTATGTCCGTGTGTAATTGAGACACGGACTGCAGGAGTTGGTTATAACAGGTCTTTACTGAGTGGAGACAAACTGGAACTAACTATGCAAAGTTACTACACAGGCTTATATACAGGGGTGGTCACTACTGGTACTGCAGTATATAGTTCCTTCTGCAAAGTACATACACTACAATTCCTCCCCTTTTAGCTAAACAGTACATAACATTCGATTAATAATTAAATAACATATTTACAATTACAGTTGTCATATACATTAGCTGAAGTTAAGCAATTATACGTTCAGTCTTTGAGGAGGCTTCCTGATTCTGTCTGGATAACGCCTCTTTGGGGTATCAGGTTCTTCTGGCAGAGTTGATTCGGAATCAACGTCGTTGGGTTCATCTGCTTCCAATATTCCCGATTCTGAGGTAGATGCAATTGGTACTTCGGTTTCATCACCAGGTGTATCGGATCGTGGTGTGGAATTGACGTTTTCCAGTGACTCTAGAATCTGGTCAGCATGGCGTCTTACAATGCTCTCTCCAACGTCCACGGTATACATTAGAGTTCCTTGCCGTGTACAGATCGTTCCTGGCTGCCATTTCTCAGTGCGGTAGTCCCGGGCCAAAACTGGTTGACCTATCTTAAAACTCCTGTTCGGCCTTTCATTCATATTCTGAAACTGCCTGTTCTCCACATCTCTTCTGATGTTTGGCTTAACCAAATCCAAGCGGCATCGTAGTCTTCGATTGAAGAACATCATGGCTGGAGTTTGGTTGGTAACCGCATGTGTCGCATTCCGGTAGGCAAACAAGAAGTTATCCACCTTGTGTTGTAGGAGTATGTCTTCATTACACATTGCCTTGATAGCCTTCTTGAATGTTTGAATGAACCTCTCAGCCAATCCATTGGTGGCTGGATGATATGGGGCGGATGTGTAATGCTTAACACCATTGTTCTTTAAGAACCTCCGGAACCCTTCAGACACAAACTGTGGTCCATTGTCGGAGCAAATCTGTTCAGGCAGCCCATTTCTGGCGAATATGGTTCGTAAGACTGTGATAGTTTTTTCTGTGGTGGTTGAGGACATTTTTATTACCTCTGGCCACTTTGAATGTGCATCCACCGCAATTAAAAACATCGAGTCCATAAATGGACCAGCAAAATCAATGTGCACCCTTTGCCATGGAGATGAGGGCCACTCCCATGGATGTAGAGGGGCTTGTGGTGGGGCGTTTTGGACCTTCTGGCATCCTGTACAGCTCTTGGTCATCTCTTCGATTTCTCTATCGATTCCCGGCCACCACAGAAACGCTCTGGCTAAGTTCTTCATTTTTACTGCTCCCAGATGACCCTCATGAAGCTCATTGAGCACTCTATCCTTCAATTTGGGTGGAATTACTACTCTGGATCCACACATCAAGGTTCCTCTGCACACTGACAGCTGTTCTCTTCTCGGCGAGAATGCTGGCAACAGTGGTTCGCCATGTGCTGGCCATCCCTTCACCGTTAAATCATAGACCCAGGAGAGTGTCGGGTCATTTCGTGTTTCCTTTTCTATGTTTGCATTCGTCACAGGTAGACATTCAACTATGGTTGAGTGGAATATCTCCACTGAATCCACTGCAGGTGCTTCTTCCACCGTCGGCAACGGTAGGCGCGACAATCCATCAGCATTCCCATGCTGTTTAGTTCCTTTGTACTCGATGTCATATTGGTGTGCCCCTAGGAAAAGGGACCACCTCTGTAGCCGTTGTGCTGTCATTATCGGGACGCCCTTCTGAGGGTTGAAAATGGAGACAAGAGGTTGATGATCAGTTGGTAGAGTAAATTTCTGTCCGTGCAGGTAGTGATTGAACTTCTTCACCCCCCACACCAGGCTGAGGGCCTCTCTGTCAATCTGGGCGTAGTTACGCTCGGCTGAAGTTAACGAGCGTGACGCAAAAGCTATCGGCCTCTCTGAACCATCAAGGAATTTATGTGACAGTACCGCTCCAATGCCGTAGGGAGACGCATCACACGCCAGTCTTATCGGTAGTGATGGGTTGTAGTGAGCCAATACTTCTCTTGAAGTGATTAGGTCTTTACTCTTCTGAAAGGCCCGCTTACATTCATCGCTCCATTTCCATGCTACTCCAGTTTGTAGTAGGGCGTTCAGTGGGTGCAGAATTGTGGACAAATTCGGCAAAAACTTATGGTAGTAATTCACCAATCCGAGGAATGACCTCAGTTGCGACACATTTTCAGCCGCTGGAGCCTTAACTACCGCTTCAATTTTGTCAGGGGAATTATATAACCCCTCTTCATCAATCACGTGGCCACAATACGATATCTGTTTCTTAGAAAACTCGCACTTGGGGCGATTGGCTCGTAGCCCATGTTCTCTTAGTCTAGTGAGCACCTGCTCTAGGTTGGCAAGGTGTTCACTATCATCTTCACCTGTCACTAGGATGTCGTCCAAGTAACACTGAGTCCCCGGAATCCCTTGCAGGACTTGTTCCATCGCTCTTTGCCATATCGCCGGAGCTGATGCTACTCCGAATACCAGTCGATTATACTGGTAAAGACCTTTGTGAGTGTTTATCGTGAGATACTTCCTAGAGGATTCTTCAACCTCCATCTGCAAATATGCTTGTGCTAGGTCAATTTTTGTAAAACGCTTCCCTCCAGATAGTGAGGCGAAAATATCTTCTGTCCTCGGGAGAGGATATTGTACTGTGTGAAGGACTGGGTTTACCGTCACCTTGAAGTCCCCACAGATGCAAACCTTCCTTGGCTCCTCAGACTTATTGTTTAACGTTTTCTTCATGACAGGAACGATGGGTGTCGCCCACTCGCTCCAGTCTACCTTAGATAACACGCCTGCATTCTCCAGATTCTCCAGCTCTGCCTTGACGGCTGGGCGAATTGCATATGGTACCGGTCTTGCTTTGAAAAACTTGGGAATTGCATTCTCTTCTATTTTTATTGAGGCGGTTACACCTTTAAGAGTTCCCAGTTCTTGTTGAAATACCTCTTTGGCGTTAGCTAAGATTTTTGACAATCGTCCAGGTGTGACGTCGTCATCCTGATTACCAGCCATCGTCAGTGCCTGAATGGAGTGCCAGTCTAAACTTATCTTTCTGATCCATTCACATCCCAATAATGGTGGTCCACCATCTTGCAGTATGTACAGATACAATTTCTGTATTTCCTTGCCGTTGTATTCGACAGGCACCCTTATTTTCCCTCCGCGGTATACTTTTTGCCCCGTATACGTCTTCAAGACAATGGATGTCTCTTTCAAGGGTATGTGTGAGAATAGCCGCTCGTAGTCTCATTGATTCATGACGGTCAGGGCTGATCCTGTATCCAATTCCATTTTGACTTGGGACCCTGCTATCGTGAGGATGACCCAAATGGTTCGGTGATCCTCTTTTGCGATTACGTTGTGAAGTTTGAGACAGCTTAGTCTCTTGTTCCCGGATTCACTATCGCTCATCTGGTCTTCGGAACTACTGTCCGTCATCTTTTGTACTTTCCTGTACTGTTCCTTAGTAGCCTTTTTGTTGTCGTTGGTCTTCTTCCCAGACCTGCAAACTCGTGCAATGTGTCCCATCTTTCTGCATTGCCTGCATATTTTGTCCTTGGACCAGCAGTCCTTCTGGTCATGGGTTGTTCTGCCACAGCGATAACATTATTCAAATCCCCGTGTCATTTCGTGGGTGCCGTATTCCTGTGGCTTTTGCTGTATTTCCGCAGCTCCCCTTGCTGCTGCTTCGTACGATACTGCCACGCTGAAAGCCTTATCTAGCGTCAGCTCTTTCTCTGAGAGTAACCTCTTCTGGGTTCCTTCACTCAGGAGTCCACAGACAAATTTGTCCCGTAGAGTATCTGTCAGTCCTGCTCCGAACTGGCAGTGCTTTGATAGCTTGCGTAGTTCCGTAAGATAATCAGCATTGCTCTCATCTTTATGCTGATTTCTCCTGTGGAATTTAAATCTTTTTGCTATCAGCAGCGGTGCAGGATTTAGGTGTTCCTGTAGGATATCAACAATTTCGTTAAAACTCTTCGCCATCGGTTTGGCTGGAGTAATCAGGTTCCGCAATAGGCCGTACGTTCTTGCGCCCATTAAGTTTAGTAGTACCGATGCCTTTTTCTCATCGGCTACTTCGTTTGCCTCGCAATATACTTCGACTCTTTCCACATACGTGGTCCAGTCTTCTATTGCATTATCGAAGGCAGTGATATTGCCAGTCTTCGGCATCTTGGAAATCTAAGATGGCACCTCCCGCGCTTTGCCTTCTTCCCCGATTTAACAAAATGGCGCCTCCCGCGCTTTCTGTCTTCTCCGCTGCTGCTAGCGCTGTTGCTGGCGTTTTATGCCTTGATGGCGACGCCCTATGGTCTTCGCGCACTTCCCCCCGCGCTGCTGCTAACGCTGCTCTCCGCGGTTCCCGTGGCAAACTGCAGCTCCTCGTGGCTTTCTGCGCTTCTAATTTCTTTTATTTCCCCGTCGTCGGAGCAACCCTACGGGACACTTTCCTCCCTCTTCTCGGGTCTGTACGCTGCCCGGCTTCGTAGCACCGGCCGCGCCCTGTGTGCTCCACCCTCTCTCTCTCTCTCCTCTTCCCGACAACGCTGTTCGGCCCCGTTGAAAAGCCACCCGATCGAGCTCTAGCCTGCCGCAGCCCAGGAAGGATCAGTGTACTACCTGCCACCAGCCCGCTTAGCTGGAACACCATCGACAGGATAACCAAGCCCCGCTCTTGACAGCCTCTCCTGCAAATCTTCAACTCCGATGAATCAGAGGCGGTTGCCCACGGTCGATGCCCATTTCTTCTGTTTGTTTTATTTTTTTTCTTTCTTCCTTCTGGCCTCGACCTCTGACAACTTCGCTTCAGGGATGGATCCCCATGAGGTGGTGCAGACTGTAGGTAAGTTCGGATCTGCTCGTCGCCAGTATTATGTCCGTGTGTAATTGAGACACGGACTGCAGGAGTTGGTTATAACAGGTCTTTACTGAGTGGAGACAAACTGGAACTAACTGTGCAAAGTTACTACACAGGCTTATATACAGGGGTGGTCACTACTGGTACTGCAGTATACAGGGGCTGCAGAATATAGTTCCTTCTGCAAAGTACATACATTACAAAAATAGTTACACTGTCCCTATCACTTAACTGACCTGCTCTGTGCTTGAGCTCAGTAAGTTTCCCTTCACTCAGGCTTCATCTCCACACCAAGCTGGCTGGCTGACTGCCCGTGTGTCTCTTTTTCCCTTTTCTCTGTGTACCCAGCGAGTGAGAGGGTTGCCCCTTTGAATCCTTCCCCAGTCAATGATTCAGCAGTAGATCTGTCAATAAAAAAACACTTCCACCTCCTTGGGGTGTGGGTTGAAAGAAAACATTTCCTGCAATTCTCAAAATGCATAAGGGAGATCCTGGCTTGGGATGAGACAATTGACCCTCATTTTATCCGCTTGAAATAAACCGTCAGCTGTGACATTCCACAAACTGCTTCGCCTGTCTTTTATACACATCTTTAATGTAGGTTTTTAAAAAAAATTGTGTCAATTCATTTTGTTGTAAAACCCAACACTTGAACACAATTTATTTCCAGATTTCTTCTGTGAAGAAAAAAATTATCAAATGTTCCAAAATGTGATGACTGCCTTTATTTTCAAGGATACATTTTTATTTTTTTGTGAGCAACCGACTTCTCTAACCTGTCTTACTACCCCCGCAGAGAGCCACTTACTGGATGTGCATAATGAGCTGATCTACAGCCTCTTGTTCAATGCGTGTAATGATGCAATGCAAGGAAGAATCTGAATCCAGAAAGGTCTGACCAAAAACTGACATCATTTGTCCCAGTGTTCATATCTGACTAAATTTTAATTTGTGACTATAAAGGCAGGAAACAACTAAAACACACACTGGTCTTTCGTTTTTTCTATTATCTCTGGCACAGGTTTCTTTACAAAATGATAAAAATCTGGCTTAGAACTTTTCTCCAAAGCACTTGATTAAACAGCATTGTTCACATATATGCAGAGATTTTTCCTGTGAAGTGCAGGCTTATCTGTAGAAGCTGTCATCCCTTGTCTTCTGACTAAGGACTCTGCAGTGTGAGAATTTCCACAGGGAACAACAGTTGACAACAAAGGTAGATTAAAGTGGGCATTATCTAATGGAAGGTCATTTTTGCAAGTAAATCCCAGTGCAAATTTTGATCAACCGGTGAGCTGTCAACAATTCAGAAAGAGAAATGTGACACTGTTCTACAGCAGCAAATGCAATCTATTTATTGTTTTTGCTTTGAACATGCCATTTATTGTTTTTGCTTTGAACATGCCATTTTGAGCTTCAAATATTTAATCCAAACAAATTTCCATCATTCTAGTTCATTTTAAATGAATATAGGCTCTCGTTATCTACATCTTGTTTGTGATTTTGAAGTAAAAATCCTCAATCCTTCTCCCTTGTGAATTTAATGCCACATTGTCACTGCTTTCAGAATATTACTAGGCAATTATCTGAGCATCGGTGAATGTCACTTCAGGATTTTACACTTTACCTTTGCACTATTTAGTGTGTGATTGTATTGTGAGCCTGCATTCAGTGCTGTTTTGAATGTACTATTATTGTTTCCTGACTTACTTTCTAGAGGTGTTTTATTAAAAGAGAAAGGGAAAAAAGCAATTGTAGCAATCCGAAACCAAAAACTACTTTTCAACAAAACCAATTTGCATTTATATTTGCATTTAATTGAGAGCAGAGAAGCCCTGGAGCCAGGGGAGAGTAAAAGGTAAATGCATGGGATCAGTGCAGATGAGGGAGCTGGTCTGAGGAACAGTTGTAGGAAGGTGAAGCAAACAAGTTCAGAAGCAGCAGTAGGAGCTTGAGGAGCTGATCCAACTCCGTCCAACGAAGGGTAACAGAGGAGCTCTGAAGGAGTAGAGTCAGTGCCATCGGAAGCAAGCGGAAAGCAGAAAACCAGAGAATATTTTCCAACATGGTTTAAGCGCTTCACGCACAAAATTAAAATGCTGAAGCAGAAAAAGTGTGACCATGTAATTTGTTGTTGGAATCTGTAAGTTGTGGCCAATCATTGATTTTGCCCAAAAAATATTCAAAATACCAGGGAAAGCAGTTCCATGATACTCTGATGAAATTTCCTCCAATTAAGTATTGGGAACACCGAAACCATTGTCTTTTGGTCCCCACCACAAACTCCGTTCCCTAGCCACCGATTCCATCCCCTGCTTGGCCACTGTCTGAGGGTGAACCAGACTGTTTGACACTGAGCTGAGCTTCCAACCCCATATCCTCTCCATCAACAAGACCACCTACTTCCATCTCCGTAATATTGCCCCTCTCCGCCTCTGCCTCAGCCCATTTGCTGTTGAAACCCTCATCCATGCTTTTGTTACCTCCAGATTCGACTATTCCAATGCTTACCTGGCCGGCCTCCAACCTTGCACCCTCCGTAAACTTGAGGTCATCCAAAACACTGCTGCCGGGGTCCTAACTCTCACCAGTCCTATTCACCCATCACCCCCGTGTTCATTGACCTACAGTGGCTCTCGGTCCGGCAATGTGTCAAATTAAAAATTCTCATCCTTGATTTCACATCCCTCCATGGCCTCACCCCTCCTTGTCATTGTAACCTCCACCCGCCATACAACCCTCTGAGATCTCTGCACTCCTCCAATTCTGAACACTTGCGCTGCCCCAATTTCCATCGCTACACTATTGGTGGCCGTGCCTTCAGCTGCCTCGGCCCTATACTCTAATACCTTTCTGCCACCCCAAACCTCTTCACCCTTCTACTTCTCTCTCCTCTTTTAAGATGCTCCTTTTTGATCAAGCTTTTGGTCACCTTCCTAATATCTCTTTATGTTGCTCGGTGTCAAATTCTGTTTGATAACATCCTGTGAAGTGCCTTGGGTCATTTTACTACATTAAAGGTGCTATATAAATGCATGCTGTTGACAAATTTCAGAATCACCATAACAATAGATTTCACTTCTGTGAAAGTATCTTATGAAGAAATGACTCATTGAAATGTCAATGAATGCAGATTTTAAAAGTCTATCCAAGGCAGATGCTCCAGCTTTGTCTTAAAAGTCCACCTATCTTCACAACATTATTGTTCTTTTTGTCTGAAAATTCACAGCTGAAAACAAGTCATAGTTTTTCTACTCCAGATACTTTCAAAAAGTCCAAAGACAGCCTCTATATAGTTTGAAGTTTGACCCTGTTTTGCATTGGTGTGTTTCAATTTGATCGGAATTACTGCCGACTTTGCTGAGGTATTCTGCATGGGAATTAATGCGTACTTTTTGGAAATTTAATTGTGTGCCAGTGCAGCAACAATTCTAAAACTCTGCAACAGAAAATTTGTATCAATTCAAATCATGTACACTTAATCTAAAAATTTCTACACAATATGGTGCTATTTTCCATCACATATCAAAGTCATGGTCCCATACTTGTATTTGAGATATAAATAGAATCTAAAAATGAAAATATTTGTTTCTTAAAGTCAACGGGTTTTTGGTTTTGCATTAAATGTCTTTTCATTGTGTTGTAAGTGCATACAAGGGTTTATTTAGAAATAGTTTCAAACTCACCATAAACTGCATGAAGCTAGCATTATTTGTTTCCTATATCTTATGCTCACAGTATTGTGTACTGTAGTTTCTATTCTAAACTAATCCTTTTCTCTCTCTCTGTATCTCCATCTTTTGTATATTCATCCTTCCTGAACTGGATTTCCACACTGAATGTCTATTTTCTTCTAAATCAATCCTGTCACAGCAGTATGATCATACATGTGATGTCAGAAAGTGCTTGCAGTAATACTGGTTGATGTAAGTACACCTCTATCCTTATACAATGCATGCATTAATCTATTTAATAAATGTAACTATAAACTAATAAGTGCTAACATTATGTAGTTGGGACAAGGGAAGTTAAATCTACTTTAAATTAACATTTACATAAACCTTCTTTGTGATATGTGTGTTTTGGATTGGGAAACAAAATTCCAACATACAGTATTTGTTTTGCCCCATAATTCTTGTACACTTGAAAGTGTTTAGGTAAGCTTAGTTGAAGATGATAATTATTTGATGATTGATATGTGGAAAGAATTAGTCAATATTATTAGCCAGACTTTTCCAAACGTGGCAACGTGGCATTTCAGTTGAGATTAATTGGAAATTATATGTAACTTTCCACCCAGACTTAATGACAGCATTTTTGAACTTTTCATGTACAGCAGAGTATTTTGTGGCTTTTCATGTACAGCAGAGTATTTTGTGGCAGGATGCTTAAGAAAGGCAACATGCTATATTACTCCAAATCGCTCCTGGCTAGCCTTCCATCCTCCATGTTCTGTAGACTCCAACTTATCCCAAACTCTGGAGCATGTATCCTGCCCCACACCATGTCCTGCTTGTCCATCACTCCAATCGTCACTGACCTCCATTGGCTCCAAGTCCCCCAATGACTCAAGTTTAAAATCCTCATCCTTCTCTTTAACCCCCTCCATTGCTTCATTCTACCATATCTCTGTAAACTTATCACTCATATAGCCTCCACATCAACTCCATTCTTCTGATTCCAGCCTCTTGTGCATTGCTCGTCCACTTCGCCCCTCCTTTTGGCAGCAGAGCTTTCAGTTGCCTCAGTCCAGTTCTCTGAGATTCCCTTCCTAAAACTCTCTGCCTCTTCATTCGCTTGTTTTGAAAACCTCCTTAAGACTTCAACTAAGCTTTTGGCCACCAAATGGGGCAATTTTAACTTTTGGCGATAGTGTAAAATAGGAGATATCGGGTCAGCCGCATGTTATACAGCACTCCCGATTTTCATTTCTATTGACTTCAATGGAAACAATAATTGGGAGAGGTGTACAACGGGTGGCCAATTCAATATTGTCCGTTTTACACTATCGTCAATCTCTGCTTTCCTGGCTCGGCAATCATTTTCCATCGGCTTATGTGTGAACTGTCTTGCAACATGTATGTTAAAGGTGCTATATAAATGCAAGTTGTTGAAATAATGGCCCGGAATTTGCAGTTGTATTGATGGCGAAACAGTCAGCATTCGCTGTCATTGCAACTGTGAAATTGCCAGCAACTTCTGGCATCCACACATGCGCAGTTCAACACAGAAATCCAGAAGTTGCTCTCAGTCATTCTCTGCTCCTTCACAGGCTGCGCTGTTGAACTCCCCGGAGCCGGAAATCAATTGAAATCACTGAACTGACGAAAATATTGCTGCTAAACCCCCCCGAAAGAGTTAAACCTTGGTTTTGAACGGCGACTGAGCCATAATTACTGCTGAATAACCTTACTCGCCCTGAAAAACTGACTTTATATTTGTGGAATGTCAAATTTTTCCATTATGATAAAAATTCCATGGTTTTTAATATTTTTTTAAAAAGTTTGTTTATGATATTTCAGCTACCTTAATCCCATGTGTATGTCCCAATCTTCTTTTCATTCTCTGTCAAATGAGTAAAAAGTGAAGGAAAATCAGTGCATTTTACTTCCTGGTTTGCTGTCTGTGAGAATTCTTCAATGTGATTAGTTGCTTAGCCAGCTTGATGTTGCTGGACGCTGGAGATTCCCTTGAGTTGGCACCAGAATCAAATTAATGTCAAGAGAGGTGAAATCCACACACAGAGATCGTTAGATCTTTGTGGGAAGCTTTCTTTGAGGTCAGCAGCAAGCAGCATCACTTCACCGCTGACTGCAAATCCGGGCCAATAATAGTACTAAGTAACCCTGCTCCATTTCTTCTGTGTACAACCATGGGACTAAGAACAGAACCCTGTAGCATTCCATGAGTGTAGAGGGAGTTTTACCTTGTATTTACTCATGATGTAACTGATTTTGGATTGTTTAATGCTGACTACGCTCATGCTGACTGACCTCATTACAGCCTTGGTCCAAACATGGACAAAAGAGCTGAACTCAAGAGGTGAGGTGAGAGTGACTGCCCTTGACATCAAGGCAGCATTTGATCGAGTGTGGCATCAAGGAGCCCTAGCAAAACTGAAGTCAATAGGAATCAAGGGGAAAACTCTCCATTGGTTGGAATCATACCTAGCACAAAGGAAGTTGGCTGTGGTTGTTGGAGGTCATTCATCTCAATCAAATGACATCACTGCAGGAGTTCCTCAGGGCAGTGTCCTAGGCCCAACCATCTTCAGCTGTTTCATCAATGATCTTCCCTCCATCATAAGGTCAGAAGTGGGGATGTTCGCTGATGATTGCACACTGTTCAGCACCATTCGAGACTCGTCAGATACTGACGTAATCCGTGTCCATATGCAGCAAGACCTGGACAACATTCAGACTTGGGCTGACAAGTGGCAAGTAACATTTGCACCACACAAGTGCCAGGCAATGACCATCTCCAACAAGTGAGACTCTTACCATCTCCCCTTGACATTCAATGGCATTACCATCGCTGAATTCCCCACTATCAACATCCTGGGGGTTACCATTGATCCGAAACTGAACTGGACCAGCCATATAAATACTGTGGCTACAAGAGCAGGCCAGAGGCTGGGAATTCTGCGGCGAGTGTCTCACCTCCTGACTCCCCAAAGCCTTTCCACCATCTACAAGGCACAAGTCAGGAGTGTGATGGAATACTCTCCACTTGCCTGGATGAGTGCAGCTCCAACAACACTCAAGAAGCTCGACACCATTCAGGATAAAGCAGCCCGCTTGATTGGCACTCCATCCACTGCTTCAACATTCACTCCCTCCACCACCGGCGCACTGTGGCTGCAGTGTGTACCATCTACAAGATGCACTGCAGCAACTCGCCAAAGCTCCTTCAACAGCACCTTCCAAACCCGCGACCTCTACCACTTAGAAGGGCAGCAGACGCATGGGAACATCACCACCTACAAGTTCCCCTCCAAGCCACACACCATCCTGACTTGGACCTGTATCGCCGTTCCTTCACTGTCGCTGGGCCAAAATCCTGGAACTCCCTTCCTAACAGCATTGTGGGTGTACCTACACCATATGGACTGCAGCGGTTCAAGGCGGCGGCTCACCACCATCTTCTCAAGGGCAATTAGGGATGGGCACTAAATGCAGGCCTAGCCAGCGATGCCCACATCCCATCAATGAATAAAAAAAAAGTGGTCCATTACTAACTATAATATGCCCCTTTTTACTTCTAGGTATCCAACTAGCAAATGCAGTTATGATAAAAAAACATTAGAAATGTAACTAAAGTTGGAGAACATCATTATTATCTTTTCAACTTGCTCCAACAGGAATCAATTATCGTCTTTCAGAGAAAAATCTAATTTCTGTCTGGATTGTGCTTAATTTATTTCTTTCATACTCTCATTCACTTTGTTTTTTTCATAATTCTTAGTCAAACAAATATAAGTATTAGTGCTGGGAATTTCCTCAAAGCTTCCCCTGCTCCACCCTGTTTACTCACGCAAACGGAGTTTCTGCTAAACTTCCACCAAAGTTACGTTGGAGCAGGAGCAGAGCAGGAAGCCATGATGAAATTCCCAATGGGGGACTAATCCAAACTTGTGATAAATGTGGAATCAGGACTGACCTATTTATGTCTTAAAAGGAGCGTACGGTAATGCCATTCCTCACCTTGATGATCACAAAACCTTTATACATTAAAAAATTGCTACAAAAGTCTAAACTGAGTGAGTCAGATATATACCGTCACCTAACTTAGGCTTTGTGCAAACAAATTTATTTTGTTTACTCTTAAAGTAAACATGGTTTGCTTCTTGCTCCTTCTGATCAGTATTACAGTGAATGCCTTGTTCCATGTTTTCAACCTGTACTTCTCATTACCACTGTACAGCACCTGCGATTTTTTTTTTAACTGGGTGAAAATGTATTTTGACACTCTGTTCTTGATAATACCACAGATAATATTGATGTTCTCCACCTTTAGCTATGCATCCACTGTTAATCCTACAAATCTTTAGATGCCACTTGGAGAGCTAGAAATGTGACCAGTTTGCCTCAACTTGCCTAAGTTTAGTACCTTTGCAACTTTATATATTTTACTTCCCAATACTTTGTACAGAGTAAGTTCTATAACAGTATTGCAAGTCTGGGAACAGTAGCTTCCATCACAAGCTGTTTATATTGCCTCCGGTTGATGGTTATCTTCAACTCACTTTCATCTTTGAGTGTAAGCTCAAACAAAAACATAAAAATCACAGCTCCAAGCAATTCTCTCAAGCAGCTTCTGTCAAAAGCAATACTTTAAACAGTAAAAATGAGAGAGAACATATAAATAATTTGGTTTTGGAAAAAGCAATAAAAGTGTTCTGCGCATAGTTCAATCCTTTATGTTTTAGATTTATTTTATATTTTCTGGATACATTTACGTGTGAAAAAGGGAAGCTATTAATGAGGAATGTTGTATGTGAATTGCTGTTAAAGGAAAGAATCTTGTAACTTTGGTTTACTGTATTTTAATTCTATCATGCTGGTAGAAATTAGCATTTTTTTATTTGTTGGTATATTCTGTTGATCAGTGTACTAATATTAAGGTGTCACCGAAATAACTCCGAGAAGTCATTGAATTTTAGCTAAGCTTTTCATAACTGATTTCTTCTCATGAGATATGTGCATACTTTCTCATTTCCCATCTCAACACGCTCATCCTAGCACTTTCAACAATCTAAATTTAAATAGAGCAGATTTTGTATGCATCTTGTGTGTGCCATATGTATTGCATGATCCAAGACATATTTTAAAAACAAATTAAAAAGCCACACCAGTATCAAGCTGCAACAAGCTACCAGATTCTAGTAATGCTGCATTTATATTGCTGAACCCACTTCCTGGCCATCATTTTTACGTTTGGATCCGCTGGGGGCGAGGTTGGTCCGGTAGAGCGCGGGATGCTGTGGAATTTTAATGTGTAACGTCACGGACGGGAGAAGAGGCTGCAACCACAGGTAGGTTCAATCCCCGCCCCCGGGGGGTGCGGGGTCTGATTCTCGATCCCGGGGAGTGGGGGATCTGATCCTCGACCCCGGGGGGTGCGGGGTCTGATCCTCGACCCCGGGGGGTGCGGGGTCTGATCCTCAACCCCGGGGGGTGGGGGGCCCGATCCCGACCCCCTGGTTTGGGGGGGGGGGTGGGGTCTGATCCCTGACCTGGGAGAAGTGGGGGGGGGGGGGGCCTGACCCTCAACCCGGGAAGTGGGGGTTTGTATGGGGGGGGCACTGATGGTGGTGGAGCACTCCTGCTCCTCCCGGCCCACAAGGATTGCCCTCCGAGGCAGTCCCCGCCTCGCTGCAGCTGCCGGGAAACCCGAGGCACAGGAACCACAGCCGGCCACAGTTCAACTTGCACAGCAGGTTAAATCCAAAGCCTCCAGCCTCATTATAATATTTAAAGTGCAATCCTGCCTCCTGGGAGCAGTTTGGCTGCCCACTCCCCTTCCCGCCCGTGTTAAAACCGGAAGTGGGCAGGTTGGGGTCGGGATTCAGGTTTTTAACACTTTAACCTCCCACTCGACCTCGACCCCAACCCCCCTGTTTTTTGGGTTTAATATTCCCCTTCCCGAAGCAGTTCAGTGAAAGCAGCTGTAGCTCCCACTGCAGTTGAAACAGCCTCATTTATATTGTGGACCACTTCCTAAAGTAGTTGGATCTATATTAAAACAATTGTGCATGTGCAAGCTGGGTTTTGTTACTGTCGTCCACTAACCTTCACCTGTGGCTGCAACCTACAACCCAACAAGAGCAAAGCTGCTTCCCTGCCATGAGTACTTGAAATTTATGAAGCCACAAAGATATTGCTGCTGTTTTAAGTGAAAGCCAAAACCACTGTCAGTCATTTAGGAGAGAAGTAAACACAGATATTGTAGAGCCAATAGGGATTGATTTAAAGAATTGCCAGCAAGACTTCACACTTATGTCAATATGAGGGACCATTCTAATTTTGTCGATATAAGCGGAGCGTGGATTTTTTGACTTACGAAAAGCTGCAGCTTATCGCTTCCAGTCATGCTGGTGGTGCTGGATAATAGTTTTGGGTTAATGTCAGAGACTAAGATTGAAAGGGCTAATCAGGATAGCCGCATAAGAACATAAGAAATAGGAGCAGGAGTAGGCCATTTGGCCCTTCGAGCCTGCCCCACCATTCAATAAGATCATGGCTGATCATCGACCTCAACTCCACCTTCCCGCACTATTCCCATGATTCCCTTAGTATCCAAAAATCTATCGCTCTCTGCCTTGAATATACTCAACGACTGAGCATTCACAGCTCTCTGGGGTAGAGAATTCCAAAGATTCACCACCCTTTGAGTGAAGAAATTTCTCCTTATCTCAGTCCTAAATGGCTGACTCCTCATTCTGAGACTCTGACCCCTGGTTCTAGACTCCCCAGCCGGGGGAAACATCCGTCCAGCATCTACCCTGACAAGCCCTGTAAAAAATTTAGTATGTTTCAATGAGATCACCTCGCACTCTTCTAAACTCTAGGGAATATAGCCCTGGGGGAAAAATTTGGTTCCTTTGCGCCTCCCGTTAGCGCCCCCAGGGGCGCAAAGCCCCTAGCCCACAGGCGCAGCGCCACTAACGCCTCCCGTGAGATTCAGCAGGAGGTTAGCGACCGAGGTAGCCGGTAGCACCCCACGGCGCTGTGCCACCGTCGATGACGTCATCGCCATGCGCAGTACCCCCCTCGTGCCCCGGCTGCAAACTTGGGTTGCGCCCCCTAACCTATCGCCGGACGATATGTCCGACAGGGTCAGGGTGGCATTTTTGCAGTCGCGGTGACGCTACTTAAAGGGCAGCTGTTGGGCGGCCATTTTTTTTTGGCTGACTGCTAGCACCTGCCCCCCCACCCCTTTTTTCTTCAGGGTGCCGGCCGCGATCCTCTTGAGTGCCGGGATGTTTTCTCAGCACCCCGCTCCTCGGTGTTCCAGCAGGGCCCTGGTACGTGCAGCACTAGGCCCCTCCCCTTTAATCAGGGGAGGGAGGCCTGCAATGATGCGGTGCTGACGTGCGAGGCGCTGTTGCACGTAGCACCGCAAAATTCACTGGTAGGGGGGGAGCGCTTCCAGTAGAGCCCCGCCTCCTGCTTGGGGTGCTACTACTGATTTTACTCCGTCGGGGCGCTAAAAGTAGCGTCCCGGCAACATTAGCGTCCCAAAGTGCGAGTCAGCAGAGAGTGCTGTGAGTTTGGGTAAGTGTGAGAGTTCTTTAATTGTTATTTCTCTTTAAATCATTCTTGATAAGATTACTTAAGCAGTTTAAGTAAAGGGGAAAAGTTAAATACTTGGGATTCTGTTGGTTTAAGAAGAGTAAAACAAGGTTACACTGCAGTAGGAGTAAATTGGCACAGCAGGCAGTGGAAACCAGTTTTCTAACCAATCAGCAGGGGTGACTCATTTGGCTGTAAACAAACAAACAGTATAAAAAGACCAGTCCTAGTGCGAGCAAGCACTGAGTGCGAGTCAGCAGAGAGTGCTGTGAATTTGGGTAAGTGTGAGTTAGGGTAAGTGGGGTGTTAGGTGCTCTTTTCAAACTTTAACTCTGTGGGTTGTAGTTAATAAGGCCTTTCTGGTGCAGAGTGACTGTTGGTAAACCATTTAACTGGTGTAATTAGAGGGATTGATTTAATTTAAATCCAATTAATTAAAGGGGATACTAGCATCTAAAATCGGGCAGAGGGTGTCCATAACTAACAATAAAAAATTTAATTAATTACATAGAATGGAGCAGGTGATGTGTTACTGTTGCGAGATGTGGGAGCTGGTGGACCCTATTGAGGCTCACAGTGATTACGTCTGTGACAAGTGTCTGCTGCTACAGGAACTCCAGCTCCATGTTGATGAGCTGGAGTCTGAGCTTCAGACACTGCGACACATCAGGGAGGGGGAGAAGTACCTGGACTCTGTGTATCAGGAGGTGGTCACACCTATGAAGTTAATTAATTCAGATGTAGCCCATGGTCAGGGACAGGACGGTGTGACTACGAGTGAGGCAGGTACGGGGCTCCAGGAGGTAGAGCTGGAGGAGCCGCAGCCCTTACTCTTGTCCAACAGGTTCGAGGTTCTTACTCCCTGTGGGGACAGGAGCAGGGACTGCAGGGAGGATGAGCAACCTGGCCACAGCACCGTGGAACGGGGGGCCATTCAAGAGGGGGGAGTAAATAGAAATGTTGTAGTGGTAGGGGATAGTATTATTAGGGTGATAGATAGAGTTCTCTGCAGCCGAGAGCGAGAGTCCCGAAGGCTGTGTTGCCTAGCCGGTGCCGGGGTTAAGGACATCTCCTCTGGGCTGGAAAGAAACTTGCAGTGGGAGGGGGTGGATCCAGTTATAGTGGTCCATGTTGGTACAAACGACGTAGATAGGACTAGGAAGCCAGTTCTGTTAAAGGAGTATGAGCAGCTAGGGGTCAAATTAAAAAACAGAACCTCAAGGGTAATAATCTCTGGATTATTACCTGAGCCACGAGCGAATTTGGCTAGGACAAATAAAATTAGAGAGTTAAATGCGTGGCTCAAAGACTGGTGTGGGAGAAATGGTTTTTGCTTCCTGGGACACTGGCACCAGTACTGGGGCAGGAGGGAGCTGTTCCGTTGGGGCGGGCTTCTCTTGGCCAGTGCTGGGACTAGAGTCCTGGCGGATCATATAACTAGGGCTGTAAACTAACTAGTGGGGGGGAGGTTCCTAGAGAGCAAATAATAAAAATGACAACAGAGAAGGTCATAGACTTAGGTAGCAGTGGGGAAATTAAAAACCAGAGCGTGTCAGGAAGGGGCAGAAGGTATGGAGTAAAAGGTAAAGTAATAAAAAGGGCAAAAGCAGGAACTAAGTGTCACAAAACATATTTGAAAGTTCCCTATCTGAATGCACGTAGCATTCGCAACAAAATAGACGAGTTAATGGCACAAATAACTACATATGGGTATGATCTTGTGGCCATTACAGAAACATGGCTGCAGGGTGACAATGCCTGGGAATTAAACATACCAGGTTATTTAATGATCAAGAAGGACAGGCAGGAAGGAAGGGGAGGTGGGGTGGCTATGTTAATAAAGGAAGGAATCACTGTAATACAGAGAAATGATATTGGGTCAAAAGATCAGGATAATGAAACAGTTTGGGTGGAGACAAGGAATAATAAGGGGAAAAAAACACTAGTGGGCGTAGTCTATAGGCCTCCGAACAGTTGCAACTCTGTTGGACGGAGTATCAATCAGGCAATAGTTGAGGCTTGTAATAAGGGAACATCTATAATTATGGGGGATTTTAACTATCATATTAATTGGACAAATCAAATTGGGCAGGGCTGCCTTGAGGATGAGTTCATTGAGTGTATTAGGGATGGGTTTCTTGAGCAGTATGTAACTGAACCGACCAGAGGGCAAGCAACCTTAGATCTGGTCCTGTGTAACGAGACAGGATTAATTAAAAATGTCCTAGTAAAGGATCCCCTTGGAATGAGTGACCATAACATGGTTGAATTCCATATTCAATTCGAGGGTGAGAAGGTTGGATCTAACAAGCGTGCTAAGCTTGAATAAAGGAGACTATGAAGGTATGAGAGCGGAATTGAGTAGAGTGGATTGGGAAAATAGATTAAAGGATAAGACGATACATGATCAGTGGTGTACATTTAAGGAGTTATTTTACAACTTCCAAAAAATATATATTCCACTGAGAAGAAAAGGGTGTAAAAGAAAAGACAGCCATCCGTGGCTACGTAAAGAAATTAAGGATAGTATTCGACTAAAAACAAGGGCATATAAGGTAGCCAAATCTAGTGGGAGGATAGAGGATTAGGAAAACTTTAAAAGACAGCAAAAAATAACAAAAAGATTGATTAAGAAAGGGAAGATAGATTATGAAAGTAAATTAGCAAAAAATATAAAAACAGATAGTAAGAGTTTTTATAGTTATATAAAAAGAAAAAGGGTGGCTAAAGTAAATGTTGGTCCCTTAGAGGATGAGACCGGGAAATTAATGGTGGGAAATATGGAGATGGCAAAAACACTGAATGAATATTTTGTATCAGTCTTTACAGTAGAAGACACTAAGAGTATCCCAACACTGGACAAACAGGGGGCTATAGGGGGGGAGGAGCTAAACACGATCAAAATCACTAAGGAAGTGGTACTCGGTAAAATAATGGGACTCAAGGTGGAAAAATCACCTGGACCTGATGGCTTACATCCTAGGGTCTTGAGGGAAGTGGCGGTAGGGATTCTGGATGCATTGGTAATAATTTTCCCAAACTCCCTGGACTCAGCAAAGGTCCCGGCAGACTGGAAAACTGCTAATGTAACACCCTTATTTAAAAAGGGCAGTAGACAGAAGGCTCAAACTATAGACCGGTTAGTCTAACATCTGTGGTAGGTAAAATTTTGGAGTCCATTATTAAGGAGACAGTAACAGGACATTTGGATAATCATAATTTAATAGGACAAAGTCAGCATGGTTTTATGAAGGGGAAGTCATGTTTGACAAATTTGCTGGAGTTCTTTGAGGAAGTAACATATAGGGTGGATAAAGGGGAACCAGTGGACGTAGTGTATTTAGACTTCCAAAAGGCATTTGACAAGGTGCCACACAAAAGATTATTGCTTAAGATAAAAAATCACGGGATTGGGGGTAATATTCTGGCATGGATAGAGGATTGGCTATCTAACAGAAGGCAGAGAGTTGGGATAAATGGTTCATTCTCAGACTGGCAATCAGTAACTAGTGGTGTTCCGCAGGGGTCAGTGCTGGGTCCCCAACTCTTTACAATCTATATTAACGATTTGGAGGAGGGGACCGAGTGTAACATATCAAAGTTTGCAGATGATACTAAGATGGGAGGGAAAGTAGTGAGTGAGGAGGACATAAAAAACCTGCAAGGGGACATAGACAGGCTAAGTAAGTGGGCAGAGATTTGGCAGATGGAATACAATACTGGAAAGTGTGAGGTTATGCACTTTGGCAGGAAAAATCGTAGAGCAAGTTATTATCTTAATGGCAAGAAACTGGAAAGTACTGAAGTACAAAGGGATCTGGGGGTCCTGGTGCATGAATCTCAAAATGTTAGTATGCAGGTGCAGCAAGTGATTAAGAAGGCCAATGGAATATTGGCTTTCATTGCTAGGGGGATAGAATATAAAAATAGGGAGGTATTGCTTCAGTTGTACAAGGTATTGGTGAGACCGCACCTGGAATACTGCATACAGTTTTGGTGTCCATACTTAAGAAAAGACATACTTGCTCTCGAGTCAGTACAAAGAAGGTTCACTCGGTTAATCCCGGGGATGAGGGGATGGACATATGAGGAGAGGTTGAGTAGATTGGGACTCTACTCATTGGAGTTCAGAAGAATGAGAGGCGATCTTATTGAAACATATAAGATTGTGAAGGGGTTGGATCGGGCGGATGCGGGGAGGATGTTCCCGATGATGGGTGAAACTAGAACTAGGGGGCATAGTCTTAGAATAAGGGGCTGCTCTTTCAAAACTGAGATGAGGAGGAACTACTTCACTCAGAGGATGGTAGGTCCATGGAATATGCTGCCCCAAAAAACTGTAGAAGCTACATCATTACATAAATTTAAAACAGAAATAGACAGTTTCCTAGAAGTAAAGGGAATTAAGGGTTACGGGGAGCGGGCAGGAATTTGGACATGAGTCTAGGTTCGGATCGGACATGGCCCTGTGGGTAGCGGAGCGGGCCCAGGGGCCGTGTAGCCTGATCCTGCTCCTATTTCATGTGTCTAATTCTGTTAGATTCAGGAGATGGTTCTGTGATAGTAGATTGGCGGTTAGGATCAGATCAGCCATGATCTTATTGAATGGCGGAGCAGGCTCGAGGGGCCGATTGGCCTACTCCTGCTCCTATCTTATGTTCTTATGTTCTAAGTGGGTGCCACCAAATTTTTCCCCCCAGTTTACTGAATCTCTCCTCACAGGACAATCCCTTCATCCCAGTAATCAGTCTAGTGAACCTTTGTTGCATTCCCTCTAAGGCAAGTATATTCTTCCTTAGGTAAGGAGACCAAAAAAGCAGGCCTGATTAATTCTCCAGAGACCTGTTAGTGTAGTGTCGCTGCACTGTTTTTATATTGTAACTGTGTGAAATCTTAACCTTTCATTTAAAGAACATCATAATGTAGTTTAGGCCATAATCTTTTAAGATACCTAATCAATGTCTGGAATGCCTGAGCAGATTGTACTGTGTGGGAATGACGCCCGTGGAAACAAATACGATAGCATGCAGATGTCCTTCTGGGAAATGCTAAGGTTGGATGTATGAAAGGGGCCTGTGGACCTGTAAGTTGATTGACTCCTAAAGTTGAAAGGCAGAGAATATGCTGGGTGAAAAGTAGTTATTTTTTTTAACCAGTGTTGGTTGCAAAGACACCGGGAGCAAAGGGGCTCCATCTGCTCAGAGATCTGTAATAAAGTTCATGTAAAAGCAGAGGAAACAAAAGGGAATTGCATTTGAGCTGTCATGTAGCGGTGATAAAAAGAGATGGTCAAGGGTTTATACCTAGATAGAGAGGCACGAAGAATCCTCCGTGGAAGAAAGAAAACCTTGGTTGGCCTAGTTACTAGGACAGATAACTACTGTGTCCTGTTGGTAAAGTTTCCCCACAGCGGGAATGTAGTGCGGTGTCCTCTTATTGCTAGGGTCATATTGCTGCTATGCTGGTAAACTTGAAGTCTGTCATACACAAAGGTTAAATTGAGTTTTAAATACATGCATATATGTAGTGATGTCTGATTTGGCAGGCCTGAACCCAAGTTATATTTATAGACATGGCATATCATTTGCCTAACAACGGTGACAAGAATTGAAACACGGTCTTTATCTTGTTTACCTCCAATACATGGTTGACCCTTGATGCGGTAATTTTTATTCGGGTGCACGTAAAAAAAACAAGGCTTTCTGATTCGCAGAATAAATATGGTCAAAAATGTATTCCTGCGTCAAACAAGAGGTTAAAGGCCAGTCAACTTCAGTAATAATAATTGTTACACCTGGACAATTAGTTATTCACATAGGAGAGAGGCTCAGAGGAAGCATGGCAACATTTTGCCTGGTCTGTGGAGTGTTTCCAACATTTTCTGTTTTTCTTTCAGAGGAAATATGTCTGAGTTTTTAAAACTATAAAGGCATTGGGGAAAAAATCCGGTTGCTTTGTGCCTCCCGTTAGCACCCTAATGGGGCGCTAATGGGGTGCAAAGCAACCAGTGCCCGGGCACGGTGATGTTTGTGCTGCTCGCGAAATTGACACGACATTTTGCGGCGGCGCTAAACACTACCACCACGATCTTCTGCGCCCACAGATTGTGATGTCAGTCGAGCGTGCAACGCCCCGGTAGCGCCCCGGACCGGATATTGAGTGGCGCCCCCTGCCTTTCCGCCTGCCACTAGCAACGACAGGTTGAGGGGAGCGTTTTGCAGTCGGGAAGGGACTGGGGGAGCGCTATTTAAAGGTGGCCGCTTCCTGCCTTTTTTTGTCGGCAATATTTTTGCACCACGCATTCTGAGAGAGAGAGAGACTTCTGGAGAGATTCAACGCTGTTTGAAGGAGTTTTGGGTGCTGAGCAGCACTTTGCAGGTTCATTTTGATTTGACCTTCCTTGCATCGATTTAGAAAAGACTACGGGAGCTGCACTCTGAGCTCTTTCCCATGGCTCTCCATTGTTCTTTCCAGCAGAATTGATGTGCAGGTCTCTCCAGGCCGAGATTCAAGCCTGCAATGAGCAGGGTGTGGATGGAGAGCAAGATCGACCCTCCCCTTTAAGAACGGGCCGGCGCCAGTGTGTCTGTGTTCCATTGCTGACTGACATCACCTGAGCTTCGCCAGCGCTCTGAGGTAGCGCCTCGCTCCTCGGCATTAGCGCCTTAAGAGAGGTGGGTAGCGCCTGATTTAGCCCTCCAATCACCTCCAGGGGCGATAGAAGGCAAGTTTGCAATCGGAGGCAATAATTAGCGCCAGACGCTAAACTTTGCACCCGGCTGATAATTGCACCCCAAATGGGGCGATACCGAATTTCTCCCCTTTTGGATATAGCAGATTTAAATAATCAAAATAGATAGGGTAGTAGGACTAGATGACATGCCTACAAAAAATGTAGGCACACAGCCAGGTTTCAAAACCTGGAAATACTTATTTTCTTGTAGGCTTGGCCCCTCGGGAATAGGTAGGTGATGGGATGTTGCATCTCTTTCAGAAAGGGCCTCACAAACTCTTTAGCGAGAAGGACTTTGTTTAGTGATGCATCATGACAGCAGTTGTTTCCGAGATTTTACTATGGAGTCGGGCAGGGATTTCCCAGATTTTTTTCTTGAAACTGGTCACAAGTGTTTTGCTTTGCTTTTTACCTCCTGGAGCAATTACCATCCAGTGGGTAAGGTGAGCATTAATCAACCCAACAGTCACTCCATGCTTTTTTTTCGTTTATTCGATGGCCAAAGTTGGGGGGGGGTGGAATAGTAGATTGCAGGGATAGAAATTTAAAACAAATTGTGGCCTATTTGGGCTGCACAAAGCACGTGAAATATGTTATTAATAGAATGTGAATTCACATCTACAAGGGTAACCAAAGATAAGTGACATTTACAATAATAATGATTCCACAGGAACATTTCCAAGCACTTATTACTGAATATAATTATCAGGGAAAGGTTACACGCCACAATCTGAGGGTACCATACTGTTTCTTATTAATGTATACCACATCTGATGCATCATCATGCGTCTTGGTAGACTTCAGGACAATACCTAGCCTTAAGGGGAATTGTGATGTTTATTTCCAGGTTAGACAAAGCCCATCATTTGTTATGTAATTCCTGAGTTTACGTTGAATGCAGCCTAAGGACCATCGATATTGCAATTATCAGGTTGTGGGTCTGGGTTTGCTAATCTATGGCTTGTTCAAAAGTAGACAGTCACTGTAATTTGGTACAGCTCCTCAGGTCTACACCATAGCTCCTCTCATCCACAAATCATTTTCATTGATCCAAACATAAAAGAAAAAAAAGACTTACATTTATACAGTGCCTTTCATGACCACTGGACATTGCAAAGCGCTTTACAGCCAATGAAGTACTTTTGAAGTGTAGTCGCTGTTGTAATGTGGGAAACGCAGCAGAATTTGCACACAGCAAGCTCCCACAAACAGCAATGACCAGATAATCTGTTTTTGTTATGTTGATTGAGGGATAAGTATTGCTCAGGAATAACTCCCCTGCTCTTCTTTGAAATAGTGCCATGGGATCCTTTATGTCCACCTGAGAGAGCAGATGAGGCCTCGGTTTAACGTCTCATCCAAAAGACTGCATCTCTAACAGTGCAGCATTCCCTCAGTACTGCATTAGAGTGTCAGTCTAGATCTATGTGCTCTGGAGCGGGACTTGAACCCACAACCTTCTGACTCAGAGGCGAGTGTGCTACCAACTGAGCCACAGCTGACATGCTTATCTTATGCTTATATTAACAATTGAGAAGCATTGACTAGTGCCAATAGCAATGGTTTTGATGCGGAAAAAATGGCACTGCAAGATGAAAACATTTGGAATTATGTGCTACAAGATCCAAGGTGACGGAAGTACAAAAATGTTTACATCGAGTTTGTTTATGGTTGCGTTTATTTCCAACCCCAGATTTCTGATTGGTGCCCTTAGAGGACAAGACACACCCAGCAGTTTCTCTGGAATGTGTAATTAGATCCTGTCTGCCTAAGTAATCAATTACTTTGCAAAGTGTAATTCGAGCCATTCTGACTGCCAGGCTTCAGACAGAACAGAGCTCACATAGAACAGACAGGGCTCACCCTCGCAGATTAAGACCTTCTCCCACCCCCCAAACAAGTTTCTGTCCCCTCCCCCCAACAAGTTCCTAACCTTCCTCCCACCCCCAGAGTTTCTGACTTTCTCCCCCCCCCCAGCAAGTTCCTGACCCTGACCTTCCCCCCCGCCCTCCGAGTTCCTAACCTTCTCCCCCTGCCCACGTACCTGATCTCCACCTGCCCCCCACCATGTTTCTGACCTCCCCTGCCCACGTTTCTGACCTGATCCCCCGCCCAAGTTCCTGACCACCTTCACTGCGCCCCCAGGGTTCCCGACCTTCCCCCCCGCCCCCCCCCCATAATAGATGGGGCATTGTGTGAGAGTCATGGATTGTTAACAGATTTATTAGGTATGAAGTGAATAGTGGCAGTGTCATGACTTCTGGATTTTGACCAGACCAATTTTGTCATTTGCCACACACGCACCAAGCTTTCCGATAAATCAACCAGATCTAGGGGGAGGAGAGGGAGAACGTGGTGTGTGTGTAAAGGGGTTGGGGTTGGAAGAACGGGATCCATCTTACCATCTGGATCACGTTCTCGCTCTTATTTCCCGCCCCCCTTAAGACCTGGATCTTGTTCTTCCCCCCCATCCCCTCTGTTCTCCACGCTCTTTACCCCCCTCCCCACCCACCCCCCCGAGTTCCTGACCTCCGCTCCACTCTGATTCTTTCTCTTCCCCTTCGATCCTCTCTCCCTCTCCCCTCCTCACTCTCTCTCCCCCTCCACTCTCTCTCCCCTTCCCACTCTCTCCCCTCCCCTCTCTCTTTCTCCCTGCCTCCCCCTCTCTCCCCCTCACTCTCCCTTTTCTCTCTCTCACTCTCTTCTCTCTCACCCTCCTCTCTCCCCTCCAATTCCCTATCTCACCCTCCTCTCTCTCTCTCTCTCCCCCCTCTCTCTCTCCCCCTCAGATCCTGTCTCTCCCTGTCTCTACCCCCTCTGATTCTGCCTCTCTCTCTCCCCCTCTGATTATCTCTCTCTCTTTCGCCTCTGATTCCGCCTCTCTCTCCCCCCTTCGATCCTCTCTCCCCCCCTCCAATCCTCTCTCCCCCCCTCCGATCCTCTCTCCCCCCCCTGATCCTCTCTCTCCCCTCTGATCCTCTCTCTCCCCTCTGATCCTCTCTCCCTCCCCTTCTGATTCCCTCTCTCTTCTCCCCTCTCCCCCTTCCTCTCTCTCCCCCCCTCTCCCCCTTCCTCTCTCTCTCCCCCTCCTCTCACTCTCCCCCTCCGATCCTCTCTCTCCCCCTCCAATTCTCTTTCTCTCTCACCCCTCCTCTCTCCCCCTCCTCTCTCCCCCCTCCCCCCTCCTCTCTCCCCCTCCACCCTCCTCTCTTCCCCCTCCTCCTCTCTCCCCCTCCCCCTCCCCCTCCCCCTCCTCTCTCCCCCTCCTCTCTCCCCCTCCCCCTCCTCTCTCCCCCCTCCTCTCACCCCCCTCCTTTCACCTCCCTCCTTTCACCTCCCTCCTTTCACCTCCCTCCTTTCACCCCCCTCCTTTCACCCCCCTCCTTTCACCCCTCCTCTCCCCCCCTCCTCTCTCCTCCCTCCTCTCTCCCCTCTCCTCTCACCCCCCTCCTCTCACCCCCCTCCTCTCACCCCCCTCCTCTCACCCCCCTCCTCTCACCCCCCTCCTCTCAACCCCATCCTTTCACCCCCCTCCTCTCTCCCCCCTCCGATGTACTCTCCCCCCTATCCTCTCGCGCTCTCTCTCTCCCCCCTCCGATGTACTCTCTCTCCCCCCATCCTCTCTCTCTCTCCCCCATTCCCTCTCTCCACATTCCCTCTCTCTCTCCCCTCCATCCCTCCGATGCTCTCTCCCTCTTCCCCCTCCGATTCCCTCTCTCCCCCATCCTCTCTCTCCTCCCATCCTCTTCCTCTCCCCCCTCCGATGCTCTCTCTTTCTCCCCTCTCCTCTCTCTCCCCCATCCTCCCTCTCTCTCCCTCCCATCCTCTCTCTCCCCCCCATCCTCTCTCTCTCTCCCTCCTCCTCTCTCTTCCCCCCACCCCCTCTCTTCCCCCATCCCCTCTCTCTCCCCATGCATTGCTTTGGTAAACAGTGCGCATGTGCAGAAGGGGATTGGGTGCGCATGCGCGGCTATGGGAGGTATGCAGGTGTTGACATATGGAAACTTATAACCATGCTTTAGAGTCTTTAAACCAAGCTAGTAAGCTGGTAAGTTTCCAGCTGTTTCTCCAGGTAGTACCACCCTATCCATTGGGGCATTGCATTGTAGGGTTACCTGGCCAGAATGGGAAGAATCTCACCCTGATTTGGACAGAATGATTTGGACAGGTTGGGTGATTGGGCAGAAGCATCCTCAGAGTCCACATCACGGAAGACCTCTCCTGGTCCCTCAATACCTCCTCTCTGGTGAAGAAGGCCCAGCAGCGCCTATATTTCCTAAGGAGGCTGAAGGGATGTAACCTGTCACCCCTGATCCTCTCTAACTTTTATCGCTGCACAATAGAGAGCATCCTGACAAACTGTATCACAGTATGGTATGGCAGCTGTAGCTACTATGACCGGAAAGCCCTGCAGTGGGTAGTCAAAACTGCCCAACGCATTACCGGCACCCGGCTACCGACCATAGAGCACATATACCAGAAACGCTGTTTACGGAGGTCACGGTCCATCATCAAAGACCCTACCCACCCCAGCCACAGTCTGTTCGCCCTCCTGCCATCTGGGAGACGCTACAGATGCATTCGCACCCGTACGACCAGATTTAGGAACAGCTTCTTTCCCAGGGCTGTCATCCTACTGAACTCCACAAATGAACTCTAAAGCCTGCACATCTGCCAATGCACTTTATTATGGTTATGTTTATGTTAATGTATTACAAGCCAAATGTACGTTGAATGTTTAAATGTCTTAATCTAAATGTACACTCTCGGGAGCCGCAAGCCTACATTTTGTTGTACTGCACTTGTGCACTAACAATGACAATAAAAGTTGATTTGATTTCATTTGAGATGCAATATAACGTGGATAAATATGAGGTTATCCACTTTGGTGTCAAAAACAGGAAGGCAGATTATTATCTGAATGGTAATAGATTGGGAGAAGGGGAAGTGAAACGAGACCTGGGTGTCATTGTGCACCAGTCGCTGAAGGTAAGCACGCAGGTGCAGCAGGTGGTTAAGAAGGCAAATGGTATGTTGGCCTTCATAGCGAGAGGGTTTGAGTACAAGAACAAGGATGTCTTGCTGCAGTTGTACAGGGCCTTGGTGAGACCACGCCTTGAGTATTGTGTGCAGTTTTGGTCGCCTTATCTGAGGAAGGATATTCTTGCCATGGAAGGTGTAGTGTATGTACCTTTAAGAGGCACTATGTTTTTGAAGCCCTTGTATACTGTAGTACCAGTAGTGACCACTCGGGTATATAAGCCTGTGTAGCGTCTTGTGTTGTTAGTTCACCTCCAGACTTTGTTCAGTAAACACTTGTTAAATCAACTCCTGCATTCCGTGTCTCCATTAACACACGGATCTAACAGTGGCGACGAGTTAGAAACGAACTTACCTGCAATTCGGCAGCACCTCAAGGGGATCGATTCCTCAGACGAAGGTCGAAGCAAGAAAAAAAAAATAACTTGAAGAAACTCGAAAACGAGGGCCAGGCTTGGTCTCCAGTCTCTGGTTTCCCCAGCTAAATGGGCTGGTGGCAGGTAGTGCACTGATCCTTCCTTGAAACTGATAAAATTCTGGCAGGACTGGACAGACTAGATGCAGGGAGGATGTTCCCGATGGTCGGGGAATCCAGAACCAGGGGTCACAGTCTAAGGATAAGGGGTAGGCCTTTTAGGACAGAAATGAGGAGGAATTTCTTCACCCAGAGAGTGGTGAACCTGTGGAATTCTCTACCACAGAAGGCAGTAGAGGCCAATTCATTAAATATATTCAAGAAGGAGTTGGATATATTTCTTAAGGCTAAAGGGATCAAGGGGTATGGGGAGAAAGCAGGGACCGGGTACTGAACTTGGATGATCAGCCATGATCGCATTGAATGGCGAAGCAGGCTAGAGGGGCCGAATGGCCTACTCCTGCTCCTATCTTCTATGTTTCTATGCCTATGCCACTGGTCCTGCTGACGCTCGTGTGGCCTCCCTGCACTTTTGTGGCACTGGCCTCCCCTCCACCTGCAAACATCTTCTTCAGCCTCTTCTCTTCCTGACCTCCATGCCTTGCTTCCCACCATGCACTCATTGGGCTTAAGCCACCTGCACACCCATCACAATTTGTTCATAACACCCCTATTATAAAAGAGCAGGTGCTATGACTCACCATGAGCAATGCCACAGGAAATCGACTTGCATATATAAAAAAAATTATGCCATTCCCATTTTCAGAACACTTCCATACCCACTGCAGAAACTTGCCCCACCCCTGACAGTTTTGACCTTGTGATTCCAGGGATTCCCAGGTGTCGGTGAGGATGTTACACTTTTTCAAGGAGGCTTTGAGGGTGTCCTTGAAGCATTTCCTCTGCCCACCTGGGGCTCTCTTGCCATGCCGGAGCTTCAAGTAGAGCGCTTGTTTTGGGAGTCTCGTATCGGGCATGCGGACAATGTGACCCATCCATCGGAGCTGATTGAGCGTGGTCAAAGCTTCGATGCTGGGGATGTTGGCCTGAGCAAGAATATGAACTAAATGGTACAATTTAAAGGGGGATGCAGGAAGAGCGAGACCTGGGGGTGTATGTACACAAATCTTTGAAGATGGCAAAGCAAAATGAGAAGTCTGTTTTAATTTTAAAAAAGCATATGGGATCCTTGGCTTTATTAATAGATGCTTCGAGTACAAAAGCAAAGAAATTATTCTAAACCTTTATACAACACTGGCTAGGCCTCAGCTGGAGCATTGTGTTCAATTCTGGGCACCACACTTAAGGAAGGATGTGAAGGCCTTGGAGAGAGTACAGAAGAGATTTACTAGAATGGCACCAGGAGTGAGGCACTTCAGTTTTATTGAGAGACTGGAGAAGCTGGGCTTGTTCTCCTTAGAGCAGAGAAGGTTAACAGGAGATTTGATAAAGGTGTTCAAAATTATGAAGGATTTTGATCGAGTAAATAAGGAGAAACTGTTTCCAGTGGCAGAAGGGTCGGTAACCAGAGGACACAGATTTAAGATGATGGGCAAAAGAACCAGAGGTGACATGAGGAAACATTTACTTACGCAGCAACTTGTTGTGGTCTGGAATGCACTGCCTGAAAGGGTGGTGGAAGCAGATTTAAGGGTAACTTTCAAAGGAGAATTGGATAAATACTTGAAGGGAAAAAAATTACAGGGCTATGGGGAAAGAGCAGTGGACTGGGATGAATTGGACAGCTCTACTGAAGAGCTGGCACAGGCACGATGGGCCAACTGGCCTCCTCCTGTGCTGTGTTATTCTATGATTCTGTGAACTCTAGTCGTTAATCTAAGTCAGACAGAATGAACAAGTTATAGCAGCAAGGAGCTGATATGGCAACAATATTAACCGCTTGGCAGTTGTCATGATGCTGCTGTCTGGAAAATAAAACTCCTTCAGAATCCTGTATGCTGTCACAATTTCAGTGGAGGGTGCTGTGAATATAATCGCTTGCCTTCGTAATGTGTAATAAACCTGCACAGGCTGTATTTTATTAATCCGTTGTTGTGCTGTCATAGGAAGGGTCTATATTGATCAACATGCTTCACTATGGCAGCATTGATTAAGAGATGTACTTCAACATGGCAAATCGGCTGATGCCTGCTATGTCGCCAGTTAGTGTCTGAAAGGTACCTGTTGCTTGGAAGGCACTGTCAGCTGTCATCTCGGCATGGTATTGTTATTTGCTGTTGGAAGTTGTAGGTCTTTAACCAGATCACAGCAGCTTTCTTCTTAAGCCTACTTTGATCAATATTGCAAATTTGTGTCATAAGTACAGAATTTCTGCTTTTAGAAATGAAAGATCAACTATGGGGCTGAATTTGCGGTCGGATGCTTCCTGCGAACGGATGCCTCCGACCAGCAAAAAAATCTACGAACTTACCTGATGGTCCCGGAGGTTCGGACAATTGCGCTCCTGGGCTGTAGTGTCCGAGTATAAATAATACACGGACTGCAGGAGAACAATAATAACAGGTATTTACTGAACAGAGGGTAACTTAAGACTGAAATACAGAAGCCTGCTATGGTTTTATATACAGGGGTGGTCACTGCCGGTACTGCAGTTTAGAATCAGTTCTTCCCTTAAAGGTACATACACAACAATTCCTCCCCTTTTAGATAAACAGTACATAACATTCATTTAACAACTAAATAATAACTAATTACAATTACAAATTTCTCTGTACTATATACATCAACTGAAATAATCATTTATAAGTTCAGTCTTTGAGGAGGCTTCCTGATCCTGACTGGATAGCGCCTTGCTCAAGTATCCTGTTCTTGCGGCGGAGTTGATTGTGGCTCATTGTCATTGGTTGATTCGTCAGCTTCCAATACCACTGCTTCTGAGGTAGACGCAATCTGTACTTCGGGTTGATTACCAGGTGCACCTGCTCGTGGTATGGGTTTGGCTTGTTCCTGTGGCTCTAGAATCTGGTCAGCATGGCGTCTCACGATGCTCTCTCCAACGTCCACTGTGTACATTAGTGGTCCCTGCTGTGTGCATATCGTTGCTGGCTGCCATTTTTCTGTTCGGTAGTCGCGGGCCAAGACTGGTTGCCCTATCTTGAAGCTCCTGGTTGGCTTCTCATTTATGTGCTGGAATTGCTTATCCTCAACATCTCTTATGTTTGGTTTGAGCAAATCCAGGCGACATCTTAGCCTTCGGTTGAAGAACATTATGACTGGAGCTTGGTTGGTCACTGCATGTGTCGCATTCCGGTAAGCAAACAAGAAGTTATCCACCTTGTGTTGTAGTGGTATGTCGTCATTATACATTGCCTTTATTGCCTTTTTAAAGGTCTGAACAAACCTCTCAGCCAATCCATTTGTGGCTGTATGATATGGGGCAGATGTGTAATGTTTCACCCCATTATTCCTCAGAAACCTCCGGAAATCCTCTGACAAAAACTGTGGCCCATTGTCGGAGCAAATCTGTTCTGGCAAGCCATTCCTGGGGAAGATGGTCCGTAGGACTGCAATAGTTTTCTCCGTGGTGGTGGAGGACATTTTGATGACCTCTGGCCATTTCGAATGGGCGTCCACAGCGATTAGGAACATTGAGTCCATAAATGGACCAGCAAAATCAATGTGTACCTGTTGCCATGGAGATGAGGGCCACTCCCATGGATGTAGCGGGGCCTGTGGTGGAGCGTTTTGGACCTTCTGGCATCCTGTGCATCTCTTGGTCATATCCTCGATTTCTTTATCGATTCCCGGCCACCACACAAACGCCCTGGCTAGGCTCTTCATTTTTACCCCTCCCAAATGACCCTCATGAAGCTCATTGAGCACTCTATCTCTCAACTTGGGTGGAATTACCACTCGGGATCCACACATCAAGGTCCCCCGGCACACTGACAGCTGTTCTCTCCTTGGCGAGAATGCTGGCAACAGTGAGTCGCCATGTGCTGGCCATCCCTTCACCGTCAAATCATAGACCCGAGAGAGTGTCGGGTCATTTCAGGTTTCCTTCTCTATACTTGAGTTTGTAACAGGTAGACATTCGACTATGGTCGCATGGAATATCTCAACAGGGTCCACTGCAGCTGCTTCCTCTACCGTAGGCAACGGTAGGCGCGACAGCCCATCAGCGTTTCCATGCTGTTTCGTACCCTTGTACTCTATGTCATACTGATGTGCCCCCAGAAAAAGTGACCATCTTTGCAGCCATTGCGCCGTCGTCACCGGAACGCCCTTCTTTGGGTTAAAAATGGAGACCAGGGGCTGATGATCAGTCAGTAGGGTGAATTTCTGCCCGTGCAGATAGTGATTGAACTTCTTCACCCCCCACACCAGGCTGAGGGCCTCCCTGTCAATCTGGGCGTAGTTACGCTCGGCTGAGGTTAACGAGCGCGACGCAAAGGCTATTGGCCTCTCTGAACCGTCAAGGAATTCGTGTGACAGCACCGTTCCGATGCCGTAGGGAGACGCATCACATGCTAACCGAATCGGTAGTGTTGGATTGTAGTGGGCCAATACTTCTTTTGAAGTGATTAGGCACTTACATTTCTGAAAGGCACGCTTACACTCATCACTCCATTTCCATGTTACTCCAGTTTGCAGCAGGGCGTTCAGTGGGTGCAGAATTGTAGATAAATTCGGCAAGAACTTATGGTAGTAGTTCACCAACCCGAGGAACGACCTCAGTTGCGACACATTTTCCAGTGCTGGAGCCTTGACTACAGCCTCAATCTTGTCCGGCGACTTATGCAACCCTTCCTCATCAATCATGTGGCGACAATATGAGATTTGTCTCCTGAAGAACTCGCATTTGGGGCGGTTGGCTCGTAGCCCATATCCCTGTAATCTCGTGAGCACCTGCTCCAGGTTGGCAAGGTGTTCACTGTCATTTTCGCCCGTAACCAGGATGTCGTCCAAATAACACTGGGTCCCCGGGATCCCTTGCAGGACTTGTTCCATCGCCCTCTGCCAAATAGCCGGGGCTGATGCTACCCCGAATACCAGTCGATTGTACTGGTAAAGGCCTTTGTGAGTGTTTATCGTGAGGTATTTCCCAGATGCTTCTTCCACCTCCATTTGTAGATACGCTTGGGCCAGATCAATCTTTGTAAAGCATTTCCCTCCAGATAGTGAGGTGAAAATATCTTCTATCCGTGGAAGTGGATATTGTACTGTGTGCAGGACTGGGTTCACAGTTACCTTGAAGTCCCCACAGATGCGAACCTTCTTCGGTTCCCCAGGCGTGCTGCTCAATGATTTCTTCATTACAGGAACGATGGGTGTGGCCCACTCGCTCCAGTCCACCTTGGACAGCACACCCGAACGCTCCAGACTCTCCAGCTCTGCTTCAACGGCTGGGCGGATCGCGTAAGGTACCGGTCTGGCCTTAAATTTTGGGTTTGCGTTACCTTCGATTTTTATCGTTGCCGTTACTCCTTTTAGAGTCCCAAGTCCTTGTTGGAACACCTCTTTCGCGTCAGTTAGAATCTTTGACAGTCGTCCAGGCGTGACGTCATCATCCTTTTTATCAGTCACAGTTAGCGCCTGAATGGAATGCCAATCCAATTGTATTTTTCGGATCCATTCACGTCCCAATAATGGTGGTCCTCCATCTGGTAGTATATATAGATACAATTTCTGTGTTTCCTTGCCGTTGTATTCAACTGGCACCCTTATTTTTCCTCTGGGGTAGACTTTTTGCCCCATGTATCTCTTCAATACAATGGACGTGTCCTTCAAGGGTATGTGTGAGAATAGCCGCTCATAGTCTCGTCGATTCATGACAGTTAGGGCTGATCCTGGGTCCTATTCCATCTTTACTGGGGACCCTGCTATCATGAGGGTGACCCAAATGGTTCAGTGATCCTCCTTTGCGATCACGTTGTGTAACTTTAGACAACTTAGTCTCCTGCTCCCGGAGTCCTTATCACTCTCCTGATCTTCCGAACTACTGTCTGTCAATTTCTTTACTTTCTTGTACTTTTCCTTAGTAGTTCTTGTAGTGTTGGTTTTCTTTCCCGACCTGCAGACTCTTGCTATGTGTCCCATTTTCCCACATTGCCTGCATACTTTGTCCTTAAACCAGCAGTCCTTCTGATCATGGGTTGTTCTGCCGCAGCGATAGCACTTTTCTGCTCCATACGCCATTTCGTTAGCGCTGTATTCCTGTGGTTTCTGTTGTATTTCCGCAGCTCCCCGTGCTGCTGTTTCGTAGGATACTGCCACGCTGAAAGCCTGTTCTAGCGTCAGGTCCTTTTCCGAAAGTAGTCGTTTCTGGGTTCCTTCGCTCTGGAGCCCGCAGACAAACTTATCCCGTAAGGTGTCTGCCAGTCCTGCTCCGAACTGGCAGTGCTTCGATAACTTGCGTAGTTCCGTAAGATAGTCAGCATTGCTCTCATCTTTGTGCTGGTTTCTTTTATGAAACTTGAATCTTTCTGCTATCAGCAGCGGTGTAGGGTTTAGGTGTTCCTGTAAGATATGAACAATCTCCTCAAAACTTTTCTCCATTGGTTTAGCTGGGGTAATTAAATTCCGCAATAGGCCGTACGTTCTCGCGCCCATCAAATTTAATAATACCGACGCCTTCTTTCCATCGGCCACCTCATTTGCCTTGCAGTACACTTCAATTCTTTCCACATACGTGGTCCAGTTTTCTACCTCGTTGTCGAAAGCAGTGATACTGCCACTTTTCGGCATCTTGGGTGATTTAAAATGGCGCCTCCCACGCTTTTTCTTCTTCACCAATGGATTAAAATGGCGCCTCCCGCGCTTTTCCTTCTTCCCCAGTGGAATAAAATGGCGCCTCCCGCGCTTTTCCTTCTTCCCCTTGCTGCCACGCTGCTCCTAGCGTTCTGCAGGGTAATGGCGGCGACCTGCGGCTTCGGCGCGTCTCACTTTTCCTTCCCCTGGTTTTATTTTCGCTATGCTGCCCAGTTCTTGAGCACCGACCGCACCCTCTCTCTCTCTCTTTTCCTCCCGACGACGCTGCACGGCCCCTTTGCAGAGTCGCTCGATCGAGCTCGAGCCCGCCACAGTCCGGAAGGGTCAGCGCACTACCTGCTACCAGCACGATTTGCTGGAACACCTTGACTGGGGAGCCAAGCCCAGCTCTCCACAGCCTCTCCTGCAACTCTCCGAACTCCGATGGATCCTTGGGCGGTTGCCCGCGGTCGACGCCCGTTGTTCTGACTTCGACCTCCAAGAAGCTTCTTCTCAGGGAAAGATCCCCGTGAGGTGATGCAGTACTGCAGGTGAGTTCGAACCAGTTTGTCGCCAATGTAGTGTCCGAGTATAAATAATACACGGACTGCAGGAGAACAATAATAACAGGTATTTACTGAACAGAGGGTACTCTTTTATTTGGACCCAAAAAAAAACCCAATTGGATTGTAAATAAACAAAAGTTCAACTAAAACTTAACAAATCAAATTAAAATTCGGTTTTCCGGGTTGTTAATGCGCTCCAGTCCCCGCGGCGCCCACCGGTCGCGGAAATACTCAAGCGCGCCGGCGGACACCGCGTGCTCCATCTCCAGGGCCACCCAGGCGCGAACATGGCCGCAGAAGAGAGGCAGGCAATCCGGCTGGACGACCCCCACAACCGCCCACTGCCTGGACCAATTGATGGCTCTTTTAGCCAGGCCCAGGAGCAGGCCCACAAGGAGGTCCTCCAACCTGTCTGCTCCCCTCCGCACCGGGTGACCGTAGATCAAGAGCGTGGGACTGAAGTGCAACCAAAAATCAAGGAGCAGCCCCTTCAAGTAGTGAAAGAGGGGCTGCAACCTCTCACACTCCATATAAACGTGAAAGACGGACTCCTCCAGGCCACAAAAAATGCAGGCGGCCTGGGAGTCCGTGAACCTACTTAAAACCTTATTGCACGGGACCGCTCCGTGCAACACCCTCCAGGCCAAGTCCCCGATGGAACAAGGGAGGACTCCCACGTAGAGAGCCCTCCATTGGGGACCTCCGCCACCGCCAGTCGGCAAGACGCCACGCCAAGGCGTGTCCGGACGGTAGACGTAGATGGCAAAGTGGAGAGTGTGCAGGAGCAGCCCATACAGGAAACCCCTCCGTGCGGAATGAAAAGGCACGGAGGGTATTTCCTCGAGACGGCTCAAGTTGTGAGGCGCCGGTTCCCGAGGGGAGTTTCGGGGCCGGGTGCCGATGAGGAATTCCGTCCGAACGGGGGTAAGCTTGGACCGGATCGCCCCACGTGCTCGAGCCGCCTCGATACACCTAGTGGAGTCGGGGCCCAGTGCCACTTTCACCGATTCGATGGCTTCGACCGCGAGCCGGACGTTGGTCTAGGACAGTCGCCGCGCCAGCTCCTCCGGCGCCATCCCACCCGCTCCTCCGCCATCGAGCAGGTCCCCGACTCTGGTCACCTTGCCAGGCACAGCCCTGCCCTCCGCCAGCCGCCCGAACCTGCGTTCATGGAGGTGCGGATTCCTGAGCAGCGGCTCCCGAAGGAGAGCCGCCGCTCCTGACGGGGGAGAGCTCCGCCTGGAAGCGACGTAGTTCCAAACCCATAGCAGTTCCTGGTGGAAGACAGGCAGCTCCCGCAGGCCGGCACACCTGCCGCCCACTTTCGCAAACAGGAGCTGCGTGTCGTAATTGAGGCCGTGCAGCTGGCGGAAGAAAAACGTCGCCTGCGCACACCATCTCGGAGGATTCTCGACGTACAGGTATCTCTGCAGCATCTGAAGATGGAAAGTCGCAGCCTGGGTGCGAAGGCACACCAGCACCTGACCGCCCTCCCTAAGCGGGAGAGACAGAACCGCGGCAGAGACCCAGTGCTTCCTTTTGTCCCAGAAGAAGTCGATGAGCTTCTTCTGCATCTTGGCGACAAACGCAGGGGGAGGGATCAAAGTGACCAACCGGTACCACAACATGGTGGCCACCAGCTGGTTTATGACCAGCGCTCGACCCCTGTAGGACAACACTCGGAGCAGCCCTGTCCAGCATCCTAGGCGAGCGGTGACTTTGGCCTCCAGCTCTTGCCAGTTCGCCGGCCAGGCGTCCTCGGCAGGGCTATGGTAGACTCCCAAATAGAGGAGGTGCGTGGTGCTCCAGGCGAAAGGCCTGAACTCCTCTGGCAGGGAGTCCACCCGCCACTGACCCACCAGGAGTCCGGAACATTTCTCCCAGTTGATCTTGGCGGAGGATGCGTCCGAGTAAATCTGCTGGCATTCCCGCATCCTCCGCAAGTCAGCGGGATCCGTGACCGTGAGGAGCACGTCATCGGCGTAAGCCGAGAGGACCACCTCCACACCCGGCCCTTGCAGAGCCAGTCCCGTCAACCTCTTCCGCAAGAGGCGTAGGAATGGCTCCACGCAAACGGCGTATAACTGACCGGACATGGGGCATCCCTGACGCAACCCCCTCCCGAAGCGAAGGGGCGCTGTCAAGGACCCGTTAACTTTAATCAGACACTCCGCGGCGGCGTACAGAAGTTGGATCCGGGCGACGAAATGCATCCTGAACCCGAATGCGCGCAGAGTCCCGAAGAGATACTCGTGATCCACCCTGTCGAACGCCTTCTCCTGATCCAGGGAAAGGAAGGCGACCGACAGACCAGCCCTCTGGGAATGATGGACCAGGTCCCGGACCAGATGGATGTTATCGTGGATGGTCCGGCCCGGGACCGTGTAGGACTGGTCGGGGTGGATCATGTGGGCCAGCACAGTGCCAAGGCGAGCAGACATGGCCCTGGCAAAGATTTTATAGTCCGTGCTGAGGAGGGAGACCGGGCGCCAGTTCTTAAGGAGGCGGCGATCGCCCTTCTTAGGCAGCAGGACAATGACCGCCCTGCGCCAAGAGAGGGGCATCTCCCCGGTCGCCAAACGTTCCCCCAAGACGTCCCAGAACGCCCTGTGGAACTCCACGGTCAGCCCATCCAGCCCCGGGGACTTTCCCCTAGAGAGCTGGCGGAGGGCACCGGTCAGCTCTGCCAGGCTTAGCGGAGCGTCCAATTTTTCGGCGCCCTCCGGGCTGACCTTCGGCAGGTCCTCCCACAAAACTCTGCGCGCATCCTCGCTGGACGGATCCGGAGAGAACAGAGCCCCGTAGTAGGCGCGGGTCTCCACGCTGATTCCCTCCGGATCCGAGACCAGAGATCCGTCGTCGGCCAGCAGCCCCAAGAGCTGCTTACGGACCCCCCGTCTTTTTTCCAGCGAGTAGAAGGGGGAGCCGCAGTCCAGGTCCCGCAGGAGCTGGATCCGCGACCTCACGTATGCACCTCGGGACCCGACGAGCTGCAGGACCTTCAGCGCGCCCTTCTTCTCTTCGTACACCTTCCGCAGGGCCGGGTCCTTGACGACCTGACCGAGACGGGACTCCAGGTCGAGCACCTCCTTCTCCAACCGCCCGACCCGGGCCTCCCGCCTCTTGGTCGACCCCTTCGCACACTCCTGACAGAAGAGACGGATGTGAGCCTTGCCCACGTCCCACCATAGCCTCAAGGAGGGGAAGCCCCCCTGCTTCCTGCTCCAGTCGGCCCAGAACCGACGAAACGAATCCCGGAACCGCGCGTCCTCCAGCAGCAGGTTGTTAAAATGCCAGTACACGGACCCCCCCGCGCGCGCAGCGGAATGAGCTCCGCCCACACCAGGTGGTAGTCCGTGCACGGCACCGGCCGCATGGAAGCCGCCGGAATGCAGGAGACGTACGCCCGGAAAATGTAGAGGCGGTCGATTCTGGACCTTCCTCCCCCAGACCTCACGCTAGTGAAGGCGCTGGAGTCGGGATGGAGATTTCGCCAGACGTCCACCAAGTCGAAGGACCCGACCAGGTCCCTCAACTTCTCCATTGCCGCCGGGCTTCGCGGGGGACCCTCGCCTCGAGGGTGCAGTTAAAATCCCCCCCCCCGAGGATGACGCACTCGCCCGCGTCGACGGAGCCCAAAAGAGCGGACACTTCTTCGAAGAAGCGCACTTGCTGCGCACCGGTCTGAGGGGCGTACACGTTCACTAGATGGAGCGGCACGCCCCCCAGGCGAACAGTGACCTGGAGCAAGCAGCCCGGCACGTGCTCCTTGACCCCCAAGATCTCCGGCTGAAAATGCGGGGCCAGCAAGATAGCCACCCCGCTGGAATTGTTGGAGAGGTGACTCATGCTGACCCCTCCTTGCCACTCCAGGAGCCATGTGGCTTCGTCTCCCGGAACGGTGTGGGTTTCTGGCAGGAAACACACCGCATACTTCCCGTCCCAAAGGACCGAGAAGTTCTTGAATCTACGGCGCGCCTCCCTGCTGCCGTTGATGTTGAGGCTGGCTATGGTTATCTTCATGTCAGAAGCATAGTGCAACCTCTACCTACACCTAACGGGGGGAGGGAGCGCAGCCGCTGCTCAGCCGCCACTTCCTCAGCAGCCCAGTGAGAAACGTTCTGATCCGACGCAGCTCGAGCGGGTTCACGCTCTCGTCCGCGCCCATGATTTTAACGGCAGCGCGGACGGACACAATGAGCAGCGCCAGCTCCGACCACCTGTCGAGGGCCAGCCGGATCTTATTTTGTCGACCCTGGCATGTGGCCATAAAGTCCCGGAGTTCCCTTACGGGAATGAGGAGAGACTCGGCGAGGGGCACGAGGTCATCCAGCGCCTCGTGGACGGTGGAGTCCAAATCTTCCTCCGTGCCCATCACCGAGTCCCCATCCTCCTCCAGGGGGTCGTCACCAGCGGCCGACCCGTCCGTCGCGCAGTGCGCAGCGAATGGCTCGGCCGCACCAGCCGGTCCCACCTCTGCCCGGAACCCACCCCCAGGATCGGCGGCAGAGGATTCCTCCCTGGGCTCCTCTAGGGGCGCCGGGCCAGAAGACGGCAGCAGTTCGGAGTCCCCCCCCGCCTCAGATGCCAGAACGACCGGAGAAAACGGGGAGAGAACAATTCCCAGCTCCTCCAGTACGTCCGGCACCAGAGACGCAGCCAGGGGGTCATCCTCCTCCCCGCCACCAGCCTCCGACCCAGCGGATGGGGTGTTTTCAATTAAAACCTCCACTGGGACGAGCAGCCCCTGGGAGATGTCTGGGTCGCATTGGGCGAGCTCATTTTCCTCGAGCTCGCCCGACCCAGACCCCAGGCCGCCCGACCCGGCGAGGGGTAACGGCACCGATAAAATGTCAATCACCGCTGCGTGTTGTCCCGCGCCCACCCCCATGGGCAGGGTCCCGTCCCCATCCCCGGGAGGCACGTGCCGGACAGACCCATCTGCCTCAGCCTCCTGAGGGACAGGCGACCCCTGCCAATTGCCGGTGGTAATGACAGTGGGGGTGGGGGGGGCAGTATCTACGGCGGGCGACGACTCCCCCTGCTCGGAGGGACCTTCCTCCTCCCGGTCCTCCTCCTCTTCCAGGGGGTCGCGCCTTCTTTTTAGCACGGAGGGAGCGAGGGAGACCTCCATGTCTGCAGAGGCCTCCTCCTCTGCTCCCTCCGGCGGAGCAGGTTTGTCGGGTTCCTCGGGCCCGAGCCCGGCCGCAGGTATTGGCGTTAACGCTACGGCGGTTGCGGCCACAGGCTCAGGCACGAGGCCCCTCCCACTCGCATCTGCCCCGATTAACTCCGCGAGGAGCGCGGGTGTAAGGGGCGCAAGGGGCAAGGGCTGGCCATCCACGGGGGGACCCACCCTAAGGTGTTTATTTTTCCGCCGCGCCTTCTTTCCGGCCGGACGCGCTCCCTCCCCCCCGCCGGAGGCCTTGGTGGCATCGGCCTCCGACGTCGACCGCGCATCAGACGTTCCCGACGCGCGGGCAGATCCGGGGGGAGGAGCGGCGGCGGCGCCAGCCTTGGCCGCACGAGATGATCCGGCGGCCTTGGAGGCGGGGCAGTTTTTCCGGATGTGCCCCACCTCCTTGCAGGCGCGGCACCGCACACCGTCCGACGTCCAGAAGACGCCATAGGCGGTCCCCTCGTGGTGGATGACGAACGCCCCATCGGTGTCCTCCTCCCGCGCCAGCTGGATAAACAGCTGGCGCCGGAAGGAGAAGACATGGCGAAGGCTGGCTTCCCGGAAGCCGAGCGGGATGGGCGTAATCCCCGACCTCACCTCCCCAAGTCGGCATAAATGGGGGAGGAGGAGCTCACCAGGAACATAGGGCGGGACGTTCGAGATGACAATCCTCTGCGCGGTGGCCTCGAGAGGATCCACCGGCAGGAAGGTCCCGCCCACGGTGAGCCCCTTGGCGACGGCCAGGGACACCGCCCGCTCCGACCCCAGGAAGAACACAGCCTTCCCGTACATTTTTGAGGCAACCCCAGCCATGGCTTTAACGCAGGCCTCAATGGTCATTGTGGGGTGAGTGTAGCTCTTCACCCCAAGCTTTTTTGTCATAAGTTTAAAAGGTGACGGAGCAGCAGAAGCAGCGGGAGCAGCTGTGGCTGTGGCTGCCACTCCCGCATAAGTCCTGGCTGGCCCCGCCACCGGCGAAGATGCAGTTGCCATTCTGGGGTGTTTTCTAAAAAGGGCTACACTCACCCCAAGTCACAGGCCTGAAGGTGTTAATTGTGGCCTCAGGTATTTTTTGGTCCTCAATTGAGCAGAGGGAGCTGTTTAAATTGAAGGCACACCTCTCCCCCTTATTGATTGAAATTGGGAGAGGGGCCTTCTCCCCTCTGCTCAATAGGCAATTAATAAATAAAGATGGAATGAGGTGCCTCAGAGAGAAAGGCAGAGAAAGACAAAGAGAGAGAGAGAGAGGTGGGTGGTGGGAAGGAGGGAGGCCGCAAAGGCAGGGTTGCCACTCAGGATGGTGGGTGGGTGGGTGTCGGCAGGGGTGCACTCTCCGATGAAAAATTAAAGTCTTTGAAGGTGGTCTTCTAGCAGGGGGAGAAGATGTCTTCACCTGGGAAAGCTGGAGATGCCCCAGGCTCAGTCCCACACCAGGTCTTAATGATGTACAATTGGGCTGATCACCTAGGCAGCTCCAGCTATCCCAGGTCAGGCAATAGGAAGGGGTGCTTAATTAGTGGTGTGTATGGCCTAGTGTTTTACAAGAGACACACACACACATGCACACACACACACACCCCCTTGATGATCCGGCCCTTTTTTCTTCTTTTCTCCCCCAACCTAAAATACAAAGTCTTTGGGAGAGTGCACCAAATAACACCCACCTGAACGATGATGTTGTTCTTCCCTCCTTCCAAACAGTTGGTGGTTGTTGGTTGTTTCTCTCCCCTCTCTCCTGGAATGGAGGCCAATTTGGGGAGGCAGTAATGGGAAAGGCCTCTCCCCTGGTTGGTGTTGTTGCTGGCCTCCTCTCTCCTTCTCCTCCCCTGTCCTCTCTCTCCAGACACCTCAGTTGATGTTATAATGGTGGAGTTGGTGGTGGTGGTGGTCCAGCGTTCTCCTCCTCTTCCTGGTCAGGGGACCACCACTTTAGTCCACTCTCCTAGTCTGGCTGCTCCTTCTCCTTCTGCTTGCAGCTGCACAGCCAGCAATGCTGTGAATGAGGTACTGAACAGAAGTTAACTTAAGACTGAAATACAGAAGCCTGCTGTGGCTTTATATACAGGGGTGGTCACTGCCGATACTGCAGTATAGAATCAGTTCTTCTCTTAAAGGTACATACACAACATGGGCCTCTAGGTGTGCCTTTAAAGAGGCCCACATATCCCAGGGGCGCATGCGGTTCACAAACACCCCTGGGATTATGTGGGCCAGCCCAACCAATTAAAGAAGGGGAATCCCCATTCATACTTATGGAGGTTCCGTTTGTGCGGAAACCCCATAAGCATGAATGGGGATGACATAAAATAGATTTAACATAACAAATAAATAAAAAAAATTACGTATTTGAAATTAATTAAAATACAATATAATTAAACATTTAAAACAAAAATGTATTTTTTTGAAAAATAAATGTACATATTTTAAATGGTCTAAAAATAAACTTACCTAATTGTACATGTGTTTTAATGTTTAAATGAAATGCAACATTTTTATTTTTATGTTTTTTAAAACTTTTACACTGGTAAAAGCAGGCCTTACACCTGCTTTTACCAGGTGTAAGAATTTCACGGACATTCACTGGGCAGAAGTTGGGCAAATAGTGCAACACTCTGCCCATGGGTGCCCTTTTCCCGGGGATGCATGCGATTCTTGACAGATTGGAAGTTCCGGGTTTTAGTACGTGTGCTTTGCATGCCTAAACCCAGAACTTGTGCGGCCCCTACGGGCACATGCACACCTCGTACGTACCCATAGGGGCTGCAAATTACGGCCCATTATGTTTTGTTTCTGTGCTACTTGTAATTATGTTTATGTTTATAAGGCACAAGCTAACAATCTAGCCTGAAAAAGATTCAAAGACACTTTTATTCTTAAATCTGGGCTTTCAGAGAGCAGAGTGATCCTAGAAGTCGCCCCCTCCCCTTTGTCTGGGGGTGGTGGTTTTAGATCTTAAACCATGTGGGCAGTTAAAATGCCCTGGGTTACTTACCTGCCAGAAAGCCACCTGGATCCCATTCGGATTCTGATTTTAATGTGTGCTTTTGGACAGACTAAGCTAAGCCGCCCATCTAGAGCCGACAGGGTCCTAATTCACGTATATTAACGTCGGCAGAATGGGCACATTTTCGGGTCTAACTTCTGGGTTGCGTCTACAGAAGAATTTCCAGATCACGGAGTTGAGTAGTACTGTGCTTGTTTTCTGCCAAAATAATGCAAGTGGATTTGTGATTGTTATGTTATAGATGTAAACCAGTGAAGTACGATCAAGTGCTTTAAACAGCATTATTTTGCTTTTTTATCATTTAAATCTTGTATTTTTTCTATTTACAAACAGACCATCTCTTTGGGTGTACTTACATCATCGATAAAGCTTGCATATTTCATTCTAATTCAAGTATTAGCCTTGTCTGAGTGGTAGCACTCTTGCCTCTGTGTCAGAAGGTTCAAGCCCCACTTCGGGGGTGGGGAATTATAATAATGCTGGAATATTCTAATCTGATTCTTCAAACTAAAATCCATTTTTTATAAAGTTACAATCAGAACAAAAACAACTCATCAGATAGTCATTAAACAATTGGTAATTGTTTCATTTTCTCTTCCAGTAACATAGGGATTTCCCCATCCTATATATATTTTAAAAAACGGTTTATTGAACTATGATAGTGAGCAGTAACATATATTAGGGGATTATACCCTTTTGGCATTTTCCTCCCTACAGCATCTGAGAAAGAATCGGGGAACAATCTGGGAAAGCCTCAAGTATTGATTTAATGACTTAGTATGGCAAGGATATGATATGATATGTTGGAATTCCAGCACACTGCACATAGAGTGGTAAAACAGGAGTTCACGTCCATAAGTTCCTGATAGATTAATTCCTGATAGCTACCATACCTCTATGGGGAGTTTCCCATCAGGATTCCAGTGATTCTCCAGCGGGAGGGAGGTATGGTTGGTCACTCTAGACCACAAGAATTCACCTCATCATGATTGAGAAAGATTCATTACTTTGTCCAGACTGTGATATTATTTTATTTGGTCTTTAGAAAAAATAATTTCTAAGTATTTAATGCAGTCTCCTTGCAAACCGTGAGAAAATGGTGAACTGGGCCAAGATATTCCTAGGTTCTAAGTACAAACAGTTTTAACGTAGACCTGTTTATTCTCACACCCTGAGAAGATTGGGGAGAACAATGATCGATAGAAGTTGACCAGATTTTCTCTCTCTTCCAAAAGCAGCATATTTTTGCATAATATACAACCATGTGATTGTAGTATCAAACATAATTCTCCTGATATAAAAACAGAAAATGCTGGAAATATTCAGCAGGTCAGGCAGCATCTGTGGAGAGAGAAACAGAGTTAACGTTTCAGGTCGATGACCCTTCGTCATAATTCTCCTGATGCCTCAATGATTGTAGAGTGCTTCAGCAAGTAGTTCCAATATCTTCAAAAAAACAAAGGAGCCTTGTAAATATCCATGCGTTTATTTGGATTATAGATTTTACTCTTTTATTTAGAACAACTCCGAAATGGTGGTGATGTACATACTAAAATCCACCTTGATTAAAGAGGATCCCAGTCCATTCATTTAGAAGTTTTGAAATTGGTCTATCAATTCTGCTCTGTTATATTCTGTATCAAGGGATTCTGTAGGAGAAAGAAAGAATCAAATGTGCATTTATAAAGTGGTCTTATTGCATCTTAGGACAACCCAAAGTGTTTCATGTTCAATGAATTATTTTTGAAATGCAGTCACTTATTATTAGGAAAACACAGCCATCAGTTTATACACAGCAGGTCCCAAAAATGTACACAAAATATAAATGAGATGAATGTACATTTAATTTGTTTACAAAAGCAAAATACTGCGGATGTTGGAAATCTGAAATAAAAACGGAAAATGCTGGAAATACTCAGCAGGTAAGGCAGCATCTGTGGAGAGAGAAACGGAGTTAACGTTTCAGGTCGATGACCTTTCGTCAGAACTGATTAAAGGTCATCGACCTGAAATGTTAACTCTGTTTCTCTCTCCACAGATGCTGCCTGACCTGCTGAGTATTTCCAGCATTTTCTGTTTTTATTTAATCTCTTTAGTTTATGATATTGGTTATGAGAAGAATGTTGGCCAGGATAACTTATAGGCCCACTAGTTTGACATCAGTAATAGGTAAGATGCTTGAGGGAATCATTAGGGATGCAATATATGAATGCTTGGATAAAGAGGGACATATTAGGGACACCCAACATGGCTTAATAAAAAGGTCATATCTTAATTGTATTTTTTGAAGAAGTTACAGAGTTGGTGGATGAGGGAAGCCCAGTAGACATTGTCTACTTCGACTTCCAAAAAACTTTTGATAAGGTACTACATAAGAGGCTTCTCTATAAGATCAAAGTCTCTGGTGTTAGTGGTAATACATTGAGTTGGATTGAGAACTGGCTAGCAGAACGTAGGCAAAAAGTAGTTATAGATGGATTTGGATCTGTTTGGAGACCGGTCACCAGTGGTCCTGCAGGGATCGGTGTTGGGACCGTTGCTCATTTGCAGATGATACTAAGATCTGTGCGAGTGTTAGGACTGTAGACAATGCTCGTCTGCTTCAGGCGAATCTTAATGTGTTGGGAGATTGGGCTCATGATTGGCAAATGATGTATAACTTGGATAAGTGCAGTGTTATGCATGTGGGCAGGGCAAATGCTCAACATTCTTACACCCTTCAGGGAAAAGCATTAAAGAAGGTGGAGATAGAAAGAGATTTGGGCATTCGAATGCGTAATTCTTTAAAGGTACATGAGCAATGCTGTGAAGTGATAGCTAGAGCAAATAGGGTGTTGGGGTGTATCCATAGGACAACTGAGGAGAAGACGAGGCATACTATTTTTCCTTGTACAAGACCTTGGTTAGGCCTCACTTGGAATACTGAGTCCAGTTTTGGTCGTCTCATATGATGAGTGATATTGAGGCTTTGCAAAGGGTGCAGAGAAGGACCACAAGACTAATTCCCAGTTTAAAGCATCTTCGTTATCGAGCTAGTCTAAAAGAGTTGGGACTCTACACTTTAGTGAAGCATAGACTTAGAGGTGATCTGATCAAGGTTTATAAGATAAAGAAGGGAATAGATTGTGTTCCAGTTGACAGTTTGCTCCAATTAAATAGGTTAGAGAGGACCGGGGGTGGGGGGGTCACAAAATTAAGTTGTACAAGGCTAGATCTAGGTTAGATGTCAGGAGGTGGTTCTTTTCCCAGAGAATAGTGGACCTCTGGAACAGGCTGCCATCTCGTTCGGTGATTCGCTGATTCGCTGAATTCCTTCAAGCGTGAGCTGGACCTGATCTGGCTGGGGCGGAGATCACCTCTTACAGAAGGGAGGTACTACAGGAAATTCAGGGCCAGAGTGAGCTCCTGAACTAGTTTTGATCGCCTAGATGGGTCGGAGAGGAATTTCCCAGATTTGTTTCCCCAAATGGCCTGAGTTTTTACCTGGTTTTTCACCTCTCCCAGGAGATCCCATGGTTTTGGGTGGGGTGGAGTGTATATATTGTGATACACAAGGTATTGCAATTGGGTGGGACAGGTTCGATGAACCAGAGGGTCTTTACCTGTCCGTCATTGTTCGTATGATACCAGAACTGCAGTTGTTTTCCAGACTGATGACATTTTCAAGCCTCCTAGTATTATTTAAATCATACTTGCATTAAAGCATTGTGTTGAATAACAACTGGAATATAAACAAATTATTGTATTGCTTAATTTTTTTTGATTTCTTGAACCATAGGATAGTAAAAGACGATATTTCAAATGTATGGGAAATGTAAAACTTTTAAGGCAACACACCAGATTATAAACTTGGAGATTTTGCCAAAGAAAGATTTTGAGGGCTTGAATCGTGGAGAACCTCACAGGTCACTTTGGGTGAATGTATTAAGTTACTTACCAAAAACATAAGCATATCAAATGCTTATGTTTGACTTGCACCAAACTTGTTATTTGATGTGCCTATTATTTTATTGAGCAGTGTTTGAGACACAGACCTCTGTTCTCTAAGCTTGTCTTCTGTGTTAGAAGCACAAGCAAGCATGTAGATTGTGCACCAAATATTTGTCAACAATTAAATAGATTACTGCTGAATAAATCTTCTGCTTCCCTCATTGAGTGGGACTTTTTTTCTTATTTTGCATTCTACTTCAAAAATTATGTAATTCTTATTTCCATTTTTTCCCTCATCATTTCCTATACTTTAATAAATGTTGGCCCTCCCAAATTAAAGCTCAAAAGAGGTGTTCAAAATGTTCTTCATTAAAATGAATGGTTATTATATTATATTTTCAAGCCTCACTGCACATAGTAATTATACTTGTATGTCATAGGAGCCACTTTGTGCACAAGTTATTTGTATTAACGAACAGAAATTCTTCATATCATAATATTAATAGAATTTCTTTGGGAACACGTTACCCTAGTTACCATGGCAGCAGGAATAAAACGGTTGTGAATGAACTGTTATGGATTCAATGAAAAACTGGCTGAAGTGTAACTAATTGTAATGTAGAAATATTCACTGCAGAGCTTAATAAAAAAAGAGATATCTACACCGGGAACACTCATTTACGACCATTAAACGGACAGTAATGCATCTGGATGACCTGAAGCTGAATACAGTTCAGTTAATGGTTTAATGAAGCTTGTGTCTGCATAATATGTTGTTCACATCACTTTCTCCAGAAGATGTGTTATCGGGATAATAGCGGAATGCTGAAGAGAACCTGCACCACTCTAGATGTCAGTGGACTGAAATGGCTAAAGAATGGAGGGGGTGGCACATCAGACTGCATAATGAAAACAAATTGTATCTGATGTGGAAGATGGCCTGTAAAGTACTTTATTGATAAATGATTTTGCACAGTAGAGTTGTCTTAATTTTGTAATGAATATGGATATTGTAGATGAGCATTCATTAATAATGCATTTTTTCTGTTATGGTAAATAACCAAGTAGTACCAGAGCAAGCCTCAGCCTAGTAATAATTGCAGACTGCCATTTTAGAAAGAATTTTGTAGAGACTGTAAGAGGAGATAGGATGCTATATAAATACAAGTATTTTTACAAGTGGTCACTACACATTTTTTATGCATAAACTTCATTTATAAAATTGCTTCTGGTCTGTATGTTGTGAATTTGCAGCAAATTTCCAATAAACGGCATACAACTCTAATTTTACTTTGAGGAAAATGACAACTTTTTGATGAATTAGCAATGATATTAGGTTGTTACAAGTGTCTAATGAAAGCCTTTAATGTTTTGTTTGGTCAAAAAAATGGTTTATGTGTTGGGCTGCTAATTTAATGTGAATGGAATCCTGTATGACATTGTCGTATAAATATAGCTAAACACTGACATTACACTGATATTTAGAAGCTTTGAGGTTTCAAATAATTTCTTTCTGCTTTCTATTGCCCTACCCTCGCAAAGCAAATTCCAAACTTCAAGTATTAATGTCTACAGGATTTTCCAATCAAATACGTAGCAACATTTTCCTAAATGCAAATTGTATAGCTTATTATGTGGAGAGATTGTATACCATTTGTATCTAATTTTAAAGTCAAATCTTATTGAACTGAATTCTGTGCTTGTGAGGTATTGATGGAAACATGGCCCACAGTCATTAGCAATTCACTTTGCAGCTCTGTAATTTCATGATGCAGTAATGGGGGAGATCCGTGAACACTCAGGTTTATACCAAGCACAGCTATAGGCAGCTCTATAAGAGCCAGAAGATAACATTGATTTGTGGATAACATTACTGCGCACTGTTGAAAACGGTTTACAAGCAAATACCCTATCATTCAGATTAATTAATTAATCAATGGCAATTTCTTGTTTCCGTACAGCTATCTTCTTTCCACCTAGGCATCATATTATAAGCTCAACATTTGGCATTGTAGACCTGTGTAGAATTTCTTCTTTCAGACATTTAGGCCGGAATTTTCCCATTGGCGAGCGTGTGGGTTTGGGGTGGATTGGCAGTAAAAATCGCCGAAATTGCCAGTGCTTCAGGAACACGCCGACTTCTGCATTCAACTCGGGCGTGTTTCCCAGTGCACCACAAATCTGATCAGCGGAAGCAGGTGACCTCATTCAATTAATTATCTGCTTGTTGAAAGACCCTTAAGAAGGTTTTTAACACCAGCTTTTGGCGTTGACTTCAGGAGCACGGGATTCACGCACCTCGGGAACCTCGCTGGTGAAGGGGGGGTGGAAGTTCTGTGGCCACTGTGCAAGGGCATTAATTGAGAGCTGGGAAAAACACACAAATACTCCCGCATTAAACCTGATTACTTGACTAATGGAAAGGCTCTTGCTGACTCCATTTTGTGTAGAGATTTCATTGTCAGCAGTTTGCAGGTAATTTCTGCAACCTTGGAAGCCATTCTCGCCACATTGCTAGTCACTATCACAACATTGAGGGATTGGGCCTCTGATCTCCACTTTACCTGTCATCTATTATATCGGCATGAGTGCCGCTTATAGTCTCTCGCCTTGGACCTCAGAATCAGACCAAGATGAGCCCCACCACCAACAACACTGGCCACAACACCAGCAACCACAACAGCAGCCTTCTTCTCAATGACCTGATGCTCCACAGGAGAGAGGGGGTCACCACATAGCTGCAGCGCACCAGAGGCGATACCCCCAACAAAGGGTATACAGGTAGAGGATGAGCTTCCTGAACATGACTGAGCATCAGTGCTTCAGGAGGCTCAGGCTATCATGCCAGATTGTCGCAGACATTTGTAACTTGCTGGAACAAGACCTGCTGCCCAGAGGACCTGGTGGACTCCCTTTACCAGTGACTGTCAAAGTCACCACCGCCCTCAACTTCTTTGCCTCAGGCTCCTTCCAGGGATCTGCAGCAGACATTTGCAGGATCTCGCAGTCGGCCGCTCACGGATGCATCACAGAAGTCAGCCAATTATGTCAACTTTGCCACTGATGAAACCAGTGTTACTGAGCGGGCACTCGGATTTGAGGCTCTGGCAGGCTTCCCACAAGTGCAGGGCGTCATCAACTGCACACGTGGCCATGAAGGCACCCCCACATCACCCAAGAGTGTTTGTGAACCGGAAAGGCTTCAGCTCCCTCAATGTGCAGCTCGTCTGCAACCATAAAAAGATCATCATGCATGTGTGTGCCAGATTTCCCAGCAGCTGTCATGACTCTTTCATGCTGCGCCAGTCCACCCTCCCTCAGCACTTCACACCTCCAAACAGACTTACCGCTGGCTGCTTGGAGACAAGGGCTATTCACTGAAGACATGGCTCATGACACCCTTGAGGACGCTAAGTACTGAGGCCGAGGAGCGTTATAATGAGAGCCATATGCTCACCAGATTTTTCATAGAGCAAGCAATAGGCATGCTGAAGATGCGCTTCAGATGCCTTGACAGATCTGGAAGAGCTCTGCAGTACGCACCAGCCAGAGTCTCCAGAATCATCGTCGTTTGCTGCGCGCTGCAGAACATAGTGCAGCAGTGAGGATTGGAGCTGCAGGAGGAGCAAGCTGCAGAGTTCACAGCCTCTTCAGAGGAGGAGGAAGAGGAGGAGCAGGTGGAAAGCGAGTAGAAGGAGGTGGAGATGGCACCAGCAGCGGCGCACATTGCTGCCCAGGAGGCCTGGGATGGCCTCATCATGGCCAGATTTACTTAACTTGCTCCAATGCATCCATATGGCGACCATATGCTGTACTAAGTTTCCTCCGTCCGCCACAACACCATAAAGCAACCCTACAATGACCAAGCCATTCCTCTCGCCCAAACCCCCTGTGCTCGAGGTTAAGTAATGTCTCACCATTCACTCCAAGTGACAAAGCCACTTCTAAGGTAGCAGGCAAAAATGGACAAGACCGGAAAGTGGTGCAAAGAAATTCATTTAGCTGTGTCATCAAAATAACGAAAGCTTAACACTAACATTTCATACACCCATGCACTGTGGGAGTACCTTCACCACACGGACTGCAGCGGTTCAAGAAAGCGACTCACCATCACCTTCTCAAGGGCAATTGGGGACGGGCAATAAATGCTGGCCTTGCCAGCGATGCCCACATCCCATGAACGAATAAAAAAAAATGGGCATACCTTTATACATCTACTTTTGTGTCTTTTTCCATCATTTCCATGGAACAGCACATTATCGTCATCACCTGCGACATGGTGGTGCTCATGTTAGAGATGGACTCCTCTTCTCTGCACATTTGCAGACATCACGGCTGCAAAAGCTGCCAGAGCCTCATGCAATTGTTGCTGCCCCTTCAAGATCACCCTCTTTCTCGACAGCCCCGAGACTCAGCATCTGCATGCAGCTTAGCCGAGCTGGGAGCGTCCTGCGCCCTCCAGCGAGGAGTCTCCGCTGCTGTTCCTGTCAACACCATCTGCTCTTGCTCACTTGTGAAATGTGAGACACCAGGTGACAACACTACTCTATCTCGCACAGACCCACCAAGGTGTGCGTCTCTCTGCTGGTGCTGAGTGCGCTTGGGTCTGCTGACCTCAGAGGCTGGAGGTTTCTCTGAGGAGTCGTCTTCCTCCTCCGGCTGGACAGTGGATGGGGGCACTTGATGGACCTGTGGGAGAGTAAAGAGATGAGTTAGATATGCCGTATGAAGAATGGGTAATGTTACCATTATGCACATGATGAAAATTCACTGGCTGCTGACATCAGTCACGATATGAGTGACTGCTGTATGCCATGTGGCTGTATGAGATGTAATTCTGTCACCAGATTGCTGGGATGTTCCCCTCTCTCCATCTCCTACAGCCAGCAGCTCTGCAACTCGCGATTTAGATATGAATGTAGGAGGTCTGTTCAGTAAGTTCGCAGATGACACGAAAATTGGTGGAGTGGTAAATAGCGAGGAGGGAAGCCTCAGGCTACAGGACGATATAGACGGGATGGTTAGATGGGCAGAACAGTGGCAAATGGAATTTAACCCTGAAAAGTGTGAGGTGATGCATTTTAGGAGGACTAACAAGGCAAGGGAATACACAATGAATGGTAGGATCCTAAGAAGGACAGAAGATCAGAGGGACCTTGGTGTGCATGTACATAGATCCCTGAAGGCAGCAGGACAGGTAGATAAGGTGGTTCGAAAGACATATGGGATACTTGCCTTCATTAGCCGAGGCAGAGGATATAAGAGCAGGGAGGTTATGATGGAGCTGTACAAAACGCTAGTTAGGCCACAGCTGGAATACTGTGTGCAGTTCTGGTCGCCACACTATAGGAAGGATGTGATTGCATTGGAGAGGGTGCAGAGGAGATTCACCAGGATGTTACCTGGACTGGAGCGCTTCAGCTATGAGAAGAGACTGGACAGGCTGGGGTTGTTTTCCTTGGAGCAGAGAATGCTGAGGGGGGACCTGATTGAGGTGTACAAAGTTATGAGGGGCATAGATAGGGTAGATAGAAAGGAACTTTCCCCCTTAGTAGAGGGGTCAATAACCAGGGGGCATAGTTTCAAGGTAAGGGGCAGGAGGTTTAGAGGGGATTTGAGGAAAAACTTTTTCACCCAGAGGGTGGTTGGAATCTGGAACTCACTGCCTGAAAGGGTGGTAGAGGCAGGAACCCTCACAACATTCAAGAAGCATTTAGATGAGCACTTGAAAAGCCATAGCATACAAGGCTACGGACCAAGTGCTGGAAAATGGGATTAGAATAGACAGGGCTTGATGGCCGGTGTGGACATGATGGGCCGAAGGGCCTCTTTCTGTGCTGTATAACTCTATCTGTCTCCGGGGCCTCCTCCTGTGCTGGAGTCAGCTGTGTCAATACTGGAGGGCTATCTCCGGTTCTCTTCCTCTCCCTATTGTTTTGGGCCCTTTTCTCCTGCAAGGAGGAAAAGAAGAGAACTTTGAGTGAGAATGATGGAATGAGTGTAAGGAATGGATGGGTTACATCTGTAGAGGGTGGTTATGAGGGAGTGGGGTGCCAATGCCAAATGGCCTCCTTCTGTGGTGTTACTTGCTATGATTGCATTAGGATGAGGGAGAGTGTCAGGGGTGGTTAGTCAGAAGGGGATGTGAGTATGTACATAAAGAGAGAGTGATGGGTGGACCTGGAAGGTATGTTGGTGTGAGGAATGGTGTGCAGGAGTAGGCTTGGGAAGGCAGAGTGATGGGGATATGGTGACAGATACTTCAGGATAACGGTGAGTGTGGCATTGCACTCACCTTTCCTGACCTCATGAGATAATTGAATCATTTCCTGCACTGGATCCACGTCCTCCTAACAACGTCCCTGCTGCTGACCTCTGCTATCTCCAACCAGGCCCTTTTGGAATCTTTGGGAGGTCTCTTGTGCCTATCTTAAGAGAACAGGACCTCCCTGCGTGCTCTCACTGCCTCCACCAGAATATGCAGAGATGTGTCACTGAATCTGGGTGCAGCCTCTGCCTTTGTGTTTCCATCTTTTAACGTTTGGGACAGTACTCAGACGTTTGTAATTGAACTTGCACACTCCTTTAGCAACCTTCAAACGAGTTGTGTGCAAGGCTGCATTAAATATGGGCACTGGAAATGAGTCATCGATGACATCATCAGACCTGCTCCATTTAATTTGGCCGGGAAATGCGCATGACTGCTTTAAGTGGGCCCATTAAGTTAAAGTCGCACTGAACAACGCGCTGAGCAAAACATCGCGCTTGCAGCCCGCATGCACCCGACCCGACTCCAAGGTATACTTGGAAGTATAGTGAACAGTGAGGAGGATATTGATAGACTTCAAGACAACATAGACAGGCTGGTGGAATGGGCGGACACGTGGCAGATGAAATTTTACACAGAAAAGTGCAAAGTGATACATTTTGGTAGGCAGAATGAGAAGAGGCAATATAAACTAAAGGGTACAATTCTAAAGTGGGTGCATGAAGAGAGAGACCTGGGGGTATATGTGCACAAATCATTGTGAAGGGATAATTATTAGTCCTAGCCCCTTTAGGGCTACCCCGGATCAGGCGTATTTCTCAGATGTTCACTTTCAACTAAAGTTTGAGGTAGCCAAATCCTAAAGACGCTTAATTGGGTCTAAAGGTCCGGACTATCCCTAAAGGAAAGGAACAACCAGAAAATGTTTCCGTCCTCCAGATAGCACTTTTAATAAGTTTAGCTAGATTGTAACATTCCGGATATTATGAGGGTCTGGAAAACTCCTCCAGAATTCTGCAACTTCTCACCAAAGAGTGTACAGAGATTGAGTTCGCAAGTTTGATACACGAGTCTTGAATTCTGCAACTTCTCACCAAAGAATGTACAGAGATTGAGTTCGCGAGTTTGATACACGAGTCTTATGTGAGACAATTCTAAAAATATATAAATTTATTGAAGAACCAACAAGTAATTTACAGTTGGTGAGTCAATCGCAACATAAACAGTTCCAAAAAGAGAAAGCTTACAATCTTATCAGAGAACCTTACTTTCAAATCTTAACTTCACTACAGTATTTTGTTCTTAGTGTTCTACAGGATATCCACCAAAATCAAATACCTTTGATCCCCGAGGCACAAAGAGTTGGAGACTTACAGAGCCGCCTCTGAAGCCGAGAATCGCTTTGCCCGATTAAAGCGAGTCTACTACCCCATTTGAGAGTTCAATATTTATACCCTTTTCCAGTGATATTTCCTTTAAGGTTTTCTGCTGATGTAAGCTAATTATCTCGTCATTTTTCTGCTGACCCCTGCAATTCTTACAGTCACCTCAGCTGGTAGCATTATAGAATTATGTCTCCTCTCTAGGTGTTCTAAGTTTACCATAAAAAACGGTGTGACAGCAGGTGTGTTTTTTTACTTGATGTCATTTTTACGAAGGCAAATGTTTGTGCTTCTTTACGAGGTGTAAATTAGAACACCTTATCCAGGGTGAACCATTGTTTCATTCCGAAAAGTTCAGCCTGTCGGAGCCCTTAACCTTCTGTTTCAATAAGGTTATTTATTCAGGGTCAACAACTACCTTATCTCACTAGCCAGAATGCTTTCACAGCTATTTCATAGTGAGATTTCTTGATTTCCAAACCCAGTTTGTCATGTTTTAATAAGGCCAGAATTTTTTCATACGATAGTGTATTTTTCTGAATAGGTTTTATGGCTTTTTCCTTCACAGTTGCAGGTGGCAGGGCAGGTTGAGAAAGCGGTTAAAAAAGCATACGGGATCCTGGGCTTCCTAAACAGAGGCAAAGAGTACAAAAGCAAGGAAGTTATGATGAGCCTTTATAAAACACTGGTTTGGCCTCAACTAGAGTATTGTGTCTAATTCTGGACACCGCACTTTAGGAAGGATGTGAAGGTCTTAGAGAGTATGCAGAAAAGATTTGCAAGAATGGTTCCAGGGATGAGGGACTTCAGTTATGTGGATAGACTGGAGAAGCTGAACCATTTCAGAAGAATGGAAAATCTCTTTAACAACATATTTTGTTTCTTCACATCTGATGTTTGAGACTGATGAATTAGATATTAAACATGTATTTCTTCATAGTCCAGACTCTGCTATACTCAAGATAAATATAAATGAGGAAGGCCTTTCAGCTCCTCTTAACACATCCATTAAAAAAATCCTACAATACCCACATCACAGAATCCAACTGTCTCCTCAATCACTCCAAAGTTTTAGCCTTCGCCACCCTACTAAAAAGTCCATTTCATGTGCTGATCCTTGTGTGGAAAAGATACATTTTCCTGAATTTGCTTTTTATCAGTACCTGCCTCTATTGCTTTTTTAACCAAGGACCAATATCGCGTGGTCATCAGTTTAGGCATGGCAGTCATTGCCTCTGATTTCCAGGCCAGTGTCTACAGTGGAGTGTGAATGAGACATGAGGGAAAGATCTTTCTCCGTAAGAAGAAGGGATCTTCCTCTCACCAGTAAAGTTCCTGCTCTAACCATACAACTACAAGGAATGATTTTTAACCTAAAGGAACATTTCTCTATGTGCTATGTAAATGCAGGTTATTGAATTCTCCACACAAGTAGAACACTGCTGAATTGTCAAATGACCCATGTCACAGAAATCTATGAGCAGTGCAAAATAACTGAGCCAATTTTGCCAAAGACAGAAGGCATTTGAAGATCGAACAAAAGTAGTTTAAAAAAAAAACACAAGGGCATGAGGCATAAAAGCGGCTGACAAACTGTCTGATGAAATCATTGAATAACTGCATGAAAAGTAGCTCCTGGGACCCAGACCATTATAAATTCATTATGTTTGGCCTGTCGTGAAAACTTCAGAATGAGAAGAGCTGCAATCTAAAATGGGGAGATATCAACCTTCCAAATGGAGACAAGTGGGCAGGAATGCATTATGGTTTGTTCAAGATGCTAAACACAAAAAGGAAGGTAAAAATATTTAGGATGTGAACTTGGCCCAGAAATTCGGGTCTCCACAGGTGAGTACGCATGGGGTACTCACCCGTAAGCCCAATGGAAGTGCCAGTTTCCTGCATGCACTGCGCATGCGCGGCAAACCGGCACTTCCGATCCCCTGAACGAAGGGGTTCAGAAGTCGAACGCGTGCGCGGGAGAGGCTGCGCATGCGCATTGAACTTCGTTTTTTTTTTACAGATTTTCCCGGGAAGGTAAGTCTTCAGAAGTTAGATGTGTAAAAAGCAGTCGCAAGGCCTGCTTTTTACAAGGTAAGTGGTGAATTAATTAAAATTAAAACATTTTTTCCACAGGTTTATTATTTTTAAATACTTTAAAGCAAGGTAAGTTTATTTTTAGCCCCGTTAGAAAATAAAATTATTTTTTTCAATAATTTAAATTATTGTTTAAAATAGTTATTTCATGTAATTTATAGTTTATTTTTAAAATGTGTTGTTTTTAAAAAATTTATTTGAAGATTTTGTGCTGTTTTGGGGCCGTAGTATTTATAAGTCTTGACAGCTCTTCCTGTCAATCTTATGAATGGAGCATTCCCTGCTCCGATTGGCTCCCCATGGCCCACGTGATCCCAGGGGACGCATCGAACTAACTGCGCCCCTGGGATACACAAGCACTGCGCGCCGGCAGTTGGAGCAGGCCCAGGATCGGAATTCCACGGGGGCCCACAGCTCAACGGCCGGCGCACAAGATAAGTGCAGAGCGGGGGCTTGCACCCGCGGGAAGCCCCCAACCCGAATTTCTGGGCCATTAAGATTTACTTTCCAAAACTGGTCTAGGAATTGGCCTGATCGCCAGTCATATCGTTAATACTGTCAGCAGTGGCTATTAACAGGAAGGCAAGCTACCAAACACTGTGAGCTATATTTTAGAATTCAATTATCACTGAAGGCTCTATTAACGAAGAATATTAGTCTTGATCCTTGTTTGGAACTGTTATGTTCTCTGATTACCCGATCTCAGGATTATATTGTGTATCAAGTATTGATCAGAACACACATTGAGACCATTGTTGTTTTTAATGAGGTTCATTACAGTTTTGTCTCCTACAGCTGAGAGTAGAGCACAAAAACCAGATGAGAAAAATATACCAGTAAAACAAAAGCCTCTGTAGATGTTTACACTCTGCCATTTAGTCTCCTGTTCTTTGATCATTGGTATGAAATTATTTTATTTCCTACGTTGGCCTGGATTTTGCAGTGGTAATGATGGCGAAACTGTCAGTGTTCTTCGTCATTACCCCTCTGAAACCGACAGCAAGTTCTGGAGATAGCGCATGCGCACATAAACATGGAAATGCAGAAGTTGCTGTCAGTGATTCTACACTTCTCCATAGGATGCGCTGTTGAACTCCCCAGAGCCGGCAAATTTTGAGAAGTCACTGAACTGACGAGAACTTAAGCTTTTATCCTGTACCATCGTTGTTAAAAATCCCCCCAAAAAGTTAAGCCTTGTTGAATGAGGTGTAACTGGGTTTTAATGGCGTACTGATTCATAATTACTGCGGAACAACTGTTCTGGCCCTGAAAAACGAATCTTATATTTGTGGAATGTCAAATATTAAAAATTCCATGGTATTAATATCAAATAATTGATTTTTTAAATTTTGTTTGATATTTCTGCTTCTACTTTAATCCCATGTGTATGTCCCAATCTTTATTTTGCTCTCTATAATGTGTGAAAAGTGAAGGAAAATCAGTGCATTTTACTTCCTGGTTTGCTGTCTGTGAGAATTCTTTAGTTTGATTGGCTGCTTAGCCAGCTTGATGACATTAATGTTGCTGGGCACTGGAGATCCCCTAGACTTGACACCAGCATGAAATTAATGTCAGGATCACTGAGATTGACATCACAGAGATCGCTAAATCTTTGTGGGCAGCTTTCTTCAAGGTCAGTAGCAAGTGCCATCGCTTCGCTGCTGACTGCAAATTCTGGGTCATTAATCTTCCAATGTCATATACAGAGGATGTCCAGGCTCCTCTGAACCTGTTCCCAGATATCTGCCAATGCCACTCTGAATCTCGTCTGCATAAAACCAACAAGCTGCAAATCCAAGTTGGGCATTCAGATTCAGCTCACTGGTCGGGGCTTGAGGAAAATGGGCTGGCTCCAACACCGAGCCAGCCTGCTCTGTTTCTGGCAGGTTTCCTGGACACTTGGATGTCACCAGCTTCCAATTTGGCAGCTGGCTCACTTCTGGGGGAGATTGCCACACAAAATTGGTTTCCAATGCTAATTTTTCACCAAATAAATGGGTGCCGGAAACCAGCTGGAGTTAAAATTCGCCACCCCAGTAAGAATGCACACGGGTTTTACTTCTTCTGAGCTCCACCTACCCTGCATGACCTCTAGCTCATTCTGCACTCTGCTGCCTGCAACCTATTCCTTATTTAAAAGCTCTCAGCTATTACCAATATCCTCAATAACCTCCATTGGCACTCATCCCCTGTGATATTGATTTCAGAATCCTTCCTCTTGTGAACAAATCCCTCCATAGTCCTTGCCCTACACTGCCTACAGCCTTTTCCATGCTTAAATGCCAGCTCGCATCCCCTGCTCCTCTAATGCTGGCAACCATCTATGGCATAGCCTTCAGCCATCAAGCCCCTACATTCTCCTACACCTGTCCTCCTTGCTACATCTCTGCCCCTTCAAAAGGCTCTCAAAATCTATCTCTTCAAACATGTCATCTGTCACCTCCCTAACTCTCCTCTTAACTCCGGATTCGTGCAAATGTTTTCCCCAACCTCCTTTTGAGAAACACCTTGGGTTGCTTTACTACTTTAACAATGCTACACAAATCGGTTTTACCTAATCAGTACATTTAAAAAAAAAAAAATGGTTTTACACATTATTTATCTGTTTTTCTGTGCCTTGATTATGGAGATGAGAGTCAAATTTAAAAAATTGACTTTGATTGGCAGAAATTAGGCTTAAGGGCCATTTTTCCAGCCAATGAGAGCCAGGAATCTAACAACTAAAGATGAAACCAAGTCAGTCTTTTGAAGCTGCTTACTTGGGTCATATTGAGAAGCGTTAAAGCCTGACAAGTTATTTCATTGGTGGCCCATGCAACAGGGTCACGCTGAACAAGACAACGCATCTGATATAGATGGGGGTAAAATTAAAATAATTATAATTTGTAGTTGTAAAACTATTTGTTTTAATTAATTTATTTTACCTTGGACTGAGAGCAGGCAAGCATCTAATTCCACGCTAAAATTGGCTGCATGGAGATGTGTGTTCTGAGCAGAGTCACTGCAGCAAGTCTCCCTCCCCTAGCTATGGTGAAGCATCTGAAGTTGCAACACATCCATACAGTGACACTGCTGATATATTGTCACATGAAGAATTACAGGTGTGAGTTGAGGTATGGGGTGCTGGAGTCTTGAGGTTGTGAACTGCATTACAAAAAATTATGTTTACTCTTTATTTATTGTTCATCTCAGTTGTGATGATATTGAAATAACTGGCTGAAAGGACTTAATGAACCCAATAATATTAAGAAGCTGAATTAATACATGCTGATGAAGTAACATTATTGACCGTGCACCCTGGATTAATAACTGATGTTGATTCAGCTTCGTTATACTTTAAGTCTGGGCCACACAAAATGGAGCACTGATTCAGGCATCGCATTGGTGACTGATGTATATAATGCACCTTTGCAGCTCTTGATTTGATTGCTACTGGATGAAGTAATGACAGAGCAGTATCATGACAAAGACAACAAGTTGCATTTATATAGCACAATATAGAAAAAGGTCCCAAGGCGCTTCACGGAGGTGTATTCAAAAATAAATGGATGCCCAGCCAAGGAAGGAAATGTTATCAGGGGGAGGTGAGTTTTATGGAAGATCTTAAAGGAGGATAGGGTGAGGGGTTTATGGAAAAAGTTCCAGGGCATGGGGCCTAGATGGCTGAAGGAGCTGCACAAGAGGTCAGGGTCAGAGGAACAGAGAGTTTGGGCGGGGTTGTAGAACTGGAGAAGGTTATCAGGATAGGGAAGAGTGAGGTCATGGAGGGATTTAAGCACAAGGATTAGGACATTATGGGGCCATAAGACAATGTAGGTCAGCAAGGACAGAGATGATGGTTGAGCGGGACTTGTTATGGGATGGATACGAGCAGCAGAGTTTTGGATGATCTGATGTTTACAGAGTTTCAACGAAGTCACAAGCTAAGCTAGCACAACCCTGATTTAAGGTTTTTTTTTCCTCATACAATTTGCAAGTTATCAGTAGAACAGTATGTTAATGGTGTGGAAACTAATCCAGTGGGTGCTAAGTATAAATATGGTGGTTTGGATCAGACTGCACACTTTGGTTGTTATTTTTCCCAAGTGTACAGTTAGTTGTACCAATTAAATCTGATACATTAAGCGAGAATATGTGAATACCTGAAAACTCTTTTGGGACTGACATGGAAGTGTGCAGTATTATAATCAGCATGCCATTGCAATCTGGGAAAGAGTTCCAGGAAGGTAGTTTTAAAATCTTCTAGATTGTATGACATTTTGTATTTTGAGACATAGGGCAGGATATTCATTGAGCCATGGAGGCGGGATTGGAGGCGTGTGGGGGGTAAAAATCGCAAAAACTGGCATGCGGGACCCCCCACCCCCTGCCTGGTTCCCGACTCCGAGCAATTTTAACTCAGTCGTGTCTGATGGTCCTGACTCCGTCCCGCATCCAACAGACGGGACTGGTCGTTAAGGCCCTTAACAAGTACTAAATGGCCTCTATAATCCTATTTTAAAAGGCCCTTGCGATTTTAACCCTTTTCCCACGTGAAACATGCCTGGTGGGAAACACGATGGTGAAACCTGGCGGGAGCACTATTGAATTGCTGACTATCAACTGCAGGTCAACCATTAAAGAGGAGATTTGATCAGCCATGATTTGCAGGTGGCAGGACTTAGTGGTCTCAGGTCTGGGGCAAATTTTAGAAGGCTTAACCACACCTGTGGAAGGTTGGAGCCTGACACCCATCTCCAGTGTGATCTCCTGGAAACCCCTCTCGCCACCTTCAGTCAGCGCTTCCTCAACGGAGGCATATACCAGAAGCATGGGAGCCATTTATTTCCTTCCCATCTGGGCATTAGAGGAGCTCGAGCACCAGCCACGGCACCAGCAGAACCAGGAACAACAGCAACAGCAGCAGGAGCGCCAGGCTGCTGCTCACCCACCTGAAGCTGCACAGGCCAGAAGGGGCCAGCACCTGGAAGCCCGTCGGCGCAGGAGATACCCCCCAAACAGGGTCTACAGACACAGGGTCAGCTATCTCAACATGTCTGAGCAGCAGTGCCAAAGGCAGCTCCGACTTTCGCGAGAGGTAGTGACTGACATCTGCGCAATGCTACAACAAGACCTGCTGCCCAGAGGACCAGGTGGACAAGCATTACCAGTGGCCATCAAAGTCACCACTGCACTCAACTTTTTTACCTCAGGCTCATTCTAAGGATCATCAGCGGCATCTCCCAGGCGGCCGCACACACTTGCTTAACGCAGGTAACCGATGCCCTCTTTGCCCTCGCGCACAATCACATCCATTTCACCAAGGATCGAGCAAGTGTCACGGCACGAGCGGTTGGATTAGCTCATCTGGCAGGCTTTCCAAGGGTGCAGGGCGTCGTTGACTGCACACATGTGGCCCTTAAGGCACCCCATCGCAATCCAGGTATTTTTGTCACGCAAGGGCTTCCACTCCCTTAACGTTCAGCTGATGTGTGACCACAAGAAGGAAATTTTGCATGTTTGTGCCAAGTACCCTGGCAGTTGCCATGACTCCTTCATACTGTGCCAGTCTAGTGTGCCTCCACTATTCAGTGCACCAGACCAACTTAATGGATGGCTACTTGGAGACAAGGGCTATCCCCTGAGGACTTGGCTAATGATGCCGTTGAGGAGACCATCCAATGAAGCTGAGGAGAGCTACAACTCCAGCCATATGTCCACCAGAGCCATAATCGAGCAAACCATTGGTTTGCTGAAGATGCGCTTCAGATGCCTGGATAGATCAGGTGGAGCCCTGCAGTACTCAGCAGCCAGGGTCTCCAGAATTGTCGTGGTTTGCTGTGCACTTCACAACATGGCACAGCGCCGTGGCTTGCAGATTCCTGAGGACCAAGTGGCTCCTCACATATCCTCCTCAGATGAGGAGGAGGAGGAGGTGGAGAGCTAAAACGAACATCCTGCAGAGGCCCATCAACCAGCGGCAGCATTACGCGAGAACATTGCTGCCCAGGATGCAAGGAACGCACTCATCCTGGCCAGATTTGCTTAGCCTAATCAATCAAACACTTTTGCCTCACAGCTTCTTACCAGAGCTTTGACATTGGCCAAGAACCAGAGGATTCCTAGCACTCTGACCACCATATTGACAGTTGCAAGTATTCCTAAGCCCTCAATGTGACAAACGCCAGAACTGTAACATTTCTCATCAGAATTTTTATGGACAATAACGAAGTAATGGCATTTTTACAGTAAACACAAAATTGCACCCAAGTGACTACCCTTGTGACGATTTGTGCAGAATTTTCTTCTTATGCGTGCTCCTACGTGGTGCCTCCCCTATGGCTTCTGTAGATGTGGAGGCCCCTTGCTCACTTTGCTGCTGCTCCTGTCTCGACACCTTTGGCGGGCGTCCTCTGGGGTTGCGAGCCTGTGAGGGCTCGTCAACAGTCTGCTGCTCCTGCGGCTGTGCAGGTGTTGAGACACCTATCTCACTTGGGTGTGGACTCCGGTGGGGCTCTGACCGAGGGCTCTGCAGTGGCATGGAAGTGTGAGCGCTTGGAGAGGAGCCCCCACTTCTTTGAGGTCTGCCACCAACCTCCCTCTCATGGGTCAGGTCCCCCTCAGCACCTGCAAGTGGCTGGAGAGCACCTTGCTGCACATCAGGGGGGGCCATGGGGACCCGTATCTGCAATGGCAGTCCTACTCAGAAGGACTTCCATGAAGGTCTGGTTTCACTGTTCAATAGATGCCCATCACTCCTCAAGAGATGTCATTCTATTCTGAACAATGACCATGTTTTCCATACCCTGGCGACTAAGCTCCTCCATGGCCTAAGCCATCCTCTCCTCTACCGTAGCCGTCCTTTCCACAGAGGTAGCCATCCTTTCCATGGTGATGCGTTCATGCGCCAGTGACTCCACAAAAGCTCTGGTCATGTTCGCTATGGACTCCTCCATTCGCTCCACACTTGCAGCGACCCTACAGACAAAACCTACCAGAGACTCCTGCATCTGTGCCTGGAGTTCCATCACCGCTGATCTCATGGATGGACCCAGAGGCAGAGGATCAACATGCTGCTGTGCCGAGCTGGCAGAGTTCTGCGCCCTCCGACTAGGACTCTCCACTGCTGTCCCTGTCTCCACAATCTGCTGATGCTCACTTGTGAGCTGTGATACACCAGGTGACAACACTACTCTATGTCCCGAAGGTCCCACCGAGTTGTGAGTGTCTGTGCTGGTGCTGGGTGCGCAAATTTCTGGTGACGCTGTGCCCTCAGAGGTTGCAGCTTCCTCTGAGGAGTCTGGCTGCTCAGCCTCTTCTTCCTGGCTAGTGGGGACGGATGCTTGTGATGGTCCTGTGGGGGAGTAAAGGAAAGAGTCAAAGATGTGATGCAAAGGCTACATGCACATTGCTTTTTGCAGATGCTCATAAGTCCATCTGTTAGAGCTTCACAATCATTATCAGCGACTCATACAATGTCAAAGAGAGAGATAGGAAACTTTTCTGTCACCAGCTTGCTGTGTTGCATCCGTCTGTCTGTCCCCCACGTGTGCATCATCCTCCATTCCCACTGTTTCCAGTACCGTCTCCTCCCAGGGGGTCAGCTGGGCTATTGAGGCTGTCCCTCCTCCTGTCCTCTCTCGCTCTCTTTTGTTGTGAGCTCTCTTTTCCTGCAATGAGGGAGACAAGTGGAGGTTGAGTGAGAATGAAGAAGTGAGTGTAGAGATTGCATAGCATAGATACTTAGAAGGAGACAAAGATGGAGTGAGGTTGCAAGACCAAGGGCCCTCCCTGTGTGTTGTCAGTTGTGTTCAAAACATTACAGTGATAGGGAGTGTGAGGGCTGCATAGTCGAATAGTTATGTGAATGTGAGTGTTCTGGACTGATGGACATTATGTGACATTCTGGACATTTTTACATGCAATAGCACCCTCTGGTGGCAGTTATTGTGTTAACAGTTTGTAAGCTGGAAAGGTCAACAGTTTGTAAGCTGGAAAGGTCATCTGTTCCTTTCTTCCTGTGATAGGTCATTTGACCACCTTACCTTTCTTCCTGTTGACCCCAGGAAGCAGTTTTGCCAGGAAGAACCTGACTTGAGTAATGGAGAATTTGCTATGAGAGGTTCCATTACAATCCAGTGTAATCTGACTTCATATGTTAGGCCAAGCGCAATATCTTTTCACAAATTTGTTCAAGTAAAAGCTTCAAAACAGCAACCGCTTCAGGAAGAGTTATTTTGAAAGTGTTTAACTTGCTGGATAGCTAGATAGGAGCACGTCTAGCGCGGCCAGTACAGTGAAAAGATAGCAATACGGCTAGCAGTGAAAAGATATCAGTGAAAAGATATCAGTGAAAAGATAGCAATACAGCTAGCTGTGAAGAGCGGAGCAGGAGGAGCCCAGAGTAAGCCTTAACCTCATAGAGCACATCTACCTCACATCAACATGTCAGAAGATAATAGCGAAAATGCTTTGCAGCAAGTAGAAGACCTTAAACAGGCAGACGAAACTGTAGAACATGACAATTGGTCTATAAGCACCAGTTACTACAGGTCGCAAGTTGGCTCACGGTCATCGGGCGGTTCTAGAGTAAGCATAGCCCTCGCCAAAGCACGGGCTAAACTAGTAGCAGCTCAAGCCAGAGCTACGCATACGGACAGTGAAATAGAAATAAAAGTAAGTTAGGCCCGTCTCCAAGCTGGACCCCAAGCAGAACAGGCCCGGCTCCAAGCAGAACAGGCCCGACTCCAAGCTGAATTCCAAGCGGAACAGGCCCGACACCAAGTGGAACGCCAGGCTGAACAGGCCCGTCTCCAAGCCACATTGGAGGCTCTGCAGCAACAAAAAGAGATAGATGCTGCATTAGCGGAGACACAAGTATTCGAGGCAATTTTGGAGGGAGCTGATCCCGAGACAGCTTACAAACCTTTAATTCCCGTTCCGTGGCAGAGTCCATGACAGCGCACCATAGATTACGTGAGCGACCATGCCGACATACAGTTTACAGGAGAAAGGGATGGAGGCCCGCACATCTCTACAGACGCAAACACTTCGTATAACATGCCACAAGTTGCCAACCAAGGTCAAAGCAGACGGCGTGCCTCAAGCCGCAGAGTCTCCGCCAGCAGAACGGAAGACACGGTGCAAAGGAATAGGACGCCGAATAGAGAAAGTCAGAGGCAAATCCCCTCTCGGTCCCTTGAGAACCCCAACCGAGCCCCCAGCCAAGGCAACCCTGGCACAGGTCCCAGCACCTACGACCTCACCAAATACCTTGCACGCACCCAGCTGGTGACTTCGGGGTTAATCAAGTTTGATGACAGGCCAGAGAATTATCGGGCTTGGAAGCCCTGCTTCCATGATGCCATATCGGACTTAGACCTGTCGGCAAGAGAGGAGCTCGGCCTCCTTATCAAATGGCTCGGCCCAGAGTCCGCCGGACAGGCCTGCAGGATAAAAGCGGCCAATGTGGGGCAGCTGCCAGAGGGGTTGAAGAAGGCTTGGGTGAGGCTGGAAGAAAGCTACGGCTCGCCCGAAGCCATTGAAAGGGCTCTCTTTGACAGGTTGGCGAACTTTCCGAGGTTGACGAATAAGGAACCCCAGAAGCTCCGCGACCTTGGAGATCTGCTGTCGGAACTCGAAGCTGCAAAGCAGGATGGCTACCTACCCGGTCTATCGTACTTAGACACTTCCAGAGGGGTAAGTCCCATCATTGAGAAGCTTCCATTTAACCTGCAGGAGAAGTGGATAACGTTTGGATCAAAGTTCAAGCTAAAGCACAACGTGGCGTTCCCACCATTCTCTGCGTTCGTTAAATTCATCCGTAAAGAAGCCAAAGCCAGAAACGACCCCAGCTTCAACTTCTTCTCCTCCCAACCAGCACTTGCCAGAAGAGACAAGTTCGACAGACATGGAAAGACACCAATATCTGTCCACAGAATGCAAGTGTCCTCAACTGAGCACACAAAGATTCAGAAGAAACCTGAGGATATGAGCAAACAATGCCCTATCCACAACAAGCCCCATCCTTTAAAGAAGTGCAGAGGCTTCAGGGAGATGTCCCTGGAAGATCGGAAACAATATCTTAAAGAGAACTCTATATGTTTCAAGTGCTGCTCTTCCACGAGCCATCTTGCCAAGAACTGCAAGGTAGATGCAAAATGCACAGAAGGTGAAAGTGATCGGCACGTTTCAGCACGACACCCAGGCCCAGCTCCTTGGAAGTCAGAGACGCCTCCTCCCGCTTCAGAGCACGGCGGGGAGAGAGAGGGAGCTGCTGGTCCAGAGATTACATCCAGGTGCACTGAGGTGTGTGGAGAAGGAGTGAGCGCAAGAGCATGCTCCAAGATATGCCTCGTTAATGTGTACCCTGTAGGATGGCGCCAAGAATCTGAGAGAAAGCCATCTCAGGTGAGCACGCTCAAGACTTCCATCTTGGAGAATGGTCATCCAAGCTACCTTACCCCATGCAGTAGTCAGATCCGCGTGGTGTTTGACTCCAGTGCACCATATCAGGGAGTCTCTCTCAATGACGTACTCCTCACAGGGCCCGATCTTAACAACAGCCTCTTGGGAGTGCTCATGAGATTCAGGAAAGAGCCCGTCGCCATCACTGCCGATATCCAGCACATGTTTCATTGCTTCGTGGTGAGAGAAGACCACAGAGACTTCCTCCGCTTCCTGTGGTATCGGGACAATGACCCTAATAGAGACATTGTGGACTACAGAATGCGTGTCCATGTCTTTGGGAATAGCCCATCCCCTGCCGTAGCCATATACGGACTAAGGAGGGCTGCCAAGGAAGAAGACGACGACTTTGGCAGTGATGTGAGAGGGTTCATTGAACGAGAGTTCTATGTCGACGACGCACTGAAGTCATTCTCGACCGAAGCAGAGGCCATCAGTACCCTCGGACGAGCCCAGGAACTACTTGCACTATCCAACCTCAGGCTGCATAAGATAGCCTCTAACAGACCAGCAGTGATGGAGGCATTCCCCCCTGAAGATCGTGCTAAGGACGTCAAAGACCTAGACCTCTTCACTGATGACCTCCCCCTACAGCGTAGCCTAGGGGTGTCGTGGAACATAGCAACAGACACGTTCACGTTCCAAGTCCTAGATGCCAAGAAACCCTTCACACGTAGAGGAGTGCTCTCTACAGTCAACAGCCTATACGACCCTCTCGGCTTCTTAGCCCCTGTCACCATACAAGGCAGGCTGCTCCTCAGGGAACTCTCCACACGCGCTGAAGAGTGGGATTCACCTCTCCCTGAAGAGATGGAAGCAGAGTGGGACAGATGGAGAGACTCACTCCAAGACTTACAGGAGATCCGAATACCTCGCTGCTATTCGTCTTTCTCTCCCTTAAATGCCCAATTCAAAGAGCTTTGTGTCTTTGCAGTCGCATCCGCTAAGGTCATTGCAAGTGTGGCTTATCTGAAGGTCACCACTCAAGAAGGACAAAGCAAAATCGGCTTCGTCTTTGATAGAGGCAAGTTGGCGCCCCAGCCAGACCTCACCAGACCCAGATTGGAACTGTACGTAGCAGAACGCAACCTACCCCCTCACAGCAGTCTACGGAAGCTGCATCCTATCATCGACATCGACGGACCGTCTCTGAGGTGGTTCTTCTTTTGTCGCCAGAGGACTCCAGTGACAAGTAGAGTTCGGACTATGTGGAGTCGTTAATGACCCCAGACGGGGAGTGTTCTGGACCGATGGACATTATGTGACATTCTGGACATTTTTACATGCAATATCACCCTCTGGTGGCGGTTATTGTGTTAACAGTTTGTAAGCTGGAAAGGTCAACAGTTTGTAAGCTGGAAAGGTCATCTGTTCCTTTCTTCCTGTGTGAGGTCATTTGACCTTTGTTCCTTTCTTCCTGTTGACCCCAGGAAGCAGTTTTGCCAGGAAGAACCTGACTTGAGTAATGGAGAATTTGCTATGAGAGGTTCCATTACAATCCAGTGTAATCTGACTTCATATGTTAGGCCAAGCGCAATATCTTTTCACAAATTTGTTCAAGTAAAAGCTTCAAAACAGCAACCGCTTCAGGAAGAATTATTTTGAATGAGTGTTTAACTTGCTGGATAGCTAGATAGGAGCACGTCTAGCGCGGCCAGTACAGTGAGCATAGAGAGAGAGGGAATCGGTAAGGGTGCATGGATGTCAGTGTCAAGTGGGATGTGGAGGAAGAGATTGCTGAAGCTGAGTGCTGGTGAGGAAAGGCAATGGGGATCAGATTGAGGGTGATGGGAAATTCATACTCACTTTTCCAGTGCGCTGAAGGTCATGAAATCTTTTCCGGCACTGAATTCAGGTTCGCCGTGTGACTCCCAAGGAGCTGGCCTCCTCAGCCACCTGCAACCACACCGCCTTAGTCTGCTTGGGAGGCCTCTTCCTCCCTGAGGAAGGGAAGAGCCCCTCCCTGTTGGCCCTAGCCCCATCCACAATGCCTGCAGTGCCACCTCGTCGAAGCGAGGAGCTGATCTGGGCCTTCCGCTTGTCATCTTTCCTGCAGGTCTCTCACACCAAACAGAGAAAGCTTGGCAGCCTGCAGAAGAAGCCAGGCTTGCTGTAGACCTTAAATGCAGCAGCAATGATGACGTCATCGGAGGCGACTTTCAGTCTGGAAAAACCCATTTGCCAAGGGTTCCCACACGTTGGAAATTAATTGGACAATTAAGTTAAAATTGCATCAATCTCCCACATCCATTTAGATTCAGGTGGATAACACGAAATGCGGATAACACGACACCATCCCACACCTGAGTTAAAATCCTGCCCATAGTCACAATATGTTCAACTATGTTAATAAAATAAGTATTAACACAACCATGTTAATGCTACAAATACCTGTAGATAAGGTAAGCTTATACTACTCAATAATTGAATGTGGGGTTGATATAGCTGATGTGTACACTCATTGAGTAATCCCAATTTCCACTGAACTTTGGCCATTTTTTTAGAAAGTGAGAGTACACTGTGAGAAAGCATATTCACTTATTGTGTGCTATAAAGGCAGCACTGTGAGAATTGGAAGCAGCATAATTGAGCAATCTACATTGAAAAGTCTTTAAATGAAACTATAATAGAGCAACTGTTTTTCCTCCTAAAATACATGAAGCATTGTCAAAAGAGTGTTATAAAGGTCCTATCTTTAGGAGGCACTGAGGCAAAATTGTTGCACTAAAAGCAGTTAGCAAAACAAGAACACTCTCAATTAGTGTCACTTCCTCTGTACTTACATTGAAAGCAGATTTAAATACAGTTATTTGGAAAGCCTTAAACTTTAGGAAATATTTCAGGCAGAAACAGCCTGTTCGTAGTACTGACTGTTGGGAAACTTTGCACTGGAGTATGCATCACATTTTGTAGATAACCTTTTCAGTTATGGAAGCTAACAACTACCTAGAGTTTCCTTTCCCCCTAGTTAGCTACATGTAGAGTCGTACAGAATTAATCTCCACTATACTATGATATAACATTATAAAATTTTGCCCAGGGATTTCTTTGATTATTGCTGTAAATGTGGTAATTTTTCTGTCACGGCTTAGTTCCAAGTAACAAAGTCTCATAATCATGTCGTTCTGTTCATCGTAAACTTATCCCATGTGACTGTAGTACAGACCCTATATGATTGTTTTAGTGCACTTCTGATGGTTTTCTAAGACTGATGTATTTAAGCTTAATCTAAGTAAAACGACACTTGATCGAGCCTGATTCGCTTTGCAATGAGGCTGTGATTGAATCCCAGATTTTTGAACAGATTGTTCTGTGTCTAAGTGGTTCATGTTTTTGTGAATTGTGAAGTAGCTGGCCAAGACCTGATTCCCTCTGTATTTAAAGGAGAATGCCAGTAATGAATAAATGATAGAAAAGTTTAGTGTCTAAATAAAATGTCAGTACTCAGAGTACAGCGTTTGCTACAATGGCCCTGAATTTGCGGTTCGAGGCTTCCCGCGGTCAAATGCCTCCAATCCGCAAATAAAATGCCCATGTACCTGGGGCCTCAGGATCCACGGAGACTTGCGGTCCTGGGGCTCCCTGGATACCCGCGGGAAGAGGCCCACGTATCTCAGGGGCGCAGGCGGTTTGCGAGCACCCCAGGATCATGTGAGCCGGGCCAATGAAGACAGAAGGGAATCCTCATAAATATGAATGGGAATACCACCAAAATACACATAGACATCAAATAATTAAAAAAAAACATTTAAAATTAATTTAAAATGTCATTTAATTAAATATTTAAATCAAAAATTAGATTTAAAAAAAAACACATTTACATATTTTAAAGGGGCTAAAAATTAACTTACCTTATTTAACAAGTTTTTAAATGTATAAATTATTGCTAAAATTTTATTTTTCTGTTTTTTAAAACTCTTACCAGACGTAAGAATTTCACGGGCCTTCACTGGGATGCCCATTTCCCAGGGATGCGGATGATCTGTCGCAAGTTCCGGGTTTTAGCGCATGCACAGCGCATGCCTAAACCTGGAACTTGCGCGGCCCCTACGGGCACATACACACCTCGTACGCACCTGTACGAACTGCAGATTATGGCCCAATATCTTTTGTAACCATCATGAATCGTTTCCATAGGTGTAATTACAAAAAAGGCATATTAATCTATAAGCATTGGTGCTTTGTCATCTCACACTATGCAATAAATTCTTGCAGTAGTAGCAGAAAAGAGGAATGATCCTGATCCTAATGTAATTGATCGAGCAGTGATAAATAAAAATATCCAATATACTGTATTATGTTAAATTCAAACAGCAATGAGGCTTTCCTGAAAGGTTCTTTCTTAAACATTCTATTTTTCAATTAATGTTTATGATTTAACTTGAATTATATAATAGTGGCCGTGGGATCTTTTTCATCCACCTGAGAGAGCAGACGGGGCCTCGGTTTAACGTCCCATCCGAAAGACGGCACTTCCGACAGTGCGGCGCTCCCTCAGTACTGCCCCTCCAACAGTGCGGCGCGCCCTCAGTACTGCCCCTCCAACAGTGCAGGGCTCCCTCAGCACTGCCCCTCCGAAAGTGCGGCACTCCCTCAGCACTGCCCCTCCGACAGTGCGGCGCTCCCTCAGTACTCCCCCTCTGACATGCGCCGCTCACTCAGTACTCAGACTAGACTGAGCATTGTATAGTTAGCAGATTGGAAGGGACCTGCCCTGGGAGTGTATGCTAGGCTGATGTAGCAGAGCCTGGTCTCCAATCGTCTTGGATCCCCTTGGCATTGGACCAAGACCTTGCTCTGTCAAGCCTGTGTGGTAGCTGGTGTGCAACGGCCACTCCACGTTAAAAGAACTCACACACAGGCATCTTCCACCCCTTAAAATGAAGTTCGGGACCTGGAACGTCAGGACCCTCATGGACAACCCCAACAGCGACAGACCGGAACGGCGTATTGCTACAGAGACTGTAGGTCCCGCATTGGTCTCATCAGTCACCTGAGAACTCATTTTTAGTGTGGAAGCAAGTCATCCTCGGATCCGAGGGACTGCCTAAGAGAATAGTTCAAATACCATTTAGTTAACACAGTTACAATACAGCGTCCGGTATTTCTTTCAGTTTATCTCCCTGTGCTGTGTGGTTTGAAATGTTTTTTGTATATTAGGATTTATGACAAAAAGGTGCAGATGGAGACAACTGCAACAATGATGAATATCTTACAAATTGCACCTGTGATTTCTGCTCGATGTGAAGCTGTTATGAATATAGCTATCAAGCACTGGAATGCATTTTGAGGGTATATGATTATAAGTCAAAACAAGTTATTCTCACCTTGCATAGATAATTGGTGAGTTCACATTTGGAATAGTTTGTGCAGTTTAGCAACCTATCTTCAAAAGGATGACATGTTGTAAAAGTCTCAGAAATAATCAAATGCTCCAGGGAGCGCAACAGTTATTGTCATGCTTTAGAAAGCTATCAACCAGAGTTGAATACGGGAGATCGATAGATATTGTGAAGTTTCACTTGATTACCTTTAGGAGAAATCAAGGAGAGAAAGAAATTCTAAACAGCTTCCCCTTCGGAGAATAGTTGGTGTAAAAGCCACGAAAGGATAGATTGTACATGTTCTGTACAAGGAGCAGGCCCATTGAGCCTAATGGCCTTTGCTTGTTCCGTGCTTTCTTGTATTCTTTCCATATTACAGATTTTCCACAGCCTAATACGTACTTCTGGAAACCCATTCAAGGCAACAACGTAATGTTGCAGCGGGTTCCACAGCAGGAGAAGCAGTGCAAGCAAGCTGCAGCCATTCTGTGTGCACTTTTTGGAGTAATATACAATATTGAGATGTAGCTGCAGCGGTACTTGTGTTTCTGGTATTAACATGGAGGTCAGACATATGTGCTGACAACTCTTGTGATGTTTCTCCAGCCATAATCTTGTATAGGACTGTTTAATGTTGAAGAAAGTTCAATCTATCATGGGATAGGCTATCTAAATCCAGTCCACTCGTCTGTGTGACTTTTTAACTGTATTGAATACAGGAGTAAGGGACATTTTTTCTGTAGTTTGCCAGACTTACAGTATTACATTACTGAGCAGATAAAGCCTTTGTAAAATACTTAACTACCATTGATAGCAGGTTAAAACTATACTTTTGCTTTTAACATTTAGTATAGGAACGAAGGTTCCTATCCGAATAATGGAGTTCAACTCAGTGAAACAAAATAACAAAGTTTTAATGAACAAACAAGTTAACTGGTAAAACTACAGGAGAAGATGTACACAGGTCTATTCAGCTTGCCAGCCTCTCAACAACTGCTGCAAGGTTTATGGAAGCTGACGTCATGACGTCATCACGTTCTCCGCGCCACTGGCGGTCACGTGATCGGCGTCATGACGTCATCACGCAGAGTGCAAGAAAGTACATACAGTATAGTTAACAGACAGTTTAAAGGTGCAGTCCGTAATTGCACTACACTGTAGTTAAAGGGATTGTTGCTAATTGTCCCGAGTCTCTTGGTGGCTCCGCCACAATAGGAACAGGAGTAGGCCATTGAGCCTGTTCCACTGTTCAGTTAGATCGTGACTGATCTGTACCTCAACTCCATTTACCCACCTTTGATCAATACCTCTTGATAGCCATACCTAAAAAAAAAATCTATTGATCTCACTTTAAACATTTCAATTGCCCCAGCATCAACAGCCTTTGGGGGAGAGAGTTCCAGATTTCCCCTACACTTTTATGAGAGAGTGTTTCCTGATTTCACTTCTGAATGGTTGAGCTCTAATTTGAAGATTATGGGGGTGAAATTCAGTAGCACCCCATTTGAGGCGCTAATTTTTAAAAGTTTGAAAAGATAGTGCCAGGCGTTAACGATTTCAAACTTTAGAAAATTTCGCCGTTTGCTTTCCAAGAAGGAAGTGGATTGCTAAATCAAGCACTCTACTTCCTTCTTGGAGCACAAGCAGCAGCAGGCGGAGCAGAGACTTCAGCAACGCTGTACACTGGGCCGTGCAACGCTTCCCACCCTAAAAGGGAAGGGCCATTGCTGCAGACTCTGCAATATAAAAATTACCTACCTGGACCACCAAGGCAGCCGCGATCCCGTGCAATCAGCCCGGCACTCAAGCAGAGTGCCGGGCTGATCGATCACGGGCAGGAACCCGGGAAAAAACTGCAACAAGAAAGGTAAGTTTTCTTTTTTTACTTACCGCGGCCACCTCGCCTTTAATCATCACCCTCGAGGCAGCCGGCCGCCCGATGCATGCCTCCTGCAGCGGTCGGTGCTTTCGACCAGCGCTGCTGCAGGGAGCAGAAGTCAATTTCGGGTCCAGGGCGATGCACACGGTGATGACATCACGACCTCCGGGCGAAGGAGATCGGGGCGCAACGCCATAGCACTGCCGCAAAACTCCTGCCGAATATGGCAGGAGTCGATGTCAGCAATGTGCCCGGTCATTTGTGCCCCGTTAGTACCCCCCGAACAGCTCCCGGTGCCAGTGCCCCATGAATCAAAACCCCCGTCTCCCACACCACTCTTTCAGCCACGCATTCAACTCTCTGATATGTTTGACCCTATGCCAATTTGCACGTGGATCAGATAATAATCCAGAGATGTTTTCCTTCTGCTTATTAATTTGGACCCTAGCTCCTCAAACTCCCTCAGCAGAACCTCATTCCTAGTTCTACCTATGCTGTTGGTTGCCATGTGGATCACGACAACTGGATCCTCCCCTCCCACTCCAAGTTCTTCTTCAGCTGTGAGGAGATGTCCTTAACCCTGGCACTGGGCAGGCAACACAACCTTCGGATCTCCCGGTCGTGGCTGCAGAGAACAGTATCTATCCCCCGGCTATACTGTTCCCTACCACTACCACATTCCTTTTCTCTCCCCTCCACCCCCCCCACTTGAATGGCCTCCTGTACCACGGTGCCATGGTCAGTTTGCTCATCCATCCTGCAGACTTTGTCCTCATCCACAAAGGCTGCAAGAACCTCATACCTGTTGGATAAGGGCAAAGGGTACACAAGTTGTCATTATAACTGCAGGTTTCGGAATGCTTCTGTAAGTTTCTTCTTGCAGGGATGCAATTCATTCACCAGTTTTGATTGCTGCTTAAAGCTTTCCTTACGACCACTTTAATAATACTCCAATTATTAATATGTGAAGACGTCTCCAGCGCATAAGGCAGATATAGCCAAAAGGAGAAGCAATACATTCCTAAGTATTTTATCGTTAATGTGAAACCCCAAAGAAAAAACAAAAATTTATCCTTAGTATTCTGTTAAGAAGAAATAGATCATATCTAACTTTCCATGTACAGTATCTCTTTATCTCTGTTTTCCTACTTTCTTTTTGTTTCTATTTCTCTGTATAAAATGTAGAAATTACTCAATCCAACTGCTGCTGAAACTCTCACTAATGCCCTTCTTACCTCCATACCTGACTTTTCCAGTGTCTTCCTCATTGGCCTTCCAAGCTGCACCTCACATAAACTCCACCTTACATAAACTGACCTCATGCTGTTCTGCGCACTTATCACCCTGATTTTTGTCAACTTCCACTGGTTTTCCATCCACCAGTGCAGCAACTGCAAATCCTTGATACGTGTCTTCAATCCCCTTCACAGCCTCACCTCTTCCTACCTTTGCAACCTCCTCAAGCCTGGTTCCACTGTCTGCGCCTTCTGATAGTTCAACTTTGGTATACAGTGCTTCACTCCCTTCTATCCCCCACTCTGGTTTTAGAGTCTTCAGCCACTCTATCCCTAAACCCTTTCATCTTGCTACATCTTTCTCCACCTTTAAAATCCTCCTTAAAAACTAGCTAGTCAACAAACAACTTTGATCATCTCCCCAACGCCCACTCATTACTGCTCAAGACTGACCCTTCTACCCAGCCCCCGCACCACCCCCCCCCCCAAGCTGTGAACTCCTTGGGAAAGCATTGCTATTTTAAAGGTTGTTATACTGTGTGATATCAGGCTTATGTATGTATCTCGGCATCAAATCCTTCATACATCTGTATATTTCTGCATTTCTGGCTATGGTCTGAATGTTTCTTCTATGCTCCTTCTGACCTGCCAACTCGCATAGATTTAAAAAAATGTTATGACTAATATTGCATTAGACTTTAGAACTCCTTTAAGCGCTTAATATATATGATAAAATATTTATCTAATGTTCACCTGTTCTAATAAATTATACTTCTGTATTGTTAGGAAACGTGTAACAGTTGAATGTGCAATTCTATTCATAGGGCAGCATCGATAATTACAAATATTCTTTTTAATTTAACTATCTTTCCAATAATATTTCTCGTTATGGTTTTACGTGATATCCTTTCTAAAGATCTGAGGCAAATTTTCCATATTTTGTAATCTGCTGTACCTAATTAGTTCTCCTAGGGTTACAGAATTGCTCATCAAACACAAAAACTTTTGCTATTTCAAATTAGGTCTCCAATGCATTGGCCTACCACCAGAGTGGGTCATCTAAGGTGACTGATTGTACAAGAGAGCTCTGTAGCCCCAATGACACAGATTTAATCACCTGAGGCTGTACGTTTGTTGCTTCTACCAAAGACATTCATCACACTATCAAAGTCTTTGAGTGTTCTAATTTTTCATGGGGTGAAACTAACTGGAACATTCAAAAAATCTGAAAATTTCAAGCTGGAAGCTAAACCATTTATATACAGTGTATGGAATAGAACAATGATATCCAGTTAGTATCTTTCTAAAGGGGAAACAATTGTCTTTTAGTGATATAAGACCATTTTGATTATAAGTATGAACCAGCAGTGAGAATGTATATTTTTATTACTATAACATATACTTCAACCACAAAATGTGATTAACTCATCAATGATAATGGTACAAGAATTAAAGTATTGATTTTTCTCTTCATTCAAATTTGAGTTGCTAGGAAACTTTCAGTGGTTTAGTGATCTTCAAGTGGAAATCCATAAGCAGCTTTTTCCTTTTCCCTGCAATAACCAGAAACAACTTTCATTTATGTAAAAATACTATTGAGCATGGGATCCAAGAATAAGAAAAATATTACCAGATTTGGTAACTGTTAAAATCCTGTAATATAGACATTGTTTACTTCAGTAAATAAATGTTTCACATCAGTTTTGACCATGTAAATTGGAGAGGTTCCCGTATATGACAATGTATCAATTAGCAACAGTTTGAGGCAGACTGCTGTACATAGACCACCGAAGATGGAATTTTGTAGGGGGATACTGAATTGTTGTATATAATGGACCGGATTTTGCGGTTTTAATGACTGCGAAACTATAGCGTTCGCCGTTATTACTCTGTGAAACTGACAGCAACTTCTGCCGTCCACGTATGCACAGTTAAACATGTAAATCCAGAAGTTACTGTCAGTGATTCCCTGCTCCTTCTCAGGGTGTGCTGTTGAAGACCCTGCAGACGGCAAATTTTAGAAATCACTTGAACTGACGTGAACTTCCCCTTTTACGCTATAATATCGTTGTTAAAAACCTCTGAAAAAAGTTAAGCCTTGTTAAATGAGGTGTAACTGGGTTTTTAATGCTGTACTGAGTCATAATTACTGCTGAACAAACTCTCTGGCCCTGAAAAATTAATTTTATATTTGTCAAATGTCACATTTTTCCATTATGATAAAAATTCCACAGGTTTTTATTATATATATACATATTTAAAGTTTGTTTATGATATTTCAGCTTCTATTTTAATCCCATGTGTATGTCCCAATCTTTATTTCGCTCTCCGTAAAATGTATAAAAAGTGAAGGATAATCAGTGGTTTGTTGGCTGTGAGAATACTTCAATGTGATTGGCTGCTTTGCCTGCTTGATGACATCACTGTTGCTGGATGCCGGAGATCCCCCAGAGTTGGCGCCAGAATCAAACTAATGTCAGGAAAGGTGAAATCAACACCACAGGGATCGTTAGCTCTTTGTGGGCAGCTTTCTTCGAGGTCAGCGGTGAGTGCCATCACATCACCGCTGACCGCAAAATCACTTAAGTCTTAATGAGGTAATTCAGTCTTAGATTACAAAGGACCCTCTGAAAAATTCAAAGTAAGAATGATACTACTCCCAGATAAATCCCAATTCTCAGATAAAAGATTCACTAAGTATATTCTTGAATGTTGTGAGACCTTGCTTGCCAGGTGCACTGCGGTTATCAGTTGTGCTGACAGTTAGTGCATTGCATTTATGAAGTATGGTTTGATACGCCTTCAAGTTATATGTACAGGTTATTAATGGAGCATCTTTTTTATCTCTACATTTTTATTTTTTCTACACTGTTTTTATTTCAATAATATTACATTCAAATTATGAAAATGCATTACCAAAAGCCCACCTACAAAAGCTATATGTAGCTTTTTACAAATTGATTAAAATATGTCATGGATTTTGTTATAACAAATCTGCATTTAGTAGAGACATTACAAGTATTTGTTGTTTACAAGATTTTCACCAACTAGCAGAAGGATCATTATATTTGAAAGAACTGTTCTGAATAGTACCGACAAACAGCAGAGAGACATGATGATTGCAGTTAGCGTGTCAGTTCATCATAAAACCTTTTAACATGACTTAATGTTTTTAATGTATCACGGTGCCATTGATGTGAGAACTGCTGAAAAATACGCACTATGCAAGAATGTCAGCCCATCACTATTTGACTGCCACTTATATTGTCCGTATGCATTTTCTATATGGCAACTTTTCTGAAATTCATTCCAAAAATTGTTTTTGATTCCAAATGTGTATGTGCAGTCATTTATTGTATAAAAAAAATGCTGTGCTTTGAGTCGGCAATAAATTGTTTTGAACAGCCAAAAGAGTCATTTTTAAATACCAAGAATAAGCAGTGTTTTGTCAGAAAATAAGCCGTTTTAGTTCATTATGTCAGAGTGTGGCGCTCCTTATTCCATATGTAGAAGTTGTATCTTGTTTTCTAGACGACTGTATTTGCATCACACTTAGCAACACCAACGCTTTTTACCGTAACACCAATAATATTTTTTATTTTTCTCACCTTCTGTTTGCCATAGACCCACGAGAGTCTGCCAACAAGGGTGGGGAGGGAGAGGTAACCTGAGTCTCTGAGGTCAAGTTGATGATTGCCCAGGCTGGCTGAAAGGGTAGACATGTCGCTGGGGCTGAAATCACTACTAATTTACTCTAGAAAATCCTGGAAGGCAATGCCCTAATTTTTATTGTGGTCCTAGTTGAATAAGCAGCAGGAAGCTTACTAGTGACTTTGTACAGCTGTAACTCCAGAAATGTTTCCATGTACACCTGGAGGTTGCTAATCCTGAGCTTTTGCCTACCTGTGCCTAAGCTCTTTAGACTTGTGTAAGTGGGGTGTGTCCCGACAGAGAGAGATTGTAGGCAAACACAAACTCTACCTGTGTGGATTCTTCAGCAACTTGGTTTGGAGTCTCACCACTATTAAATATGGTGATGGGTTGATACACAAAAAATATTTCCATGACATCTTTTATTTGCTATGCTGCCAAGAGACAATAGTGATTGACTTGATAGAATATTTGAAAAGAAAAATTTAATTTCTATTTCTAGCTGAAACATTTACTTTGATGCATAACGCTCAAATTCCTCAAAGTATTGTTGATACATTTGTTAAATATCTGATTTTGTCTGAAAGCTTATTTCTTTAATTAATTTTTTTGAAAAAAATGCACGGAAATGGCCAAAGTATTTGCACTGCAACCTGCAAGTTTAACCTCTTTTTGTGAAGCATTTACTCAACAAGTTGAAGGATGCTTTTCTATTTCAGGTACGTAGGAAGCAAAATTCCACTTCAACAGCAGCATAAAATGGGCAGTAGCGGATCGTCTGCCCGTTATAGACCCACTGAAATTTTTTTCAATTGACTTTAATGGAATGGTAAATCGGCCGCTCCACTACCACCTGTTGCGCCCCTGCCAAAGTTACATTTTGCTTTCCTGGTGTCATAATCAAGCATTCCTTGTATGGACGCAGAGTGAAGTTCTCTCTGCTCTGCCTCAGCCCTAACCTTACCACAGCACCATCTGCTGTAGCAGTATGACATTTTTCTATTTACCACAACAGCTATCCTATGAGTGATTAATACTGTAAATTAGTGTCAGTTTTGTGCTATAGTCCCATGCCAACTAGGATCTGGAAGGGAATGCCAGACTTACTTCATTTAAGATCTTTACAGCCAGCTGACAGATGAGATTAGTTTTGAGGTAGATTTGAACTTGCGTTCATGAAATAAAAGACTGTCATACCCAGTTAACCCCAACTCCCACCCCCCTAACTCACCCACGCAAGATTGTTTAATTTATATTTTAGATCAAACATTTTTGCTCAACAATGAAAAGGATGGAATACTTTTGCATATGTGGTACCCTGTTCAGGTAATTGTTACGTCCAACTGCTTTGCTTTCGGGACATGGGTTATCCAATGGGAATACCTCTATTTTGTTATGAGGGAGAAAATGAGGATATGGAGGAAGCTAGATTGGAGGCTCTCAGAGAGGCTTCATAGAAGGCATCTTTTCCCTACATGCACATTTCCACTCACCAGGGTCAACCAAGAAGGACTTGCATAGACTTTTCTGCCGTCAGTGCCTCAGAAGGCTGCACCTCCCCTCAGAAACTATGGGTGCAGAAATAACTGACCAGAAAAGCTAAAAACAATGAATTACGTGATAACAGGGAACTTGATTGTTTTTAAAGAAACTGAAAAAGACAGAGGAAAAGAAAAAGCAAGAGAGAGAAAAATGAGGAACTCCCATTGATAATATTCAAAGGGCCCGAACGTGATAGACTTGGAAGATTTTGAAAAAGACATCAAAATAAAATATTAAAAGCATTGCAAAATGAAATTAAATGAGAATAAATATTGCATTTTTATTGTACTTTCTGATGTCGGTATGTCTCAAAGCACTTCACATAATCAATTCCGTTTTGAAGTGCAATCGTTATTGTTATGAAGGTAAAGGACGACTATAAATGTGAAAATGGTCACAGAGTAGGTCCAGAATTATTTATTTTTGGGTGATTGTTTGAGACCAGTTACCATTAAAAACTGGAATATTCTTCCACTTTTTCCACCCAACGTCAGCATTAGGCTCAAGTATAGCATAGAGCATGTCCAGGAAAAGGCTCTTAAAACTCAACTCCAATTATGTGCCTCAAATCCATAGAGCATGCATCCTATCCCACCCCCAACACAAACAGACCCCAGCATGAATTTCTGATTTTACACATTCCCTAACCTTGTGACTCTTTCATTGAAGCTATTAGTTTGTGCTATCATAGAATGATACAGCACAGAAGGAGTCCATTGAAAAAGTTATCCAATTAGTTGCAGTACCCTGCCCTTCCCCCATAGCCCTGCAAATTTTTCCCCCTTCAAGTATTTATCCAATTCCCTTTTGAAAGCTATCTGCTTCCACCACCATTTTTTCCTCATCTCGCCTATGGTTCTTTTGCCAAATACCTTAAATCTGTGTCCTCTGGTTACCGACCCTTCATAGAATCATAGAAAGTTACAGCACGGAAGGAGGCCATTTCAACTCATCATGTCCGTGCCAGCCAACAAAGAGCTATCCAGCCTAATCCCACTTCCCAGCTCTTGGTCCATAGCGCTGCAGGTTAGAGCATCCCAAGTGCACATCCAAGTACTTTTAAATGTGGTTAGGGTTCCTGCCTCTACCACCCTTTCAGGCAGTGAGTTCCAGACCCCTACAACCCTCTGAGTGAAGAAATTTCCCCTCAAATCCCCTCTAAACCTTCCACCAATTACTTTAAATCTGTGCCCCCTGGTTTTTGACCCCTCTGCTAAGGGAAATAGGTCCTTTCTATCCACTTTATCTATGCCCCTCATAATTTTATACACCTCAATAAGGTCTCCCCTCAGCCACCTCTGTTCCAAGGAAAACAGACCCAGCCTATCCAGTCTTTCCTTATAGCTAAGATTCTCTACTCCCGGCAACATCCTTGTAAATCTCCTCTGTACCCTCTCTCGTGCAATCACATCTTTCCTGTAATGTGGTGACCAGAACTGCACGCAGTACTCTAGCTGAGGCCTGTGGTGATTATTCTTGTTTTATAAGAAGCATTGTAATTGGTTGCCTGTTTTCCTGCCTTGAGATATATGCTGTAAACTTATTGGTTAGTTGATTCCATGTGACCTGTGGTGGCCATCTTAAATTCAGTTTTCTACAGCTTGGTTGAGACTGGGTGCTCAACATGTACTTGCTGGTTTTTTAAGGTTAATAAAGCCTAGCTTTTGAAAGGCAATCTACTCTTTATTTCAAGGCCTAACTAGTGTTTTATACAGTTGAAGCATAACCCCCCCTGCTCTTGTATTCTATGCCACGGCTAATAAAGGCAAGCATTCCATATGCCTTCTTAACCACCTTATCTACTTGGCCTGCTACCTTCATGGATCTGTGGACATGCACTCTAAGGTCCCTTTGTTCCTCTACACTACTCAGTGTCCTACCATTTAATGTGTATTCCCTTTCCTTGTTAGCCCTCCCCAAATGCATTACCTCACACTTCTCCGGATTGAATTCCATTTGCCACTGTTCTGCCCACCTGACCAATTTATTGGTATCTTCCTGCAGTCTACAGCTTCCTTCTTCGGTATCAACCACACAGCCGATTTTAGTATCATCTGCAAACTTCTTAATCATACCCCCTATATTCAAATCTAGATCGTTGATATATACCACAAAAAGCAAGGGACCTAGTACTGAGCTTTGCGGAACCCCACTGGAAACAGCCTTTCAGTCACAAAAACACCCATCAACCATTACCCTCTGCTTCCTGTCTCCGAGCCAGTTTTGAATCCAACTTAACAACAGAAAATGCACCAAAAGAGGAACAACAGAAAATGCTGGAGAAACTCAACATCCATGGAGAGAAAATAGAGTCAAAATTGAATCCAACTTGACACTTTGCCCTGGATCCCATGGGCTTTTAACTTCGTGACCAGTCTGCCATGTGGAACCTTATCAAAAGCCTTGCTAAAGTCCATATACACTACATCAAATGCGCTACCCTCATCTATCCTCCTTGTTACCTCCTCAAAAAATTAAATCACGTTTGTCAGACACGACCTTCCCTTAACAAATCCGTGCTGACGATCCTTGATTAATCCGTGTCTTTCTAAATGAAGATTTATCCTGTCCTTCAGAATTCTTTCCAATAATTTCCCTTCTGCCACTGGGAGCAATTTCTCCTTCTTTACTCTATCAAAACCCTTCCTGATTTTGAACACCTCTATCAAATCTCCCCAAAATTGCATTGAGGTCTTAATAATGTCACAGGACCCCAATTTGTGTGGTACAATGAGGCTCCAGCCTGTTCCAGGTGGGAGTGTTGGCTGTCTAAATCACAACCAGTTTGAAAACAGCAGTGAGCTGGAAGTCAGGGGTAAGTTTAAAAACATTTTTTAGGTCTCGCTAACATCCATTCCTGCCGAAAATCGGGGTGGTGAACAGATCAAAATCACCCCCATGTTGTCTTAATTTGTGTTTTGTGCTTTTAAAAGGGGGAAGCTTCAGGGAACATCGAATAAACCTTACATCTTTGCTGGTTCAACCAATTGCTGCATCCCTGGCTAAAGCACTTCTTTCTTCAATTGAGGAGGCAAATGGGAACGGATGTTTTCATCTCACTAATTCAAGCGCAGGTAACAAATGCAGTTTCACATCTTTTTATGCAACTAATGATTTTTTATTGATGCATGTGTCTTTGTACATAATTTAGAAAACACTTCTATGCAACTGAACTATGATTAAACTTGTGACATGATTTATGCCCATTTTAGATGGGAAAAGCAGCGAGTCTTGCAGTTCTGTTCTCATACATACATTAGTAATCAACGGATGTAGATTTCCTGCTTTTATTTACATAACGCGCAGCCTCTTGCTGAAGATCTGAAGTAATGAGCCTTTGTTTCAAATTGTTGTGGATAGAATTAACATCAATTATGAGCTGATTTGAGCAGATCTGCTTAATTACCATTATATGCAAATACAGTGAGAAGAAAAGGAAGCGAAGGAAGAACTAATTTCTTCCATATTTGGAAATCAAAAGAGCGTAATTGGGATTTGGGATTTTCTGTATGCCATGGTACTGATCAGGGAAATAAAACCTGTGGTCCAGAGAATAACGGAAAACCTGATGAATGTTAAAATACTGAAAGCATGTATTCGATGTAAAAAACAAACCAGATTTATATTTTATGATTTGGTGAGTTACAGGGACACAGATGTGTTTGCATTTTTATTAATGTAAGAATGAATAGTCTTTGTTAAAGGGGCTTTATTCTGCTTTCTGTACATGATTTGGCATTTAATTAAATATTCTAACTTACAATTCCTGGTTTATACTCTGCGGGCTTGATTTTGCCGGTGCTCAGAGGGCGGATTCGGAGGCAGGTCAGCCGTCAAAATAGCAAAGATTGACAGTGGGTAGGAAACCCGCCTCCACGCATCTCCCAGGTGTCGGGTCTGTCTGCGCAGAACAGACCTGACACCAAGCGGCGGGGTAGACTATTTAGATCATTAAATGGATGGTTAACAGCCAATTTAATGTTATTTTGAGCCTACCTTCTAATTTTACGTGCTCCCCCACGGGTTACCCGCTGCTCAACTCACCCTGTCATAAGTTGAGTCTGCTTTGATTTATCTGATTACCTGACAGCTGCAGAAGTGGTATAAAGGATATCATGGTTGGCTTTGTGGCTCTGGCTGGATTCCCATGGGTGCAGGGCATAATCGACTGCACACGTGGCCATCAGGGCACCCCATGATAACCCAGCAGTGTTTATCAACCGCAAGGGCTTCCACTCCCTCAATGTGCAGCTGGTCTGCAACCATAGGCAGATCATTGTCCATGTGTGCGCCAAGTTCCCTGGGAGCTGTCATGACTCCTACATCCTGCGCCAATCCACCGTTCCTCAGCTCTTCACACCTCCAAACAGTCTTACCGCCTGGCTGCTTGGCGACAAGGGCTATCCACTAAACACGTTTCTGATGACACCTTTGAGGAAGACAACAAGCGAGGCTGAGGAACATTACAATCAAAGCCTCATCTCCACCAGAAGTGTTGAAGAGCAAACAATAGGCATGCTGAAAATGCGCTTCAGATGCCTGGACAGATTGGGAGGAGCCCTGCGGTATGCACCAGCCAGGGTCTCCAGAATCATTGTGGTCTGCTGTGCCCTGCATAACATAGCGCAGCAGCGAGGATTAGCACAGCAGGAGGAAGAAGGTGCAGAGCACACAGCCACTTCGGAGGAGGAGGAGGATCATGAGTTTGAGTACGAGGATGATGAAGACCTTAAGCAGCCGCCAGTACCATTGCCACCAGTACACAACCACATTGCTGCCCGTGAGACCAGGAATCACCTCATCATGGCCAGATTTAGTAAAGTTCACGCAAAACAGACATGTGGCTGCCACATTGGCATCAGCCCACATCAACACCATTAACCATCCCTACAATGACCAGTCCTATCGTTTCAATGTCACCACCATTGATGGAGATTAAAATAGCCCTGACCATCCACTCTGCCACTTCAAGTGTCAACACACATTTGCTAAGAACCACAACATTCATGCAATTAAAGATTTAATGGACAAAATCATTTTAACAGAAACTTGTCAATAACATTGAAAGAAACACCCAAGTGACTACCCTTGTGACTCTATTTGTATGGCATCTTTCTTTTCCGAGTGCTTCTATGTGGTGCAATCCCTGTGGCTTCAGCAGAGGTAGAAAAAGGCTGCTCACTTCCCTGCTGCATCTGCTTAGACACCTTTGGTGGTCGTCCTCTGGGTTTTGAAGCCTGTGTGGGTCCTGCCAAAGTGTCACCACTTCTCTGCTAGCAAGTAGCTGGAGAGCACCTTGCTGCACATGAGTGGGGTCATGAGGACCCATGTCTATACTGACATTCCTCCTAGCAAGGCCGTCTGGTTTCTCTCCTCGATAGATGCCCATCTATCCTCCATAGATGCCCATCTAGTTTGAATTGAGACCATGTACTCAAGCGACTGGCGCATTATGTCCTCCATGTAGGTTGCCATCCTATTCATGGAGGAAACAACAGTCGCAAGTGCATGCGCCACGGTGTTGCTCATGCTGGAGATGAACTCCTCCATTCTCTGCACACTCGCAGTCACCACGGTTGCAAAACCTGTCAGAGCCTCCTGCACTTGTTGCTCCAGCTCCAGGACCGCCCTCTTCATTGATGGCCTCGAAACTCAGCGTGTGCATGCAACTGAGCAAAGCTAGGAGACGCCTGCGCCCTCAGGCAAGGAGTCACCACTGCTGTCCCTGTCTCCACAATCACCTCTTGCTCACTTGTGACTTGTGAGACACCAGTTGACAACATTACTCTATCTCGAGACAGACCCACCAAGGTGTGCGTATCTGCCCTGGTGTTGGCTTGCCTTGTCAGAGGTGACGTTGTGCCCTCAGAGGCTGGATCCTCCTCTGAGGAGTCCTCTTGATGTTCCTCATGGACATTGCGGGGGGGGGGGCAGCTCTTGATGGACCTGTGGGAGAGTAAGGACATCAGTTAGATAAATGATATGTCCATTGCATACAGATACCAATAAGTACATTATGAGCAATCAATTCCTGTTGACATCAGCCCCAATATGAGTGACTGATGAATGACGTGGGTGTATGGAAAATTATTCTGTCGCCAGGTTGTCCTGATGAGCCCCTCTCTCCGTCCCCCACTTCCGGCTGATCCACCACTCCAGTGATCTCCAGGGCAGCCTCCTCTGCAAGAGTCAAAATGGTCCTGTTCTCCCCCTTTCCCTCTTGTTGTGGGCTCTCTTCTCCTGCAAGGAGGGTAAGAAGAGAAGATTGAGTGAGAGTGATGAAATGAGTGTAACGAATGGATGTGTTAGATCTTTATAGGGAGACTATAATGGAGTGGGGTGGCTGTAACAAGTTGCCTCCTTTAGTGTTGCTAGTTGGTGTCATTACATTAGGATGAGGACGAGTGTTTGGGGTGCATAGTAAGATGGGGATGCAATAATGCAGCTAAATAGAGAGGGATGTCTGAAGGTGCAAGGGATGTTGCATTGAGTTGTGATGTACAGGAGTAGGTTTGGGAATGCTGAGTGATGGGGAAGTGATAACAGACACTGCAGCATGAAGGTAAGTGTGGCTTTATACTCATTTTTCCAGATTGTAGAAGATCATGAAAACGCTTGCGGCACTGAAGCCAGGTCCTCGTCACCACACACCTGCTCATTACCTCCTCAGCTATTTGCAGCCAGGCTGCCTTGGTCTCCTGGGGAGGTCTCTTCCGACCACTGGCAGGGAAGAGAACCTCCCTGCGTGCTCTGACTCCCTCCACAAGAACATGATGGGAGTCACCACTGAATTGAGGTGCAGCCCTTTGCCTTTGTGAGCTCATTTTTGGAGTTGAACAAGCTATCTCAGCAATGGCCGTTTCAAATTCATGAAGTGGGGCCATGGGCCCTTTAAATAAACCGGCAAGAGTCGGTGCTGAAGTCACCTGACCCGCACTTTCTAATAGGGTCGGGGAACGCGACGGGTGGGCTTAACAAGGCCCATTAACATAAAATCCTTTTTTTTGGCGGGCTTCAGTAGGCAGCAGGACCGTATCCCGACAATGACCTCTCCCGCCCTGAACCCACCTTGGCCGGCGAAATCACGGCCTGTGTGTCCCCAGTAAGGATTTTTCAATCTGGTTGGTTAAGGAACACACAGTTGCTTTCCCTGTTCACACAGGTCCGGATCCCCTGTAAAGGGCGCTGTGCTGTTTCAGCTATCTAATTACCGCAAGCCACAGTGCGAAGTCTGTGGGCAAGTGTAAATGTAAGCAACAGCTAGCACCGTTCATTTGCCATTGACTGCAAAATCCAGGCCTATAGATTTTACCCATAATCTTTTGTAGTATTGAAACTGCTCTAAGGGATGAAGAGAGCTCTCTATCAACATTGATAATGTCATTATGTGCACCATATTGGAATCATTCTCATATTTATGTAGGCAAATAGCTGCTACCTAATAAAAGATAATTTTATGTAAATTTATTTATAAAATGAGTGGACAAATAAAACCTAATGCATCAAACTACTGTAACCTATAATCCTCTTGTATTGTCAACGTTTCAGAAATTTTTGACCATTTCTCTACAGAAAAGATTCACGGAAGAATAACTTTTAATGTTTTGAAAGCATGTATTATTATGAGTAATAAAAAGGGGAGGGTTTGAGGTGAAAGATAGCTAAGATGTTAATGAGCTACCATTTATGTTGTTTCCTCGTTGACTGTAAATAATAAGCAGTTTGGTGACTTTTCTCCATAATTAATAAACACCTGTACTCGTGTTGGAAGGTTTTTTGATCTTCTCATTGTGAACAATGGATAAAATTGTCGGGAAATAGAACAGAATGTCAGACACCTGAAAAGCTGTCTAGCTTTTACAAAAGAAGCTGCATCTGAGGCAGAAAGTCCCTAGAAAAGGCAAGCTCAAAACAGGCAGAATGCGGAGGAGTTATTCTGTTTAAGTCAAGCAAGACAACCCACGGAAGTGTGTAGCATGGCATGTACATCATTTTCATATTATTACATGGAGAAAAGTTGTATCGACTGAACTAAGTAAATCTGGTCATAATTATTGCTCAGTATGTTCATCTTACCGTAGAATAAAACAGCTTAACAATTCAAACCAAGCTTCACCTCATCTAGTGTTCATTCAGTCTGCCTTTGGAGAGAATAAGAAATACACATGCAAAAGACATGACAATCAGATTCAGGTCACAATGGGGTTCCACTGTTCCAACCCTGGGTCCCACTATCATGCAAGTAGATGTAGGGCAGTGAGAGTCAAATACCATGAAAGTAAGACACGCAAACCCCTCTTGGGAGCGATTACTGCCACCGAACCTGAACCAGCCTATGGCTGACCTGAATTTGTAACAAGTATTGACCCTGACAGATCAGCAATGATAGTCCTGTTTTATGAGCAACAAATTTAGGATCAAGAAAAGTAACTATTACCCACTAGTAGTCCTCGCTTAATAATCCTGCTCCTGAAAATAAATGTTAGACCTCTGCAGTGCCCTACCTGCTGGCTGAGTCAGTGTGTGCGCCAGCTGGTGAGGCTCAAATCCCATAACTAGTGAGGAGACCGAAGGTTGCTCAGAGACAGTGTGGTGTGATCAAAACTGATGGTACATCACACATGAGCTAGATAGTATTGGAGAGGTGACAGACTGAATACCATTTGTCACTCACCCGCTCTGTGTGTTGTTTTGATGACAATTTTAAGAAACAAACAAACTGGAATTAAGCTCCAGGGAAAGCATGTTCAGAATATATGGGGAAATCAAGCTGTTTATTTTCCTTTTAATTAAAAATGTAGGAGATATTGCCATTAAGTATCTTCTTCAAGATTCCCATGAAATATAGATCTGTGAGATATCAGCAAAGCAGTTCTGTTTAAGCAAAAGGTCTTGAGAGATTAGGTTGTAAACCAAGCTAAAAGCCACTGAATGTAACTGCTTATATCTTGGAAAAAGAAAGAATGTTAGGAATATTTTATTCAGGAAAAAGCAATGACTGGTGTTAAGTCTTTCAGTTAGTGCTGTTAGTACTTGGATTCTGGGATGAAGCAGCTGGCAGCCTGCTTCAGTTTTATTTCTGATTAATATGATGGTAAGTTGCACTTCTGAGTATTAGAAAATGGATTCCAGATCTCAGTTTGGCGAGGGGATGACGGGTTGAACGATGCTTCTGAGAGTGAGGGTGGGGGGGTGAAATCACTTGGCTACCTTGTATCTAGTAGTTCAGAGAGATATAGGTGAAAGTCTTGAAGCTGGTTGCCCATCAGAGGACTTGGTAAAAGAAGAAAGTGTGGCATGGGAAGACTTTAGCGAATAAGACAAATAAAAAAATTACATGGAAAGAAACCTAACTTATAGAAAATTCCTTTGTACAGAGTGTGAACAACGGTGAACAATTGACATGCTTGAAAAAAAATTGGAAGAATGCTTTATTCAAAATGGATAAAATTAGGGATAAATAACTATAGATATGCTATATTATATTATATACACTGAGTAACTGTAGACAGTCATTCAGTTGGCCTGATATCTTATTGAATTCAGTACAGACCGAACCTATTATTACTTTTCGATCCAATTTTGTGCCCCATTTTGAGAGATTATATTTTATGCCATGGGCAGCATTATTGAGCCTACGAGATAACACCCACGAGGCATGATTTTTACAGGTCTATTTTCACTCCTTATGAAGGCACAACGCAGCATGCTTACTGCTTAAACTCTTAACAGCTGTGTTCTCTTCACACCCACGCACTGCACAAATATTCCCTTAGCAACCGTGCTGCCACCGATGAACAGGAGAGCTAAGCTAAAGAATTAAAGTGGCTCTTGCAGTCACAGCCATGGCAACAACCACGGAGCCAATTTATACTTATGCTTTGAAAAGATGTCATTTCTGCTATGATGCCATGACATCATTAAATGCTGCATCGCTTTAATCTTGGGTAAATGTCCCTTTTCCCCCTATTTTCTCTTTTTTTTCTCCTCCTCTCCCACTCGTGTTTTGAAACCAGGAACTTGTACTGGGGTTCAGTTTCACAGAGACTCGCAACTCTCTGGCTCTTGGTCCAAATGGCCATTCTTTATGTGGAAACCTAGATGGTAACCGTTAGGAAGCTATTCAACTGTGAGACATCACAGCAAAACACAGACATGTTTCACATAACATCCCCTCCATCCTCCTAGCACAGAGGCTTTGGAGGGAATTTTAACCTAATAGAACGGGTGGGTTGGGAGCATGGGGGCAGTTAAAGTTCTAAAAATGTGAATCCCGACCTCAACCCGCCCACTTCTGGTTTTAATGGGGGCGGGCAGCCAGCCCACTGCCAGGAAGCGGGCCATCTATTTAAATATTATAATGAGGCTGGAAGCCTCTTCTTTAACCTCCATTTTGTGTTTAACTGTAGCTGGTCGGGTTTTATACATCTCGTGAAACCCAGTAGCTACAGCAAGGCGAGGACTGCTGCATCTAGGAGGTAAGTGCCTTTACACTTACCTCCTGGATCCAGGGTCCCTACCTAACCCACCCCCCACGAACGGAGACCTCCCATGAGGCCTCCATTCCAACTCCCGCCCCCCCCACCCGTGCTGGCCTCGACCCCGGATCACAATCTTTTCGTGCATCTAGTAATGGAGTCTCCCTTTGAAGAACTCTACTCTATAAGATTCACTGATTGTTAATGTCTTATTACAAAAGTTAATCCATGTCGGCACGGGCTTGACGGGCCAAATGGCCGCCTTCCGTGCTGTAACCACTCTATGATATTCCCAATTAAAAACAGAATTCAGTTCAGAAATAATGATAAATTTGTCACCTCCTTCCAAAACTTATTCAGTTCTTCAAATATCTTCTCTCTCATCTCCTCTCCTGTTCTCTACCCTACTCTGCTCTTCGCTCCTCTCCTCTCCTCAGTTGTCCCTACCCTCCTCTAATCTCCCCACCCTCGCCAACCCTCCTCTATGCTCTTCTCTCATTTTATTCTCATTTCAAATCTGAATTAAATTTTGAAGCAATGCTGAGTAATGGAAATAGGCAACAAATGTATTTAATTATTCAAACATTTTTTCCACTCCTCGCTTCCCCACCTCTCCTCTCCTGTAGGGATTTATGGAAGAAATTCCAGAGTGTGGGACTGAGATAGCTGAAGGCATGGCCACTAATGATGGTGCAAAGGAAGGTGAGAAAGCAGAAGAAGCCAGAATTGGAGGAACAGATTCTTCTTGGGGCAAGGTTGTAGATCTGGAGGTGTATACAGAGACAAAAGAGAGGCATGACCATGAAGGGTTTTAAATGTGGCTATGAGAATTTTAAATTGGAGACTTAGGTATACCGGGAACCAATATAGGTTAGAACGCACAGGTTACTGTCCCTCTTGAGTAGGGGCACTGTTTCTCTCTGGTCGGCCTCACACGATTTTGACGTTTTCAGCCTGCCCCACCCCGCCCCCCGCAGATCCTTCGGCTGGCCCGTGATCTTTTCGGACCCCTGACCCCCCTGCTCCTCCAGCTGGGCCCCGGCCCCCATGCAATCCCTCCCTCCCTCCTCTGTGCAGCCTAGTGCCACAGGTCTACCCGCCTGGAGCCAGCCAGCCTCTCAATCTGGCTGGCTGCGGGTGGGAAACAGAGGCTTCCCATTCAAATCAGGCCCTGCTGTTAAATTTGGCAGGGCCTGCGCGAAACCTGTTCTCCTGGGTTTCCTGACCACCTCGGAACCTTCCCGACCCCAATCCGCCTTCCCCATTAAAATTTAGCCCTTTGAGACCAATTGGTGTGCCCCATCATCACCCTAGCTAATTCTTCTTCTTAGGCAGTCCCTCGGAACCGAGGATGACTTGCTTCCACATTAAAAATGAGTTCGCAGGTGACTGATGAGTCCAATGCGGGACCTACAGTCTCTGTCACAGGTGGGGCAGACGGTGGATGGGGTGCCTGGGTTGACGTGCGCTCCTTGCGCTTGGCTTCCGCTTGCTCCCGGCAAAGAGATTTGAGGTGTTCGGCGCCTTCCCGGATGCTTCTCCTCCACTTTGTGCGGTCTTGGGCCAGGGATTCCCAGATGTCGGTGGGGATGTTACACTTTTTCAAGGAGGCTTTGAGGGTGTCCTTGAAGCGTTTCCTCTGCCCACCTGGGGCTCTCTTGCCATGCCGGAGCTCCGAGTAGAGCGCTTGTTTTGGGAGTCTCGTATTGGGCATGCAGACAATGTGACCCAACCATCGGAGCTGATTGAGCGTGGTCAAAGCTTCAATGCTGGGGATGTTGGCCTTGGCAAGAACACTGACGTTGGTGCGCCTATCCTGCCAATGGATTTGCAGGATCTTGCGGAGCCAGCATTGGTGGTACCTCTCCAGTGCTTTGAGGTGCCTGCTGTACAAGGTCCAAGTCTCTGAGGCATACAGCAGGGCGGGTATCACTGCTGTTCTGTAGACCATGAGCTTCGTGCCGGGTTTGAGGTCCTGGTCTTCAAACACTCTCTTCCTCTAGCTAATTAATATTTTGTTGTTGATATAACTCGGCACAGACCAGTGATTGATACTGGGCCTTCCTGATCTGTAGGGATTACTGCCACACCACAGAGAACATTACCCTTATGGACTGTCAGGAGAATGTGGTATGCATTGTTTTTCCTATTTTTTTTTTGTTCACAATTTTAGACACTGTCACTTGTTTATGTCCTATGTTGTCACCTATATATTGAGTCTGCCTTTTGGATAAAGATTATATCAGACCAATCTTTAAAATGTAGCATCTATTTTATTCTCTCCTTGCTTCAAACTGCAAAGTACGTTCCATTTCCACTAAAATGTTGAAGGAGATGATTGATTGACACCTGTGTTATTCGGGTCTTCGCAGTCAAATCGGGTTGTTCTTGACCAGGTTTTAAAGTGGATCATATTCTGTGATCAAATTAAGATTAATGGACCCCAGATTCCTTTATTGTGTAACTGCAAAACTGTCCCTTTAAGGAGTGTACAAGATGAATCAGAATTACTGATCATCACTGTAGTTCAGGGTGTGCTGATCGTAGACCTGGATCCAAACTTAGGCTTGTAGCTGTTTTCCCAAACCAGGGACTGATAGATATGTCACGCTTTTTGTTTCCGTGAACATTCTGCTTACTTCACAGAGACTAAAGCGCTCGAGACACCATTAATTGTTTATAAATCTGTATTTCCATTGTTGTACTAAATATTGAATTATGCTCAACTGTTTGACAGATGCTGCTGCCATGTGGAATAATTAAAGGCCTCCCTTGTTGGCTTTCTTAGCCTAGTCAGTCCCAGCAAAAGCAAATTTTGCACTACTGCATTTGTTTTGTTAGGATAAGTTGACAGCCACGAAAGATGCCCTGCTTGGCATGCTGTGCAGTTTTTTTTTTATTGTTCAGAGCTTGATCAAAGTGTAGCTGTAAACTGTTCTTTTTCATTGCAATCAGAATTCTGCTACACAAACTCTCCTAATTCTTTGTGTTAAATCTTAATTTTCAGTATTGATTGCTAAATGTCATTCATCTCCCTTTCTTAACATCTGGGAGACAATGCTGATGTTGCAGTGAAATTGTTATTCCTTACTACAGAATGATTGCTATGGTTGACCAGTTTAATTTTACTACTGGCGTCCTTAGCTGTTGTGCGGTATTCAGCACTCCTAGTTTTTACCCAGAACTTGTCTCCCGTTGTCAAAGATGATAAGTGGGAATCCTCTTTGATGGTGAAGCATTGCATTTCCCTATAGTGAAATTGCATCTAGTCCATTGCACCTGGAATACTAAATACTGTAGAGTACCTTCATCAAGGTTTATTTGTATTCTTCAATGTAGAGCTAGGACACATCTTTTAATCCTTCTAACTTCTGAAGGTCAGTAGATTTTTAAACCATTTTCTCATTGTTAAGGATTTATTATTAACTGTAGATAAATAGTGCACAGAATCCTCGTATTTTCAGGTGAGTTCACGTCTAAGTAAAACATAAGTCACTGGTGATTTAGAAGAGCAGACATTTGACATTTTACAGAGCAAATTTTGAAATGCCAAATTATGACTTAATTTCACTGTTATTCAGAGTACAGAGATACTTTGTAGTAAGCTATGTGAACACAGTTTACCAAGCATAGAGACCTTTTTAGTTTATACTTTACTGACACAATATTTTAAAGAGTAAAAAAGGACTGAGGAAGGGAAATCAACAGTGGGAAATATAAACCAAATGGCTGTAGGCAACAGTACACACCAGAGGAGAGAAATCTGGTGCATAGCACACTGAATCCACAGTGCAATTTGCAGCAGCAATAAAGAAGGCGATAAATAAAGAAAGGATCTTGGGGATTTACAGCCAGTGGGATAGTACACAAATCCCAGGAGGTGATAATGAGTCTATACAAGAAACTGGGATGTTATCCCTGGAATGTGGGGTTTCATTCTGGTTTCTTTACTATAGCAAGGAGAGCCAGGCATTGGAGATTGACTGTTCTTTTCTGCTCAAACGGATTCCTAGCTAAGCACATCTGAGCTATGCAGAGAGGTTGAACAGCCTGAGATGTTTACCCTAGAGAAGAAAAGACTCAGGCAAGGTATTCAAGATCCTTAAGGGAAAAGTTAAATTGAACCCTGATAATACATTTAAGATTGCCACAAAGCCTAGAAACAAGGGGAAACTGGCTCAAGCTTAGGAGAGGGACGATGCACAGTTTTAACTATAAATGGTTGTGAACATAGGGAACAAATTGGCCAGGGAAGCAGATAATATGGAAAAATGTAACAATAATGAAGACAATTGGCCGCCAAAGGGGGATGGAATTGGTGGCAAGGGTACGCAATTTAGCTGAGGCCTGAGGCTCAATTTCAGGGTGGCTTTGGGCCTCACCTAAATAAATAAAATGAGCTGCCGGCACCTGTCGCTTCTCCACTGGCAGCTTGTCTTCCTCCATATTTGTTCTCTTTCTCTCTCTCTCCTGTTCCTTCTTAATTGCTGTAATTCCTTATGACCACCTCAATTTTCACTATCCTGAAAATCCAGTTTTATTTCTCTGTTTGCCCGTTTATCTCTCTTTATCTTAGCTTCCATCTGCTGGCTAGGCTCCATGCAAAGCATTGCTCCAAATTGGGTCACAAACTATCTCATACCGAAGGGTGAATTGCTGAATACCAGTGTGTATCTAGTTTTCCTCAGCCTTCAGTGGACATGCAAATGCCTCTCAGAACCCCACCATGATTCTGTTTCGTGGACTTGTGTGTTGATCTGTGAAACAATCCTTAATGCAGAGGTACCAATTTCTCCCAGAGACTGTGGCATTAATTAAAGAATGGGGGAAGGGAAATTAAACTATGTATTGAATATGCATCAAGTGAAAGGAACGTTCATTGTTCTGAAGATGAAAGACACTTTTTATGAGTTATACTAGCATTATGCAGTAACATGTCATATTCATGAGTTTAATAGAAGTATATTATATTTCAAAATTTTGTTTACTGTTTAATATTCAGTGGTATTCTGAGATAAATATTGCTATTTATCCCAGTTCCACTGGATAACCTCCGTATTAAAAAAAATTCCAGCTGCCAGTTTTTAGTGACCAGATTCAGCATTATGATGGTGTTCCAAGATGAAGAGGCTGCACTAAACCCACGGAATGGTGTGCACGCCTCCTGCAACAATTTTGCATGTTATCCCACCTTTTGAACACTGATATGATATTGGCCCAGAAATTCGGGTCGGGGGCTTCCCGCGGGTGTAAGCCCCCGAACTGCACTTACCTTGCGCACCGGCAGTTGAGCTGTAGGGCCCCGTGGAATTCCGCTCCGGGGCCTGGCCCAGCTGCCGCGCACTGTGCTTGCATGTCCCAGGGGCGTAGTTAGTGCGATGCGTCCCCTGGGATCACGTAGGCCATGGGCAGTCAATCGGAGGAGGGAAAAGCCCATTCATAAGATTGACAGGAAGACCTGTCAAAACTTATAAATAGTACGGGCCCCAAAATAGCAGTAAACCTTCAAATAATTTTTTTTTTAAATCACACTTTTTAAATAAACTATAAATTACATTAAATAACTATTTTAAACAATAATTTAAATTTTTGCAAAAAATAATTTTATATTCTAAAGGGGCTAAAAATAAACTTACCTTGCTTTAAAGTATTTAAAAATAATAAACCTGTGGAAAAAATGTTTTAATTTTAATTAATTGACCACTTACCTTGGAAAAAGCAGGCCTTTCGCCTGCTTTTTAAATGTGTAAATCCTGCAGGCTTAACCTCGCGTGAAAACCTGCAAAAAAACGTAAGTTTGATGCGCATGCGCAGCCTCTCCTGCGCGCGCGTTCGACCTCTGAACCCCTTCGTTCAGAGGATCGGAAGTGCCGGTTTCCCGCGCATGCAGAAAACCGGCACTTCCATTGGGCCCACGGGTGAGTACCCCATGCGTACTCACCCGTGGAGACCCGAATTTCTGGGCCATTGTGTGCACTGATGGTCTTTTCAAAGTAAAACTGGAAAATAGTTTATTTTCATCTAAATGTGTAATGCTGTGTGTGCATTGACTTCTCACTGCTATTGGGAAGCCACATGCTATGGCCTGCAATCAGCCTGAACGCTGCAATAATACCATAAAACCAAGCACCAGAATTAAAATCAAGTCAAATAGCATCAATAGTGATTTTTTTTAAAAATCCTTTGTAAATTAATGTTATTTGTCGCCTATGAATTATCCGTGAAAATAATGGGCAAAATTGTGACTGGGAAAATAAATGTAACTCAATGAGTAAGCTTTAAAAAGACATTGGGCTGGATTTTGCTCTCAGCAGTGAACGGACGGCGCTAGCCCTTCGTTACACTTGCACTTGCCCATAGACCTTCAGTGGGCTTTTGCACTGGAAGTTCCACTCAGCCAACTATCCAAAAAGTACAGAGCATCTGGGACTTGTGTGAACAGGGCAAGCAACTGTGTATCTTAACCAATCAGACTGAGGAATTGTCAGTGAGCAGTGCTGAGTCTGAACCAGGAAGTGCCAGTTTGACTAATTAATTCAATGTCAAAATCATGTACAGAAAGCGAATTAAAGTGAGAGAAAGGAAGATTGGGTTAAGAGAGAGAGAGATAAGAGACAATGAAAAAGTAAAAAAAAGCTTTATTTAATTTTTTTTTTAATCCGTTAAGTACAGCAACTTCACACTGTTCAATGTATTTCAATGCCGTGTATTTTGGCAAGATACAGTTATTGCACAGCCTCTGGAACAGCAGGGCATCGCGGACAGCAACTTCTCGATTTACGTATTTAAATGCGCACGTGCGGTCGCTGGAAGTTGCTGTCTGATTTACACATTAATAACGACAAACGTTATTAGCCTCACCGTTATTTCTACAGCAAAACTCGGCCCAATAGTTTGCATTCACATGCAGAAATTACAACGTAAACCTGTAGCATTAATCTAACATAATTAAACAGAGACCACAAATTTTTGAATTCTGATTCTGATTATTTAACTGTCATTGTTGAAAAATGAATTTAAGCTCATGAATCCCACAATTCAACCTTCATGCTAAATTTTGCATACAGTTTTTGTACATCCTCAGTGAAATTTAATTTGCTCAGGAAATGTCATCAGATAATACTGTGATTAACACATTTTGTGCTGTCCTCCCTACGTGTATGTGTCTGTGCGCAGTTAGACAGCCAGCCAAACTCCTTTCAATAACGACATGGGAGTCAGGATGTAGTGTCCAAGCTCCGGTGTTTAATAATGCCACACTTGCATGAGGTCAATGAAACAATAGAAATCAGTTGCATTGGGTTGGAGTAAAACTGAGAAAGAAAAAAGAAAGAAATGCACCTTGTTACATACATGAGATATAACTAACATCTAAACATGAATATGTAATGAAACCATTCAACTCACAGGCAATGCTTTCAAAGGCGTAACAATGTAAGATTACAGCGGATTAACTTGCAGCACGCTCCATGCTGATGTGACCTCTTTGTTTGCTATCACTATACTACTTCTTGTTGAGTGACCCTACTGGCCATTTCCATTTACTGCCACCTACTGGCGGCAACAAAACAAAACTCCTGCAATTATAAGGCAGAACACATTTGTTTAATTTACTTAAAAAAATCTGTTTGCTTATGGTTAAAATTTTAACCATTTTTCCACACTTGAATTCCTCATAGCTAAGGCACTGCCAAAGGCAATATTATTGTAGAAGCCCTCAAATTAAAGCTGCAGAGCGCATTCAATATCTAAGTACAGAATCTAAGAAATGTAGCTCAATTATTCTTTTTGGTATTTAAAATTCAATAGTAGTATTGTACTAGACGTCAGACTTTTCAGATAACCTCCTCTTCCTACATGACTAGTGGGCTAATCTTTCAGCCTCCATATTATCTGGTAGAGCAATTTTTCAAAATGATATCACTGAGCAAATACCTTTAAAAGTGAGTGACCCAGTTTATGGGTGTCATGACATACTGTGCCATAGGGTGTAGGTCATAAGTTGAAACCAGTGATTCCTTACACATCAAGGGGGAAAAATTGAGTCGCGCCCCCTTTGGGGCGCTAACTTCGCTGGGGCGATACTTTTAGTGTCCAGGAAAAATTAGCGCCGCTGCGGCCGAAATTGATTGGTAGCGCACCAAAAGGGAAGCGGGACGCTACTGGAAGCGCCCCGCCTCCCTCTTGGGGTGCTGCGATGGAATATTGTGGCGCTACAAGCCACAGCGTCACGCGCTGCGGCACATCGCGCCACAGTATTGCAGGCCTTCCTCCCCTTCTTAAAGGGGAGGGGCCTTGCACAGCACGACTGGGGATTGGAGTGCCAGCAAAAGAGCCCAGTACTCAAGAGAAGGGTCGGGTTCATGGAGCGCAGCAGGCACTCCGCAGGGGGTGCTCAGGTCAGGAGGCCGGGGAACGGCAGCGGAGGCAGGTGATGGCAGGCAGCCAGCAACAAAAATGGCCGCCCAGCACCTCGCCTTTAAATAGCGCTGCTGCGGCCGCAGATAGGCCCCCCGACCCCGTTAGACATAGCGTCTGGCGGTAAGTCAGAGGGCGCTACCAAAGATCGCGAGCGGGGCGCTGTGCACGGTGATGACGTCAGCGCCGTGGGGTGCTAACGGTTAGTGCCGCCGCTAACCTCCCGCTGAATTTTGCAGGAGACGTTGGCGGCGCCGCGCTCAGGCGCTAGTTGCTTTGCACCCTGTTAGCGCCCTCTTAGGGCGCTAACGTGAGGCACAAAGCAACCAAATTTTTCCCCCTAAGTTCCTGATCTTATTCTTGTTGTTTAAGAAGGTATTAACTGCTTTCACAAAGGGAAGGAAAGGAATGGGGCTGCTTCTGCACTATATAGTAGGCTGAATCAAACAGCAATATCAGGGCATGATAACCAGTCACCTGCCTGCTCTTCTCAATGGGAATGGTAAAGAGGGGAGAAAAGTTAAAAATGGGTAAGGAAGAGTGAGTCAGTTGCAAAACTAAATTTTTTAAATACCAAGCATTTAAAAGGTGGAAGTCAGAAAACGATTATCTTATTTTACAGTGTGGTCGGAGCCTTAAATTCTTTGAAAAACCCGTGGTCAAACAGTAGCAGTATGTGTTAGATTTAGTATTGGCTCTCAGCAGTTATTTCTGTAATACATGGAATTTTCTTAATTAAATCAGCAGATTGGGATATAAGTACAAGTCTCCAGACAAATCAAGCGAGAAAGTTGCTGAGAGTGCACTACTGAATTTTTGAAGTGGTGGATATTTCCATTACCGACTGTGTGAATTACTGTGCATAATAAACCCATACAACTTTAAAAAAAGGCTTACTTTGTGAATCAAATTATATTTTGTTTAGTGTTTATCCCAGTCAGCTCCTACCCAACACATCTCACCCACCTCAGAACTGGCATGAACAGTCTCCCAACACTTTGGGGGTGATTTTGCCAATGGGGGCGCATTGGAGGCGGGACTGCTGCTTGTCGGGTTTTAGTCCCGCCTCCATCGATTTGTGGCCAACCCACGCTATTGTCCCTTGATTGACCTTATTAAGCCTGCCCAGCGGGCTTAGCAGGCCAATTAAGGGGAAGCCGGTTACAGAGAATGTCAGAGTATGACGTTTCATCTGTCAATGAATTGTCATCGTTTGGCAGCTCTGTGAAGCTGTCAAACACTGACATTCTCTGTTGTTTAACGAGTCCTTGTATTCAAGACTCATCAAATCCCTCTTGTGAGCAGAAAGCAGATGGCTGTTGCATCGGAGAACGCAGCAGTCATCTGTCATCTCTGCCAGTGAGATGCGAGAGTCTCCGCATCCCCAACTGTTGAAGCCTGCAGGAAGAAACAAAGGTAAGTTAACATTTTCTATCACTTTTCACTCACCTCACATACTTACCTCTCCACACTTGCACCCATCACTTACCTCCACAGCGCACTTTTGCACCCCTCCGACCCCCGCAGACCCATTGCTCGCCTCCGTGACCCTGGCGGGGCTTCCCGACGTCGGGAAGTGTTAGGTCCTCATTTGAAGATTTGCTTCAACATTTTATGGGAAACTATAGCCAGAATTCAATCTGAGTTCTACGAATATTCATTACCCTTTTGGGCTGCATCTTTGAATTTATGTTCTAATAAGAATACTTTAGTTAAAGTACTGTCTAGTAACTCCACCATTTCACAGGATCACAAGATAATTACAGATGAGGAAGGACGTTTGGCCTAACTTAGTTCATCCATTCAGAAAGTTCTTCCTTTGCAGTATCTAGTTGTGCCTTAAATGATTCCACGCTTTTCACCTTCACTTCTCTAATTGGAAGTCTATTTCATATATGGATCAAATTTTATCTGAAGAACTTCCAAAAATCAATCCTAAATTTGCCTTTTAGTAGGCAATGATGCCTATGAACCTGTATCCCCTTGTCCTATTCTTACAATTTAAAGTAATTTTCTGGATTTATCTTTTCCATACTGTTAATTATCTTCTACACCTCTGTAAGATGCTTCTTTTCAAGTGAGAAGTCCAAGTTTATCCAGTCTTTCTTCCTAATTCAGACCTCTAACACTAGGGATCAGGCTCGTGGCGTTTCTCTGCAGTGCCTTCAGCACTCTAATGTCTCTCTATGGTGCCTTGGTGATCAGATACAATACTCATCGTGTGGTCTGACCAGACCACTATACAGTTTAGTCATGACTTCCTTGTACTTGAATTATACGGTTTGATATGCAGTTTATACCAGTCATCATTTATTGACTTTGTTAATTGTTGCTCTGCATTGGTTGGACATGTTAAACAATGGGCCGTAATTTGCAGTCCCTACGGATGCGTACAAGGTGCGCACGCACCCGTAAGGGCTGCGCAAGTTCCGGGTTTAGGCATGTGGTGCGCATGCCCTAAAACCCGCAACTTGCGATTTGTCAAGAATTCTCTTGACAGATCGTCTGCATCCCCCGGAAAAGGACATCCGCGGACGGAGAGTTGGGCTATTTGTAGAACTTCTGCCCAGTGAATGCCCGTGAAATTCTTACGCCAGGTAGGCGTAAGGCCTGCTTTTACCAGAAAAATAAAATTTTATCAATAATTTATACATTGAAAAACTTGTTAAATAAAGGTAAGTTTATTTTCAGCCCCTTTAAAACATGTACATTTATTTGTCAAATTTAAATTTGTTTTAAATATTTAATTAAATGCAATTTTAATAAATTTTAAATATGTGATTTTTAAAAATTTATTTGATGTCTAGGTGTATTTTTTTGGGTATTCCATTCATACTTATGGGGATTCCGTACGTACGGAAACCCTATTAAGCATGAATGGGGTTCCCCCTCCTGTCGGTCGTTGGTCCGGCCCACGTGATCCCAGGGGTGCTCGCAAACTGCCTGCACCCCGGGCCTCTTCCCGCGGGTACCCGGAGAGGCCCAGGACCGCGAGTCTCCATGGATCCCAAGGCCCCAGGTACGCGGGCATTTTTCCACGGGAAGCCTCCGACCGCAATTTCAGGGCCATTAAGTCTCGTAAGACTCCCGAGTCTCTCTCAACTTCATCCTGAGCTATTTCAGCACTATTCATGGAGTATGCGTGTTGCCTATGTTTCCTTCCTATATGCAGCACTTTACATTTGTATGCATTAGATTTCAAATGCTAGCATTCTGCCATCTTATGTATGTTTTCCAACTTAGTTTGTAATTTCTGAGCTGCCTCCTTTGAATCCACTGTCCCTCCCAGTTTGATATAATTTGCCAGTTTAACTAATTTGCATTGAGTTTCTGAATCTAAGTCATTGATGTAAATTAGAAAATAGTGGTCCCAACACCAATCTCTGGGCACCACCCCACTCAGTAATTCCACCCCACCTTGACATCATTCATCCAACAAATACTCATTTTTTACCCTTCAGCCAATTTCTTAATCTGTCCCCAAGATTTACCCCACATTTCCATAGCTTTGAACTTAACTAAAAACCTTCTATGTGGCAAATGTGTGCAACAATTTTTATATGGAACTTTGTGAAATGACATTTGGAAGTCTAGGTACAACATATCAGGGGGCTTTCCAGTGTCCCCTTAGGTTGTCATTTCCTTAAAAATCTTCAAGGGGTTTCAGTTAGGATCTTACTCTTTTGATTCCTTATTGACTGCAGTTTACCAGGTTAATATTTTACAGATAATTTGCAAATTTACTCCTGATAATTGATTTAACTATTTTGCAGGGGATTGAAGTAAGATTAATAGGTCTGTAGTTGTCTATGTCACCCTTTTCAAATGTGGGCACCACATTAGCTTGTATAATTTCTACTGATACCTCCCCAGTGTCCTGATAATGATTGCCATTGCTTCACAAGTCACCTCCCTAGTGACTCTTCGCAATCCAGGATAAATATCATCGACCCCATAGAATTTATTTGGTCTTGAGCTCTTTTAGCATATCTGATACTTCCATCTCACTGATATTAAAGTCATTTGTTTTGCCTTGGCTATCTCTGGAAATGCATGTTGCTCATGTCTTTCCTTGTAAATACTTGGAGGAAGTTATTCAGAATATTTATGATCTTGTAGTCATCATCAGTTTCAAACCTGTTTGCTTCTTTTATGGTTCTTATTTCATCTCTGACTACCTTCTTACAATTGAACTACTGAGAATTTTGTACTGTTGTATTTTGCCTCAAAGTACTTGAAGTAGCTATACTTCATTTTCGTTCTTTCTTTGCTCCTCTAATCAACCTTCTAATGTGTTTCTCCATGTTACGACATTTTTCATTCTCTTTTTATTAGCAGCAAATAATAGCTAAATAATAATTGTAACAGCGAGTCGACTGAAAGGTCCACTGCCAAGACAGTAATTTAATTTTGCTTTGTTAAAAAAACAAGTTGAGTCATTTTTCATGGCAAAATTGCACATAATTCACATAGGAACCGGAGTAGGTCATTCAGCCCCTTGAGCCTGTTCTACCATTCTATTAGATCATGGCTGATCTGTACCTCAACTCTATTTTACCCGTCTTTGATCAATATCCCTTGATACCCCTCACCTAATAAAAATCTGTCAATCTCAATACTGAAAATTTCAATTGACCCAGCATCCACAACCTTTTGGGGGAGAGTTTTCCAGGTTTCCACTACCCTTTGTATGAAAAGTGCTTTCTGATTTCAATTTTGAATGGCCTAACTCTAAGATTATATCCTTTTGTTTCTTCCACCAGAGGAAATAGTTTATTTTTATCTACCCTATCGAATCTCTATCACTTCAACACCTCGATTAAATCACCCCTCAACTTTCTAAACTCAAGGGAATACAAGCCACATTTATGCACCGTGTTCATAATTTAACCCTTTAAGACCTGGACTAGTTCTAGTGAATCTGTGCTGTACCCCCTCCAAAGCCAGTATATATTTCCTGTGGTGCACTGCCCAAAACTGAATGCAGTACCCCAGATGGGATCTGACCAAGGTTCTGTACAGTTGTAGCATCACTTCCTTCCCTTTGCATTCCAGCTCCCTTGAGATAAAGGCCAACATTCCACTAGCCTATTTGATTACTTTTTGTACCTGTGCACTAGCTTTTAGTGATTTGTGTATCTGGACAACCAAGTCCCTTTGCTGCTCCACAGTTTCTAGTCTCTCATCATTAAGACAATGGGCCAGTAATTCCTGTCCCAACGCGTGAGCACGGACGGGGTACTCACGCGTGGGCCCGGAGGAATTGCCGGTTTTCAGCATGCACAGCGCATGCGGGGATTCCTCTCCTCTGACCCAAGGGGTTAAGAGGCGGAATGCGTGCGAGGTTTCAGGTAGCGTATGCGCGCTGAACTTCCCTTTTTTTTGAAGAGTTGCCCGTGGGGAAAAGACTCCGGTTTTTACGCGTGGAAAAAGCAGCCGTAAGTACTTACTTTTAACAGGTAAGTGGTCTATTAAGTAAAATTAGAAATTTTTTCCACAGGTTCATTTTTTTTTGAAGACTTTACAGTAAGGTAAGTCTATTTTTAGCCCCGATTTTTTATATAATAATTTTTTTCACAATTTAAAATTATTGTTTAAAATAGTTTTTTACAGTTATTTATAGTTTTTTTTAATTTTCTTTCAAGTTTAAGTAGTGTTTTGGGGCCAGGAGTTTTCATGAGTTTGACAGTTCTTACTATCAAACTCATGAATGAACTTTTGCAACCTCCCATTGGTTGCCCAGTGCTCACGTGATCCCAGCCGGCTCATCGCACTAAGTGCGCCGCTGGGTCACGCACGCACAGCGCGGCAGGACCTGAAGTGGGCCAGTGACAGGAAATGCAATGCGGGCCAGGATTGAAATGTCAGCGCGCTGGGTAAGTGCACATCGGGGGCTTGCACGCGCGGCAAGCCCCCGATCCTAATTTCTGGCCCACAATTCCAATTTGCCTTTCTTGGATCCCAAGTGGATGACTTCACACTTCCCCACATTGAACTCCATCTGCCACAGTTTTGCCCACTCACGTAATCGGTCTATGTCCCTTTGTAACTTCCTGCTCCCATCACCTAGAATTTTAGTCAAATGCCATTTTGACTTTTATCACTTAGATATTAATTTTATCACTTCATGTTGTGGAAGAAAATAAATCCAAAAAAAACACCTAAATTTCCTTATTGCTGAGCCTGGGAAATGGGACAGTAAAGATGAAAAAGGAGCAAAGATCCATTGCATTAGTTCTCCATCACCACAGCACTGAACCAGGATTCATGGGGCTTTCCTGAGTGGGTGTAACGGGGCCTGCACTTGCGATAGGTTCATATTGGAATGAAGCAGGCTTATTTTCCATTACATCTAGGAATGGGGTACCAAAAAATAAGGATGCTCCAGAAAATCTGGTGCTGGAGCTAGTGTCTGGACCATCCTCAGATGAATGCTTGAGAGTTGCTCAGGCCAACTTAAAGAGGAAACTGGCAATAGTGTCCTGGCCAATATTTATCCCTCAATCAACATCACTAAAACAGATTATCTGGTCATTACCACAGTGCTGTTTCTGGGAGCTTGCTGTGCGCAAATTGGCTGCTGCGTTTCCTACATTACAACAGTAACTACACTTCAAAAGTACTTCATTGGCTGTAAAGAGCTTTGGGGCGTCCGGTGGTCATGAGACTGAGAAGTGTGGAGGAATAGAGAGACCTTGGAGTGCATCTCCACAGATCCCTGAAGGTAGCAGGACAGGTAGATAAGGTGGTTAAGAAAGCATAAGTGTTACATTCTATGCCTCGACTAATAAAAGGAAAGTAAGAGCAGGGAGGTTATGCTTGAACTGTATAAAATACTGGCTGGACCACAGCTAGAGTATTGCGTACAGTTCTGGTCACCGCATTACAGGAAAGATGTGATTGCACTAGAGAGGGTACAGAGGAGATTTACGAGGATGTTGCCAGGACTGGAGAATTTTAGTTATGAGGAAAGATTGGATAGGCTGGGGTTGTTTTCTTTGGAACAGAGGAGGCTGAGGGGAGATTTATTGAGGTGTATAAAATTATGAGGGGCCTAGATAGAGTGGATAGGAAGCACCTATTTCCATAGCAGAGAGGTCAATAACCAGGGGGCATAGATTTAAAGTAATTGGTAGAAGAATTAGAGGGGAGTTGAAGAGAACTTTTTTCACCCAGAGGGTGGTGGGGGTCTGGAACTCACTGCCTGAAAGGCTGGTAGAGGCAAAAACCCTCAACACATTTAAAAAGTACTTGGATATGCACTTGAAGTGCCGTAACCTACAGGGCTACGGACTGTAGTGTATGTACCTTTAAGGGGAGAACTACTTTTTACAGCTTCTGTATACTGTAGTACCGACAGTGACCACACCTGTATATAAACCCTGAGTAGGGATCTGTACATTTAGTTTTAGAGTAACTCCCATCCAGTAAACACCTGTTGATTGTTCCCTGCAGTCTCGTGTCTAGTTATTGAAGGACACACAACATCAAAATACACGGATCTAACATTGGCGACGAGAAGATTCAAACCTACCTGCAACTCTGCATCACCTCCCAGGGATTCGCTCCTGGAGAAAAGAAAAAAAAAGAAGGCTGAATCTAGAAGCACGGGCGTCGACCATTCAGCGGAGTCTTGAGCATCGCAGGGGAGGCTGTTGAGAGCTGGGCTTGGTTCTCCAGTCACGGTGGTCCAGCGAAACGGGCTGGCAACAGGTACGGCGCAGACCCTTCCCGGACAGCGGTGGCTAGAGCCGACCGATGGCACAGAAAAGGCCGAGCAGCGTCGACGGGAGAAGAGAGAGGGTAGAGCGCACAGGGCGCAGCCGGTGTTCAGGACCAAGCGGCGTCGACGGGAGAAGAGAGAGGGTAGAGCGCACAGGGCGCAGCCGGTGTTCAGGACCAAGCGGCATCGACGGGAGAAGAGAGAGGGTAGAGCACACAGGGCGCAGCCGGTGTTCAGGACCGAATGGCGTCGACGGGAGAAGAGAGAGAGGCGCGAAGGAAAACGCGCAGAGCGCAGCCGGTGTTCAAGGGACGAGCAGCGTCAGCGGGGAAGAAAGGGAAACGCGCAGAGCGCAGCCGGTGTTCAAGGGCTGAGCAGCCGCAGCGGAGAAGAAGGGAGAGCGCGGAAAAACGCCATTTTGAGCCGCAGCGGAGAAGGGAGAGCGCGGGAAAACGCCATTTTGAGCCAGTCTAACCACACCCAGGGATGCCGAAGAGTGGCAGTATCGCGTTCGACAATGAAGTCAAAGATTGGACGACATATGTCGAACGCATCGAAGTGTACTGCAAGGCGAATGAAGTGCCAGATGAGAGGAATGCGCTGGTATTGTTGAATTCAATGGGTGCAAAAACATATGGCTTACTGCGAAACCTAGTAACCCCAGAGAAGCCAGTGGAAAAGGATTTTGGAAACATAGTGTCAATCCTACAGGACCACTTAAACCCCACACCGCTGCTGATAGCAGAAAGATTTAAGTTTCACAAAAGGAACCGGCATAACGATGAAAGTAATGCTGAGTATTTAACGGAACTGCGCAAGCTATCGAACACTGCCAGTTTGGAACGGGACTAGCAGATACTTTAAGGGACAAGTTTGTGTGTGGGCTTCAAAGTGAAGGAACCCAGAAACGGCTTCTATCAGAAAAGGATCTTACGCTGGACAAGGCTTTCAGCATGGCAGTATCACACGAAGCAGCCGCATGGGGCGCTGCAGAGATACAACGGAGACCGCAAGAATATGGCACAAATGAAATGTCATACGGAACAGTGAAGTGCTATCGCTGCAGCAGAACAACACACAACCATAATGATTGCTGGTTCAAGGAGAAAGTGTGCAGACAGTGTGGAAAAGTAGGACACATAGCAAGAGTCTGCAGGTCGGGAAAGAAAACCAGCAGCAAGAAATCTCCACAGGAGAAGTACAAGAAGGTACATAAGGTGACGGAGAGTAGTTCAGACGAACAGAAAAGTGATACAGACTCCGGAAGCAAGGAGCTGGGTTGTCTGAAACTACATAGTGATCCAAACGGAGGATCACCAAACTATCTGGGTCACGCTCAAGATAGCTGGAGTCCAAGTGAAAATGGAATTGGACACAGGATCAGCCCTACCAGTCATAAACCGAAGGGACTACAAGCGGCTATTCTCACATATACCCTTGAGAGATACAGAGATTGTCTTGAAGACGTACACGGGGCAAAAAGTCTACCCCAAAGGAAAAATAAGGGTGAACGTTATATATAACGGCAAGGAAACACCAAAAATGGACCTATATGTATTGCCAGATGGAGGACCACCACTACTAGGACGTGAATGGATCCAGAAGATACAGCTAGATTGGCATTCCATACAAGCACTGACTGTAGATGCCAAAAAGGATGACGACGCCACACCTGGACGACTGTCAAAAATGCTAACTGACGCACAAGAAGTGTTCCAGGAGGGACTTAGAACACTAAAAGGCATAACAGCGACGATCAAAATAGAGGAAAATACAAGCCGTTGAAGCAGAGCTGGAAGGTTTGGAACGTTCAGGAGTACTGTCCAAAGTGGACTGGAGCGAGTGGGCTACACCCATCGTTCCTGTAATGAAGAGGTCGTTGAGTAATACGCCTGGGGAACCAAAGAAGGTTCGCATCTGTGGGGACTTTAAGGTGACAGTGAACCCAGTCCTTCACACGGTACAATATCCGCTTCCGCGGATTGAAGATATTTTCGCCTCGCTATCTGGAGGGAAACGCTTCACTAAGATTGATCTGGCCCAGGCGTACCTGCAAATGGAGGTAGAAGAAGCCTCGAAACAGTACCTCACGATCAACACTCATAAAGGTCTCTACCAATACAACCGCCTGGTGTTCGGGGTAGCATCAGCTCCGGCTATTTGGCAAAGGGCAATGGATCAAGTCCTGCAAGGGATTCCAGGGACCCAGTGTTATTTGGACGACATCCTGGTCACGGGCGAAAATGACAGTGATCACCTTGCCAACCTGGAGCAGGTGCTCACTAGATTGCAGGAATATGGGCTCCAGGCAAATCGCCACAAATGCGAGTTTTTCCAGAAGCAGATCTCGTATTCTGTCCACGTTATTGATGAAGAGGGGTTACATAAGTCCCCTGAAAAGATTGAGGCAGTAGTCAAGGCTCCAGCACCGGAAAATGTGTCACAACTGAGGTCGTTCCTCGGGCTGGTGAACTACTACCATAAGTTCTTGCCGAAGTTGTCTACTACACCCACTGAACACCCTACTGCAAACGGGGGTACCATGGAAGTGGAATGACGAATGTAAATGAGCTTTCCAGAAGTGCAAAGAATTGATCACATCAAAAGAGGTGTTGGCTCATTTCAACCCAGCACTACCAATTCAGTTGGCGTGTGATGCATCACCCTATGGCATTGGAGCGGTGCTGTCGCACAAGTTCCCGGACGGCTCGGAGAGGCTGGTAGCCTTTGTGTCTCGGTCACTAACCCCAGCCGAGCGTAACTACGCCCAGATTGACAGGGAGGCCCTCGGCCTAGTGTGGGGAGTGAAAAAGTTCAACCACTATCTGCACGGGCAGAAGTTCACCTTGCTGACTGACCACCAACCACTTGTCTCCATCTTTAATCCAAAGAAGGGCGTTCCGGTGATGACTGCGCAACGGCTACAAAGATGGTCCCTTTTTCTAGGGGTGAACCAATATGAAATCGAGTATAAGGGCACAAAACAGCATGGAAACGCTGATGGGCTATCACGCCTGCCACTGCCTACTGCGGAGGAAGCACCAGCAGTGGACCCTGTCGAAATATTTTATTCGACTATAATTGAACGCTTGCCAGTAACTAACGCTGATATAGAGAAGGAGACCTGAAATGACCCAACACTGTCTCGGGTATATGACTTGGCGGTGAAGGGATGGCCAACACATGGCGACTCACTGTTGCCAGCATTCTCATCCAGAAGAGAACAGCTGTCAATCTGCCAGGGGACCTTGATGTGTGGATCCCGAGTGGTAATTCCACCCAAGTTAAGGGAGAGAGTGCTAAATGAGCTTCACGAAGGCCATCTGGGAGGGGTGAAAATGAAAAGCCTTGCTAGGGCTTATGTGTGGTGGCCGGGGATCGATCAGCAAATTGAGGACCTGACAAAGAGCTGCTCAGGATGCCAGTAGGTCCAAAATGCACCACCACATGCCCCTCTACACCCATGGGAGTGGCCCTCATCTCCATGGCAACGGGTGCATAATGATTTTGCTGGTCCATTCATGGACTCAATGTTTTTAATAGCCGTGGATGCGCACTCGACATGGCCTGAGGTGATCAAAATGTCGTCCACCACCACGGAGAAAACGATTGCAGTCCTACGGACCATATTTGCCAGGAACGGCTTGCCAGAGCAGATTTGCTCTGATAACAGACCACAGTTTGTGTCCGAAGAGTTTCGAAGATTCATGAAAAGGAATGGGGTAAGGCATTACACATCCGCCCCGTATCATCCAGCCACAAATGGATTGGCTGAGAGGTTCGTACAAACCTTTAAGAAAGCAGTAAGGGCCATGTGCGATGATGACATTCCACTGCAGCATAAGGTGGACAATTTCCTGTTAGCCTACAGAAATGCGACACATGCAGTCACCAACCAGACCCCGGCCATGATGTTCTTTAACCGAAGGTTGAGATCTCGTCTGGATTTGCTCAGACCAAATGTACGAAGAGATGTTGAGAATAAGCAATTCCAGCACATCAATGAGAAGCCGACAAGGAGCTTCAATGTAGGGCAACCAGTCTTGGCCCGCGACTACCGAACAGAGAAATGGCAACCAGGAACGATATGCACACGGCAGGGGCCACTAATGTACACAGTGGATGTTGGGGAGAACATTGTGAGACGCCATGTCGACCAGATCCTAGAGTCACAGGAACGAGTCAACCCCATGTCTCGCGCACCTGGTGATGAACCCGACATACAGGTAGCATCTACCCCAGAAACAGTAGCATCGGAAGCTGATGAACCAACTGACGACAGGGGGCCTCCGCACCAAGAACAAGACACTCAGGAAAGGCGCTATCCAGAAAGGATCAGGAAGCCGCCCCAAAGACTGAATTTATAAATGGACTATTTTCAGTTAATGTGCATGTTAAAAGTGTTAATTGTTAAATGAATGTTGTGGTACTGTTAATCTAAAAGGGGAGGAATTGTAGTGTATGTACCTTTAAGGAGAGAACTACTTTTTACAGCTCCTGTATACTGTAGTACCGGCAGTGACCACACCTGTATATAAACCCTGAGTAGGGATCTGTACGTTTAGTTTTAGAGTAACTCCCATCCAGTAAACACCTGTTGATTGTTCCCTGCAGTCTCGTGTCTAGTTATTGAAGGACACACAACATCAAAATACACGGATCTAACACGGACCAAGAGCTGGAAGGTGGGATTAGGCTGGATAGCTCTTTTACATCCAGCATGGACACAATAGGCTGAATGGCCTCCTTTTGTGCCATAAATTTCTATGATTCTATGAAAGGCCGGATATAAATGCAGGTCCTTCTCTCTTTAACAGTTTGCTGGTTGTTCTATCTCCCAGCAGGATCTGTGGGCCTCTAGCTGCTGCTCTCTAGGAACAGCTAGAAAAGCCCTGAGGTCAGCGAGAAGGCGCTCAGCCTGCAGCTATGCTTCTATTTCCAATCCGGTTTCTAGCACAGGGCCCTACCAGGGAGCAGTCCTGCACTGAGGGTACAGCTGGACTGTGGGTATAGCCCAGGGTAGGAAATTTGGGTGCACCTAGGTTTTCACATGTGTAGCACACCTTGGGAATGCTGCACCTGTCTGGTGCAAGGTGGGGAGTGAGGAAGATGGAGAGAATGGCCCTCTAAAGTTCTGGAACCTTTGAGTCTGTTTAGATTTCATTTGTGGAGAATTCCATATTCAACGTATTATTTAAAATAAATGGTTGGAAGCAATGTTCCCGCGAATTATTTTTTATTGATGCTCGGCCCATTCAAAATACCGCGCATGTGTGGTTTTTCGCATTGAAAAGCCAGCGAGCTGACTACGTGGGCGGGAGGTCCAGAGAGCTGTGTGGCTGTGCAGCTTAGAGGGAACATTGGTTGGAAAATAACTTTCTGACTCACACAGGAAGGCATCCTTTGAGCAAAGCAAAGGAGTTTTCCTTTGTTCGGTAACCTGTTAAAGTTGGAGTGATGCTGTCCTTTTATTGTGTTGCTTGATATCACAGTCCAATTTAAATTTAACATGCAGCTAGTTTTTTTATTGATTTCATTGGTCTGGATTTTGTGGTCAGTGGCAAACGAATGGTGCCAGTCATTCATTACACTTATACTTGCCCACAGACTTTCTGTGGGATTTTGCACTGGAACTTGCTGTGATTAGAAAGCTATTTTGGTGCAGCGCCCTCTATAGGGGATCTAGGACCTGTGCACAGGGCAAGCAACTGTGTATATCTCCTTAAACCAATCAGATTGAAGAATCGTTGCTGAGCAGCACAGAGTCTAAACCAGGAAGTGTCAGTTAGAATATTTAATTCAATGCCAAATCATGTGCAGCAAGCAAAATAAAGAGAGGGAAAAAAGATGGGATTAAGAGAGAGGGATAAAAGAGACAGAAAGAAAAAGTTAACACAAAATTTAAGCTTTTCATTTTTTTTACATCTACCAACAATAATTAAAATCTGAACGAATGAGACTCTGCATTTGTAAAAGTTAATTTTCAGTGCCAGAGAGGTTGTTTGGCAGTAATTAAGACTTAATCACGCTGTTAAAAATTTACTTACACTGGAATGGACACGCCCTGACTACTTCTGGCGAGTTTAGCGGGTATATATCACGTAAGTACAGCCACTTCACACCATTTCATGTGTTTCAATGCCAAGTCTCTCGGCAAGATACCGGTATGGCGCAGCTTCTGGAGGAGCAGAGCAACTCTGACAGCGTTTCACTGCACATGTGCGGTCGGCAGAAGTTGCAGTCTGATTTACACTTCAATAACGGTGAGCGCTGATAGCCTCACTGTTGTTTCTACCGTGAAATCCAGGCCATTGTTCATTTTCTAAGGCACAGCAAATTAATTTTAAAAATGTAAGTTTTTCCTTTTTTGTATTTAAATGGCTATTCATAAAAAAACGTTGTCAAATTAATTCTTTGTTCAATTTTTATAACAGCGGACAGCTTTTCCCTCAAAACAAATGTGAGCAGAGGTGGAGGAGCTGCTTTATTGTTTATGACTAGCTGTGAGCTGTCAGTCAGTGAATACTGCTTCTGAGTGAAATGGTGACTGATTGACAGCAACTTAAAGAGCAGAAATGAGACTGCAATTGAATGAACTGATTGCCGCTGTCTGAAAATGTTAAAAGCCAGACATTTCATACATTAGAGCCGTAGTGCTTCATGAAAGCATCATTTTACATTAACAGCATTTTAACTGTACACCCACAAGATTTTTCTGGAAAACATGGACAGTCATTCAAAAAACTATTGCACTGACATGCTCATCACTGGCAGTGGAACTTCAAAACCAAACCATTTATTTAAAATCATTGGTTGCAAGGCAGCTTTCTGAATAGTGTGAAGGTGATGCTTTGAACAAAGCAAACATGAGTCATTTTTAATCCAAAAAAAGAACCAATTAGAGTCTATGTAATATTTTAATGATAATAAAATGAAACTGACAGAATTAATTTCAAATGGCCAACGCTACTCCATGTTTATGACATGCTGTTGACAGAAGAGTTGACAGATTCACTGGGTCTGGGTGCTGGGTCTGATTCTAATACTTCGACTAGCCTAAAATTTTTATGTATTCAGCTTGTGTTTATCATTTTAAAACTGGTAGTAACATAGAGGATACAGATTAGCAAAATGCCAACATTTGCTGAGAATTCCTTACAACTGTGTACATCCCCTTTTCCTATGACCCCTTATTAAGTCTCTATCTGTTTTATTTTGAATACAGTCAGTAAAACCATCAGGCTGGAGGTGGGAACAGTCTCAGAGTATAGGACGATTCAGAATGTAATTGGCTACCTGAAAGGATCCATCAACCCAGGTAACTTATTTATTGTTGTAGGCCAACTCATAGGAATGTTTAGTATAACATATATAGTAATTCCGCAGCAGTGACAGAAATTAAACAAACATTCTGCAATGTTAAATGTTGCCTTTCTACTGGTTAAATTCCTTGTTTATTTATCTAATTGTGTGTATTGTTTTAATGGCCTCAGTCAGTTATATTTCCTATGTAAAATACACTTGGTGTGTAGTTTACAGTTCAATGACAGATCACAGATTGAGGGGAAATTTGGTTACAGAAAAATCTATAAAAATCAGTTATGCACAATGTCATCTTTAGGATGTGTGACAGTAATTGGTGCCGCACTTCTGTGCTCTACAGTATCCCTGTTCACATGAAATAATGTCTTTGCAAGTACAAAATGATTTTTCACAACCTTTCATTGCTTTCATTTTTGCTGTAACAGGTTTTACTGAGTGCAGCATTTAGACCAAATGTGATTAACCGAGAGAAAGTGTAGCACAAGTGAGCTTTTGAGAAATTGTGTGTTCGACCATGACCATTAAATTAAAATTGAATCTGTCGAGCAGTTGAAGTACTTTGTCCACTCCAATTTTTTCCATGAATAACCAGCTCTTTAAGAAAGTCGCATGCATATTACTTCATTACCTCTAGAACTGGTGCCACTTTCTCCCCTTGTTAGTGAGCAAATGGTCAATCTATGGAACAAGCTACCCAGGGAGGTGGAAGCCATTGGTATTGATTTATTTAAATGCAAATGAGATAGATTTCTTTCAGAAAATATCATTTTGGAATACAGTATATGAGTAATTTGAGCCATGACATGTGTTAAGCGTAGCATGCTTGGGAAGAACAGATAACTTTGGACCCATGGCTCCCAAAGCTCTCCACCACTTGGGTTTTCCTCACATTACGCCTGGCTCTGTTGTTGGCTAATTGATGGCGAATGATTGCTATAATTAGTCAACAATTCCATTATCATTGTATCATGTGATTACCAGGATGGTAGAAGGCAAACTAAATGGACCTTGGTCTTGTTTTGTCAAGCAATTCCTATGTTCCTATAAATAAACGCTGTGGCAGCAGATATGTCAGTATTATTGTATCTGCAATAATGTGCAAAGTGGATGTTTATTTATTGGGTATGGCCTGAGAGTAGGTATTTTGTAATGAGTGAGAAAGAAATAGAGATCCTTTTGATCCTTTAAAGACCTCAGGATGTCACAAAGCACTTGACAGCTAATGAAGAACTTTTGAAGTGTAGTCACTGTTGTAATGTAGGAAACACAGCAGCCAATTTATGTACAGCAAAGTCCCACAAAAAGCAAGATAATAATAACTAGATAATCTCTTTTTAGTGATGTTAGTTGAGGGATAAATATTGGCAGGACACCTCTGCTTTTCTTAGAAATAGTGCCATGGGATCTCTTATGTCCACCTGAGAGGTCAGGTGTAGCTTTGGTTTAATGGCCCAGATATTCCGATCTCTACGGGTGTGTACGTGCTGTGTACTCACCCGTAGGGACATCGGAAATGCTGGTTTCAGGCATGCACAGCGCATGCGCTGAAAACCAGCATTTCCGATCTGTCAAGAATGGTCTTGACAGATCCTCCAGCTGCCTGGGAGAAGGGCCTCTGCGGGCGGATAGTTCCGCTTTTTGGAGACCCTCCGCCCGCAGACAACCCTTACAATTCTTACGCCTGGTAAAAGCAGGCGTAAGGCCTGCTTTTACCAGGATAAGAGTTGAAAAATGTTTTGAAAGAATTTCACTGATTTCACTGATTTATCATTTAAAAATACTTTAAAAAAAGGTAAGTTTATTTTTAGCCCTGTAAAAAACTTAATTTTTTCAAAAAATTTAATTTTTGTTTAAAATACTGTAATTTATTGTAATTTCAAGTTATTTTTAAAATGTGATTTAAAAAAAAATTTATTTAAAGTTTTACCATGCTTTTGGGGTGATCGCCATTCATATATTTGACAGGTCTTCCTGTCAAGTGTATGAAGGGAGATTCCCTTCTTTGATTGGCTCCCCATGGCCCACGTGATCCCATGGATGCTGCGAACTACATGCACTCCTGGGATACGTGGGCCCTGCACACTTAGAGTTTGGAGAGGCCCAGGAGCGGAAGCGTGTGCGTCTCAGGAGCCCTCAGGCAAGGGCGTAGATTTTTCCAGATTGCAGGCCTCCGCCCGCGGGAGGCCTGCGATTGGAAAATACAGGCCAATGTCTTGTCCAAAAGACGGCACCTCTAGACAGTGCAGCACTCCCTCAGTACTCCGCTGGACTGTCGGCTTAGATTTTATGCTCAGGTCTCTGGAGTGGGACTTGAACCCATGACCTTCTGATTCAGAGGCAAGAGTGCTACCGTTGAGTCACAGCTGACTGTGGACCTGATGGTAAAATTAATTTTGGTTAACAATCCTACCATCTTGTAGTGTATCCTGTGTTTTCATTGCAATAATCATGGTCTTAAAGGGCAAGGAAAGTCTAGAGGGAGTTATTTCTGTTCATTTGTCTAAGTGAAGAAAATGAATAAAAACATTTGTAGTCTTTAAAAAAAAACTACATTTGCTGTTCAGAGGAACTCTTCCACCTTCCCTTCCCACTTGTTATATCGCTGAGGGAGAAAGGTGTCCCAGAGTGGTGCCAATAATTTCTTCAAATAGACATTTGAACAGGATGTTCGCCACCTTAATTTCCCTTCTTCTTTAAAGACCATGTTCGTGGCAATGAAAAGCAACAGGGCACTGATTGAACTGAGCCTGCATAATGCACTTGCCAGAATATAAAGTTTCGATAGAATAAAACATTCATGCAGTAAATCGAGAATGCATTTCAGAAGATAAAGATACATAAATCCTGTGCAAATCATATTTTGTCTGAATAATGTTGCTAGAACTTTCCTTATAACACTTAAATCTCAGTGTTTCAGATTACTATCTTTATATTTTCATAGGAAGTGTGTAGCACTGAAGCAAACCCCAATGTAATTACTGTCAACTAACAAAAACATTTCCTTCTGCTGCTTTCATAGTTCAATCTGATTGAACATTTGGTCCACTAAATGGGCTAAGACTAAACCTTTTGCACACAAGTACTGATTGTAGATAACCATATGTTTTATGTGTGGGCTGCTAATTTAATTGAATGAAAATCTGTTTAGCAGGTGGTAGTGACACATTTTCACATAATTCAACTAGCTGTTTTGGAACACGTGAACTGATGAATTCGTATTTCTTCATCGTTCTCAATTTCTATCTACACAGTCCAAATAGGGTTTATTTAACTGATCTAACAACATGCTGGCTGATTTCTGGATGCAGCTAGATTTCTAGATAGATTGGATGTGTTTGCTAAACAACAAAATAAAATTCTTTAAAAGGAATTTGCTATCCCTATCCTGGAAGCTTTATTGTTTATTGTTAAGAGGGTTTATGTCATGTTTCAATGAATCTCACACTAAAATGTTGCACTTACAATGTGAGTTGTCCATTTCATTTGTCAGCTCTGGCTTTAAAAAAGTCTCTGATGCTTTACATTCAGAGATGCATGTTGGAATAGGATTATTAAAATTCTACTAACAATTCAAAGCCTTCTCATTTCCTTAAATGAGTGTTATTGTGAAACTGTACCTCTGACTGATGTAATCAAAAGATGTGCACATTCATTACTATTTCAAAGATGCAGGGGAGACATGAAGGACATTTAGACAGCATCAGTGCAGATAAGAAAAGTATTAAAAAACAAGAAATAAAACTTCCAGAAATAATGTTTTATGTTCAGTGCCTTTAAATTAGCTAAACTTGCACGGAATTCATAAGAGTATACTGCAAAGCAGGAATTGCAAATAAATTACATTTAGTTTTCTGATTTATTATATATCTATACTATATATGGAAGTAATGAGGAATACAATTTAGTAAAACAGTGTATAAAGCTGAAAAATTAGTTATATTAACAAGTTTACCAAATAATAGCAGCAATTCAACTGCTAAATCACAGGTTTTAGCTAAATTGCATTCCAATTTTTTTAAATATTTGTCTCTGAAGCTAAATGACTTGGTACAATTTCTAAAAGCTGGAAAACATGCTTTGAACTGCAAGGTTAGTATTGGTGCAAAACAATTTCCGCTTTACTTTGACACTCAACTTGTAGTGTAACTAGGGTTGCTAACTCTGGTTTGATGTATTCTTGGAGATTTGATCATGTGACATTTAATCACATGGCTTTCAATCATGTGACTGCTCATGATGCTTAATCACGTGACATTTGATCACATGACACTTGCCCACTGTTTGCAAATGCTATTGCATTTACCTTAGTTGAATGTTTTAGGATCAGCAAGCCCCAAATAAAATATTTGACTTTTGTTTTATAGCGAGATGAATAACATAATTTATAAATCAAAGAAAGAACACAAAAAAATAGAAAGATTTAAGGGTAAGTTTAAATAAAAACTGCTTGTGATGTTTTTCAGACAAGGAGGTGGTTTGTAGTGCTGTTCCCCAAGGGTCAGTTTTGGGCCCATTACTCTTTGCAATTTTTAGCAACGACCTAGACTCTGATGTAGGGAGCAGCATTATAAAGTTTGCAGATGATCTGAAACTTGGCAAAGGAGTAGATCATGATAAGGATAGTTATAGGTTTCAGGATGACATAGACAGGATGGTGAAATGGGCAGAAGCATGGCAGATGGAGTTCAATGCAGAGAAGTGTGAAGTGAAGCACTTTGGGAGGATGAATATGGAAGGACAGTAAACTATAAATGGCATGTTTTTGAAAAGTATAGTTGAGCAGAGAGACCTTGGTGCGCAATGCGTAAACCGCACATACAAGGACCATTTCTTCCAAACTGGCAACAGCAACGCTCGGCAGATCAATCGACCATTCCGGTAGACTCCCGCCCAAAGCGGGAGGGTTGGGAACAGCTATGTGTAACTCCATATTCAGGGCCTATTCTGACTCCAGAGTAAAGCAAGAGGAGACTTATAGAACTTTACAGCACAGCAGGAGGCCGTTCAGTCCATCACACCTATGCTGACTCTTTGGAAGAGCTATTCACTTAGTCCTGTTCCCCTGCCCTTTCCCCAGAGCCTTTTAATTGTGTTTTCTCTCCAAATATTTACTTACTCCGCTTTTAAATATTGCAATGGATTCTTCTTCCACTGCTGTTTCTGCGAAGGCATTCAATGTCCTAACAACCCTCTCTGTAAAATCTTCTTACCTTTCTCTTCATTCTTTTGGTGATGAGGGGTTAATCTCACACTGCTTCGATTTGGCACCATGTGGAGTGTAAATCCAGCGTGGTATCAAGCCTGGTTCACAAAGTATTTGGGATGCATTGAACCATATGGGAGCCAAATAATGTAACTAGAGTTTCACCTAGCTGGAACCCAAACTGCAAACTGGGGAGGGAGAGAGCAAGCAACAAAAGCTGCGGGAGAGAGAGAAATACAAACTGGGAGAGAGAGAGAGAAAATAAAACAAAAAAGGTGATTCAACCGTGGCTAACAAGGGAAATTAGGGATAGCATAAGATCCAAGGAGAGGACATATAAATTGGCCAGAAAAAGCAGTAAACCTGAGGATTGGGAGCAGTTTAGGATTCAGCAAAGGAGGACAAAGGGATTAATTAAGAGGGGGGAAATAGAGTACGAGAGTAAGCTTGCAGGGAACATAAAAACTGACTGTAAAAGCTCCTATAGATATGTGAAGAGAAAAAGATTGGTGAAGTCAAGCATAGGTCCCTTGTAGTCAGAATCAGGGGAATTTATAATGGGGAACAAAGAAATGGCAGGCCAATTAAATACATACTTTGGTTCTGTCTTCACAAAGGCGGACACAAATAACCTCCCAGAGATGTCGGGGAACATAGGGTCTAATGAGAGGGAGGAACTGAATGAAATAAGTATTTGTAGGGAAATGGTGTTAGGGAAATTGACGGGATTGAAGGCTGATAAAACCCAAGGGCCTGATAATCTACATCCTAGGGTACTTAAGGAAGTGGCCCTAGAAATAGTAGATGCATTGCTGGTCATCTTCCAAAATTCTATAGACTCTGAAACAGTTCCCATGGATTGGAGGGTAGCTAATGTAACCCCACTATTTAAAAAAGGTGGTAGAGAAAAAACGGGGAATTATAGACCGGTAAGCCTGACATCGGTAGTGGGGAAAATGCTAGAGTCCATTATAAAAGATGTAATAGCAGAGCACTTGGAAAACAGTGACAGGATCAGACAAAGTCAACATGGATTTACAAAAGGTAAATCGTGCTTGACTAATCTACTGGAATTTTTTGAGGATGTAACTGGTAGAATAGATAAGGGAGAACCAGTGGATGTGGTGTATTTGGACTTTCAGAAGGCTTTCGATAAGGTCCCACATAAGAGATTAGCGTGTAAAGTTAAGGCACATGGGATTGGGGGCAAGGTATTGACTTGGATAGAGAACTGGTTGGCAGACAGGAAGCAAATTGTTGGAATAAACGGGTTTTTTCCGAGTGGCAGGCAGTGACTAATGGGATACCGCAGGGATCGGTCCTTGGACCCCAGCTATTCACAATATATATTAATGATCTAGACGAGGGAACTAGATGTAATAGTGTATCTCCAAGTTTGCAGACGGCACAATGCTGGGTGGGCGTGTGTGCTGTGAGGAGGATGCCGAGAAACTCCAGCATGATTTGGGCAGGTTGGGTGATTGGGCAGATGCATGGCAGATGCCGTATAATGTGGGTAAATGCAAGGTTATCCACTTTGGTGGCAAAAACAGGAAGGCAGATTATTATTTGAATGGCAATAGATTGGGAGAAGGGGAAGTGCAATGAGACCTGGGTGTCCTTGTGCACCAATCGCTGAAGGTAAGCATGCAGGTGCAGCAGGCGATTAAGAAGGCAAATGGTATGTTGGCCTTCGTAGCGAGAGGGTTCGAGTACAGGAACAAGGATGTCTTGCTGCAGTTGTACAGGGCCTTGGTGAGACCACACCTTGTGTATTGTGTGCAGTTTTGGTCGCCTTATCTGAGGAAGGATGTTCTTGCCATGGAGGGAGTGCAGCGAAGATTCACCAGACTGATACCTGGGATGGCAGGAATGACGTATGAGGAGAGATTGGGTCGATTGGGCTTATACTCGCTGGAGTTTAGAAGAATAAGAGGGGATTTCATTGAAACTTATAAAATTCTAACAGGACTAGACAGACTAGATGCAGGAAGGATGTTCCCGATGGCGGGGGAGTCCAGAACCAGGGGTCACAGTCTAAAGATAAGGGGTAAGCCATTTAGGACAGAGATGAGGAGGAATTTCTTCACCCAGAGAGTGGTGAACCTGTGGCATTCTCTACCACAGAAGGCAGTTCAGGCCAAGTCATTAAATATATTCAAGAAGGAGTTAGATATATTTCTTAAGGCTAAAGGGATCAAGGGATATGGGGAGAAGGCAGGGACAGGGTACTGAATTTGGATGATCAGCCATGATCTCATTGAATGGTGGAGCAGGCTCGAGGGACAGAATGGCCTACTCCTGCTCCTATCTTCTATGTTTCTATGAGAGAAACACAAACTGGGGGAGAGGCTGGAATTGTGCCTATCTGGTGCGCGTGGTGGGTCGCAATCCCGCTGCTGGCTCCATCCCACTGTTGAAATGAACTTGCATTAATGGGGCCTATTAAACCCGCCCACCAGGCTATCCAGCCCAATGAGATGGAGCAGGTCTGGTGACATAATTCATGACAGTTTTCAGCCGGGATCTTTAAAGGGACCATGGCCACATTAGATTTAAAGTTTCATCTAACATAGTGCTGTCAGCGCACTACAGCATTGGAGTGCTGCAAACACTGACAATCACTGCACAGAGGCATAGGGCTGCACCCAGGCTCTCCGATGACTCCTTCCATGTGCTTATGGAGGGAGTCACAGCATGCACGGAGGTCCTCTTCCTTTCCAATGGGCGGAAGAGACCTCCTCAGGAGACCAAAACAGCCTGGTTGCAGATTGCAGAGGAGGTCACAAGCAGGGATGTGGTCAGGAGGACCTGGCTGCAGTGCCACAAACGTTTCAATGTTCTCATTAGATCAGGAAACGTTAGTACAAAGCTACACTCAGCTGCATCCTGCTGTGCCTCTCATCACATCCCCTTCACTCTGCCTTTCCTACCCTACTCCTGCACATCCTTACTCACACCAACATACCTTGCACCTCCACCCATCCCTCTTTCTCTATCTACATTACCACATCCCCATCTCACTAGCCACCCCTCACTCACCCTCATCCTAGTGTAATCATACCAACTAACAACACACAAGGTTAGGCACTTGGGTGTTTTAACCAATGTTTGTGTAAAGTTTCTGTTAATGTGGTGTCAAACATAAAAATCTTTATTTTCAACACTTTCTGGTCATGGACAGATTTGTGTGCACCTTTGGAAGTGGCTTAGTGAGTTGCAGTGAATGGTGAGACATAACGGTACCCCCTACAATGGTGATGAGTGTGAAAGGAATGGCTTGATCATTGTAGGGATCGTTTATGGTGCCAACCTGGCACATCATGTGGCAGCCATATGGGTGTACAGCGTAAAGTTAACTAAATCTGGCCATGGTGAGGTCATCCCTGGCCTCACGGGCTGCAATGTGCTCGGATGCTGATGCCTTCTGTCCTGTGCAGCATCAGGTGATTGCGGAGAAGGTTGGTGTTGTTGGTGCTGCTGGTGTGCCTTCTGCTGCTGGTGTTGGGGCTCATCGTGGCCCGATTCTGAGGACCAAGGTGAGACAGTACAAACAGCACCCATGTTGATTGAATCGATGGCAAGTGAAGTACAGGTGCATTCTGTCAATGGTGAGAGAGTTCTTCCAATGAGGTGACACTGGATGGAGACTTTGCTAGGAAACACTTGCAGCCTGCAGAATCTGTGCTGGAAATGGACTGAGCAACAGCTTCTGCCTGAGGAAAGTGATCATCTGTCAGGTGGGAGCTTTTACTGTACATTTGATGCTGTCAAGTAATCAGCTGGAGCAATGGGCACTGAACCCCCGCCTCAGGTTGACAGACGTGGTTCCCGAGCTGCGTGAATCCCGTGGCCAAATGGAAATTTAAAATGTAGGGGGAAAAAGGCTCTAAAGTGCCTGTAAACTATCTGATAATGATTTCAACTGGGGTGTCCGCCGCTGCTGGTCGGGTCGGCTCCGCGATGACAGACACGCCTGGGGTAAGGCGCGTGGGAACGGGATGACAGTGGGTTCCCAACCCACTGTCAAAAGTAACAACTTTCCCACCTAACCCCCCCCCCCCACCGATCGCGCCCGCTACCACCCCGGAAAATTCCGGCCAGAGAGAGAGAGAGAGAAACACAAACTGGGGGAGGGAGAGAGAGGAACAGTTACGCTCCATTTAAAATAATCTGAATCTGACCCAGCTCAGTTTATTGTTTATATATAAACATTATTTTGATGTCGACATTTTGAAACGAGTCTTTTTATTATTTTATTACTTCTCAGAAGCATAATTTATTCAAAAAAACTGGACCACCTACATCTGAAAATGTGATTATATTACATCATAATTGTCCTTCATTAAAGTAAGTTTGTTTTAAACATAATTATGGCAAACTAATTTGTAATATAATATGCATACACATTTGAATAATGGCTATAAAATTAATAGTGTAATTATATAGTTGATGTCTAATTAAGATATAGTTAACACTTGTGATGTTTTCTATCAGTGGATCATTTTAGACCTTGAATGCTAAAGATAGCACTGTTTCTTTAAGATCACTTCTGCTTTATCAGCTGCAGAAAGCACAAATTTGAAAGGCTAAAAATTGCTAGAGTTGTGAAGATAATAGATCTGTAGGGACCTTGTTTTATTCTCAGATACAGCACACTGCTTTAGCTATTAAAATGTTCACACTGTCAGTATGAAACTACTTAGCATTCAGCATCATTTGGGGTGTTTTAAATGGGCTTCGCAGTTTTGTGTGTTTGGCAGCATGCTAATGAGAATTTTTGAGAACGAAGGTCAAAATACTGTTAGTAAAACAATAATGCTTTGTACTGTATTTCATAGAGAAATTAAGTTGGAATTTGTACAGTAGTGATCTGCTTGATTGTTATTATCTTGAGCATTATTAGGTACTATGGGGACGAAGTTCAGTAGGTTAGCGCCCCCAGTTAGCGCTTGGCGGGGAGCTAATGGTGCACTCTGGCAGTAGCGCCGCGGCGGGGCAAATTCCACGCCGCACAACAAATTCGCCGGCCCCGTAGCACCGGCGATAATAGTTAGCGCCTCGGTCCCTTTCACCATGCAGATTGTGACGTCAGCGAGTGCGCAACGCTCGCTGGGTGCCCGATCTGAAAACTTCAATAGCATCCCCTGCCTTACCACCTTGTGCCGACAGCGCCAGGGAACGGAGGTGTGAACCAGCCGGCTGGTGGCTGGCGTGGTGCTGCATAAAGGGATGCGCCCCAGCTGTCAAGGAACTTCTGTTCCAAAGGTCAGTTATGAGTGGCAGAGAGCGCAGGATGTATCTGCAACCAAATAACGGCTGCTTAATCCCCGGAGTGTTGCGGGTCGTCAAAGCACTTTGCACTTCATCTCTCAGCATATCGCCGTTCTGCACTCCCCGAATTACTGGGGCTGGTGTGCAGACTCCAGTGACCCTCCCCTTTAATGGATGGAAGGCGCCTGCACCAATGCTCACTTCCGATTACACAACACTTCATATTCATTCTCGCTTGGAGCCTAGCGCCACTCACCTATGCCATTAGCGCCTGATTTAGTGCTCCCCTGCATTCTTTGAGTGCTGAGACTGAACTTAACGGGCAGCGAGATTGATTAGCGCCTGGTGCTAAATTTCTCCCCTAAGTTTCTCCCTGCTTTGCTTTGGCTTCATCCATCATTTGCATAATTTTACTTCAGTTACTTCTTCCCCCCACACAAACTTTGATAATTATGATACATAAATTAAACAGGTATTTGATGTACAAGAGTGAAAAAAGAACTTTCAATCATATAGCACCTTTCATGTCCTCAGGACATCCCATAATACATTATAACCAATGGATTACTTTGTGCAGTCACAGGTGATATTGCAGGAAACTGGTTGATGAGTGTTTTAGGTGCATCGCTATGCTATATTGCGTGATTGCTAAGTTGATAGGTTTGTACCCACAAGTTCTGTTATTGCTTGCTCTAGATTTCAGCAAGGTCATCAAGCAGAGAGAACAATGAAATGACATATTTCCCTGCAAGGAGGGAGGGACATCTTCACTTACTGCTATGCAACAACATAGAAAAAGGTCTGCAAGCATCCCACTTCCCCATCCTGTTGATTGGGGTAGCTATGTACTTGAGCTGGGGGGAGGGGGGATGGCAGGACCCCATGAATTTACAGGTGTCTACTTCATTCACAACTTAAAAATGTCACCAGCTTTTAGAGCAGCTCCCACACTATCTAGCTGCATTTTTGTTTGTAGTTTTTCATCCAGTTTGCCTTTAAGAAAGATTCTATTTGCAAATGTTTCAGATAAGCAAGAGCAGGAGTGCTCCTCTGGGCCCTACAAGGAAAGTTTAATCCTCCCCTGCCCCAGATTTTCCTGCCTTTTCTACTGTGAGTCACCTGGAGCTCCCTTCCCCAAGCCTACTGGAGTTTGGTAACTGCTTCCTGCCCACGTTTGGGCAGGACATGGTCTGGCGGCATGCACTGGCTGCTTGTCCTCTTCTGGTAGATACTCCATAATTAGGCTTCTTTGAATCACAAATTTATGTGTCAGCCGTGGCTCAGTGGGTAGCACAATTGTAGTGTATGTACCTTTAAGAGAGAACTACTTTTACAGCTCCTGTATACTGTAGTACCGGCAGTGACCACACCTGTATATAAGCCTTGAGCAGTCTTTAGACTACCCTCCTCCAGTAAACACCTGTTGATTGTTAATCTACAGCCTCCGTCTAGTTATTGAAGAACACCATACCTTAAGATTTACGGATTCAACAACACTCACCTCTGAGTCAGGAGGTTGTGGGTTCAAGTCCCACTCCAGAGATTTGAGCACAAAATCTAGGCTGACACTCCAGTGCAATTCTGAGGGAGGCCTGCACTGTTGCAGGTGCCGTCTTTCAGAGGAGACATTGAACCGAGGCCCCGTCTGCCCTCTCAGGTAGACATAAAAGATCCCATGGCACTATTTCGAAGAACAGCAGGGGAGTTTTCCCGGTGTCCTGACCAATATTTATCCCTCAATCAGCATCACTAAAACAGATTATCTGGTCATTATCACGTTGTGGGAGCTTGCTGTGTGCAAATTGGCTGCCGCGTTTCCTACATTACAACAGTGATTACACTTCAAAATTACTTCATTGTTGGTCGTGAAAGGCGCTGTATAAAGGTAAGTCTTTCTTTCTTTATGTAGCATGCAGCTATTCTATAGCTCAAACACTCCATTGTATCTGCACTTGGCAGTTGTTTGTGGGTGTACAGATGTCATTAACCAGACGGTATCCTTGGTCTCTGAGAAGCCAACCTTGCTCTCTGCTTTGAGTCAATAATGGGGCATAGTGGATTACCTTAAGAAAATCTCATAACTCCTGCTTGGAAATAAATCATTCACCTGGCTGACCCTATACTAATAGTCAAAGATGAGATGAACATTAATGGAGTGGAAGGTTTGTAATTCATAAAGGCATAACTGTTAAGTGCAGAAGCTAGTAAGGTGGCATTGGTATCATCGCTAATGTCCTTGACTTTAGGGAATGCTACCATTTGAAAACAGTGTAGGGCCTTCTCATAACGTTGCCTAGTATCCACGGGGAAAGTGATATAATTGCCTTCTCTGAGAAACAAGATTTGAAATGCCTGTGACTAGCAAATGAACAAAGTTGTTTATGTCTCCTGGTACATACTGGAATGAGCATGAGATGTTAAAAGTGTTGTGACCTGTACCGCTACTGTCCATGTCGTGTATGTGGGGGAGTTTGACTGGAGTTCAGGTTCCTGCATGCAGCACAACTCTGTCATGGTTTCTTTAGTAAATCGTAATCCATGTACATGGCGTCTACATCTGGATTCAGGATTAAAGGTAATAGTCGGTAAAGGCTGTCCACATCTGATGCTAGTATAATCTTAAGAAATTGACTACTAACATTTTTTTTAAAAACTCAAATACAGGAAACTTTCTGGTATCCGGCACTGACGGGACCGAGCTGGTGCCGTACCATCAAAACTGCCGTAGAAACCAGCGCTAATGTTAAAACATACGGAGTTTTTGAACTCCGTGTGAATCAACAAACCCTGTTGCTTAGCAACAGCTTCAAAACAGTCGGCCGCAGCTTAAAAGCGTCTCTGTAGCTAAGCAACAGCTTCAGCTAGACCTTGCAGAGCCTGACTGGAAAAAAAAAGCAACGAGAAGTAAAAAAACTTATAGGAAATAGCTCCTGAATTTTGCCGGTAGATAGAGCTTTCCGGACATTTAACCTCCGGTTAAACGAAAGTTTCCTGTAAATAGATTTTTGTTGATCAACTGGGTGTCTGACATGCTCAGAAAGTCATTACCATGTTTAAGAGTCTCTAATTCAAGCTACTATGAAATCTAGCAGGATTTTTGTTAGCCAAATTTTTTACACACTATGTTGGAACATGTCCCATTTACCTAAGCCCAGAAAGCTTTGGTGCAGATTGACAGAACTAAGGCTCAGAGAGACGCAAACATATGTAGGGACATCAGGCTTTTGGCAAGCGGGGGAAATGCCAGCTTCCAACAAAAGACCTACCTCTCCAGATTCCATTACTAAACCTAACTGACCAGTCAATCATCAACAGCGATCTGAAATATTGCAGACATGCCTGGTTCTGGTATCAGATTGCCAAATTTGGCACAGAGGGATGACTTAGTTCCAAACTTCCATCACCGGGCGTGCCATCTTGGAGGTTAAGCTATTGGGATATTGCTGTAATTGAAGAAACAACAACAACTTGCATTTATATAGCGCCTTTAATGTATTAAAAAAAGGACAACAATGACAAAAGCAGCCATTAGCCCTTCTCCTTGTGGTCCTGAAAGACTGTGTCCAAGAATCCAACAGGACCCCTGAAACCATTATGAATCAACAACTGGAACAGATGCCCCATATCTTGCAATCAGAAGCTATTGGGCCTTGCAAAATCGCATTTGGGGGCAAAAATCACTATATCGCCTAGTTAGCTGATTGTTCAGGATGGTAGATCGATCTGACTAGAAACTTAGATGAGTCTACCAACAACACAATGTCACCTACAAAAAGGAACACCAGAAATAAATAAAGATTATCAAAAAAAAGCACCCAAAAATGTGTCTGCCAAAAATGGCAGCTTCCCTTAAAACTACTGACTTCCTGTTAGCACTCAACATCCTAGCAACCAACAACACCCATTTTATCAGGCTGAGCAAGTCAGCTTTCTGTCATGATTAACTGGAATCTATGTGTGTACTCATTTGTATACAATATCTACTTATTTTAATATTTCAATGAAGCTTTCACCTACCTTGAACGAGAGCTCCTAGTACAGATGTCCCTCCCAAATGGAAATGGCTGGGCTGCACTGAATGGGTGGAAATCCAACAGGAGCAATTTTTACCTAAAAATCCGATTCCCCATACGCTGTTTTTGCCACCAGCAACTGGACCAAAATTTCATTGTGTTTTAATGTTTGTGTGTTTTACCTATAAATGAAGCTGAATGTTAGTTTTATTCAGAGCACATTGTTCTGACAGTGTGCTATTTTCACCTTGCAAAGGAGTAAGGGGAACATGATGGGCATCCAGTGGCTGATACAGCAATAAAATGTAGTTGGTAGTTAAGACGCAATGGACTTGAAATTGCGGGAGGCTTCCCGTGGGCGAATGCCTCCGAACCACAAGTAAAGTTCGTACTTACCTGATGGCCCCAGACCTACGAAGACTCACACTCCTGGGCCTGCGGGTATACGCCTGCATAAAGGCCCATGTATCCCGGGGGCACATGCGGTTCACAAGCATCCCTGGGATCACGTGGGCCGGCCCAACCAATCAGAAAGGGGGATTCCCGTTATGCTTATGGAGATTCCATTTATGTACGGAATCCCCATAAACATAATAGGAATCACATAAAAAATACATTTTCACACAAGCTAAATAAAAATAAGACATCACATGTTTAAAATATAATGCAATTAAACATTTAAAACAAAAAATTTAAAATCTTTTGAAAAATAAATATTTTTTTTTTTAAAGGGGCCAAAAATAACCTAAGCCAATTTTAAAGCTATTTGAATGTTTAAATGATTTGAAAAATGTTATTTTGATATTTATTTTCACCCTTACGCTGGTAAAAGAAGGCCTTATGCCGGCTTTTACCAGGCGTAAGAGTTTGATGGGCATTCGCTGAAACTTGACAGATCGCAAGTTCCGGGTTTTCGCGCTGTGCGTACGTGGTTATAGGCCCCGGAAAATCCGGGCCATTATCTCATTCATGACATGATGCGTGTTTCAGTTCATATTGTTATGGAAACCATCTTTTTGCTGTGTTAAAAGACCAAAGTGTTGGGAGAAAACCTGAGCTGTTACAGGGTTATCATACTTTGAGGTTTACTGTGGTCGTTGTTCCTATTTATCAGGCTATGTGACCTCAGACTACTAACAGCATTACAATTCCATGGTTCAATTGTGCAGATATTATTCAAAGGTCCTATATCATCAAAAAATAAGCTTCCGTTGTTAACTACCGAATTTATTCCCTGTTTTTCATGTATGAAGATGATTAGTGAAGAGTTCCTTGGTAGCACACACTGAACAGTACAAAATGCTTTTATTTCCAGATAAATATGTTATTGTTGGCAGTCACCATGGCAACAATGAAGAACTCTGGACCAGCAGCACTTCCATCATTACAGAAATAATCAAGACTATGATGTCCCAGGTTCAAAAGAGACGATGGCGGCCAAACCGCAGCATTATGTTTTGTTCCTGGGGAGGAAGTATATTTGGCAATATTGGCTCATATGAGTGGGCAGAGGTAGGGATTGTTATGCACTCTAAAAATATTTTCCTTGCTTCCTGTGAAGAACACATCTTGTGAATTGAAAATGTATTCATACAGGTTATTTAGGAATGTATTATGCAAAAACAGTATGTCAGAATTAGTATATTTTGAAACCTGTTCCCTCATATGCAGCTTCACTTAGCAACCTGACTATGCTTGCAGTATCTGTCAAAGCATTTTTATTTTAAGTAAGCCTTCATAATAAACAATTTACATAAAAATAAACACAACTGTTCTGCACCAATTGTTATCTGGCTAGGAATGTGATGTGTATAAAATATAGTTTGAGATTCTGTTCAGTTTAAATTCATATAATTTGGTTAATTTTTCTGCTCAGTCAAGATGAGGAATATCAATGCTGAAAAACCAAAACACTTTTCTACTTTGGATACCCAATAATAGTATCGCGCACACTCAATTCAGGTACAGCACTACCAGAAGAAGAACGAATGTCCCTCTACTCTTTTTATACAAATTTGGTATTTCTATTTTCTCAGTAACATCCCCTTGTGGATTCTGACTGAAATTTTAAACCATTTTGTGCTGTGCACTCTAGTAACTGCGTTGAAAGTTTGCTATATAACCACAGTTCTTGGCAGCCATTCCCATCCCACCTGATGGAAATCATGGAGAATTGGGAAACAATGGAGAGTAAAGCAGAAGGAAACAGAGGAAAAAAGGAATTGGCAAAACAGGTAGCTGTAGAGGAATGGATAATAACAGGAAACGGTGGGGGAACAGTGGAATTCGGTAGCAACAGGGAAAATAAAGGAGATGGTGGGGAAATGGGTAGAAGCAGGGGAAAAAGGCAACAACCAGGAACAAAGGAGGAACTGGGTATCAACAGAGATAAACAGGAGACTCCCAACAGCACCTTCCAATCCCGTGACCTCTATCACCTAGAAGGACAAGGGCAGCAGATGCATGGGAGCACCATCACCTCCAAGTTCCCCTCCAAGTCACTCATCATCCTGACTTGGGACTGTATTGCCATTCCTTCATTGTCGCTGATTCAAAATCCTGGAACTCCCTCCCTACCAGCACTGTTGAGAGTACCTTCACCACACGGACTGTAGCAGTTCAAGAAGGCGGCTCACCACCACCTTCTCCAGGGCAATTGGGGACCGGCAATAAATGCCCACATCCCATGAATAAAAATTTTTTTTTAAATGGGAACTGGGTAACATGAGAGAAAACCATTGAAGAAATGGGAAAATTAGGAGGACACAGAAAAAATACTGAAGAGGGGAAAACAGAAGCAAGCAGGACTAAGGAGAAACAATCACAGGAAGGGGAAAGGAGGAATGCGGGAAATTGGATAATGGAAAATAAGAGGAATGGGAGAAATAAGAAAAACAGAGTACAAGGGGAGAAGCTGCAGAAAATGGGGAAGAATAGGAAATAATGAGAAAGAAAGGAATACTAGACAAAACAAAGGTACAAGAATCAAAAAATAAACTATCATAAAAGGAGCATAGAATATCCTGTATTCAGTTCTTAGACCTTGTTTTCAATTGCTACATTAATCACATACCCGTGATTTAGAGTCATAGAGTCATAGAGTTTTACAGCACAGAAAGAGGCCCTTCGGCCCATCGTGTCTGCGCCGCCCATCCATCCCTGTCCAGTCTAATCCCATTTTCCAGCATTTGGTCCATAGCCTTGTATGCAATGGCATTTCAAGTGCTCATCCAAATGCTTCTTGAATGTTGTGAGGGTTCCTGCCTCTACCACCCTTTCAGGCATTGAGTTCCACATTCCAACCACCCTCTGGGTGAAAAAGTTCCTCCTCAAATCCCCTCTAAATCTCCTGCCCCTTACCCTGAATCTATGCCCCCTTGTTATTGACCCCCCTACTAAGGGGAAAAGTTCCTCTTTGTCTACCCTATCTATGCCCCTCATCATTTTGTACACCTCAATCAGGTCCCCCCTCAGCCTTCTTTGCTCCAAGGAAAACAACCCCAGCCTGTCCAGCCTCTCTTCATAGCTGAGGCGCTCCATCCCAGGTAACATCCTGGTGAATCTTCTCTGCACCCTCTCCAAAGCAATCACATCCTTCCTATAGTGAGGCGACCAGAACTGCACACAGTACTCCAGCTGTGGCCTCACCAGCGTTTTGTACAGCTCCATCATAACCTCCCTGCTCTTATATTCTATGCCTCGGCTAATGAAGGCAAGTATCCCATATGCCTTTTTAACCACCTTATCTACCTGTTCCGCTGCCTTCAGGGATCTATGTACATGTACACCAAGGTCCCTCTGACCCTCTGTACTTCCTAGGGTCCTACCACTCATTGTGTATTCCCTTGCCTTATTTGTCCGTCCAAAATGCATCACCTCGCACTTTTCAGGGTTAAATTCCATTTGCCACTTTTCCGCCCATCTGACCAACCCGTTTATATCGTCCTGTAGCCTGAGGCTTTCCTCCTCACAATTTACCACCCCACCAATTTTCGTGTCATCTGCGAACTTACTGATCATACCTTTTACATTCTCATCCAAATCATTTATGTAGATCACAAACAACAAGGGACCCAGCACCGATCCCTGAGGTACCCCACTGGACACAGGCTTCCAGTCACAAAAGCAACCTTCGACCATCACCCTCTGCCTCCTGCCACTCAGCCAGTTTAGGATCCAACGCGCCAAGGCACCCTGGATCCCATGGGCTCTTACCTTCTTGACCAGTCTCCTATGCGGGACTTTGTCAAAAGCTTTACTGAAGTCCATGTAAACCACATCCACAGCATTTCCCTCATCCACCCCCCTAGTCACCCCCTCGAAAAATTCAATCAGATTTGTCAGACATGATTTACCCTTGACAAAGCCATGCTGACTATCCCCGATTAATCCTTGCCTCTCCAAGTGGAGACTAATTTTGTCCCTCAGAATTTTTTCCAATAATTTCCCTACCACAGATGTTAGGCTCACTGGCCTGTAATTCCCTGGTTTATCCCTGCTACCCTTCTTGTATAATGGTACTACGTTAGCTGTTCTCCAGTCCTCTGGTACATCCCCTGTGGCCAGAGAGGTTCTGAAAATTTGTGTCAGAGCCCCTGCAATCTCCTCCTTTGCCTCCCACAGCAGCCTGGGATACATCTCGTCCGGGCCTGGGGATTTATCCACTTTTTGGCCGCCTAAAACCGCTAGCACCTCCTCCCTCTCGATGCTAATATGTTCGAGTATGTCACAGCCCCCTTGCCCGATTTCTATGTCTGCATCGTCTTTCTCCATAGTGAACACAGATGCAAAAAATTCATTTAAAACCCCGCCTACATCATCTGGCTCTACACACAGATTGCCACTTTGGTCCCTAATGGGCCCTACCCTTTCCCTGGTTATCCTCTTGCCCTTAATATACTTATAAAACATCTTAGGATTTTCCTTTATTTTGCTCGCCAGTGTTATTTCATGGCCCCTCCTCGCTCTCCTAATTTCTTTTTTAAGTATGCCCCTGCATTTTTTATACTCCTCTAGGGCTTCTTCCGTCTTTAGTCTTTTGTAACTGCCAAAAGCCCCCCTTTTATTTCTAATGCATTTTTGTATATCCCTTGTCATCCAAGGTTCCCTTTGCTTGTTGGTCCCACCCTTGACCTTTACAGGAACATGTTGGCGTTGTACTCTCTCTATTTCCCTTCTGAAAGTCTCCCACTGTTTTGATGTGGATTTTCCTATAAGTAGCTGCTCCCAGTCCAATTTGGCCAGATCCTGCCTTATCATATTAAAATCGGCCTTCCCCCAATTTAGAACCCTTATTTCCGGGCCGTCTTTGTCTTTTTCCATGACCACCTTAAATCTCACCGAATTGTGGTCACTGTCGCCAAAATGCTCTCCTACTGACACTTCCACCACTTGCCCGGCTACATTCCCCAGAATTAGGTCCAGTACCGCCCCCTCTCTTGTAGGACTTTCTACATGTTGGCTCAAAAAGCTCTCCTGGATGCACTTTAAGAATTCTGCACCCTCTAAGCCTTGAATTAAGGGTGTGTGCTACTGCAGATGCCAAGGATTTTGTCAACAAAAAGGTGATTTTCTTTGCATCCAAAAGAAAAAAAAGCAATATTTTCTGACCATAGTCAGAGTGGGTCTTCTAACTCGTTTTCTAACTCGTTGTTCCATCTATTCCTCAATTTGTAATTTTAAATATCTTCAATTCACAGTCATATGGAAAGTACTCACTTAAATGGAACTGACTATATCAATACAATCTCTGAATTTTTTGAGTATGCCTCTAGTAACATATGATGTAACTCTTTAAAAGCATCAGTGTACAAGTATAAGTAACTGAAGTGGAAAAATTTGCAGGGCTATGGGGATGGGGCAGGGATTAATTGGATTGCTCTTTCAAAGAGCCGGCACAGGCACGACGGGCCGAATAGTCTCCTCCTGTGCTGTATCATTCTATGATAATAACTGACATTTAATATCAAAAATAAAATGTTTTGTTAAGCAGCTGATAAACCTGCAATAACGGTAACACAGATCTGGTTTCATCAGACATAAGGATGTACGATGAACTGACAGCTGAGCTGCTTGCACAAAAATGAACCCAAAACGTATTAAAATTGAAACTATTTCTATGTTGTAAGTAATGACAAGTACCCGTAGTGATTTCAAAACAGTAACCTATCTTATGGCTTTTTTATCGATCTCGGGTATCCATTGTACTTTATAGAGGAAATATGGGCAGAGAAATTCAACTCACAGCTGCCTACTTTCCCCTGAAAAACAGGTGGCTGACAGTAGAAAACCGGGGAGAGGAGGGGGGGCCACCTCGGGTTGCTCCACTGACACCCACCTGATGCAATATCAGGTGGGCCTGTAAAAGTGTGAGCTGCCTACCCACCTCAAACAGGCATAAGGCTGCTTAAATATGCAAATCGGCATCCTGCGTCGTTGTAGGACCCCGTTGCAGAATTCAGGTGCAAATGGCCAGAGGGTTCATCCTACACCCTGGTTGCAGCAGACAGTGAAGAGGAAGAGAAAAGGTAAATGAAACATTCTTTTTGTGGGGCCAAAAGGAGCAAGACGGTTTGCACCTGGACAGGGCCGGGACCGATGTCCTAGGGGGAGTGTTTGCTAGTGCTCTGGGGGAGGGTTTAAACTAAAATGGCAGGGGGTTGGGAACCTGAGCAGGGGGACAGAGGAAAGGGAAACAAGGATAAAAGCAAAAGATAGGAAGGAGAAAAACAAAAGTGGCAGTCAGAGAAATCAACGGTTTAAATCAAACATGGCCACAGTAAATAATAATTCTAATAGGTCTAAGAGCGTTAAAAACCAAGGCAGGTAAATAGAGTAAAGATACAGATCAGCCATGATCTAATTGAATGATGGCGGAACAGACTTGAGGGGCTGAATAGCCTCTGTTCCCATTATATGACTGGATGCCTATATCCTTTGTGTCTTAATGCGAGGAGCATTCGTAATAAGGTGGATGAATTAGCTGCGCAAATAGAGATAAACGAATATGATTTGATTGGGATTACGGAAACATGGCTCCAGGGTGGCCAAGGCTGGGAACTCAACATCCAGGGGTATTCAATATTCAGGAAAGATAGGCAAAATGGAAAGGGAGGTGGGGTAGCATTGCTAGTTAAAGAAGGGATTAACACAATTGTAAGGAAGGATATTAGCTCTGATGATGTGGAATCTGTATGGGTAAAACTGAAAAATACCGAGGGGCAGAAAATGTTAGTGGGAGTGGTATATAGACCTCCAAACAGTAATGCGGAGGTTGGGGATGGCATTAAAAGGGAAATTAGAGAAGCGTGCAAAAAGGGCACAGTAGTCATCATGGGTGACTTTAATCTACATATAGATTGGGCTAACCAAATTAGTAACAATACGGTGGAGGAGGAATTCCTGGAGTGTTTACGGGATGGTTTCCTGGACCAATATGTCGAGGAACCAACCAGAGATCAGGCCATCTTAGACTGGGTATTATGTAACAAGAAAGGATTAATTAGCAATCTTGTTGTATGAGACCCCTTGGGTCGGAGCGATCATAATATGATTGAATTCTTCATTAAGATGGAGAATGAAGTAGTTGACTCAGAGACTAGGGTCCTGAATTTAAATAAAAAAAACTACAATGGTCTGAGGCGCGAGTTGGGTAGGATTGATTGGGGAATGTCACTCAAAGGGTTGACGGTGCATAGGCAATGGCAAACATTCAAAGACCGCAAGGATGAACTGCAGAATTTCTTCATCACAGTTTGGCATAAAAATAAAACAAAACAGGTGACTCAACCGTGGCTAACAAGGGAAGTTAGGGATAGCATAAGATCCAAGGAGAGGACATATAAATGGCCAGAAAAAGCACTAAACCTGAGGATTGGGAGCAGTTTAGGATTCAACAAAGGAGGATAAAGGGATTAATTAAGAAAGGGAAAATAGAATATGAGAGTAAGCTTTCAGGGAACATAAAAACTGACTGTAAAAGCTTTTATAGATATGTGAAGAGAAAAAGATTGGTGAAGTCAAGCGTAGGTCCCTTGCAGTCAGAATCAGGGGAATTTATAATGGGGAACAAAGAAATGGCAGACCAATTAAATACATATTTTGGTTCTGTCTTCGCAAAGGAGGTCACAAATAACCTCCCAGAGATGTCGGGGAACATAGGGTCTGATGAAAGGGAGGAACTGAAAGAAATCAGTATTTGTAGGGAAATGGTGTTAGGGAAATTGATGGGATTGAAGGCCGATAAATCCCCAGGGCATAATAATCTACATCCTAGGGTACTTAAGGAAGTGGCCCTAGAAATAGTAGATGCATTGCTGATCATCTTCCAACATTTGATGGAATCTGGAACAGAACCCATGGATTGGAGGGTAGCTAATGTTACCCCACTATTCAAAAAAGGTGCTAGAGAGAAAATGGGGAATTACAGACCGGTAAGCCTGACATCGGTAGCGGGGAAAATGCTAAAGTCCATTATAAAAGATGTAATAGCAGAGCACTTGGAAAACAGTGACAGGATCGGACAAAGTCAACATGGATTTACGAAAGGTAAATCGTGCTTGACTAATCTACTGGAATTTTTTGAGGATGTAACTGGTAAAATAGATAAGGGAGAACCAGTGGATGTGGTGTATTTGGACTTTCAGAAGGCTTTCGATAAGGTCCCGCATAAGAGATTAGCGTGTAAAGTTAAGGCACATGGGATTGGGGGCAAGGTATTGACTTGGATAGAGAACTGGTTGGCAGACAGAAAGCAAAGAGTTGGAATAAATGGGTCTTTTTCCGAGTGGCAGGCAGTGACTAGTGGGGTACTGCAGGGATCGGTCCATGCACCCCAGCTATTCACAATATATATTAATGATCTAGACAAGGGAACTAGATGTAATATCTCCAAATTTGCAGACGACACAAAGTTTGGTGGGCGTGTGTGCTGTGAGGAGGATGCCGAGAAACTACAGGATGATTTGGACAGGTTGGGTGATTGGGCAGAAGCATGGCAGATGCAATATAATGTGGATAAATGTGAGGTTATCCACTTTGGTGTCAAAAACAGGAAGGCAGATTATTATCTGAATGGCAATAGATTGGGAGAAGGGGAAGTGCAACGAGACCTGGGTGTCCTTGTGCACCAGTCGCTGAAGGTAAGCATGCAGGTGCAGCAGGCGGTTAAGAAGGCAAATGGTATGTTGGCCTTCGTAGCGAGAGGGTTTAAGTACAGGAACAAGGATGTCTTGCTGCAGTTGTACAGGGCCTTGTTGAGACCACATCTTGAGTATTGTGTGCAGCTTTGGTCGCCTTATCTGAGGAAGGATGTTCTTGCCATGGAAGGAGTTCAGCGAAGATTCACCAGGCTGATACCTGGGATGGCAGGAATGACGTATGAGGAGAGATTAGGTCGATTGGGCTTGTACTCGCTGGAGTTTAGAAGAATGAGAGGGGATCCCATTGAAACTTATAAATTTCTGACAGGACTGGACAGACTAGACGCAGGAAGGATGTTCCCGATGGTCAGGGAGTCCAGAACCAGGGGTCACAGTCTAAGGATAAGGGGTAGGCCATTTAGGACAGAAATTAGGAGGAATTTCTTCACCCAGAGAGTGGTGAACCTGTGAAATTCTCTACCACAGAAGGCAGTAGAGGCCAATTTATTAAATATATTCAAGAAGGAGTTGGATATATTTCTTAAGGCTAAAGGGATCAAGGGGTATGGGGAGAAAGCAGGGACCGGGTACTGAATTTGGATGATCAGCCATGATCGCACTGAATGGCCTACTCCTGCTCCTATCTTCTATGTTTCTATGACTGCTCCTTGAGGCTAAATGAGAATAATGCGGGCCGCAGCTGCCCTGGGCTTCCCTCGTCCTCCCCAAGCTCCCCGACCTACCTTCTTGTCAGGTCGGTCAGCCGTCGGGTTGCCCGATACTGCACCGCCCGGAGCCGGCAAGCTGCAGCGGGATGCCTGTTTGGTAGTCGGAGCTCACTGGCAACATGGTAACTAAGCCCGAACCTGGGTCTGGTTCAGGCCTCATGGGGTCACGAATGGGCGGACGGAGCGGCTGCACCACTAAAGTCAAATTTCTCTCCCTATAGTTTCTCGTAATTGGTTGAAGACTATTTTCTGTAAATCCATGGTAATGACCTTGGTGATAACTTTAATACTCTCTGTGATCATCATATTGCACTTTCTGATCTGTCCACTAGAAACTCACAAGGGACTAAAAGAGTATGGCCGAATGGCCTCCTTCTGTCCCATAAATTTCTATGATTGTATGATTCTATGATTTAACCACAACAAATAAAGAAAAACTCTATCAAATGTCTTTTCATCACAAGATAATAAAATAAGTTTTTTTTGTCCATTAGCAGGAAAATCGCAATTTAATACGAGAGAAAAAAGATACCGACATTAAATATTATCTTACACAGCTTTCAGCCACTGAAACATTAGGAAAAACAAACTTAATTACAGAGAGCTAAAATATCCAGCATTTATTGCAAATAATAATAGATAGAGAGACTGAATTCATGGCTGTAATCTAATCATTGAATCTAGATGACTTTCATTAAACCCCTTGAGCTATGCTCTTGTGGTTTATGACGTGGCAGCACGGTGGCATAGTGGTTAGCACTGTTGCCTCACAGCGCCAGAGACCCGGGTTCGAATCTGGCCTCGGGCGACTGTCTGTGTGGAGTTTGCACATTCTCCCCGTGTTTGCGTGGGTTTTCTCCGGGTGCTCCGGTTTCCTCCCACAGTCCAAAGATGTGCGGGTTAGGTTGATTGGCTATGATAAATTGACCCTTAGTGTTAGGGGGATTAAATTCGTGGGGTTACAAGGATAGGGTGGGATATGTGTTGGTGTAGGGGTTACGGGGATCGGGTGGGATATGTGTCGGTGCAGGCTCGATGGGCCGAAATGGCCTCTATCTGCACTGGGGTTTCTGTGTGTCTGTGTGTGTGTGTCTTAAGTTCCCTTTGATTGGATTACAGCCATGTAATTACTTTCTGCTATCTATTGTTTTTAAATATATGATCTATATTATTCAGTTGTAAATAATGCCTTTCTTTTACTGTCTGAGATAGTATTATTCTGCATTGATGACAACATAAAAATACTTCAGATTCTTTAATGTAATTAGTTTCAGTGCCCCCTTTAATTGACATTACAGCGAGACGAAGTGATTATACTATTGAGGCAAGTGTTAATTCTAAAAGAATAGTTTATTAGTCAGATACAAACAAATTAAATTTGGGATTAGATGTTGCCCATAAAAGAAGTTAACTTACTTTCACAATTTCTGGTGTAATCTGAAGTTTTTAGTTAAATGGCACCTTTGCTCCTCACTCTCTGTATTGCTGTGACCAGAATTGGAGGGGAAGGGTCACATGTTGACACACAGTTGGATGGTGCAAAAAATGGATTGTTTTCTGTAGCAGGGAGCAGCTTTCTTCTTCCACTTTGATATTCATCAGTTAATTTGCTTGCGTTTATGGCACATTTTCTCATCTGAGATATGTAATTGGATTTGTCTGATCGGAATGGGATGGTCTCACACAGAAAAGAAAAGCTAAAGGAAAGATTTTTCTCCCGGATCATAGAACAAAGGCTGATGATAAAAATTGAAAAAGATGATACTGAGGCCTTTTTTTTAAATTGTATTTTAATGGGCATTTTCATTTGAGTAATGGCCATGTTGCATCTTGACACTGCTCCAAGGTGGCAGCATAGGAGTTTAGGAGCTGAGGGCCATGTACCACTTATATTTCATCAAAAAATAATGATTGTACCCCCTTACTCCATACATAGCAGCAAGCCACAGCTAATATGGGTTTATGGACATATTCTTGTATGTTGCAAGATTGCATTCAAAAGGAGTTTTGCAGCACTGCAACAGAAATAAAACCCAATCCTGTATGTAACTTGCAATCATGTTTTTGGCCAAACGCCTCATACTAGCAGAAGGTTGTGATCAGATTACACTTATTGGGGTGTCATGCCAAATTCTTAAGGTCGGCAGTTTCTTTTTGGTAGCAAGAGATCATAAAAGCTACATCAACTATTTGCACTTATATAGTGCCTTTAACATAATGCAACATCCTAAAGTGCTTTGTAGATGAGAAAAAGGATTTTCAAATCGATGCACAGGAAGAATCCCAGAGCAGAGGAGGCCCAAGGTTTTGTTGTGGGATCCAGAATAGCACAACTGCTCCACCTGACCCATAAGGAAATGAAAAAAAAACTTGCCTTATTGGGTCTCTTCTGGCACTGCCACCACTGCACCCCTGCTCAAATCTCAGGGTAAAATCATAGATCGTGCAATGATGATGTAATCAATACCTGATCTGCTTATTTAAAGAGGACCCCACCAGCTTTGGGCGAGTATCCTTGCTGCCTTCATTTTTAAATTGCAGTCGGTCAGATCAGGGCAGTAAATGAATGGATAACCCTCCCCCCCCCACTCCATTTTAACTACCCCCAAGCCTGGTTTCCTCCAAGCACTGAGAGGTGTGGGTGATGTCAATGTAAGCAAGTTATTGAACTTGGACTGTGAATACTGAAGCAAAGGTCATAAGTTTAAATTAGACATTGGAGGTTATTATTTCTCTCATAGAGTGGTGAGCATGTGAAATGGACTCCCAACAAAAGCAGTGCTGGATGAGGAATTTACTCTTTCAAAAGGCTGTTGGATTGAATCAAGAAGTGGGCCCACCACCACCTTCTCAGGGCAACTAGGGATGGGCATAAACGTGGGCCTTGCCAGTAATGCCCATATCCTGAGAATGAATTTTTAAAACATAAATATGTAGGAATTAATGAATTCCTACGAATAACGGAGATCGACGCAAGAGAACAGTTAAACAGGTCTTTACTCAACGGAGATGCCATGAGGACTGCCTGGGCAGCCCCGTGGTTTGCGACGTGACGTCATCGCGTTTACCCGCGTTTTCTCGCGCTCTTAAAGGGGCCACGCCCCGTACATGCAAACTCTATATACAAAACACAGTAATGCCTAACACAATGGTACAGGTTTAGGCTGGTGTTAGAACATCGTTAAAGAGAATTATATACAGTTAGCCAGAGTCATCCAGTGGTTCTGCCACATGCGCCCCCCCAGAATTCACTTTAACGGACAAAGTCAAACGGTGAGGGGGTCTGACGAGCCTGTCAGAATGACTCCTGTACTCTCGAGGCGGAGGCTGCTGGTCAGCTGGCGGTCTGGCGGGCGGTCGCACTTGGTCTGCCGTAACGACGATGGGTGGCCGACCCCGTCTCGGCGGTTGTGCTGTCTCGACGGGGCGGTCGAGGTCTAAATGTGCTGGCTTTAAGCGGTCGACCGAAATGTGGTCCGGTTCACCACCAACATCTACCGTGAAGATTTTGTCCCCTGCTTCCAACACGCGGAAGGGACCGGTATATGGAGGGATGAAGACCAGGGACTATTTGACCGGCGAATAATCCCTAACCGTTCCATGGTTGCGAACTCTGCCTTTGCGACCGCCAGCTTGCCAGGTTCCAGGCGCCGGGCCCGCGCGTAGACCGGGGGGCCGTTGGTGGTGATGTGGTGTTCCACACCATGTCTCGTGGCTGTGGAGGAGAACGTGGGTCTTGTCAAGTCGGGGAATTTGCCAAGCAGGCGAGCGAACTCATCAGGAGTCAGGAACGCACAGGAGACGGTGCGCAACGTAGTGTTACTGCGGTAACACGGAAGAGAATTAAAAGTTGATGCGTTGATCAGCCGCCGGTTCCTAACGTCGACCAGGAGGCTGTTGGCGCACAGGAAATCCGTGCCGAGGAGGGGCTGGGAAACTTTGGCCATAACAAACTCCCAGTGAAAACGTTGCCCCCCGAGGCACACCTCCACTCGCCGTCTGCCGAAGGTCCGAATTGTGCCGCCATTGGCCACTTCAAGGGCGGGGCCGTGATTCCCTGTCTGCACATCGAGGGCGGACGCGGGTAAAATGCTGCACTGCGCTCCAGTGTCGCACAGAAAACGACGACCGGAGAGAGTATCAGTGATGAACAGCAATTTTCCTGTGTTGCCGATCGCCATCGCGGCCGCGGGGTGCCCGTTAAACCCGTTCCTCGGTGGTCGCAGTGTCCATTGTGGTTTGCTTTGTTGGAGAAAACTGCAGGGAAGGCGGCAACGCTTCGCCTTCGCGCCAAACTGCGCGTGGTAGAAACACAGCCCAGCAGGCTGACGAGCTGGGGCGGCATCTGCGGGGGATGGGTGCCTCGTGGCGGCGCAGTACTGTCGACTTACAGCAAAAATGTTGTCAGCCTCCGCAGCGAGTGTTGCGCAGTCTTCAATTTCAGAACTGGCCAGGGCAGCTTGTACTTGTTCAGGCAGCTGGCTGAGGAAAATCTCGCGGCATAGGAAACATTACCGTTCTGAGCCCAGGAGTGTGAGCATGTGGCTCATCAACTCTGAAGGCTTGGAGTCCCCGAGCCCGGGCATAGCAAGTAATCGACGGGCGCGCTCCGATTATGTGAGCCCGAAAACCTGCAGTAACCGCGCTTTGAGGGTTTCATACTTGCGCTCCGTTGGGGTTTTTTCGAGGAGGCTGACGATCCGAGAGGTGATAGAGCTGTCGAGTGCGGAGACCACATAAAGGTACTTGGTCTGATCCGCATCAATGTTCCTCAGGGCGAACTGGGCCTCGACCTGAATAAACCACGAGGTCGCTTGCTGCTCCCAGAACTGCGGTAGCTTTAGCGAAACGGCGTTTGCTTCCATGCTGTGCTCTTCTTTTGTGAAAACGTTCACAAAAACGGGGTCACCAATGTAGGAATTAACGAATTCCTACGAATAACGGAGATCGACGCAAGAGAACAATTAAACAGGTCTTTACTCAACGGAGATGCCACGAGGACTGCCTGGGCAGCCCCGTGGTTTGTGACATGACGTCATCGCGTTTACCCGCGTTTTCTCGCGCTCTTAAAGGGGCCACGCCCCGTACATGCAAACTCTATATACAAAACACAGTAATGCCTAACACAATGGTACAGGTTTAGGCTGGTGTTAGAACATCGTTAAAGAGAATTATATACAGTTAGCCAGAGTCATTCAGTGGTTCTGCCACAAATACACATTTACAAGTTATAGGAAGGGATATGGAATAAGATGATCAAATACTCTATGTTACAGAATGGTTTGTTTGCTGCTGGGGTAGATGGGAATTTAGTTATTTAACTTGGACTGTGAACACTGAAGCAAAGGTCATAAGTTTAAATTAGAGGTTGGAAGTTATTCAGCCACTTGACTCCATCCTTCTCCCTGGCAATTATCTGAGGCTGAACCAACTTGTTTGCAACCTTGGTGTCATATTTGTCCCTGAAATGAGTTTCCGACCACACTAAGACCGCATATTTCCATCTCCAGAACATCGCCCGACTCCATCCCTGCCTCAGCTCATCTGCTGCTGAAACTCTCATCCACGCCTTTGTTAGCTCTAGACTTGACTCCTGAGTGCATCTCACTCTCTAACCAGTATTCATACTGGTGAGGGCGATGGTTCCTCTGGGGAGTACAGCCAGAGCCAAATCCACAGGACCAGCTGTACAGGGTGGAAAGAGGAAGATTGGGAAAGCAATAGCAGACGTGATTCTAGGATGGTATGTTGCCTCCCTGGTGCCAGGGTGTAGGATATCACTGAGCGGTTGCAGAACATTCTGAGGGAGGAGGGTGAACAGCTAGAGGTCGTGGTCCATATCGGTATCAACGACATAGGTGGAAAGACGGATGCGGTCCTGCAGGCAGACTTTAGGGAGCTAGGAAAGAGATTAAAAAGCGGGACCTCAAAGGTAGTAATCTCTGGATTACTCCCAGTGCCACGAGCTAGTGAGTTTAGAAATAGGAGTATAGAGCAGATGAATGTGTGGCTGGAGAGATGATGCAGGAGAGAGGGCTTTAGATTCCTGGGATATTGGGACCGGTTCTGGGGGAGTTGGGACCTGTACAGGCCGGACAGGTTGCACCTCAACAGAGCTGGGACCAAGGTCCTCGCGGGGTGTTTGCTAGTGCTGTTGGGGAGGTTTTAAACTAATTTGGCAGGGGGATGGGCACCAGGATGTAGCATTAGAAAGGAGAAACAAGGTGCACAAAGGATTGGAAGAGACAGATAGCACTAGAGTAAGAAATAGTACAGTATTAGTTGGGGTCAGACTAAGAGAAAATACAGGATGGTCTAAGATAGGTATACAGTGCATGTGTGTGAATGCACGAAGTGTGGTAAATAAGGTTGGTGAGCTGCAGGCGCAAATAGCCACATGGGAATATGATGTTGTGGTGATAACGGAGTCCTGGCTCAAAAAGGGCAGGATTGGGTACTAAATATTCCTGGATGTAAGGTGTTCAGGAAAGATAGCGCCCGGAAAAAAATAGTGTTCCTGCGGCCAACATTCATCGGTAACGCCCCAAGAGGGAAGAGGGCGCTACTGGAAGCGCCCCACCTCCCTCTTGGGGTGCTGCAAGGGAATATCGTGGTGCTACGTGCTGCAGTGCCACAGTACTGCAGGCCTTCCTCCCCTTCTTAAAGGGGAGCAGCCTTGCGCAGCTGCCGGCAAAAGAGCCCGGCACACAAGAGAAGTGCCGGGCTCACGGAGCGCAGCCGGCACTCCGTGGGGGCCGCTGAAGGAGGCCGGGGATGGCAACGGGGGCAGGTGCTGGCCAGCAACAAAAATGGCCGCCCGGCACCTCGCCTTTAATTAGTGCCGCCCCGGCCGCAGGTAGGCCCCCCTGACCCTGTTGGACATAGTGTCCAGCAGTAAGTCAGGGGGCGCTACCGAAGATTGTGGCCGGGGCGCTGCGCATGGTGATGACATCATCGCCAGCGTCACAGCGCCACTGGGCGCTAATGGTTACCGCCGCTGAATTTCGCAGGATGCGTTGGCTGCGCCGCGCCCGAGCGCTAGTTGCTTTGCGCCCCATTAGCGCCCTCTTAGCGCAAAGCAACTAAATTTTTCCCCCAGGATGTCCTGGAGAGGTCAAGGACAGAATCTATATGGTTAGAATTGAGAAACAATAGAGGTGCCATTACACTACTAGGTGTATCCTATAGGCTACCAACTAGTGGGAAGGATATAAAGGAGCAAATTTGCAGGGAAATTACAGAGAGGTGCAAGAACTATAGAGTAGTGCTAATGGGGACTTCAACTATCCTAGTATAGACTGGGATAATAATAGTGTAAAGGGCAGAAAGGGGGTAGAATTCTGAAGTGTGTTCAGGAGAATATTCTTGATCAGTATGTTTCTGGCACAACAAGGAAGGAAGCATTGCTGGATCTGGTTCTGGGGAATGAGGTGGGTCAAGTAGAGCAAGTGTCAGTAGGGAAACATTCAGTGAACAGTGATCACAGTATCATAAGCTTTAGATTAGCTATGAAAAAGGACAGGGAGCAATCTAGAGCCAAAATACTTAATTGGAGGAAGGCCATTTTCAGTCGATTGAGAATGGATCTGGCCCTGGTAAATTGGAATCAAAGATTGGCAGGCAAAACTGTAATCGAACAATGGGTTGCCTTTAAAGAGGAGATGGTTCGGGTACAGTCGAGGCACATGCCCACGAGGGGGTAAGGTATGGCAACCAAAGTCAGAGCTCCCTGGATGACGAAAGAGATAGAGAGTAAGATGAAGCAGAAAAAGGGGGCTTATGATGGATGTCAGGTTGAGAATACAAGTGAGAACCAGGCTGAATATAAAAAGTTCAGAGGGGAAGTGAAAAAGGAAATAAGAGGGGCAAAGAGGGAGTATGAGAATAGACTGGCAGCTAACATAAAAGGGAATCCAAAAGTCTTTTATAGGCATATAAATAGTAAACGGGTATTAAGAGGAGGGGTGGGGCTGATTAGGGACCAAAATGGAGACCTACACATGGAGGCAGAGGGCATGGCTGAGGTACTAAATGAGTACTTTGCATCTGTCTTTACCAAGGAAGAATATGCTGCCAAAGTCATAGTAAAGGAGGAGGTGGTTGAGATATTGGATGGGATAGGATAAAAATTAATAAAGAGGAGGTACTAGAAAGTAAATAAGTCACCAGGACCAGATAGGATGCATCCGAGAATGCAGAGGGAAGTAAAGGTGGAAATTACGGAGGTACTGGCCATAATCTTCCAATTCTCCTTCGATATGGGGGTGGTGCCAAAGGACTGGAGAATTGCAAATGTTGCCTGGCCTGCTGAGTTTTTCCAGCATTTTCTGTTGTTATTGCAAATGTTACACCCTTGTTCAAAAAAGGGTGTAAGGATAAACCCAGCAACTCCAGGCCAGTCAGTTTAACCTCAGTAGTGGAGAAGCTTTTAAAATCGATAATCCAGGACAAAATTAACAGTCACTTGGACAAGTGTGGAGTAATTAAGGAAAGCCAGCGTGAATTTGTTAAAGGCAAATCGTGTTTAACTAACTTTATTGAGTTTTTTGAAGAGATAAAAGAGAGGGTTGATGAGGGCAATGCGGTTGATGTGGTGTACGTGGACTTCCAAAAGGCCTTTGATAAAGTGGCACATAATAGGTTTGCCAGCAAAGTTGAAGCCCATGGAATAAAATGGACAGTGGCAGCATGGATACGAAATTGGTGAAGTGACAGGAAACAGTGAATAGTGGTGAACGGTTGTTTATTGGACTGGAGGAAGGTACACAGTAGTGTCCCCCAGAGGTCGGTATTAGGATCACTGCTTTCCTTGATATATATTAATGACTTAGTGTTGGGTGTACAGGACACAATTTCCAAATTTTCAGGCAACTCAAAACTTGGAAGTATAATGAACAGTGAGGCGGATAGTGATGGACTTCAAGAGGACATAGACAGGCTAGTGAAATGGGCGGACACGTGGCAGATGAAATTTAACACAGAAAAGTGCGAAGTGATACATTTTGGTAGGAAGAACGAGGAGAGGCAATATAAACTAAAGGGTACAATTCTAAAGGTGGTGCATGAACAGAGAGACGTGGGGGTATATGTGCACAAATCATTGAAGGTGGAAGGGCAGGTTAAAAAAGCATACAGGATCCTGGGCTTCATAAATAGGGGCATAGGGCTGGATTTTCATCGGGCCGTTGAAGCGGGATTGGAGGCGTGTGGGGGGTTAAAATTGCAGAAACTGGCGGCCGGGCCCAAACCCGCCTCCATCCCACCTCCAAGCAATTTTCAAAAAATTGTGAGGTCGATTTTCCTGGAGCCGTCAGGCGGGGTTTCAGGCGTGTGTGGGGGGGGGGGGAAATCCCGAATTCGGGGGTCCCGACACCATCCCGCCCAAAACCCCGTCCCACGCAAGTTTCAGGGGCGGCGGGTACCCGCCCCGCACTGGGACCCGCCGAAACCAGGCGGGAAGGGATTAGTGCCAATTAACTGCCTGTTAATGTAGTGTATGTAACTGTTCTATCTTTAAGAGAACTATTGTATGTAACCGTCCACCTTTAAGAGAACTATTTTAGGTGTGGCACTACTTTATCCTGGCTGCTGTATACTGTAATACCGACGGTGACCACACCGGTATATAAGTGCTGTGGCAGAATTTATTGGGCAGATTCGCCCTGACCTTCGAATAGTAAAGTCCTGTTTAAGTTACTCTTGTAGTCTGTGTATTACTTCGCTATACAACCCACAGACTTTACAGTGGCGATGAGTTCGATCTTACCCTGCGGCAACAATACTTCTGAAGAAGTAAACGAGCGTCGAGAAGAGGCACCCGCCCTCGTCGTTTTGCTGAGAGAAAACTCGAGTCTGCAGACCAAGAAAGGAGGAAGATTTCAAACACGAAGTCTTCCATCAGCAACAGGCACGGATTGTCCCTTCTGCCACGGTGGTGAGTGAGCCGATCAACACGAGAAGCAAGTCGGCCACGGTGACTGTGAGTAAAGGGAAAATAGAAACAAATAAACGGAGGATAAGGGCGGTGCACTCGACCACGGTCGAGGGGGAAAGGAGCCGGACAGAAGTCGGGCCCAGAGGCGCTGAGACTGGGGCAGCGTGGAGCAGAAGCCGCGGTACAAGCGGGCTGGGGAGCGTCGTGAGACGACTAGACCGCGCCGGCGAAAAAGGCCGGACAAATACCGCGACCACGAGGCGCTGCGACCGGGATTGTAAGGCGCGGGAAGATATAAACATAAATAAGCCACGGAGAACTCAGCCACAGCCGGGGAGGAAAGCACCGGACTGCGAGAAGCTGGGAGGCGCGATTGGGGTGAAAAAGGCCAGACAGTGACTGAGGCCACGAAGCGCTGCGACCGGATCGTAAGGCGCGGAAAGAGATAAAAATAAATAAATCGCGGAGAACGCAGCCACAGCCGGGGAGGAAGCACCGGACTGCGAGAGGCTGGGAGGAGCGATTGGGTGAAAAAGGTCGGACAGTGACCGAGGCCACGAAGCGCTGCGACCGGGATCGTAAGGCGCGGGAAGAGATAAAATAAATAAATCGCGGAGAACTCAGCCGCAGCCGGGGAAGGAAGCACCGGACTGCGAGAGGGCTGGGAGGCGCGATTGAGAGCCGCGCGAGCGGGAGAGACAGAGCCCGAGCGAGAGCCGCGCGAACGGGAGAGACAGAGCCCGAGAGAGAGCGAGCGAGAGCCGCGCAAGCGGGAGAGACAGAGCCCGAGGAAGACTGAGCGAGATCCAGCCCAGCGGCTGAAACTGTTCGCCGTCAACGGGTTGTACCCAGCACCGGAGAGACAGAGCCGAGCGAGGGAGACTGAGCGAGATCCAGCCAGCGGCTGAGACCGTTCGCCGTCAACGGGTTGTACCCAGAGCCGGTTGCCCGGCCGAGAGAAGGGAACGCGCTGAAGCCAAAGAGCAGGCTGCGAACCCCGAAAGCCAGCGGCCGTCGCCCGAGGGAAAAGCTTACCCCTCCCGCCAAGGGAAGAAAAGCGGGAACCGCCATCTTGAAAGTGGGCGGGGAAAGAAGATAAGCGCGGGAAACCGCGGGAAGCCGCCAGTAGGCGGAGAAAAAGACAGAAGCGGGCACCGCCATTTTGAAAGGGGCGGGGAAAGAAGATAAGCGCAGGGAAACCGCCATCTTGGAAAAAAAAAAGAGTTAAAGAAATATTTCGTTGTTGTTTATCAGGGAGGTGAAGATGCCTAAGCGTGGTAACATCAATGATTTCGATTCCGAGGTAGAAGATTGGGCCACGTATGTAGAACGCATTGAGATATATTGTGAGGCCAATAAAATAGAGGATGATGATAAAGCTATAACCTTGCTAAACTCGATGGGGGCGAAGACATACGGGCTATTGAAGCATCTTCTAGCACCAGTTAAACCGGCGGATCAAACCTTCGATAATATTGTTGCTGTTCTGAAGGATCACTTGAACCCCACACCGCTGACGTTGGCGGAACGATTCAAATTTTATGCGAGAACGCAACGGAAAGAGGAAAGCAACGCGGAATACTTGGTCGAACTGCGTAGGCTAGCGAAATACTGCCAGTTTGGAGAAAATCTGACAGAGGCATTGCGAGACAAGTTCATGTGCGGGTTGTCGAAGGAAGGAACGCAAAAGCAACTGCTCGAAGAGAGCGACCTTACACTGGATAGGGCTGTCCTTCTTGCAGCATCACACGAAGCCGCAGCGAAAGGAACTGCGGAAATGCAGCTGAAGGCAGCGGTCCTCAGTGTGGATCAAATTACTTCGGGTGCAACGAAATGTTATCGTTGTGGGAAGACAACACACGACCAGAACCAATGCTGGTTTAAAAACCAGGACTGTAGGAAATGTGGCAAACTGGGTCACATAGCCAAAGTATGCCGGTCAGGGAAGAAGACCAACAACCAAAAAAAAAAGCCATCACAGGAAAAGTACAACAAAGTACACAAGGTGGTTGAGAAGAGTTCAGATGAACAGAATTCGGATTCAGACCCAAGCGGCCAGGAACTGGGTAGTCTGAGAATTCATAATGTGAGTAAGGAAGCTGACCTACAAACTATCTGGGTCATGCTAAAAATAGCCGGAGTCCAAGTGAGAATGGAATTGGACACTGGATCAGCCCTATCAGTCATAAATCGAAGGGATTACAACCGGCTATTCTCACATATACCCTTGAGAGATACCAAGTTCGTATTGCAGACATACACAGGGCATAAAGTATACCCCATGGGAAAGATAAGAGTCAAGGTGAGAGACAGGGGCAAAGAACACCCCGGAATGGACTTATACGTACTACCTGAGGGAGGACCACCACTTCTAGGACGGGAGTGGATCAAGAAAATAGACATGGAATGGCACTACCTCAAAGCAATAACGAGTGAGGACTCGGGGCAGACAATCAGCTCAGACTTTGAAACGGATGACGATAAGACCAGCCCAAGCATGAAAGACAAGTCTAAAATGAACTTGCTGACTAAGGTTGGTAGAACGAATGTGGGCCTAAAGGCTTATGCTCCAGAGGAGAACAAAGTTTCAGAACAGAATTCCTCTGAACAACAACAACATAGCTTGACAGAGAATTCTGAGTCTGTTCAAGTTACAGACATATATATTACTGAGGAACATCGAGCTCGAACGCAAACTTATTTCAGATTACGACAGCAATTAGAACAATTGAATTGCCGTCTCGAGCAAGAGATGAAAGCAATGAAAAAGTTCTATGATACCGAATGGGAGAATCTGGAAAGACAACAGAAGCAGCTGGGGAAGAAAAGGGAGCAGGAGCACACAAACCGTCTGCACGAGGAGGCCAAACGAATCAAAGCTGATTCGGCTTCTGAAGGGGCGTGCTCCAATCCGGTGGAACAAGATGTGCCGCAACTGAAGGCGCTGGTTAGCAGGTTGCAGGCAGAAAAAGCTGAGTTGGTCGACATGACTTCCGAGCTCCTACTGAAGTTGGGTGCAGCATCACCGGACGATTCATTTGTGGAAATTCGAATGATGGGGGCTGCGGATGATGGCGAAGTAGAAGCAGCAAAGGAGCCCCAGGACAAGGTTCTAAACAGCCCTGCAGCTAATGGAAAAGGGATGAGGACAGAAGAGTTAACAGTCAGCCAACTCCTCCAGGGCAAGGTTATAAACAGCCCTGTAGTTAATGGAAAAGGGATGATGGCAGAAGAGTTAACGGTCAGCCAACTCATTCATATGCTGAGGGATAAAACTCTAAAATGGGAAAAACTTAAATATGAGCCTCAATCTTCAAAGGGAAGGGAGCTCTCAAAAGTCATTGGAAGAGCTGAGGTGGCAACCCAGACTGAGAAGTCTGCAGCAGAACAGCCCTTGGATGCCAAAAGTACGCTGACGCACGGCAATGTAGAACAACAGAATACTGAAACAGCTACTTCAGTAGAGGGATTGAATAGTCCGATCAATCAATCTCCGAATGAAGTTGAAGTATTGAAATCACAAATGAGGTCATTAGTAAAAGACTTGCAGGAAGCCCAGAAAAAGCGGGATGAATCTGAACGCATGATGAAGTCTCTTCAGGACAGATGTCGGGATTTGGAACAAAAGTCGGCTAACGTCCAGCTGGGTAAGGAGGAAATAGAAGACCCTCTCGCGGGCCTAGCTCAGGACGACACCGAATATTACCATGATCTGTTGAGTGACACTGAATATTACGAGGACCTGGTCTGCCCAGCTTGTGCCGAGAACTCCCAAAGTGCCGAAATCAGGATGAATCACTTAAAGTCTAAGGAACATAGGGAGATGGTGGCGTTACAGCTGGCAGCTGACAATGGAGCCCCGAGAGTCTCCAAGAAGCAAAAAAGGGAAAGACGAAGCAGAAGATGATAACCATCTGAACCATTATTACCTCTACCCGATCACACACGTGGTCCCCCGAACGGAGCCAAATCAGTTGGAAAGTAGGAAAATTTCCCAAGGCAATCCAACTGTTTTTTGTTTGTTTTAAAAAAGTCAGCAATGCTGGTTCAGAAGTGATGGAAGTAAAGCTGTTAAGTCTAGGGAAGGACTATGGGAGGAGTCCCTCTAGCAAGGTGACCCGACTACACCACGGAGGCGTGGTCCGGACCGAGTCAAGAAGATCAGAGACTGAATCTGTGAACTGTTTCCCGCAGAGACTGAATCTGTGAACTGTTTCCGCAGAGACTACCTCTGTGAACTGTTGTAACATGAAGTTGGATATGTTATGATGTTATGTTAATGGGGAATAAGTATGTTGTAAGCTAAAAAGGGAGGATTGTAGTGTATGTAACTGTTCTACCTTTAAGAGAACTATTGTATGTAACCGTCCACCTTTAAGAGAACTATTTTAGGTGTGGCACTACTTTATCCTGGCTGCTGTATACTGTAATACCGACGGTGACCACACCGGTATATAAGTGCTGTGGCAGAATTTATTGGGCAGATTCGCCCTGACCTTCGAATAGTAAAGTCCTGTTTAAGTTACTCTTGTAGTCTGTGTATTACTTCGCTATACAACCCACAGACTTTACAGTTAACAGGTAGTTAACAGGCAGTTTTTAGTCTAATCCCTATTTTGAGGGGTTTCGTGTGGGATTCCCGATGGCTCCAAACCACGCCAGGTTAGAGCAGGCGGGCCGTCGGGTTGAAGGAGTTGGAGGGGTCGCGATGTCAGTGTTCAGGTGAGTGATGGGTGCATGAGTGCAAAGGTAAGTGTGTTTGGTGTGTCTAAAGTGTGTAAAGAACTTTTACTTACCTGTACTTACCTTAACAGCCTTTCTTCCTGTAGCCGTCGGGAGTCTATCACTCAGCCGGCACTTAAAGCTGAATGGCTGCGATCTGTGAAAAGTGACAGCCTTCAGCTTTGAGTGCTGCTGAGAGTTCTAACTGAGTCTGCGTACAAGGACTCATGTTAGAACTCAGACTGTCAGTGTTTGACAGCTTCAAACAGCTGTGAAACACTGATATTTCATCTGTCAAGAACTTTTGACAGATGAAATTTCAGTCTGTGATGTCACCTGTTGCTGGGTGGCCCTTAATTGGCCTCCTGAGCCCGCTGGGCGGGCTCAACAAGGTCAATCAAGGGAAAATTGCGCGGATTGGCCGGACGTTGAAGTAGGCGGCTCTAAAACCCAAAAGTTGTAGCCCCGCCTTCTTCCCGACAGCTTCGGGAAAATCGACCCCTGTGTCTTCTGGTCCCATCTCAGTCCCGCCTCTTGGAGGCGGGATCGGCCGTTAAAGCCCTAAACAAGCACTAAATTGCCTCTATAATGCCATTTTAACCCTTTTCCCACGTGAAGCACGCTTGTTCTGAAACACGACAGTGAAACCTGGCGGTAGCACAATTGGATTGCTGACTATCAGCTGCAGCTCAACCATTAAATAGGAGATTTGATCAGCCATCATTTGCAGGTGGCAGGACTTTGTTGTCTCAGGTCTGGGGGATCTTTTAGAAGGCTGTGGAAGTTTGGAGCCTGACACCCATCTCCAGTGTGACCTCCTGGGAAACCCCTTTCGCCACCTTGACTGAGCACTTCCTCAACTGAGGCATATACCAGACATTAGATGAGGACGAAGACCAGCCGCGGCACCAGCAGAACCATGAACAACAGTAGCACCACCAGCAGCAGCACCAGCAGGAGCGCCAAGCTGCTGCTCACCCGCCTGAAGCTGCACAGGCCAGAAGGGGCCAGCGCATGGAAGCCCGTCGGCGCAGGAGATACTCCCCAAACAGGGCCTACAGACACAGGGTCAGCTACCTCAACATGTCTGAGCAGCAGTGCCAAAGATGGCTCCGACTTTCGCGAGAGGTAGTGGGTGACATCTGCGCAATGCTGCAACATGACCTGCAGCCCAGAGGACCAGGTGGACAACCCTTACTAGTGGATGTCACAGTCATCACCGCACTCAACTTTTTTGCCTCAGGCTCATTCCAGGGATCAGCAGCAGACATCAGCGGCATCTCCCAGGCGGCCACACACACTTGCATCACGCAGGTAGCCGATGCCCTCTTTGCCATCGCGCACAATCACATCCATTTCACCAAGGATCAAGCAAGTGTCACGGCGCGTGCAGTTGGATTAGCTAATCTGGCCGGCTTTCCAAGGGTGCAGGGCATCGTTGATTGTACACATGTGGCCCTTAAGGCACCCCATCGCAATCCAGGTATTTTTGTCAACGCAAGGGCTTCCACTTGCTTAATGTTCAGCTTGTGTGTGACCACAAAAACGAAATTTTGCATGTTTGTGCCAAGTACCCTGGCAGTTGCCATAACTCCTTTATACTGCACCAGTCTAATGTGCCTCCGCTATTCAGTCCGCCAGACCAACTTAACGGATGGCTACTTGGAGACAAGGGCTATCCCCTGAAGACGTGGCTAATGACGCCGTTGAGGAGCCCATCCAACGTTGCTGAGGAGAGCTACAACTTCAGCCACATGTCCACCAGAGCCATAATCGAGCAAACCACCGGTTTGCTGAAGATGCGCTTCAGATGCCTGGATAGATCAGGTGGAGCCCTGCAGTACTCAGCAGCCAGGGTCTCCAGAATAGTCGTGTTTTGCTGTGCACTTCACAACATGGCACAGCGTCGTGGCTTGCAGATTCCTGAGGACCAAGTGGCTCGTCACATATCCTCCTCAGATGAGGAGGAGGAGAGCGAAAATGAACATCTTGCAGAGGCCCATCAACCAGCGGCAGCAGTACACGAGAACATAGCTGCCCGGGATGCAAGGAACGCGCGCATCTTGGCCAGATTTGCTTAGCCTAGCCAATCAAGCACTTTTGCCTTGCAGCTTCCTGCCCATCGACAATGGCCAATAACCAGCAGATTGCTAGCAATTTGACTACCATACTGACAATTGCAAGTACTCCTAAGGCCTCAATGTGGAAGTCCCATTCGCGAAATGACACATGCCACAACTACAGCAATAGCCATCAGATTTTTTATTTACAGTAATCATCTGATGGCTTTTTAACATAAAACATCAAATTTCACCCAAGTGACTACCCTTGTGACTATTTGTGCAGTATCTTTCTCTTACGCGTGCTCCTACGTGGTGCTTCCCCTGTGGCTTCAGCAGATGTGGAGGCCCCTTGCTCACTTTCTTGCTGCTCCTGTCTCGACACCTTTGGTGGGCATCCTCTGGGGTTGCGAACCTGTGAGGGCTCGTGAACAGTCTGCTGCTCCTGTGGCTGTGCAGAGGCTGAGACGCCCATCTCAGTTGGGTGTGGACTCTGGTGGGGCTCTGCAGTGGCATGGAAGTGTGAGCGCTTGGAGAGGAGCCCCCACTTCCTTGATGTCTGCCACCAACTTCCCTCTCATGGGTCAGGTCCCCCTCAGCGCTTGCAAGTGGCTTGAGAGCACCTTGCTGCACATCAGGGGGGCCATGGGGACCCGTATCTGCACTGGCAGTCCTACTCAGAAGGACTTCCATGAAGGTCTGGTTTCTCTCTTCAATAGATGACCATTGATGTAATAAAACTCACTACGCACTTGGTTCGAGTATAAAGCAAGGCTTCAATCAACTTGTTTCAAAACATGGAGGTCTAGTTGTACTTCACTAGTTCCTGTCTTGCATAATGTCCCTGGGCAAGCTGGGCCCACGCCCGAGTATTTATACTCCTTGGACAGCGCCATCAGCTGGCCGTCCAGTGTTATTTCATGAGTCATTTCTTCATGATGATGAGATTTATAACAACCATCGCTCCTCCAGAGATGTCATTCTATTCAGAACACTCACCATGTTTTCTGCACTCTAGCGACTTATCACCTCCATGGAGGTTGCCAACCTTTCCATGTTGATGTGTTCATGCGCCAATGACTCCACAAAGGCTCTGCTCATGTTCACAATGGACTCCTCCATTCGCTCCATATTCGCAGCGACCCTGGAGACAAAGCCTGCCAGCGACTCCTGCATCTGTTCCTGGAGTTCCAGCACCGCTGATCTTATGGATGGACTCAGAGGCATAGGGTCGACATGCAGCTGAGCTGAGCTGGCAGAGTCCTGCGCCCTCCGACTAGGAATCTCCACTGCTGTCCCTGTCTCCACAATCTGCTAATATGCTCACTTGTGCGCTGTGATACACCAGGTGACAACACTACTCTATCTCGCGATGGTCCCACCGAGGTGTGACTGTCTGCGCTGGTGCTGGGTACGCTGAAGTCTGGTGACGCTGCGCCCTCAGAGGTTGCAGCTTCCTCCGAGGAGTCTGGATGCTCAGGCTTTTCCTCCTGGCTAGTGGGGACTGGTGCTTGCGGTGGTCCTGTGGGGGAGTAAAGGAGTCAGAGATGTGATGCCAAGGGTACATGCATATTGCAGATGATCATAAGTCCATCTGTTAGAGCTTCAGAATCATTATCAGCGACTCATGCAATGTCAGTGAGAGAGATGGAAAACTATTCTGTCACCAGCTTGCTGTGATTCGCCCGTCTGTCCATCCCCCACTTGGGAATCTTCCTCCACTCTCATGATCTCCAGGACCGCCTCCTCCCAGGTGGTGAGCTGGGCTACTGAGGGTGGCCCTCCTCCTGTCCTCGCTCTTTCCCTCTTATTGTGAGCTCTCTTTTCCTGCAATGAGGGAGACAAGTGGAGTTTGAGTGAGAATGAAGGAGTGAGTGTAGAGAATCCATAGCATAGATGCTTAGAAGGAGACAAAGATGGAGTGAGTTGGCAAGACCAAGGGCCCTCCCTGTGTGTTGTAAGTTGTAATTGCATCACAGTGATAGGGAGTGTGAGGGCTGCATAGTCGAATAGTTAGGTGAATGTGACCATGGAGAGAGAGGGAATGGGTAAGGGTGCATGGATGTCAGTGTCAAGTGGGATGTGGAGGAAGAGATTGCTAAAGCTGAGTGCTGGTGAGGAAAGGCAATGGGGATCAGATTGAGGGTGATGGGAAAGTCATACTCACTTTTCCAGTGCACAGAAGGCCATGAAATCTCTTCCTGCACTGAAGCCAGATTCTGCGGGTTGACCTCCTCAGCCACCTGGATCCACACAGCCTTGGTTTGCTGGGGAGGCTTCTTCCTCCCTGAAGAAGGGAAGAGCACCTCTTTATGTGCTCTTGCTCCCTCTCTAAAGCCTGCAGGGCAACATCATCGAAGCGGGGTGCAGACCTAGGTCTCTGGTTGGCCATTCTGCCTGCCGGTGCCTCTCACTGCAAAGGCCAAAGGGTTGGCAGTCTGCAGAAGAGGCAAGGCTTGTTGCAGACCTTAAATGCAGCAGGAATGATGACGTCATCGGAGGCAACTTTCAGACTGGAAAAACTCATTGGCCATGGGTTCCCACACGTTGGAACTCAATTGGCCGATTAAGTTGAAATGGCATCATTCTCTCACATCGATTTAGAATCGGATGGCTAACACGAAATGCGGATTACATGACCCCAGCACCCCCCCCAGTATCAAAATCCAGCCCATAGTGTACAAAAGCAAGGAAGTTATGATGAACCTTTATAAAACACTGGTTCGGCCTCAACTGGAGTATTTGGTCCAATTCTGAGCACTGCATTTTAGGAAGGATATGAAGGCCTTGGAGAGGGTGCAGAAAAGATTAACAAGAATGGTTCCAGGGATGAGGGACTTCAATTACGTGGATAGACTGGAGAAGCTGGGTTGTTCTCCTTAGAGCAGAGAAGGTTGAAATGAGATTTGATAGAGTTGTTCCAAATCATGGGAGTTCTAGACAGAGTAGATAGAGAGAAACTGCTCCCATTGGCGGAAGGGTTGAGAACCAGAGGACACAGATTTAAGGTGATTGGCAGAAGAACCAAAGGTGACATGAGGAAAAACTTTTTTACGCAGCAAGTGGTTAGAATCTGGCATGCACTGCCTGAAATGGTGGTGGAGGCAGATTCAACTGTGGCTTTCAAAATGGAATTGGATAAATACCTGAAGGAAAAAAAATTAGCAAGGTCACGGAGAAAGGGTGGGGGAGCGGGACTAGCTGAAGTGCTCTTACAGAGAGCCGGCATGGGCTCGACTGGCCGAATGGCCTCCTCCTGTGCTGTAACCATTCTATGATTCTAATGCACTCCGTCCGGTTTCCTGATTTCTACTCTCCGTAAACTTGAGCTCATCCAAAACTCTGCTGCACGTGTCCTAACTTGCACCAAGTCCTGTTCACCCATCACCCCTGTGCTCGCTGACCTACATTGGCTCCTTGATTTTCAAATTCTCATCTTTGTTTTCAAATCACTCCATGGCCTTGCTGCTCCCTATTTCTGTAATCTCCTCCAGCCCCACAACCCTCTGAGCTATCTGCACTCCTCTAATTCTGGTCTCTTGAGCATCCCCGATTTTAATCGCTCCACCATTGGTAACCGTGCCTTCAGCTGACAAGGCCCTAAGCTCTGGAATTCCCTCCCTCTCTTTCCTGCTTTAAGATGTTCCTTAAAACCTACCTCATTGACCAAGCTGTTGGTCACCTGCCCTAATATCGCCTTATGTGGCTCGGTTTCAAATTTTGTTTTTTAATGCTCTTGTGAAGCGCCTTGGAACGTTTTACTACGTTAAAGGTGCTTTATAAATACAAGTTGTTGTTGTTGTTTGTGGAGGACTGCAAATCAGAGTTGAACAGTGGACTTAGATGTACGTTCTGGAGTTTTATTTGATTATCTCAGAGTATTTGTGCAGAACTTTTTCCTCATGAGATTAAATTGGTGCAATGAAGTGTAGATTGTACACAATATGTGGAAGAAGTGGGCATGATGTCCAGATGGTGCTTACATGTTCCCATGCTTTCTCGTGTTCTCATGTAAATAATTTATAAGTAAATATTTATACATACACTGATGTTCCTTGTTAAAGTCAAGAATTTGTTTTAAAGTTGATCTTTGCTGAGGAAAGTTTAAACTGCCTTCAATTTTTGACGGGAATAATTAAGTTCAAAACCTGTCTAGCAGTCAGTTTCCTACAATATGGGTTCTGCCTGATTGGAGTTTATCCCTCAGAGCACTCAATGCTCTTTTCAGATTCCACGTGATGCACGCCCTTTCTATTATATAACCTTTGCAAAAATTGCTTTCTGTAGATTTTTAAAACTCAATATTCTTGTCAGTCGCAAACTACCTCAAGAGCTTCCATTAGAGCTCACACTTGCTGGCTCAGAGGAGTATAACAATCCTCCTCAGCCTGGGCCTGCAGCCATCCCACGTTCATGTGACTGGACTGTGATCATAGGCTGGCATGCCATGATGAGTTCTTTTTTGTATTTGATAGAGAAATGGGACCTCAGCCCTGCTTGTCCATTCAGTGAGCTTTATTAAACTGTGAGAAGGAGCATCTTAAAGACTTAAAGCTTTACAAAACAGGATCACTTCTTAACAATGTAACAGTGAGAAAGAGTGAAAACCATTTTTTGGCTGAATAAGGCTGAGCAGGGAAGCTGCTACAGGGTGAATTGGCATTCTCTAAACTCTGAAAGTAGGTACTTCCTGCAGTTTGAAGGTGGAGCCTTGCAGTGGCATTATTGAAAATACCCTGGTGTAGGAACGGAGGTTTCTAGCTGAAGAATTGATGACAGCGGTTTTGGGGACGTCCTGAGGATGAATGGGCACTTGATGATACCCCCGGACAAGGTCTACTTTGGAAAAGATGGAATTCCCTGCCAGGTGGGCCAAAAAATCCTGTATGTGAGGAATCGGGTACCGATCTGGAGTAGTAGCTTCATTCAGGCGTCTGTAGTCGCCGCATGGTCGCCATCTGCCACCTGGTTTAGGAACGATGTGTAATGGTGAAGACCAAGGACTATTCGCTCGTCGAATAATTCCCAGGCGCTCCATGGTATGGAATTCTGCCTTTGCAGCTGCGAGTTTACCGGGTTCCAGCCTTCGAGTCCGTGCATAAACTGGGGATCCTGTCGTGGTAATGTGGTGCGCCACACCGTGCCTCGCGACTGAAGAAGAAAAAGTGGGCCTGGTGAGCTCCGGAAATTCACCGAGAAGACGAGAGAACTCATCTGGAGATAGGACTGCACAGGCCAGGGGACCGAATGAAAGGTGGCTGCATTGATTAACCGGCAGTGCCGGACGTCGACGAGAAAACCATTGGCGCAAAAAAAATCTGCCCCCAGGATGGCCTGTGAGACTTTCGCCATGATGAACTCCCAAACGAAATGCTGGCCGCCAAAACGTAACTGGACCCTACGCTTTCCGAACGTGTGGATGGCCGCACCATTGGCTGCCTCGAGGGAGGGACTGTGACCGTCGGATTGAAGATCGAGCTTCGATGCTGGTAGGATACTGCACTGGGAGCCAGTATCACAGAGAAAACGTCGACCTGACAGGGAGTCTGTGATATAAAGGAGTTTCCCTGCGGAACCGACGGCCATCGCAACTCCGGCGTGTCCCTCAGGCCCTGTCGCCCTTCTCAGAAACCGCTGGTTTGAGGTAGGTTTTTTTGGGGGGGAAAAACTGCAGGGAGGACGGCAGCATCGGGCTTTCGCGCCAAAACTAGCGTGGTATGCACACCAGCCTGCTGGCGGAGGAGTCGGCTTCGCTCTTGTGGGGGATGGGCGCCTCGTGAAAATTTTATCCGCTTCTGCAGCGAGTTCAGCACAGTCCGTGATCGCGGAATTGGCCAAGGCCGTCTGTACTGGCTCTGGCAACCGGCAGAGAAACAACTCCCGGAACAGAAAACATTCCGATTCCGAGCCCAAGAGCGTGAGCATCTGGCTCATGAGCTCTGATGGCTTTGAGTCCCCGAGGCCGGGCATGGAGATAACTCTGCGAGCGCGCTCCGACTTGGACAGACCGAAAACCTGCAGTAACCGTGTTTTTAAAGCTTCGTACTTGCCATCGTCCAGAGGACTCCCGAGGAGGCTGACGACCCACGAGGCCGTGGCGCTGTCGAGGGCGGAGACCACGTAATAATAACAGGTCGAATCCCCTACTACTCCCCGGATTGCAAATTGGGCTTCCGCCTGGAAAAACCACGCGGCTGGTTGTTGCTCCCAAAATTGCGGCAGTTTAAGGGTGACGGCGTTCGTGTCCATGATGTAACTTCAACGAAAATTGTTCGAAGAAATCGGGGTCACCAATGTAGGAACAGAGGTTCCTAGCTGAAGAATTGAGATCGACGCAGAGAATCAAAAACAATAAAATTTAATGACCAAACGAAGTTAAACAGTAAACTGCTGGATACAATGCAAATAGGTCTGGTCTGGTTGAAAGCCTCTCTAGAACTGCTAGAAGGTTCCGAGCACTGACGTCATCACGTTCTTCCCGCCGTTGGGGGATCACGTGACGGGCGGCATGACGTCATCACGCGGAGTAAAGGAAAGAAGCCATAGTACAGTTAACAGATACATTAAAGGTGCAGCCCCCGGTTGCACTACATTGCTGTTAAAGGAATTATAAACAATTGTCCTGAATCCCCTGGTGGCTCCGCCACACTGGCATAGTTTGTGTACAGCAGAGGGGTGAATGGAAGCATGGAAATTACTGCAAACACTTTACAAATGTGTCTCCTGAAGAGTCTCTCTTTATGATGCCTACTGATTTTTGTTAACATAGAACAGTAGGCATCTATGAGACCTCAGAATTCCTTTGTCATAGTTGCCTGTAAAGGTTCTATAAGCAAGTTGAACCCAGTCATGGTTGCATTTTTGGAGTTTGGACCTCAAAACTTCCATAGTCGCAGTGGGAGCATTGAGGTGAGATGTTCGAACCAATTGCCCAAATTGTTGAGGTCACCACTGCCTGTGCTACTGCTCTTACCATGTGCTCAATGGAAGACCTCACTGCAAACAATTAGGGGGAGAAATTCGGTATAGCCCTGTTTGGGGCGCCATTAGCGGCCGTGCGCAAAGTTTAGCGCCTGGCGCTAATTATCGCCTCCGACGGCAAACTTGGCTTTTATTGCCCCTGGAGGTGATTGGAGCGCTAAATCAGGCGCTTCACACCTGTCTTAAGGTGCAAAGGCCAAGAGCGAGGCGCTACCTCACAGCGCTGGCGAAGCTCATGTGATGTCAGTCAGCAATGGAACACAGACACACTGGCACCGTCCAATTCTTAAAGGGGAGTTCTGACGAATGGTCATCGACCTGAAACGTTAACTGTTTCTCTCTTCACAGATGCTGCATGACCTGCTGAGTCTCTCCTGCATTTTCTGTTTTTATCTTAAAGGGGAAGGTTGATCTTGCTCTCCATCCACATCCTGCTCATTGCAGCCCTGTATCTCGGCCTGGAGAGACCTGTACATCAAATCTGCTGGAAAGAACAATGGAGAGAACCAGGGAAAGAGCTCAGAGTGCAGCCCCCATAGTCTCTTCTAAATCGATACAAGGAAGGGCAAATCAAAATCAACCTGCAAAGTGCTGCTCAGTACCCAAAACTCCTTCACACAGTGTTGAATCTCTCCAGAAATCTGTCTCTCTCTCTCTCAGAATGCGTGGTGCAAAAATGTCACAGACAAAAAAAGGCAGGAAGCGGTCGCCTTTAAATAGCGCTCCCCCAGTCCCTTTCTGACAGCATAACGCTCTCCTCAACCTGTCGTTGCTAGCGGCAGGCGGTAAGGCAGGGGGCGCCACTCAATTTCCGGTCCGGGGCGCTAAAGGGGCACTCGACTGACGTCACAATCTGCCGGCGCAGGAGATCGTGGCGGTAGTGTTTAGCGCCGCCGCAAAATGTCTAGTTAATTTCGCGAGCGGCGCAAACATTGCTGCGCCCGGGCGCTAGTTGCTTTGCGCCCCATTAGCGCCCTCTTAAGGCGCTAACGGGAGGCGCAAATAACTGAATTTTTCCCCCTTATTGTTTCATGATTTCACTTATGAAAGAAGGCAGTGCGTACATTGGTATTGAACTCCCCACACCATGCAGACTGCTCCCACTGACATGTGGAAGGAAGCAAGAGGCTCCACAATTTGAGAGATTAAAGACTTGAGGTGAGTTTAGCAGAAAAGAATAGTCTATGTAGTCGCCAATGAGTTGAACTGCTTATCATAGAAAACACAGTTGTATTTTCTGGTAAGCAGGCCCACAACACTTTAAGAGTCCATCAGATTAGATATTAATAAAATGGAGGCCTGGATAGGGGATTCTCGTGGGGCCAGGAGTAGAGACTAACCTGTAAAGTCTGTGAGTTGTACAGTTAATAACGACACAGACTTCAGAAGTAACAAACAAACAGGTCTTTACTATTCGAAGGTCAGGGCGAATCTGCCCTAGTAATCCTGTCACAACCCTTATATACTGGTGTGGTCACTGTCGGTATTACCGTATACAGAAGCCAAACAAGTAGTGCCACACTTAAAGTAGTTCCCTTAAAGGTGAACGGTTACATACAATAATTTCCTTAAAGGTAGACGGGTACATACGCTACAATCCTCCCTTTTTAGTTTTCAACATACCGAGTCCATAGTGGACATACATTATCACATATATACAGATTTATGTAAGACAGTTCATAGATTCAGTCTTTCTGGAGGTTTCCGGATTCTGTCCGGATAACGCCGCAGTGGTGTCGTCATTCCAGGCGAGCTAGTAGGTGTTTCTGGCAAAGTCGAATCGGCTCGAAGGAAAGTGTCAGGTTCCGCTGATTCCAGAACTACCAGATCGGACGTAGGTGTTCTGGGTATCTCAATCTCCACATTACCCGGGTAAGGTGGTGAAGTCGGTGGCCCATTTGTGGCGGACCCTATGATCTGGTCAACATGGCGCCTTATTATATTGTCCCCAATGTCCACGGTGTACATCAACGGCCCTAGCCTTTTTCCAATAGTTCCAGGCTGCCATTTCTCAGTACGGTAGTCCCGGGCCAAAACTTGTTGACCGATCTGGAAAGATCTAGTGGCCCTTTCATTCATGCCCTGGAATTGCCGATTCTCTACGTCCCTTCTGACGTTTGGTTTGAGCAAATCCAGCCGGCATCTTAGGCGTCTATTACAAAACATCATTGCGGGAGTTTGATTTGTGACCGCATGTGTTGCATTTCGGTATGCCAACAAAAAGCTATCCACCTTATGCTGTAGACTTATGTCTTCATTACTCATGGCCTTTACAGCCTTCTTGAAGGTCTGGACAAACCTTTCAGCCAATCCATTGGAGGCGGGATGGTATGGGGCTGACGTGTAATGCTTAACCCCATTGCTCTTTAAGAATTTCTTAAATTCCTCGGACACAAATTGCGGTCCATTATCAGAACAGATCTGTTCTGGCAGGCCATTCCGAGCAAACATAGTTCTTAACACTGTGATGGTTTTTTCCGTCGTGGTGGTGGTCATCTTAATTACTTCCGGCCACTTGGAGTGGGCATCTACCGCTATTAGGAACATCGAGTCCATAAATGGACCAGCAAAGTCGATGTGTACTCTTTGCCAAGGAGATGAGGGCCACTCCCATGGATGCAGAGGAGCCTGTGGTGGCGCGTTCTGAACCCTCTGACATCCTAGGCAATTCTTCGTGATCTCTTCTATGTCCCCATCGATGCCTGGCCACCACACAAACGCTCTTGCTAGATTCTTCATCTTTACTCCACCCAGATGTCCTTCGTGCAGCTCCTTGAGTACTTTCTTTTGGAGTTTGGGCGGAATCACCACTCTAGACCCACACATCAGGGTTCCTCGACACACTAACAGTTGTTCTTTCCTCTGTGAGAATGCTTGCAGTGTTGGTTCGCTCTGTGCTGGCCATCCCTCCACCGTTAAATCATAGACTCGTGAAAGAGTCGGGTCATTCCTTGTCTCGTTCTCGATCATTGAGTTTGTTATCGGCAGACACTCCACTATGGATGAGTGGAACAACTCTACTGGGTCCACTGTACTCGCTTCTTCTACCATCGGCAATGGCAAGCATGATAACCCATCAGCATTTCCATGCTGTTTGGACCTTTTGTACTCAATGTCATATTGGTGTGCCCAAGTAAAACTGGCCATCTTTGTAACCTTTGTGCTGTCATGGTGGAAACGGCCTTGTTTGGGTTGAATATGGACACCAACGGCTGGTGGTCTGTCAGCAATGTGAACCTCTTACATTGCAGGTAATGGTTGACTTTCTTCACGCCCCACACAAGACTGAGAGCCTCCCTGTCTATCTGGGCGTAATTTCGCTCCGCGGGTGTCAATGATCGGGACGCAAATGCCACTGGCCTTTCCGAGCCATTTGGTAGCCTGTGCGAAAGTACTGCCCCAATTCCGTACGGGGAAGCATCACAAGCCAGCCGAAGGGGTAATGCTGGGTTGAAGTGAGCCAACACTTCTTCAGAGGTAATCAACTCCTTGCTTCTGCGAAAAGCCTTTTTGCATTCTTCACTCCACCTCCATGGTGTTTCTTTTCGCAACAGCTCATTCAGCGGATGCAGCACCGTGGATAAATTTGGCAGAAACTTGTGATAGTAATTAATCAACCCCAAGAATAATCTTAACTGTGACACGTTTCCTGGAGCGGGGGCCTTCACGACCGCTTCTATTTTTTCAGGTGACTTATGTAGTCCCTCTCGGTCAATGACATGACCGCAGTATGAGATCCGCTTTTGGAAGAACTCACACTTCTTGCGATTAACCCGAAGGCCATACTCCTTCAACCTGGTGAGTACCAGTTTCAAATTCGTGAGGTGTTCTTCCTCGTCTTTTCCCGTGATTAGAATATCATCTAAGTAGCACTGCGTGCTTGGAATCCCTTGTAACACCTGTTCCATGGCCCTCTGCCAAATTGCTGGCGCCGAAGCTACCCCAAAGACCAGTCTATTATAGCGGTACAAGCCTCTGTGAGTGTTGATGGTGAGGTATTGGCGTGACTCTTCCTCGACCTCCATCTGTAAATATGCCTGAGCCAGGTCTATCTTCGTGAAGTGCTTCCCTCCAGCCAACGAAGCAAAAATATCTTCAATCCTCGGAAGCGGGTATTGTACCGTGTGAAGTACCGGATTCACTGTGATCTTGAAATCTCCGCAGATACGGACCTTCCCCAGTCCCCCTGGCTTATTACTTGGTGAGGATTTCATGACGGGAACAATGGGCGTGGCCCACTCACTCCAGTCTACTTTCGACAGAACCCCTGATCGTTCAAGTTCTTCTAGTTCTGCCACCACTGCTGGTCGTATTGCGTACGGTACCGATCTGGCCTTAAAAAACTTTGGGCTTGCATGTTCTGCAATCTTAACCTTTGCTTTAATACCTCTCGGCGTTCCCAGTCCTTGCTGGAATACCTCTTGAGCTTCGTTTAATATTCTGGACAACCGTTCAGGTTTGACATCCTCTTTTTCGGACTCCACCGTCATGGTGTTTAGTGCATGCCAGTCCATCTTTATTTTTCGGATCCACTCCCGTCCCAGAAGTGGTGGACCTCCTTCAGGCAACACATACAGATCCAACCGGTGGTGATCTTTATCCTTGTATCTCACCTTAACTTCTATTTTTCCGATGGGGAATACTTTGTGCCCCGTGTATGTCTGTAGTACTAGTTCCGTATTCCGTAGTGGAATATGCTTGAAAAACTTTTTATAGTCATGCTTATTCATGACCGTCAACGCCGATCCGGTGTCTACTTCCATTTTTACTTGGGCCTTTTCAATCTGTAGCGTTATCCAAATAGTTTGTCGGTCAGCTTCATTGCTCACGTTGTGAATTCTTAGACTGTCCAGTCCTTTGTATTTGGAGTGTGAGTCCGACTTCTGTTCCTTCAGACTCTTCCTAGTCACCTCTTGTACCTTCCTGTACCATTTTTGTGCGGACTCCTTATTGTTGTCCGTCGTTCCTGACCGGCACACTTTAGCTATGTGCCCGATCTTGCCACATTTCCTGCATTCTTGGTTTTTTTCCCAGCATTGCTTCTGGTCGTGTGTTGTCTTCCCACAATGATAGCATATTGTTGTCCTCGAGGTGATGTGGTCCACCCCTAGTGCCACCGCCTTCCGCTGCATTACCGCCGTTCCTTTCGCTGCGGCTTCGTGTGATGCGGCTATAAGGACAGCCCTGTCAAGTGTGAGGTCGTTCTCTTCCAGTAGTCGTTTTTGCGTCCCTTCTTTGGACAATCCACATACGAACTTGTCTCGCAGTGCCTCTGTCAGATTCCCTCCGAACTGGCAGTGTTTCGCTAGCCTCCGCAGTTCGACCAAGTATTCCACGTTGCTTTCGTCTTTCTTCTGCGTTCTTGCATAGAATCTGAATCGTTCAGCCAGCTTCAACGGTGTGGGGTTCAAGTGATCCTTCAGTACTGCTACAATATCATCGAAAGTCTGATCCGCCGGTTTAGCTGGAGAGAGAAGATGTTTTAACAACCCGAATGTTTTCGCACCCATCATGTTAAGTAAGGTTACAGCTTTTTCCTCCTTAGCTATTTTGTTAGCCTTACAATGTATCTCAATATGTTCCACGTACGTGGGCCAGTCTTCTATCTCGGAGTTAAAATCGTTGATGTCCCCACTCTTAGGCATCTTCCTTTCCTTGGGTACAACACAAGTATTTCTTTAAGTTCTTATGTATTATTATTTTTTTTTCCTCTAAAATGGCGGCTTTTCCCGCGAAAATGGCAGTTTCCCGCTCTTTCCTTCTCTCCCCGCCCACTTCAATGGCGGTTTCCCGCTTCTGTCGTCTTCGCCGCCTAATGGCGGCTTCCCGCGTTTCTTCCTGGTGGAAGGGGTACGCTTTCCCCACAGCGGACAGGTTCAGCCGCTGGGCTGGCTCTCGCCCAGCTCCCCTTACTCGGCTCTGTCTTTTCCTCCCGCCTGCACGGCTCTCCCGGCGCTGGGTACACCCCGTTAACGGAGGACAGTTCAGCCGTTGGACTGGCTCTCGTGCAGTCTCTCTCCCCTCGCTCGGCTCTGTCTCTCCCTCTCCCGCACGTTCGGTTCTCCCGGCTCTGGGTACCCCGTTGGTGGAGAACAGCTCAGCCGCTGGACTGGCTCTCGCGCAGTCTCTCTCCCCTTGCTCGGCTCTTGTTCGCCTCCCCGCCCTCTCGCAGACCGGTGTTTCCCTCCCCCGGCTGCGGTCGGGTTTCTCTTCCCGTGCCTACTCCCAGTCTCAGCGCTTCGTGGCTGCGGTCGCTGCCCGGCTTTCCCCGCCGATCGCGGTCCGACTGTCTCACGACGCCGTTGGACCCGACTTTCTGACCGGCTCCGTTCCCCCTCGACCGTGGTCGAGTGCACAGCCCTTATCCTCCGGATATTCTCTACCCCTTCCCCTACTCACAGTCTCCGCGGTCGCCTTGTTTCCTGCTGATCGGCTCACTCCGCACCGTGGTAAAAGGGTAGTCAGTGCCTGTTGTTGATGAAAACTTTTGTTGCTAGTCTGCTTCCTTTCTGTTGCTGCAGCCTCGTGTTTTCTTCCAGCAGCACGACGAGGACGGTTGCCTCTCTTCGACGCTCTTCGTTGCTTTGGTAGTCTTGCCGCAGGGTACGATCGGACTCGTCGCCACTGTAAAGTCTGTGAGTTGTACAGTTAATAACGACACAGACTTCAGAAGTAACAAACAAACAGGTCTTTACTATTCGAAGGTCAGGGCGAATCTGCCCTAGTAACCCTGTCACAACCCTTATATGCTGGTGTGGTCACTGTCGGTATTACCGTATACAGAAGCCAAACAAGTAGTGCCACACTTAAAGTAGTTCCCTTAAAGGTGAACGGTTACATACAATAATTTCCTTAAAGGTAGACGGGTACATACACTACATAACCGGTGTGGAAACCTGTTTTCAGCATTCTTTTATTGCTTAAATAAATCTAATTGTTCTGTTAATACTACAAAACTTCCTTTAGTTTTAACAAGGATAAATCAGTCCTGTCCTTGAGCACCTTGCCATGTAAAATTAAGAAACAAAGCATGTGCTGAAAATGAATAAAAATGTAAAAATAATTTTTAAAATGCTGCCATGTAAAGATCTCTAATCTCGTCCACAGTAGAGTTTAAGTTAAAGTTTGTTAAAAGTAGAATTGAAAATCTTTTGCCTTTTCTTGCCATGAATCTGTTGCACTGCCACGTCCTAACTCTTTACTTCAGACTTGGTGCTTGTGGCAGTTGGTTGTATGGCAGTGCTGGAACTGTTTATATTGCTTCAATGTTAACTTTAGCTCCATTTAAATAACTGTGAGCATTTCCTCTGATACAATCATAGAATGATACAGCACAGAAGGAGGCCATTCAGCCCACTTTGCCTGTACTGGCTCTGAAAGAGCTATCCAATTAGTCCCACTCCCCTGCTCTTCCCCCATAGCCCTGCAAATGTTCCCCTTCAAGTATTTATCCAATTCCCTTTCAAAAGTTATTATTGAATCTGCTTCCACCACCCTTTTTACCCAAATTTGTTGGGGTCCCTTCTTTTTTTTCCATTTGTAATGCTGAAATACCATTGGAAACCTGTTTTTTTTAAATAAAGAAAAACAACTTTAATGATCCTTATCGATATTGGAAACAAGTTCACAGTACAAAACTGACAATAATTCAGCAATAAATTGTCAATCTTGCTTTACTAATGACCAGAATGGTTGGTGTGAGTTATTGAAATGATTTTTATGGAGGCTGGATTGAAATATATTGTTGATGGCATCGATGCAATACTCTTTTCACTACTTAAACTAATTAACCATTCAGCCATTGCAATGTTGCCAGCATTTCCATGATTAGCAAAATAACCCCTGTATACCTGCAGTAACAGTGAGTTATCCTGTATAGAATCTTACTTTTTAAAAACTATTACTGTAAAAATGTAACAATGGTCATCAAAGGGATATTGGTGGGAGTTGGAATATAGCTGGCAGATTCCAAAATGTTGCTGCCTTTTTTTGTATTATGTACCTGTGTGTTCAGACTTAGATTAGTCAGGCTAAGGTACGTCTATGAATGCTACCTTTAAGCAAACTATGGAAAGATGAACTCAAGGGCTTCATTGAGTCCTACAGAAAAAACAATTCATATATTTCTCACTAAGTCCCTGTTAACAGTCAGTCTAAGGCTGATCCAGCTCAAAATACTAGCAATGTCTTCCTGCAGGCAGTTCCATTACCAATCTTACAAGCCTTCAGTTGCTACTGATTTTCATTATATGGCCTGACTTAACTCCTGTGCTATCCTGTCACAGGCGCCGGGGAAGCATGTTGTTATAGAATTGCTCTTGCTCAAGTTTTAACAGCTAACCTGCCAAAATCTCGTAGCTTAGAGGCCTAAACTCAATTTGACAGAGATAGCTTTTTAGACTAGAGTGGGTTTAATTCCTTAAGGGCTTCAGTAGCATTTCTGCTTGAAAATAGAATGCTAAATTTTATAGTAGTTTATTATTTTAGAAACACTATGAATGGAGAAGTAGTTTGTGATCTTGTATTTGCTTTTCTTCTACATTGCAATGTACAGTTTAAAGGGGAAAAGAGATTTAAGGAGTACATTTTGTGCCAAGTAATTTCAGTGTTTACAGTAAAACAGTTCTGAAAATATTTAATATCTTTTTGAAGTTTCCTACCACAATGTGGACCAGCCGTTCTGGTTTTCCTTGCCTCTAGAGTTACTCTGGTAACAATACCGATGGGGAAGAGACACCTGCATTCCTAAATAGGTCCAATTTTATTTTTATTTTCACACCATGTGACATGGAAATTTACATTAAGCAGCGTGTGATGGACAGGACATTTGTGAATATGTACAATTACAACGTCCTATTACAGCAACACCAATATACAACACAGGGAATAATAAATGTGACAAGATTTTTGGATACAGCTAACATTGAACAGTCCATAGAAAGAGTTTACAGGTGACAGGATGTACAGATTTTAATAGGTAAAACATGATATATGTATAAAATATCAGATCCCCATAATGTTGCTCATGATGAGTCAGAGGTGGGAGAAGGGAGCAGATTTCAACTAAAAGAATTTGGAAAGAAGTTTATGAGATATGAAGGAAGTATGTTTTGATTGATTCCTGGAAAATAGTATTTTATTTACTCATTGCAGGTGGATGCATCAAGAAATAAATTTGTTCCCCTCACTTGCCAATAATCGTTGCATGTAATGTGGGAGAAAAAGGTGTCTCGGGACCATATGGCTGCTTTGTTATTTTCTCTAATGGAAGGTTCTAATGGATGAGAGTAATGTGGCAATATGTTAATTTGCTGATCAAAGACAATGCAGGCGACTAGGGTCCTCAGAAATCTAAATGGAGGCCTCTACGTTACAACTGAAGACAAAACCAGAGTAGTATTCCAGAGAGATGAGAAGAGCAAGTGGGCGTGGGAGGAAACCTACCTCTGGGACGGTAAATAAACACACAACTGCTGCAATAAACAAATCGTATAAATAAATAACCCCTTGTACATACATCATACACATATTTCTCTTTCAAAAATTACCTCTAAGTTTAAACATTCATTTTTTATGTTGTTTTAATGTTTAATCCAAAATGAAATAAATTTATATTTAATTTGAAGCCACGCGTAATGGTTTCCTGGCATTGTGCCACAAGTATTTTAAGAGCATAAGAACATAAGAAATAGGAGCAGGAATAGGCCATTCAATGCTCCGCCATTCAATAAGATCATGGCTGATCTTCGACCTCAACTCCCGCCCGATCCCCATATCCCTTGATTTCCTTAGAGTCCAAAATCTATCTATCTCTGCCTTGAATATACTCAACGACTCTGCATCCACAGCCCTCTGGGGTAGAGAGTTCCAGAGATTCACAACCCTCTGAGTGAAGAAATTTCTCCTCATCTCGGACCACCAAACAACAACTGGCATACTCTGTGAATGGGCAGTCTTGCTGTCAGTTATATAGAAATTCTGGGAGTTGTAGTCATAGACATTTATGATGTTAAAAACTTTATTTCCAGTACTAAGTTTCTGACTATATGGCGAGTCCAAGTTGGTGATGAAAGGCTTTGCAGAAAATATTGGTAGACTTTGCTGACTACTCCTTATTAAGTACCTATTTTCACCCGTCCTTAGTTTTTGATTGGGGATTTATGTAGCTGCTTTGCCCAGTTCCAGCTGGTGTGTTTGCTCTTTGTTCAATTGTGATTTGTCACTCTTTGATCAATCAGAGGCAAGATTTGTATATTGAAAAGATTGATGCTCAAGTGTTTGGCTTTCAGTGTGATGAATAAAATGAATGCTAGATGGGAGATTTATATAATTATCGGCGGACCAAAAAGTACTGCTCCAAGACTTTACCTCCCATTTGAAGAAAATATAGGAAGAACATTAAAATCTGCTAAATGATAAAAAAAATACACGTGGTATTTTAAAAGCAGCACAGAATATTTAGCACTCAAGAATTGTACCAAAAAGCGACATTTGTATAATTGGACAACAATGATGTGTTAGTCATCATAATTATTAGTCACCACTGTGTGTGAACAGTAATTTTATGGATCATACTCTGCACTGGCAGTCACAAATACGGCTGTAAAAAGTTACAGTATATGTGAGACATTATCAAGGGTGTCAGGAAGTGGTATCTGTGTAACTAACGGTGGTGACTCAGAAAAGATGTGCACAGTGGCGACTTGTTAATCAGAATATTTTATTCTAACAGGCTGAGTAACACAGTTTACACATTTATGTGGAAATTGATGTTTATTCATTCCACTTGATCAACAAGAAAATTGTTGGCAGCACATTTTCTATAGCGCAATTGCAATATTTAAATAATACTTGTACCTAAATAAATTGTTAGAAATTCATAAGTTCATGATTTTGGAAGAATGAATATGACATTAAATCTTAACTCTTAGACTGCCAATCGGTTCAAGGAAACTCCTATTTCTCCGGGCGAACCAGTTTCCTGTCAAAGTATCCTGTGAGCACTGCATGGGGTTGATTTTAACTTGCTGAAATAGGCATCAATGGGCGGTAACTGTCTCAAAATGGGCTTGGCAGACTTGCTGCCTGTTACCATTGAGGCTTGGCCCACTGACATTTTTAGTGGGCCTACCACTGGCTGGCCAAAGCACCTGCCTGTTTCAAGCGATAAGCCCCTTTTAAATTGCAAGTAGGGATCCTATGACGTCTAAGGAAACTTACTGAAAAGGTAAGCTTTAAATTATTTTTGTGAGGCAAGAGCAGCAGGAGTGGGCCTCACAAAAAATAACCTGGGCTGCTGCCACCACTGACTTCAACCCCCTCCCCCACATTGGCAACATCTCCCCACCCCCAGACTAACCTTGTTGCTGGTCCAGCAGCCTCTGGGCTGCCTGGTATAGGGCCGACCTGAATCCAACGAGCTGCACGGGATGCCCATTTAGGATGGGCAGCTCGCCGGTGCCATTTAAACGAGGCTTCAAAATGGCTCCAGCCTCTTCGCTGCCATAATGGGTGGCTGCCGGCACGTTCCGCCAGTCAGCTCACCAAAATTTAAAATCAACCCCATTGGTGTGGCACTTGTTGTACATTGGTAGGAAGTTTTAATGCCCAACCAATATAGTAAAAGTTAAATCTGAGTGATCTGGATATTTGGGATGGGGTGTTCAAGCATTTGGGGTGCAGGGTACTGGGACCTAGGAGCACCTTAACAGGGTCTTGATGTACTTGGGGAAACGGTAAGCCATGTAGGCACATGGAGAGGCTCAGTCATTAGAATAATTGGGTGGTGCGGGCATTGTTGGCACCTAGGAGTGGGGTCCAGACGTCTGAGAGCATTGGGAAGGTGGGGACTTGGGAAGAATTTGGGTACGGGATCATTTAGGGCTGGGCGACAGAGAAAGGCCCATTATAATCAGCTGCCTGCACTGTTTTTGGATGTGATCGAATTTCACACGAAGGTCTAGAAATCCAAACAGTTGGTGTGCTTGGTGCACTATGGACTCACAATCACATTGCTTTCCCTTATTTTAAAAACTTTATCAGTGAACATCATTGAATTTTCTCAAGGTTCATGCTCCTTTTTTGAAAATGGAAGTTATCTGAGCCCCTTGAAGCACAATTCTTTTTAACTCACAGTTATCAATTGTGAATTGTAAGGCCAGTTTTATGGGGAATTTGTGTCAGCTAGGTTTGGAATGGTCAAAATTCTTCAGCCTTACAACAGGCAGTAAGATGAGCAGCTCACCACCTCTTGCTCTTATTCTGGACTTGAATTCAGCACTTTCTATTCTTTCCTGGAGTTGAATTCAGATGTGAAAGGACAGTGTTATTCTAGCCCATCTAACCTGCCATTACTCCTGATTTTATAAACGTCACTGAAAATCTGAGTACATTGCAACAGTTAATAACATTGTCTAATTTTCTTTGTTCGTGCTTGGTAATTTCTCCTGCCGGTGAGTTAACATGTCCCACTCCAGCGTATTTCTTAAAGATCAGTTACAGACCACCATTTTTAGGAGCAGGTCAGTCTACCTGCGCTCTTAATTAGGGAATGGTGGTGGAATATTAAGGAGAGATAAATCATTTCAAGTGGTGAAATTAAAATGAAAAAAAATCATATTTTACAAAGTTGATATGTTCATCACATCAACAATTGTAACATAATCGTTAGCTTTGAGTATCCAACAAAATAATTAACTTCAGTCTGTTTTAATATATTCCCCAGAGACATGCATTGATTGCAAATGAATCCAGTGAGATGAAATTGAGTGACAAAATTATTATTCAATTTTAAACTTTTAGCGTGCATTAAAAAAAAATACAGAAAATTTAAGCACTGCAGTAAGAGTTTTCAATTCACAGTGGGTGGAAAATAAATTGGTCTATTGTTTATTTATCTGTCTTAATCCAGCAGGCACGTTACTATTTTTCAGGAGATGGAACATGTTCTGCAGAGTAACGCTGTGGCCTACATTAACCTATTCAAACCTGTTGTGGGAAACGGAAGCCTGAACACTGTTGCGTCACCTTCACTTCGCCAACTGGCAGCAGAGGTTGTAAACAAGGTAGGTTCCGTTCGACAGGTGACCCAAAATGCCATGTATGGTAAAACTAAATATTTGAATTTTTTTTGTGATCTTTGTGCACTGGTAGATGTTGTAGTCACAAGTAATAACATAACAACAGATATTTTAAAAAACTGGACTGGGGCCTCAGGACACCTGATTGGCATCCGCTGTTCTAGATCATTCTGGATCCCCAATTAGAGAGGTCAATCTCCATCTAGCCTGTCTATTCCTTTCATTATTTTATACACCAATATCAAATCACTGCTTAACCTTCTCATCCCCTGGCATATAACCCAAATTTACACAGTTTTTCATTTTACCTAAATTCCTTCATTTCAGGTATTGTCGTGCTCACCAAGGCCAGTATAATCTTCCTGTGGTGGAGTACCCAAGCCAGAACACAATACTACTGCATCCATCAATTAATTTTAACCTCCCTACCCAAATTCCCAATATCTGCTCCCAGTGCAAAGCTCTGCTTCAGGAGCATGAGTTTTTAAAATCTACCCTAATATGTGGGACCATAGGAGGTGAGATTTAAGGATGCATCTTCCTTTTCTTCGTTTCTAACTCCACATAAGAACCCTTTATTTATCGAGAAGAGTGTTGATGGTTAAACTAATTATAGACTTATTATTTTGGACTTTAGATGCTAATGTATACAGAATATTAGATTATATTATGTCAAGTACAGCTGAATTTTACAGTTACTAAAATATTAATGACATAGCAGCTTTAGTGTCTCCAGTATTACTATTCCCTGTTGTTCTCTAGTGTATCTGCTTTGCCACAAGTAGTAGATAAGGCCACAATTGAGAGTTAGTTGAAAAAGTCATGTTGCTCCATAGTTCTTGAATTAGATTGTGTTATATTGCAGTGGTATACAATTCTTGCATAACAATATTCATAGGGTAGTAGCCCATGAATTCACTGTGGCCTGGATAATAACAGGGGCGGGTATTGTAGGCGGGAGAGCAGAGTTTCGGACGGGAAACCCGGAAGTTTGGGTTTCCCTGCATGCTATGGAGTTTTAAATCCACAGCGTGCGTCTTTTGTCCTTGACGAATTGATTGACAGACTTGGCTTCCAATCAAGCGGGAGGTCTCCAGAGCAGGACTCAGGAGCAGGTAGGTCAATCCAATCCCCGACCCCGGGGTGGGGCAATCCCTGACCCGTGGGGCGGGTAGTCCAATCCCGGGGGGTGGGGGGGGCGTGGGTCCGATCCCCGACCCTGGATGGGGGGGTCAAATCCTGGGGGCGGTCTGATCCCAGACCCCAGGTTTTGGGGGGGGTCCGATTTTGAATCCCAGGAGTCTTTGTATGGGGAGCCGGGAGGAAGCACTCCTGCGCCTCCTGGCCCACAAGGAGTGCTTTAAGCACTCACTTTCTCCCCGAAGCTGTCTTCAGCTGCCGGGTTTCCCAAGGCCAAGGAAACCTGGCTGGCCACAGTTAAACATGTAAAACAGGTTAAATCAGAGGCTGCCAGCCTCATTAAAATATTTAAATTGCCAACTTGTCTCCTGGGAGCGGTTTGTCTGCCTGTCCCTGTTAAACCCGGAAGTGGGCGGATTGGGGGGTCGGGTTTGAGATTTAAAAAAAAATTTAACCTCTGACCTGACCCCAACCCCAACTCATCCATTTTTGGATGTTGAAATCCAGCCGAGTGTGATCTTCTTGTCCTTGAAATAACACTGGGAGAATATAAGTGTACAAATGCTTAATATGAGATTCCTATACCTATTTTAAGGCATTAATGCATTTATTTGTTCTATTTGTTTTATTTTGTTCACTTCAGAAGTAAAGTGGTGTTTCAAATAAGCTTTTAACAAGGTTATCGGTTACAGTTAGGTGAAGGTTACAACTCGATCATTGGAAATGAGCACATTCTGCCATCAGCATTTATCTTTGTAGTTAGGGGCCCCTCGCTGCCATCAGTGGAGCATTTCCATCTGGTTCTCTTGGGGCTATAACCGGTTTGGTGATTGGATTTCTAGTCAGGTACATGAAGGAGATGGCAGAGACGCTGATTCTGCCGGCAAGGAACTGTACTTTAAAACAAAAAGAGTACTGACAGCCTGACTCCCAGTGGTCTCCCATTGTTGACTAAAAGAAACATATTTAGGAGTGAAATTCATTTTGGGCAGTAGTGCAAAATGGGCAGTAGTGAATCGGAAGCCTGCTTCACCTGAAACAATGGAAAAGAAAATCGGGCGCAGTGTAAACCGGACTGCAGATTCGCTATCGCTCATTTTGCACAACCATCCAGGGTGAATTTCCACCCCATTGATTAAGGTTATGAGTCATGAGATGCTGCAGATGTTTTGGATGTTATTCAAACAGTCAGTAGATTTTAAGATTAATTTTTATTTCCACTCTTGTTATCTTGCCATTTAGCATGATTCTCTTGCTGGGAGTACAGGTGAGCATTCTGCTACTCCTCCTCAACCAGTGCTGAGTTATGGGTTGGCTAGTATGAAATATGTTTTCTTTTCAGGAAGATTGTATTTATTTTGATGAGGTCCTCTCAGCTGGCAGTAGCACTGGTAAATAACAAAACTCAATTGGGGACGATTTCTTCTCTGTGCTTTGTGCAACAAAATAATGAACCCATTCTTTATAAGTGGGCACAAATGAAATCTTCCCCCATTACGCATAAAAGTCAGGCTTAAGTAAATGGAGTACTGTCCTAAGAAAAAGTCTCCTTTTGCGGCGCAGAAGTAAACCATGCCAAAAACCCTCCTATTTAGGAGTCACGCTCGATCGCACCCTGTCATATAGACAGCATCTCCAGAACCTTGGGAAGAAACTAAAGAGTAGGGTCAATATGATCCAGAAACTCGCCGGATCCACATGGGGAGCAGACGCTCAAACCCTCCGTACGGCAGCACTCGCCCTGGTGTACTCTACAGCGGAGTACTGCTCTCCAGCATGGCTATCGAGTCCGCATGTCAAATCCGTTGATGTCCAGCTGAATTCTACTATGAAAATGATCACCGGTACACTTTAATCGACACCAACACCTTGGCTTGCAAACACTGCATCACCACACCTACACGGTGAAGATGCAGTCTCCAGAGAATACAACCGCAACACCAACAAAGACATGCTGATCCAGGCCGACTTGAACAACCTACCACCAACCCGTCTCAAATCTAGAAGGCCATTTTGGACCGTCGCCGAAGCCCTTCGGCGATCTCCCCTTAGCCTTGATGACTGATGGCGAAATGCTTGGAAGAACGATGACATACAGAATGGATTCCATATAGAGGAACCCACAGTACAACCTGAAGGATCAAACCTTCCTTGCAAACAGTGGAGAACCATCAACCGCCTCCGAACCGGTCATGGTAAGGGCTGCCACCTCCTCAACAGCAACAACTTGTATTTATATAGCGCCTTTAATGTAGCAAAATGTCCCAAGGCGCTGCACAGGAGTATTACAAGACAAAAAATTTGACACCAAGCCATATAAGGAGAAATTAGGGCAGGTGACCAAAAACTTGGTCTAAGAGGTAGGTTTTAAGGAGCATCTTAAAGGAGGAAAGAGAGGTAGCGAGGCAGAGAAGTTTAGGCAGGGAATTCCAGAGCTCAGGGCCTTGGTAACAGAAGGCACGGCCATCAATGGTTGAGCAATTATAATCAGGGATGTTCAAGAGGGCAGAATTAAAGGAGCACAGATATCTCGGGGGGTTGTGGGGCTGAAGGAGATTATAGAGATAAGGAGGGGCAAGGCCATGGAGGGATTTGAAAACAAGGATGAGAATTTTGAAATCGAGGCACTGCTTAACCGGGAGCCAATGATGGAAGATTAAAGCATCCCCATCATGCGACTGTGGAGCTCCTGATCAGACCCTGGAGCACATCACTGAGCACTGCCCTCAGAGGAAATTCGCAGGCAGCCTACAAGATAGCCATGCTTTGGCCTGGATATCTGACTTAGATATTGACATTTGATTTGCTTTACTACTACCATACGATAGAAGATGACGACTAAGAAAAAGATGACTGGGGTGAGTATAAAGATTTAACTAATGCCAGAAAACGAAATAATTAGTGGTATATCTCTTAACATTATTGTAGAAGAAGCATTCACCTTTCCATGATAAGCTGATATGACTTTGCAGAAAGATCTAACCTTTTGTACAGACAGATGAATTATGAAAGTATTTCTATGGAGCTATGTAAGCTATTTATGTACTGTATATATATTTAAGAAGACATTTTACCTACCATACTATAGACTGCAAATTAACAGGTCAACATCTTTGTTAAAATAATGGACAGCAACATGTCATAGGAACATGTTAATCTTCATCTCTAGCTAACCTTTCCAAAATTGAATTCTAGCCTTGTGTGTTTGTTTATACCTTTTTCTGTTGGGCCGATATTTGCGGTCGGAGGCGTACCTCCACAGTATGCTTCCAACCCCCCAAAAAATCCGAAAGTACCTAGAGCTTCGAAGTCTTCGGGTCCTGAGCCTGCAGGCATACGCCTGCGTAAAGACCCACTGATCCCAGGGACGCAGGCGGTACGGAAGCGTCCCTGAGGTCAACCAATTAGAAAGGGGGATTCCTCATGTGCTTATGGGGATTCCATTTACAAACGCAATCTCCATAAGCTTATGAGAAATCCACAAATAAGTAAATAATTAAAACAATTCTAATAAAAATAAATATTCCCATGTTCCAAATTAATTAACAGTTCCTTTGATTAAGTATTTAAAATAAAAGAATTTTTTGAAAAATAATGGGCCATAATTTGCGGCCCCTACACGTGCCCGTAGGGGCCACGCAAGTTAGGCCTATGAAGCGCAAGCACTAAAACCCGGAACTTGCGATCTATCAAGAATTCTCTTGACAGATCCTCCGCATCCCCGGGAGAAGGGCCTCTGTGGGTGGAGAGTTGCGCTATGGTAAGTTCTGCTTTTACCAGCGTAAGAGTTTTAAAAATTGGAAAAATAAAATTTTATCACACATTTATACATTAAAAACCCTGTCCAATAAGGTAAGTTTATTTTTAACCACATCAAAACATATAATTTTTTTCCCCAAAAAATTACATTTTTGTTTAAAATAATTTGATTAAATGGCATTTCAAATACAGTATGTAGTTTTTAAAATGTATTTCATGCGTTCGTGCATTTTTTAAGTGATCTCCATTAATACTTATGGGAGTTCCGTACATACGGAATCCCCATAAGTATGAATGGGGATTCCCCTTCTTTCATTTGTTGAGCCAGCCCACGTATCCCAGGGGCGCATACGGTTAGCAAGCGCCTCTACCTGTGGGTACCCAGAGAGGCACAGGAGTGTGAATCTACGAACCTCCCGGACCACCAGTTAAATTCGTAGATTTTTTGCAGGTCTGAGGCATCCACCTGCGGGAAGCCTCCAACCGCAAATTTTGGGCCATTAAAAATATTTTAATTTGGCCCAAAATGTATATGAACTAATTTTAATTTTTTTTAATGTTTTAATCATTTTTAAAATTTTAATTTAACATTTATTTTAACCCTTATGCTGGTAAAAGCAGGCCCTGTGCCTACTTTTACCAGGCGTAAGGGTTTTGTGGGCATTCGCTGGGCAGTAGTTGTGCAAATAGCCCAACTTTGCACCAGCGAAAGTGTTTTTGGGGCACATGCGGACGATCTGTCAAAGAGAAACTCATCCTTGTGTTCAAATCCCTCCATGGCCTCACCCCTTCCTACCTCTGTAACCTCCTCCAGCCCTACAACCATCTGAGATCTCTGCGCTCCTCCAATTCTGGCCTTTTGCGCATCCCCGATTTCCTTCGCTCCGCCATTTGCTGCCGTGCCTTCAGCTGCCTCAGCCTTAAGCTCTGGAATTCACTCCGCCACTCTACCTCTCTTTCCTCCTTTAAGATGCTCCTTAAAACCTACCTCTTTGACCAAGCTTTGTTTTTGTTTGATAACCGCTTCTGTGAAGCACCTTGGGACGTTTTACTATGTTGGAGGCACTATATAAATGCAAGTTGTTGTTATTGTGCAAGGTGAGAAGTGTTCCAATCTAGTAGTGGCATCCCTTGATTTGTTCACAAAAATATACCTAAAGGACAAAACAGCCAAATGTGACTAACGGGAAAAAATAAATTCAGTACATCATTTTGTAATTAAATATTTCAGTAGCTATTCACAAGTTTAACAAAAAATGCAGTAGAAACATTATTTGAATGATGAAATCAGTTCTGTAATATCGTTAGTACATCACTCAAATTAGACCACAAGACTTTAAGGTTAATTATGTTGGACTTTCAAAGTTTTTGAGTTTACTTAGTTATCCAACCATTCTTTGTGAAAATGATAAAATTCCCACTCTGAGCTGTAACCTGCCGAGTGCACAGAATACATTGCTTTAGCTTGGCAAAAATATTGGACTTCACTCCAACCAGATTAAACTTCAATATTCGGTTCACTCATTTGGGTGGAAGATGAGCTTTGCACTGTGTTTTAGCCAATCTAAGGTCAATTTTTACTTTTCCGACTGCAGAATGAATGGAAGGACGCTTGAGTCACAGGAGCAAAAGAACATTCAGTAACTAAATACATTTAAAAAAAAACCAAGTATAACATTAAACAGAGAAAGAGAATATAGAGAAAAGGAGCGATCACAGGGATGGAAGCAGAATAAAGAAGATGACTAGAGGTAGACGACTAATTTGTAAATGTGTACGTGCACCATACGTGCCCACTTCAAGTACTGGGGCTCACGAACAATGGGCTAGAAGTTGCAGTCGGAGACGTACCTCCGACCCGCGAAAGAATTACCAAAGTACCTCTTGGCGCCCAGGCTGCGAAAAGTTGCGGTTTCAGGCCTCAAAGCGGAGGGCAGCATAATGGCCCCTGGACCCCTGGGGCACAGGTGGTGCAGAAGCGTACCTGGGATCACATCGCCCTGGTCCTCCAATCAATAAACAGAATTCCATTGCAGTCATTTATGAAGGGAATCCCCAAATGATATGCAATGGAATCCCGAAATGTAATAATTATACAATTAACAGAATTGGAATTTTATTCATAATGACCATCATTCCACCAACCTCAATAAAAATTCAGTTTTTTGATAATTTTATACATCATTAAAACTGTAATCCAGGCCAATATTTGCAAAACCTCATTTAATACAGTGTACGTGCATAATTTAAGGTATGAAAATGTTTAATTTAAGCCTCGGATATCCCTTTACGCTAAAGCAAGCAGGCCCTGAGCCTGCTTGCATCAGCCGTAAGATTTACGTGGGCAATTGCTGGCCAGTCGCTGGGCAAATAGCGCAACTCTGCACCAGCAATTAATTTTTGATGGCACCCGCAGATAGCCTGTCAATACATACATTGATAGACCGCAAGTTCCGGATTTTGCGCATGTGCAAGCGCACACAGAAATCCCGAACTTGCGGGCATTTCAAAGGGTATATGATGGCGTACTCTGAGAGTATGCCATCACAGACACCGCAATTTCAGGGCCATTGTCTTATCCAAAAGAGAGTGGAATGTGTAGATTAAACAGTTTCTGAAAAGCTTGCTGGTAAATCCTTGCAAGACACTGATAATTTGCTTAATGCAATCTATTGTATTTGATTTCATTTATAGTCGATCTTGGAGCAACATTGACGTAAATGCGTTGCTATTTTTACTGTACAGCATTGACTTAAAGAGGGATTGACTTAAAAATGAAACAACTAGAAAATGCTAATAGCATTAAGATCCTACACAGTTTCACTGTTGCTGCGTACTTTTATATAAATAGTAATGATGATGTGATTGGGGGAATTGGTTGGTAAAAGTTACTGAGACTGATTAAGAAGAAGTAGAAGAACAACAACAACTTGCATTTATATAGCATCTTTAATGTAGTAAAACGTCCTAAGGCGCGTCACGGGAGCGATTATCAAACATAATTTGGCACCAAACCACGTAAAGAGATATTAGGACAGGTACGTTTAGGAGCGTCTTAAAGGAAGAGGGTGAGGTAGAGAGATGGGAATTCCAGAACTTAGGGCCTAGGCAGCTGAAGGCATTGCCACCAATGGTGGAGCGAAGAAAATCGGGGATGAGCAAGACACCAGAATTGGAGGAGCGCAGAGATCTCGGAGGGTTATAGGGCTGGAGGAGGTTACAGAGATAGGGAGGGGTGAGGCTGTGGAGGGATTTGAAAACAAGGATGAGAATTTTAAAATCAAAGCATTGCCGTACCAGGAGCCAATGTAGGTCAGCGGGCACAGGGGTGATGAGTGAACGGGACTTGGTGTAAGTTAGGAAACGGGCAGCAGAGTTTTGGATGAGCTCAAGTTTACAGCAGTGCAAGGTGGGAGACCGGACAGGAGAGAAGTTGAGGTACTATTAATAAATAAAGTTATTAATTCACGATCCTTTAGTGTTGTTATCATTTCATCTTCTTAACACTGTTGGACACAGTATCCTAGTTCCCCTAATAATACACTAGACACTTAAAAATGTTATTAAAAAATCAACAGAAACATGGATAAAAACAAAAGGATGTTAACTTTAATTATAATTTACTAATAATTATGATATGTCAGCCGTGGCTCAGTTGGTAGCACTCTGAGTCCGAAGGTTGTGGGTTCAAGTCCCACTCCAGAGACTTGAGCACAAAAATCTAGGCTGACACTCCAGTGCAGTGCTGAGGGAGTGCTGCGCTGCCGGAGGTGCCATCTTTCGGATGAGATGTTAAAATGAAGCCCACTCTGCCCTCTCAGGTGGGCATAAAGATCCCATGGCACTATTTCGAAGAAGAGCAAGGGAGTTACCCCGGTGTCCTGGCCAATACTTAGCCCTCAGCCAACATCACAAAAACAGATTATCTGGCCATTATCGCATTGCTGTTTGTGGGAGCTAGCTGCACACAATTTGGCTGCCAGGTTTCCTACATTACAACAGTGACTACACTTGAAAAATACTTCATTGGCTGTAAAACGCTTTGGGACGTCCTGAGGTTGTGAAAGGCGCTATATAAATGCAAGTCTTTTCTTTTTCTTTTGAATGTCTTAATTTCATGATTTGCTTTTAAAGTAGTTTCATGTATTTTTTTAAAAAGCCCAATATATGTCATTTTGCTCAATAGTACAAGTATACAGAAAATACTCTGTTTTACGTAAGGGTCAGCTCAGTAGATAATTTTTTATCTTGCAGTTCAGCAAAACGATGTCAGCGCATCAGGCAGTGTTAACATATTCCACCAGTTGGGTTTGGCTTCTTGCTAAGGCTGCTTGTCAAAACATTTTTTAACTTTACTTTACAAGATGTGCAAAATGTAACCCAAGATTCTCATTACACCAAACTGAACACTAAACTTGTCAGATTTATTGACATGTGAGTAGAGATGCTGCTGCTACAAGCTTTTTGAGCACAGTACAAATTATATATCCCATAATAATTTGTTCTTCAAGGAAAATTCTTGTTTTAGTTCCTACCAGCAAAAGGTTAATGTGTTACTTTATTTTTGTCAATAACTTTATTTTAATGTTTCAAATAGATTTTTTTTCAAATTCCTGTTAATCTGGTCCTTGGGTGGAAAAAAAGCTTGTGACTTTTTTTTTGAAGAGCAATAACCTACTTTAATGAAGCTAAGTCTACCCATGTCATTTGGGGGAACAAATTCCTCATTTCATACAGAAAATGTGATCAGGCCTTTTATTTTCCATGGCCTGCAAATTAATTTGCAGGAATGCACTATTTTGAACAATGTGGTTCCTGTGAGATTGATTTTGTTCGAAATCACAAACAATTCACCAATCAGAATGCATCAGCAATATTGATGCTAAACCACTTGCTAAGTATTTAACAAGGTACTTAATGAGATAAAATCTGTAAAACTTTATTAATGCAGCTGTGCAGTGTGCAGTTTTTGTGTTTAATGATTCAGCTGAAAGTGTGAAATCTAGATGTACCCACAAGTCCCTGAATGCACTCAGTCTTTTACAGTCTACTGATAATTTAAAGTTGTTTTGTGCCCCCAAAAATTCCAATTATCCAGTCATTTGAATTAAGCAATTGCATTAAAATGGCTACAGGAACCTTTTAAGTGTAATTCGAATTTGAATTATCCAGTAATTCAAAATGAGACGACTTGGAATTAATATGAGTAGACTGCATTGGCAGCCCTTCTGTTTAGTATTAATAGAAGTGTAAGCCCTGTTGACATTATTATTGATAGGACCGTTCCTTTCTGCCACAGCGTCATGATGCATATGTCCCCAACTCACGGAATGGTTGCTATTCCTGTAAACTATGAGAAGAAAATCAGCTCAGATGGTTTAACAGGAGTAATGTGGCAAGAGACAAAGAACATGCAAGTTATAGCTCAGATTGCAGTGCCTTAAATGTTTGTTTATGCATTAATCATATTTGCAAACACAATTTTGCGATGTGAAATATAAAGTGGCGAAAGATGTAAGTATCTTACTGTATTTGAATCAAACAGGTTTTACAAAAGGAATATATTCCCATTGTTCCCTCCCCCTCCCCCCCCCCCCCCCCCCCCCCCCGGCAATCATGTGGGTTCACAATATAATAGTGCATGGAAAAAAATAACAGTAGAGGAAACTCTTTTTTTATCCGGCACCGACGGGACCGGTGTGGTGCCGGTTGATCAAAAAGTCCGGATTGCAGAGAGGTATACTTACCAAGGTTCGAGAGCCCCGTACACGGCCACAGGTGCAGGAGCCCCGGTTACACGGCACTTGTGCAGGAGTCCCGGTTACACAGCCACAGATCCAGGAGTCCCTGTTGCACAGCCACAGTTGCAGGAACCCTGGTTACACGGCCACAGATCCAGGAACCCCGGTTACACGGCCACAGATCCAGGAACCCCGGTTACACGGCCACTAATATATAGTAAAACTTACCTGAACCTACTCCTGAATTTTGCCGGTTAAGAGAGATTTCCGGATATTTAGGTGCCGGTTAAAAGAGTTTCCTGTAATATGCTTTGCTGCTTGTAACCTGACAGTATTCTGTCTGCCTTTCACAGATCTATGCTTCAGCATCAGTACTTGTTGGTATATGGAGAGCATTCTTTTCAAAGATCTTTAACTTTAGACTTGCGCACACATTTTATAATTAAAATATAGGCCCTCTATAGAACATTTAATTGCAGTACAGAGCTGCCAATACGTGCTTAGTGCTGCCAACTCTTTATTGTTACAATTGGAAGAGAAAAGCTTGTCAGTAGAATCAACATCTGCGGTCACTTTAGAAAGAAGAGTCTTTTTGACACATCACAACTTGTAAATAGATCTGATTCTCTGGAATCTATTTTGGGTCCTGAACTTGAAATTCTGTACCAGGAGCAAAGTGAAATATAATCATACCATGTCGGAGGGTTTACTAAATTTTGAATATCCTGTTAGTAACATGCAGATCGTACATATTTAGTCACTTGTAATGCAATGTTAACATGTTTATTCAATTGTGTAGTACTACATTTCAGTTCTACCTTCTCATGAAGATATGTAGTATTACAGAAATGTACTTCATGGACATGACATCAATGGTAATACATGTCTTGGAGCACCACATGATGGTTGTGACATATGAAGCACTTTGTCGTCAGAACAGGCAAAGAGGCTTGAAGGCGATTTAGACAAGTTGAGTGAGTGGGCAAATACATGGCAGATGCAGTCAAATGTGGATAAATGTGAAGTTATCCACTTCGGTAGGAAAAACAGAAAGTCAGAGTATTATTTAAATGGTGATAGATTGGGAAATGCTGTTGTACAAAGGAACCTGGGTGTCCTTGTACACCAGTCACTGAAAGCAAACATGCAGGTGCAGTAAGCAGTTAGGAAGGCAAATGGTATGTTGGCCTTCATTGCAAGAGGATTTGAGTACAGGGGCAAGGATGTCTTACTACAGTTGTACAGGGCCTTGGTGAGACCACACCTGGAGTACTGTGTGCAGTTTTGGTCTCCTTACCTAAGAAAGGATATACATACCATAGAGGGAGTGCAGCGAATGTTCCTGGGATGGCAGGACTGTCGTATGAGGAGAGATTGGGTCAACTAGGCCTGTATTCACTAGAGTTTAGAAGAATGAGAGGGGATCTCATTGAAACATATAAAATTCTGACAGGGCTAGACAGACTGGATGCAGGGAGGATGTTTCCCCTGGCTGGGGGGTCTAGAACGAGGGGTCACAGTCTCAGGATACGGGGTAGGACATTTAGGACTGAGATGAGGAGAAATTTCTTCACTCAGAGGGTGGTGAACCTGTGAAATTCTCTACCACAGAAGGCTGTGGAGGCCAAGTCACTGAATATATTTAAGAAGGAGATAGATTTCTAGACACAAAAGGCATCAAGTGGTATGGGGAGAGCGCGGGAATATGCTATTGAGATCGAGGATCAGCCATGATCATATTGAATGGCGGAGCAGGCTCGAAGGGCCGAATGGCCTACTCCTGCTCCTATTTTTCTATGTTTCTAACAGCCTGGGGTGTTCTCCACTCTCTATGGGTAATTTTAACTAATCAGCCCTGCAGGAAACTGAGGGGATCAGATCAGCCGCTTGTTTTACACCCCGTCTAATTTTACTTTCCATTGAAGTCAAACGGTTTAGGTCATAATTACCTCCTGCCTCTGCTTCTCCACTGTTCAACATTGACGTGTTTGTCTATTGCTTCTACGAGTCTAATACCAACCTTGATCAAGCACAATAATACACATTTCACATGGGGTGCCTAATAATTTGGAATTTTGCAGGAATTTCCTTTCATTGCATCTCAACAGCACCTTAATAAAGAACAAGTCACTTTTTCACAAAACATTTGTTAACTATTATTACACCAGCTTCTGCAAGAGAGGAATTTTAAGAGAAGCGTTGGAAAGTGGACAAATGTTTCATTTGTGCAAAATCAACAAATTCCTCCATTTTTAATGTTCATTTTCTGCAGAGGGTGAATGTAACAAATGGAAGAGTTTCTCTCCCCTTCTGTGCATTAATTTGAAAGCTATCACCTGGCCTTAGGGCAAGATGAATTCTATTGGTGAATAAGGTAGTGGATGAGTTTGAAGATTACACAACTGTCTGCTGAAAGAGATTGAGCATGGAACATTTTGTGGAGCAGTTTCACTTTAGTAGCTGAAGTCTTTTGTAATCAATTAAACCACAGTCTTTTTACTCAGGATCAATTTAAATTAACTGTCACTGCAAAAAAAATGCTGGTGGTAAGACTATAGGGGCAATGGCTAGACTCCATTTAATTTGCTTGGTCCTAATTATGCCAGCAGATGTCATATGTTGGATCCACTGCACTCCAAGCCTGCAAATCTTGCTTGTTCCAATTAAAAGATTTAGCGCCGAATTAGACAATAGAGCAGGGATTAAAAAAAACAATTAAGGATGATTTTGCTTTCAATTACTGTGCTGTTAATGAACAAACCGAATTAAAAGAATTGAAATGTTTTGATTATTTCAGATTATGAATATAATGTACTGCGGCTATATTTTATCGCAACTTATGTTAGTTCCACATTTAATGTAATTGAGCATAAATCAGAGCAGTTATAAAAGGTGCTGTAGTTAATGTAACACATAGTTCTTACGAACCACTAATTTTGTTACAAAAAAGTATGCACTGTCGTAACTATTTCATTATAAAGTTTGAAGTATAACATTAAAAATGAGACAAGGTATTGTTAAAGTAGGGAATCCTTAGAATTGAAGAGGCAGGAGGAACCTATGGCTCGGATTGTGCGGCCAGTGGCGAAGGGACGCGTCCGCCGCTGACCTTGAAAAAAGCTGCCCACAAAGATTTAGCGGATTCTCGAGCGTGGAATACCTCTATTCCAATGTGACTTTAAATTTGGCGCCATCTGTGGCATCCAGCAAAAGTGCAGGCAGGCTGATCAGCCAATCAGATTGAAGAATTCTTTCAGCCAGCAAAGCAGGAAGTAAAAAGCTGGTATTCTAATTCACATTTTAATCAGAAATCAAAATAAAGATTGGGACATACACAGGGGTTTAAGTAGAAGCTGAAATATCATAAACAAACTAAAAAAAATAACTTATTTTAACTATCATGCAATTTTCAAATGTTCTTCTGAGGGACTGAGACTCCACACTTATAAAATTAGTTTTCCAGGGCCAGCGAGGTTGTTCAGCAGTAATTATGATTTAGTACGCCGTTAAAAATGCAGTTAATTCTGATTAAACAAGGCTTAACATTTTCATTGGGCTTTACAGCGAGAATAGTGTGTAAAAAGTTGAAGTTCACATCAATTCACGGATTTGGTGTTGATTACATCTGCAAAGACTGCAACAGCACACCCTGCAGAGGTGCATGGTATCACTGACAGCAACTTCCGGATTTCTGCGTTTAACTGCGCATGTGTGGATGCCAGAAGTTGCTGTCAGTTTTACACAGTAGTGCTGGGGAGCGCTGACAGTTTCGCCACCATTAACAACTGCAAATTCTGGGCCTATATTTTACCCTGTTAGTAAAGAAGAGATGACTTTCTTAAAGAACTGGATATAATATAGTCAATAATCTACATTTGTTTCTAATACTTATGTGTAAAAATAATGTGCTAATGTATTTAGAAGGTTTCAGTGTTTAATAAACGAATTCATGGCTAAGAGGTTACTTTGTGCTATTAAGGGTGCTAGGAAGATGTCAGATGGTATCTCACATTTCCTAGAAAACAAGTGCTGTCACTCTAAAATTAGCAGATTTGAAATTATTTTCTGGGAGAATATATACAGAAGAGCTACGCTGTAGATCACACATTCAGCAAGTCCGACTCCAAGTTCTGGTTTCTACAAAGTGGTTAATCACCATCTCATTGCAGACAGATATAGACAGAATTGGACTGCAAGTTGACAAATGGTGTGTTATCTTTAGTGCTGGGAAGACCAAGTCAATAACTCTGCTGAGAAAGCTTGCCCACCCAGCATTCTATAAAAGTTCCAAGATTTGGTAAGCACATCTGCATTACGCTTGGACAAACCGTTGACAAAAATGCTTGCAAAAGCGATAGCAGATTGGGTACCTTCAAGAAAGCTGAGTTCTACTTGGAATAGTCAGCCAATTCAGTGTTGTTCAAGTCTACATCTGTCTATTGTTGTACTATGATTGTCCACCTGTCAAATTGTGGAGAATATTCATCTCTTCCTCCTAGACACAGAGCATATCTGTTTATTTTCAAAATTTGAGCTTCACCAATTCTCAGAAAAAGGGGGAGGGAAAGAATGGCAGAGTTTTATGCCACAACATGAAAGCACTCCTCTTTTACTGGATCATAAGGTATCCCATCCTGGTTGAAGAACTGCATACCATGCTCACTGGTGAGTATATGAATTGGAATGTGGTCAAACAGGAAAACATTTACATAAAATCTAATTTCTTTAAAATGTGACAATCTGCATAATTGATGTATGCAACCCACTCAGTTATATGGAAATTGTGTATAAACAAATTGGTAGGTTAAAAAGTAAATTTTTCTATTCACTTCATTGGATTCTAGTCTGTTTTGACACCGGCATATGCAATGTAACCACATTCAGGAGCTATGCAGAGATAAAAGAAAAAGACCAAATGCAGATTGTAGTGTATGTACCTTGAAGAAGGAACTATATTCTGCAGCCCCTGTATACTGCAGTACCAGTAGTGACCACCCCTGTATAAGCCTGTGTAGTAACTTTGTATAGTAGTTCCAGTTTTGTCTCCATTCAGTAAACACCTGTTATAACCAACTTCTGCAGTCCGTGTCTCAATTACACACGGACATTATATTGGCGACGAACAGATCCGAACTTACCTACAGTTCTGCACCACCTCACGGGGATCCATCCCTGAAGCGAAGTTATTGGAGGTCGAAGTCAGAAGGAAGAAATCCAAAAAGAAAGGAAAAAAAACCAGACAGAAGAAACGGGCGTCGACCGTGGGCAACCGCCCTCTGATTCATCGAATTCGAAGATTTGCAGGAGAGGCTGTCGAGAGCTGGGCTTGGTTATCCAGTCTATGGTGTTCCAGCTAATCGGGCTGGTGGCAGGTAGTACACTGATCCTTCCTGGGCTGCAGTGGGCTAGAGCTCGATCGGGTGGCTTTTCAACGGGGCCGAGCAGCGTTGTCGGGAAGAGGAGAGAGAGAGAGAGAGGGTGGAGCACACAGGGCGCGGCCGGTGCTACGAAGCCGGGCAGCGTACAGATCTGAGAAGAGGGAGGGAAGTGTCCCATAGGGTCTGCTCTGACGACGGGAACAGTAATTAAAAGAAAAGAAAAAGAAATTAGAAGCGCAGAAAGCCACGAGGAGCTGCAGTTTGCCACGGGGACCGCGGAGAGCGGCGTTGGCAGCAGCGCGGGGGGAAGCGCACAAAGACCATAGGGCGTCACCATCAAGGCATAAAAACGCCAGAAACAGCGCTGGCAGCAGCGGAAAAGACAGAAAGCGCGGGAGGCGCCATCTTAATCCAGCGGGGAAGAAGGCAAAGCGCGGGGGGCACCATTTTGTTCAATCGGGGAAGAAGGCAAAGCGCGGGAGGCACCATTTTGTTCAATCGGGGAAGAAGGCAAAGCGCGGGAGGCGCCATCTTAGATCTCCAAGATGCTGAAGACTAGCAATATCACTGCCTTCGAAAATGAAATAGAAGACTGGACCACATATGTGGAAAGAGTCGAAGTATATTGCAAGGCAAATGAAGTAGCCGATGAGAAAAAGGCATCGGTACTACTAAACTTAATGGGCGCAAGAATGTACGGCCAATTGCGGAACCTGATCACTCCAGTCAAACTGATGGGGAAGAGTTTTAACGAAATTGTTGATATCCTACAGGAACACTTAAATCCTACACCGCTGCTGATAGCAGAAAGATTTAAATTCCACAAGAGAAATCAGCATAAAGATGAGAGCAATGCTGATTACCTTACGGAACTACGCAAGCTATCAAAGCACTGCCAGTTCAGAGCAGGACTGGCAGATACCCTACGGGACAAATTTGTCTGTGTACTCCTGAGTGAAGGAACCCAGAAGAGGTTACTCTCAGAGAAAGAGCTGACGCTAGATAAGGCTTTCAGCGTGGCAGTATCGTACGAAGCAGCAGCAAGGGGAGCTGCGGAAATACAGCAAAAGCCACAGGAATACGGCACCCATGAAATGACACGGGGATTTGAAAAATGTTATCGCTGCGGCAGAACAACCCACGACCAGAAGGACTGCTGGTTCAAGGACAAAACATGCAGGCAGTGCGGAAAGATGGGACACATTGCACGAGTTTGCAGGTCCGGGAAGAAGACTAACGACAACAAAAAGACTACTAAGGAAAAGTACAGGAAAGTACAAAAGATGACGGACAGTAGTTCTGAAGACCAGAAGAGCGATAGTGAATCCGGGAACAAGAGACTAAGCTGTCTCAAACTACACAACGTAATCGCAAAAGAGGATCACCGAACCATTTGGGTCACCCTCACGATAGCAGGGTCCCAAGTCAAAATGGAATTGGATACAGGATCAGCCCTGACCGTCATGAATCGACGAGACTATGAGCGGCTATTCTCACACATACCCTTGAAAGACACATCCATTGTCTTGAAGACATATACGGGGCAGAAAGTATACCCCAGAGGGAAAATAAGGGTGCCTGTCGAATACAACGGCAAGGAAATACAGAAATTGTATCTGTACATACTGCAAGATGGTGGACCACCGTTATTGGGACGTGAATGGATCAGAAAGATAAGTTTAGACTGGCACTCAATTCAGGCACTGACAGTGGCTGGTAAAAAGGATGACGACGTCACACCTGGACGATTGTCAAAAATCTTAGCTAACGCTAAAGAGGTATTTCAACAAGGACTGGGAACTCTTAAAGGCGTAACCGCCTCGATAAAAATAGAAGAGAATGCAATTCCCAAGTTTTTCAAAGCAAGACCGGTACCGTATGCAATTCGCCCAGCCGTCGAGGCAGAGCTGGAGAATCTGGAGAATGCAGGCGTGTTATCTAAGGTAGACTGGAGCGAGTGGGCGACACCCATCGTTCCTGTCATGAAGAAAACGTTAAACAATAAGTCTGAGGAGCCAAGGAAGGTTCGCATCTGTGGGGACTTCAAGGTGACTGTGAACCCAGTCCTTCACACAGTACAGTATCCTCTTCCGAGGATAGAAGATATTTTTGCCTCACTATCTGGAGGGAAACGTTTTACAAAAATTGACCTAGCGCAAACATATTTGCAGATGGAGGTTGAAGAATCCTCTAGGAAATATCTCACGATAAACACTCACAAAGGTCTTTACCAGTATAATCGACTGGTATTCAGAGTAGCATCAGCTCCGGCTATATGGCAAAGAGCGATGGAACAAGTCCTGCAAGGGATTCCGGGGACTCAGTGTTACTTGGACGACATTCTAGTGACAGGTGAAAATGACAGTGAACACCTTGCCAACCTAGAGCAGGTGCTCACTAGACTAAGAGAACATGGGTTAGGAGCCAATCGCCCCAAGTGCGAGTTTTTTAAGAAACAAATATCATATTGTGGCCACGTGATTGATGAAGAGGGGTTACATAAGTCCCCTGACAAAATTGAAGCGGTAGTTAAGGCTCCAGCACCTGAAAATGTGTCGCAACTGAGGTCATTCCTCGGATTGGTGAATTACTACCATAAGTTTTTGCCGAATTTGTCCACAATTCTGCACCCACTGAACGCCCTGCTACAAACTGGAGTAGCATGGAAATTGAGCGATGAATGTAAGCGGGCCTTTCAGAATTGTAAAGGCCTGATCACTTCAAGAGAAGTATTGGCTCACTACAACCCATCACTACCGATAAGACTGGCGTGTGATGCATCTCCCTACGGCGTTGGAGCGGTACTGTCACATAAATCCCTTGATGGTTCAGAGAGGCCGATAGCTTTTACGTCACGCTCGTTAACTGCAGCCGAGCGTAACTACGCCCAGATTGACAGAGAGGCCCTCAGCCTGGTGTGGGGGGTGAAGAAGTTCAATCACTACCTGCACGGACAGAAATTTACTCTACTAACTGATCATCAACCTCTTGTCTCCATTTTCAACCCTAAGAAGGGCGTCCCGATAATGACAGCACAACGGCTACAGAGGTGGTCCCTTTTCCTAGGGGCACACCAATATGACATCGAGTACAAAGGAACTAAACAGCATGGGAATGCTGATGGATTGTCGCGCCTACCGTTGCCGACGGTGGAAGAAGCACCTGCAGTGGATCCTGTGGAGATATTCCACTCGACCATAGTCGAATGTCTACCTGAGACGAATGCAAACATAGAAAAGGAAACACAAAATGACCCGACACTCTCCAGGGTCTATGATTTAACAGTGAAGGGATGGCCAGCACATGGCGAACCACTGTTGCCAGCATTCTCGCTGAGAAGAGAACAGCTGTCAGTGTGCAGAGGAACCTTGATGTGTGGATCCAGAGTAGTAATTCCACCCAAATTGAAGGATAGAGTGCTCAATGAGCTTCATGAGGGTCATCTGGGAGGGGTAAAAATGCAGAACTTAGCCAGAGCATTTGAGTGGTGGCCGGGAATCGATAGAGAAATCGAAGAGATGACCAAGAGCTGTACAGGATGCCAGAAGGTCCAAAACGCCCCACCCCAAGCCCCTGTACATCCATGGGAGTGGCCCTCATCTCCATGGCAAAGGGTACACATTGATTTTGCTGGTCCATTTATGGACTCGATGTTTTTAATTGCGGTGGATGCACATTCAAAGTGGCCAGAGGTAATAAAAATGTCCTCAACCACCACAGAAAAAACTATCACAGTCTTATGAACCATATTCGCCAGAAATGGGCTGCCTGAACAGATTTGCTCCGACAATGGACCACAGTTTGTGTCTGAAGAGTTCCGGAGGTTCTTAAAGAACAATGGTGTTAAGCATTACACACCCGCCCTATATCATCCAGCCACCAATGGATTGGCTGAGAGGTTCGTTCAAACATTCAAGAAGGCTATCAAGGCAATGTGTAATGAAGACATACCCCTACAACACAAGATGGATAACTTCTTGTTTGCCTACCGGAATGCGACACATGCGGTTACCAACCAAACTCCAGCCATGATGTTCTTCAATCGAAGACTAAGATGCCGCTTGGATTTGGTTAAGCCAAACATCAGAAGAGATGTGGAGAACAGGCTGTTTCAGAATATGAATGAAAGGCCAACCAGGAGTTTCAAGATAGGTCAACCAGTTTTGGCCCGGGACTACCGCACAGAGAAATGGCAGCCAGGAACGATCTGCACACGGCAAGGACCTCTAATGTATACCGTGGACGTTGGAGAGAGCATTGTAAGACGCCATGCTGACCAGATTCTAGAGTCACTGGAAAACATCAAATCTACACCACGATCCTATACACCTGGTGATGAAACCGAAGTACCAATTGCATCTACCTCAGAATCGGTGATATTGGAAGCAGACGAACCAAACAACGACGTTGATCCCGAATCAACTTTGCCAGAAGAACCTGATACCCCAAAGAGGCGTTATCCGGACAGAATCAGGAAGCCTCCTCAAAGAATGAATTTATAATTGATTAACTTCAGCTAATGTATATAGCAACTGTAATTGTAAATATGTTATTTAATTATTAATCGAATGTTATGTACTGTTTAGCTAAAAGGGGAGGAATTGTAGTGTATGTACTTTGAAGAAGGAACTATATTCTGCAGCCCCTGTATACTGCAGTACCAGTAGTGACCACCCCGTATATAAGCCTGTGCAGTAACTTTGTATAGTAGTTCCAGTTTTGTCTCCATTCAGTAAACACCTGTTATAACCAACTTCTGCAGTCCGTGTCTCAATTACACACGGACATTATACAGATCATAGCCTGTCTATGCTCACTCATGACAATTGGTCATTGGGTGAGGTACCAGAGGGAGACAGCAACCATTGAACTATACTCCAACATGAGTCACCATCTTCAAGAGAGCGAAGACAATTGGAAAAATTGAAAAGCTTAAAAAATCAAAGGTGCACCGAATTCACAAATCATTCAAATATAAATAAGGATTTCCAAAAATGAACATAGGGGTAGAGTTTCCACTTTGGGAGCAATTGGCAATCTGGGGCACAAATTGCACTGGTTTTCTGAAGTGAACTTATGGTTAAGTTTCCGCTCAAATTAATTTGTATAAGCGCAAACGTAAAATCTTCCATGAACCAGCAGTCAGGCAACGTAATAGAACGTAACTGTTTACTTTTTTCCCCTTGCATTAAGAAATATTCCTGGATATATTTAAGTGTGGTAACCTGGTGCAGTTTTATTAATACAGCTGAAAATGGGTTTAATCACAAAAATACATTTTTAATAAGTGTCTAGTCCCACACCTGTGAGTAACCTGATTTTAAATAACTGAAAATTACTTAAAAAGGGACTGTGCAGAACCGTTTGCTGGTTTCATTGGTGTACACTAGTCAGTTTCTTTGTAAATTAAATATTTTTTCATATTTGAAAACTTTTAAAAGGGCCACAAACGGGCGCAATTAGCAGAAACTCTGCATACTCGTTAATTGGATCTAGGGCAGGGTTGGCTTCCAGCGCAATGTTTTTTTTTAAGCCAGTGTAAAAGATTGCGGAAACTTGATTTGCGCTGGATGTAACTTGTGCTTGAAATTCCTCGATCTTTTCCGCTGGTTTGGCCGATTTGGGATGAATTGCGCTGGTAAAACCATCGCAACCTAGGGGAAATTCTACCCCCATGTAAATGACCCATCCTTGTTGCATCATAACAGTGATTCCACTAATAATAGCCCTTGTGACAAGCACCACATATTGGGTTTTGGCTGCATTCCTTGGTGTTAAGAGGTGTAGTGAAGGTTTCTTTATAAATTCTTTACATTTAAAAATAGTAGGGCTAGCTTTTGGTCTTGGCTCATTTTCGGAGGTAGCACAAGCCCAAACCAAGAGGCCTAAGGATCGCCAGGATTTGGACCTTGGGCCTCACCAACACATTCAAAATGAGATGCTGGCACCGGCCACACCTCCACAGGCCGCTCGTCCCACTTGAAAAGTCAATTTCATCTTGCCTGTCTCACCGGCTGCAGCCCTCAGGTAAGTTGGAACAGACAATGGGAAGGGAGCCAATCGCCTGGATTGTGGAGTTAGGGGGAACACTCCTGCTCCTCCTGGGTCCACAGAGAAGGTTTTTTAAAAATAAATAAATTAAAATAAAATTTATCTCTAGTTGGTGACCGTAGGGGCCGCTGAAGAATCCGGAGAGGGCAGGCCCGACGCCAGCCCTGCCCATCGGTAACTAATTTCACTAATTTACATACTCAAGTGGCCTAACGCTTGTTTTAGGCAGCCTCCAAAATGGGGCCAAGAATTTAGCAGTGGGACCAACACCTGTGTAGATTGGGTGCACAAATGTAAGAAGTCACACAACACCAGGTTATAGTCCAACAGCTTTATTTGAAATCACAAGCTTTCGGAGCGCTGCTCCTTCTTCAGGTGAAGTTCTTTGATGTAATGTTTCCCTGACTGACCTGTTTGGACGCCATTCACACCTTTGACTGCTGTGATTATCTCTCTGCTGAGGTGTGATAAATGGCAGTTGGAAAGGTTACCTGTAAACATCTGACATGATTCTCTGACTATATAAGCTGTGTCTTTATGCATTTCTCCACTTCACCTGAAGAAGGAGCAGCGCTCCGAAAGCTTGTGATTTCAAATAAAGCTGTTGGACTATAACCTGGTGTTGTGTGACTTCTTACATTTGTCCACCCCAGTCCAACTCCGGCATCTCCACAGATTGGGTGCAGACTGTCCCACTGCTAAATTGGTATGCATTACTCACGTCTTACTCCCAAAAACATGCACAATACCTACCAACTTCTACCCCATAGTATTTTAGTGTTTCAGTAAAACTGTTTTGGTTTAGTTCTTTAATCTTTTATTTACAGCATTGTGATAAAGAATTGCACTTGTTAGTTCTAAGCAAACTAGGTGCTGCAGACAGTATCACTTTGAACCTCACAATTTCATCACTGAGCTGGATTAAAGCACTACTCTTGCTGCCTTATATATTATGATGATGATTGATATTTTCTTCAGGTTCAGAATGGCCCCATTTTTTACTAATTTATTTTGATCTTTCATTAATTTAAAAATGTCTTCCATTTTAAATACTGCATGAACTATTTTTCCCAATTTGTCAGAGTGAAAGGTTTAGTCTCATCTGTTCTGTATGATCTATTTTAGAATTCTACGATGAGGTCTTTCCTCTATTTCACTTGAACCTCTAGCTGCAATAAAGTGAAAGATCTGCGTACCATTGCATGAAATCTTATTGTGTTAATATTATTGGTCTGAAATAACAGATTCTGCATAAATAATACTTCTGCATTCTAATGTTGAAAGTGATGAGATAATTGAAATGTGAATAAAAAAACTCAATTGCTGTACGTTTTATAAAATTGGTTGCTGTGACAAGTTCCAGCAGAGGTCCAATGTCCAATTACCATCTATTACAAATTAACTCTCAAAATGTTTCAAAATATTCCAAAATTCTTCAGTAAACAAACATCGTCATGAAAGAGGCTAACTTGCTTTTCATCTTTTCTGCTCCATTTTCCATTTCCTCAGTTGATATGAAGAACTCCTGCTCTACATTAAATTTGAGTTTTAAATTAAAACATAAGATGAAACCTTTTGCATTTATAGTAAAATGATATATCAGCATCATGGTATAAATGTATTTATTTTTCTTCCTTTTGCCACTACATGGGTTTAAATTAATACTTTAACTATTCATATTGAAACACTGAATTTGTAAAATGTTGAATTTGTAATACACTTATACATAAAGCCTGTCATTGTATATTAGGTAAATCGGGGTTTTTTTAGGCTCTCAGAAATCACCAGTATACTGCTTGTAATTACGCAAAGGAATCAATATTTTAAATCTATAACCGTGAAGCATTTTAAAGACTATTTAAACACACGTCAATGTAACAGTAACTTTCTTTTTTTAGCATTCTAATCTCTTACTTTGAATTTTCAGCATATTGCCCGCAGCCTTTTTTCCTAAATCACCTATTTCACTGACAACTCCTATCAGTAACGGCTGCATAAGGATGCCAAGGTCAATGGAACATAAGCAGCAGCAACTGACAGATGGCTGTGTACTCAAGAGAGGCAGCCATATTACTCACAACAGCTTTATTCATTCACAGCATTCACAGTCTAACAATAACGCCCCAGCTCGCTTCATTGAGAGCATGACTGAAGTGCTGGCCTCTTGACAAATTACTTGCAACTTCTCTGTCATGATTCAACCTGAGTTGAAGTTATTAGTCCTTGTGGTGTCAGCTGGTTTGAAAATATGGTGATTTTATGATTGCAATGAAAATGTGGTTCCTAAGTTGAGTTTTTGAGCTCTGCTGTGTAGAGCTTATGAATCAAACGAAAATTAAACATCTCTGTTTTGAGCTATGCAGTAATGAATGATAGGTAGGTGTGACGAATGAATGAAACATGCCTAATATGCTAAAGTTAGTCAGGATTTAGTATAGGCTTAGTTAGCGTTGGTGAATCACAAAAAGCAGGCTGAGTTATTCACCTTGCTTTTTAGTTTAACATGTTACATTTATTTGTTAAATGCTCTTAAAAGGTATCAAAATACTTATGCCACAGTTGTGAAATAAAATATGTACCGTTAAGAAACTATAGTTTTAAAAGTCTGAAAGTACATAGGATTACAAAGGATATACGGCACAGAAACAAGCCATTCGGCCCAACCAGTCCATGCTGGCATTTATGCTCCACACGAGCCTCCTCCTGTCCTTCCTCATCTAAATCTATCAGCGTAACGCTCTGTTCCCTTCTCCCTCATATGCTTGTCCAGCCTCCCCTGAAATGCATCTATACTATTCGCTTCAACCACTCCCTGTGATAGCGAGTTCCACATTCTCACCACTCTTTTTGGGTAAAGAAGTTTCTTCTGAATTCCTTATTGGATTTATTGGTGACTATCTTACATTGATGGCCTCTAGTTATGCTCTTCCCCACAAGTGGAAACATTCTCTATCCACTCTATCAAAACCTTTCATAATTTTAAAGACCTCTATTATTAGGTCATCCCTCAGCCTTTTTTCAAGAGAAAAGAGACCTAGCCTGTTCATTCTTTCCTGATATGTATACCCTCACATTTCTGGTATCATCCTTGTAAATCTTCTCTACACCCTCTCCAGTGCCTCTATATCCTTTTTATAATATGGCGACCAGAACTGCACGCAGTATAAGTGTGGTCTAACCAAGGTTCGATACAGGTTTAGCATAACTTTCCTACTTTTCAATTCTATCCCTCTAGAAATAAACCCTAGTGCTTGGTTTGCTTCTTTTATGGCCTTGCTAACCTGTGGCGCAACTTTTAGTGATTTGTGTATTTGTACTCCGAGATCTCTTTGTTCCTCTACCCCACCTAGACTCGCACCCTCCAAGTGATAAGTGACCTCCCTATTCTTCCTACCAAAATGTAATACCTCACATTTATCTGTGTTGAACGTCATTTGCCAATTATTTGCCCGTTCTGCAAGTTTATTAATGTCCTCCTGTAATTTGTTGCAGTCCTCTTCAGTATTGACTATCCCCCCAATTTGGTATCATCTGCAAATTTAGAAATTGTGTTTTTGATTCCAAGGTAAATTGTTAATGTAAATTGTGAACAGCAGCGGTCCCAGCACCGATCCTTGTGGAACACCACTACTCACCTTCTGCCGCTGTGAATAGTTACCCTTTACTCCCACTCTCTGCTTTCTGTCTTGAAGCCAGCTTGCAATCCATTCTGCTACTTGTCCCTTGACTCCGCATTCTCTGACCTTATTCATTAGTCTATTATAGGGTACCTTATCGAAGGCCTTTTGAAAATCTAAATAAATTACATCTACTGCATTACCATTGTCTACTCTCTCTGTTACCTCTTTGAAAAATTCAATGAGGTTGGTCAAGCAAGATTTTCCCTTTTGAAATTCATGATGACTATTCATTATTATACTTTTCATTTCTAGATATTCTTCTGTTCTCTCCTTTAGTAGGGAGTCCATCATTTTTCCTGCCACTGATGTTAAGCTGACTGGTCTATAATTCCCTGGACATGTTCTATCCCCCTTCTTAAATATAGTTATTACGTTAGCTGTCCGCCAGTCCTCTGGCACTATACCTTTTTCTAATGAATTATTAAATATGTTTACTAATGCCTCTGCTACCTCTTCCCTAGATTATTTTAAAATGCGTGGATGCAACCCATCCGGACCTGGGGTTTTATCCTCTTTGAGTTTGATTAGTTTATTTAATATATTCCCTTTTTTATTTTAAATGCACTTATCTCATTACTCATCTCATCATCCAATGTCATGTCCACCTGTTCTATCTCCCTGGTAAATACCAAAGCGAAATAATGATTTAATATTTCTGCCATCTCCCTATCGTTACCTGTGGTATTGTCCTGTCTATCCCTTAATGGCCCTATTCCCATTCCAACCTTCCTTTTTTTATTGATGTGACTGTAAAATATTTTACTATTATGTTGTATGTTCCTTGATAATTTAATTTCATAGTTCCTCTTTGCCTTCCTAATTGTTTTTTTGACTTTTCTCCTAATCCCTTCGTATTCTCTCTTATCATGCACTCCTCTGCTGTCTATGTACTTAATGTTTGCCTCTTTCCTTACCTTCAATTGTTCCCTTATGTCTTTATTCATCCATGGAAACTCATTAGTGTTTAGTTTGTTCTTTCCTTTTAGTGGAATATATTTTTCCTGCACTCTGTTGAACACCGTTTTAAATGTTTCCCATTGTCGTGAAAGTACTTACAATTAATTGGGAAATGTTTTGTAGTTGTTGTATTAAATGCATATCTGTTTGTGATCATGTGTCAGGATGTAATTCACGTCAAATTTACTGAAGTTCACTTAGGTAGATTAAAAAGTTAGTATTTGTGATATATGGAGATGAATTTTAGATGTTACACATTGAATGAAGGTGCATTTATTATCAATGAGATCAATAATATCTTGAAATAAGATTCAATCCATTTTAGTTTAAAATATGGAAAATAAGTGTGGAGAAAAACTTGTGTTAATTTTGCAAAACTTTGGAGATTCTGTGTTCAGGACATTCTTAGGGATAAAATGCAAAGAAGCATAAACTATTTTAATCTATTAGCGGTTGTTGGCTCAAGTATTTCATAAATACCTAAATTACCTGATAAAAATGAAGTAGAATTTATCTTTTAGGTTTTAAATTGTTAAAATTTGGTCCTGGAAATGTTATTTAGAAGCATGTTACAGGAAGTTTGGATTTACTTGAGCACCTTTGAGTGCAGGTCTTTATTTGAATTAAGCGAAAACCTTTCAATCTTACTTTTAAGTCATCGTTAGAGCAAAGCCTTCCTGCCTCTGTAGAGCATCAAATGTTCTTTATGTTTCCCTGTGTGAATAACCTCCTGCCTTTCCAGAGGATGAAAATAGATGGCTAAAAGGTTGAGATCCAAAATACACATGCAGACACAAATACAGACTTGTCAGATCCTAGACCCTTAGGAGCTTGGATTTTGTGTACAAAATCTTTTATTTTACAAAAAGTATATTTTCTAAAAATCTTTGCAAATTTCCCAGATACATGAAAATGACTGTTTTCTTTTAAAACACTACATAACTATAGCACAGGAATAATAGTTCATTTTTAGCAGGAAAAAAAACAAATGAACCCACAAATGTTAACCATCATGTAAGAAATCTAAAGTTTGAGCAGCAAGTGAATCAAAACTCAGTTGAACGATAATAAATCTTGTCTGCTTTACAGCAGGAGGTTTTTATTCCTCAATTTTTCTCCATACCTCTCCTGAAGGTGTTGACCTCTTACTGTTCCGTGCCAGACAACCATTGGTACCTAACCCAAGTAGCCATTATTTATGTGCGAGTTTTCACAGTGATGTTAGCAAGCTACTCAATCATAAGAGAAATCACAACCAAGTGGAATCCTCTCCTGCACTTTCAGCAGGGGTCACTGGATACCGATCAGTAGCATGAACCGTGACTAATTTTTTCCCCCTACTTCAGGGGATTTGAGCCCAATAGTAACATCACTACTTTGCCTCAGCTAATTCTGAGGATTGAACCTGGAACATTTCTGTCTTTGTGTAGTGTAAGCTTCTCACTGCCTAAACCTGCTGAGCTAGCAAGGAGATCTAGGAGGAAGGTTCAGAAAATGTAAGTGTAACATCTTCTTTATTCTTTAGTGGATAATCTGGTACTAGTAAGTGAGCCAAGGGCAGATTTCCTCAGTGTACCAGGAGTAGCAAAATCATAAACACGTTTATCATAACACATAGCACACAGAGGAACTCTTTTACCCAGTCTCAGCTGTTGCTCTTCATGTTATTAAATCAAATTCAATTCAATTCCCATTTAGAGAAAATAGACCACTAAGTATTGAAGTAGTAGAAAGTTTAGTTTTATTGAGCCCTTATATTGAGTTGCTAACATAATTTGCCTGTAATTAAGAAATAGTATGAAGGGAGGTGCATTGGCCCTATGTATTAGAGCAATGATATTCCACATCACTGAACGATAGGACATATATTGGTAACCCCAGTTCCTCATAATTACATTAACCATTCTATCAAGGAAAGTTAACCTGAAAACAAACAGGGTGGTAACTTTCAATTTGGGAGCACCCAGTTCTTTGATGATACAACAGATAGGATTGATGAAGGTAGTATGATTGATGTTGTGTATGTGGATTTTCAAAAGGCGTTTGACAAAGTACCACATAATAGTCTTGTTAGCAAAATTGAAACCCATGGGATTAAAGGGACAGTGGCAGTGTAGATACAAAATTGCCTAAGGAACAGAAAACAGAGTGTAGTGGTGAACAGTTGCTTTTCAGACTAGAGGGACGTATACAGAGGTGTACCCCAGGGCCGGTATTAGGACCACTGCTCGTTTTGATGTATATTAATGACTTGGACTTGGGTATACAGGGCATAATTTCAAAGTTTGCGGATGACGCGAAACTCAAATGTCGTAAACAATGAGGGGAATAGTAACAGACTTCAGGAGGACAGAGACAGACTGGGGAAGTGGGCAGACACATGACAGATGAAATTTAACGCAGAGAAGTGTGAAGTGATACATTTTGGTAGGAAGAATGAGGAGAGGCTTTGGCCCAGAAATTTGGGTCCCAATGCGCAAGTACGCACGGGGTACTCACGTGTAGGCCCAACGAAAGTGCCGGTTTCGTGCATGCACTGCGCATGCGCGGGAAACCGGCACTTCTGTTCCCCTGAAAGAAGGGGTTCAGAAGTCGAACGCGTGCGCCGGAGAGGCAGCGCGTGCGCATTGAACTTACTTTTTTTTGCAGGTTTCTCCAGGAGGGTAAGTCTCCAGCAGTTACACTTTTAAAAAGCAGGCGCAAGGCCTGCTTTTAACAAGGTAAGAATTAATTAAAATAAAACATTTTTGTCACAGGTTTATTATTTTTAAATACTTTAAAGAAAGGTAAGTTTATTTTAAGCCCCGTTAGAAAATGTAATTAATTTTTTCAAAAATTTAAATTATTGTTTAAAATAGTTATTTCATGTAATTTATAGTTTATTTTAAAAATGTTATTTTAAAAAATTTATTTGAGGTTTTAGTGATGTTTTGGGGCTTATAGTATTTATAGGTTTGACAGCTCTTCCTGTCAAACTTATGAATGAAGCATTCCCTGCTACCATTGGCTCTCCATGGCCCACGTGATCCCAGGGGACGCATCGAACTAACTGCGCCCCTGGGATACGCAAGCACTGCGCGCCGGCAATTGGAGCAGGCCCCGGATCAGAATCCCACGCGGGCCCACAGCTCAACGGCCGGCGCGTTAGGTAAGTGCAGGTCGGGGGCTTGCACCCGCGGGGAGCCCCAGACCTGAATTTCTGAGCCAATATAAACTAAATGATACAAGTTTAAAGGGGGTGTAGAAACACAAATCTTTGAAGGTGGCAGGACAAGTTGAGAAAGCTGTTAAAAAAGCATATGGGAGCCTTGGCTTTATTAATAAAGCATATGGGGTACAAAAGCAAGGAAGTTAAGCTAAACCTTTATAAAACACTAGTTCGGCCTCAGCTGGAGTATTGTGTTCAATTCTGGGCACCACACCTAAGGAAGGAGGTCATTCCTTAGAGAGAGTGCAAAAGAGATTTACTAGAATGGTTCCAAGGATGAGGGACTTATGTGGAGAGACTGGCGAAGCTGGGGTTGTTCTCCTTAGAGCAGAGAAGGTTAAGAGGAAATTTGATGGAGGTGTTCAAAATTATGAATGGTTTTGATAGAGTAAATAAGAATAAATTGTTTCCAGTGGCAGAAGGGTCAGTAAACCAGATATGACAGATTTAAGGTGATTGACCAGAGGCGACATGAGGAAACAGAATGGATTTAAGGGAAGGTCGTATCTGACAAGAAGGGTCGATGAGGGTAGCACATTGATGTAGTCTACATGGATTTTAGCAAGGCTTTTGACAAGGTCCCACATGGCAGACTGGTCAGGAAAGTAAAAGCCCATGGGATCCAAGAGAAAGTGGTAAGTTGAATCCAAAATTGGCTAAGTGGCAGGAAGCAAAAGGTAATGGTTGACGGGTGTTTTTGTGACTGGAAGGCTGTTTCCAGTGGGGTTCCACAGGGCTCAGTACTAGTTCCCTTGCGTTTTGTGGTATATAGCAATGATTTATACGTCCATGTAGGAGGCATGATTAAGAAGTTTGCAGATAATACAAAAATTGACCATGTGAAGAAGAAAGCCGTGTACTGCAGGAGGATATCAATGGACTGGGCAGGTGGGTAGAAAAGTGGCAAATGGAAATCAATCCAGAGACGTGTGAAGTAATGCATTTGGGGAGGGCTAACAAGGCACGGGAATACACAATAAAGGGTAGGATACTGAGAAGTGTAAAGGAACAGAGGGACCTTGGAGTGCATGGCCACAGATCCTTGAAGATAGCAGGACAGTTAGATAAGGTGGTTAAGAAGGCATACGGGATACTTTCCTTTATTAACTGAGGCATAGAATATAAGAGCAGGGAGGTTATGCTTGAACTGTTGTTTTCTTTGGAGCAGAGGAGGCTGAGGGGAGACTTAATTCAGGTGTATAAAATTTGAGGATCCTAGATAGAGTGGATAGGAAGGACCTATTTCCCTTAGCAGAGCGGTCAATATGCAGGGGGCATAGATTTAAAGTAATTGGTAGAAGGATTAGAGGGGAGTTGAGAACTTTTTTCACCCAGAGGATGGTGGGCGTCTGGAACTCACTGCCTGAAAGGGTAGTAGAGGCAGAAATGCTCATCACACTTAAAAAGTAGTTGGATAGGCACTTGAAGTGCCGTAACCTACAGGGCTACGGACAAAGAGCTGGAAAGTGGGATTAGGGTGGATAGCTCTTTTTCAGCCAGCACAGACAGAATGGGCCGAATGGCCTCCTTCTGTACCGTAAATTTCTATGATTGTCTGATTTTTTTTACACAGAGTTGTTGTGATCTGAATCCCCAGCCTGAAAGGGTGGCGGAAGCAGATTCAATAACTTTCAAATGGGAATTGAATAAATACTTGAAGGAAAACAATTTGCAGAGCAATGGGGAGTGAGACTAGTTGGATAGCTCTATCAGAGAGCTGGTACAGGCACGACTGGTTTACCTCTTAAAAAAAAAAAATGAGCGCTAAGGCTCTCAAAGTTGGGTCCCGAACTCTCACGGCCGTTTTTGCACAGGGTGTTGCCACTTTGAATCGGGGCTTCTTTAGGCATCTGGGAAGTGTGCCTGAAATTGGCATGCACCGATTTATGCATTCTAATTATGGTCTTGCGCTTGTTTAAGGAAGCAAAAGCTCTTTTCAAGTTATCCTGCCAGCTACAAGAGCTCTTTGAAAACAGCTCACCCAGTAGCTTCTGCTGAAAACTCAATATTCATCTGCACCAACAATCCCTCCCAACATCAGGCCCAGTCCTTCTGCCATCCTTAGGACTGAACGAAACTCAAACAGAAGCATGGGGCTATCTGACAAATACATTACGCAGTCATCATTCACTCATCAAACAATCTCTGCGCAACAAGAATTTTGAAAAGAGTGCATTTTACAGTTATCTTTACACCTGCCATTAACTACTGTTCACCCTCGTGTAACCTATCCTAAGTGGTCTACTACCTACTTTAGTGCTCCTCTGAGGTGCTCCCCGAGTGCCTTCAGCTTGGGATGTAGAAGACTGCTGGGCATCCAATAAGAGGACTTGAGATGGTCATAGCTGGCGACGTTCGAGTCTGAGATCAATCTGGCTGCAGACTGTGGCATCTTGGCTGCTGCCAGGGCAGTCTAGCCCAGCTGGTTTTGTAGTACCCGGACTATCACTGGATAAGTGGGTGGTGGAGAGCAGACATGCTGTCCTCCTGAGCGACGACAGCATGCACCTCTCCCATGATGCCGCTGCCACTCTCTGATCTGCGGGAGAGCAGACTGTAGGAGTCTCACTCCCACTGATTTACAGGAAAGCAGACTGCAGGAAAGCTTTGACGTTTGAAAGCCCCTATACATGCTTCCCTTCAAGCTTAGTAAGCTGGAGGAAGTGGTGGAGCCCAGAGTCTGCATGGCCTCAGTATGTGCATCCCTGAGAGATGCTACCGCTTGTGCCAGTGACTCCTTGTCAGTCTGTATAGAGATCACCATATGCTCCGTGGTACACTGCAAGGCCTCCATGCCATGCGTGAATGCCATACTCCCCAACATGTGTAGCCCCCCAACAGCAGTCCTGACAATTCCTGGTATGCAGCTAATACCTGTCTTTTGAAAGCTGGGCCCTGGAACTCATCATCTCTGCTCTCTGCAGCAGGTCTAGGACACAAGCTTGCCCTCTGGTGAGCTGTCCTCTCCTACCGCCCTTGTTCCTGCACATTTGTACTCAGTGCATCGCCCAATGCTGACCACTAAAGGTGGAACCTGAAAAGCGTACGTGCCTTGCGCTGACGTCATTGAGCGAGCGGTGTGATTGTTCTGCCCACTTCTTACCCATTTTGGGCACCAGTTGAAAGTTCACACAAGGTGTTTCCATACAGGGAAGGAGGGAAAAGCCAAAGGGAGATTATTCCAGGTAGCTCCTATTTAAAATGAGTTTCTCACCCATTTATCCTCCCTCTTTTTCTCACTCAGCCTCTGCATTGAGCAACTCCTCATCCTCAGAGAATTCAATCTCAGCTCCTCTTGCCCTTTCTCCTCTGAATTGACAGCCCAACTGTCCACCCCAAATCTCTTTATATCTATATATAAATGTTCTCACCCATATTTATGACAATCCCCTTGACCCTGTGGCCTCTCTACTCCCAAGGTCTTTATCACAGATAAGGCCGTCTCTAACCACTTTCTTATATTCTTCACCACCCACATCCCCCTACACCCTTGCAACCCCACTTCCTTCGGTGTCTGCCCCTGGAAAATACTCTCACCAAAGTTACTTGTAACTGCATTTCTAAATCTCGCCTTTGGCTCTACATTCACCGCAATACTTCTGCAGCCATCAAGTTCCTGAACCACACTCTCACCTCCACCTTTGATGAATTTGTCCCCAACAAAACTTTTGCTCTCTCCCATCCTGACTTGATCCTCTGGTATGGCCCTCAACTTTGCTCCCTTACGTCCAAGAGCAGCAGGATAGGATAGGGATAATAGGTGAGTGTTGAGCATAGAATGCTTGCAGTGGACTTCTGAATGATTTGTAGAGTATGGAGGGTGGAGCTCAGGAGGAAGGCATTAGATGAAGTCTTGCTTGGAGGCGAGAAAGGTGTGAATGATAGTTTCAATTGTTGTGGCGGTGAGAAAAGGATGGAGATAGACAAGGTCTGGGGAGGTAGAAGTAGGCAGTCTTGGTGATGGATTGGATGTGAGGTTTGAAGCTCAGCTCAGGGTTCAGTGGGACACTAAGGTTGCGCAGCCCTGGATTGAGCATGAACAGGCATCCAGAAATGTGGGTGGGATCAGGTGATAAGATGCAGAGTGTCTGGCAGAGGCTGAATAGGGTGGTTTAGGTCTTGTTAATCATGAGCTGCAAGAGGTTTTGGCTCATCCATGACTTGATGTCGGAGAGTTAGTCAGACAGCATAGTGACAATCAGAGTCAAGGACAGTGGTGGTGAAGAGGTAAAGCTGGGTATTATCACCATTATATATGAAAGCTGTATCCTATGCTTATGAATAATATCGCCTATAGGCAACATTTAGGTGAGGAACAGAGTGGAATAAGGATCAAACCCTAAGACAAAACAGAGCTCACAGTTTAGGCACTAGAGGGAAAACTGTTGGGACAGGTGGAAGTGGAACCATATGAGGATAATCAATAGAGGAGCGATAATGAGGAGGATAGTGTGCTGAAAGCATAGAGAGGTCAAAGAGAATAAGGAAGGATAACACTGCAGTTAAAGTCATATAAAATGTCATTGGTGACTGGAGGTAAATGTGTGTATAGAAAAGCCTGTTAATGTATAATGTTGGAGCAGTACTTTCAAATAAACTGCCCAAACCAGTAAATGTGATTCAATGTTTAAAACATGACATTGTTTAAAGCAGTTGCAGATCTCAGCTAAGAACTTCTGCAATCAGTCACGTGAGTGAAGTAGGTAAACACTAATGACCTAAGAGTGTTCGGGAAATCCTCAGGAGAACAGTGACTTGCCATTGAGTTTTGTACAGTATTCCATGTATATGTGCCTGTCTGGAGCTGGTTTGTTTTTAAGCTTGTCCCTGTTGAGTTTTATTATTAGTTAAAGAACAGAGCAAACCTCAGCAGGTGCATATTTAAATGTAAAGCAACAGCTCCTGGTTGCCATGTATACAAAGCTGACAGATGCACTCCACAGGAATTCCCGTGTTTGACACCAACGGAATGTATCCCCTTCACTCAAATGAGTGACTCTGGGGCTCTACTCAGCAATTATCTGCTGAGTGCACTTACATGGTAGATTTTGCATTAAGTGATATGGAACACTAACATAGGCAAGTAATTTTCCACCTGTCCCTCCCCTCCTCCCTCCTCAGCACCAACACCGTTACCTTTAACATCAATTCATATTTCCCAGATCAATCTTTGGTCTAGATCAATCTTTCTAGCTTTATGTTGTGAGAAAAGTTTGGTTTGGATTTCATTTGCTGTACTATTTGGCTAGTACAATTACTGTAGTTTGCAATTATTCATACAAGTGCATTACAAAGCAATAAGGTAACTGAACAAATCAGAGGGTAATACAAAGTGCAAAACCCCTGATTGGACTATCAAGAAATCAACTCACAACTCAGTTACACAGTATGAGACAATAGGGGTAATTTGAATGCTGGATTTACACCCCGCCCAATATTACTCCATTAACTTCAACAGAGAGTAGTACTGGGTGGGATGTAAATCCAGCAATCCGCCCAATCCCCTCAGTTTCCCGACAGGCGGATTCGGTTTAAATTGCCCCCAATAGCTCTGGCAATGCTTGGACGAGGCAGCTGGGGGCAGGAGTTTGATAGTACTAGCAATGGGCTGTGGTCAGACATGACTTGAACAAGGGTTGGTGCCTGGTAACACTCAAGGACCTGGAGACTGGTGATACTGGGAGCATACTAGAATCTGGCATGATTTGAGTGGGAGAGGGGGTTGTCCTGGTGCCTGTATTCCCATTCACTGCCCAGAATTGAAATTAAAAACTTATATCAAATTTGGATAGTGCTCAGGGAAGGAACCAGTAAATCTTGAGACCTGCTACAGATAGCCTCTTCACAGTTGTCGTTTATCTAGCTGCAAACATTTTCACTCTCCATCCCTTTCTATTGTACTGGCTGGGAGGGAAAGAAATTAAGTCAGGTGTTTGTGCAGCCTGACTTTATTTAGTGAGTGGAGATTGCAGAAATAAATAAACAGAATTGGGCTATGAATTTCCAACTTAATTTATTTATTTCAACAATGAAGATTTGAAAAATAAAGTCAAGCTGCATAAACTCCTAACTTCATTTATTGCACCAGTGGAGAATGAGATTTTGCCAGATATAAAAATGGCAGGCTTATAATTGTCACAACCTATGAACTGAGATGAGACATGCTCAGAGTTGAGGAAATATCAAAGAAAAGCCCAACTAAGCAATGAAAGATGTGGAAATCTAGCAGAGTCCAGGCCGCTAAGAATGGGGCAGGCTCTGCGGAGAAAAGTCATTGCAGGTAGCTCTAACATGAAATAAGTGTGTTTATGGCTGAGATTTAGGCCCCAACTAACTCCTGGTGGGTTTTGGGCAGGTGGGTGGTGAGGTGAGTTAGACTCACTCGTGGCAGCAGAATAATTTAACTCCTGGGCCTTTTTGACACGCTACCAGTTCACTTCCTGCCAGCCAACCTCCAGAAAATAGGGCAGCCCTTGCCCACCCGCCGGCTTGAAGGAAGGTATAGGTTTCCGGAAGGGTCTCACAGGAGGGGAGCGGAAGAGTCTGCGGCTTAGCCGCCCATCCAGAAGCCTGAATATAAATCACGAACGGGCAGCACTGGGCAGTTTTCTGGCGGGTAAGTAACCTGAGGTACTTTAACTGCCCACCAGCCAGTGGCTTAAAAAGGAACAATGACTGCCAAACAATTTGAGCAATTGGATTGGTTGGTTTTATGGCAGTTGATGGTTACTCATTGGTAGCTTTGTGGTGCTTGCTGCTCTTTTTGATTGTTACCCTCTTTTGCTTGCTGGTAGTTTTCCTGCCTGTGTTCATATTACAGACAATCAACCTGGTTTGGTTAACATTGATTTGTTGCCTTATTTATTTGAGCCCATGATGTGCAACAGCATGACTGTGACAGCAATCAGGCATGCACAGAAGGCAGGAAAATGTGACATTTAAATAAATCAATATGCATCGTGTCTTGTGAACATGTCGAACATTTTGCCGTTTGGACTTCTCGGGTATTTTCCTGTGGATGTGGCAGACATACGTCAGGCACAAAACTTTTAATTATGTAGGTTTAAAGTTTTCAGAAAAAGAATAATTACAAACTGCAATAAATTACATATAATAATGTAAACAACCAATATTAATTCAAATTTAAAAAATGACTAATCTGTCTAATACTATCTCATTTGAAGATACCATTTTCATTTTATTTTTGTGAAAGGTTATCTGGGACATAGGAACAGGAGTAGGCCATTCAGCCCATCGAGTCTGTTCCGCCATTCAATTAGATCATGGCTGATCTGCATCTTAACCCTATTTACCCGCCTTGATTTTGTAATACTTCATACCCTTGCCTAACAAAAATCTATCAATCTCAGTTTTGAAATTTTCAATTGACCTAAACTCAACAGCTTTTTGGAGGAGTGAGTTCCAGATTTCCACTACCTTTGTATGAAGAAATGCTTCCCGATATCACCCTTGAATGGCCTAATTTTAACCTCTTGCTCTGGACTACCCCACCAGAGGAAATAGCTTCTCTCTATTTACCCTATCAACTCCTTTAATCATCTTAAATACCTCAATTTGATCACCTCCTAATCTTCGATAAGATTTAAGAGGACTTAAAATATTTTAAAGTATCAGTGGAAAACCACTTATTACTGTTAATTCTGTTGTACCTGACTAAGAACATTCTAGTTTCCCCATCCTCCAAGGAATCTTTGTTTATAAAAACAAAGATGACCTTTTGGCTAGGAATGCTGAGATTGATATAATACTGTTGCAGTGCCATATATAATAGATTTTAAATTAGACAGCTGAGGCCTGTCTGCGCAGTGCAACATTTGGCAAAGAAGCTATGAATATTAAAATGTTATTTTTAGAACCATCTCTAGGGTAGCTGAAAAATGAATATAGCCACTGAAACCATTTTGAAAAATGTTTCAATTACTTCATTGGCTGGCTTTGTGATTGGTTGTTCATTGATAGTTTTCCTACCTGTGAAGTTATATTTGAGGCAATCAGCATCATTCAGTTAACAGTGATTTATTTTTATGAAAATGATATTTGAGTCAATCAGACACTTTGGCCTAGAAATTCGGTTGCATAGCACCCGTTGTTTGGGCACTATGGGTGCAGAATTGGGACCAAAATGGCGGCCAAGCAGCACGCACACACTTCTGGTGCGGGCCATGCCGGATGCCATCTTGGTGAGGGTGGTAGGGCGGCTGTTAGATGAGTGCGCTCGAAGTATGGTAAGTAGGCAGATTGTGACGTCAATCAGCGTGCAACACTGATTTGACACCAACTCTGCCATTTTCAGCAGCTGTAAGGACCCCCACCAGCGCTATTTAAAGAGTTCATCACCAACTTTCAGGTAACTTGCTTTTTGATTTCTACTGGCTTTGTGTAAGTTTGTGGAACTGTTTGCAACTTTCTAGAGTTGTCTAAAGTTGGTGAGGTGACGGGGAGTGGTGCTGCAAGTGGAGAAGGCCTTGCTTCTGACTTCAAGGGTTCTGGTCAGATCACTTGCCCCCAGTCATGGGAGCTCTAGTTGTCATCCCCCTTGGCCTGCAGCATGACAGGGTGATGGAGGAGAGGCAGCAAAGAAGAGGACAAGCTGCTCACAGAGGGAGGGGAAGAAGGGCTCTCAGCAGGAGGCCTTACCCGCCTAGGGTCTTCCGAGAGCAATTCTCTTACCTCAGCCTGAGCTGCGCTTTACGAAGGAGGTGCTCTCAGAACTCTGCCACCTCTTGCAACCAGACCTGCAGTTTCACTCCAGGGCAAGGACAGCGCTTCCAGTGACTGTGAAGGTGGCTGTAGCCCTGAATTTCTTTGCATCTGGATCCTTCCAGGCTGGCGCATGGAACAGCTCACAGTTCGCCATCCACTGCTGCATAAGAGAGGTGACAGATGCTCTTTATGTCAGGAGAGGGGACTTCATTGTCTTCTCTCTGACCAGAGAGAAGCGGACAGAGCGTGCATGTGGCTTTGCCAGGATAGCGGACTTCCCCATGGTGCAAGGCGCCATCGACTGCACACAAGTGGCTTTGCCGGCAGCATATATAAATGCTGAGTTGTACCGCAACCGCAAAGGTTACCACTCGCTGAATGTGCAGTTGGTTTACGATCATCCTCAGCACACGATGATGGTGAATGCCCAGTATCCTGGCAGCAGTCATGATGCTTTTATTCTGCACCAGTCCACTGTTCCCTCAGTTTTTGAGCCACCAAGACAAACCAGAGGGTGGCTACTGGGCCACAAGGGCTATTGTTTGACCACCTGGCTCATGACTTCACTCTGCAATCCAACCACACGAAGCCAGCATGAGTACAACAAGAGCCATGCTGCCACACGAAACATCATAGAACAGACCATTGGGGTGCTGAAGCAAATGCTCCACTGTCTGGACCGCTCTGGAGGAACCCTGCAGTACTCACCGGAGCGTGTGTCCCGATTCATCGTGGCCATCATGAGGGAACAGCCCTTGGCACCAGGGATATGGCCACCAGCTCAGGAGCAGGAGGAGGAACTGGAGGAAGCGGAAGAAGAGGAGGAGAGAGCGGAAGGAAGGAGACAACCCAGACAGCCCCTTTCTGACTGGGATATCCAAGATCAAGTCATCTGCCTGTGGTACATGTGAAGGCAACCCCAATTCTCCATTCAACATTAGTCCCACACCTTGCCACCTTCTGTTACTGACCATACAATGCTGAAATAAAAGCCATCACAAAGCAAACATTCCAATCAAACGTTATCCATCTATCCATCCAATATTCCATCAAAAAATCAACTAATCACCCTTGTGTATTCCCTTAGTGACTGTTTTGCGTGTGCCTTTGCCTATCCTAATGCTCCTACGCAATGCTACCCCAGTGGCTCTAGCATGGCTGGTGGAAGGCTGCTGACTTTCAGTGTGGGAGACTGCAGATTGCCTTGCAGGCTGACCTCAAGAAGCTCTGGGCCTAGTAGGCGTGGCTTCGGACTGCACCACCTTGGCAGGGGTGGCAGCAGTCTGGGCTGGATGGCAGACAGGCAACAGCAAGGGCATTGGCAGAGTGACAAGTGTGGGGGCACAAATGCTGTCATCCTGAGAGAGGACAGTAGAGTCGTCCTCCACGGATCCATTGCCCCTGCCCCGGTCAGTGCCTCAGCAATCCTAGTAATCTGCTGGAGTACAGACTGCTGGATTGCTGTGACACCCTGCAAGCCCCTTTCAACATTGGTAAAGACTGCATGACTTCAGTCTGAGATTCCATTGCAGCACTCAGACGTTGGGTGGATGTTGCTTGTGCTGCAGTGGAAGCTGAGACTTTGGCCATCAGACACTGCATGATGTTTGGGTCCACAAGTGCGTTAATGGATCTGCCCACCACTTCCACACTGGAAAGGATGGGCTCCAAGGTCTGCCCAAAGCCCTGTGCAAGGCTGGAGCTGGACTCCTCCATGTTCCCTAATATTGCATTCAGGCTTTCTGGCAGGCCTGCCGATGCACCAAGCATTTCATTGTGCACACCCATCAGCATTCTTCTGTAGGCCATCCCATAGAAGTCTTCATCTGAGTCCTGTGCAACAGAAGTTGTGTGCGACCTCGCCCTCAGGAGAGCTGGAACCTGAGCTACCCTTTCCCCCTGCCCTGACTGCATGCCACTCATGCCCAGTGTCTCACCACGTGCAGATCCCGTGTCTAACCTATGCTCTAAAGTACACGGAGTGTCAGTATCTGAGCTGGTGGCTGGGAGTGTAAAATCGAGTGATAGTGTTTCTTCTTCACTCTCCTCTCCCTCTTCACGTTGGCCCACTGGCTGGGCAGGCTGAATTTCTTGGGTGTCTGAAATGGGTTGGCCATTTAGGACTGAGATGAGGAGAAATTTCTTCACTCAAAGGGTTATGAATCTTTGGAATTCTCTGCCCAAGGGAGCTGTGGATGCTCAGTCATTGAGTATATTCAAGACACAGGTCGATAAATTTTTGGGAATTAAGGGATATGGGGATAATGCGGGAAGGTGGAGTTGAAGTAGAAGATCAGCCATGATTTTGTTGAATGGCAAAGCAGGCTCAAAGGGCCAAATGGCTTACTCCTGCTCCTATTTCTTATGTTCATTCTTTAGTATATAGGAATTTGATTGCGTGGTTATTGTCAGTCCGAACTCAACAGAAAATTGATTTCTAAAGAATTCAATGAAGGGACACTTTGGCTTGTAAACAGTAAACACATCAAAATATCATTGGAAAGAACATCTTACCAGACAAATAATTATAGAAATATTTATGCAAACTATATTATCTAAGATGGCCATCAGAATGCAAACAACTACCAGTGGGTTGGTTACGTGTTCAACATTACAATGTGTCGACACCTCGTCGATTAAAGCTAGATTCAACCTAAGTAGAATACTTACAGATAAGACAGAATTCAGTTTGTTTTGAATTAGGCCAAAACATTGTGAGATGAGAGATAGGACAGGTAAACTATTAGCTGTGTAGCACAAGAGGAAGTAGCAAGTGCCTTTCCACAGAAGGAAAGTTAATAACAAATCCTTTGTGGATTTGTGATTGATTTAGACAATACCAAACTGCCTGATATAGCTGTGAAGACTGCAAAGGTGAGACAGTATATGGGAATTTACTCTCAGGCTGAAAATTGCTAATTATTAATTAATGAAAGAAAAAATTGAAGGATCTGTATAGTCAAATAGAAGAGTTGATTAAAGGTATAAACATTTTGCAATCTCCAAACATAGATGGCTACACGATCAATTTTCTTCACAGTTTAGGTTAGATACTGGTCAAATATATATTCAACTTGACAAAAAGAGCTTGCTCACATTTTAGTTCTCATAAAAAAGAACAAAGACTTTGTGAATTATGGGAGTCACCATCTCATCCCTTCGCTTAATGCTGACTATAACATTTTAACAAGATATTAACAGCTAAGCTAGAAGCACTTCAAATGCGAGTTGCAAATCATGAGGTTAAATTTAATAAAGATAAATTATCTTCAGATACAGCATGAAAAATACCCCAGTATTCAGCCATGTACAAAGACGTGCACACTTGGCATTGTATGTGGAGTAGGCATTTCAGCAGGAAGAGTCATAGAGTCATAGAGTTTTACAGCACAGAAAGAGGCCCTTCGGCCCATCGTGTCTGCGCCGCCCATCCATCCCTGTCCAGTCTAATCCCATTTTCCAGCATTTGGTCCATAGCCTTGTATGCAATGGCATTTCAAGTGCTCATCCAAATGCTTCTTGAATGTTGTGAGGGTTCCTGCCTCTACCACCCTTTTAGGCATTGAGTTCCACATTCCAACCACCCTCTGGGTGAAAAAGTTCCTCCTCAAATCCCCTCTAAATCTCCTGCCCCTTACCCTGAATCTATGCCCCCTTGTTATTGACCCCCCTACTAAGGGGAAAAGTTCCTCTTTGTCTACCCTATCTATGCCCCTCATCATTTTGAACACCTCAATCAGGTCCCCCCTCAGCCTCCTTTGCTCCAAGGAAAACAACCCCAGCCTGTTTAGTCTTTCTTCATAGCTGAGGCGCTCCATCCCAGGTAACATCCTGGTGAATCTTCTCTGCACCCTCTCCAAAGCAATCACATCCTTCCTATAGTGAGGTGACCAGAACTGCACACAGTACTCCAGCTGTGGCCTCACCAGCGTTTTGTACAGCTCCATCATAACCTCCCTGCTCTTATATTCTATGCCTCGGCTAATGAAGGCAAGTATCCCATATGCCTTTTTAACCACCTTATCTACCTGTTCCGCTGCCTTCAGGGATCTATGTACATGTACACCAAGGTCCCTCTGACCCTCTGTACTTCCTAGGGTCCTACCACTCATTGTGTATTCCCTTGCCTTATTTGTCCGTCCAAAATGCATCACCTCGCACTTTTCAGGGTTAAATTCCATTTGCCACTTTTCCGCCCATCTGACCAACCCGTTTATATCGTCCTGTAGCCTGAGGCTTTCCTCCTCGCAATTTACCACCCCACCAATTTTCGTGTCATCTGCGAACTTACTGATCATACCTTTTACATTCTCATCCAAATCATTTATGTAGATCACAAACAACAAGGGACCCAGCACGGATCCCTGAGGTACCCCACTGGACACAGGCTTCCAGTCACAAAAGCAACCTTCGACCATCACCCTCTGCCTCCTGCCACTCAGCCAGTTTAGGATCCAACGCGCCAAGGCACCCTGGATCCCATGGGCTCTTACCTTCTTGACCAGTCTCCTATGCGGGACTTTGTCAAAAGCTTTACTGAAGTCCATGTAAACCACATCCACAGCATTTCCCTCATCCACCCCCCTAGTCACCCCCTCGAAAAATTCAATCAGATTTGTCAGACATGATTTACCCTTGACAAAGCCATGCTGACTATCCCCGATTAATCCTTGCCTCTCCAAGTGGAGACTAATTTTGTCCCTCAGAATTTTTTCCAATAATTTCCCTACCACAGATGTTAGGCTCACTGGCCTGTAATTCCCTGGTTTATCCCTGCTACCCTTCTTGTATAATGGTACTACATTAGCTGTTCTCCAGTCCTCTGGTACATCCCCTGTGGCCAGAGAGGTTCTGAAAATTTGTGTCAGAGCCCCTGCAATCTCCTCCTTTGCCTCCCACAGCAGCCTGGGATACATCTCGTCCGGGCCTGGGGATTTATCCACTTTTTGGCCTGCTAAAATCGCTAGCACCTCCTCCCTCTCGATGCTAATATGTTCAAGTATGTCACAGTCCCCTTGCCCGATTTCTATGTCCGCATCGTCTTTCTCCATAGTGAACACAGATGCAAAAAATTCATTTAAAACCCCGCCTACATCATCTGGCTCTACACACAGATTGCCACTTTGGTCCCTAATGGGCCCTACCCTTTCCCTGGTTATCCTCTTGCCCTTAATATACTTATAAAACATCTTAGGATTTTCCTTTATTTTGCTCGCCAGTGTTATTTCATGGCCCCTCCTCGCCCTCCTAATTTCTTTTTTAAGTATGCCCCTGCACTTTTTATACTCCTCTAGGGCTTCTTCCGTCTTTCGTCTTTTGTAACTGCCAAAAGCCCCCCTTTTATTTCTAATGCATTTTTGTATATCCCTTGTCATCCAAGGTTCCCTTTGCTTGTTGGTCCCACCCTTGACCTTTACAGGAACATGTTGGCGTTGTACTCTCTCTATTTCCCTTCTGAAAGTCTCCCACTGTTTTGATGCGGATTTTCCTATAAGTAGCTGCTCCCAGTCCACTTTGGCCAGATCCTGCCTTATCATATTAAAATCGGCCTTCCCCCAATTTAGAACCCTTATTTCCGGGCCGTCTTTGTCTTTTTCCATGACCACCTTAAATCTCACCGAATTATGGTCACTGTCGCCAAAATGCTCTCCTACTGATACTTCCACCACTTGCCCGGCTACATTCCCCAGAATTAGGTCCAGTACCGCCCCCTCTCTTGTAGGACTTTCTACATGTTGGCTCAAAAAGCTCTCCTGGATGCACTTTAAGAATTCTGCACCCTCTAAGCCTTTCACACTCTGACTATCCCAATTTATATTGGGGAAGTTGAAATCCCCCACTATTATTACCCTATTATTTTCACACTTCTCTGAGATTTGCCTACATATCTGTTCCTCTATCTCCCCCTGACTGTTTGGGGGCCTATAGTACACTCCCAGCAAAGTGCTTGCCCCCTTTTTGTTTTTAAGTTCTACCCATAAGGCCTCATTAGAGGAACCCGCTAATATATCAGTGGCAGAACTTTGTTCACAACTTTGTTTAAACATTGGATACTGCATCCAAATTGATAAAATGCACTTCAGGTGGTAAATTACCTTAACTCCAAATCTTTGAAGGGAAGCGAGATAAAGCTCCCCTCTGTTTTCTCTGTTATTTGAGTTCACGTTAGAACTCTTAATGATCGCCAATGGGACATGCCTAGTATCAAAGACCTTCAAGTCAGGGCACATGAATTAAATATCTATTCATAAAATGGAATTTAAAGAATATATATATAGTTCCCCTTCCTTCTTGGCATCCGCTTGCTATGCACCATCCAAAATTGAGAGGGTGGGCAGATTATTAATGCTGTTCATTAACTGGCCACCAGGAGAAACCAACTTTATAGTTGCAGTGGCTTTTTCACTAACATTGGCAAATGTATAAAAAGATATCGTAAGGAAGTGCATCGGGGATGATACCCTCCAGCTTTCTCTCTTTTCCCCACATGGCAAAGCCAGAATTGCAAAGAGTGAAAAGTGCTTGATAGGCACAGTGTTGGTGCTCCTACCTGCTGCACTCTCTGAGACCTTGTAATGTAGCTGTGTGAATTTTCAGCAGGTGCAGGGATGAGTATGTGGGTACTTCTAATGGAACTTACAACATTTAGGATGTCAGCAATGGGAAATAAAATATCTCATTAGTTCTGTATTAGTAGTGTGACAAGTCTCCAAATGTTTGGAAGTTGATATAATAAGATTTCTTTCTATGTGAATACATGAATAATTGTTCTAAAATCATGTCTGACATGGCTGTTTTAGTATGGATTTGAAAGGTGTCAGTGGCACAGAAATTGAACAACGGGACACATCCACTGGTAGTGGCTACATATAATTGGTAGGAACCAGATATTCAATTCTTTTTTAAGTTATTGTACGGGCCATCAACATTTCCTTAGTAAAACACGGGGCAATTTTTACTTCCCAACGCGCTGGGCGGGGTCCAGTAGCATGCAGGAATCCCGGAAGTCTGGGTTTCCCCGCATGCTGTGGCAATTTAACTCCACAGCGTGCGTCTTCTGTCGTGACAGGTTCCCCGTCCGGAAGTCAGTCTGATTGACAGGCTTGGATTCCAGTCGGGTGAGGAGGCCACAGGACCAGGTAGGTCCGATCCCCAACCCGAGCCGGGTCCACTCCCAAAGGGAGTCTGATTCCCAACACCAGGGGAGGCTGATGGTGGGGGAGCTTGGGGGGCTGGGAGGAAGCACTCCTGCTCCTCTTGGTCCACAAGGAGTGCTCTCTGAGGCTGTCCTCGCTTCGCTACAGCTGACCGGTTTCCCAAGGCTTGCGAAACCCGCCTGGCTGCTGAAAAATCTGCAAAGCAGGTTGAATCTGAGACTTCCAGCCTTATTAACATATTTACAATGCCAACCCGCCTCCTGGGAGCGGATTGGCTGCCCTCCCATTGACCCGCCTCTGTAAAACCAGGAAAACAGCAGGTTGGAGCCGGCTTCCCAACACGCTTCAATTTTTTTTTTGCCCATTTAACCCCCCACCCTCACCCACTCCTACCCATGTTAAAATTCCTACTTCCCTAACCCATATGGGGCCTGGCATAAGTTTGGAGGTACATCTCATCTCAGAAGGACACAAATGGGACTCTCTGACTAAGATGTGGCCTTGACCCTAAAGAAGCGGAGAATTTTTTTTTTAAACTTCATATTGGCGCCTTAGTTACAGGGTTGAAGGGGGCACAGAAGAGGTTTCTCCAAGCAAGGGATGGGGTGCTCCAGACATCCACCCCTGCCCCCCCCTCCCCCCGCGCCTCGGAAAGCATCGAGTCCCCAGCAACTACAGCATGGGATTCACTTAGAAGATAAGGTTAGTCTGCATGCAGGTAGCAGGCCATCTGAACCCCAGGCAGCTCACTGCTCCGTACGCCATCAATCCCTATTGCTAATCCCTCAGCTAGGAGAACACTTAAACAGAGGGCACACGAGGAAGCAGTAAGTTGAAGTTCACGAATCATTTGAGCACTTTAAAGCACTGCAGACAAACACATTGATCTCTTCTACCACATGCATTGTGATTTTGTTTGTGCTTAAATATCACAGCTACTCATTCACTAAATAAAATTATGCCACCCTGAATATTTGTCATTCTTTCAATATACTGAAAAGAAGCTGACAAAAAAAATCTTTTATTAAAAGTATACCAAATTTGACCCAAGGCAAACACAAGGTAAAGCAACTAGCAGCTCCTTAACTATAAATAGGCCAACAGTCTTTTATGGTCCTCAACTGTAGAGTGCACAAGAAGCTCTTTGTAATGAACCTCTTAATAGATTTCCCCAGCTGCAGTGATTTGTGTACTGCCAGTGGCTGCTGATGAAAACTCTGTTTCACTGTTTCCCTTCTGGCAGTGCGGTCGAGAAATGTTGCCATCTTACCACTACAAGCTCACAGTTCTGAATGGCCCAGAAATTTGGGTCGGGGGCTTCCCGCGGGTGCAAGCCCCCAACCTGCACTTACCTTGCGCGCGGGCCGTTGAGCTGTGGGCTCCCGTGGAATTCCGATCCTGGGCCTGCTCCAACTGCCGGCGCGCAGTGCTTGCGTATCCCAGGGGCGCAGTTAGTTCGATGCGTCCCCTGGGATCACGTGGGCCATGGGGAGCCATTCGGAGCAGGGAATGCATCATTCATAAGATGACAGGAAGGGCTGTCAAACTTATAAATACTATAAGACCCAAAACATCACTAAATCTTCAAATAATTTTTTTTTTTAATCACATTTTTTTAATAAACTATAAATTACATGAAATAACTATTTTAAACAATAATTTCAATTTTTGAAAAAAATAATTTTATTTTCTAACGGGGCTAAAAATAAACTTACCTTTCTTTAAGATATTTAAAAATAATAAACCTGTGGAAAAAATGTTTTAATTTTAATTAATTCACCACTTACCTTGTAAAAAGCAGGCCTTGCGCCTGCTTTTTATATGTGTAACTTCTGGAGACTTACCCTCCTGGGAAAACCTGCAAAAAAAATGTAAGTTCGATGCGCACGCGCAGCCTCTCCTGCGCACGCGTTCGAGCTCTGAACCCCTTCTTTCAGGGGAACGGAAGTGCCGGTTTCCCGCGCATGCGCAGTGCATGCAGGAAACCGGCACTTCCATTGGGCTTACGGGTGAGTACCCCGTGCGTACTCACCCGTGCAGGCCCAAATTTCTGGGCCAATATGTTTTTGTAACTAAACTTTTTTTTAGAGCGAGCTGAGCTATGCCGATTGGCTTTTAATAAGGTTATCTTTAATAAGCAAATTTTTGCTAAAACATTGCAGCATGAGAGCAAAGCTTATCAAGGGCCATGTTTGATGAGTGGTATGTGGACTATCTGTGCATCCACATTTAAGGATGAAGCTCCTTCCATTGTGCCACTCTGGGATTCCTACCTCCTGTTTTGGCTAGTCCAATTTTTGAATACAGTTGTTGGGGGATTCTACAAAATTAAGATGCCACTACAAAGTGTAGCAACATTCAAGATTGGAATAGTAACATTGGAGCAGTGCTGATGTGAGCATCCAAGACCAGCACTTGGAGTGGGGAAGAGAAAGAGGAAAGCTTGAAAATGGCGCTTAAGGGAAAGGAGAGAGAGGAAAGTCCAAGAGCTGCGCTTGTCAGGGAGGGTAAAGAGGGAAGCTTGACAGTAGCACTGGTGGGGGACACTGAGAAGGCTGAGAAGTGCACAGTCCCACAGAAGAGGGAGGAGAGAGGAAAGTATAAGCACAACTTTTGACGGAAGAGAAAAGTGATGTAAGTATAAAAATGCCACTGGGGAAGAGAGAGTGGTATTGGTGGGCGAGACAGGGAAGTACGAGTGGCTTTTGTGGAGGAGAGGAAGAGGGGGGACCCTAAGAGCAACATTTTTGGAAAAGGGAGGAAAGCCTAAGTGGCACTTGGTGGTAGGCATTAAAGGAAAGCCTAAGAGTAGAGCTGGGTTGAATGCACAGAGATCAGAGCCCAAGAATGGCACAGGGATAGCAGGTGGAGACCAACAGTTGCCCTGGGGATTGGAAAGAAGGAAGCCAGAGAGTGCCGCTGGGTGGGAGAGTGGGAACAGAGAGTAGCATTGATGGGGTTGGGGAGGGAAGAGTGTCTCTGTGAACTGAGAGCTGTTGGAGTGTCTCTGTTAACTAAGAATGGGAGATTTATTTTACTTGTTTTTGGAATGTGGACAACAGTGACAAGGAGGCATTTATTACCTATCCCTAGTTGCCCTGAGAAGGTGGTGTTGGTCTTCTCCTTGATTGCTACTGTGCTTGTGCTGATGGTGCTTGCACAATGGTGGTAAGTAGGGAGTTCCAGGATATTGACCCAGCAATGAAGATGGAATGACGAGAAATGTCCATGTTAGGATTGTGTTTGACTTGGAGGTGATGATGTTTCTATGAAATTTCTGCTCTTGACCTTCTCTGTGGTAGAGATTGCAGGGAGGTCCTGTCAAAGTCACCTTGGTGAGTTGCTACATTGAATCCTCCGACAGTCATTGTGACGAAGACAGTAGATGTTGGGTCCAGTAGCAGGGCACAAATTAAGCAGACTGCTCTGTTCAGATGGTGTTGAGCTTCTTGTGTTGTTGCAGTTGCATCTATCCAGGCAAGTGATGAGCATTCCGTGACAGTCCTGACTTGCGTTTTGGTACTTCTGCACTGCTCTTGTAGCCACAGTGTTGATATGACTGGTCCAGTTAAGCTTCTGATCAGTGGTGACCTCCAAGATGCTGATGGTGGGGTATTTTGCCATTGTGCCATTGAAGGTCAGGGGGAGATTGCTGGATTTTCTCCTGTTTCAAATGATCAATGCCTGGCACTTAGATGGCATGAATGTTACCTACCATTTGTCACCCTAATTCTGGATGTTGTAGACTCACATGGGCTGATTAATTATCTGAGGAATTGTTAATGGAATCATCAGCAAATAGCCCCACTCCTGATTTTATGACATTAATGAAACAGCTGAAGATGGTTGGACCAAGAACGCTTCCCTTGAGATACTCTTGCCACAATGTCCTGGAGCTGCAATTATTGACCTTTGACAACTGCAACTATCTTCCTTTGTGTCAGGTATCACTCTAGCCACTGGTGGGTTTTCCCTTTGACTCCATTAAGCTCAGGTATGCGAAGGCTCCTTGGTATCATGTTCAGTTGAATGCTGCCTTGATGTCGAGGGCAGTTAATTTTCACCTCTCTTCTGGCATTTAACTGGGGGAAAGTGTGTCTTTGTAACCTGCGGCTGTTGGGTGGAGAGAGTGCCTTTGTGAACTGGAGGGTGTTGGAGAGAACAGCATCTCTGGTGAACTTGGGGGTGTTGGAGGATACAGCATCATGAGTGGGGACAGCATTTGGAAGGTGTATGCAAAATATTAAATTTGCTGAATATAGCCCTAACCATGTTCAGTAAGACTGGGTTTTAATGTCTTTCTGTTATTAGTATTTTTTCCTTAACAGAAATGAAAATTAACGGAAGCTTTTTTTCCTCAGGCTTTCGTGGAGTTTTTTCCCTCCAATACTACTGAAGCAGTGTTGGGTATACCTACAGCTTAAGCCTATGCCCCATGCACTTTCAGTGCAATTACATCTTTTCATACATTATAGGCTTAACTTTTGGTGCTGTGTCAGATTTTTTGAAGCTGTTGGCCAGCTTTTGCCAAATTTTTATGTTTGCATTATGAAAGCCATAAAAATGGAAGAAAGGTCTGAACCAGTTTCTCATGGTTTTGTTCACCAGTTAACGCACGTACACTTCTCAGTTAAACTGAGACCGAGAAGACAATATAACTGCTTAGTTGTCACAGAATTCTAAATTGTACTAAATACTTGAAACATTAAATAAAAGGAACTCTGGTCTTTATACACTTCCATGTATACCTGTTTAGTAGGCAGCTCAGAAGTGTGAGCATTTTTATTAAAAAAGGCCTTCTGCGGTAAAAGGACTTCTGAGAAATTAAACGATGGCTACTTTGTGCCTTGTCTTTCATGTCATTTAAAAAAAAAAAGAGGATTTTTGCTGTGGAATGATCGATTGTTCTTATTTCCTGTTGCCATGGCAAAACCTCAGCCTTCAAGATCCATCAGCAAAGACAGCAGTTTCCTTCATCTTTCTAGCCTCATGTGAGTATAGGTATACACATGAAGCGGCCATCCACTTCTTAGAAGAACATGCTTAGTGTCCTTGAAAGATCTGTCATCCAGGAATTTAGAAGAGTTCGTTATCTGTGAATTATTCATATAAAATTTGCCATTACTCACACTGATTTAGTTCAATTTCTGCTTATGTTTACAGTTTGCCAGAATGTAGCATTCAAATCCAACACATTTTGCTTCTGCTTACTTGTTTTGCAGAGGTTTTCTTTAAACTGTACAAGGCAAGAAAAGTGTTCAGGAAGAAAGGTCAACTCAATGCAGGTGGAAGGAAACAGTGATTTCTTCATAAATCATCTTGGAGTGCCAACTGTTCAATTTGCATATCAGGAGACAGAAACATCAATGGTAATTATTCTTTTTGTGGTTTGACTTGATCATACTTGGTTTGCCGAATCCCACAGGAAGCCAGTTTATGTCATTTCACAATTTTGCTAAATATACTACAGGAAATCAATTTATTGTACAAATGGTCCAATAGGGGAAAAAAACAATAGCATAATTTATTACCTTAATCCATAATGAATATAACCATTTAGTGGGGAACCAGCTGCAGTGAAATGGTGAGCTGATTTCTCCTGTTTTACATTGCTTAATGCTTTGTTTTAGTAATTACATTGGGATAGCTGTAAATTGAAGGAGATTTGTTTGTTGGAACATACACTATGCAGAAATAACAACAGAAGATGCTGGAAAAACTCAGCAGGCCAGGCAACATCCATGGAGAGAGAAATAGAGTCCACGTTTCAGGTCGAAACCCTTCTTCAGAACTGAGAAAAAAAGACAGGAAATGAAACAGATTAAAAGGCAGTTTGGGGGCTGGGAAATGGGGGAGGGGATGAAAGAAGAGACATTAAGAGATATTCAAGGTGAGACGAGATGGTAATAGGACAGGTAAAGAAACAAACAATGGCTCTAGATGAAGCGTGAATTGCGCTGGCAGAGTGAAAGACAGCTGCCATGTGGGAGAGAGAAAAAAAAGGAAAAGGCACAAACCAAAAGTGTGGATAAAAAATATGAAAATATAAGAGGGGCCGAGGTTAAGATCTGAAATTGCTGAACTCGATATTGAGTCCGGAAGGCTGTAAAGTGCCTAATCGGAAGATGAGGTGCTGTTCCTTGAGCTTACGCTGAGCTCCCGTGGAACAATGCAAGAGGCCGCAGACGGTGAGGTCTGAGTGGGAATGGAACGGTGAATTGAAATGACAGGCGACCGGAAGCTCGGGGTCACCCTTACGGACTGAACGGAGGTGTTCCGCAAAGCGGTCACCCAATTGGGGAGACCAAACGCAGATTGGGTGACCGCTTTGCGGAACACCTCTGTTCAGTCTGTAAGGGTGACCCCGAGCTTCCGGTCGCCTGTCATTTCAATTCACCGTTCCATTCCCACTCAGACCTCACCGTCTGCGGCCTCTTGCATTGTTCCACGGAAGCTCAGCGTAAGCTCAACGAACAGCACCTCATCTTCCGATTAGGCACTTTACAGCCTTCCGGACTGAATATCGAGTTCAGCAATTTCAGATCTTAACCTCGGCCCCTCTTATATTTTCATATTTTTTATCCACACTTTTGGTTTGTGCCTTTTCCTTTTTTCTCTCTCCCACATGGCAGCTGTCTTTCACTCTGCCAGCGCATTTCACACTTCATCTAGAGCCATTGTTTGTTTCTTTACCTGTCCTATTACCATCTCGTCTCACCTTGAATATCTCTTAATGTCTCTTCTTTCATCCCCTCCCCCATTTCCCAGCCCCCAAACTGCCTTTTAATCTGTTTCATTTCCTGTCTTTTTTTCTCAGTTCTGAAGAAGGGTTTCGACCTGAAACGTGGACTCTATTCCTCTCTCCACGGATGTTGCCTGGCCTGCTGAGTTTTTCCAGCGTCTTCTGTTGTTATTTCAGATTTCCAGCATCCGCAGTATTTTGCTATCGTATACACGATACAGAGTTTGAATGGAGCTCATTAACAGACATGTTGCAGCCTGATGTTGCATTGACCCGGTTGGGTGTGGTTTGCTTTTTAATCTGGAAAAAGTTTAGTTTGCGATCAGTAATCCTTCCTTATATTCTATGAATGGCTTTGTATCATCCCAGAGGAAGTTTGCAACCTGCTGAATTACCCACTCTCAGATTCAATGTAAATCATTGCATTGCATTTAACTGCTGAACTTGTTGTGCTCCCTTGTGTATTGTGGACAAAAACCTTCCAGAAAACGATTAGCAGAAAGCTTGTGGAACTCACCCTGCATTGCTTCTCCCCACCCCAGCCCCAACACCCAAATATAGGAATGGATTTAGTATACTCTTATTGTACTATTGTTATTGGTGTCATGAAGGTAGTATTTTTGAAGTGGTGCGGCAGGCAGTGTCGGCCTATACTGTCTGCTCACAGCTCTTGGGAAAGGGGGCTACAAATCTGGAGCTCATAAGTCCTGCTCGTATACACTTAAGCACACACTGACTGACATACCACCCATTCCTGTAAAACAAAAATATACAATATGGGCTTTTTGTATAAACTTTAGGGCTGAAATGTTTCTTGCACAGTATCCCAAAAGGTCAATAGCGAATTGGCAGCCTGCTTTGCACTCCGCCCGATTTTCTTTTCCAAAAGTCAATGGAAAAGAACATCAGGCGGAGTGTAAGAGGGGCTGCCAATTTGCTGACTCCTGCATTTGCGCTACTGGCCAAGACAAATTTCAGCCCCATTGTATTTTAAAATCATGTAAATCCTGTGGCTGCATCAAGCTTCTTTTGAAAAAGTAAAATTCTGAAGAAATATTCTGTATTATTCCTCTCCCAACCATGTGTTCGTTGACAGCAAATAGTCTGTGACATTCAGTCTACAATAATTTATAAACAAAATTCACACGCCTACACACATGCCCAGTTCAACACCACTGTTAATTAATGTGGATGCGCTGTCACAGTGCATTGTGGACAATTTACTGGCACTGTCAGGTCACATCCAGTTGTATTGCAGTTGATATGTGTCACAAACACCATCCTTTCCCGGTGGTTTCACTACTAGCATCATAATTTGTATTGCTGTGAAGTCAACAGGGATATACTGAATGCAGTGACGCACCAAGATCAAGTGTGCAGTGCAACTGTTTCATTCAACAGAGAGTCAGTTCTTAAATCAATTTTGGTATCTCAGGGAAGCCCGTATTATTCCAGACTTAATTAAACCTGAATAAAATATTAACTGTTCCAAATCTATCCTCCTCTTCAATAAAAGAGGAGAGCAGTATGTTAGAATGCCCTCCACTATTTTAATAAGTTCAGATTTATTTACTGCGCATTAACTTTGTCACAATCAGACCATATTTAATGTCAGTATATTGACAACAACAACTTGCATTTATATAGCGCCTTTAAAGTAGTAAAATCGGGTATGCACAAGAGGCCTGAATTGGAGGAGCGCCGAGATCTCAGAGGGTTGTAGGGCTGGAGGAGATAACAGAGATAGGGAGGGCCGAGGCCATGGTGGGATTTGAACACAAGGATGAGAATTTTTAAATCGAGGCATTGCCAGACTAGGAGCCAATGTAAGTCAGCAAGCACGGGAGTGATGGGTGAACGGGACTTGGTGCGACTTAGGATGCGGGCAGCAGAGTTTTGGATGAGCTCAAGTTCATGATGGGTGCAATATGGGAGGCTGGCCAGGAGAGCATTGGAATAGTTGAGTCTAGAGGTAACAAAGGCATGCATGAGGGTTTCAGCAGCAGATGAGCTGAGGTAGGAGTGGAGACAGGCCATGTTCGGAGATGGAAATAGGCGGTCTTGGTGATGGAGAGGAAATGGGGTCAGCAGCTCATTTGCTTATCACAGGATGTTGGAGTTTCTGGTATCAACTCCAAGGATATTCTTTTTTCATTTGTGTTGAAACCAGCTCACATTGACCCTCAGGTGTAGAGACCTGAGATTCAGATCTTACCAGGCCAGCGTTTAGAAGGAGGATGCTAACTGAGCTCTAATGCTTTCTCCAGTCATTAGAAGGTGTTCCCAGTACACTGCAAGGTCTGATGGCAACTGCAGAGAAGCTCACTCTTTGCAGGGGCAGTCATGAATGACCATTTATCAGGACTACAATCTAGCATGGAGCTTGTGGGAACTCTAGGACAACCTGCAGCAAAGTCCTTAGTGACATTGGTCAGCCTGGTTGGAGTATTACTCACAAATTCACAAACTGCTACTATCGAGGCTTTAGGTTTCAATCTCCAACAGACTATCTTGTCTATTTTCAACATACTGGAGGTTTGAATGAAGAAAGTTATTACACAGTGCTTCACTGTCCTTATTGCTGAACATGCTGAGAAAGGAGAGGCATGCTAGGATTCAGCGCTTAATATCCTGCTGGCTCTCTGAGTGGTGCCCCAAACCAGTCCTCTTCAAATGACAGTAGATGTACCAAAATGTGAGCAGCCCAGACAGCCACCACAGCAGTGGACAAGGTGGAGCTAGCTGTTGGGCTATCATGTGACCAAGCATAAGGAGACAGAAGGCCACCTCAATTGGACACCCAATTTCCAACCACCTTATATATGTCCCTAGAGGAGCAGGAGGACAGATTCTAGAGCAAGCACAACAGACGTTGTCACCAAGAAGAAGAAGATGCGCCAAGCCAATCAACAGTAGAGAAATACAGAAATCATTTCATATTAACTGTGATGCGCCATCAATAACTCAAGGACAAGAAGTTAAAGGATTCAACTGAAGGCTTTTAATCGCTAAGAACATTGCACGTCATTCCACATCGGATTCATCTGGCAGAATGACTCATACAGCTCTTGAGACCTTTATATGACAAAAGACAGGGGCGGAGCCAATACACACAATAGGGGAAAAGGGGGCGGTACACACAATACAATGCAGGTAAAACACAGGGGCTGATGAAGACATATATTTCATCACATTCACCCCTTCTACAGATTTAGTCTGTCCGGGGGTGTGATAGTCCTTCCTGAACGTCGCAACAGTACCTCGGGTTCCGACCGGGACTCCGTGGTGCCCTCCTGGGCATACCCATGTGCTGGGGGTGTTGCAGGTACTTCTGGGGGTGGTGAGGATACCTCTGGGGATGGTGGAGGTTCTTCTGGGGGTGGTGAGGATGGGTCGTCGTCGCTTCCTGCCGAGGCGAGGTCCTTTATGGACACGGTGTCCTCACGCCTGTCGGCGTGCTTGACGTACGCGTACTGTGGGTTTGCGTGGAGTAGGTGTACTGCCTCCACGAGGGGATCCGATTTGTGGCCCCTCACATGCTTCCGTAATAGGACTGTCCCTGGGGTGGAGAGCCACGAAGGTAGGGACACTCCCGAAGTTGATTTGCGGGGAAAAACAAACATCTTCTCGTGAGGAGTGAGCAGTACACAGTAGCGACCTTATCGAGTGGAGTACGTCTGGGAGGACCTCTTGCCAGCGGGAGGTAGGGAGGCCTTTAGACCTTAGTGCTAAGGTGACCGCCTTCCACACCGTCGCGTTCTCCCTCTCCACTTGCCCATTACCCCGGGGGTTATAACTACTGGTCCGACCCGTGGTTATCCCCTTCGACAGCAGGTATTGGCGCAGTTCATCGCTCATGAACGACGCCCCCCTGTCAGTGTGGATGTAGTTCGGCATGCCGAACGTGCAAAACAGGCTGCCGAGGCACTTGATGACCGTGGCACTGGTCATGTCTGGGCAGGGGTAGGCGAATGGGAAGCGGGAGTACTCGTCCACAATGTTGAGAAAGTACACATTGCGGTCGGTGGAGGGGAGTGGTCCCTTGAAATCTAAGCTCAGGCGCTCGAATGGCCGTGTAGCTTTGATCAGGTGGGCTCGGTCGGGCCTGTAAAAACGGGGCTTGCATTCCGCACAGGTGCGGCAGTCCCTGGTCATAGACCGGACCTCCTCGATGGAATAGGGCAGGTTACGGGATTTTATAAAGTGAAATAGCCGGGTGACCCCCGGGTGGCAGAGGCCATTGTGGAGGCCCTGTAGCCTGTCCCCCTGGATGCTGGCACACATCCCTCGTGATAGGGCGTCGGGGGATTCGTTGAGGGCCCCCGGCCTATATAATATGTCGTACTCAAACGTGGCGAGCTCGATCCGCCACCTGAGAATTTTGTCGTTCTTGATCTTCCCCCTCTGTTTGTTGTTAAACATGAAGGCTACTGACCGCTGGTCGGTAAGCAGGGTGAAGCGTTTGCCGGCTAGGTAGTGCCTCCAGTGCCGCACTGCCTCCACTATGGCCTGGGCCTCCTTCTCTACCGAGGAGTGCCTGATCTCGGACCCTTGGAGGGTTCTTGAGAAAAAGGCTACGGGCCGCCCACCCTGGTTGAGGGTGGCTGCTAAAGCGAAGTCGGACGCATCGCTTTCGACCTGGAAAGGGATGTTTTCGTCCACTGCCTGCAGCGCGGCCTTCTCAATGTCGTGTTTAATGCTGTTGAAGGCGGCGTGGGCCTCGGCCGTGAGCGGGAAGGACGTTGATTTCAGGAGGGGACGGGCCTTGTCGGAATAATTGGGGACCCATTGGGCGTAATAGGAGACAAACCCCAGGCACCTTTTCAGGGCCTTGGGAGTGTTTGGTAGGGGTAGCTCCCGTAGGGGGCGCAATCAGTCGGGGTCCGGACCGATTTCCCCGTTTTCCACCACGCAGCCCAGGATACAGAGGCGCGTGGTGCTAAAGACACACTTATCCTCGTTGTAGGTGAGATTGAGTCTGAGGGCGGTTTTCAGAAATCTCGCGAGGTTCGAGTCGTGGTCTTGCTGGTCGTGGCCGCAGATGGTGACGTTGTCTAGGTATGGATAGGTGGCTGTTAACTGGTTCTCATCGACCATGCGGTCCATCTCCCGCTGGAAGACCGAGACCCCATTCGTTACCCCAAAGGGGACTCTGAGGAAGTGGTAGAGGCGTCCGTTCGCCTCGAAGGCGGTATATGGACGGTCCTCCGGCCTAATGGGGAGCTGTTGGTATGCCGATTTTAGGTCGATGGTGGAAAACACCCGGTATTGCGCAATTTGGTTAACCATATCTGCTATGCGGGGCAGAGGGTAGGCGTCTAGCTGGGTGTATAGATTAACCGCCTGGCTATAATCTATCACCATCCGCTTCTTTTCGCTACCCTTAACTACTACTACCTGGGCGCACCACGGGCTGGTACTGCATTCGATGATACCCTCCCGCTTGAGTCTTTCTACTTCAGACGCAATGAACCGTCTGTCCTCCCAGCTGTACCGCCTACTCTTGGTCGCTATGGGTCGACAGTTGGGTGCGAGGTTGGCGAACAGAGAGGGCGGCTTGACCTTCAGGGTAGCCAGACCGCACACTGTGAGGGGCGGCTGGGACCCACCGTAGGTAAGCGTGATACTTTGGTGGTGGCACTGGAAGTCCAGACCCAAGATCACGCTCACACAGAGATCTGGCATTATCAACAGTTTAAAATCTCTGTAATCAGTGCCTTTTACCGACAACATAACCGCGCAGAAACCTGTAATTTTTGAGGTATGAGTCTTATCAGCCATGGCGATTTTGCCCTGTGTAGGGACTATCGTTCGTGAAAGTTGTTTTACCAGGCTAGGATGAATAAAGCTTTCGGTGCTCCCGCAGTCAATCAAGCATTTAACCTTGTTCCCGTTTACCTCTATGTCCATCATCGATCTAGACAACGGATGCGGCCTGGATTGATCCACTGTGATTGAGGCCACCAGTGGGTCCTGGGGGTCCGTGTAGTCGGGACAAGATGGTGGACTCCATGAGGGTGGACAAGATGGCGTCCAAGATGGCCGCCCCCACGGCGCGCACGCGGCGGTGGCGGAGTTGGAGGCGGGGTTCCCTCTGCAGACTTTACTGAAATGTCCTTTCTTCCCGCATTTAAAACAGGTGGTGCCCTTCGCTGGGCACAAATGCCTGGAGTGTTTGTCCTGGCCGCAGAAGTAGCATTTCGGGCCCCGATGCATCGCGGCAGTAGTGGGGCTCCTGGGTGGAGGCTGGGGCTCCGACGGTGCTGGGCTGGCCTGAGACCTGGGAGGTGAAGATGGCTTCCAAGATGGCGGCCCCCATGGCGCGCACGAGGCGGAGTGGGCCGCGTGGCCTGAGGAACAGGATTCAGAGTTCCTCTGGGCCATATCCAGCGATCGCGCTATGCCCATAGCCTGTTTTAAGTCCAGTCCCTCCTTTTCAAACAGTTTCTGCCGAATGTAATTTGAACTGAGGCCCGCAATAAAGGAGTCTCGGATCAGCTCCTCCGTGTACACAGTGGCAGACACGGCCTTACAGTTACAGTCTCTGCCCAGTACTTTTAGGCTTAGCATGAAGTCCTCTAGTGACTCACCATGCCGCTGCGTGCGAGTAGTCAGAAGATGCCTGGTGTACACCTCGTTTATTGGCCGCACGTAGTGGACCTTCAGAATGGTGCCGACATCCTCGTAGCTGGTGGCATCTCGGATGAGAGGGGAGACCCGATGACACACCCGGTTTCACAGGATTCCCAGTTTCACGTCTCCGGTGGTGGTCGCGGCTGCTATGGCGGTGGCTGAGGTTTCGATGAAAAATTCGAAGCATTGGAACCAGTGTCCGAACTGTGTGGCTGCGTCTGTGGCATGGGGGTCCAGATCCAAGCGCTCTGGTTTCAGGAGTCGATCCATCTTGGTGTTTTAGCGATTAAAATTGATGTGCCATCAATAACTCAAGGACAAGAAGTTAAAGGATTCAACTGAAGGCTTTTAATCGCTAAGAACATTGCACGTCATTCCACATCGGATTCGTCTGGCAGAATGACTCATACAGCTCTTGAGACCTTTATATGACAAAAGACAGGGGCGGAGCCAATACACACAGTAGGGGAAAAGGGGGCGGTACACACAATACAATGCAGGTAAAACACAGGGGCTGATGAAGACATATATTTCATCACAAACTGTATCCAGAGATTTCACTTTAGATGATGTAGAATAAGATGATAGCTGATAAAAGGAATAGGACCCATGGCAGGTGAGAAGCCAGTGTTGCATTTGGCATTGTATTCTGCACATGTGAAGAGAACTGTTCATGGGTTAAGTGGATGGGTTAAGTGAAGGTCTTGTGAATGAGAGCCTAATGTATGGCTCTTGCAACCTACAACATTTCTTCAACAAAATCATCTTCAGGATCCTCGGCTTTGTCTTACTCTACTCTCGCTTGAGGCTGGTTGCCCTTCTCCATATGCTCCATGCTTATGCCTCTTTGGCTGTCAAAGTCATGGAATATGCAACAGATTATGATGATCTTGGATACTCTAACAAGTTGTATTGTAAGATGTCCATTCATCTGTTTAAGCCATTAAAGTGCTGCTTCAAGAATCCAATAATGTTTTTGATAATCCTGATGGCTGCATGGACCTTGTGTATTGGTGCTCTGTTGCTGCTGTTTTGTGGCTGGCTGAGAGATGTCGGGAGTCATCCTTGCACTTTTTATTCATTAAATAATTCTGGTACTGACTTAAATGAAGGCATCATAACTGCTGCCTGGGAAGTAGGCATTCATTTGTATGATCCTGTTTTTATGTTATGGTTGAGTGATCTTATTACTGTATTATTAACCCTAAACTAATAAAGTACAATTTTCATTTTTAAAAATAATTTCTGCTCGTTCCACCCCTTTACTGTTTTAAATCTTTTAACTTCTTTCCTACTTTCTGGTAATTTTTGCCATCCATTTTGGAAGTAGGAGGAAATTTTGAAAACCAGATTTTCATTGGTCAGCTTTTCAGTCAATCTGACTAGGTCAATCTGTGATATATCTACTGTGTATAAATTCAGTACATAGGGTCCACGTTTCCTTGAAAACTCTGATGGTCACCTTGCCCTATGGTCAAACCCATAATACTGCCTATAGGACCAGTTGCACCTGTAGGTGGCACCGTGATAGAGGTTTTCAATATCTAGGATGCCACACCTTGCCTGTGACATACTTAGGCTTCTGTTCCACATAGCTGTTGTGAATATTCTGGTAGGGTTTTAAACATTACAACCACAATCTTTTCCTCCTCAATGTTTGATGGATTTACACATCTACTGCTGTTTTAAAAATTGACCTTGTATATAAACAGTTTAAGTCGACACTAACAGTTGTTTTGCTGCTGTCATTTAAAGTTGTGTTACTGCTACTGGACCTCCCTTTTACCCTTCTTTCCTCTCTACCTGTGTCCAACCCTTTAATCCCTGCTTGACCTGAATACTGCACTTGGTATTGACTCCCTTGTGTGCAATGCCATGAGAGATTGACGAGTTTGTACATAAAAGCACAAGGGACCTAGCAGCAACTAGATAAGTAAACTCACCACAGCCTCTGAAACGCAACAGCAGCCAGATAAGTGAACGCATCCCTGGTGCTGGAATAGTTCATATTCTTTTCGCTTTAATAAAAAGATTTCAGGCCAGTTTTCTTCTCTTCTTAGGCAGTCCCTCGGAACCGAGGATGACTTGCTTCCACATTAAAAATGAGTTCTCAGGTGACTGATGAGTCCAATGCGGGACCTACAGTCTCTGTCACAGGTGGGGCAGACGGTGGTTGAAGGGGCGGGTGGGTGGGGTGCTTGGGTTGACGTGCGCTCCTTGCGCTGCTTCCGCTTGGCTTCCGCTTGCTCCCGGCGAAGAGACTCGAAGTGTTCAGCGCCTTCCCGGATGCTTCTCCTCCACTTTGTGCGGTCTTGGGCCAGGGATTCCCAGGTGTCGGTGGGGATGTTGCACTTTTTCAAGGAGGCTTTGAAGGTGTCCTTGAAGCATTTCCTCTGCCCACTGGGGCTCTCTTGCCGTGTTGGAGCTCCGAGTGGAGCAATTGTTTTGGGAATCTCATATTGGGCATGCGGACGATGTGGCCCGTCCATCGGAGCTGATCGAGTGTGGTCAAAGCTTCGATGCTGAGGATGTTGGCCTGAGCGGGAACACTGACATTGGTGCACCTATGCTGCCAATGGATTTGCAGGATCTTGCGGAGGCAGCGTTGGTGGTACCTCTCCAGTGCTTTGAAGTGCCTGCTGTACATGGTCCATGTCTCTGAGGCATACAGCAGGGCGGGTATCACTGCTGCTCTGTAGACCATGAGCTTGGTGCCGGGTTTGAGGTCCTGGTCTTCAAACACTCTCTTCCTCAGGCGACCGAAGGCTGCACTGGCACACTGAAGGCGGTGTTGGACTTCGTCATCGACGTCTGCCCTTGTTGACAGTAGGCTCCTGCGGTATGGAATGTGGTCCACGTTGTCTAAGGCTTTGTCATGGATTTTGATAATCGGGGGGCAGTGCTGTGTGGCGGGGGCAGGTTGGTACGTTTTGTCTTACGGATGTTTAGTGTAAGGCACATGCTCTTGTACGCTTCGGTGAAGATGTTGACGATGGTTTGGAGTTCGACCTCCGAGTGTGCACGACGCAAGTGTCGTCTGCATACTGTAATTCGACGATAGAGGATGGGATGACCTTGGATCTGGACTGGAGGTGACGGAGGTTGAACAGTTTCCCGTTTGTTCTGTAAATTAGCTCCACTCCAGCGGGGAGCTTACTGAGGGTGAGATGGAGCACTGCAGCAAGGAAGATCGAGAAGAGCGTTGGTGCGATGACACAGCCTTGCTTGACCCCGGTCCGTACGTGAATTGGGTCTGTGGTAGATCCGTTGGTCAGGATCATGGCTTGCATGTCGTTGTGAAGCAGGCGGAGGATGGTGACAATCTTTTGAGGGCAGCCGAATTTGAGGAGGACACTCCATAATCCCTCATAGTTGATAGTGTCGAAGGCACTGTGAGATCAAAGAAGGCCATGTACAGCGGTTGGTGCTGTTCCCTGCATTTCTTTTGTAATTGACGCGCGGTGAAGATCATGGGGGCAAAATTCAATTGGTTTGCGCCTCCCGTTAGCGCCTTAAGAGGGTGCTAATGGGGCGCAAAGCAACCAGTGCCCATGCGAGGCAATGTTTGCGCCGCTCACGAAATTAACTAGACATTTTGTGGCAGCGCTAAACACTACCACCATGATCTCCTGCGCCGGCAGATCGTGATGTCAGTCCAGTGTGCAACGGGCCAGTAGCATCCCGAACCGGATATTGAGTGGCGCCCCCTGCCTTACCGCCTGCCGTTAGCAATGACAGGTTGAGGGGAGCGTTTTGCAGTCAGGAAGGACTGGGGGAGTGCTATTTAAAGGCGAACGCTTCCTGCCTTTTTTTGTTGGTGACATTTTTGCACCACGCATTCTGAGCGAGAGACAGAGACTTCTGGAGGGATTCAACGCTGTATGAAGGAGTTTTGGGTACTGAGCAGCACTTTGCAGGTTCATTTTGATTTGCCCTTCCTTGTATCGATTTAGAAGAGACTGTGGGGGCTGCACTCTGAGCTCTTTCCCTGGGTCTCTCCATTGTTCTTTCCAGCAGATTTGATGTACCGGTCTCTCCAGGCCGAGATTCAAGGCTGCAATGAGCAGGATGTGGATGGAGAGCAAGATCAACCCTCCCCTTTAAGAACTGGCCGGCGCCATTGTGTTTGCGTTCCATTGCTGACTGACATCACATGAGCTTCGCCAGCGCTCTGAGGTAGCGCCTTGCTCCTCAGCCTTTGCGCCTTAAGACAGGTGTGAAGCGCCTGATTTTAGCGCTCCAATCGCCTCCAGGGGCGATAAAAGCCAAGTTTGCAGTCGGAGGCAATAATTAGTGCCAGGCGCTAAACTTTGCGCATGGCCGATAAACGCACCCCAAACGGGGCAATACCGACTTTTTCCCCCTATGTCCATTGTGCCGCTTAGTGGGTGGAATCCGCATTGTGACTCTGGGAGGAGCTCTTCAGCCACTGGGAGAAGGCGATTGAGGAGGATTCTTGCAATGGCTTTCCCTGTGGCAGACAGCAGGGAAACGCCTCTGTAATTACCGCAGTCGGACTTCTCACCTTTCTTGAAGATGGTCACGATTACGGCGTCTCTGAGATCCCCTGGCATGCTCTCCTCCTTCCAGATAAGAGAAATGAGTTCTTGAATTCGCGCCAGTAGTGCTTCTCCACCATGCTTTAGTGCCTCGGCAGGGATTCCATCTGCTCCTGAGGCCTTGTTGTTCTTCAGTTGTCGGATGGCCTTTTCAATCTCATGCCGGGCAGGGGTTGTGCTGAGATGGTGGTGGGTAGCATGCTGTGGGATAGAGTTGAGGACACTCGTGTCGAAGACAGAGTCTCAGTTAAGGAGATCTTCGAAGTGCTCCTTTCAGCGGGCACTGACTGCCTCCCTGCCCTTGATGAGTACCTCTCCGTTCTTGGCCCACAGTGGGGTAGGACCTTGGGTGCTTGGACCGTAGATGGTCTTGTGTGCAATGTAATTGTGACCATCTTCAAGAAAGGTGACAAGTCCGATTGCAGTAATTACAGAGGAGTGTGACTCCCTTGTGTGCAATGCCATGAGAGATTGACGAGTTTGTACATAAAAGCACAAGGGACCTAGCAGCAACTAGATAAGTAAACTCACCACATCCTCTGAAACTCAACAGCAGCCAGATAAGTGAACGCACCCCTGGTGCTGGAATAGTTCATGTTCTTTTCACTTTAATAAAAAGATTTCAGGCCAGTTTTAATATAGTGAGTATGATATGTTGCATGTAATTTTGTTCTTCCTGATGGCTTCAATACCCCTATTTGTGTGAATTGCAGAATTTCAAAGTACAATATAGCACTGATTGAATGGATACTGGTTTAGCAGTTGCAGCAATATGGCAGACTTATCTTCTGGAAGTACTTCAGCAAAGCGTAATCAATATCTGGCTGCAATAGCAGACAGCAGACATAATAGACAAAATTGCCATCTCATTCAGTTCATTAAATTGGCACTGAAAATATGGAAAATTAATGTAGCTGTCCATACCTTTTAGCAAAACCTCAACATACAAACACAAAATAGCTTCATAGTTCGCAAATCAAAGAGTGAAGGAGGCAGTGCGGAATGAAATATTGCTATAAAATACCACGTTATTTGAAATTATTGTTGCAAAGTTCAGTTATTTCTGTGTCGAGTTATTATACATTTTCTAACTAGCAGAATCGTTCCCACTGGTGCAATTAGGGCAGGCGAAGATGAGAATATTTGGTGATGTACAATCCCATCCAGTCCTCTCAGAAAATCTGCTATTCTGATTTTCCATGTGGATCGCCCTTACCCATTTTGTGTCTAGCTTAATTTAAATCTTTGAATAAGTCAGTAATACCTGTAAGTGCTATTGCATGCAATTTTCTATTGTTAACAACTAGATCCTGCTTTGCATTCAACTCGCCCACCTAGAGTGGGCATAAAAAGTAAATATGTATGCATAAAGGTGCTCTAAAATGATTTTTTCACTTTTTTTAATGGCTTTTTAATTTGTGTTTCTTTTTAATTGTCTTTTATCATGGATGCTAAGAGCTGTTATCATATCCTGTGCCATGAGCAGTGCTGGGAGGTTCCTACTTCAGACCTATATTTACTGAAAAGGAACAAATGTTAGAATGCTAACTTCAAGATACAACTTTCCAAAAGAACCCATTGGCTTCAGTCCCCACCACAAACTCTGTTCCCTAGCAACTGACTCCATTCTCCTCCCTGGCCACTGTCTGAGGCTGAAACGGACTGTTCGTAACCTCGGTGTCCTATTTAACCCTGAGCTGAGCTTCCGACCCCATATCCCCTCCATCACCAGGACCGGCAACTTCCACCTCCATAATATCGCCCATTGTCACCCTTGCCTCAGCCCATCAGCTGCTGCAACCCTCATCCACATCTTTATGACTTCTAGACTTGACTATTATATAGAAACAGAAAATTCTGGAAATACTCAGTAGGCCAGGCAGCATCTGTGGAGAGAGAGACTATTCTAATGCTCTGCTAGTCAGCCACAAACCGTCCAACCTCCGTAAACTTGAGCTCATCCAAAACTCTGCTGTCTGTATCCTAACTCGCACCAAGTCCCGTTCACCCCTCACCACTGTGTTCGCTGACCTACATTGGCTTCTAGACCGGCAACACCTCGATTTTAAACTTCTCATCCTTGTGTTCAAATCCCTCTGTGGCATCACCCCTCCCTATCTCTGTAACCTCCTCCAGCCCCACAACCAATGTTCCCCCTAAGGTGCACAGCCACGCACCAATCGGGAGGTCCCGCACAGGCCACTCACCAACTGCTGCCGCTGGAAGGTCACGGCCGCGTAGAAAATTTAAAGTGACTGCGCACTTTGACCGCAAATTAGAGGGAATATTGCCTACAACCCTCTGAGATCTCTGCGCTCCTCCAGTTCTGGCCTTTTGCTCATTCCCGATTTTCATTGCTCCACCATTGGTGGCCATGCCTTCAGCTGCCAAGGCACTAATCTCTGGAATTCACTCTCTAAACCTCTCTACCTTACTCTCCCCCTTTTAAGTTGATACTTAAAATCTACCTCTTTGACCATGCTTTTGGTTACCTGTCCTAATATCTCTTTATGTGGCTCGGTATCAAATTCTGTTTGATAACATCCTGCGAAGCACCTTGGGATGTTTTTACTATGTTAAAGATGCTCTCTAAATGGACGTTGTTACTGTGAATTATATTTAGCATTTCAAGTAATAAATGTAACAGTGATTGGTCATTATTTGAAGTGAGACTCAGAATAACATTTTCTGCTTGAGTAAAAATTAATATGGCAACAAATTCAGATTCTAATTTAGGCTCTAAAATGTAAAAAGGTCAATATACAATTAATCTGTAAAGCTGTTCTCTGCTACACATCAGAAGACATAAAAACCTTTAATATTCATGAAAACAAAACAAAGGAAAACAGATGCTTCTTGATTAAGGCCATACTAGTAATGACAGGGTCATACTTAGTCAAAGAACAGCTGCCTAATAACACCAGCCACTGAATTGTGTATAATTCACTCCATCTACAGGAGATTTTCAAAACTAAGATTGTGCACATTTACTATGATTCTGCAAAAGAACAATAAGTGAACCTGAATACAAGTACAAAAAAAAGCTTATAATCAAACATTGAATTGACATATAAAGCAAATTTAGTGCTGATTAGTTAGAGGCTTTTTAACATCTAAAGAATTTAAGAACATTATTATAACACATGCAATGAGAAAAGGCCATTCAGCCCATTGAATTCAAGCTTTCCATAGATCATTTACAATCCTTTCTTGCCATGGACTCTACCCTACCTATTTAATTTAATCATAATACCATAGATGTTTACAGCACAGAAGGGGGCCATTTGGCCCATTGTTTCTGACCTGACACTTTTCCAGAGAAATCCTAAACTAATCCCACTGTGCTGCTCTTTCCCCATAGCCCTACATCTTCCTCTGCTTCAAATAACTATACGTGTAACGAAATTTCTCCTGACCCTTCTCTTTATTCTTAGTTATAATATTAATGTGAAGATCAATAATGGAAGTGCCAGATTGTTTATTTTTTAAACTAAAGTCCCTGGATGGGTCACTACATCTGTTTGAAAATGTTCTGAAAACTCGTATCTTACCTGATCTCAATGAGGAAATGCATTGTAAAAATGTTGGGGTACATTCACTGCTGGGCAAAAAACTGGCGACAGTGGATCAGCCGCCCATTTTACATTCACCCGATTTTCTTTTCCCCAGTGCAGCCCTTTGTGGCATGGACACCCACAAGCTCCATGCTAATGCTGTGCCCTCCCCCTTATCTGACATACTGTGGCACGGAACAGTGAAGGAAGGCACTGGCATGATCCCGGCATATCTGTCAGGATGATATACCCAAGAAGTTTTGGGGCCAGTATCTATTTTTTGACACCAATTAAATCATCGTGCAATGTGCCTGGCAAACAAACAAGAGAAGTTTGCACCCCACCATTGTATGATTAGAATGCCCTTTAATGTTGACAGAATACCTATTTTATAGTAGAAAAATGCAGTAGTGTAAAGTAACCAATCTCAATTATTTCTGTTCTGAAGGAGTGTCAATGCTCAGTCCAATGTGATTATTCAGATACAAACAAAAATTTAGAAACGAACAGTGTGAAGTTATTTCTTAAGAAATTTTGGTAGAATTTAAATCATTGATAAATCAATCCAAAATAAGGAAATATCTAAAATCACAACAGCTACTGATATGACTTTTTAAGGAATGTGGAAAAAAATATTTCTGTGTAATTTGATTATCTCTTTTCTAATAGGCTTTGAGTGTGTAGCATTGATACTTTCTCACAGCAAGTTCTTGCAGCCAAAGAAGTTTACACCACATAGTCTCAGAGTAGAGGCCCCTAACAACTGTTTTTATAAATTGGTGCTTCTCAACAGGTTAGCAATCCTTACATCTCCAAGCCAGTGCCTTTTTTTGGTAAATGTAGCCAATCAACACTTCTACATTTTCCTGTCAGAAATGATGGAGGACATTTATTATATCCACCAACATATGGACAGATATTTTGTAATAATATGCATCCAACATATTCTCCATCATTTGCGCCACAACAACACTGGACGCATGGGAGTCCTGTTCCTCTTTGGTACCCAGCATTGCTATGGAAGATGCAGGGGCCATTTAACATTTCAAGGGACCAAAAGCCTATGCAATTGATTGCTATGCGTTGGACCAAATTCAAAAAATGTGTATTGAATTTATACCAGTGACCTGCTACAGCCATTATCCAGTGCCACTCTTAGGATTGAAAATTGACCTGGGTCAGGGGTTCATCTTTGTGCCAGATAGAAATCCTACTATGCTGAAGATATGCCTCAATTCGACTAAAATGAAAAATCCATGCCAATACATAGAATCATGGAAACTTGCAGCACAGAAGGAGGCCATTCTGCCCATCGTGCCTGTGCTGGCTCTTTGAAAGAGCAGTCGTGCTTAGTCCCACACACCCGCTTTTTGTTCGTAACCCTATAATTTCCTCATCCTCAAGTACCTGTCCAACTCTCTTTTAAAGTAATTTATGGAATCAGCTTCCAACACCTTTTCAGGTAGAGTGTTCCAGATCCCGACACCTCTCTGAACGAAAAGATTTCTCCTCATCTTCCCTCTACATCTTCCATTTATAGTACAAAAATAAATATTAGCCAAAAAGAGCTCTTAAATATGGCCAGAAGACTGGTATAAAACCATTTCAATGCCCCAATTTTAAAATTCTCATCCTTGTGTTCAAATCCCTCCATGGCCTCACCCCTCACTATCTCTGTAACCTCCTACAACCCTCTGAGATCTCTGTGTTCCTCCACTTCTGGCCTCATGCACATCCCCAATTTTCTTCGCTCCACCATTGGCGGCCGTACCTTAAGCTTCCTAGGCCCTAAGCTCGCAAATTCCTTCCCTAAACCTCCCTGAATCTCTACTTCCCTCTCCCCTTTTAAGTCGCTCCTTAAAAACTACCTCTTTGACCAAGCTTTTGGTCACCTGTCCCAATATCTCTATGTGGCTCGGTGTCAAATGTTGTCTGATAACGCCCTAGTGATGTGCCTTGGGACGTTTTACTACAACAACAACTTGTATTTATATAGCGCCTTTAACGTAGTAAAACATCCTCAGGCGCTGCACAGGATTACGGTAAGACAAAAAAATTTGACACATTAGTTATGCTGCGGATATGTGGTCGGAAGCTCATCTCAGAATCAAATATGACACCAAGGTTGCGAACAGTGTGGTTCAGCCTCAGACGGATGTTAGGGAGGTAGAGGGATGGAGTCAGTGCCTAGGGAACGGAGTTTGTGGCGGGCACCGAAAACAATGGCTTCAGTCTTCCCAATATTTAATTGGAGAAAATGTTTGCTTATCCAGAGCTGTATATCAGACAAGCAAGCTGACAATTTAGAGACCATGGAGGGGTCGAGAGAAGAGGTAGTGAGGTAGAGCTGGGTGTCGTCAGCATACATGTGGAAACTGACGCTGTGTTTTTGGATGATGTCGCCAAGGGGCAACATGTAGATGAGAAATAGGAGGGGGCCAAGGATAGATCCTTGACGGACCCCAGAGGTAACGATGCGGGAGTGGGAAGAGAAGCCGTTGCAGGTGATTCTCTGGCTACAATTAGAGAGATAAGAATGGAACCAGGCAAGTGCAGTCCCACCCAGCTGGACGACGGTGGAGGGGCGTTGGAGAAGGATGGAGTGGTCAACCGTGTCAAAGGCTGCAGACAAGTCAAGAAGGACGAGGAGGGATAATTTACCTTTGTCACAGTCACAAATTATGTCATTTGTGACTATGATGAGAGCCGTTTCGGTACTGTGTCAAGGGCGGAAGCCTTGAACAACATTGAAGGCCATATGTAAATGCAGGTTGTTGATGTTGACTGTCAGCAAAGCTAATCACAGCTCGTAGCATTGTGATTCTCCTCTTAAAATGTAGATTACATTTTGTGCTTGCTTAAAGAAAGGAAAAGCTGAGGGAAGTACTTCCTCTATGTGAAGTGTTGCCCATCTCTCTCTCAAAACTATATTTATACATATATAAAAAAACAATGGGCCTGAATTTGTGGTCGGAGGCTTCCCATGGGTGAATGCCTCTGAACCACAAGAAAAGTTTGAACCTACCTGATGGTCCCGGAGGTTCGAACACTTGCGCTCCTGGGCCTGCAGGCGTATACTTGCGTAAAGGCCCACGTATCCCGGGGGAGCATGTGGTTCGCAAGCGTCCCTGGGATCATATGGGCCGGCCCAACCAATCAAAAAGGGGGATCCCCATATTGCTTATGGGGATTCCATTTACGTATGGAATCCCCATAAGCATAATAGGAATCCCCTAAAAAACACAATTATACACCAGTTAAATAAAAATAAATCATTACATGTTCAAAATTAATTGAAATACAATTTAATTAAACATTTAAAACAAAAGTTTAATTTTTTGAAAAACAAATTTAAGCATTTTAAAGGGGCTAAAAATAACCTAAACTAATTTTAAAGGTTTATTTAATGTTTAAATAATTTTTAAAAATTCTTTTAATATTTATTTAAACCCTTACGCTGGTAAAAGAAGGCCTTACATCTGCTTTTACCAGGCGTAAGAGTTTCGTGGACATTCGCTGGGCAGTAGTTGGGCAAATAGCCCAACTCTCCGCCAATGAATGTCCATTTCCCGGGGATGCGGTGGATCGGTCAAGCTGAAACTTGACAGATCGCAAGTTCCGGGTTTTCGCACATGCACGTGGATACCCGGAACTTGCGGGGCACTTACGGCGCGTATGCCCTGAAAAGTCCGGGCCACTGTACCTACACTGTGCTTTGCAACTGCCAGCACACATTATACGCTGCAGAATCTGAATTGCACTCTGAACATTAAAAAAGTCTCTGCTTAAGTTTATAATTTGGCCAGGAGGTCCAACAATCTGTCCTTTGCAAAGAAAGTACTTCTCCCACTCTTTCTTCCTTTAAGTCTCTATCATATAATACCCTCTGACAAAATTGAAGCATTTTTGTTATTAGTTATGTTATTTGCTACCGTTTTGCTGGTCATTGTATGCATATAGAAGCATCCGGGAAGGCGCCGAACACCTTGAGTCTCTACTCCGGTAGCAAGCAGAAGCCAAGCGCAAACAGCGGAAGGAGCGCATGCCAACCCAAGCACCCCACCCACCCGCCCCTTCAACCACCGTCTGCCCCACCTGTGACAGAGACTGTAGGTCCCGCATTGGACTAATCAGTCACCTGAGAACTCATTTTTAGTGTGGAAGCAAGTCATCCTCGGTTCCGAGGGACTGCCTAAGAAAAGAAGAGAATGCATAGAGTTAAAAGTAAGATATGTTAAAGAAAATCACTTCAATGCACATCAGACCCAAAGTCAGAGAATAGATATTGAGGCACTTTACAGCCTTACGGACTCAATATCGAGTTCAACAATTTCAGATCATAACCTTGGCCCCTATCATATTTTTATATATTTTTTATCCACACTTTTGGTTTGTGCCTTTTCCTTTTTTCTCTCCCACATGGCAGCTGTCTTTCATTCTGCCAGCGTATTTCACACTTCATCTAGAGCCATCCTTTGTCTCTTTACTTGTCCTATTACCATCTCGTCTCGCCTTGAATATCTCTTAATGTCTCTTCACTCCCCACAAACCTTCCCTTTTGTTCTTTCATCCCCTCCCCCATTTCCCAGCCCCCAAACTTGCTTTTTAATCTGTTTCATTTCCTGCTTTTTTCTCAGTTCTGACAAAGGGTCTTTGACCTGAAACGTTAACTCTGTTTCTCTCTCCACGGATGTTGCCTGGCCTGCTGAGTTTTTCCAGCTTTTTCTGTTGTTATTTTTATATTAATAGATATCGAGGGACTTGCATATGTAAATTGGAACTCACTATATGCTTGTCTGGCCCATTGTGGTTAAAATATGCCTACTAATGGGCATCAATTGGATTGTTAAGTGAGGCAGGATAATTTGATCCCTGGTAGGTATCTAGCCATTCAATTCAAACACGAATATGGGTCTTTTTTGTAGTATATATTTGATTATCTACTCTGTTTGATTTTGAGAGATACATTTTTAATTTCCTTTGTTCCATTCTATCCCTAAAGTGCTTGAAGTTATTTCTCAATTTCATTTGCATCAAGACAGCAGTCCCTTTGAAGCCATCAGGGTCAGGCAGATACGTTATGGTAGGTCCACCAATCAGGGGTTGTGTTTCAAGATTCAGTTTATTTTGAGTGTTAATGCAAGAGAATGGGCTTTATTATTTGCGACATCCTGAAATGGTGTAATCGCTGTCAATCTATTATCTGATCTTGCGGCCGTTCATTTATCTGTTTACTGTTCAATATATCAGTCTAATAATTGATAGCCTGAGCCACAGTCTAATGGACTATTTTTACATAGAAATTACAACACAGAAACAGGCCGTTCGGTGCAACCAGCCCGTGTTGCTAGATATCCTCCACATCCTAATCCCATGTGCTAACCTGTTGCCATGTGCCTTTATTACCGTTTTGTTTAACCATTTCTCTAACCTATCATTCAATGTTAAAATGGGCTCTACTTCAATCACTAACTCTGGTAATGCATTTCACAGCCTCACAACCTCTGTGTAAAACAGTTTCTCCTGGTCTCTGACCTAAATCTGTTAATTTAATCTTTTTCCTATGTTTCCACATTGCAACAGTGACTACACTTCAAAAGTACTTCATTGACTGTAAAGCGCTTTGAGACGTCCGGTGGTCGTGAAAGGCATTATATAAATGCAAGTCTTCCTTTTTCTTTCTTTCCTCTCATTCTAGACCCCTCGACCACTGGAAACAGTCTATCTCGATCTAACTCTGCCAATCCTTCATAATTTTAAATAGTAGTATCAAATAACTCCATACACAAAAATATCCCCAATTTTTCAAGATTTTCTTCAAGTACATGTATTTGTATTTCTCATACTAGCCAGCTGACTTATCCTAATGAATCTGTGCTGTACCCTCTCTATTACCTCATCTTCCTTCCAAGTGTTGAATGCAAAATTGTGCACAGTACTGTGTTCTGATTGAGGTATTATATAGAAGCACAATTACATCTTGACTTACAGGCTGCGATTTTGCTGACCTTGGCGGGTCTGTGGCGGGTCCCAACCCCGCTGCTGGCTCCATCCCGCTCTGTGAAATGACTTTCCATTGATGGGGCTTTGTTAAGCCCACCCAGCACGTTTCCCGAGCCAATTAGAGGAAGCGGGTCTGGTGACGTAATTTCATGAAGCATCATCAGCCAGTTTCCTTAAAGGGATCATGTCCAAATTTATCTTGACATTGTGCTGTCAGTGTTCTACAGCATTGAAGTGGTGCAAACACTGACAATCATTGCACAGAGGTGCAGGGAGCACCCAGGCTCTTCCATGATGCCCTCCATATGCTTATGGAGGGAGTCACAGCACGCAGGGAGGTCCTCTTCCCTTCCGATGGGCGGAAGACACCTCCCATGAGGCCTAAACAGCCTGGTTGCACATTGCAAAGGAGGGCACAAGCAGGAATGTGGTCAGGAGGACCTGGGTGCAGTGGCATAAACTTTTCATTGATCTCAGTAGATTACGAAACGTTATTACAAAGCCATTCTCAACCTCATCCTGCTGTGCCTCTCATCACATCCCCATCACTCTGCCTTCCTTACCCTACTCCTGCACACCATACTCACACCAACTTACCTTGCACCTCCACCCATCCCTCTATCTAGATTATCACATCCCCATCTCACTAGCCACCCCTCACATTCACCCTCATCCCAGTGCAATCATACCAACTAACAACACAGAAGGGTCGTCACTTGGGTGTTTTATGCAATGTTCATGTATAGTTTCAGTTAATGTGGTGTCAAACATTGAAACCTTTATTTTCAACACTTTGCATTCTTGGACAGATTTGTGTGCACCTTTGGAAGTGGCTTAGTGAGTTGCAGTGAATGATGAGACATAACGATACTCCCACAGTGGTGGTGAGTGTGAAAGGAATGGCTTGGGCATTGTAGGGATGCTTTATGGTGCTGGTGTAGGGTGGTGCCAAACTGGCGCATCATGTGGTAGCCAGGGTGTACAGCGTCAAGTGAAGTAAACCTGGCCATGGTGAGGCCATCTCTGGCGTCCGAGGCAGCAATGTGCTCGGATGCTGATGCCCTGTGCAGCATCAGTTGATTGCGGAGAAGGTTGGCGTTGTTGTTGCAGGTGTGCCTGGCTCTGCTGGGTTTTTGGGACTGATTGTGGTCTGATTCTGTGGACCAAGGTGAAACAGTATAAAGAGTACCCATGCTGATGGAATAGATGGTAGGTGAACTTGAGATGACAGAAGCAATCTGTCAATGGTTGTTGCAATGAGGTGACACTGGATAGAGAGTTTGCTCCAAACACTTGCAACTTGCATAAAGCTAAATCTGTCTTCCAAATGCATGAAGCAGCAGCTTCTGAGCTTGGAAAGTGAACAACTGTGAGGTGGGAGCTTTTATAGCACATTTCAAGCTGTTAAGTAATCAGCTGATTCAATGGCCATTCACCTACCACCAGACATGATCCCTGAGCTGAGTGGACCCTGTGGGCGAGCAGTTAAACAGAAACGGTAAGGTAAAATGTATTCTTAATGATCTCTCAACAAATTAATAATCAGCTTAATTGGGTCCCCTGCTGTTGCCTGTCGGGTCTGCTCAGCGCTGACAGACCCAACATTGGGAAAGGCGCGTGGCGACGGGGTCCCGACCCGCTGTCAAAAAAAAAACATTTTCCCACCCGACCCGCCACCGATCCCGCCCGCTGACCCCCCAGAAAATTCCGGCCATATATTCCATGCCTCAGCACAGCTTGGGCAGGGGCCCCATGAATACATGCAAATCAGGGTCCTATGATGCCATTACAATCCCAATGGCATATTAACAGCCTCCTGAGCAGGACGTCCGCTGTGGATGCCTGTGTCAGTAAAACTGGATGGGGAAGAAGTGGAGGCTCTCTAAGGTAAGTCAAAAGCTTTCCTTAGTGGGTGCAGGAAGAGTAGGAGTGCTTCTTCAGGCCCCACAAGAATAGTCTGGGCTTCTGCCGACACCCCTTCGCACCTGTGAAACAGATGCGATCTCCCTTCCGGCACCCCGCCCCGTAACTTATTTTGGTGGTAGCAAGAAGCTTCCGAGCCCTGCAATTATGACCTACCCAAAGCTGGTCAACTGCCTCTTTCTGACCATTTCAGGCAGGCAGTTAGCAGGTGGTATGTAAATGAGCCTGAGAGTTAAAATAGCCTCGATCTCAAATTGATGATGTGGGGGAGGTTTGAATCTCACTCCACCTCCTGCCCACCTGAAACCCACTCCCAATTAACATCCCCCCATTCTTGAATTCACTGCAATTACCTAGATTTTGAGCAATTAATGGAGCACTGTGGTTTATAGGGAGCAAGGTCTCGCTTACAGAAGTCATCTTTGACACTGAACCTCAGGAACACAGTGTAAAAACTCAAAACGTAATACCCTCAGAATATATTTACAAACTGGAATCTAGAACATAGCGCAAGGTTTTTATGTTTTTTTACATTCATTTTTATTGAAGGAGAACGTTATATTGAGAATCAATCCTTCAAATCTAAAGTAATGTCTCCTTCACCTGTAATGCTACAAAATAAATTTGTTTCTAATTTCTCCTATCTCAGCAGAAAATGTGTAGCATTTCCTGTAAGAAATAAGCCTGTTGGTAACTCAGCATATAAAATCTCTTGAATAGAATGACCCACTCAGGTGGTGTACGTGGCAGCTGGGTAGCACTCTCGCCTCTGAGTCAGAAGGTTGTGGGTTCAAGTCCCAGGGACTTGAGCACAAAAATCTAGGCTGACACTCCAGTGCAGTACTGAGGGACTGCTGCATTGTCGGAAGTGCTGTCTTTTGGATGAGACATTAAACCAAAGTCCTGTGCGCTCTCAGGTGGATGTAAAAGATCCCATGACACAATTACGCAGAAGAGCAGGCGAGTTATCCCCGGCGTCCTGGCCAATATTTATCCCTCAATCAGCATAACAAAAACAGGTTATCTGGTCTTTATCACATTGCTGTTTGTGGGAGCTTGCTGTGCGCAAATTGGTTGCTGCATTTCCTACATTACAACAGTGACTACACTCCAAAAGTACTTCATTGGCTGTAAAGCGCTTTGGGACATCCGGTGGTCATGAAAGGCGCTATATAAATGCAAGCCTTTCTTTGAGACAGATCCATTTTCATCTGGCTACAATCGTATTGCCAGTCCCCAATGCCCAATTTGACACGCCAATATAGTTTTTAAAATTCAGTACTCTCCAAGACTCGATCATAAATCAGGTTCTAGGTTGCTATGTCAGGAGAAGCAAGAGATAAAACTGAGAGAACAACTTTTTAAAAAACTAAGATAAAAGATGATGGGTGTGCCTCCTACCTCCACATAACCCTCTTTTTCTTGTAAACTCTAAAAATAGGTAAACACAGGAGGGATGATATTGATGAAAGAGTGAAAACAGGCGCTATATGGGTGCCCTGCTAATAAGACAGGCCTGTTTGAAAGCCTGGTTTTAGCACGCAATTTTGGTCCTAATTGCTGATTACCATAATTTTGAACTTGCCTGGAAGTGCTAAAACAGAGACGCCTGCAGGTTTAGCAATCGGAGCAATCTGATTAGATGCTATTTTCGTGGAGCAGTATATGATGGCTCCACTCATCCACTTCCACTGAAAGTGTGCAGTGCGCTGGCTGACACGCAGCGGTACGTTTCAGGTTGGCTCAGGGGCCGAGTGAGAGGATGCACATGTTCTCGGATGCGGCACTGGAGGTCCTGGTGAAGGAGGTTTGCTGATGATACAAAGATAGGTGAAAAAGCAAGTTGTGAAGAGGACACAAAGGGGCCGATTTTCCCGCAGGTGCGGGGAATTGTCGGGTTCCCCGAATGCCGGGTTCCGACACGAATCTAAATGGATCAGCCAGCTGGATGCAATTTTCGCACAATTGGCCAATTAATTTCCAGCGTGTGGGCACCCTTGCTAATTGACTATTTCCAGTCAGAAAGCCCCACAGTATGATGTCATCATTCGTGGTGCTTTTAAAGTCTACAGCAAGCTTTTCAACCTCTGCAGGCTTCCCAGCGAGCCGTCCAGAATGGCAGAGGAGCCTGCAGCAGCTGTTGCCAGTGGCAGACCCCGAACTGCCGCCAAATTTGACGAGACCTCACTGCAGACATTAGTGGATGGGGTTAGGGCCCACAGGGAGGTCCTCTTCCCTAGCTCAGGGAGGAAGAGGCCTCCCAATGAGACCAGGACTGCTTGGATGGAGGTGGCAGCAGAGGTGAACTCTCGGAGTCACGCGAAGAACCTGGATGCAGTGCAGGAAGAGATTCCATGACCTTCACCGTACAGGAAAAGTAAGTTTAAAGTTTCCATCGCCCTCAACCTGATCCCCATTGCCTTTCCCCAACAGCACTCAGCTTCAGCACTCTCTTCCTCCACATCCCACTTCACATGCACCCTTACCCATTCCCTATCTCTCTATGCTCACATTCACATAACTATTCCACCATGCAGCCCTCACACTCCCTCTCACTCTGATGCTTGGAACACAACTGACAACACACAGGAAGGGCCCTTGGTCTTGCAGCCTCACACCATCTTTGTCTCCTTCTAAGTATCTGTGCTATGCAATCTCTACACTCACTCCTGCACTCTCACTCAAACTCCACTTGTCTCCCTCATTGCAGGAAAAGAGAGCTCACAACAGGAGAGAGCGAGCCAGGACTGGAGGAGGCCCACCCTCAATCGCCCACTTGACCCCCTGGGAGGAAGGAGTGATGGAGATTGTCGGGGCTGACGTGGCTGCGGAAGCTGGAGAAGGAGAGACAGGAGCAAGCCCGCAAGCTGGTGATAGAATAGTTTTCCATCTCTCTCATTGACATAGCATGAGTCGCTGTTACGATTCTGAAGCTACATCATTTGGACTTATGAGCATCTGCAAAATCCAATGTGCATGTAGCCTTGGCATCACATCTCTCTAACTCTTTCCTTTACTCCCCCACAGGACCATCCAGAGCCCCTGTCCCCACTGTCGAGGAGGAAGAGGCTGTGCAGCCAGACTCTTCAGAGGAAGCTCCAACCTCTGAGGGCGCAGCGTCAGCAGAAGTAAGCGCACCCAGCACCAGCGCAGACACTCACACCTCAGGGGGGCCTTCCGGACATAGAGTAGTGTTGTCACCTGGTGTTCCACAGCTCACAAGTGAGCATCAGCAGATTGTGGAGACAGGGACAGCAGTGGAGAGTCCTCATCGGAGGGCGCAGGACTCTGCCAGCTCAGCTCAGCTGCATGTCGACCCTGTGCCTCTGGATCCATCCGCAAGAGAAGAGGTGATGGATCTCCATGCACAGATGCAGGAGTCTCTGGCAGGTTTTGTCTCCAGGGTCGCTGCGAGTGTGGAGTGAATGGAGGAGTCCATGGCGAACACGAGCAGAGCCTTATTGGAGTCATTGGCGCATGAACGCATCACCACGGAAAGGATGGCTACCTCCGTGGTAAGGCTGGCTACCGCCGAGGAGAGGAGGGCTGCGGCTGAGGAGAGGAGGGCTACGGCCGAGGAGAGGAGGGCTACGGTCATGGAGGATCTTAGTCGCCAGGGTATGGAAAACATGGTGAGTGCTCAGAATAGAATGACATCTCTTGAGGAGTGATGGGCACCTATTGAGCACCGAAACCAGACCTTCATGGAAGTCCTTCTGAGCAGGACTTCCAGTGCAGATACGGGTCCCCATGGCCCCCCTGATGTGCAGCAAGGTGCTCTCCAGCCACTTGCAGGCGCTGAGGGGGAGCTGACCCATGAGAGGGAGGTTGTTGGCACACCTCAAGGAAGTGGGGGCTCCTCTCCACACGCTCACACTTCCATGCCACTTCAGAGCCCTCGGTCAGAGCCCCGCCGGAGTCCACACCCAAGTGAGATAGGTGTCTCAACCCCTGCACAGCCGCAGGAGCAGCAGACTGCTGGCGAGCCCTCACAGGCTCGCCACCCCAGAGGACGCCCGCCAAAGGTGTCGAGACAGGAGCAGCAGGAAAGTGAGCAAGAGGCCTCCACATCTGCTGAAGCCACAGGGGTACCATTACGTAGGAGCACGCGTAAGAGAAAAATAAAGCACCACTAATCACAAGGATAGACACTTGAGTGAAAAGTTTTGTATATACTTTTAATACATACTTTCTTGTACATAAAAAATCTGATGGCAACTGCTGCAGTTGTGGCGTCTGTCATTTGGCGAATGGGGACTTTACATTGAGGCCGTTAGGATTACTTGCAGATGTCAGCAAGCTGGTCAAATAGGTAGAAATGCGCAGGGATGGGCCACTGTCCATGGTCAGGGAAGAAGCAGCGAGGCTACAGTGTTTGATGTACCAGGCTAGGCAAATCTGGCCAGGATGAGTGCGCTCCTTGCATCCCGGGCAGCAATGTTCTCGCGTACTGGTGCCGCTGGTTGATGGGCCTCTGCAGGATGCTCGTTTCCGGCCTCCTCCTCCTTCTCCTCCTCCTCCTCAGCATCATCCGCAGCATCATCCTCATCCGAGGCGGCTCTGTGAGGAGCCTCTTGGTCCTGCGGAATCTGCAAGCCACGACGCTGTGCAATGTTGTGAAGCACACAGCAAACCATGACGATTTTGGAGACCTTGGCTGCTGAGTACTGTAGGGCTCCACCTGATCTATCGAGGCATCTGAAGCACATCTTCAGCAATCTGATGGTTTGCTCGATAATGCATCTGGTAGAAATGTGGCTGGAGTTGTAGCGCTCCTCAGCTTCGTTGGCTGGTCTCCTCAATGGCGTCATTAGCCAAGTCCGCAGGGGATATCCCTTGTCTCCAAGTAGCCATCCCTGAAGTTCGTTTGGCGGACTGAATAGCGGAGGCACAGTAGACTGGCGCAGTATGAGGGAGTCATGGCAGCTGCCAGGGTACTTGGCACAAACATGCAAAATCTCCTTCTTGTGATCACACACCAGCTGAACGTTAAGGGAGTGGAAGCCTTTGCGGTTGACAAAAACTCCTGGATTGCGATGGGGCGCCCTAAGGACCACGTGTGCAGTCAACGATGCCCTGCACCCTTGGAAAGTCTGCCAGCTGAGCAAATCCAAGCGCTCGCGCCCTCACACTTGCGCGATCCCTGGTGAAATGGATGTGATTGTGCGCGAGGGCAAAGAGGGCATCGGTTACCTGAATGATGCAAGTGTGTGCGGCCGCCTGGGAGATGCCGCTGATGTCTGCTGCTGATCCCTGGAAGGAGCCTGAGGCAAAAAAGTTGAGTGCGGTGGTGACTTTGATGGCCACTGGTAAGGAGTGTCTACCTGGTGCTCTGGGCTCCAGGACTTGCTGCAGCATTGCGCAGATGTCAGTCACTACCTCTCGCGAAAGTCGGAGCCGCCTTTGGCACTACTGCTCAGTCATGTTGAGGTAGCTCACCCTGTGTCTGTAGACCCTGTTTGTGGGGTATCTCCTGCGCCCCTTCTGGCCTGTGCTGCCTCAGGTGGGTGAGCCGCAGCCTGTCGCTCCTGCTGCTGCTCCTGTTGCTGATGCTGCTGTTGCTGGTGCTGCTGTTGCTGGTGCTGCTGTTGTTCCTGGATCTGCTGCTGCCGCCTCTGCTGTTGGAGATCCTCTAATGCCAAGAAGGGAAGGAACAAAAGGCCTCCCATGCTTCTGGCAGATGCCTCCGTTGAGGAAGCGCTGAGTGAGGGTGGTGAGAGGGGCTTCCCAGGAGCTCACACTGGAGAAGTGTGTGAGCCTCCAACCTTCCACAGCTGTGCCTAAGCCTTGAACAAGTTGCCCCAAGCCTCAAACAACAAGGTCCTGCAACCTACAAATGCTGTATGATTAAATCTCGTCTTCCCTGATTGACCTGCAGCTGAAAGTAAGCAAGCAGACATTGTTCACGCCAGGTTTCATCAGCGGTGTTCCCACCAGGCATGGTTTATGTGGGGAAAGGCTGAAAATTGCAAGGACCGCTTAAAATGGCATTAAAGATGCCAATTATTGCTGATTAGGCTCCCGACGACCAGTCCCGCCTGCTGTGGGTGGGTCTGATTCGGTTTCATTGAAACGCCAGAGCGAAAGTCGGACGGGGTGGGGAATGGGGCGGGGGGGGGTCGCGGCACCCTATTTTCGCGATTTCGCCCCCCCCCCCCCACACGCCTGAAACCCCACCTGACGACTCCAGGAAAATCGAGGCCAAAGAATCTGCAAAGGGATATAGATAGGTTAAGTTGTAAAGGGGGGGGTACTTTTTACTGGTTTAAGGTAATTTACCTGGCCTGCAGCCTTTGCCTGCATTCTGACCAATTTCCAATAAACCAATTTTCAAACAGCGGTTTCGAATCACTGCCCCACTTTCCAGTTCTGACTGCAGGACTTATAATTATTGATATTAAAAACGGACACGTGGTTTGGATGAGAGAAAAATCAAGTTTTATTAACTAAAAGAAACTATGATCAAATATCAAACTGTACCACACGAACACAGTAATTACAGTAAAATTGCTTAAATGGGGGAATGCAGACGGTAAAAACGAGGGGTAAGTGACTACAATGTTGATTAAACAATCTTCGCAATATCCCCTTAAATTACCATCCCCTAACTCCTTACTAGGTTGCTTTGCTGAGGAGTCAGAAACTCTGCTCACATGTGGTCCAGCGAGGTGAGAGAGAGAGAGAGAGAGAGAGTGGCTCACCTGTGGTCCCAGGAAGTAAAAAAAGAGCGATAGCTTCTCAGGAGCTATCATATATACCTTGTGAGCACCCCCCCCCCCCACTCTGCTGTTTGCCTGTCTGGAAAATTCACGCCCAAAAAGTTCCAATTCACAAGAGAAAGCTATGATTGGCTAACTCAAAGTGGTTAGACTGGGTTTTTTTTTAAATTCATTGATGGGATGTGGGCGTCGCTGGCTAGGCCTGCATTTAGTGCCCATCCCTAATTGCCCTTGAGAAGATGGTGGTGAGCCGCCGCCTTGAACCGCTGCAGTCCATATGGTGTAGGTACACCCACAATGCTGTTAGGAAGGGAGTTCCAGGATTTTGGCCCAGCGACAGTGAAGGATCGGCGATACAGGTCCAAGTCAGGATGGTGTGTGGCTTGGAGGGGAACTTGTAGGTGGTGATGTTCCCATGCGTCTGCTGCCCTTGTCCTTCTAAGTGGTAGAGGTCGCGGGTTTGGAAGGTGCTGTTGAAGGAGCTTTGGCGAGTTGCTGCAGTGCATCTTGTAGATGGTACACACTGCAGCCACAGTGCGCCGGTGGCGGAGGGAGTGAATGTTGAAGGTGGTGGATGGAGTGCCAATCAAGCGGGCTGCTTTATCCTGAATGGTGTCGAGCTTCTTGAGTGTTGTTGGAGCTGCACTCATCCAGGCAAGTGGAGAGTATTCCATCACACTCCTGACTTGTGCCTTGTCGATGGTGGAAAGGCAGGTGAGACACTCGCCGCAGAATTCCCAGCCTCTGGCCTGCTCTTGTAGCCACAGTATTTATATGGCTGGTCCGTATTTATATGGCTGGTCCAGTTCAGTTTCTGATCAATGGTAACCCCCAGGATGTTGATAGTGGGAGATTCAGCGATGGTAATGCCATTGAATGTCAAGGGGAGATGGTAAGAGTCTCACTTGTTGGAGATGGTCATTGCCTGGCACTTGTGTGGTGCGAATGTTACTTGCCACTTGTCAGCCCAAGTCTGAATGTTGTCCAGGTCTTGCTGCATATGGATACAGACTGCGTCAGTATCTGACGAGTCTCGAATGGTGCTGAACAGTGTGCAATCATCAGCGAACATCCCCACTTCTGACCTTGTAGTGTGTCTGCACTGTGGGGCCGAAATGTTCCAACCCACATCCGGAGCCCACCTGGGCTAAAACAAAAGGGAAATTCAACTGCTCTATTGTCCAGAATGATGGGTGATTTAAACACATTTAATGCTTAAACAGTTCCCATTCAAGATCCGGTTCCATGGTTTCAATGTCTCATTGACTGTGAGTGCCTTGAATTGCTGTGTAAACATAGCAGTTACAAATCGATTGTCCTGTGGTCAAATCTCAAGTGGGCAATTGCTTAAGTCAATAAACAACTTCAAGTGCTTCTGAAGGGAACTTCCCTTTGATTGGCAGGTCTGACTCACAGCCACTGTATCCTCCCACTTATACACACAGGCAACTCGAGCTGCTTGCTGCTCCTTTTGCCATGCTTTCTGTGGCCATTTTAAAACCTTTTGTGATTGCCCAAACTCCAGGGAATGACTTTATTAAGATGTACTGTCTCAAGGTGTATGAATATTTTCCACAGAATTCCTCGACTCCCGTGTTGTCCACGTTCTTTCCATCTCAGAACAGTCTTTTTTGCGGTTCTGGGCACATTTTAAAACACTGCAGACCAGTCACATCACCCAATTCTTCGTCCACAATGTGGACCAATATTTTCAATCTTCAGGGAAATAGGGGAAATTTTGCAACCCCTACAAAGTGAGTGGGCGAAAATTTGGCAGATGGAGTATAATGTGGGAAAATGTGAGGTTATCCAATTTGGTAGGAAAAATAAAAAAGCAAATTATTATTTAAATGGAGGGAGACTACAAAATGCTGCGGTACAGAGGGATTTGGGGGACCTTGTACATGAAACACAGAAAGTTAGCATGCAGGTACAGCAAGTAATTAGGAAGGCAAATGGATAGTTGGCCTTTATTGCAAGGGGGATGGAGTATAAAAGTAGGGAAGTCTTGCTACAACTGTACAGGGCGTTGGTGAGATCACACCTGGAGTACTGTGTACAGTTTTGGTCTCCTTATTTAAGGAGGGATATACTTGCATTGGAGGCAGTTCAGAGAAGGTTCACTAGGTTAATTCCTGAGATGAAGGGGTACTCATTGGAGTTTAGAAGAATGAGAGGTGATCTTATTGAAACATATAAGATTCTGAGCGGGCTTGACAGGATAGATGCAGAGAGGATGTTTCCCCTCGTGGGGGAATCTAGAACTAGGGGCATAGTTTCAGAATAAGTGGTTGCCCATTTAAAACGGAGATGAGGAGAAATTTCCTCTCAGGGTTGTGAATCTTTGGAATTCTCTACCCCAAAGAGTCAATGAATATATTTAAAGTGGAGAACGATTTTTGAACGATAAGGGAGTCAAGGGTTATGGGGAGCGGGCAGGAAATTGGAGTTGAGGACAAAACCAGATCAGCCATGATCTTATTGAATGGCGGAGCAGACTCGAGCGGCCAGATGGCTTACTCCTGCTCCTATTTCTTATGTAGGTCCAGAGGAGGAGGGATGTCCTGTACCCGCAAGGGGGAAGGGGTCCACCTCGTCACCCCATCCCTCTCTCCTGCAGCAGCTAGTGCTGCTCTGCCTGACCTCATGTCATCATTCCCCCATTCCTTGTCCAGACCAAGGGGGACCCCTTGCAAGATGATGATGATCAAGAACTCCCTTTCTCCAGTTGACTCCTATAAGTTGACCAGCAAGGTAGAGCAGCACAGCACTTACTCTTTTTAGGTGAAGTCCTCCGAAAATTTCCAGAATAAATGTTGATAGGGTGTTGATGAAGTTTTGACAAAGTGTTCCAGAAAGTCTCCTGATGTATTTCAAAAGTCCTCTTCAAACCTCCATCAGAAATGAACAGTAAAAGGTGACATACCTTTAAGTAGCACTCAAAATTCTCTGCAATGACTAGTTTACTCCCAATCAGCTGGACGCTGTTGGGAGAGGGTGTTGGGTCAAGCGCTAGCCACCAAAATGCCGTGCAGCTTCCTTAATGAGTACTAGCAGGCAATTGAAGTGGCAATCACAGGCTTAACCATCCTCCAGGCAGCCATTCCTAGTGCAAACGTCAACTCCTTTACTAAGATGGCGTCTTGCGCTAAACACAGGCTAAACCACCGTTTTGGCTTAAGACCCCAATCTTGACCATTTCAGAGGATCTTTAATGCCTAAAGTATCCGGGGAAATTCACCCCCAGGAATTCCTGCTGTGTTCAAGATGATATTTCACATTAGAAGAGTATGCTTAGTACAATTTTTGAAATATTAATAGATTCTCATATGGGTTGAAACATTGCAGTTGCTGTACCTAGCATAAATCTATATTTAACTGTGAGGAAAATGCATTCAGATAGCACTGACCTGTATCCCTGTGTATATATTTATTAGAATTTATCCACTATTTTCTTCTCTCCTCTCGTTATGGTGCTAAAGAATGCTGGACACATTGCTCTAGTAGCCATTCTTCATGTGAGTGTCAGTAGGCCATATGGCGATGGGATGCGCTGCAGCTAAACCTGACCCTGTGCTCATCCAATGTCCACTTCCACAAACTTTCCATCAGAGGGTCATTAAATAGCGATCATCTGGCTGATTTCCGAGCACAGCCCCTCTTATCTGGAGCACTAGGGTTAATTTTTTTTTTCCAAACCATGGCATTGACTGAGATATGTGAACAAGACACAGATTTAGCATTGTTTAATATATGTATACATTAGTCTTGTAATGCTAGCCAGCAAAAAATCTCTCAGTTTTCATTTTGTAAGTGGTGCCCTTCCCTCTCTGAATTCCCTTATGCAGTATGTGATGGAAGCAAAGCTCCATCCAGCTTCATACTTAAAATGTCTGCATTATACCTTTTTTCCTATAAAGTTTTAAATTCATAGGCCTAGAAATTCAGTAAGGCCCCGCCAGCTCGCTTGCGCCCAAAAGTTAGCGCTGCGCGCGGAGCCAGTTGCGACCGTCAGAAATTCAGTTTTTGCGCCCCAAGTCGGAACCGGGCGCTATTCCAGGGTGTGCCCGCCCCCGCTTGGGGTGCTGAAACTGAATTTCAGCGCTGTAGGTGCCGCTGCGCCACCCGCTGCGGAGCGGCAGGCTGCGGTACTGCAGGCCTCCTCCTTCTCTTAAGGGGGAGGTGCCTGCAACGGGGAGATCGCCGCTTGATAGTGCCGGCAAATGAGCCCGGTACCACGGAGAAGTGCCGGGCTCGCGGAAAGCAGCCGGCAATGCCGCGGGGGGGGGGTGGTGGAGGAGGCCGGGGAAGGAGGTGCGGGCAGGCGGCCGCCGAAAAAGCGGCCGGCCGTACCTCCGCCTTAACTAGCGCCACTAAGGCTGCAGGACGGCCACGGTTGCAGAACGTTGTTTGCGGCCGCTGCGGAAGAGGCGGCCGCAACTAAATATGGGGGTCGGGCCGGTATCGGGGCGGAACCGGGGCACTGCGCACACCGATGACGTCATCGGTGCCGGCGCAGCGCTACCGGCTACCGCCGCCATTACCGCTGCGCTGAATATCAGCGCAAACTCCTCTATTGGCGCAGAAGCCCTCTTTGGGCAGTAACTGCGCGCAAAGCTGGCGGGGCCTTACTGAATTTCTAGCCCATAGTCTTTATATTATGAATTTAAAATCAACTTCAAACAGTGAAATCCCTCAGGAAAGCTTGTTATATCTACTTTAGGGAGTACATTCGGGTTGTCTGGACTCATGCTTCAGCAGGCCTTAAACGTTAGCTAATCAAATTATTGATCCTTTGAAGAATAATAGGTATTTTATTTGTAAATTATAATCAGAGAGGGAATAGTTTCTATTGGCTGATAGGTGCGACAGCATACAAAATAACACGTATTAATTTTCTCTAGTTGCTGAGCCATTAAAATGAGCTTTCTTCTAAACCGGGTCCAGTTATCATTTGTTTAAATACCTAAGTAAAGCAAACAATGGGTGTCAGTTGTTCATTGACATGGTACGTCAGCACCTGTGTCCTTCATCTGGTTTGACAATTCTAATATCCATAGGTCTGTTGATAAGAAATATGTACTGCAAGTTGCCTGCCACAACTTCAGTTTATCTTCAGTTGTGTCTAAAGGCAATGTGTAGATGCTATGCGGAAGACAGGAACATTTAGCTCACCCAATAATAGTCTGATCAGGAAATCTTGCAGTTTTATTAGACTGTAAGAAAATTATGCCCTGTAGAAGGTTTTTTTAAACATTGAAAGGACAGATTTCACCCTTTGTTGGTTTGTAGGTATTCATACTATTGGACTCTTGATGTATTCTTTTACTTCTGTGTAATTGTAATCTTATTTTCTAAATAAATTCCTGAGTAGATTTAGCCTGAATAATAGTCTGACATCATGATGTTTTTCCACATATTGAAAAGATAAGGAGGGCATGGTGGGAAACCCATGCAACATTTACTACAAAGTATCTTGGTAAAAGGGATGCACAGTTCCCATTCACAGCACGTCAAAAGCCATAATCTTCACCTAGGGGAAGTAGGTCCGCTTAGGGAAACTACAATATGGTATGTTGAAAATATAAAGAGTCGGGAGAGCCTCAATTGTAACACTGTATACTGACTTGTTCATAGGTTTTGTGGCTTGATGCTGTCTTTGGGAAATAATCCCAACTCTGCTCAACACCACCCTGAAATGCCCCAACTATGATATAGCCAAGCATGTGAGAAATTGCAACCTGCAACCTGTCACTTGGTGCTACATTATATTCAGGCTCCTTTTGATGTGCTGTTTCAATATTTATTTTATATTTTATTTAGTATTTTGATTATTTTACTTATTTATGTCTTTGCATTATTTATATTTATTTCATATTTCCTAGTTTGTTTTATTCAGATTTGTTCCTTGACGTTGCATATTTTATTTCAGATTTCTCATTGTATTGGTTTATTTTTATTTTGGATTTATTGTTTTTATATATTTATGCATTAAAAAGCTAAGAAACAAGACATATCTGCAGTGGCAATTTCTGTTCAGTTGGTAGCTGTAACATCTTTGTCTTTTTGTAAAATTCTGAAATCATGGTGGTTGATTTTAACCATACCCGCTTGGTAGTAACAGGGAGGGTGGGCAGTTAAAATCGTCCAGGTTACTTACCTGTTCTGGAGCCACTGGAAGCTGACCGTTTGGGATTTTAACCACCCCAACTGAGCAGGTGACCAGGCCAGCCACCCAAAGCAAGCGAGCCCCATTTTTACACAGGTATGTTGGTACCCAATGACATCATCGGGACCCTACTGCAATTTTAACACAGCAGCCTGAGCGGGAGCTGGAGTGAGCTTCCCACCAGGCCAACCCACCAGTCAAGAGAATCTGGGCCAGAAGAGGCCCAAAAAGGTACGGTGCTTTTTTTTTACTTTCCTTGTGGAGCCAGAAAGAGCAGGAAAGTTCCTCCAGGCCCCACAAGGAAAGCTTAGGCCTCCCCAGCTGTGGACACCTCCCCCCCCTTCCTGATCGTTAAATCCTAGCGGGACAGCCCCGGGAGCCAACCCCTTGCCACTTATCTCGTCTCAGCGGATGGTCTCCCGGCCCCATGATTTCCGCTGCTTCCCGCCCGGAATGGGGGGAAGTCGGCCGGTGGGATTTGAATGAGGCCTAGGAGTTAAAAAGCCTGGGAACTACTCACCCACTGAAAACTGACCTGGAATTAAAATCGGACCAATTATTACAGCAAGTACAATAAACCTCTCTCTCTAGCAACTATCTAATTATGAGTTATTCAGAAATCATAATAATAAGTGCCATAGCACCCTGTTACAATGTTGGATTAGGACTGCTAACACTATAGCAATTGCTGATATTTCTAAACAGCTGATCACTCCTGTTGGTTGCCACAGTGACGCATTTATGGCAGTTAACTCTACTAATGATCTCAGTGGTGTCAGAAACAAAGCTAGAAACATAGAAAGAAATGATGGCAGCTGTGTTACAATCAACATGGTCATCATTCAAATAACAAACCCACAGTTTACCAGAGGGAATATGGGCAATTAGCTGTGCAGTGGCAATTGTCACGTTCATCTTTGAAAGAGCTACTGGATCTATTTACTAATGACTATAATGTTTGGTGTTGCAGGTTCTACACTGGAACAGGAGACAGACAGATGATTAAAGCATGAGGTTGTCACCTCCTTTAATTAGCTTTCTGTCTCACATTTCAGCGCAGAACTTGGGTATTTGTGCAGTGTAGCTGTGCTGGTTTTATTTCACTGTGTTTGGTATCATTAATCTCGACAATTATATTATGCTGACATATTTTCTGCATGATATGGAAAGTCTGATGGAAAAAAGGTGTTTTTTATGGATTGTCAAATAAGCAGTTCATTTCCTGTTCACTTGTACCTATCATAAATAATTCACTGTGTAATTCTTCCTATTGTATTAAATTTGAACTTTTACCCTGCGTAACAAACAGAACTGTATTCAGATAACATGATTAATCCAATGATTTGTGCTTTAAGTATTAAGTACAAAAATACTTGAATGCCTTCATTATCTGATTTGTACTTATTTGTTATAATAGTCTGCAGTTATCCTGAATATATAATTCTGTTAGTATTAAATACTTAATTGTCACTGCAACCATTATTCCTGGATAACCATAGAATCATAGAATGGTTACAGCACGGAAGGCCATTCGGCCTGTCGAGCCTGTGCCAGCTCTCTGCAAGAGCACCTCAGCTAGTCTCACTCCCCCGCCCTTTCTCCGTAGCCCTGCAAATTTTTTCCTTCAGGTACTTATCCAACTCCCTTTTGAAAGCCATGAGTGAGTCTGCCTCCACCACCCTTTCAGGCAGTGCATTCCAGATCCTAACCACTCACTGTGTAAAAAAGCTTTTTCTTATGTCGCCTTTGGTTCTTTTGCCAATCACCTTAAATCTGTGTCCTCTGGTTCACGACCTCTCTGCCAATGGGAACAGTTTCTCTCTATCTACTCTGTCCAGGCCCCTCATGATTTTGAACACCTCTATTAAATCTCCTTTCAATCTTCTCTGTTCTAAGGAGAACAACCCCAGCTTCTCCAGTCTATCCACGTAACTGAAGTCCCTCATCCTTAGAATCATTCTCGTAAATCTTTTCTGCACCCTCTCTAAGGCCTTCACATCCTTCCTAAAGTGCAGTGCCCAAAATTGAACACAATGGGGGTGATTTTCTCAATGGAAGCTTTTGGAGGCGGGACTCCCTCTTGTCGGGTTTCAGTCCCGCCTCCATCAGCTTCTGGCCAACCAGTGGGATTTTCCTCTGATTGACCTTGTTAAGCCCGCCCCGCGGGTTTAGCAGACCAATTAGGGGAAAGCTGGTTGCAGAGCACGTCAACGTATGACGTGTCATCTGTCAAGAATTTTTGAAAGAAGAAATGGCATCGTTTGACTGTTCTGTGAAGCTGTCAAACACTGACATTTTGTGTAGTTTGATGAGGTCTTGTATGTCAACCTTCTTTTACAGCAATGAGATATTTGTTGCATTGGAGAATGCAATAGACATCTCTCAACTGCAACACGGAGGGTACGAGACTCTCCATATAGAAACCGACTGACGCCTGCAGGAAGAAACAAAGGTAAGTACACTTTTAAAAACACTTAGAACTTACCTCAAATACTCACCTCTCCACTCTTGCACCCATCACTTACCTTCACACCACACTTATGCACCCCGCAGACCCAGTACTCGCTTTGGTGACCCTGGCGGGTTTTGGTGCCGTCGGGAAACCCGCATTTGTGAGGGCAAAAAGGGGATAATCCTATTTTCTGCCTGTTAACTACCTGTTAACAGACAGTTAATAGGCTTTAATCCCTTCCTGCCTCCAAGGAGACAGGACCCGGTGCAGGACGGCAACCCGCCTCCTGGGAAAATGGCATGGTTTGCCACCCGCCCCCAAATTCTGCCATTTTCCCGGCAGTCCTGCCTCCTCGGGGCTGAGAAAATCATCCCCAATACTCCAGTTGAGGCCGAACCAGTGTTTTATACAGGTTCATCATAATTTCCATGCTTTTATACTCTATACCTCTATTCCTGAAGCCCAGGATCTCATATGCTTTTTTAATTGCTTTCTCAACCTGCCCTGCCACCTTCAACGATTTGTGTACATATACCCCTAGGTCTTTCTGTTCATGCACCCCTTTAGGACTGTACCTTTAGTTTATATTGTCTCTCCTCGTTCTTCCTACCAAAATGTATCACTTCACACTTTTCTGCGTTAAATTTCATCTGCCATGTGTCCACCCATTCCACCAGCCTTTCGCTGTCCTCTTGAAGTCTATCACTATCCTCCTCACTGTTTACTATACTTCCAAGTTTTGTGTCATCTGCAGATTTTGAAATTGTGCCCTGTACACCCACATCCAAGTCATTAATATCTGGAAAAGATGTGATCCTAGAACCGTTCAATAGTTGCTGACAAATAGGTCTTCATTAATTGTATTGTGAAGCATTAAAAATGTAATAACAATAGACAATATTGAAAATACAACATTTTCTGTTTTTAATTTCAGAATTCTGTTTGTTGCAGGTCTTTTACATCTCTTTACAAATGTCTTGTTCTTGTGATTGATCTATTTGAAGTTTTATACATTTATGTACCTTAAAGGGGTGACATGTTGGGCAGAAGCATCATGATGGGAACAAGTACCAACTATGTTAAGTTAAACATGCTGATCTTTAAAATATTCCATTGACTAAATGCAAATGAATCAACTAGACAGGTAGCAAAGTTACAAATCAATAACCAGCCATCACCACAAATCAATTGGTTAAAATCACTCAATTGTTTTTCAAGGTACCATTCACAAACCAGTAAGTAATTCAAAACCAACCAATCAAATCGCTCAAACAATTTTTAAAAATTTCTTTGAGCAGCTATGTTTTAATTTTACAGATGAACAAACATGTGTGTAATAATTACAAATAAATAAAAATACTTAAGTACTGCAATTCCATTATGGAAGGTAGGAAAAAAGATACATTTTATAATGTAATTCACTCAAAATAAGAGATTTTGGGGATGGAAAATCAAATCAAGTTTCTTGCATCTTTAAGCAGGTTTTGTGAAGTGGTAGGAAAATAATATAAATATTGTTTCAGTGAGGCCTATATTTTTCACTATCAGTAAGATGTGTAATACTTTACCTTATGTCAGTGACGTTGGATATTGCTGCAATACATTTGCTGTATACAAATAATGGGAACATTAGTGTCACATTTAGCCTATAGTTGGACAGAGGTGAGCCTCAGAAACTGCACTATAGGACTACTCATGAAGAATCCCAGAGGGGTCTTGTTGGTATATATAATCTAAAACAGTCATTTGGAGCTAAAGAGCAAATGGGAAAATTGGCAATGAGATTATACTAAAGCATCAGTTCTCAGTGGGATGCACCAGATTGTAATTATAGGGGATCAACATTTTTAGCTGACAGATAAATGAATCAATTAATTAGCACCATGGGACTTAAAGAGGCAAAGAACGTTGGTCCAAGTTAAAAAAGGATCTAAAGTAATTTTTTTCCTAATAAAAATCCTGCCACTGAATCAAAGTACTTTCAGAGATAATCCAGTGTTTGAAACATGCAAACCATTTGATTTCCAATTGATTTGAACTACTCAGAAGACTTTGAGTTGTTAAAATGGGGAAATGTTGTCAGCCAAAACACTGGTAAAGTTCACTAGTAAATAGCTGTATCCAACATTAGATAACTTTCAGTTTTATTTCTTGTCATTGTCTAAGAGGCTCACTATCTGAAAAAATATAGAGAGCACATTTGTCATGCTAACTGTACTATAGTGATAAATGCTTAAGAGTTTAGTTTCTGCAGCAAATGAAAAATAGAGCAGGATCACTGTTTTATATGACTAGCAGTAAATGGCACTGGCTCTGCAGCTCCTGGGATTCTGCTCCACCAGCGTGGGTGCCACGAAGCTGATCTCCCCGGTCTGTCTGAAGACACATACCACATTGCAGGAGTGGGGTCATTTGCGTGGCCAGGATGAGGGAGCATTATGTCTGCCAAGATGCTTCAGTGATGCTCACCCCAAACTGTCAGTCATAATGTTGGAGTGACCACCTTGACAGAGAGGGGGCATGGCAAGGGCCCACCAAGGAACTTCTCCGTCTTCTGCTCCTAGTGAATCAAGTGGACCTCTTGATCCCCCTGGGATCAGCTGGTATGAGTTTCCCTGAGGCCATTGAAGAAAGAGTTGGCTGCTGTGATAGTAGGTTCTTTTCTGGATGAATAAACTGGGGTGAGCCAAATTGCCCCCTCAATCATAAATGTCTTAGTCTCTAGTTTCATTAAATGATTACATTATGGAGTGTGCAGCTTGGCCTGTATAAACCCCATTATGCAAAACAAATATTTCTGTATACTACAGTTTTCATTTATTTTTGTAGTCAATCAGCTGTTGATTTGATTCTACAGAATTTTATATCAGTTTTCCACAAAGGTTTTAAAGGTTATACAACCATTTGCATAAGTTACTTGCCAGCTTGTAAATGTGAAACACAACTAATATCGACCTATAGATAAAGGTGTACCTCATTTAAAAAAAATTCTTCCCCAGGATAGTCGGTCCAGTCTGGAATGTTAAGCACACAATAGAATCTGTGCGTGTTCCCTACAAACGTGGGTTCCATTTTTCCAATCGGGTGCATCTGACGGGATTTCGGGGGTAGCCAGGAATGCCGACAGACATACCCTCAAACAACTGCCACAATGTAAGTGGGGCAGGCAGAAGCACTCACTCCTCCTCTACTGGAATATTCCGCAGGATTGTTAATGTCGCAGAAATTTGGCCGATCTGTGTTCCACCCTAAATTGCGGTTCCTGCAACACGCCTGCCCTGGAAATTCACCCTATGAAGAAGCAAAATTTTTACCCCCTGGTCTTGAATTAAAGGTTATTTAATTCTGGTTCACTTCTGTTCAAATGTCCTTCATCCTAGGTCATGATCTAGTTTTATAAATAATGGCATTTAATTTTCTTACTTTGCTGATTAATTGGCTCTGCGTAAAATACATGTTGTTAACACAAAGTTAAACATCTCAAAGCCTTGTTATCTCCTCATCATCTTGTGTCTCTGTGAATGAGTACATTACTGGAGGCTATACTGCAACTAAAATGGTGAGCTTTATTCAGCCGAGACATTGACAAGACTCACAGTGTGTGTACCTAGATAGCTTCCATATCTATTTCCCTTCATTGTTTAAAAAAGTAATGGTCTAAAAATACACTTAATAACAAATTTGTTATCTTCATTAATCCTTGGAAGGCCAAGGCTAAATTTCTATTTCAAAATTAATCATGTAGTGGGACTGCTAATTATTGTTTATTTTATAAATTAAATTTTCTATGGTCCTTGACATTTTCCTAATTCTACTCTATAATCAAATTTGGAAATAATAAATATTTTAATGGAAATTACAAGGTAGAAAAGAAATGCCTTATTCTGAGAGTTGACAGTGTCTTTCAGAACTCAGTAAGTCAAACCGAACTCAAAAGTAATTCATCTTGCACGTATGTAAAAATTACTGTCATACACTAATGTTACTATAAAATGTAACTCAAAAGCCCTTAGTGAATTTCAGCAACTTCCATCCATTAGTTATGCTCTTTTACAGCAAGGGCAGCCGTAAGCAAGGATTCCACAGCAGTGCACTGTTTGGTTGATGAATTACATACACAGGAAGACTGTATGTTCATGCCAAGTCCCAAGTGATAAGTAGATTGAAGCAAAGGGAGACATTTGCAGAATTGCTGAGTGTGATCAGGATTCCAGTAGGAATTCTTGGACGTTGGAACGGTCAAAAAGTGAAAGCAAGAACATACTTTGCACAGGATTTTATACATCATCCTTGTGTAACAGAAACCTTTTAACAGACTTACCACCACAACTAAAGAGAGGAGGATATAAAGTGATGCATAGTGAGGCACCCCCAAGTGCTATCAACAATTATTCAGGCAATTGTGCACATTTGCCTTATTAAATACCATTGCTTGGCTCTAGTTTTAGGATAACATTGTATCTTTATAGTGAAATCTGACATACAGTTGAGCTGAACCTGTCTTTCTGAACAACATTATCTATATGGATGTCAACTAAGTAAATATTTTAAAATGATTGTAGGAAAGATAATATAATATTTTAGTAATTAATGATGCTCAGTTATCTTTAACATAGTTAAGTAAATATTAAAGTATATTATTGATCTGTTAATGGTATATTAGCCAAGGGAGGAGCAGCAGCATATTATAATATTGGTGTGATAATGCTGCTATTATAATGTTGGTGTTGCAGTTGATAGTAATAGAGCCAGACAGAAATAAGAAAACAAAGGACAGGGATATTGCGTTTCTTTTTAACATTAAAGTTACATTTTATCCAGCAGAGAGAAAAAGTGAGGTAGAGAAAATGGGGAAAAAAGCAAAATACTGCAGATGCTGGAAGTCTGAAATAAAACCAGCAAATGCTGGTCACTCTCAGCAGCTCAGGCTAAATCTGTGGAGAGAGGAAGGTAGAGTTAGTGTGGTATCCGAGTGGTAAGGTCAGAAACTGAGAGAAGCGAGATATTAGGAACAAAACCCAACTGTTTATTTACACGGTGTAGCAGAGGAACATATCTCTTACAAGCTGGAGGCAAGGCACAATTCTATTGCACGAGCACAAGATGGAGGATCAACCTCTGAGTCATACCCATAATGCAGTAGACAGAAGGCTGGAAACTATAGACCGGTTAGCCTAACATCTGTGGTAGGTAAAATTTTGGAGTCCATTATTAAGGAGACAGTAACAGGACATTTGGATAATCATAATTTAATAGGGCAAAGTCAGCATGGTTTTATGAAGGGGAAGTCATGTTTGACAAATTTGCTGGAGTTCTTTGAGGAAGTAACATATAGAGTGGATAAAGGGGAACCAGTGGACGTAGTGTATTTAGACTTCCAAAAGGCATTTGACAAGGTGCCACACAAAAGATTATTGCTTAAGATAAAAAATCACGGGATTGGGGGTAATATTCTGGCATGGATAGAGGATTGGCTATCTAACAGAAGGCAGAGAGTTGGGATAAATGGTTCATTCTCAGACTGGCAATCAGTAACTAGTGGTGTTCCGCAGGGGTCAGTGCTGGGTCCCCAACTCTTTACAATCTATATTAACGATTTGGAGGAGGGGACCGAGTGTAACATATCAAAGTTTGCAGATGATACTAAGATGGGAGGGAAAGTAGTGAGTGAGGAGGACATAAAAAACCTGCAAGGGGACATAGACAGACTAAGTAAGTGGGCAGAGATTTGGCAGATGGAATACAATACTGGAAAGTGTGAGGTTATGCACTTTGGCAGGAAAAATCGTAGAGCAAGTTATTATCTTAATGGCAAGAAACTGGAAAGTATTGACGTACAAAGGGATCTGGGGGTCCTGGTGCATGAAACTCAAAAGGTTAGTATGCAGGTGCAGCAAGTGATTAAGAAGGCCAATGGAATGTTGGCTTTCATTGCTAGGGGGATAGAATATAAAATAGGGAGGTATTGCTTCAGTTGTACAAGGTATTGGTGAGACCGCACCTGGAATACTGCATACAGTTTTGGTGTCCATACTTAAGAAAGGACATACTTGCTCTCGAGTCAGTACAAAGAAGGTTCACTCGGTTAATCCCGGGGATGAGGGGATGGACATATGAGGAGAGGTTGAGTAGATTGAGACTCTACTCATTGGAGTTCAGAAGAATGAGAGGCGATCTTATTGAAACATATAAGATTGTGAAGGGGTTGGATCGGGTGGATGCGGGGAAGATGTTCCCGATGATGGGTGAAACTAGAACTAGGGGGCATAGTCTTAGAATAAGGGGCTGCTCTTTCAAAACTGAGATGAGGAGGAACTACTTCACTCAGAGGGTGGTAGGTCCATGGAATATGCTGCCCCAAAAAGCTGTAGAAGCTACATCATTACATAAATTTAAAACAGAAATAGACAGTTTCCTAGAAGTAAAGGGAATTAAGGGTTACGGGGAGCGGGCAGGAATTTGGACATGAGTCTAGGTTCGGATCGGTCATGGCCCTGTGGGTAGCGGAGCGGGCCCAGGGGCCGTGTAGCCTGATCCTGCTCCTATTTCGTGTGTCTAATTCTGTTAGATTCAGGAGATGGTTCTGTGATAGTGGATTGGTGGTTAGGATCAGATCAGCCATGATCTTATTGAATGGCGGAGCAGGCTGGAAGGGCCGATTGGCCTACTCCTGCTCCTATTTCTTATGTTCTTATGTTCTTCTTATGTTCTAATGCCACATTACCGTATTAACTGGTGTACCAGGACATTGAATACATGACCCATTACCTTAAATACTGGTGAATGTGAACCCTTAATATTTGGCTCCATCTGGTGGATAACTTAAACATTACATCCCAGATTACTATATCCCTCCCCTCTTAAGTTTAACATTAATTTCTTAACAACATTCTTAAAAAGTCCCATAAGGAAACTCCTTTAACGATAGTCCATACTGAACGAATCTAGCAGGTCGTTATCAATCTCTCTGGCGGCTTGTGAGACCTTGGTGAACGTCTTACAGTCAAGTCCCTGCTTGGTTGTGGTAGAGCCACCTGCTGCTCCTGAGCAATACTCAGAGTATCTGACTCTGCTACGATGGTTTCCTCTTTACGAAGGGGTCCAGGTGGAACTAGCTCTGTTCGTGGTGGTGGTACCACCGATGCATTTGGATAACTGGGGGCCAACTTGTCCTCTGACATCTCCTCTGGAACCTCCAGTTCGATTTCCCCTTGCCTGGTCAGTATCTGATCTACATGTCTGCGTACTACCTGACCAGTTCCCACCATGACCGTATATGATACTGGACCGGTCATTGAGTCTATGACGCCAGGAATCCATTTTGGACCATAACTGAAATTCCTGGTAAGGACCGCATCCCCTTCTCCAAAACTGCGGCTCTTTGTCCTTCTGTCATGGTTCTCCTTTTGGTTGATTTGTCGGTTTTCCACCTTCCTTTTTAGATCTGGGTGAACCAGGTCAAGAGTGGAGCGTAGTTGACGTCCTAACAACAGCTCAGCAGGAGAGAGTCCTGTGGCAGATTGAGGTGTTATTCTGTAGCTGAACAGAACTCGTGACACCTTGGCTGCCAAACTCCCTTCCGCACTTTTTTTTATCATCTCCTTAAATGTTTGTACGGCTCTCTCCGCAAGTCCATTTGAAGATGGATGATATGGAGCTGAGGTCACGTGCACTGTGCCATTGTTCCTCATGAACTCTTTTGTTTCTGTACTCACAAAACACGTGGCATTGTCACTTACTACGATCTCCGGTAGCCCTTGATTACTAAAACTCTTATGCAGGCAGTCTATAGTAACAGTAGATGAAGCAGAATTTACAGGATAAACATCCATCCATTTGGAATGTGCATCAATGATTATGAGGAACATCTTCCCCATGAATGGACCCGCATAATCTACATGTAATTTTCTCCATGGTTTATCCGGCCACTCCCAGGGGTGGAGAGGAGCCGCTGCTGGTGCCTTCCTGTGTACTTGACAAGTGCTGCATGTCTTGACTAGATTTTCTATCTCCTCATCTAGCTTTGGCCACCACAAGTAACTCCTTGCCAAGGCTTTCATACGCGAAACTCCAGGATGACACTGATGTAGTTGCCCTAGGATAGACTGTCGTGCTGGCTGTGGAATAATCACTCATGCTCCCCACAACACGCAACCATCCTGCACACCCAGCTCTGTTTTCCTGACACTGTAAGGTATGAAATCAGTCCCTTCCGGATGCTGTGGCCAACCCCTCATCACATATTCTTGGACTCTAGACAGTACTGGATCTTTACCGGCCCATGTCCTTACTTGTTCTGCAGTCACAATTGCCGTGTCCGTGTCCTCCAACATCAAAACTCTGTCCTCTGGAGCTGCATGGATAGGTGTACCTGGCAGTGGAAGACGGCTCAAGGCATCTGCGTTCCCATGATACTTGCCCGCCTCGTAAACGATGACATACTCATATGCCCTCAATGTCACTGCCCACCTCTGGATCCGGGGTGACACCATCTGTGGTACTGCTTTCATTTCATTAAAAAGAGATAGAAGAGGTTTATGATCGGTGCATATGGTGAATTTCCTGCCATATATGTACTTGTGAAACCTCCGTAACCCAAACATTACTGCTAACCCCTCTTTATCTAACTGGGAATAGTTTTTTTCCGCCGGTGTCAGAGTTCGAAACATAAACCCTATTGGTCTTTCTGTTCCATCTTCCAAGCTGTGTGAAAGAACCGCCCCCACCCCGTAAGGTGAAGCATCACAAGAGAGAATGATGTCTTTCCCTGCATTGTAGTGAACCAGCACATCCGAGGACAGCATCAGTTTCTTGGACTGTTCAAATGAAACCCTCTGTTCCTCTTCCCACTGCCACTGTGTCTCCTTGCGCAGAAGTTTGTGAAGAGGTGCTAACACTGTTTCCAAGTTTGGTCAAAATCTGTTATAATAGTTTAGCAGTCCCAGGTAAGCTTTTAACTCAGTCACATTGGTAGGAGCTGGGGCCTCCTGCAGTGCTTGTACCTTCTCCTTGATTGGATGGAGCCCGGTGGCGTCCACTCTGTGTCCCAGGAACACGGCCTCATTCCCCAAGAAAGTGCACTTACTCTTCTTGAGCCGTAACCCAGCCTTATCCAATCTTTGTAGTACCTCTCTCAGAGTGCTCAGATGCTCCTGGTCGGTTCTTCCCGTCACCAGAATGTCATCCAGATAGATTGAAACATGTGGGATCCCTTGCAGAACACCCTCGATAGTCCTCTGGAAAATAGCTGGACTAGATGAGACACCGAATGGTAAACGGTTATAGGTAAACAAACCCTTGTGTGTATTTATGGTTACATACTTCTTGGATTCCTCATCTAGTGTAATCTGCAAGTATGCATGACTCATATCCAGCTTCATGAATTTCTTCCCTCCAGCCAGGTTTGCAAAGAGATCCTCTGTTTTGGGAATAGGATACTGTTCTAGTTTAGACACCCTATTCACTGTCAATTTATAATCTCCAGAGTCTTACTGAATTGTCCGGTTTTAAAACAGGTACAATGGGAGCTGCCCATTCTGAACATTTCACGGGTTCCAGTATGTTCTCTCTCAAAAGACAATCAAGCTCAACCTCTACTTTCGGTTTCATGGCATACGGCACAGGTCGTTGTTTAAAAAACCTTGGCAGTGCCTCCTTGTCTACATAAATCTTAGCTGGGGGGCCATTAAATGTGCCAAGTTCTTCCTTGAACACGTTCTCATGTTCAATCAACACTTCTTGCAAAGACACCTGTTTGCCTCCCTCTATTTGATTTATTGCTCCCCAATCTAATTTAAGTTCTTGTATCCAGCCCCGACCAAACAGGTTTGGTCCGGAACCCGATACTACAACTACAGGTAGCTGTTCCACAGTGTCCCTGTGTTGCACAGTTACAGTAGCTGTACCCAATGTCGGCACTCGTTCACTGGTATATGTTTTAAGCTGCATAGAGCAAGACTTTAACTCTGGAACTTTTGCACGGTTCCACAATTTTGAGTACTCCTCCCTGTTCATTATGGTTACACCGCATCCTGTATCCACTTCAAAGTTGACCTTAGAGTCATTTACTGTCAGTTGCAAAGTGATAGGATCCACTTTTGGAATAATCTCTACCATACTATGCATTATGAACATGTTGTCTTCTTTCTCAGCTTCTCCGCTGATGTGATGTGCTCCCTGTTTTTTCACTTCTCCTCCTTTTGGTTTATATTCCTCCATGCACATTGCTTTTGCCCTGCATGCACGTTTTATGAGTCCTTTTTCCCCACACTTGTGGCACTTTTCCTCCAGAAACCTGCATTCCCTCGCCAGGTGATTGCCATTGCATCTATAACATGCCTTTACATGCTCACATTGTGGTTTCTGACGCATGTTTAACTTGTGCACAATAACCTGACCTGCAACTTGCTTTGTAGTAGCCCAGTCTGAACCTTGCATTTCTTTTACATCTCGGTTCGCTGTCTCTATGGCTTGAGCAAGTTCCAATGCTTTTTCATACGTAAGCCCAGTCTCGGACAATAATCTCCGCTGCATTCGATCATCCATTATCCCGCAAACTAGCCTATCTCTCAGCATGTCTTTCAGGTTGTTGCCGTAATTGCAATCGTGTGCCAATTTTCGCAACACTGCTACATAATCCAATACAGTCTCTCCCGGTTTTCTGTTCCGTGAATTAAATTTGAAACGCTGCACAATCTCACTCGGTCTGGGATTGAAATGGTACTTTAGCAAGGCCACTAAGTCAGCAAATGATCTGTCTCCAGGCTTTGCAGGACTGCATAAGTTTCTCATTAAACTATACGTCTGACTTCCCACGAAAGTGAGCCAAATAGCTCTCCTTTTTCCGACATCATTTATATCATTTGCTTCAAAGAAATGCATCAACACCTCGCAGTATTCATCCCAGGTCTGCATCTGAACATCAAAAGCAGAGATCTTTCCTACCGTAGCATCCATGATCCGTTATTCAGTGTTCCTTTTCTTTTTTTTTTTTTCGTCACGATGTGATCTGTTTATCCTCGTCGCCAATGTGTGATATCCGAGTGGTAAGGTCAGAAACTGAGAGAAGCGAGATATTAGGAACAAAACCCAACTGTTTATTTACACGGTGTAGCAGAGGAACATATCTCTTACAAGCTGGAGGCAAGGCACAATTCTATTGCACGAGCACAAGATGGAGGATCAACCTCTGAGTCATACCCATAATGCAGTGCCACATTACTGTATTAACTGGTGTACCAGGACATTGAATGCATGACCCATTACCTTAAATACTGGTGAATGTGAACCCTTAATATTTGGCTCCATCTGGTGGATAACTTAAACATTACATCCCAGATTACTATAGTTAGCGTTTCAGATCCAAGACTCTGCATCAGAGTTCTGCCAAAGGACTGAAGTGTAGAGAAAATGGGGCTTACGGATGCCTCACTATGAACATGCACTATTCCAATTGTACATACATTTAATGTTAAAGTAGTTCCTGGAAAAATATGTGCATTCATTTCAATTTTAGTTGAATGTTGTATGTACAACTACTTGTATTTATATCAGAGCCCACCGAGCACCGTGAGGCAGATGAAGATTGACGTTAAGAGCCCACTGTGATGTCCGAGTCGATCATGTGTATGTTTGTGAGGGCACAATGTTGATGGTACCTGGTTAAATTGTCAGTGTCATCTTCACCCTCAGTCACTGGAAATCCGCATGTAACGTTGGTGCCTTTTAAAAGGCTTCAGTGAAATTATTTTAAGCCGAGTAAGTTCCTTTTCTAATGGTTATAGTACATGTGACCTCCAGTGTTTTTTTTTAAATCGATGCTCACGAAGACGAAATACTTTAGCCAGAGTTGCAGAGATTAATTTTGAAGGTAAAATAGAAAGTTTTACCTGATTTTAAAAAATGATTTGTCTTTTATTTCTGTGTTGCTCTCACGCTACTGTTAACATCTGTGCAACACAGGCAGCGTAAATCATACTGAACATTTGCAGAAGAAATCATATTTTCAAACAAAAATCTGGTAGCCTGTGATTTTGTTCAGAGCCACATTCTAAGTGCAGTAGTTTGTGTCTCCTGTTGGTGAGAGGGCTGGTTTACCAACACAAGAAAAAAAAATCAAGTCTAGTACTTTTTAAAAAAAAGTAAATCATCCCTGCCTCTCACTTTGCCCGGGCCCTTTTTTAAAAGTACTTTCTATAAGACCTACCTGCTGCTAAAAAGCATTCGTCTTTTCTTTTTAAAAAAACAAACTAAAGAAATGCATGTGTCAGTGTTTCAAGTTTCTTTTAAATGTGAAAGCTGCTTTTTAACATGCAAAGAGAATCTGTATCCCAAGGTAGATGTATGAAAGCAGACACACTGGCCGTGTTAAGTCACCACTGCAAATCTATATGTTTGCGTTGAGAATTGGAAGCCAATGTCCTGTTTCTTTCTGTTCCCGGTTTGGGACTTTGAGCAGTGTGTTAAAATAAATATGGTGTACAAGGAATGGTACAGTATGTATTTACTAACATCAGTCATCTGGAGTGTCTCTCTTTATTTAGTACCCTGTCCCTGCTGAATATTTGTGCAAGTACAGTATATGAAACACAATCAGCCTGGGGGTTAATGTGGTAAATAATTTGCTGCTCAATTGCAGTAACAGGTGTCTGAATTGACACTGGCTTGTTAGTTCCTCCCACAGCTGGTTTTTCATTATATGGGTGCATGTTTAGTGCTCTAAACGATAATTGGCTTGGATTTAGGGAAGCTTCCTATCTCACTTTGTGCTATAAAGAGGGCATATGTTTTTGCGATGCACCTCAAATGATTTACATGGAGAATTTATTTATTCCGCCAGTGCCATTCAGTATCTGCTGAATGCCCTGTGGGGAAGGGGAAATGTTGAAAGCCATTGAGGAATCTGAGCTAACAACAGAAAATGCTGGAAAAACTCAGCAGGCCAGGCAACATCCGTGGAGAGAAATTAGAGTCGACGTTCGGGTCAAAACCCTTTATCAAGACTAAAGAGGCACAGGAAATGAAATAGATTAAGAGGCCGGGCTGGGAGAGAACAAAAGAGAAGAAGAGACATTGGCCTAGAAATTCAGTTGGGCGCGCCAGCCGTTAGCGCCTTAGGAGGAGTAGATCTCGAGCGCTAGGCGCTTATCGCCCAGGTGCAGCGCGATCTGCGCCTCTCCCCAACTTCAGGACACATTTAGCGCCGGCGCAAAGTCTTAGCACGTGCCCTGCTGCGCGCGCAGATCATGATGTCATTTAATAGTGCAACGCCCTTTGTGCGCCCCAAACCGGAACTTCACTCGCGCCGGCCCATTGTGCGCCGGGCGGCCCTAACGACTGTGAAGTGGAACGGTACACAGCCGAGCCGGGCCGCGGGGAGCGCTAATTAAAGGGCACTTACTCTGCACTATAAAGGCCAGCCATTTTGCAGCATTCACTCTTGTGCCACGGTTTTTTGGACAGAGACCAAGGAGGAGAGCTTACTGGTTTGGACCAACACTAGGACAGGTATTTTTGGCTCAGGCCAGAGCTTAGCAATTATCTTTGCCTTCATTGAGAGCTCAGTGTTTGCCAGCACATAATGGGGGCTGCATTGGGTGCCAACGCTGACTTTCAGCCTTATGCCAGAAGGGCTTACAGACGCCGTGAGAGAGTGGCAGCCCTGGCTAGACGCAGAGGGGGCAACAGGCGTCGCCAACTGAGGCCTTACCCACCCAGGGTATACCGCCAGCAGTCCTCCTATCTGACCATGTCTGCCGCGATGTGTGTTAGGAGGCTGCGATTCAGAAGGGAGGTCGTTGCAGACATCTGCCAGCTGCTTCACAGAGATCTGCAGCCACAGCTGATGCGCAGGACGTCTCTGTCGGTGGCAGTGAAGGTGACGGTGGCTCTCAACTTCTATGCCACCGGCTCCTTCCAATCCGCTGCTGGGGACATCGCTAACATCTCCCAGTTCGCCGTGCATTGCTGCATCCGCCAGGTGACAGAAGCCCTTTTCACAAGGAGACATCAATTCATCTCCTTCCCCATGACCCTGGACAAGCAGCAGCAGCGTGCAGTGGGATTTGCAAGAATAGCGGGCTTCCCCATGGTGCAGGGCGCCATTGACTGCACGCATGTGGCTTTGCGGGCACCTCTTGAGCATGCCGAGGATTACCGCAACCGGAAGGGCTACCATTCCCTCAATGTACAGCTGGTGTGTGACCACAGGCAGCGCATCCTAGCTGTCAATGCCCGCTTTCCAGGCAGCAGCCACGATGCCTTTATCCTGCGACAGACAACTGTGGCTGACATGTTCCAGGCACAGCCTCCCCCAAGAGGATGGCTTATCGGGGACAAAGGCTATCCTTTGTGTACCTGGCTCATGATCCCGCTCCGCGCGCCCACGACCCCTGCTGAAGAGGCATACAACGAGAGCCATCAAGCGACTAGGAACATCATAGAACAAACAATCGGCGTCCTCAAGCAACGGTTCCGCTGTCTCGATCGCTCCGGGGGAGCCCTCCAGTATCCACAGGATCGAGTCTCCCAATTCGTCGTCGTTTGCTGCATGCTGCACAACCTGGCTATCCGCAGGACTCAGGCACTGCCACCTCACGTTGGACCACCACCTCAGGAGGAGCATGAGGAGGAGGAGGACGAGGAGTACCAGCCCAGGAGGGAGGCACAAGGTCCAAGGGCCGCCCGTCGGCGGCTTATTGAACGTCACTTCTAGGCCCCCTGTTAGGGAATGGCTTGTGCCAATGAAAGAACATGATTGCAGCCGCTCCGCAAGCCCTCAGCCAGTTATGGCAACAAACACTTCAAAGATCAAACATGGACAATGTTAATAAATAAAATGCTTTATTGTTCAAACTCAGCTCCCTTCCCACATGAAAACCAAAAACAGACGAAACCCCCAAAAAACACTCAAACAAATTACTCGCTCCCACAACCTGGAGAGGATTAACAAAATAGTGCAACTAAAATGGCCGTCATTCTCGGCCTTCGTAAAAAACAAACATCACATCATCGGCCTTCAAAAAACAAACATGCAAATCTCGGCCTCAAAAAACAAACACAACTGGCCACACATTCGACTATTTGGCCCGCTAGGGCGATGCCTTGGCCATCTTTGTGTGGCCCCTGCCCGCCCTGCTGCTCCTCCTCAAAGTAAGGCCATTGGCTGCTGCAAGGCTGGGGGCAGGCGCCTGAGGGGCACATGTCGTGACGGCAGATGCCCTTGGGGGTCGGCCTAGTCGAGGTCTGGCCGTTGAGCGGTCGGCTGTTTAATGCTGCAGCTGTGGCTGGCCAGCATCAGTCGCTGCAGTAGCTCCTGCCAGCTCCACTGGGGGAGTGGCAGTGGCGGCTGGAGGAATGCGGGCAAGCTGGCGGATGGCAGGTGCTCGCTGGTCGCCTGAGACACTGGCACTCGCCCGGGCCAGCACTGCAGCATGTGCACCAATCTGCCGAGGGACAGACCGCTGTGCTGCTGCAGCGCGCCGGGTGCCCTGGCGATGCCTAGCTGACACAGCGAGTGTGGCAGCAGTGAGTGCCCGTGTTGACCTGTTCACTGACCGCATCAGAGCAGCCATTGACTGGATGGCACCACTGATCACCTGGCCAGTCGCTGCCAGAGCTGCCCCGAATTCCGCCCGACTCGCTGCCTGATCTGCCCCGAATTCCGCCCGACTCGCTGCCTGATCTGCCCGGAATTCCGCCCGACTGATGGCCTGTGAGGGCCCGAACTCGGTCACACTCCGAGAGAGGGACTCGATGGCCTCAGGCAACCGTGCCACTGCTGCCATGAGCTCCGTGTGCCGGCGCTCCGAGTCCGCGGACAAGTCCTCGAGGCATTCCATCTCCTCGGCGAAGACCATCTCCGGACTGGGGGCCGGACTCTCCCTCTGGGGAGAAGGCCGCCGAGCTGGCCGACCCTTCCTGCGTTGCTGTTCGCCGCTGGGCCCAGCAATTGGACTCCCCTCCGACGCATCCCCCCTCTGGGGAGAAGGCCGCCGAGCTTCCACCCCCCTCCCGCGTTTCTGCAGGCCGCAGGTCCCATGAGCTCCCCTCCCCTTCGAAACTTCCACCACGCTCCCCTCCAGGGAAGACGTGTCCCCTACATTGGCCTGGGTGGCCGCGGCTGAGGGTTCCCCTGATGGGCCGCCTTCCTCTTGCTCCTCCTCCTGCTCCTCTTCTGAGGGGCTGTCACTGGCAAGTTCAGGGACCTCCTCCTCACCATCTGAAAGCAGGAAGGCACAAGAGTAGCTTTAGACTGAGGAGAGGGCGTCAGCAAGGGATGCATGAGTGGTGGCATTCAGCGCATTGGTCGGACAGTGGCAAAGGATGTAGATCTGATGCGCAAGTGGGACGAGAGAAGTCCAAACGTGGATGTCCTTACCATTGGTGGCCAGAACAGGGTCGGCATCTCCACATGCAAGAGGGCCAATCACCCAGGCACCCATGATGCGCTCCACGCGATGTTGAAGCTCGGTGAGCGGCTGGATCTGGGGTCGGCCTCCCCCGGTCGCAGTCCGGCTCTTCCGATTATTTGCCAGCTTGGCCTGCAAGAGAAAGGACGGCCTCTAAGTACAGTGTGTTGCCCTGATCTTGTGTGCACTGCCTCCCATGGTGGAATAGCCTGGCCAGTGTGTCGCCCTGATCTTGTGTGCACTGCCTCCCATGGTGGAATAGCCTGGCCAGTGTGTTAAGTGCAGATTGTGCAATTGATGTTCATGCCTGTCCCATCGCTGCTGGATGAGGGCTGGCCATTAGGGCTTTCAGGTCCCTTTGCCCATAATGTGAGGTGCACATGCAAGGATGAGGAGGTCACTGGAAAGGGTACTCACCCTGACAATCCGCGTGAGGTCATTAAACTTTTTGCGGCATTGGACACCGCTCCTGGGGACCTCGCTGTTGGCTGACAGCTTGCTGGCGACATGCCTCCAGGCTCTCCTGTAGACGCGGAATGGCGCCCTCTTGCCATTGTGCGGGTACAAAACATGGCGCCTCTTCTCCACAGCACCAACCAGCACACTCAGATCACGCTCTGAGAAGCGCTGCGCACGTTCACGGGCCTTCTCCATGGCTTCAGGCGCTATTTGGGTCCAGCAGCAGTGTTCAGGCCTAGCTGCAGGGCTCCACTATCCAGGGCATGGCAGCAGACACAGTCGACCCTTCCCCCTTAAGAGCTGGCCGGCGCCAGGGTGTCTGCTGTCAATCACGAGATGGCCGCACCTGCGCTGCGCCCGGCCTCGGCGCTATCGATCAGCACCTCCGGCTTAGCGCCCAAACAGAGGCGTCCAACACCAGTTTTAGCGCTCGAGCGAACTCTTAGGGCGAAGCTAATGAATATCGGAGATGTGGCCTCGATTTGGCGGCGGGCGCAAACTTTAGCGGCCGCCCCACTTTACCGCCCCAAAAGTGGCTACAATGAATTTCTAGGCCATTAAGAGGTATTCAAAACGAGACGATTTGGTGACAGGACTAGTGGAGACAAAAGACAGCTCGGATTAGGTGTGAAATGCGCTGGCAGAATGGGAGACAGCTGCCATGTGGGAGAGAGAAAAAAAAGGAAAGGGGGGGGAGGGAAAAACCAAAACAAAGGTGTGGATAAAACATATAAGTAAAAATGTAATAGGGGCTGAGGTTATGATCTGGTTGGAATCTGAGCTGCTGGTCTCGCCTGCTTTGAAAGATTGGGATTCAAATAGTTGATTGCAGGGTATATGTCTGTGTCTGTTCATACACATGCGTGTGTCTCTATATTTCTACTTTTCTGTCATAGTTTTTTTGCTTCTCAGTACGATAACCAGTTCCCAAATTTTGCTTTGAGTTTTCTAGTGGCTTTAGTGTCAGCCGTGGCTCAGTTGGTAGCACACACGCTTCTGAGTCAGAAGGTTGTGGGTTCAAGTCCCACTCCAGGGATTTGAGCACATAAAGCTAGGCTGAGACTCCAGTGCAGTGCTGAGGGAGAGCTGCACTGTCGGAGGTGCCATCTTTCGGATGAGATGTTAAACTGAGGCCCCGTCTGCAGACAGATTTTTGAAAAACAGGGGAGTCAAGGGTTATGGGGAGCAGGAGGAAAGTGGAGTTGAGGCCAAGATCAGATCAGCCATGATCATATTGAATGGCGGAGCAGGCGCGAGGGGCCGAATGGCCTACTCCTGCTCCTATTTCTTATGTTCTTATGGCGCCTTTAACGTAGTAAAACATCCCAAGGCGCTTCACAGGAGTATTAAAAGACAAAGAACTTGACACCGAGCCACGTAAGGAGAAATTAGGGCAGGTGACCAAAAGCTGGTTTTAAGGAGCATCTTAAAGGAGGAAAGAGAGATAGCAAGGCGGAGAGGTTTAGGCAGGGAATTCCGGAGCTGAGGGCCTAGGCAACAGAAGGCACGGCCACCAATTGTTGAGCGATTATAATCAGGGATGCTCAAGAGGGCAAAATTTGAAGAGCGCAGATATCTTAGGGGGTTGTGTGGCTGAAGGAGATTACAGAGATAGGGAGGGGCGAGGCCATGGAGAGATTTGAAAACAAGGATGAGAATTTTGAAATCGAGGCATTGCTTAACTGGGAGCCAATGTAGGTCAGCGAGCACAAGGGTGATGGGTGAGCGAGACTTGATGCGAGTTAGGACACGGGCAGCCGAGATTTTGATGACCACAAGTTTACGTAGGGTAGAATGTGGGAGGCCAGCCAGGAGTGCGTTGGAATAGTTAAGTTTAGAGGTAACAAAGGCATGGATGAGGGTTTCAGCGGCAGATGAGCTGGGGCAGGGGTGGAGACAGGCAATGTTACAGAGCTGGAATTAGGCAGTCTTAGTTATGCTGCGGATATGTGGTCAGAAGCTCGTTTCAGGTTCAAATATGACACCAAGGTTGCGAGCAGTGAGGTTCAGCATCAGACAGATGTTAGGGAGAGGGATGAGTCAGTGGCTAGGGAATGGAGTTTGGGGCAGGGACTGAAAACAATGGCTTTGGTCTTCCCAATATTCAGCATCAACAAATATGAACGTCTGTGGGGAAATACATCAGAGCCCATATTAGAGGCTCAAAAATGATACCAATTACTGAAGCTATATACATAGCAAAGAAAACAGTAATCAAAGTTACATTTCAGCAAAAGCACAGTTCACATAGTTATGCAGGTAACGAGATTACTATTTATTTTTTTAACTACTAAAAGGGTGTTTTAATATCTACCATTTCTCATCTTCCAGAAACTTGTATTTATTTTCCAAAGACGTTTACAAATAGTAAAATTGTGTCTTAGCATAGTTAATGAAGAACTTAGGATAATTAATATGTTTTCTATCAATTATCACGTAATATTATGGCTTCCAACAGCTGTATTTGTCATATTTGAAATGCTGAAAAGCCTTGTGACTAAACTTGCAGGTAAATTCAATTAGCGTTTTTCATTTGTAGTTGATTTTTTAGGAGAATACGTAGTGATTCTCAGTAAATGAGAAAATAAATACATGATCATAGATCATGAGCACATATGCAATGTTAGTAGATCTTACAAGTGTAAAATCATTGGGCTCGATTTTCATTGAGCCGTGGATTCAGGCTTGGAGACGTGCAGGGGGTTAAAATCGCAAAAACTGGTGGGCGGGACCCCCCCCCCCCCGCGCCTGGTTCCCGACTCCGAGCAATTTTAACTCGGGCATGTCTGATGGTCCCGATTCCGTCCCACATCCAACAGGCGGGACTGGTCTTTAAGGTGCTTAATTACAACTAAATGGCCTCTATAATCCTATTTTAACAGGCCCTTGCAAATTTAACCCTTTTCCCACGTAAAACACGCCTGGTGGGAATCACGGATTATCAACCATTAAAGAGGAGATTTGATCAGCCATCATTTGCCGGTGGCAGGACTTAGTGGTCTCAGGTCTGGGGCAACTTTTACAAGGCTCAACCACACCTGCAGAAGGTTCGAGCCTCACACCCATCTCCAGTGTGGCCTCCTGGGAAACCCCTCTCGCCACCTTCACTCAGTGCTTCCTCAACGGAGGCATATACCAGAAGCATGGGAGCCATTTATTTCCTTCCCATCTGGGCATTAGAGGAGCTCAAACACCAGCCACGGCAGCAGCAGAACCAGGAATAACAGCAGCACCAGCAACAGCAGCAGGAGCGCCAGGCTGCTGCTCACCCACCTGAAGCTGCACAGGCCAGAAGGGGCCAGCGCCTGGAAGCCTGTCGGCACAGGAGATACCCCCCAAACGGGGTCTACAGACGCAGGGTCACCTATCTCAACATGTCTGAACAGCAGTGCCAAAGGCGCCTCCGACTTTCGCGAGAGGTAGTGACTGACATCTGCGTAATGCTACAGCAAGACCTGCTGCCCAGACGACCAGGTGGACAAGCGTTACCAGTGGCCATCAAAGTCACCACCGCACTCAACTTTTTTGCCTCAGGCTCATTCCAGGGATCAGCAGCAGACATCGGTGGCAACTCCCAGGCAGCCACACACACTTGCATCACGCAGGTAACCGATGCCCTCTTTGCCTTCGCGCACAATCACATCCATTTCACCAAGGATCGAGCAAGTGTCACAGCACGATCGGTTGGATTAGCTCACCTGGCAGGCTTTCCAAGGGTGCAGGGTGTCGTTGACTGCACACATGTGGCCCTTAAGGCACCCCATCGCAATCCAGGTATTTTTGTCAACCGCAAGGGCTTCCACTCTCTCAACGTTCAGCTGGTGTGTGACCACAAGAAGGACATTTTTCATCTTTGTGCCATGTACCCTGGCAGTTGCCATGACTCCTTCATATTGTGCCAGTCGAGTGTGCTTCCACTATTCAGTCTGCCAGACCAACTTAACGGATGGCTACTTGGAGACAAGGGCTATCCCCTGAGGATGTGGCTAATGACGCCGTTGAGGAGGCCAGCCAACGAAGCTGAGGAGCGCCACAACTCCAGCCACATTTCCACCAGATCCATTATCGAGCAAACCATCGGTTTGCTGAAGATACGCTTCAGATGCCTGAATAGATCAGGTGGAGCCCTGCAGTACTCAGCAGCCAGGGTCTCCAGAATCGTTATGGTTTGCTGTGCACTTCACAACATGGCACAGCGTCGTGGCTTGCAGATTCCTGAGGACCAAGTGGCTCCTCACATATCCTCCTCAGATGAAGAGGAGGAGGAGGGCGAAAACGAACATCCTGCAGAGGCCCATCAAGCAGCGGCAGCATTACGCGAGAACATTGCTGCCCGGGATCCTGTCCAGATTTGCTTAGCCTAGTCAATCAAACACTTTTGCCTCGCAGCTTCTTACCAGAGCATTGACAATGGCCAAGGACTCGAGGATTCCTAGCACTCTGACCACCATACTGACAGTTGCAAGTATTCCTAAGGCCTCAATATGGAAGTCCCAATAGCGAAATGACAGACGCCATAACTGCAACATTTGCCATCAGAAGTTTTATGCACAATTACGACATGATGGCATTTTTACACTAAACACAAAATTCCACCCAAAGTGACTACCCTTGTGACTACTTGTGCTTTATCTTCCTCTTACGCGTACTCCTACGTAGTGCTTCCCCTGTGGCTTCAGCAGATGTGGAGGCCCCTTGCTCACTTTGCTGCTGCTCCTGTCTCGACACCTTTGGCGGGCATCCTCTGGGGTTGCGAGCCTGTGAGGGCTCGTCAACAGTCTGCTGTTCCTGCGGCTGTGCAGGAGTTGAGACGTCTATCTCAGTTGGGTGTGGACTCCGGTGGGGCTCTGACCGGGGGCTCTGCAGTGGCATAGAAGTGTGAGCGCTTGGAGAGGAACCTCCACTTCCTTGAGGTCTGCCACCAACCTCCCTCTCATGGGTTAGGTCCTCCTCAGCGCCTGCAAGTGGCTGGAGAGCACCTTGCTGCACATCAGGGGGGCCATGGGGACCCGTATCTGCAATGGCAGTCCTACTCAGAAGGACTTCCACGAAGGTCTGGTTTCCCCTGTTCAATAGATGCCCATTGCTCCTCAAGAGATGTCATTCTATTCTGAACAATGACCATGTTTTCCATATCCTGGCGACTAAGCTCCGCCATGGCCGTAGCCCTCCTCTCTGTAGTGTCCGAGTATAAATAATACACGGAGTGTAGGAGAACAATAAAACAGGTATTTACTTGAACAGAGGGTACTCTTTTATTTGGACCCAAAAAAAACCCAATTCGACTGTAAATAAACAAAAGTTCAACTAAAGCTTAACAAATCAAATTAAAATTTGGTTTTCCGTGTTGATGATGCACTCCAGTCCCCGCGGCGCCCACCGGTCGCGGAAATACTCAAGCGCACCGGCGGACACCGCGTGCTCCATCTCCAGGGCCACCCGGGCGCGAACATGGCCGCGGAAGAGATGCAGGCAATCCGGCTGGACGACCCCCTCGACCGCCCGCTGCCTGGACCAATTGATGGCTCTTTTAGCCAGGCCCAGGAGCAGGCCCACAAGGAGGTCCTCCAACCTGTCCGCTCCCCTCCGCATCGGGTGACCGTAGATCAAGAGCGTGGGACTGAAGTGCAACCAAAAATCGAGGAGCAGCCCCTTCAAGTAGTGAAAGAGGGGCTGCAACCTCTCATAATCCATATAAACGTGAAACACGGACTCCTCCAGGCCGCAAAAAATGCAGGCGGCCTGGGAGTCCGTGAACCTACTTAAAACCTTATTGCACGGGACCGCTCCGTGCAACACCCTCCAGGCCAAGTCCCCGATGGAACAAGGGAGGACTCCCGCATAGAGAGCCCTCCATTGGGGACCTCCGCTACCGCCGGTCGGCAAAACGCCACGCCAAGGCGTGTCCGGACGGTAGACGAAGATGGCAAAGTGGAGAGTGTGCAGGAGCAGCCCGTACAGGAAACCCCTCCGCGCGGAATGAAAAGGCACGGAGGGTATTTCCTCGAGACGGCTCAAGTTGTGAGGCGCCGGTTCCCGAGGGGAGTTTCGGGGCCGGGCGCCGATGAGGAATTCCGTCCGAACGGGGGTAAGCTCGGACGGGATCGCCCCACGTGCTTGAGCCGCCTCGATACACCTAGTGGAGTCGGGTCCCAGTGCCGCTTTTACCGATTCGATGGTTTCGACCGCGAGCCGGACGTTGGCCCAGGACAGGCGCCGCGCCAGCTCCTCCGGCGCCATCCAGCCCGCTCCTCCGCCATCGAGCAGGTCCCCGACTCTGGTCACCTTGCCAGCCACAGCCCTACCCTCCGCCAGCCGCCCGAACCCGTGTTCGTGGAGGTGCGGATTCCTGAGCAGCGGCTCCCGAAGGAGAGCCGCCGCTCCTGACGGGGGAGAGCTCCGCCTGGAAGCGACGTAGTTCCAAACCCATAGTAGTTCCTGGTAGAAGACAGGCAGCTCCCGCAGGCCGGCACGCCTGCTGCCCACTTTCGCAAACAGGAGCTGCGTGTCGTAATTGAGGCCATGCAGCTGGCGGAAGAAAAACGTCGCCAGCGCACACCATCTCGGAGGATTCTCGACGTACAGGTATCTCTGCAGCGTCTGAAGACGGAAAGTCGCAGCCTGGGTGCGAAGGCACACCAGCGCCTGACCGCCCTCCCTAAGCGGGAGACACAGAACCGCGGCAGAGACCCAGTGCTTCCTTTTGTCCCAGAAGAAGTCGATGAGCTTCTTCTGAATCTTGGCGACAAACGCAGGGGGAGGGATCAAAGTGACCAACCGGTACCACAACATGGCGGCCACCAGCTGGTTTATGACCAGCGCTCGACCCCTGTAGGACAACACTCGGAGCAGTCCTGTCCAGCGTCCTAGGCGAGCGGTGACTTTGGCCTCCAGCTCTTGCCAGTTCGCCGGCCAAGCGTCCTCGGCAGGGCTAAGGTAGACTCCCAAATAGAGGAGGTGCGTGGTGCTCCAGGCGAAAGGCCTGAACTCCTCCGGCAGGGAGTCCACCCGCCACTGACCCACCAGGAGTCCGGAACATTTCTCCCAGTTGATCTTGGCGGAGGATGCGTCTGAGTAAATCTGCTGGCATTCCCGCATCCTCCGCAAGTCAGCGGGATCCGTGACCGTGAGGAGCACGTCATCGGCGTAAGCCGAGAGGACCACCTCCACGCCCGGCCCTTGCAGAGCCAGTCCCGTCAACCTCTTCCGCAAGAGGCGCAGGAAAGGCTCCACGCAAATGGCATATAACTGACCGGACATGGGGCATCCCTGACGCACCCCCCTCCCGAAGCGAAGGGGCGCCGTCAAGGACCCGTTAACTTTAATCAGACACTCCGCGGCGGCGTACAGAAGTCGGATCCGGGCGACGAAATGCGTCCCGAACCCGAATGCGCGCAGAGTCCCGAAGAGATACTCGTGATCCACCCTGTCGAACGCCTTCTCCTGATCCAGGGAAAGGAAGGCGACCGACAGACCAGCCCTCTGGGAGTGGTGGACCAGGTCCCGGACCAGATGGATGTTATCGTGGATGGTCCGGCCCGGGACCGTGTAGGACTGGTCGGGGTGGATCATGTGGGCCAGCACGGTGCCAAGGCGAGCAGACATGGCCCTGGCAAAGATTTTATAGTCCGTGCTGAGGAGGGAGACCGGGCGCCAGTTCTTAAGGAGGCGGAGATCGCCCTTCTTAGGCAGCAGGACAATGACCGCCCTGCGCCAAGAGAGGGGCATCTCCCCGGTCGCCAAACTTTCCCCCAGGACCCGCGCGTAGTCGCCCCCCAAGACGTCCCAGAACGCCCTGTGGAACTCCACGGTCAGCCCGTCCAGCCCCGGGGACTTTCCCCTAGAGAGCTGGCGGAGGGCGCCGGTCAGCTCCGCCAGACTTAGCGGAGCGTCCAAGTTTTCGGCGCCCTCCGGGCCAACCTTCGTCAGGTCCTCCCACAAAACTCTGCGCGCATCCTCACTGGACGGATCCGGAGAGAACAGAGCCCCGTAATAGGCGCGGGTCTCCGCGCTGATTCCCTCCGGATCCGAGACCAGAGATCCGTCGTCGGCCAGCAGCCCCAAGAGCTGCTTACGGACCCCCCGTCTTTTTTCCAGCGAGTAGAAGAAGGGGGAGCCGCGGTCCAGGTCCCGCAGGAGCTGGATCCGCGACCTCACGTACGCGCCTCGGGACCCGACGAGCTGCAGGTCCTTCAGCGCGCCGCCCTTCTCTTCGTACACCTTCCGCAGGGCCGGGTCCTCGATGACCTGACCGAGACGGGACTCCAGGTCGAGCACCTCCTTCTCCAACCGCCCGACCCGGGCCTCCCGCCTCTTGGTCGACCCCTTCGCGTACTCCTGACAGAAGAGACGGATGTGAGCCTTGCCCACATCCCACCATAGCCTCAAGGAGGGGAAGCCCCCCTGCTTCCTTCTCCAGTCGGCCCAGAATCGACGAAACGAATCCCGGAACCGTGCGTCCTCCAGCAGCAGGTTGTTAAAATGCCAGTACACGGACCCCCCCCCCGCGCGCGCAGCGGAGCGAGCTCCGCCCACACCAGGTGGTGGTCCGTGCACGGCACCGGCCGCATGGAAGCTGCCGGAACGCAGGAGACGAACGCCCGGGAAATGTAGAGGCGGTCGATTCTGGACCTTCCTCCCCCAGACCTCACGCTAGTGAAGGCGCTAGAGTCGGGGTGGAGATTTCGCCAGACGTCCACCAAGTCGAAGGACCCAACCAGGTCCCTCAACTTCTCCATCGCCGCCGGGCTTCGCGGGGGACCCGAACGGTCCCTCGCCTCGAGGGTGCAGTTAAAATCCCCCCCGAGGATGACGCACTCGCCCACGTCGATGGAGCCCAAGAGAGCGGACACTTCTTCGAAGAAGCGCACTTGCTGCGCACTGGTCTGAGGGGCGTACACGTTCACTAGATGGAGCGGCACGCCCCCCAGGCGAACAGTGACATGGAGCAAGCGGCCCAGCACGTGCTCCTTGACCCCCAAGATCTCCGGCTGAAAATGCGGGGCCAGCAAGATAGCCACCCCGCTGGAATTGTTGGAGAGGTGACTCATGCTGACCCCTCCTTGCCACTCCAGGAGCCACGTGGCTTCGTCTCCCGGAACGGTGTGGGTTTCTTGCAGGAAGCACACCGCATACTTCCCGTCCCGAAGGACCGAGAAGTTATTGAATCTGCGGCGCGCCTCCCTGCTGCCGTTGATGTTGAGGCTGGCTATGGTTATCTTCATGTCAGAAGCATAGTGCAACCTCTACCTACACCTAACGGGGCGAGGAAGCGCAGCCGCTGGTCCGCCGCCACTTCCTCAGCAGCCCAGTGAGAAACGTTGTGAGCCGACGCAGCTCGAGCGGGTTCACACCCTCGTCCGCGCCCAAGATCTTAACGGCGGCGCGGACGGAATCGATGAGCAGCGCCAGCTCCAACCACCTGTCGAGGGCCAGCCGGACCTTATTGCGCTGACCCAGGCACGTGGCCATAAAATCCCGGAGTTCCCTTACGGAAATGAGGGGAGACTCGGCAAGGGGCACGAGGTCATCCATCGCCACGTCGGCGCTGGAGTCCGAATCGTCCTCCGTGCCCATCACCGAGTCCCCATCCTCCTCCAGGGGGTCGTTAGCCGCGGCCGACCCGTCCGCCGCGCAGTGCGAAGCGAACGACTCGTCCACGCCAGCCAGCCCCGCCTCCGCCCGGATCCCACCCCCAGGATCGGCGGCAGAGGATTTCTCCCTGGGCTCCTCTAGGGGTGCCGGGCCAGAAGACGGCGGCGGTTCAGAGCTTCCCTCCGCCTCAGACGCCGGAACGACCGGAGAAACTGGGGAGAGAACAATTTCCAGCTCCTCCAGTACATCCGGCACCAGAGACGCAGCCAGGGTGCCATCCTCCTCCCCGCCACCAACCTCCGACCCAGCGGACGGGGGGTTTTGAATTAAAAGCTCTACCAGGACGAGCATCCCCTGGGAGACGTCCGGGTCGCATTGGGCGAGCTCATTATCCTCGAGCTCGCCCGACCCAGCCCCCAGGCTGCCCGACCCGGCGAGGGGTAACGACACCGATAAAAGGTCAACTTCAATTACTGCCGCGGGTTGTTCCGCAACCCCCCCCACGGGCAGGGTCTCATCCCCATCCCCGGGAGGCACGTGCTGGACAGACACATCTGCCTCAGCCTCCCGAGGGACAGGCGACCCCTGCCGATCGCTGGTGATGACGACAGCGCTGGGGGGGCGGGGGGGCGCAGTACCCGCGGCGGGCGACGACTCCCCCTGCTCGGAGGGACCTTCCTCCTCCCGGTCCTCCTCCTCATCCAGGGGGTCGCGCCTTCTTTTTAGCACGGAGGGAGCGAGGGAGACCTCCATGTCTGCAAAGGCCTCCTCCTCGACTCCCTCCGGCGGAGCAGATTTGTCGGGTTCCTCGGGCCCGAGCCCGGCCGCAGGTATTGGCATTACCGCTGCGGCGGTTGCGGCCACAGGCTCGGGCACGGGGCCCCTCCCGCTCACATCTGCCCTGATCAACTCCGCGAGGAGCGCGGGTGTAAGGGGCTCAAGGGGCAAGGGCTCACCATCCACGGGGGGACCTGCCCTAAGGTGCTTCTTTTTTCCCCGCGCCTTCTTTCCGGCCGGACACGCTCCCTCCCCCCCGCCGGAGGCCTTGGTGGCATCGGCCCCCGACGTCAACCGCGCATCAGACGTACTTGACGCGCGGGCAGATCCGGGGGGAAGGGCGGCGGCGGCGGCGGCGCCAGCCTCGGCCGCACGAGATGATCCGGCGGCCTTGGAGGCAGGGCAGTTCCTCCTGATGTGCCCCACCTCCCTGCAGGCATGGCACCTCACACCGTCCGACGTCCAAAAGGCGCGGTAGGCGGTCCCCTCGTGGAGGACGACGAACGCCCCTTCAGTGTCCTCCTCCCGCGCCAGCTGGATAAACAGCTGGCGCCGGAAGGAGAAGACGTGGCGAAGGCTGGCCTCCCGGAAGCCGAGCGGGATGGGCGTGATCCCCGACCTCACCTCCCCAAGTTGTCGCAAATGGGGAAGGAGGAGCTCACCAGGAACATAGGGCGGGACGTTGGAAATAATGATCCTCTGCGCGGTGGCCTCGAGAGGATCCACCGGCAGGAAGGTCCCGCCCACGGTGAGCCCCTTGGCGACAGCCAGGGACACCGCCCGCTCCGACCCCAGGAAGAACACAGCCTTCCCATACATTTTCGAGGCCGCGACGATGGCTGAGGGGCCGACAACCCCAGCCATGGCCTTGACGCAGGCCTCGATGGTCATAGTGGGGTGAGTGTAGCTCTTCACCCCAAGCTTTTTTGTTATTAATCGAAAAGGTGACGGGGCAGCAGGAACAGCGGGAGCAGCTGTGGCCGTGGCTACCACTCTCGCATAGGTCCCGGCTGGCCCCGCCACCGGCGAAGACGCAGTCGCCATTCTGGGGTGCTTTTTTTAAGGGCTACACTCACCCCAAGTCACAGGCCTGAAGGTGTTAATGGCCTCGGTGTATATATATTTTTTTTGTCCTCTATTGAGCAGAGGGAGCTGATTAAAATGAGGACACACCTCTCTCCTTATTGATTTAAATTGGGAGAGTGGCCTCTCCCCTCTGCTCAATTGGCAATTAATAAAATAGATGAAACTAAGGTGCCTTAGAAAGACAGGCAGAGAGAGACAAAGAGAGAGAGAGAGAGAGAGAGAGAGGTGGGGGGGTGGGAAGGAGGGAGGCCGCAAAGGGCAGTGTTGCCACTCAGGATGGTGGGTGGGTGTTGGCAGGGTTGCACTCTCCGATGGAAAAAGTCTTTGGTGATGGTGGTCTTCTGGCAGGGGGAGAAGACGTCTTCACCTGGAAAAGCTGGAGAAGCCCAGGCTTAGTCCTGCAACAGGTCTTAACGATGTAATTAAATTAAATTAAGGACTTCACCTTGGGCAGCTCCAAGCTCTCCCAGGGCAGGCAATAGAAGGGATGCTAATTAGTGGTGTGTGTGGCCTAGCTTTTAACAAGAGCACACACACACACTACACCCCTTGATGATCCGGCCTTGCTTCTTCTTTTCTCCCCCCACCTAAAATACAAAGTCTTGGGAGAGTGCCCCAAATAACACCCACCTGTAGATGTTCCGGATGAAGTTTTCTTCCCTCCTTTCAAGCAGTTGGTTTCTCTCCCCTCTCTCCCTCTCCTGAAGTGGAGGCCAATTTGGGGAGGCAGTGATAGAAAGGCCTCTCCCCTGGTTGATGTTGATGTAGGCCTCCTTTCTCCTTCTCCTCCTCTGTCCTCTCTCTCCAGGCACCTCAGTTGATGTAATGATGGTGGAGTTGGTGGTGGTGGTCCAACGTTCTCCTCCTCTTCCTGGTCAGGGGACCACCACTTTAATCCACTCTCCAAAGTCTGGCTGCTCCCTCTGCTCGTGCTTGCAGCTGAACAGAGGGTAACTTAAGACTGATGTACAGAAGCCTGCTATGGCTTTATATACAGGGGTGGTCACTGCCGGTACTGCAGTATAGAACCAGTTCTTCTCTTAAAGGTACATACACAACACTCTCCTCTACCATAGCCATCCTCTCCTCTATGGTAGCCAGCTTTACCACGGAGGTAGCCATCCTTTCCGTGGTGATGCGTTCATGCGCCAATGACTCCGCAAAGGCTCTGCTCATGTTCGCTATGGACTCCTCCATTCGCTCCACACTCGCAGCGACCCTAGAGACAAAACCTGCCAGAGACTCCTGCATCTGTGCCTGGAGTTCCATCACCTCTGATCTTATGGATGGCCCCAGAGGCAGAGGGTCGACATGCTGCTGAGCTGAGCTGGCAGAGCCCTGCGCCCTCCAACTAGGACTCTCCACTGCTGTCCCTGTCTCCACAATCTGCTGATGCTCACTTGTGAGCTGTGATACACCAGGTGACAACACTACTCTATGTCCCGAAGGTCCCACCGAGGTGTGAGTGTCTGCGCTGGTGCTGGGTGCGCAGAATTCTGCTGACGCTGCGCCCTCAGAGGTTGCAGCTTCCTCTGAGGAGTCTGGCTGCTCAGCCTCTTCTTCCTGGCTTGGGGGGACGGATGCTTGTGATGGTCCTGTTGGGGAGTAAAGGAAAGAGTCAGAGATGTGATGCAAAGGCTACATGCACATAGCTTATTGCAGATGCTCATAAATGCATCGGTTACAACTTCACAATCATTATCAGCGACTCATGCAATGTCAAAGAGAGAGATTGGAAACTTTTCTGTCACCAGCTTGCTGTGTTGCACCCGTCTGTCCGTCCCCCACACGCGAATCATCCTCAATGCCCATAATTTCCAGGACGGCCTCCTCCCAGGGGGTCAGGTGGGATATTGAGGCTGTCCCTCTTCCTGTCCTGGCTCGCTCTCTTTTGTTGTGAGCTCTCTTCCTGCAATGAGGGAGACAAGTGGAGGTTGAGTGAGTGTAGAGATTGCATAGCATAGATATTTAGAAGGAGATAAAGATGGAGTGAGGTTGCAAGACCAAGGGCCCTCCCTGTGTGTTGTCAGTTGTGTTCAAAGCATCAGAGTGATAGGGAGTGTGAGGGCTGCATGGTGGAATAGTTATGTGAATGTGAGCGTAGAGAGAGAGGGAATGGGTAAGGGTGCCTGGATGTCAGTGTCAAGTGGGATGTGGAGGAAGAGATTGCTAAAGCTGAGTGCTGGTGAGGAAAGGCAATGGGGATCAGATTGAGGGTGATGGGAAATTCATACTCACTTTTCCAGTGCGCTGAAGGTCATGAAATCTTTCCCTGCACTGTATCCAGGTTCTGCGGGTGACTCCCAAGGAGTTGACCTCCTCAGCCACCTGCATCCACACAACCTTGGTCTGAGTGGGAGGCCTCTTCCTCCCTGATGAAGGGAACAGGACCTCCCTGTTGGCCCTAGCCCCATTCACCAATGCCTGCAGGGCCACCTCATCGAAACGAGGAGCTGATCTGGGCCTCCCGCTTGTCATCTTTCCTGCAGGTCCCTCTGACACCAAATGGAGGAAGCTTGGAAGCCTGCAGAAGAAGCAAGGCTTGCTGTGGACCTTAAATGCAGCAGCAATGATGATGTCATCGGAGGGGACTTTCAGTCATGAAAAACCCCTTTGCAAAGGCTTCCCACACGTTGGAAATCAATTGGCCAATTGAGTTAAAATTGCATCAATCTCCCACATCCATTTAGATTCGTGTGGGAAACACGAAATTCGGATAACACGACAACAGCCCGCACCTGAGTTAAAATCGAGCCCATTGAGTCTATTCAAGATTTCACATGGGCAATACAGGAAACTTTCTGATATCCGGCACTGACGGGACCGAGCTGGTGCCGTACCATCAGAAGTGCCGGCCATACCAGCGTTAATGTTGAAACATACGGAACTGAAAAGCTTCGTGTGAATCAACAAACCCTGTTGCTTAGCAACAGCTTCAAAACAGTCGGCTGCAGCTGCAAGCGTCTCTAGCTGAAGCTGTTGCTATAGCTACAGGCCTTGCAGTGCCTGACTGGGAAAAAAAAAAGCAACGAGAACTAAAAAACTTATAGAAAACGGCTCCTGATTTTTGCCGTTAGAGCGAGTATTCCGGACACACAACCTCCAGATAAACCAAAGTTTCCTGTACTACAATCTTTTTGCCATATGGATAAAGTTTATTGCTTAATGTAAAAACAATGGACAATGAATTACAATTAGATATTTGGTTATGGAACCGCAAAATAATATATTGCGAAATACGCTATTGGTGTTTCTGGCCTGACCAACCCTTCCCCAGAAAAACATCAAAGGATTTTGGACTTGGGCTCAGTGTTGCTTACAAGTTAAACCCACACCATTTTCAGTTGCTGTTTTCCAGCCAACGATCACAAGACAATTACGGATGAGGCCAATCTTAGATTATTTGTCCAGAAAAGTGCTACTTTCCCTATTGCAACATTGAATTGTTTCTAAAAGGTTCCAGGGTTTATCATCTCCATCACTTTAACTGGAAATCCATTCCATGTATCAGTCCTAAATTTACCTTTATCCCCTTGTCGTGTTCTCTCAATTTAATTTAAACAAGTATTCCAGATTAACCTTTTCCACACCCTTAACTATCTTGTATATGTCTATAAGGTCCCCTTTCAGATGCCTCCTTTGGCTGGTATTACAAGCTGGAAGTGCGCCTCCCACCATATTCGTGCATGGTCCCACGCCTGAAACAGGTGTTAGGCCCTTTGCAAATTCAAATAACGGGCCTAATGCCCGGTGAGGCATAGTCTTCAATATTGGGTTGCCCTGAGGCACTGGGCTGGCTACATTCAGTAAAATCAGGTCTATGTGCGGCCTAACAGACAGTATTTAAAGGAACTACTGCGGGCCGCCACAAACAAGGTAAGTGCTTAAAATATACTTACCCAAATGTGGAGGCCGGGTCGACCATCTCCACATGCAAACCACGTGGGCTGCTGCCAGCCACAGCTCCCCCCCCCCCCCCGTGTACTCACGCTTCCTGATTGCTGCCGACAATTTCCCACCCTTCCCGGTCGCCCCCATTGCTGGTCCCCTTTGTGGAGTTACCTGAGGAGCCCCTGCTGGTGTCATAGTGGCCCAGTCTTCAAGTCCTCTTCTCTGGCGAGCTACCTGGGGATACACAGCCCGCCGGCAGTGAGTCCCGAGGCCCAATATTACGTGCACCTCAGGCCTATTTGTCAGTTGTGTCAGAATGTCAGTTGTGGCTCAGTTGGTAGCACTCTCGCCTCTGAGTCAGAAGGTTATGGGTTCAAGTCCCACACCAGAGACTTGAGCACAAAAATCTAGGCCTACACTCCAGTGCAGTGCTGAGGGAGTGCTGCATTGTCAGAGGTGCCATCTTTTGAATGAGACGTTAAACTGAGGCCACGTCTGTCCTCTCAGGTGGATGTAAAAGATCCCATGGCACTATTTCAAAGACAAGCAGGGGAGTTATCCCTGGTGTCCTGGCGAGTATATATCCCTCAATCAACTAAAACAGATTATCTGGTCATTGTTTGTGGGAGCCTGCTGTGCACAAATTGGCTACCGCGTTTACTACATTACAACAGTGACTACACGTCAAAAAGTACTTCATTGGCTGTAAAGCGCTTTGGGACGTCCGATGGTCGTGAAAGGCGCTTTAGAAATGTAATTCTTTCTTCTATTTGTTCCCTGCGCCCCCTTCGTCAGAATTGACAAAGGGTCATAAGACCTGATAAGGTTACCCCTACCTTCCTTTCTCTTCAAATGCTGTCCAATCTGCTTAGCCTGTAACTGCAGAACTTGACAAAAATATTTCAAATACAAGAAAAATTCTAGATGGCTACATTTACATACCAGACTGCCATCAAATGGTAGACTTCTGGAACCAGAGTACAAAAATCTGAGTTTTTCCATAAAAAGCAGTGCCTCAATAAGTATGACATCTAAATAGAGCTTTCAATTTGTTTCTAAATTACTCTAATTTCCATGTCTTGCAGCACTTTTATGAAGAAGTGCCTTTTTGAAAACAGAGTAGGTTATGTTATTTTTAGGAAATGTTATGCAAGTATACACTTTAGGTTGTCAAATCAGAGAAAAAGAATGGCTTTACATTTAAGTTTTCTTTATCTTTCACTTTCCATTCTGCTTGGAAAACAGACTATGTTATTCCTCACAGTAATTGTATCGAGGGAACAGCAGCATAGTGGTAATGTTACTGGACTAATAATCCAGCGGTCTGGGCTAATAATCCGGTGGCAAGAGTTCAAATCCCACCACGGCGGCTGGGAAATTTAAATTCAGTTATTAAATAAAAATCTGCACTAAAAAGCTAGTATGGTGACCATGAAACTACTGGATTGTCGTAAAGACCCATCTGGTTCACTAATGTCCTTTCGGGAAGAAAATCTACCATCCTTACCTGGTCTGGCCTTATGTGACTCCAGACCCACAGCAATGTGGTTGACTCTTAACTGCCCTCTGAAATGGCCTAGCAAGCCACTCAAGGGCAATTAGGGATGGGCAATAAATGCTAGCTTTGGCAGCGATGCCCACATGCCTTGAACTAATAAAAAAAAATTAATCCTCCTTAAAACTTTTGACATACCCTCTAAAACTATTGAACGTTCTCTATCACTATCTATAAAGCACCTTCCATGTTTGGAGAAGTATATAATGGAGCATCCAAATTATGTGCAAATGCTAACAAAGCACATTAATTGCACCACCTCAGCTGTATTTGTTTCTGCTTTTTCATAGGGGCCAGGATTTCTATCTGAAGCACTTCTCGTTCACGATGCATTGATGGCAGAGACCTTAGATCCCTCCTTTAATCTTCACGAAACTGTAGCTAAGGTAAGAAGATTTCTCGCACTCTGAAAGCTAAAAGACCAGAGTCTGATTCTGTGCACGTGGCTCACCATATGTGAACTTGTGAAGCATTTGTTTCTTTAATGTAGCGGTGAATCATTAGTGAGATGAATTTGTGGGTATTTGGTGCACATGGATGATAAACAGTACACAAATAATTCACTTTCATTTTTAGACTCCTTGATTAACATGTTTCATTTTAAAAGATAATTGTTGAAATCAGGTCTGTTGTAGATCTCGTCTTGGGTTCAGTGGTGTCAGTTGCTCCCTTAAGTGGTCTGAGCGTTTTACTTTTCGCGCTATATCTACTTGTATGATAGCATAACCCAGGGATGTAACAATAGTATCCCCTTGTGATCTGGACTAGATACTCATTTCTTTTGTCTGTAAATTTCTTCAATTTTTCTCAAGGCGAACTGAACAAACACTTGGTGAGATGAGACTTGATTTGAATCACTGAGCTGTTTTATTTCCCATCAGTTAAGCATACAGAACAACAGTTACAATCAGATTCAATTATTTTCATCAATACAACTTGTCTTTGTGTAATGATATAAAATAATGACACGGCTACTCTACACCAGTGTGTGGTTTTGCCCGACTTAAAAGCTAATTTTCTAACACCTCTCTCCAGTATTCCATCCTTCTTGCAGCACTTTGCTGCCTTTCTGCCTCAAGGTTTCACAGTTTTCTCTCTTTTAAAAAGCCTGACTCCATTATCAGTTGAATAGCATTGCCACAGCAGCACTGAATGTGAACAATAACTAGAATGTCAAATTATCTTTATTGTCTCCAGCAATGCTGTTTGGAATCTGCTGTCCCAGTTGTCCTGTAAATTTAATCAGGGGATTTAATCAAGAGCTAAATTTTACTCAATAGCATCATTTTTAACATATAAATACACCAAGGTCCCTCATGGCAACATAGTCTGAAATCCCAAAATGTGACCATGATCAACACCGCCAACTGTTTCAATCTAAATGCTGTGTCATGTCTCCCTCAGAATGAAAGCATATGTGACCATCTTCCTTGTTTGTGATCCATGCAATAATGTGCATTATTTTCTGGCATCAGTTGCATTCTTTTTACCAGTTTATAGATACCACCATAGGGTTGTTTGTAGATGCATGGGTTGATATAATCAAGATTGCACTGTGCCATAGGGGTGCCACCAATTTGGTAACGCTTTACTTGTCTCTGCTGTTACTGCTAGTAGTCATTACTGAAGTGTATGTAGTTAGGTGTATATGGAAATACAGGGCTTCGATTGCCTCCTTAAAAGAAGGCTGATTGCTGAGATATTCCCTAATTTTGGATAGCAACAATACTTGGAGCAGCACCACAAACAGATGAATTGTCCATTAGTGGCATTGAAAGAAAGACTTGCATTTATATAGTGCCGTTCACGACCTTAGGACATCCCAAAGCACTTCACAGCTGATGAATTACTTTGATAGGCCCTGTTGTAATGTAGGAAATGTGCCAGCCAATTTGAGCAGTGCAAGCTCCCACAGGCAGCAAAGTGATAATGACCAGATAACGTTTTTTTAGCATGGTTGCTTGAGGGAAAAATATTGTCCAGGACACCGGGGATAGCTCCCCTGCTCATCTTCGAATAGTGCCATGGGATCTTTTACGTCCAGTTGAGAGAGAGAGGACAGGGCCTCAGTTTAACATCTCATCTAAAAGACAGCACCTCCAACAATATAACACTCCCTCAGCACTGCACTGGAGTGTCAGCCTAGATTTTTGTGCTCAAGTCTCTGGAGTGGAACTTGAGCCCACAACCTTCTGACTCATTGCACCAGTGTTTATGTTTTTTGTTAAAATTAGTTAAGAGAGAAAAAAATTGCCCTGTGAGACCTGAAAACGAATCTTGCAATTTAGCTGTCAGGTGTGGCAGTTGTACGTATCCATGAGTACATGAATTCAGTGTTGGAAAAGAGGCTATAATGTGGATTCCCTGTAATGCAGAGCAGCAGTAAATAATAAATACACCTGCATAGACTTTAAATGTGATGCTTACTTTAAATTTTAAAATGGAGCTGTTTCCATACACATTAACGTATCCCAGATTAACAACTTGTAACTTTTGTTTAACAATTTCTTGGTTCACAGAATGAAGTGTCTATTCATTGTGGGTTAACAACATTGTTGGGGTGGGGGAGGAAATGGCTCCCTGCTGGCTTAATGGTTACATGCATTGTGTGGTGTGGACCTGAACCATGGAGACCAGAATGGTCTCAGGTTCAATCACTGGCCTGTGCGGTTAGTTGATCTAAAATGGGGGAGTGGCACTGGAGGCAGCATCGTTAGCTTCAGCACCTTTGGATTATAGAAACATAGAAAAATAGCAGCAGGAGTAGGCCATTCGGCCTGCTCCACCATTCAATATGATCATGGCTGATCCTCTATCTCAATACCATATTCCCGCTCTCTCCCCATAACCCTTGATGCCTTTTGTGTCTAGAAATCTACCTATCTCCTTCTTAAATATATTTAGTGACTTGGCCGCCACAGCCTTCTGTGGTAGAGAATTCCACACGTTCACCACCCTCTAAGTGAAGAAATTTCTCCTCATCTCAGTCCTAAATGAGACTGTGACCCATCGTTCTAGTCCCCCAGCCAGGGGAAACATCGTCCCTGCATCCAGTCTGTCTAGCCATGTCAGAATTTTATACGTTTCAATGAGATCCCTCTCATTCTTCTAAACTCTAATGAATACAGGCCTAGTTGACCCAATCTCTCCTTATACAACAGACCTGCCATCCCAGGAATCAGTCTGGTGAAACTTTGCTGCACTCCCTCTATGGCAAGTATATCCTTTCTTGGGTAAGGAGACCAAAACTGCACACAGTACTCCAGGTGTGGTCTCACCAAGGCCCTGTATAACTGTAGTAAGACATCCTTGCTCCTGTACTCAAATCCTCTTGTAATAAAGGCCAACATGCCATTTGCCTTTCTAACTGCTTGCTGCACCTGCATGTTTGCTTTCAGTGACTAGTGTACAAGGACACCGAGATCCCTCTGTACATCAACATTTCCCAATCTATCACCATTTAAATAATAGTCTGTTTTTCCTACCGAAGTGGATAACTTCACATTTATCCACGTTATACTGCATCTGCCATGTATTTGCCCACTCACTCAACTTGTCTAAATTGCCTTGAAGCCTCTTTGCTTCCTCCTCACAACTCACAATCCCACCTAGTTTTGTGTCGTCAGCAAACTTGGAAATATTATAGAGTCATAGGGCAGGATTTTCATTGGGCTGTGGAGGCAGAATTGGAGGCATGTGGGGGGTTAAAATCTCAAAATCGGGGGGCACGAACCCATCCCGCCCCCAACCCACCTCCATGCCAGTTTCAAAGGAGGCGGATACCCGACCTGTGCTGGGAGCTGCCTCCGCGAGGTGGGAAGGGAATTAGTGCCAATTAACAGGCTCAACAAGTTCAATCAAGTGAAAATCGAGTGGGTTGGCCCGCCTCCTACACGCCTCCAGTATCAAAATCTAGCCCATAGAGTTATACAGCACAGAAAGAGGCCCTTCGGCCCATCATATCCGCGCCAGCCATCAAGCCCTGTCTATTCTAATCCCATTTTCCAGCACTTGGGGCTAGATTTTCGGGGAGCCGTCAGGCAGGGCTTCAGGCATGTGGGGGGGGGGGGAAATCCCGACTTTGGGGGTCCCAACACCATCCCGCCCAAAACCCCGCCCCACGTAAGTTTCAGGGGCGGTGGGTACCCGCCCCGCACTGGGACCCGCCGAAACCAGGCGGGAAGGGATTAGTGCCAATGAACTGCCTCTTAACAGGTAGTTAACAGGCAGTTTTTAGCCTAATCCCCATTTTGAGGGGTTTCGTGTGGGTTTCCCGACGGCTCCAAACCACGCCAGGTTAGAGCAGCAGGCCGTCGGGTTGAATGAGTTGGAGGGGTCGCGATGTCGGCACTCAGGTGAGTGATGGGTGCATGAGTGTAAAGGTAAGTGTGTTTGGTGTGTCTAAAGTGTGTAGAGAACTTTTACTTACCTTTACTTACCTTAACAGCCTTACTTCCTGTAGCCGTCGGGAGCGCAGCACTCAGCCGGAACTGAAAGCTGAACAGCTGCGATCTGTCAAAAGTGACAGCCTTCAGCTTTTAGTGCTGCTGAGATTTCTAACTGAGTCTGCGTAGAAGGACTCATCTTAGAAATCAGACTGTCAGTGTTTGACAGCTTCAAACAGCTGTGAGACACTGATATTTCATCTGTCAGAAATTTTGACAGATAAAATTTCAGTCTGTGACGTCACCTGTTGCCGGTGGCCCTTAATTGGCCTGCTGAGCCCGCTGGGCGGGCTCAACAAGGTCAATCAAGGGAAAATCGCGCGGATTGAACGGACGTCGAAGTAGGCGGGTCAGAAACCCGAAAGGGGAAGTCCCGCCTTCTTCCCGACAGGTTCGACAAAATCGACCACTTGGTCCGTATTACATTTGGTTCCCTCATCCAAATGATTGATATGGGAAACTGCCATTGATTGTTATCCAGTGACCCTTACTAGAAAGTACATGGGTGTAAACATCAGGTCAAATCACCCCCATGGCCAGCATATACTCACTAGGCTCACAAATGATGAATGGGAATTTTGGAATCTTCAGAAGAGGAGGAGAGTTGAGGAAAGGATTGTGTCAATTAGAACAAAATAGTTTTCTAGATTAAAAATGAATTTGTCAAACTGCAGGTACAGTTCCTTAATTGGCTTTCTAAAGACCTGTAACTTGGCTATGTTGTGTGAACTATAGTAAGTGAAGACTAAATAGTGGTGTTATGTATATGATGCTGAACAAACAAGAGCAAACAAGTTGCAGTACGATTTCCGGATACAAGTACAATCCCACCCTGAGTCTGAAACCTCAACTAATGAACTGCAGATTCTAACATCAGAAAATGTATTTAATTCAGCATAAAAACTAGCCACAACACTAAGTGGTCTTTGAGGTTACATAAAATTATCATGATGGTGGAATTGCCCTTTAACAAATAATAAAATGTAGTTTTTAGTTACATAAAATGTTAATGCAGGGTTAGTGATACCTATGATATTTCATGTTACTGCATTTTTTTCAGCAATTTATTATTAATGGTAAAATAAATGCTACTGTTACGAAATGAATTGCCAGTAAAGTAAGGGTGCTAATCTCTTGGGTGTTTCTAGACTAGCTCTTCCCCCATGAGACTGCCTGGTATAGCACCATCTATTTTATCCCTAACATAAAAGACCCACACAAAACAGCCCTTTCATGACATGCATTTTTATATGACTCCCAAAGACATACTTAAGTAATTTATCCTTCTTGTTATTAATGAAAATATGTCTAATCAGTGATTGGCTTGGATTTTGCAGTAAGAATAATGGAGAGGTCAACGGCGCTCACTGTTGTTAAGCAGTTAATCGGACAGCAACTACTGGCGTCTGCACATGTGCAGTTAAACGTGGAAATCAGAAAGTTGCTGTCCGAGTTGCCCTGCTTCGCTATAAAGTATCTCACCAAGAGACTCTGCATTCAAACACATGAAGGGCATGAAGTTTGGACTTACCCACTAGATACCATTAAACGTGCCAGAAAAAGTTAGGTCTGGTGCATTCATGCATAAGTGAATTTTTAATGACGTGATAAGTATTAATTACTGCCAAACAACTTCTCTGGCACTGACAATTTAATTTAAAGATGTGGAGTCTCATTCCTTCAGATCTTAATTATTGTTGGAGATTTAAAAAATGTTTTTTTTCTTTCTGTCTCATTTATCTCTCTCTTAATCCCATCTTTCTTTCCCTCTCTATTTCGCTTTCTGTACATGATTTGGCATTGAATTAAATATTCTAATTTACACTTCCTGGTTTAGACTCTGCATGTCTCAGAAAGGATTCTTCAATCTGCTTGGTTAAGGAGACATACCATTGCTTTCCCTGTCGAGGGCATGGCACTGCTTTGATGGTCTGATAACCTCAAACCGCAGTGCAAAAGCCCACAGAAAGTCTGAGTGTAAGTGTAATAAACAGTGAGCACCGTTCGTTTGCCGCTGACTGCAAAATCCAGGCCATTCTATCTAGTTGCAGTATGTCATTCCTGTAAGTAGCTTATATTGGTTCCATGAATGAATTAATCTGTCCTCCCTGCTCTTGCCTCCGTCTCCAAGACATCTCCAACTTCAGAAACAGAATAATAATAAGTATTAATGTAGTAGTTACTTTTAATTCTAATTTAAAGCTATTAGGTTTTCACTATGCTAAGTATAATTTACAAATGTGTTATTACTTGTTTCCATGTTATTGCACACACACACATTATTTACCAATGCAGAAAAAGTAAATGTCCAATAAATCTGAAAAGTTATATACATGTGGATGAAATTCCTCTGTGAGCTATTTTAATGTTCTGGCTATTACTGCATGGTCGAAGGAGACATGGAATGAGGACTAACAGTGTTACCGTGAGAATAATGAGCTTTATTAATAATATTTTGAAACGAAGTCAGTGGTAAATCCCTATTTAGAGTCCCTCAAATAATCTTGTCTCATTGGTAGAAAAGAAGGGATCATACACTATGTGAAGCTTTACATGAAGTATGAATGAAGGGAAAAGTTTGGAATGGAAACCTCTTAAAGGGACAAGCATCTCTAACAATTTTTTCCCGTGCAATTACCCAACTTGTAAATCACATTTAAAAAACAAGAGATATATTTAAGGGTGACCAAAGTACCTTTCTGTGTAGGTAATAAAGAAAATACTGCAGGTGTTGGAAATCTGAAACTTAAAACAGAAAAACCTGGAAACATACATAAGTCAGTCAGTATCTATAGAGAGAACAGACATTTCAGCTGCACACCCTATATCTGGTATAAAATTTAAAAAGGGTAGAAGTGGAACTAGAAAGAGGTTAAAAAGAAAATTTGGAAGGAAATATAAATTGGAAATGTCAAAGAATATATAAAGAAATAGTAAAGTATTCTCTTGGTACATAAGTAACAAAAGGAGAATTAAGATAGGGATAGGGCCACTAAGGGATAAGCAAGATAAACTCACAGGAGGTGATACTGAAATGGGAGGGATACTTTGCCTAATTTTCACTAAACAGGCTAACAAAGAGGAAATGACAATAATAGAAGAAGTCAAGAGAGATGTTACCACAGTTAAGATAGAAAAAAAAGGATTTACTGGAAAAACTAGCCAAACTTGAAGATAAAATCCCAGGTCCGATGGATTGCACCCGTGGATACTCAAAAAAAAACTAGGGAGGAGATAGCAGATGCACTAGTATCCATACATAACATTCAATGGAAAAAGCATGGTGTGAAAGGACTGTCAAACAGCAAATGTAATTCCTATCTTCAAAAAGGGAAAAAGAACTAATCCAGTGAACTATGGACCAGTTAGCTAAATGCCAGTGGTTGGAAAGATACTGAAATCTTTGCTAAAAGATCAATAACAAAAAATAATTTAAAAAATAGTCGCTATTGATTTCTAAAAGGAACGTCATGTTTAACCAATTTTATTGAGTTCTTTGAAGAAATAACAGGAAGAGTAGACAATGGTAATGCACTGGATGTAATATACATGGTCTTTCAGAAGGTCTTTGATAAAATGCCACATAAGAGACTGAGGATAAAGGTCAGGGCGTGTGGAGTCAGGGCCAAGTAGGAGTTAAGGGAAGTTTCTTAGTCTGTCAGAAAGCATGAAATGGTATCCTACAGGGACCTGTGCTGGGACCGCTGTTATTCACTATATACATAAATGGATTTAGAAATTAGAAGTATGGTGTTGAAATTTGTAGATGATACCAAATTGAGAGGTATTGCTAATAATGTGGAGGACTGCACTAAAATACAGCAAGACATAAATAAGATTGCAGAGTGGGTGATAAATGGCAAATTAAATTTAATCCAGCAAAATGTGAGGTTGTTCATTTCAGTAGGAGGAATAAAGAGGCATTTATTCCTTGGAAGGTATGAAACTACATGGTGTAGAGGAGCAAAGAGATCTGGCAATACAGACACAAAAATCACTAAAAGTAGCAACAGAAGTTGATAAGGCCATAAAGAGTACTGGGATTAATTTCTAGAGGAATAGAATATAAAAGCAGGGAAGTAATGCTAAATTTAAATCGAACCTTGGTTAGACCACACGGAGTATTGTGTGTAGTTCTGGGCTCCATACTACAATAAGAATATTGAAACACTGGAGAAAGTGCAGAAAAGATTATCTCACATAATCAATTTGCCTACAAAGTATACAGAATACTAAATTCGACAAGAGGAAGCAATTTGATATGATTACAGATGCTTTTACAAAGGAAATTGCTACTATTTGAAACGTATTAGATTTAACAAGTAAAGTAGAAACAATGTAGATGGACAGATTGCAAAGACTTTAAGAATGGATTGCCGATGATAAAATCATACAAAACAATCTAAAATAGCTTTTAAGTATATGCACAGGACCAGTAACAAAACAGATAATGTAAGAACATCAATCCTTGTTTTTAGATCTGTTCCTTACACATGTATATCCTGCCAGAATCCAGTAGCTAATAGTTGAAACCAGACATTAAGGCCGCGATTTCCCCTACCACGGCAGGTCCGTGGCGGGCGACGTCAGTGGCGGGTCCCAACCCTGCTGCTGGCTCCAGTTGGCTCTGTAGAATGATTTTAAGTTGATTGGGCTTGTTAAGCCCGCCCAGCGCGCTTGTCGGCCAATTGAAGGAAGCGGGTCTGATGATGTCATTTGATGACGCGTCATCAACCAGTGTCCTTAAAGGGACCATGCGCAAATTGATTTTGACAGTTGTGCTGTCAGTGTTCTACAGCATTGAGGTGCTGTAAACACTGACACGCACTACACAGAGGTGCACGGCTGCACACAGGCTCTCCCATGACTCCCTCCATATGCTTATGGAGGGAGTCAGAGCATGCAGGGAGGTTCTCTTCCCTTCCAGTGGGTGGAAGAGACTTCCACAGGAGACCAACGCAGCCTGGTTGCACACTGCACAGGAGGACACAAGCAGGGATGTCATCAGGAGGACCAGGCTGCAGTGGCGCAAATCTTTCAATGATCTCAGTAGATCAAGAAATGTTACTGCAAAGCCAAACTCAACCTCATCCTGCTGTGCCTCTCATCACAACCCCATCACTCTGCCTTCCCTACCCTACTCCTGCACATCCTTACTCAAACCAACTTACCTTGCGCCTCCACCCATCCCTCTCTATCTACATTATCACTTCCCCATCTCACTAGCCACCCCTCACACTCACCCTCATCCTAGTCCAATCACAACACACAAGGATAGGCACTTGGTATAATGTGGTGTCAAACATTGAAAACGTTTATTTTCAACACTTTGCTTTCTTAGACAGATCTGTATGCACCTTTGGAAGTGGCTTAGTGAGGTTGCAGTGAATGGTGAGACATAACGGTACTCCCCGCTTTCGTGATGAGTGTGAAACGAATGGCTTGGGCATTGTAGGGATGCTTTATGGTGTTGTTGTGGGGTGGTGCCAACCTGGCGCATCATGTGGCAGCCAGGGTGTACAGCATCAAATTAAGTAAATCTGGCCATGGTGAGGCCATCTCTGGCCTCCCGGGCAGCAATATTGTCGGATGCTGATGCCCCCTGTCCTGTGCAGCATCAGTTGATTGCAGAGAAGATTGGTATTGTTGTTGGTGCTGCTGGTGTGCCTGGTGCTGCTGGTGTTGGGGCTGATCGTGGTGGGATTCTGAGGACCAAGGTGAGATAGTTTCAAGGGCACCAATGCTGATGTAATAGATGGCAGGTGAACTTGAGATGACAGAAGCAATCTGTCAATGATGAGAGAGGTTGTTCCAATGAGGTGACACTGGGTAGAGAGTTTGCTCCAAACACTTACAACCTGCATAAAGCTCAATCTGTCTTCCAAATGCAATAAGCAACAGCTTCATAACTTGGAAAGTGAACAGCTGTGCGATGGGAGCTTTTATACCATATTTGCAGCTGTCAAGTAATGAGATGATCCCATGGTCAGACAACTCCCGACCTCCTTACCTGACGTGATCCCTGAGCAGCGTGGACCCCATGGGCGACCTCGTAAAATGTTACGGTGAGCTCAAAATACTTTCTAATGGGTTGTTAACAACGTCATAATGACCTAGAAACATAGAAGATAGGAGCAGGAGTAGGTCATTCAGCCCCTCGAGCCTGTTCCGCCATTTAATGAGATCATTGCTGATCATTCAAATTCAGTCCCCTGCCCCTGCTTTCTCCCCATATCCCTTGATCCCTTTAGCCTTAAGAAACATAGCTAACTCCTTCTTGAATATATTTAATGAATTGGCCTCAACTGCCTTCTGTGGTAGAGAATTCCACAGGTTCACCACTCTCTGGGTGAAGAAATTCCTCCTCACCTCAGTACTAAATGGCTTACCCCTTATCCTTAGACTGTGACCCCTGGCTCTGGACTCCCCTGCCATCGGGAACCTCCTTCCTACATCCAGTCTGTCTAGTCCTGTTAGAATTTTATAAGGTTCAATGAGATCCCCTCTCATTCTTCTAAACTCTAGCGAATATAAGCCTAATCGACTCAATCTCTCTTCATACGTCATTCCTGCCATCCCAGGTATCAGTCTGGTGAATCTTCGCTGCACTCCCTCCATGGCAGGAACATCCTTCCTCAGATAAGATGACCAAAACTGCACACAATACTCAAGGTGTGGTCTCACCAAGGCCCTGTACAACTACAGCAAGACATCCTTGCTCCTGTACTCGAATCCTCTCGCTATGAAGGCCAACATACCATTTGCCTTCTTAACCGCCTGCTGCACCTGCATGCTTACCTTCAGCAGCTGGTGCACAAGGACACCCAGGTCTCGTTGCACTTCCCCTTTTCCCAATCTATTGCCGTTCAGGTAATAATCTGCCTTCCTGTTTTTGCCACCAAAGTGGATAACCTCGCATTTATCCACATTATACTGCATTTGCCATGCATCTGCCCAATCACCCAACCTCTCCAAATTATACTGGAGTTTCTCTGCCTCCTCCTCACAGCACACACGCCCACCCAGCTTTGTGTCATCTGCAAACTTGGAGATATTACATCTAGCTCCCTTGTCTAGATCATTAATATATATTGTGAACAGCTGGGGTCCTAGCATCGATCCCTGCGGTACCCCACTAGTCACTGCCTGCCACTCAGAAAAAGACCCGTTTATTCCAACTCTTTGCTTCCTGTCTGCCAACCAGTTCTCTATCCAAGTCAGTACCTTACCCCCAATCCCATGTCCTTTTACTTTGCACGCCAATCTCTTATTCGGGACCTTATTGAAAGCTTTCTGAAAGTCCAAATACACCACATCCACTGGTTCTCCCTCATCTATTCTACCAGTTACATCCTCAAAAAATTCCAGTAGATTAGTCAAGCATGATTTACCTTTTGTAAATCCATGTTGACTTTGTCCGATCCTGTCACTGTTTTCCAAATGCTCTGCTATTACATCTTTTATAATGGACTCTAGCATTTTCCCCACTACCGATGTCAGGCTTACTGGTCTATAATTCCCCGTTTTCTCTCTACCGCCTTTTTTAAACAGTGGGGTTACATTAGCTACCCTCCAATCCATGTGAACTATTCCAGAGTCTATCGAATTTTGGAAGATGACCAGCAATGCATCTACTATTTCTACGGCCACTTCCTTAGTACCCTAGGATGTAGATTATCAGGCCCTGGGGATTTATCGGCCTTCAATCCCGTCAATTTCCCTAACACCATTTCCCTACAAATACTGATTTCATTCAATTCCTCCCTCTCATTAGACCCTATGTTCCCCGAAATCTCTGGAAGGTTATTTGTGTCCTCCTTTGTGAAGACAGAACCAAAGTATGTATTTAATTGGTCAGCCATTTCTTTGTTCCCCATCATAAATTCCCCTGATTCTGACTGCAAGGGACCTATGCTTGACTTCACCAATCTTTTTCTCTTCACATATCTATAGAAGCTTTTACAGTCAGTTTTTATGTTCCCTGTAAGCTTACGCTCATATTCTATTTTCCCCCTCTTAATTAATCCCTTTGTCCTCCTTTGCTGAATCCTAAACTGCTCCCAATCCTGTTTTGCTGCTTTTTCTGGCCAATTTATATGTCCTCTTCTTGGATCTTATGCTATCCCTAATTTCCCTTGTTAGCCATCGTTGAGTCATCTTTTTTGTTTTATTTTTATGCCAAACAGGGTTGAACAAATTCTGTAGTTCATCCATGCGATCTTTAAATGTTTGCTATTGCCTATCCACCGCCAACCCTTTAAGTAACGTTCCCCAATCCATCCTAGCCAACTCGCGCCTCATACCATCATAGTTTCCTTTATTTAAATTCAGGACCCTAGTCTCTGAGTCAACTACTTCACTCTCTATCTTAATGAAGAATTCTATCATACTATGATCGCTCCTCCCCAAGGGGCCTTGCACAACAACATTGCTAATTAATCCTTTCTCATTACATAATACCCAGTCTAAGATGGCCTGATTTCTATTTGGTTCCTCAACATTTTGGTCCAGGAAACCATCCCGTATACACTCTAGGAATTCCTCCTCCACAGTATTGTTACTAATTTGGTTAGCCCAATCTATATGCAGATTAAAGCCACCCATGATAACTGCTGTGCCCTTATTGCACGCGTCTCTAATTTCCCATTTAACGCCATCCCCAACATCAGCATTACTGTTTGGGGGTCTGTATTCAACTCCCACTAACGTTTTCTGCCCCTTGGTATTTCTCAGCTCTACCCATACAGATTCCACATCATCAGAGCTAATATCCTTCCTTACTATTGTGTTAATCTCCTCTTTAACCAGCAATGCTACACCACCTCCTTTTCCTTTTTGCCTGTCCTTCCTGAATATTGAATACCCCTGGATGTTGAATTCCCAGCCTTGGTCACCCTGGAGTCATGTCTCCGTAATGCCATTTGCATCTATTTGTGCAGCTAATTCATCCACCTTATTATGAATGCTCCTCGCATTAAGACACAAAGCCTTCAGGCTTGCTTTTTTAACACTCTTTGTCCTTTTAGAATTATTATTTACTGTAGCCCTGTTTGATTTACACCTTTGATTTCTCTGCCTTCCACTTTTGCTTTTTTCCTTCCTGTCTTTTGTTTCTATCCTTGCTTCCCTTTCCTCTGTCTCCCTGCACAGGTTCCCAACCCCCTGCCATGTTAGTTTAAACCCTCCCCGACAGCACTAGCAAACACTCCCCCTACGACATCGGTCCCAGCCCCGCCCAGGTGTAAACCGCCCAGTTTGTACTGGTCCTACCTCCCCCAGAACCGGTTCCAATGCCCCAGGAATTTGAATCCTTCCCCCTTGCACCATTCCTTTAGTCACGTATTCATCTGAAATATCCTTCTATTTCTACCCTGACTAGCATGTGGCACTGCTGAAATTACTACCTTTGAGGTCCTATTTTTTAATTTACCTCCTAACTCCCTATATTCAGCTTTTAGGACCTCATCCCGTTTTTTACCTATTTCGTTGGTACCTATATGCACCACGACAACCGGTTGTTCACCCTCCCCCTCCAGAATGCCCTGCAGCTGCCCCGAGACATCCTTGACCCTTGCACCAGGGAGGCAACCTACCATCCTGGAGTCTCGTTTGCGGCCGCAGAAACGCCTATCTATTCCCCTTACAATAGAATCCCCTATCACTATAGCTCTCCCAGTCTTTTTCCTCCCGTCCTGTGCAACAGAGCCACCCATGGTGCCAGGCAGTTGGCTGCTGCTACCTTCCCCCGATAAGCCATCTCCCTCAACAATATCCAAAGTGGTATATCTGTTTGAGAGGGGGATGTCCACAGGGGACCCCTGCACTACCTGCCTGCGCCTACTACTCTGCCTGGTGGTCACCCATTCCCTTCCTGCCTGTGCAGCCTTTACCTGCGGTGTGACCAACTCCCTAAATGTGCTATCCATGATGTCCTCAGCATCGCGAATGCTCCAGTATGTATCCATTCGCAGCTCCAGTGCCGCAATGCAGTCTGTTAGTAGCTGCAGCTGGATGCACTTCCCGCACACATGGTCGTCAGGGACACAGGAAGTGTCCTTGATTTCCCACATAGCGCAGGAGTAGCATGCCATGGGGCCAAGCTGTCCTGCCATGACTTACCCTTTAATTAATCCAAATTAATTTAAATCAAATCAATACCACTAATTACACTACAATTAAATGATATACTCAAGGGCCCTTGGTTACTAGCACTCCCCGATACACAACAGAGACCTTAGAAACTATAACCACAAAAATTAAGATCTTCTAAATTTCATAAACTATTAATCTTAACTGTCAAACTATAGAGTAGTATAAATACTCACCTGGCCGTACTCACCCAATCAGCTGCTTCCTCTTGCCCGCGTCACTTTTTGAATCGTGGCGTAGCTTCAGAACGCCGCCGCCAGTCTGTGAGATTGGTCAGCCTCTAAAAAAGCCCACGAAAGTGAGTTTAAGTACTCACTGTACCGCCGCCCTCTGCTCCTCCCGACACCAGGCTCTGTAAAAAAGCCCACGAAAGTGAGTTTAAGTACTCACTGTACCGCCGCCCTCTGCTCCTTCCGACACCAGGCTCTGTAAAAAAGCCCGCGAAAGTGAGTTTAAGTACTCACTGTACCGCCGCTCTCTGCTCCTCCTGACACCGGCCTCTGTAAAAAAGCCCGCGAAAGTGAGTTAAAGTGAGTTTAAGTACTCACTGTACCACCGCTCTCTGCTCCTCCCGACACCGGCCTCTGTAAAAAAGCCCGCGAATTGCTAGTGAATTGTCTCTCCCACTGCTACGTGTCGGGTCTGTTCAGCCCTGACAGACCCGACATCTGGGAAAGTTGCGTTGCAGCGGGTTCCCGACTCACTCTCAAAAAAAAAAACATTTTCCCACCTGACCTGCCACCGAACGCGCCCACTGACCCTGCTGAAAAATTCCCCCTAATAAAACATCTGTGAGAATTTTTTTAATTGCTCTGATACATAGATTTAAACAAAATTCTTATATAATAAATTTATCATTGACACCCAAGTACAAACTCTACATTCAATCTCATGATTGCACAGTGTTCAGTTCCATTCACAATTCCTCAGATAATGAAGCAGTCTATGCCAGCATGCAGCAAGACCTGGACGCCATTCAGGCTTGGGCTGATAAGTGGCAAGTACCATTTGCGCCACACACAAGTGCCGGCAATGACTATTTCCAACAAGTGGGAGTCTAACCCACCGCCACTTGACATTCAACAGCATTAACATCGCTGAATCCCCCACCATCAACATCCGGGGAGGTAACCATTGACCAGAAAGGGTTCCCGACGTGATACGTTGACTTGCTTTCTCTCTCCTTGATGCTGCCTGACCTGCTGAGTGTTTCCAGCATTTTCTGTTGTTAGACCAGAAACTTAACTGGACCAGCCACATAAATACTGTGGCGACAAGAGCAGGTCAGAGGCTGGGTATTCTGCTGTGAGTGTCTCACCTCCTGACTCCCCAAAGCCATTCCACCATCTACAAGGTGCAAGTCAGGAGTGCAATGGAATACTCTCCACTTGCCTGGATGAGTGTAGTTCCAACAACACTCAAGAAGCTCAACACCATCCAGGACAAAGCAGCCTGCTTGATTGGCACCTCATCCACTACCTTAAACATTCACTTCTGCACTGTGGCTGCAGTGTGTACCATCTACAAGATGCACTGTGGCTGCAGTGTGTACCATCTACAAGATGCACTGCCAAGACTTCTTCGGCAGCACCTCCCAAACCCGTGACCTCTACCACCTAGAAGGACAAGGGCAGCAGGCGCATGCGATCACCATCACCTGCAAATTCCCCTCCAGGTTAGTTACACACCATCCTGACTTGGAAATATATTGCCGTTCCTTCATCATTGCTGGGTCAAAATCCTGGAACTCCCTCCCTAACAGCACTGTGGGAGTACCTTCACCACACAGACTGCAGCGGTTCAAGAAGGTGGCTCACCACCACCTTCTCAAGGGCAATTAGGAATGGGCAATAAATGCTGGCCTTGCCAGCGACGCCCACATCCCATCTATCTATATATATAAATCGGTCCTTCTGTCTGTCCTTCTGTCTGTCTGTCTGCAGGTGTGCGTCTGGGCGGCTATGCGCTCGAAAGTTACAGGGCGTACCTACGTGTGCGTTACGCCGAAAGAAAGCTTACCTTTCCAAAACGGTTTTAAGCGTATTTACATTTCGGCCGGGCTAAAATCGCGCCCGCGGTATCCGAGAAACCTTAACATTCCGCTCATTAACATCTCATTATCCGCTCATTAGCGACAGAGTGACCTCGAGCTCGACCAATCGTACGCCGGGTTGCTGGCGTGTGCCGCCGGGCCAATCGGTGCGTGTGTGGGCGGGCCTTATTGTTCTGAACCGAGGTGAGTCGCCGCCATCTTGATTCCAAACTTTTCCTTTCTTTTTCCCGCTTTCTGCGTCTTTAAAAAAAAACGTTGCTTTTAAAACACATATTGTTTTTAAAAAAAAATGATTTCGAAAGTAATTAACTTATCTAATCTCATTAATTTTCCTACCTTTCCCCGTTTTTCCAGGTAGGCCTCGAAGCCTCGGCCTCTCCTCCGCACCCACGCCCGAGCTAGGCACCTCCCGGCCCCACTCGAAGGCTGGAGGGGCGGGCCTCAGCCCAGCGCCGCTACCTTACTAAAGGGTGCGCGCGCAGCAGGAGCATCTGAGACGCGGCGTCTCTCTCTCTGGCTCGGCCGGGGGGCGGGGCTTGGTGAGCGTCAAGGGTTACCCTGGCAACCGGGCCCGCCGGCCGTCTCGCACAGCCGCAATCTTGAAGCCAGCTCGGGAAGCCGGTGCTCGGAAGATCGCGCCTCCAGAGTTCGGTGCTTGGTTGGTGGGGGGGGCGAGCCTCGGGGGTGGGGGGCGAGTCTTGGGGGGGCCAACCAGGGGGCTCGGGAGTTTGGGGGGACGTGGATCAGGGGGCTCGGGGACTCTCCCCCTTCCCCTCCCCTCCCCCCCACCTCCTCTCCCCCCCTCCTCTCTCCCCCCCCTCTCCTCCCCCCCTCCCCTCCCTCCCCCCGCCCATCCCTCCCCCCCTGCTCTCTCCTCCTCCCTCCTCCCCCTCCCCTCCCTCCCCCCGCCCCTCCCTCCCCTCCCCCCCGCCCTCCCCTCCCCCCTCCCCCCCGCCCTCCCCTCCTCCCCGCCCTCCCTCCCCTCCCCTCCCTCCCCCTCCCCCTCCCCTCCCCTCCCCCTCCCCTCCCTCTCCCCTCCCCCTCCCCCTCCCCTCCCTCTCTCTCTTCCCTCCCCTCCCCTCCCCTCCCCCTCCTCCCCCCCTCCCCTCCCCCGCTCCCCTTCCCCCCTCCTCTTCCCCTCCTCTTCCCCCCCTCTTCCCCCCCTCTTCTTCCCACCCCCCCTCTTCCCCCCAGTCGCTCTCTCTCTCTTCCAACAACAACATGCCCTCGAAAAAGCCTCGGCACCGCCGGGCACTTCAGCTAGTAAGCGAATAAAACAAATCACAAAGACAACACTTTTGTTATGCTGCTGGCAGGCCTTGTTTTTTGTTTTGGAATCAGTAGCGGTTTCTGAAGTTCACTGACCTTGCTGCCCAAACATAGGGCAATGAGCTATTTCTCCTATTTACTCCTGAACTTCTTTCATCCATGCTGATCCTGAATTTGGTGGTGTTATATCTGTGTTGGAGCTACAGTAAATATAGTCAGGATCTGACACATCGGTTTATTAAAACCTAACAACTGTTTGCTAGCCTATGTCTGACACTGATTGCTTAGCCTCTGGATCCAAATTGACAACTCATTTGTTACAGAACCGGCACGTATATTTAGACAGGAGACTAGTTTATATAAATGTATCACCTCTTTCCCTAGTTATGATCGGCCATTGGTGGAAGAGAGCATTATCCATTTTTCACTTGATCACAACACAAACCTTGAGGCAATATATTTTATTCTATCCCAGAAAGTTCAACCTAATCTTAGAATCTACCACAGAAAATTCTGTGTAAAATTTTGGTGCTTTTAGACAATGATATTACACCAAGCCCCAAACCCATTGGAATCAGAGTCGACAAGTGTCCACTTATTTTGGTGCTGTGCCTTCGCTATTAGAAGCTTAATTTTATTTACTTTAATCAATCTGCCTGCTTGCCTTTCCATGGATGCATTTAAGCAGGGGTCTGAAAAAATGAGGCACAAGAACATTATTGCTATGTGTCATGTTACTCTGTGAAGTATCCATTTTAAATAATTTTGGTAGTTACCCTTTCATAAGTATTTTTAAATATACTATTGAAATATAATTTATTTGCAGGTAATAGATAAACACTCTAGAATTGAAAAATATATTTCAGTGGCGTGGTAAATCACACAGGTGAAGAGTCAAAATGATAATAGACATGTGAATACATCACTCAACAGCTGTCTGCTGTATGCAGTGTTCTGTTATTATATTAAAGGTTGTACAAAAATTCAATTTCTTCCCATTGGAACTATAAATTTTGATGTTGAAAAATGCACAACATCCAGAAGAAAGAAATTGCCAAAATCTGAAAGTTTGCTGCACCAGCTTTTCCTTAGGATGTCAGTAGTGTCTGTGAATGATGAACACTGCACAAAAAGGAAATAAGGTCATTACTTTCAATTCTTTTTATGGTGGTTTAAAAATGGTGATGTTAGCCCTTGTAGGCTTTCCAGCACAGATCACTGCCTTGCTCAGGGGATGGCCGCTGCAGCTTAAGCTGGTAATAAAGACCACAGCAAAGGTCACAAGGAACCTGTGCAGTGTAAGTATAGTTATGCATGTAAAGTATGATTTAGGATTATGGAACGGTGGGACGGAACAATTTTTGTTACTGAGTTTTCAGTCAAACTGAACTGAGAAGTTGATTGGCTGAGTATAGCTCATTCTGATTGGTGATCTGGTTAACTGCTGTGTGGAATTGCGTAACTAATTTGGTGTTTGGTATACTGTAAATTAGAAGTACATGTAACAATATATTAAAATTTTGATATGAATGATTAAATGCAAGGTAACTGAATTTATTTGTACTGTCTCGCCTTCAGTCTGGTCTTTTAGTTGTCTACCCCATCCTTCAACCATGAGGTAAAATACATAAAATCCATTCTAGAAATTCCTATTTCCAGACCCAACATTTTACAATACAGTATTAATCTTACTATAGGAATAAATTTGAGCTAATCTCATTTAGTGTCCACCATTTACAAAAAATTTCAGTTATCTATATGTAAACATGAAACAATTACATTTCATATTCTTAATCACTTACAGAATAACTATTTAAGCAGTAGTAGCCCATCATATCTTTACAAACTATTGGGTTCATACATTCTTATCACTTAACTGTTCAAGCACTTATATAAGGGGTGACTTATGATGCTGCAATGAAATAGTTCTGAACTATCTTTAAAATAGCAAGAACTTTAAGATCTGAGTTATGCAGTTAAATGCACCTGCTTAAGATGTGATATTTGCTTTATTATTTTACAACGTGATGCATATGGGTAGCATATCCAAAAGTCTAGAGTACAATTAAATGCCTTAAGTAACATCTTTAGTACATAAACCACCAAAGTAATTGATTAAAGTACACAACCCCAGGAGATTCACAGAGACAAAGTATTGGAAGGTTATGTTAATTTTTAATTGCAATCTTGCTTATCTGCTTGCTTTGTTCTGTTAGGAGTCCATTGAGTCCAAAGGGGTTTTAGAACTAACTGAAGTCCAGTATTGCTAAGAGAATTAGCAAAAAGTCTTGTCTGTTTATTATCCTCTGTCTTCAAGCAGGAATAGAAATATTCCATGATAATATGCTGCATTGTTTATTGATGCTTTGTTATCTGTTATTTTCTAATAAACCTGTTCCATAGTTGATAGCTCAACTCACGGCCTGATAGTGTTTATTCCATCACTTTCCAAAGTCTAGAAAGCAATTCGAGGACTTGTGATATATTCAGTAGGCTAAATGCAGTAGAAGGATTTCCATTTTACCATTAGGATTGCTACATTATCAGATATTGTGTGTATACGGTCAAACCTTAGTTTGTGATTGGCCAGGGTTCATGTACAGGAGGGATCCTTGGCTCTGAACATGAGATAAATATCTGAGTAAAACCCTGAAACACAACAAAGGTATTACCAAGAGTTTGTAGTAGATTAGATAAATTCTTGCAAAATAAACCTTGATATGTATTATATAACTAAAAGTCTTGCATCTAGTACATGTGCCACACACGCAAAATATGTCATATTGGCTAAAATACCATATTCATAAAAAAGGAATAAATCTCAGAAAATCACTGTTAACTTTAAACAATGGTGATTGCTTGAAATATTAACGACAGGTAGGAAACTCGTGTGTGTGTGTGTGTGTGTGTGTGTGTGTGTGTGTTGCACCATGGCAAACCATGTCCCATGACAACCAGATAGAACATTTACAGACAACTGTGAGGCACAAATAGCAGAATAAAACCATGTAGAATAAAACGTTTTTTTCACTGTTCTGTACTGTTTAAGTTGATAAAAATTTTGAACTAAAGCAGTTTATTGGGATGAGATTTTTTGTGTCGCTGGATTCCTTCCAGACCAAAGGCCTTTTCATCTAATCTGTACTCATATCTCCACCCTATTAAATGTGTGCATCACACTCAGGGTGTTGCATCTCTTGTACTTTAATGATCACAAAGAAATAACCACTATAATTTAACCTATAATTTGCTTACATATAATTGTCATTAGGTAGGTAGAAGCTACCACTACTAATTATGAATGAAACCACATAAAGCCAACCAATCAGATCACTCAATTCTTCAAAGCTACCAACCTGTGACCTAACATCTACCATAAAAAGAACCAATCAAATTGGACAAAATTATTTTTCAAATTGTTACCAGCAGCCATTTGGGTTTTTCTACCCACCCCCTTTATATGATTAAAATAACATTTATGCCGTAATAAAGGAAACAGTTCTAAAAAATATATATATATAAACAGATATTTAAAAATTACCGCAAGATCTTTGTATTTGGTTTGAGGCTTAGTCATTCCCTCAAACTGCAGGCATAGAAAAGCTCATGAAAATCTGTAATAATTGTATCAAGTTAAGATAGGATGTCATTCCTGTGAGTGAAGCTAATTTTAACCACTTATCCTGATAGAACTAAAGAAATGAACAGCATTCTAAATCTTAGACAATAATGCTTCATTTCTGTCACATCTTTTATTTAATTTGTTCTTGGGATATAGAAAATGCTGACAAGGCTGCATTTATTACCCACCCATAGTTGGCAAGAAATGCTTTAAGCAGAAGGATTAACAGTTTAAAAAAAGTCACAGAGTAATAGTCAATGGAAAAGTGTCTACATTTTACCGTAATTCACACTTTTATTTTTTTTTAATGCTCATGGTGAAGGATATAATTTTGGGGGGAAAGGAGCATTTCTCAAGCACATCTAGTTAATGTACTACATGGTCAGATACAAAGGAAAGTGCCTTTTGTAGTATCCAAAGAAATGCTTTAACCCATTCTCAGAAGAGCATATTCAATGGCACCTATCCTCCATTTTGGTTTCCTTAATTTTTAAAGAGGGAGTGCCAAATTATTGTCAGTTTATGTCATGCGTTTGCATCTATAAGAATTATAATTCATGTTTTAAAACTGGAGTGTAATTTATCGTGTTTACTATGCTCCCATTGGAGCCTAAATGCAAGCAACATTTGCTAATCAATAAAATACACCAGATTAATTGAAGCAATATATCACATGATTGGCACAATGTAAAACATACTACAGATATCACTGCTGCTGAAAGATATAGACCACAGAGTTATAATATTTGTAATAAATATGACCTATCATTTAGGAAATCTGCTTAAGATCCAAGTCATTTTATTTGTTCTTCGCTCCCTGAAACCTTATATTTTCAGCTATTTAGACTAATATTTTAACAACAGTTAGCTCAGAAACGTTACTATTGATTTTTTTTTTACACTGCTTGTGCTTCACAATTGTTCTTTGTAACTTTACTGCCAGATTGTCATGTGATACAGGTTGTAGTGGTCCACTTTGGGTACCATCATTTCACAGTAAAAACTACAACTCAAATGCACACAATTTGTCAACAGGAGCAGTACCTCTTCAGCACCATGGCCCAACTACCAACTCTGGCACTGAAGCGTAACTCAAGCTCTAGACCCAGAGTTTTGCTGCAGAAATCTCTTGCAGACATGTCGAACACTAAATGGCTGATTTTATAGGTTTAGCCATTTTTCCTTAGAATTATGTAACTTTCTGGTGTTTGTTATTTTTAGCTCCATGTGCAGTTCCTCATGAGAAAGGAAAATTATGGTTTGAAAAATTGTTTAAGCGATATGATCGATTCATTTTGTGGCAGCTGCTGATTACTGATTGGTAGCTGTGACAAACGTTTGAGTGATTAATTAGGTTGGGCTTGTGCTGGTCCTTCACTTGTGATCGGTAATGGTAGATTTCCTACTTGTTTGAACAAATCAGGATGGTTAATTGAGCAGATAATGATTGAAAAATGTGAGGGATTTTTGTGCTACACATATGTGGCATTCTTTATGAGTTGTACAGATTTGGAGATGTGTGCTATACACAAAGCTTTTAATTATATAGACAGATTAATGTGGGTGGAATTGAAACCCAAGTCTCCTGAGGATAAATGAAATGAAACTCACTGCGCCACCTAGTGTAAAATGTAATTTTAACTTGAAAGTCTATGAATGTATTACTTTTACTTTTTTTTTTGGTACTCTTTTAAATATTGCACGTTGTGAACTGACTAGTTATTGTTGAGCTTATGTCATACAGAGAGCTCTTATGAATTAAAAAAAAGTAACATTCCCCTTAGTCCTGCAAGAACTGCTGCTAATTTGGTGATGGAGACCCTAATGATCCCCGCCAGAATGTTTTGTGCTGACTGTTTCAATATCAGGCGGCATGAATTTCCCTGATTGATATTCCTGCACTTGCAGTAGCTTCATGTTCCATGACAGCCTAAAAGTATATATGGATATAAATGCAAGTTGTTGTCGTTATGGAACAATGGAGATGAACCAAATAAAATAATTTATAAAATGTGTTCACATTTCTAATAAAAGCAAAACCATTTTATTCGGAAAATAAAAACCTTGAATTTATTTAAATAGCCCTAAAGTTTAACGAGCACTGGAAAATTTCACAATAATTTACAGATCTTTGTTGAGCCCAGCACCGTTAAACTACTTATTCTAGAAGTGAATTGTAAATATCATGTAGCCGAGATTAATCTTAAAAATGTGTCCTTCCTACCCATAAGAACATAAGAAATAGGTGCAGGAGTAGGCCATTCGGCACCTCAAGCCTGCTCCGTCATTCAATAAGATTGTGGCTGATATGATTTTGGCCTCAACTCCTTTCCCGCCTGCTCCCCATAACCCTTGACTCCCTTGTAGCTCCACCTTGAATATATTCACGGACTCAGTCTCCACAGCTCTCTGGGGTAGAGAATTCCAAAGATTTACAACCCTCTGAGAGAAGAAATTCCTCCTCATCTCCATTTTAAATGGGCGACCCCTTATTCTGAAACTATGCCCCCTTGTTCTAGATTCCCCCACGAGGGGAAACATCCTCTCAGAATCTACCCTGTCAAGCCCCCTCAGAATCTTAAATGTTTCAATAAGATCACCTCTCATTCTTCTAAACTCCAATGAGTATAGGCCCAACCTGCTCAACCTTTCCTCATAAGACAACCCCATCATCTCAGGAATCAACCTAGTGAACCTTCTCTGAACTGCTTCCAATGCAAGTATGAAGACCAAAACTGCATGCAGTACTCCAGATGTGGTCTCACCAGCGCCCTGTACAGTTGTAGCAAGACCCGCTGCCCGCATTCTGTCCTCCCCGAATTGCCCTTACAGCATGCGACAGCCCCTGTGTATGAAAAGACATGTAGTCAGATTCCCTCCAACCCTCCCTCAATGCGCTGTCAACAGCATCTTAGAGGTATGCAAGAGCAGTCCACATAACTTGCCTGCTGTTTCTTTGCACCTCTCAGTTAGAAACTATTTGTCCTCCATTTACCCTCCCCTAATTACCTGGTCAAGATTGAGAACTTGAAATGGGGGATATTGTACTTGTAAAACCACATTCTACCATTCTGTCACACAAGCTAATTGGTACAGCAACCCACGACACCATTGGGATGCCCATTATACACTACACTGTAATGTTCCTACATTACAACAGTGATTACACTTCAAAAAGAACTTCATTGGCTGTAAAGCGATTTGGGACATCTGGTGGTCATGAAAGGCTCTATATAAACGCAAGTCTTTCTTTCATTATTTGATCATGAAGAAAAAAATGAAAATAATTTTCTTATGATGTTAACCAACATATCTACATAGTCCTGAATCATTCTTGTATATAGGGGGTGAATTTCCATTTGCACAGTTATTCTGGGATTTCTGCTGCTCTTCCGCTGAAGTTACTGCAGACAAGCGAGAGAACGCCACCCCCCCCCCGCCCCTAATTCCCTCGGAAATTTACCCCCATGTTATTTTGCATGCTGTGGGTTCAGGTAGACAGTAATCTTCACTTTGGCAAAGCAAGATAAAAAAAAAACCTCAAATGATGATTTTATTTTGTAGCATCACAATATGTTTTGTGCTTAATATTCTAAATTCAGCATATTAGACACAAGACATGTTATAACATATCACAATAATGACATGGTTCTTCAATAAAATAAACTTGTCAGTTGCATATTAATGGAAACTGCAGCCTGCTTTATGAAGAGGCTATTGTGCCAAACTTGTGTTAACGTACACGGAGCAGCAATTTAATTATAGCTGCAGATAATTGAATCAATCTCTGCTGCACGTACTTTTTGTTTTTTCAGTATATCACATTTCTGCAACTGTAAACTGTGTCTGCGTTTAACCATAAAAAATATGCTATCAATTGAATTACAACAGTTTTTCAAATTAAAATTTAAATGTTTTGAGTTACAATCCTGGGAGGAAGACTGCAGCAGACAGGGGGAAAAGTGGTCTGGTTGAATAGGTTGCATTACGTATCTAGGTAACATTTTATCAGAATTACAGTGACCGAATATGTCAAATTCTATTATTATTGCGTGGTATTCTGGACTTTCTGGTTTGGTGTTTATGGGATTAAATTCCACAGTTCAGTGCATTTTTTGATGAAAATCATAAATGAAAGGCCTGGATTATTATATATCCTTTACCTGTGTATTTAATTTTATATTTTACCATTTTTAAAAGCCAAAGGTACAGAGGATCATACGAACAGTGCCAGAAAGGAAAAGACCCTCTGGTCCATCGAGCCTGTCCCACACAGCTGCGATGCCTCGTGCATCACAATATATAACTCTCAAAAACCCGAAAGCCTTGCGATCTTGTGGGAGAGGTGAAAAACCAGCTATAACACAGGCTAATTTGGGGGGAAAAGATCTGGGAAGTTCCTCTCTGATCCCCTAGGAAGATGGTGGGCAACATGTAACTGAACGGGGTAGGTATCTTCTTCTTAGGCAGTCCCTCGGAACTGAGGATGACTTGCTTCCACTCTAAAAATGAGTTCTCAGGTGACTGATGAGTCCAATGAGGGACCTGCAGTCTGTCACAGGTGGGGCAGACGGCGGTTGAAGGGGCGGGTGGGTGGGGTGCTTGGGTTGACGTGCGCTCCTTGCGCTGTTTGCGCTTGGCTTCCGCTTGCTCCCGGCAAAGAGACTCGAGGTGTTCGACGCCTTCCCAGATGCTTCTCCTCCACTTTGTGTGGTCTTGGGCTAGGGATTCCCAGGTGTCGGTGGAGATGTTACACTTTTTCCAGGGGGCTTTGAGGGTGTCCTTGAAGCATTTCCTCTGCCCACCTGGGGCTCTCTTGCTGCGTCAGAGCTTCAAGTAGAGTGCTTGTTTTGGGAGTCTCGTATCGGGCATGCGGACGATGTGGCCCGTCCATCGGAGCTAATCGAGCATGGTCAAAGCTTCGATGATGGGGATGTTAGCCTGAGCGAGAACACTGATGTTGGTGTGCCTATCCTGCCAATGGATTTGCAGGATCTTGCGGAGGCAGTGTTGGTGGTACCTTTGAGGTACCTACTGTACATGGTCCATGTCTCTGAGGCATACAGGAGGGCGGGTATCACTACTGCTCTGTAGACCATGAGCTTGGTGCTGGGTTTGAGGTCCTGGTCTTCAAATACTTCAAACATGACACATGCAAGCCGTGATCCTGACCAACGGATCCACCACAGACCCAATTCACATAGGGACCAGGGTCAAGCAAGGCTGTGTCATCGCACCAACGCTCTTCTCGATCTTCCTGGCTGCAGTGCTCCATCTCACCCTCAGTAAGCTCCCCGCTGGAGTGGAGCTAATCTACAGAACAAACGGGAAACTGTTCAAACCCACGTCACCACCAGTCCAGATCCAAGGTCATCCCATCCTCTGTCATCGAATTACAGTATACAGATGACGCTTGCATCTGCGCACACTCTGAGGTTGAACTCCAAACCATCGTCAACACCTTCACCGATGCATATGAGAGCATGGGCCTTACACTAAACATCTGTAAGACAAAGGTCCTCTACCAACCTGCCCCCACCACACAGTACTGCTCCCCGATTATCAAAATCCATGACGAGGCCTTGGACAACGTGGACCACTTTCCATACCTCGGGAGCCTACTGTCAACAAGGGGAGACGTCGACATCCAACACCGCCTTCAGTGTGCCAGTGCAGCCTTCGGTCGCCTGAGGAAGAGAGTGTTTGAAGACCGGGGTAGGTATAGGGTGTTCAGGAGTAGCCCTGGATAGAAGGGTTATGGGGTACAGCAGAAATTATGAGGGTTGTTTGGTTTTGGTAGCATTGAAAGTGATCTTGGAGTATGGCAGTACTGCAAAGAGGGAACCTGGAGTTTGGTAGCACTGGACAATGGAATGTGGGGTTAGTTTAATGGGGGTTTCCTGGGGTCTGGCAATAGTCAAGTGCATGGTGGTGTCTGGTAGCAGTAGAGGGGAGTTCAGTAGCTGAGAGCATTGGTGAGGTTGTCCTGGTGCCAAGGACCATTGGAAGGATGTACTGGGGTCTGTCAGCACTGGGGTGAACAGTGCCAGGGTAAAGTTGCACTGGGGTAATGCTGGAGTGTGCCAGACTCCCTCCAGTTCTGTTTGGATCTGGTACCAGTAGGGGCACTCAGGAGATCTGTCAGCACTGATGGGGAATTCCCAGGCCTGGGAGCACTGAGGAACTTTTAAAAATGCATTTCAGATCAGATCAGATTGTCCTTATTGTTAAACTTCTTGAAAATTATGTGCGACCAAGAAAAGACTTGTTGAGTTGATGCATGTGGAAATGCAAGGACTTTGCTGGCCGAGATCTTAATTCAATTCTTGCTGGTCAATTGAACCGCAAAGAACATATTACAACAGAGACATTAAAACATTAATAGTTATTTTTTCCCTCATTAAATTGGGCCATGTTAAAGGGGTGTACACTACCTGAGTAGTGCCCCAGACACTTAAGGGCTGGATTTTGTCACTGGGGCGGGCTGGGGTCGTGTAATCCGCTTTTCGTGTTATCCACCGACTCTAAATCGATGTGGGAGAATGATGCGATTTTAACTTAAGTGGGCAATTGAGTTCCAGCGTGTGGGAACCCATGGCCCAATTAGTTTTTCCAGCCTGAAAGTCACCTCCGATGACATCATCATTGCTGCTACATTTAAGATCTGCAACAAGCCTAGCTTCTTCTGCAGACTGCCAACCTTTTGGCCTTTCATGTTAGAGGGACCTGGAGGCAGAATGACCAGCCAGAGACCTAGGTCTGCTCCCAGGTTTGATGACGTTGCCCTGCAAGCTTTAGTGGAGGGAGCAAGAGCCAATAAAGAGGTGCTCTTCCCTTCTTCAGGGAGGAAGTAGCCTCCCCAGCAGACCAAGGCTGTGTGGATCCAGGTGGCCCAGAAGGTCAACTTTTTGTCGATAACCCGCAGTACCTGGCTGCAGTGCAGGAAGAGATTTCATGACCACCTGTGCACGGGAAAAGTGAGTATGAATTTCCCATCACCCTCAATCTGATCCCCATTGCCTTTCCTCACAAGCACTCAGCTTTAGCAATCTCTTCCTCCACATCCCACTTGACACTGACATCCATGCACCCTTACCCATTCCCTCTCGCTATGGTCACATTCACCTAACTATTCGACTATGCAGCCCTCACACTCCCTATCACTGTGATGCTATGAAAACAACTGACAAATCTCAGGGAGGGCCCTTGGTCTTGCCACCTCACTCCATCTTTGCCTCCTTCTAAGTATCTATGCTATGGATTCACTACACTCACTCCTTCATTCTCACTCAACCTCCACTTGTCTCCCTCATTGCAGGAAAAGACAGCTCACAATAAGAGGGAAAAAGCGAGGACAGGAGGAGGTCCATCCTCAGTAGCCCAGCTCACCCCCTGGGAGGATGCGGTCCTGGAGATCGTGGGAGTGGAGGAGAATGCGCCAGTGGGGGACAGACAGACGGGTGCATCACAGCAAGCTGGTGACAGAATAGTTTTCCATCTCCCTCATTGACATTGCTTGAGTCGCTGATAATGATTCTGAAGCTCTAACAGATGGATTTATGATCATCTGCAATATGCAATGTGCATGTAACCTTGGCATCACATCTCTAACTCTTTCCTTTACTCCCCCACAGGACCATCGAGAGCCCCCATCCCCACTGTTCAGGAGGAAGAGCTTGAGCTTCCAGACTCCTCAGAGGAAGCTGCAACCTCTGAGGGTGCTCCGTCAGCAGAATTAAGCGCACCCTGCACCAGCGCAGACACTCACACCTCGGTGGGACCTTCAGGACATAGAGTAGAGTTGTCACCTGGTGTATTACAGCTCACAAGTGAGCATCAGCAGATGGTGGAGACAGGGACAGTAATGAAGAGTCCTAGTTGGAGGGCGCAGGACTCTGCCAGCTCGGCTCAGCTGCATGTCGACCCTCTGCCTCTGGGTCCATCCACAAGATCAGCGGTGCTGGAACTCCAGGAACAGATGCAGGAGTCTCTGGCAGGTTTTGTCTCCAGGGTCGCTGCGAGTGTGGAGCGAATGGAGGAGTCCATTGTGAACATGAGCAGAGCCTTTGTGGAGTCATTGGCGCATAGAAACATAGAAACATAGAGATAGGAACAGGAGTAGGCCATTCGGCCCTTCGAGCCTGCTCCGCCATTCAATGAGATCATGGCTGATCTTCGTCTGAGATCATAGCTGATCTTACCAGTTCAGTACCCCGTCCCCGCCTTTTCTCCGTAACCCTTAATCCCCTTAGCCTTCAGAAATATATCCAATTCTCTCTTGAAAATATTTATTGAATTAGCCTTCGCAGCCCTCTGTGGCAGGGAATTCCACAGGCTCACCACTCTTTGAGTGAAGAAATTCTTCCTCATCTCTGTTTTAAATGATTTGCCCGCTATTTTTAGACTGTGGCCCCTGGTTCTGTGCTCCCCGGCCATTGGAAACATTCTGAATTCAGCCTGTCCAGGCCTGCCATAATTTTATATGTCTCGATGAGATCCCCTCTCAATCTTCTAAACTCCAGTGAGTACAAGCCCAAACTATTTAATCTCTCTTCGTAGGTCATTCCCGCCATTCCAGGTATCAGCCTGGTGAATCGCCGTTGCACTCTTTCCATGGCAAGAACATCCTTCCGCAGATGGGGCGACCAAAACTGTACACAATACTCCAGATGCGGTCTCACCAGCACCTTGTACAGCTGTAGTAAGGTATCCCTATTCCTATACTCGAACCCCCTTGATATGAAGGCCAACATACCATTTGCCTTCTTAATCGCCTGTTGCACCTGCATGCTCTCCTTCAGTGACTGGTGCACAAGAACACCCAGGTCCCTCTGCACTTCCCCATCTCCCAATCTATTGCCGTTTAGATAATAATCTACCCTCCTGTTTTTACCCCCAAAGTGGATAACCTCGCATTTATCCACATTATAGTGCATCTGCCACGTATCCGCCCATTCCCCCAACCTGTCCAAATCGCACTGTAGCCTCCTGACATCCTCATCAGAGCCCACCCCTCCTCCTAGTTTAGTGTCGTCAGCGAATTTGGAAATATTGCATCCAATTCCCTGATCCAGATCATTTATATATATTGTGAACAGCTGGGGTCCCAGGACAGATCCTTGCGGCACCCCGCTGGTCACTGCCTGCCACTCCGAAAACGAGCCGTTTATTCCAACTCTCTGTTTTCTATCCGCCAGCCAGTTCTCTATCCACGTTAATACTTTGCCCCCAATCCCATGAGCCTTAATTTTGCATGATAATCTTTTGTGTGGAACCTTATCGAAGGCTTTCTGGAAGTCAAGGTACACCACATCCACTGGCTCTCCCCCATCTATTTTACCAGTTACTTCCTCAAAAAATTCCAGCAGATTAGTCAAACACGATTTACCCTTTGTAAATCCATGTTGACTCTGTCCGATCCTTTCCCCATTTGTCAAGTGCTCCGCTATTTTATCCTTAATAATGGACTCTAGCATTCTGCCCACAGCCGATGTAAGGCTTACTGGTCTATAATTCCCTGCTTTCTCTCTACCCCCCTTTTTAAATATTGGGGTAACATTAGCTACCCTCCAATCCACGGGTACTGTTCCCGAGTCAATGGAGTTCCGGAAGATGATCCTTAGAGCATCTGCTATCTCCAGGGCCACCTCCTTAAGTACCCTGGGATGTAGTTTATCAGGCCCCGGGGATTTGTCGGCCTTCAGTCCCCTCAACTTACCCAGCACCATATCCCCAGAGATACTAATTTCTGTCAGCTCCTCCCTCTCATTAGTCCCTATGTTTGCCGATATTCCTGGGAGGTTATTTGTGTCCTCCTTTGTGAATACAGAACCAAAGTATGAGTTTAATTGGTCTGCCATTTCCTTATTCTCCATTATATATTCTCCCGAATCGGACTGCAAGGGACCGACTTGGGATTTTACCAGTCTTTTCCTCCTGATGTACCGATAAAAGCTTTTGCAGTCTGTCTTTATGTTTGCTGCAAGTTTACTTTCGTATTCTATTTTCCCCTTCCTGATTAATCCCTTTGTCCTCTTTTGCTGTATCTTGTACTGCCCCCAATCTTCCGGTCTGGTGCTTTTTTTTGCCAGTTGATATGCCCTTTTTTTTTATTTTATGCTGTCCCTAATTTCCCTCGTTATCCACGGTTGAGTCACCTTTTTAGGTTTATTTTTGTGCCAAACCGGTATAAACATGTTCTGGAATTCTTCCATTCTATCTTTGAATGCTTGCCATTGTCTATCCACTGTCAATCCCCCCAGAAACACCACCCAATCAATCTTACCCAATTCCCGTCTCATACCCTCGTAATTCCCTTTATTTAAGTTCTGGACCTTAGTCTCTGATTCAATTTCCTCACTCTCCATCTCGACTGAGAGCTCGATCATATTATGATCGCTCTGACCCAAGGGGCCTCGTACAAGAAGATTGCTGATAAGTCCCTTCTCATTGCACAATACCCATGAATGCATCACCGTGGAAAGGATGGCAACCTCCATGGAGGTGATAAGTCGCCAGAGTGCAGAAAACATGGTGAGTGTTCTGAATCGAATGACATCTCTGGAGGAGCGATGGTCATCTATTGAACAGAGAAACCAGACCTTCATGGAAGTCCTTCTGAGTAGGACTGCCAGTGCAGATACGGGTCCGCATGGCCCCCCTGATGTGCAGCAAGGTGCTCTCAAGCTACTTGCAAGCGCTGAGGGGGACCTGACCCATGAGAGAGAAGTTGGTGGCAGACATCAAGGAGCAGACTGTTGGCGAGCCCTCACAGGTTCGCAACCCCAGAGGACGCCCGCCAAAGGTGTCGAGACAGGAGCAGCAAGAAAGTGAGCAAGGGGCCTCCACATCTGCTGAAGCCACAGGGGAAGCACCACGTAGGAGCACGCGTAAGAGAAAGATACTGCACAAATGGTCACTTGGGTGAAATTTGATGTTTAATGTTAAAAAGCCATCAGATGGTTACTGTAAATAAAAAATCTGATGGCTACTGCTGCAGTTGTGGCGTGTGTCATTTCGCTAATGGGACTTCCACATTGAGGGCTTAGGATTACTTGCAATTGTCAGTGTGGTGGTCAGAGTGCTAGGAATCCGCTGGTTCTTGGCCATTGTCGATGCTCAGGTAAGAAGCTGCGAGGCAAAAGTGCTTGATTGGCTAGGCTAAGCAAATATGGCCAAGATGAGTGCGTTCCTTGCATCCCGGGCAGCAATGTGGTTGCGCGCTGGCACCTTCTGGCCTGTGCAGCTTCAGGTGGGTGAGCAGCAGCTTGGCGCTCTTGTTGCTGCTGCTGTTGGTGCTGCTGATGTTGGTGCTGCTGTTGTTCATGGTTCTGCTGGTGCCGCGGCTGGTCGTCGTCCTCATCTGATGTCCAGAAGGGAAGGAAATAAATGGCTCCCATGCTTCTGGTAGATGCCTCAGTTGAGGAAGCGTTCAATCAAGGTGGCGAAAGGGGTTTCCCAGGGGGTCACACTGGAGATGGGTGTCAGGCTCCAAACTTAAACAGCTGTGGTTATGCCTTCTAAAAGTTCCCCCAGACCTGAGACTACAAAGTCCTGCCACCTGCAAATGATGGCTGATCAAATATCCTATTTAATGGCAGAGCTGCAGCTAGTAGTCAGCAATCCAATTGTGCTCCCACCAGGTTTCACCATCGTGTTTCAGAGCAGGCGTGCTTCACGTGGGAAAAGGGTTAAAATCAAAAAGGCCTTTCAAAATGGGATAATAGAGGCAATTTAGTGCTTGTTAAGGGCCTTAAGGGCCTTTCCTGCCTCTTGGAGGCGGGACGGAGACAGGAGCAGTAAACATGATTTCTTGAAAATTGCATGGAGGTGGGGTTGGGCCCGCCTGCCACTTTTTGCAATTTTAACACCCCACACGCCTCCAATCCCGCCTCCACGGCCCTGTGAAATTCGAGCCCCTAGGAAGCCAAATAGAAAATACATGTAGTTGATCTTCTACCTTTGAGGAGATTCTATGTACTCTCTGGATAGATTATGAGTTAATCATATTGGATGCACTTGCTGGTAGCCTTTTGCACATTCTTATTCCTAAATCCTCAAATCTCCCAATTTCGAACCCAGTCAGATAAATCCTCCTACTGTCCTTTTAAAGGAAGATGGTTATTTCTTCATGTAGTGGGGCAAATTACAAGCATGAAGCTCGTAGCTGCCCCTGACTTTACAAATGTAGACAAAATAATAAAACAAATTACACATATGTCATCAATAAAACTATTTAGTCATACAAGCATGATTAACCTACCATGTTTACTGTGAAAACTGGAACCTGAAAACTTGAGATTGTAAACAATAATAATTGGTCATAAGGTCATAAATTATTTGGCAATTTTCCCCCAAAGATTTGCTACAGGCAGTGCTGAACCACAGTCACGTAATTAAGGAGCCCTTCCAAGATTTCTGCAATACTAGGAGTCAAACATTTTGTTCAGTTAATTTCCTGACATTGTCGGGTTACAAACCACATTGAAAGGTGGGAGATGCATTTAAAATGGTAATGATGTTAACATGAATGGTTAGCTCAAATTGTTATGAAGGAAACTTTATCAGTTATATTACCAAATGTGGCCTCTAAGCAATTCAAAACATTATTAACATTATTTTTGCCACTTGGCACTGGTAATACAGTTTCCCCCTCCAAAGCACTACGCAGGCCTAGATTTTGCAGTGTGTATACCGGTGAGGCTATCAGCTCTCGCCATTATTAAAGAGTAAATTTGGCAGCAGCTTCCGGCATCCACACATGAGCAATTAAATGTGAAAATCAGGAAGTTGCTGTCCAAGTTGCCTTGCTCCTTCAGAAGCTTTGCTACACTGGTATCTTGGTGAGAGACTAGGCATTCAAACACATGAAGGGCGTAAAGTTGCAGTACTTACCCACTAAACATGAAAGTGTCAGCAGGGCTTGTTCATTCAAGTGTAAGTGAATGTTTAATGGCGTGGTAAGTCTTAATTACTGCCAAACAACCTCTCTGGCACTGAAAATTTACTTTTAAAAGCATGAAGTCTCATTCCTTCAGATTTTAATTACAGGAAAAGTTCTGATATCCAGCACCGACGGGACCGGCGTGTTGCCGATCTATCAAAAGTGCCGGACATGTAAAGTCAACGTTGAAGCATACGGAGATGAAAATCTCCGTATTTAACAACAAACACTGTTGCTCAGCAACAGCTCGTAAACACTCGGCCCGTACCTTGAAGCGTCTCTGAAGCTGTTGCGAAGCTCCAAAGACGCTTTCCAGAGCCTGCCTATTAACAGAATGCTAGGAGAAGAAAAAAAAACGAACTAAAACGGCTGCTGATTTCTGCCGTTAGAGCAAAGTTTCCGGCCATACAACCTCCGGATAAACCAAAGTTTCCTGTATTGTTGGAGAATTTAAAAATGAAAAAATGATTTTTTCTTACTTTTTCTTTCTGTCTCTTTTATCTCTCTTAATCCCGTCCATTCTGAAGGGGGAGGGTGAACAGGCAGAGGTCGTGGTTCACATTGGGACCAGCGACATAGGTAGGAAGAGGGATGAGGTCCTGCAGCAAGAATTTAGGGAGCTAGGTAGCAGATTAAAGAGTAGGACCTCAAAGGTTGTAATCTCTGGATTACTCCCGGTGCCACGTGCTAGTGAGTAAAGGAATAGGAGGATAGAGCAGATGAATGCGTGGCTAATGAGTTGGTGCAGGAGGGAGGGCTTTAGTTTCCTGGATCACTGGGCCTGCTTCTGGGGAAGGTGGGACTTGTACAAGTCGGACGGGTTGCACCTGAACCAGAGCGGGACAAATATTCTTGCGGGGAGGTTTGCTAGCACTGTTCAGGGGGGTTTAAACTAAAATGGCAGGGGGTTGGGAACCTGAGCAGGGAGACAGAGGAAAGGAAAACAGGGATAAAAGTAAAAGATAGGAAGGAGAAAAACTAAAGTGGCAGTCAGAGAAATCAACGGTTTAAATCAAACGTGGCCACAGTAAATAATAATTCTAATAGGTCTAAGAGCGTTAAAAAAACAAGCCTGAAGGCTTTGGGCTAGATTTTCAGTTGCTTGCGCCAGCAGTTAGCGCCTTAAGAGAAGTGATTTTCGGGCGGTATGCGTGTAGCGCCCGGGCGCAGCGCAGTTTGCGCCCCGCCCCAAATTAAGTTGCCCGTTAGCGCCGGCGCAAAGTTTAGCGGCCGCCCAGATGCGCGCGCAGAAAATGACGTCACATCCTCGTGCAACGCCCTTTGGCCGCCCCGAATCCAAACTTCAGTCGGACCGCCCCATTGTGCGGCTGGCGTCCAGAGCGTTTGTACAATGGAACACAACACACCCTGGGGAGCGCAAATTAAAGGGCACTCCTCCTGCACTATAGAAGGCAGTCTGCATGTGTTGTGTCCTCCTCCTCCTCCTCCTCCTCCTGTTTTCCCCCTCAGACTCTGCCTTTGAAAAGCACACATGCACCCTTCCCCTTTAAGAGCTCACTGGCACCAGAGTGTCTGCCATGCGCTGCGCCCGAGCTCGGGTGTTGCGCTCTGCACCGCCGGCTTAGCGCCTAAAGATAGTAGTGGAACGCCTCTTTTAGCGCTCCACCAACCTCTTAGGGCGAAGCCACTGAATTTCCGGCAACGGGGCGCTACTTTGGGGCGGGCGCTAACCTTAGCGCCCCAAAACTGTCTATACTGAAAATCTAGCCCTTTGTGTCTTAATGCGAGGAGCATTTGTTACAAGGTGGATGAATTGGCTGCGCAAATAGAGGTAAACGAATATGATTTGGTTGGGATTACAGAAACATGGCTCAAGGATGGCCAAGACTGGGAACTCAACATCCACGGGTATTCGATATTCAGGAAAGATAGGCAAAAAGGAAAGGGAGGTGGGGTAGCATTACTGGTTAAAGAAGGGATTAATACAATTGTAATGAAGGATATTAGCTCTGATGATGTGGAATCTGTATGGGTAGAATTGAGAAATACTAAGGGGAAAAAAACATTAGTGGGAGTGGTATATAGACCTCCAAACAGTAAGGCGGAGGTTGGGGATGGCATTAAAAGGGAAATTAAAGAAGCGTGCAATAAGGGCACAGCAGTCATCATGGGTGACTTTAATCTACATATAGATTGGGCCAACCAAATTAGTAACAATACTGTGGAGGAGGTATTCCTGGAGTGTTTACGGGATGGTTTCCTGGACCAATATGTCGAGGAACCAACCAGAGATCAGGCCATCTTAGACTGGGTATTATGTAATGAGAAAGGATTAATTAGCAATCTTGATGTACGAGGCCCCTTGGGTCGAAGCGATCATAATATGATCGAATTCTTCATTAAGATGGAGAATGAAGTAGTTGACTCAGAGACAAGGGTCCTCAATTTAAATAAAGGAAACTACGATGGTCTGAGGAGCGAGTTGGGTAGGATTGATTGGGGAATTGCACTCAAAGGGTTGACGGTGGATAGGCAATGGCAAACATTCAAAGACCGAATGGATGAGCTACAGAATTTGTTCATCCCAGTTTGGCATAAAAATAGAACAAAAAAGGTGACTCAACCGTGGCTAACAAGGGAAGTTAGGGATAGCATAAGATCCAAGGAGAGGATATATAAATTGGCCAGAAAATCAAATCAAATCAAATCAAATCAACTTTTATTGTCATTGTTAGTGCACAAGTGCAGTACAACGAAATGTAGGCTTGCAGCTCCCGAGAGTGTACATTTAGATTAAGACATTTAAACATTCAACATACATTTGGCTTGTAATACATTAACATAAACATAACCATAATAAAGTGCATTGGCAGATGTGCAGGCTTTAGAGTTTATTTGTGGAGTTCAGTAGGATGACAGCCCTGGGAAAGAAGCTGTTCCTAAATCTAGTCGTACGGGTGCGAATGCATCTGTAGCGTCTCCCAGATGGCAGGAGGGCGAACAGACTGTGGCTGGGGTGGGTAGGGTCTTTGATGATGGACCGTGACCTCCGTAAACAGCGTTTCTGGTATATGTGCTCTATGGTCGGTAGCCGGGTGCCGGTAATGCAATAATCCTGAGGATTGGGAGCAGTTTAGGAGTCAACAAAGGAGGACAAAGGGATTAATTAAGAAAGGGAAAATACAATATGAGAGTAAGCTAGCAGGGAACATAAAAACTGACTGTAAAAGCTTTTATAGATATGTGAAGAGAAAAAGATTGGTGAAGTCAAGCGTAGGTCCCTTACAGTCAGAATCAGGGGAATTTATAATGGGAAACAAGGAAATGGCAGACCAACTAAATATATACTTTGGTTCTGTCTTCACAAAGGAGGACACAAATAACCTCCCAAAGATGCCGGGGAACATAGGGTCTAATGAGAGGGAGGAACTGAAAGAAATCAGAATTTGTAGGGAAATGGTGTTAGGAAAATTGATGGGACTGAAGGCCGATAAATCCCCAGGGCCTGATGGTCTACATCCCAGGGTACTTAAGGAAGTGGCCCTAGAGATAGTAGATGCATTGCTGGTCATCTTCCAGAACTCGATAGACTCTGGAACAGTACCCATGGATTGGAGGGTAGCTAATGTTACCCCACTATTCAAAAAAGGTGGTAGAGAAAAAGCGGGGAATTATAGACCGGTAAGCCTGACATCGGTAGTGGGGAAAATGCTAGAGTCTATTATAAAAGATGTAATAGCAGGGCACTTGGAAAGCAGTGACAGGATCGGACAAAGTCAACATGGACTTACAAAAGGTAAATCATGCTTGACTAATCTACTGGAATTTTTTGAGGATGTAACTGGTAAAATAGATAAAGGAGAACCAGTGGATGTGGTGTATTTGGACTTTCAGAAGGCTTTTGATAAGGTCCCACATAAAAGATTAGCGTGCAAAATTAAGGCACATGGGATTGGGGGCAAGGTATTGACTTGGATAGAGAACTGGTTGGCAGACAGAAAGCAAAGAGTTGGAATAAACGGGTCGTTTTCCGAGTGGCAGGCAGTGACTAGTGGGGCACCGCAAGGATCGGTCCTAGGACCCCAGCTATTCACAATATATATTAATGATCTGGACGAGGGAATTGGATGTAATATCTCCAAATTTGCAGACGACACAAAGCTGGGTGGGAGGGTAAGCTGTGAGGAGGATGTCGTGAAACTCCAGTACGATTTGGATAGGTTGGGTGATTGGGCAGAAACATGGCAAATGCACTATAATGTGGATAAATGTGAGGTTATCCACTTTGGTGGCAAAAACAGGAAGGCAGATTATTATTTGAATGGCAATAGATTGGGAGAAGGGGAAGTGCAAAGAGACCTGGGTGTTATTGTGCACCAGTCGCTGAAGGTAAGCATGCAGGTGCAGCAGGCGGTTAAGAAGGCAAATGGTATGTTGGCCTTCGTAGCAAGAGGGTTCGAGTACAAGAACAAGGATGTCTTGCTGCAGTTGTACAGGGCCTTGGTGAGACCGCACCTTGAGTATTGTGTGCAGTTTTGATCACCTTACCTGAGGAAGGGCGTTCTTGCCATGGAGGGAGTGCAGCGAAGATTCACCAGGCTGATACCTGGGATGGCAGGAATGACGTATGAGGAGAGATTGTGTCGATTGGGCTTATACTCACTGGAGTTTAGAAGATTGAGAGGGGATCTCATCGAAACCTATAAAATTCTGTCAGGTCTGGACAGACTAGATGCAGAAAGGATGTTTCTGATGGCCGGGAAGTCCAGAACCAGGGGTCATAGTCTAAGGATAAGGGGTAAGCCATTTAGGACTGAAATGAGGAGGAATTTCTTCACCCAGAGAGTGGTGAACCTGTGGAATTCTCTGCCACAGAGGGCGGTGGAGGCCAGTTCATTAAATATATTCAAGAAAGAGTTGGATATATTTCTTGAGGCTAAAGGGATCAAGGGATATGGGGAGAAGGCAGGGACAGGATACTGAATTTGGATGATCAGCCATGATCTCATTGAATGGCGGAGCAGGCTCGAAGGGCCGAATGGCCTACTCCTGCTCCTATCTTCTATGTTTCTTCTCTTTCTTTCTAACTTACACTTCCTGGTTTAGACTGCGTGTAAGGATTCTTCAATCTGATTTCTTAAGGAGACACACCGTTGTTTGCCCTGTTCACACAAGTCCCAGATCCCCTGTAGAGGGTGTTGCACAGTTTTGGTTCTCTAATGACTGCAAGTCGCAGTGCTAATCTGGGCAAGTGTAAGTGTAATGAACGACTAGCGCCATTCGTTCGCCACTGACCGTAAAATCCGGGCCATTATTTCTCTCTTATTTCAGAGTATTCCAGTTACTGATACAGTGTCTTATTGGCCCTCGGTTCTATTAGCCTTTTCTGGCATGTCCTATTGCTGCTTTTTGGCAATGCTCCAATTCAGAGCTGTACCCAACTGTTCTCTCCAGATGATCATACAAGGAGCAGATGGTCTTGAAACTGCATTTTTAAACAACTAACTCTGATCTTGACATTTTAAATCTAGTGGCAGGCAAAAGCAATAACTGGAGTGTAGCTGTTGACTGGTACAGCCCGTTGTGTGGTAATTGTATAATCCAGTGTTTGTTGCACTGTCAGCAATTGTACCGTGTAAAGCCATCCTGGTAAAGAAGTGTGTTAGTGTATTAACAAGCTGTAACAATACAACAGGATGTAGATTTATGTCATCAATTCCTCATGCACTTGAGTTCCAAAGCTTGTGCAGGTTATTTAGGGGAAGAAAAGAAATTAGTTGCATCAACCTTGGCCACTAATGCACACCTACTACTGTCCTAGTTCAACAGCAGCTTTGGCAAAGGAACTAAACACCTGCTCTCTCTTCTTGAAATGGACATGATGTGTGGCATAGAAGAACCTAATTGGGGTAAGTATATTTATTTTTAAAATGTCGAGCATCCCTGGACTAATTGAAATGTTGTAATTTAGCATAACTAATGCAGAAGTCTGCTTTTTGAACTGCTGCTAAGGCTGTGCCAAATACTGTTAGGTGTATTGAAATTTGGAAAAGGTTCAATATCAATCCCAGGAGCCTGTGTCTCTAATGATCAAAAGAAGAATTGCAATACTTTATATGTAAGAGGCATCTTCACAGGGTAGGCTACAAGTTGCAAGATAACAATAAGTGGCAATTTTCAATTTGGACATAAACATTTTTAGGAACAGGAAAAGACCAAACAAGTGAGGTCGACCTCACTTACTTATCATTTCACCGTATCTTTCAATCCCTTCTCTCCAGAAGTGCATTAAACTTGTCTCTAAAATCCATTTACACTCACTGCTGTAATGGCCATCCTGCCAAAATTATTCCATAACTCTATTACACTTTGGGTGAAAAAGTTCTGCATGATTGCCCTTCTATTTTTTTAACTTGTGCTCCTTAACATAATGGGGCAGATTTTCATCTTCAGCGCCTGGGCAGTAATCTGGTGGAGCGGATTGCCAGTCCATTATAGAACCTGCCCGATTTTCATTTCATTAAAACCAATGGAATTCAAATTGAGCAGGTTCCACAGAGAGAGGGTGATCTGCTCCATCAGATTATCGCCCAGGCACCGAAGATGAAAGTCTGCCCTAATTGGTTTTTGGAATAAACTCCAACCTAGAAGTGCACATGAAGCAAAATATGTTTCTGCAAATGTGAAGTAGTGACTAGAACACAGTGAAACCAGTTATGCATGGCAGATGAAGAATATTGAATAAAATAGTATATGTTACTTCTTCAATCTTGAATTATTTCAGTTTTCTGCTTCTGCTCTTTGCACAATATTCTCAAGTTTCCAGCTCTAAATGCCTTTGTTATGCACAGTGGTTCACTTGCACATAATAGTACACATTACATATCATAGAGCTCATTATAATATCCTATCATCACTACTTCTCATACATAATCTTATTTAAAGAGAAATTTAACAAGTACAATATTTGAGTTTGGAAGATAACCCTGTCCTAATTGTATAAATGTGTATTTACCCTGAGTAACTTATCTACAAAACTGAATGTTGGAACTAGTTTCCTGAACTTCCTATTACTTTAGTTCTTCTTGATTAACTGATGCAACTGTAATTGATATAACCTTTAAGAAATTAACTTGACTTTTTATGGCATTTCTAATTAAATAAGCCTGTCGTTCAAACCGTAGCTATCACTGGAGCTTCCGACCCCGTATCCTGTCCATCACCAAGACCGCCTACTTCCACCTCAGTAACCTCGCTCATCTTCGCCCTTGTCTCAGCTCATCTGCTGCTGAATCCCTCATCCATGTCTTTGTTACCTCTAGACTCAACTATTTCATTGCTCTCCCGGCAACTAGTAAATGTGAGCTCATCCATAACTCCGATGCCCGTATCCTAACTCACATCAAGTCCCGTTCACCCATCACCCCTGTGCTCGCTGACCTACATTGGCTCCCGGTCTGGCAACACATCGATTTTAAAATTCTCATCCTAGTTTTCAAATCGCCTCTATCTCTGTAACCTCCTCCAGCCATACAACCTGCCGAGATCTCTGTGCTCCTCCAGTTCTGGCTCCATCCGCATCCTTTATTTTCTTCGTTCTGCCAATGGCGTCCGTGCCTTCAACTGTCAAGGCCATAAGCTCTGGAGTTCCCTCCCAAAATCTCTCCGCCTCTCTACCTCTCTTTCCTCCGTTAACACGCTCCTTAAAACCTACCTCTTTGACCAAGCTGTTGGTCACCTGTCCTAATATCTCTTTATGTGGCTTGATGTCAAATTTTGTTTGATAAACGCTCCTGTGAAGCGCCTTGGGATGTTTTTATTACATTAAATTGCAAGTTGTTGTTATTGTATGAAGTATTTTCTGCAGTTGGGCTTTAAGGACCTCAGTTATGTCTGCTCAACAAACCGCTGGAAGCCTGTTTCAGTATTTCCATTTAAAGAGCCAGCATCATCACAACTGAGTTTAGTAAAATTGCAGAGGTATCCTGCAACCATGCTTTTCTGAAAGGCCATCCAGCTACATATCGGAATCAATGTGATGTCCGTTATTGGCACTTCTGGTTCTGTTACTTATTAAAAGTGTAAATAGAATTGCGTGCAAGTTTTCCCTGTTGAATTCATCAGCTCAGTTATTGTTTCTTTCCCCTGCCTAACTCAATGGAGCCAAACGTTCTGCCACTTTAAACATGTCTTCAGAGTAGTCTGGTGTATAAATTATTGAAATGAATGCCATATGAATAAATGTAGCTAAATATATTTATTTCACTTCAATAAGGAAATCAACTTCCCAAAAGATGCTTCTGGAATGTTTAACTCTTTAAGGTTTTAAACTATGAAGCACAATCTACATCACCACAACATTGGAACACTTTGCTTCAGGGAATATCATTTGCAAAAAAATTACTTGTTACATTTAGTTTACTCTATAGTGGAGTAAAACAAGCAGTAACTGATTTTGTAATTTATAACCTGTTCCTGTGTTACCCCTCTCCCAGTTTGTAACAACAAACAAATAGTTTGTTGTGGTATAGCTTAGGGCTACTCCTGTATCATTAGAGGAGCAGTGTCTGCCAGTATTGAAAATACTTCAGCAAGTAATTTTCTGTCTCACCTTTCCGAAGAAAATAGTCAATAGAACTACTGTCATGACACTCATTGGACAGTTGATTTTGAAGGTTGTGAGCTCAAGCAGAACGTAAAAGTGCTTTATTTTAATTTTTTTAATCTATAGCTTTCTTTCAATAATGTTTTAACTACAGCTGGATAAATTACTAATTGAGGTATGCATAATGACTGGGGATTCATTAGAGTGTTAAAGGGCTAGAAAGTCGTCTCGGGCAGTGTCGGATCAGCCTCCCGTTATACGTAGCGGCTGGTATTCAGTTCTGTTGCGGTCAATGGAACTACTGTAAATATCAGCCGCTGCGCATGTTGTGCGGCCAATCCGATACCACCCATCGTGCACCACCGCCCGAGACAAATTTCTCGGCCAAGATCCTTGTTTGTAAGGATAAGCATCTCTTGTATTCAGTTTTTATCTATCTATTGACAGAGAAGAACAAAGTAAACATCTGTTACATTCGTATTATGTCCACCAATTCATTATACATCAATTTAATATTGGTACAGTATTGTGACTTAAAATCCAATGGCACAGCAAATAAATACATTTAGTCACTCAGCTAAAAGGTCATTCATGTAATCTTGTGCAGTAGGCAAGTGTTAAAATTTGGGTCTGCAGCAGATCTCTTAAGTTCAGTTGCGCCTGGATGTGGTCTGAGCTGACTGACACTGCCCTATTTCTGCTTGTAAGATAGCATGACCTCATGGGAAGAACAAATAGTAACGCTTTGTGACTTGAACCAGCTATTTGTGTCTTTCGTCAATCTTTCCAAGCAAACACTTGGTGAGGCAAAGCTTGAAACAAATGATTAAAATACTTTATTTCACAGCGAGTGAATATATAGAGCATTGGATTCACTTAGTTCAAACAATACAACTTATCTTTGCAATATGATGCAAACTAAAGCTCATACCCAGCAACAGCCAGTCAGTTTAACCTCGGCAGCTTTTAGAAACAATAATCCGGGATAAAATTAACAGTCACTTGGACAAGTGTGGATTAATTAAGGAAAGCCAGCATGGATTTGTTAAAGGCAAATCGTGTTTAACTAACTTGATTGAGTATTTTGATGAGGTAACAGAGAGGGTTGATGAGGGCAATGCGGTTGATGTGGTGTACATGGACTTCCAAAAGGTGTTTGATAAAGTGCCACATAATAGGTTTGCCAGCAAATTTGAAGCCCAGGGAATAAAAGGGACAGTGGCAGCATGGATACGAAATTGATTAACTGGCAGGAAACAGGGAGTAGTGGTGAAAGGTTGTTTATCAGACTAGAGGAAGGTACACAGTGGGGTTCCCCAGGGGTTGGTACTAGGACCATTGCTTTTCTTGATATATATTAATGACTTAGACTTGGGTGTACAGGGCACAATTTCAAAATTTGCAGATGAGACAAAACAGTGAGGAGGATAGTGATAGACTTCAAGAGGACATAGACAGGCTGGTGGAAGGGTGGACACGTGGCAGATGAAATTTAACACAGAAAAGTGCAAAGTGATAGATTTTGGTAGGAAGAACGAGGAGAGGCAATATAAACTAAAGGGTACAATTCTAAAGGGGTTGCATGAACAGAGAGACCTGGGGGTATATGTGCACAAATCATTGAAGGTGGCAGGGCAGGTTGAGAAAACGGTTAAAAATGCATACGGGATTCTGGGCTTCATAAATAGAGGCATAGAATACAAAAGCAAGGAAATTATGATGAACCTTTATAAAACACTGGTTCGGCCTCAACTGGAGTATTGTGTCCAATTCTGGGCACCGCACTTTAGAAAGGATGTAAAGGCCTTAGAGAGGGTGCAGAAAAGATTTACAGGAATGGTTCCATGGATGAGGGACTTCAGTTAGGTGGATAGACTGGAGAAGCTGCGGTTGTTCTCCTTAGAGCAGAGAAGATTGAGAGGAGATTTGATAGAGGTGTTCAAAATCATGAGGGGTCTAGACAGAGCAGATAGAGAGAAATTGTTCCCATTGGTGGAAGGGTCGAGAACCAGAGGACACAGATTGAAGGTGATTGGCAGAAGAACCAAAGGCGACATGAGGAAAAACTTTTTTACGCAGTGAGTGGTTAGGATCTGGAATTCACTGCCTGAAAGGGTGGTGGAGGCAGACTCAATCGTGGCTTTCAAAAGAGAATTGGATAAGTACCTGAAGATAGCCCGCATGGGCTCGACAGGCCGAATGGCTCCCTTCTGTGCTGTAAGCATTCTATGATTCTATGCTTTCCCACATTAGTGGACTGTTTTACTTGACAAAAAAGATGGCTTCTAAACATTCCTCCAGCATTTCTGACTTGAGCCTGCCTAAAGCTTTTGCAGCTCCCTGTTTAAAATCCTGACTGCCCTTGCAGCATTCCTGTTTCAAAAAGAAACCTGTGTCCCTGGCTTTCTCTTTTTACCTCCCTCTTCACAGATTGAAAGGGATCAATTGTCTTTCCAGCACAATAGGTGTGAGGTGTTTTTCAGGTACTCAAAAGAAAGAATAACTTGCAAAGAACAAATGATAGTGCCTTTCAAGACCGCAGGATGTCCCAAAGCGGTTCACAGCCAATGAAGTACTTTTGAAGTTCAGTCACTGTTGTAATATAGGGAAGACAAGTTAATGAGCTGCTTATTGTTTAGCTTCTGGGGGAAACAAATTTCAATTATCATAGTAACCATCTTTCATCCAGGTGCCTTTTTATTAAACTTTAAAAGTACACTTCACTTAAAAATCCCAACATTAAAAGTAATTCATTCTCAAATCCTTCCTATGGAAAAATGGTCAAAAATCCTGAAACAACAGCAACACACAGAAATGCTGATGGCATGTCATTGCTTTTGTTCTTCATATTCCTTTTAATCATTCCAACCTGCATTAATTATCTCACTACAGTTGCCTTTGATCAGTATTTTTCTGCGTTGTGTTTTACTAGTAATATCTTTGTGTTTGATGGGAACTGGGTAATCAGTTTTATTGTGCTTTCCATTTGGACATGCAAAATGTGTGCACAAGCTGGTTTCCACAAGATCCAAGATATTGGCCTAGGTATTCTGATTGTGGGGAATCTCCAATGTGTCAGGATCCCCATATTCTGTTTTACCTTCTGGGACGGGGGAAGCCAGGCCACATTGGAGCACATCCCCAAGCACAATTCCAGCCCCAAATGCACACATCTACCTGAAAACCAGTTGGGACAGAGCCAGAAAGCTATTTTTTAAAGTGTCTTTATATTTACAATATAATTTTGGCTGACATTATATGTACTGACATTTTTCTAGTTGCCACACAAAAACTTTAGCTGAATATAATATCTGTGATATTTATGCCATTCTGCACTGGGTAATACTTGTTACATTTGCCTTTTTATGTTCTACCAGCTTCACAATACAGGCAAACTATTGTTAGTAAGGACGTTAAATATTTGAGAAAGACAAGTATTTACAATGCTACATAGCTTTTGTTGATCAATCTGAAATGTTTTCTTTTTTGACAGTCAGATGGGTCTATGTGAGAAGCTAACAGAAAATGAGAAATGCCAAGCTAATGCCAAATATACCAATTGTGGTGACCCCAGTGCTCACCTTGTCAGTCATGAATATCTTTCAGACCCCTGCTGAAACAACCAACAATGTCCAATGTAATTTCTCAAGGCCTGGCTGCATGGTTGGGAGAACTGTCACTCCATTAGCTTTTAAATTGCCTTGCTTGAGATTATAAAATCTAAGAACTGTTGTTTGCCATTCTTGATTTCTCCAGTGTTGTGCCCAGAAAACCCGTTTAGACCTTTGAAGAACTCGTACTGCTGTCAAAGGGAAAGTTTCCATTCAGTTAATGTTAATGTGATTTATGATGCCAATGGAATGTGTGCCATTCATTTGTGGCTCATTGATCTTTGCTAATTTCAAACCAGACAGCAGGTTCATGAACAAAGAACTGACTGAGAAAAGTCTACACGTAAGACATTAACCTATAGATCTTAGCGCCTGTGTTCCTTTTAATTAATGTCATTCTTTTCTTGATATATGACAGAGTCAAGCTGTGACTCGTAACTACAGTGCTACAATACGAAATCCATAAACCAGAGCACAGAACAGTTAGTGAAGCACAAACTAACTCAATAATAATCACAACCTGATCATTTGGTATTTAAAAACAAAATTCAGATGTTTCAATTTCATAAGACGCAGATCTTCGGGAGATCTGTGAATACTCTATTGCCTATTATATCCTCTATAATGCAGAGACACTGCATGTTATTGCTGTCACATTGTCAAAGGGTAATGTTCCTTTTGGCCTTTCACTGGCGCTGCTGCTGTTGCTACTTTCTATTTTGGCTCTATAGTGTGATCTGAAGACCCTGACGATTAACTCAGTTTCTTTATAGCGCCATTATTGTACATTTCAATTTCATTTTCATACCACACATAATTGGCTCACAAACACACACGTCAATGCTATGTGCTGCAACCCCGATAATTAGGGCTACCATCTGCTGTTTTAGAACAGTCCAGTTTTGAGCAAGCTGTCTAGAAATTTATAAAATGGAAACCAGATACAAAGGGAGGAATTTTAACCTAAAAAAGTGAATGTGTTTGGGAGCGGGCGGGTGGTTAAAAGGGATGAAACTGACAGCGGGTCGGGAAGCCGGCTCTAACCTGCCGACTTCCACTTTTAACTGCAGCACTTGCGGCTGTGTGCGAGAAACCCCCATAGTAGAGGCGGGTTGGCAATTGAAAGAAATTAAGAGGCAATTAGGAGCATTTAAGAAGCAATTATGAGCTGTTTTAACTCCAGATTTCAATTTTAACTCCTACTCTACATCTTTTCCTTGCTTCCTGGAACTTTCCAGTGAAAGCAAGGCAAGATGACATCGTGATTTGAGGGGCTGACCAAATGACAACAAACAATCCTTTCAGTACTCAGACCTCACACCTGCTTCCTTGCCTAAGTGAAACGCTTCTGGAGAGGGTGCTTTCACTACTTTGCAGCTGATTTCCACTACTTTGGAGGTCATTTCTGCTAGCTTGGATTTTTGTGTACCTAATTTACACTTTCCATCTGTCAAGCATCAGTTCAGTATGGGTGCCGCTTATGCAGCTTTACCTTGGACCTCAGATGAGGACCAAATAAGCAGCAGCAGCAGCAACAGCACGGGCAACAGGAGCAGCAGCAGCAGGCGCCTTCTCCTCACCGACCTGCCGCTCCACAGGAGAGAGGGGATGAGCACGGGGTGCAACTCGCAGGAGGCAATGTCCCCAACATATAGGGTATATAAGCAGAGGATCAGCTTCCTGAACCAGTGCCTCAGGAGGCTCAGCATATGGCGTCAGGTGGTCGCAGACATTTGCAGCCTCCTGGAAGAGGACCTGCTGCTAAGTGGAACTGGTGGGCATGCTTTGCCAGTGGCTGTCAAAGTCACCACCATCCTCAATTTCTTCACCTCTGGCTACTTCCAGGGATCTGCAGAATCTCTCAATCTGCTGCCCACAAATGCATCACTCAGGTGACCGATGCCATGTTTGCCAGGGCCAACAATTATGTGCACTTTGCAACAGATGAGGCCAGTCAGAATGAGTGGGCACTCAGCTTTGTGGCTCTGGCTGGCTTCCCACAGGTCCAGGGAGTCATCAATTGCACACATGTGGCAATCAAGGGACCCCTAGATCACCCTGGAGTCTTCATCAACCACAAGGGCTTCCACTCCATCAATGTTCAGCTCATTTGCAACCACAAAAAGATCATTATACAGGCGTGTGCAAGATTCCCAGGCAGCTGCCATGATGCTTTCATCCTGCACCAGTCCACCCTCCCAGAGCTCTTCAGACCTAGAAGCAGAGTTATCAGCTGGCTCCTTGGAGATAAAGGCTACTCCCTGAAGACGTGGCTGATGACACCCATTAGGACCCCAAACAATGAGGCCCAGGAGAGATGCAATCAAAGCCACATGAACACGAGAACTGCCATCGAGCAAGCAATTGGAATGCTGAAGATTCGCTTTAGGTGCCTGGACAGATAGCAATGGGTGCACCTGCAAGGTAAGTATGTAAGAGGAGTGATGTGCTGGAGTTGGCATAGGAAGAGAATCTCCCTGTGGGCCCTTACAGAATGCAGCATCAGCTCTAGGGAAGCATCATTTAAGTGAGGTGCAGCCTTGCCATATTGGGACTCCATTAATGCAGTTTCTTCCTCTGTTCCCCCACCTGGACAATCATTCAACTTTCATCTTCACAGGCTCCCTTTAAATAGTTGAGCTGAAATAGACTCATGTATGACGTTATATTGCCCACTTGCGTTAATTGGTCTGGAAACCCGGAAGTCAGATGCAAATCCAGTGGCTTCGTTAAAAAGCCACTGACAAATGTGCCTCTGAAACTTCCTGGTTCCCCACGCGATCCAGGGCTTCCCTGCTGCCAGCACGTCAGGCAGTGAAAATTCCGGCCAAAGCATTCTTTTTTACAATAGATATCCTTGTGATATAGTGACATTAGTTTTAAGGGTATCAATAAATTTTTATCTTCAGCAAAGAAAGCCTCAGAATTTGAATGGTCCATGCTCTACACCTTTCCTGTCTCCCGTTTGTGTTTTTGAACTTGTCAATACAATGAATTGCCAAAAGTGTATTATGGTATATGGCCAAATTGCGTCCAGGTATAAATGTGTACCATGCATTGTATATGTGCTCTTGCAAAGACAAATATGTAATCTTGCATTTTGCTTCCAATTCCTTCAAAATTTGGAGTGCATTTTCTTCTGTGGGTAAAGTTTAATCAAAAGTAAACAGATGAGCAATAATAATATGAAGTGATGTGTTTTCTTCCATTTTTACTCCTATTTAGATATTTACTTTCACATTTTTCACGTCTTTGCAAACATTAACCCAAAATATTGCTTGTTAAAGATCATTAAGTCTTTGTTAAATGGCAATCAAGACAAACTTGTGGGGGTGATTTTCATGCCACCATATCCCTTGCTGCACTTAAAAACAGGGTGGTAGCAGAACCAAAATAGCAGCCACATCGAAAGTGTCTGTGCTAATTTTCAGATGGACCTCGATCCAGGTGACCAGGTCTCCCACTGAAAACAGGCAGGAGCCTCCTGAATATTTTGAAGCCTTATCAAGACCACCAACTGATGGAAACTTGGGCAAGCTACATTTATTTCTGATGCCAATTTCCCCTACATACAGCCATTTACCTTTAAGAGTGTACATCTCTTTAAATTTGAGCTGCTGGTCTGATTTTGCACAACCTCATCAACCTGGTTGCTGGCTCAAGTCCAAAACTATGTTGGGAGTGTTTGCAAATTATTCAAATGAGGTAACCTCAAAGAATTGCCCCTGACTGCTGGCAATTTCCAGCACAGATTTTACTGATCTCGCAAAAGTGGGGCTTTTTGTTGAGAAGCAGTAGCCTGACTACAAAGGTAAATGTTAGATCCGTGGTTCAGTGGATAAAGAATTACACGGATGCTGTATATAACAAGCAACAGGCCTTTACTGGAGGAGGGTCATCTCCAGACTGGAGTACAGAGGCATGCGCACAGCTTATATACCGGTGTGGTTACTGCCGGTACTACAGTATACAGGAGCTGTAAAAAGTCGTTCTGACTTAAAGCACATACACTACAATTCCTCCCTTTTTAGATTAATAATATCCCCTTAATATTCAAATAACAATTACATTTTTACATGTCCATTCAATAACAAAAAGTCCATTTATAGATTCAGTCTTTGGGGCGGCTTCCTGACCCTTTCGGGATAGCGCCTTTCCGGAGGTTCTTGTTCTTGGTGCAGAGGCGATTCTGACCCCTTTTCATCGGGTTCCACTGCTACTGGGTCTGAAGTAGATACTACCGGTATGTCGGGTTCATCCCCAGGTACTCGAGACATGGGGTTGACACCTTCCTGTGACGCTAAGATCTGATCGACATGGCGTCTCACAATGTTCTCCCCGACATCCACTGTGTACATTAATGGCCCCTGCCTTGTACATATCGTTCCGGGTTGCCACTTCTCTGTTCGATAGTCATGGGCCAAGACTGGTTGCCTTACATTGAAGCTCCTTGTCGGCTTCTCGTTGATGTGCTGGAATTGTTTGTCCTCAACATTTCTTCGCACATTTGGTCTGAGCAAATCCAGACGAGATCTCAACCTTCTGTTAAAGAACATCATGGCCGGGGTCTGGTTGGTAACTGCATGTGTCGCGTTTTGGTAGGCTAATAAGAAATTGTCCATCTTATGCTGTAGTGGAATTTCCTCGTCGCACATGGCCTTTATCGCCTTCTTAAAGGTTTGTACGAACCTCTCAGCCAATCCATTGGTGGCTGGATGATACGGGGCGGATGTGTAATGCCTTACCCCATTCCTTTTCATGAATTTTTGGAACTCGTCGGACACAAACTGTGGTCCATTATCAGAGCAGATCTGCTCTGGCAAACCGTTTCTGGCAAATATGGTCCGTAGGACTGCAATCGTTTTCTCTGTAGTGGTTGAAGACATCTTTATCACCTCAGGCCACTTTGAATGAGCATCCACTGCTATTAAGAACATTGAGTCCATGAATGGACCAGCGAAATCAATGTGCACCCGTTGCCATGGAGAGGAGGGCCACTCCCATGGGTGTAGAGGGGCGTGTGGTGGTGCATTTTGGACCTTCTGGCATCCTAAGCAGCTCTTAGTTAGGTCTTCGATTTATTGATCGATTCCCGGCCACCACACATAAGCCCTAGCAAGGCTTTTCATTTTCACTCCCCCCAGATGACCTTCATGTAGCTCCTTTAGCACTCTCTCCCTTAACTTGGGTGGAATCACCACTCTGGATCCACACATCACTGTCCCCTGGCATACTGACAGCTGTTCTCTTCTGGATGAGAATGCTGGCAACAGTGAGTCGCCATGTGTTGGCCATCCCCTCACCGTCAATTCATATACCCGTGACAGCGTCGGATCATTGCGAGTCTCCTTCTCTATATCCGCGTTTGTTACTGGCAATCGTTCAATTATCGACGAATAAAATATCTCGATAGGGTCCACTGCTGGTGCTTCCTCCACCGTAGGCAGTGGCAGGCGCGATAGCCCATCAGCGTTCCCATGCTGTTTCGTGCCTTTATATTCTATTTCATATTGATTCGCCCCTAGAAACAGGGACCATCTTTGTAACCGCTGTGCAGTCATTACTGGCACGCCCTTCTTAGGATTAAAGATGGAGACAAGTGGTTGGTGGTCAGTCAGCAAGGTGAACTTCTGCCCATGCAGATAATGGTTGAATTTTTTTACTCCCCATACTAGGCTGAGGGCCTCCCTGTCAATCTGGGCGTAGTTGCGCTCAGCTGAGGTTAGTGACCGAGACGCAAAGGCCACTGGCCTCTCTAACCCGTCTGGGAATTTGTGCGACAGCACCGCTCCAATGCCGTAGGGTGATGCATCACATGCCAAACGAATTGGTAGTGCTGGGTTGAAATGGGCCAACACCTCTTTTGATGTGATCAATTCTTTACACTTCTGGAAAGCTCGTCTACATTCGTCATCCTACTTCCATGTTTGCAGTAGGGTGTTCAGCGGGTGTAATACCGTAGACAAATTTGGTAAGAACTTGTGGTAATAGTTTACCAGCCCGAGGAACGACCTCAGTTGTGACACATTTTCCGGTGCTGGAGCCTTGACTACTGCCTCAATCTTGTCAGGGGACTTATGTAACCCCTCTTCATCGATGACGTGGCCGCAATACAAGATCTGTTTTTGGAAAAACTCGCACTTGTGGCGATTAGCTCGTAGCCCATATTCCTTTAATCTGGCGAGCACCTTCTCCAAGTTAGCGAGGTGATCACCGTCATTTTCGCCCGTGACCAAGATGTCGTCCAAATAACACTGGGTCCCTGGAATCCCTTGCAGGACCTGATCCATCGCCCTTTGCCAGATAGCCGGAGCCGAGGCTACTCCAAACACCAGCCGGTTGTATTGATAGAGACCTTTATGGGTGTTGATCGTAAGGTAATGTTTCGAAGCTTCTTCTACCTCCATTTGCAAGTACGCCTGGGCTAGATCAATTTTGGTGAAGCGTTTACCACCAGATAGCGAGGCAAAAATATCCTCAATTCGTGGAAGCGGATATTGCACCGTGTGAAGGACTGGGTTCACTGTCACCTTAAAATCCCCACAGATGCGGACCTTCTTTGGTTCCCCAGGCGTATTACTCAACGACCTCTTCATTACAGGGACGATGGGTGTAGACCACTCACTCCAGTCCACTTTGGACAGTACTCCTGAACGTTCCAACCCTTCCAGCTCTGCTTCAACCGCTGGTCTAATCGCATAAGGCACTGGTCTGGCCTTCAGAAAATTTGGGCTTGCATTATCCTCTATTTTAATTGTTGCTGTTATTCCTTTTAGTGTTCCTAGTCCCTCCTGGAACACTTCTTTTGCGTCAGTTAGCATTTTTGACAGTCGTCCAGGTGTGACGTCGTCATCCTTTTTGGCCTCCACCTTCAGTGCCTGTATGGAATGCCAATCTAAATGTATCTTCCAGATCCACTCACGTCCTAGCAGTGGTGGTCCTCCATTTGGCAATACATATATATCCATTTTAGGTATTTCCTGACCTTTATATGTCACTTTCACCCTTATTTTTCCTTTGGGGTAGACTTTTTGCCCCGTATACGTCTTCACGACAATCTCTGTAGCTTTCAAGGGTATGTGTGAAAATAGCCGCTTGTAGTCTCTTTGATTTATGACTGTTAGAGCTGATCCTGTGTCCAATTCCATTTCCACTTGGACTCCGTCTATCTTGAGTGTAACCCAGATAGTCTGGTGATCCTCTATTTCGGTTACATTATGTAGTTTCAAACAACCCAGCTCCTTGCTTCCGGAGTCTGTGTCACTTTTCTGTTCGTCTGAACCACTGTCCATCACCTGGTGTATCTTTTTGTACTTCTCCTGTGGAGATTTCTTACTGTTGGTTTTCTTCCCAGACCTGCAGACTCTTGCTATGTGTCCTGCTTTCCCACACTGTCTGCACACTTGGTCCTTGAACCAACAATCTTTCTGGTCATGTGTTGTTCTGCCGCAGCGATAGCACTTCCCTGTTCCATAGGTCATTTCGTTGGTGCCGTATTCTTGCGGTCTCCGTTGTATCTCTGCAGCGCCCCTTGCGGCTGCTTCGTGTGATACTGCCATATTGAAAGCTTTGTCCAGCGTAAGGTCCTTTTCTGATAGAAGCCGTTTCTGGGTTCCTTCACTTTGTAGCCCACACACAAACTTGTCCCTTAACGTGTCTGCTAGTCCCGCTCCAAACTGGCAGTATTTCGATAGCTTGCGCAGCTCCGTTAGGTACTCAGCATTGCTTTCATCTTTGTGTTGGTTCCTTTTATGGAACTTAAATCGTTCTGCTATCAGCAGCAGTGTGGGGCTTAAGTGGTCCTGTAGGATTTCTACTATGCTTCCAAAATCCTTGTTTACCGGCTTCTCTGGGGTTATTAGATTCCGCAGTAACCCATAAGTTTTTGTACCCATGGAATTTAACAGAACCAGTGCTTTATTAGCATCTGGCACTTCATTCGCCCTGCAGTACACCTCAATACGTTCCACATATGTCGCCCAATCTTTGACTTCATTGTCGAACATAGAGATACTGCCACTCTTCGGCATCCTTGGTTGTGCGTTAACTATCCCCAATGGCGACTCCCGCGCTTCCCCTTCTTCTCCGCTGGCACAAAATGGCGTCTCCCGTGCTCGCCCGTCTTCTCCGCTGCGGCTTCGCAAAATGGCGTCTCCCGTGCTCTTCCTTCTTCTCCGCGGCTCAATGGCGCCTCCCGCGCCCTCCCTGCTTCTCCGCGGCTCAATGGCGTCTCCCGCGCTCTCCCTGCTTCTCCGCGGCTCAATGGCGTCTCCCCTTGCTTCGCCCCGCGGACCCTGATCAGCCCGTGATCCCTGGCTGTGCTCTGCGCGTTCTTCTCTTGATATTTGTCGACGCCGCTCGGTCTAGAACCCGGCTGTTTCTTACCCTCTCTCCGGTTTTGCAGTATTTTTCCACGACGCCGCTCGGTGATCAACCCCCAGCTGCGCCCTGCTCTCTTCACCCTTTTTCTTACCCCGTCGACGCTGCCTGGCTCTCTCTCTCTGCCGTCGGTCGGCTCCAGTCGCCGCTGCTCGGGAAGGGTCTGCTCAGGACCTGTCGTCGGTCTCTTACTGCTCGTTGTGGCTGGGGAACCAAGCCCGGCTCTCCACAGCCTCCCCAGCGAAGTTGGATCTCTGCCTGACTGCTGGGCGGTTGCTCGCGGTCGACGCCCGTGTTCCTGGACTCGACTATTTTTTTTATTTTTTATGTTGCAGGTAGATTCGCATCAACACTCGTCGCCACTGTTAGATCCGTGGTTCAGTGGATAAAGAATTACACGGATGCTGTATATAACAAACAACAGGTCTTTACTGGAGGAGGGTCATCTCTAGACTGGAGTACAGAGGCATGCGCACAGCTTATATACCGGTGTGGTTACTGCCGGTACTACAGTATACAGGAGCTGTAAAAAGTAGTTCTGACTTAAAGCACATACACTACAGTAAAGAGGCTTGTTCACAGTGTAAGGTGTGTTTGTAACTCCTGGGGGTCAATTTTCTGGCCGCCATTGGGCGGCTTTTCATGCGGCCGGGGGCCGAAAATCGACGAAAAAGCGGGTCGGGACCCCCCCCACCTGATTCCCCGCCCCGTCCAACTTTCGGACCGCCGTTTGCCCGCGACCCGCTTCAGTCTCGGCCGCCGCTGGCAGGACTGGTCGTCGGCACACTAATTACCAATTATCAGCTTGTTGAGGTAGTTATTCCGGGGCCGTTGCAACTTTGGGGCTTTCCCCACATCAAACCCGCCTGCGGGGAACCCCGCTGCTGAGACCTGGCGTGAAGCTTGCCGGCTTGCTTGCTGTCAGCTGCAGGTCAATCGGAGAAGCTGCGATTTAAAGGGACAGCACTTGTATGTTGAAGGACCTTGTTGTTGCAGGTTTGGGGCTACTTCTTCAAGGCTTAGACACAGCTGTGGAAGGTTGGAGCCTCACACACTTCTCCAATGCGATCTCCTGGGAAGCACCTCTCACCACCCTCACTCAGCGCTTCCTCAGCGGAGGCATCTACGAGAAGCATGGGACACCTTTTTTTCCTTCCCTTCTTGCCATTAGAGGATCTCCAGCAGCAGAGGCGGCAGCCGTAGAACCAGGAACAGCAGGATGAGCACCAGGAGCACCAGGCTGCTGCTCACTCACCTGAAGCTGCACAGGCCAGAAGGGGCCAGCGCTTGGAAGTGGCTTGAGAGCACCTTGCTGCGCTTTAGGGGGCCATGGGGACCCGTTTCTGCACTGGCAGTCCTACTCAGAAGGACTTCCATGAAGATCTGGTTTCTCTGTTCAACAGATGGCCAACGCTCCTCAAGAGATGTCATTCTCTTATGAGCACTCACCATTGTTTTCCGTACCCTGGCGAGTTATCTCCTCCATGGAGGTTGCCAACCTTTCCATGGTGATGCGTTCATGCGCCAATGAGTCCACAAAGGCTCTGCTCATGGTCGCTATGGACTCCTCCATTCGCTCCACACTCGCAGCGACCCTGGAGACAAAACCTGCCAGAGACTCCTGCATCTGTGCATGGAGATCCATCACCTCTTCTCTTGCAGATGGACCCAGAGGCAGAGGGTCGACATGCAGCTGAGCTGAGCTGGCAGAGTCCTGCGCCCTCCGACGAGGACTCTCCACTGCTGTCCCTGTCTCCAGAATTTGCTGAGGCTCACTTGTGAGCTGTGAAACACCAGGTGACAACACTACTCTATGTCCCGAAGGTCCCCCCGAGTTGTGAGTGTCTGCGCTGGTGCAGGGTGCGCTTACTTCTGCTGATGCTGCACCCTCAGAGGTTGGAGCTTCCTCTGAGGAGTCTGGCTGCACAGCCTCTTCCTCCTCCACAGTGAGGACGGGGGCTCTGGATGGTACTGTGGGGGAGTAAAGGAAGGAGTTAGAGATGTAATACCAAGGTTCTTCTGGTGACTCACAGTGAGTTGGCATCTGCTGAGACCTGCATCCATGCAGCATTGGTCTCAGTGGGAGGCCTCTTCCTCCCTGACCTAGGGAAGAGGACCTCCCTGTGGGCCCTAACCCCATCCAATAATGCCTGCAGTGAAGCCTCGTCGAATTTGGAGGCAGCTCGGGGTCTGGCACTGGCCACAGCTGCTGCAGGCTCCTCTACCATCCTGTATGGTTCGTTTGGAAGCCTTCAGAGGATGCAGTGCTTGCTGTGGACCTTGAAAGCACCACGAATGATGACATCATACTGTGGGGATTTCTGACTCGAATTGGACAATTAGCAAGGCTTCCCACATGCTGGGAATTAATTGGCCACTTGAGGGAAAATTGCGTGGAGCTGGCTGACACTTTTTTATGTGTGTCAGAAACCCCACATTCGGGGAAACCCGACCATTTCCCACACAAGCCGAAAATCGGGGCCCTGTATTTAGTTAAATTACCTGTTAACAAAAATACATGCACATGATTCATAACAAAGAGACCTGGATGAACTACAGTACAGGATGAATGCCAGTAGCACTACTGAGATGGGCCAGAGGCCATTTGTGATAATTAGTCAACTTTAAGTTCAATCAAAGTTAGGTTCCGTTACAGTTTTGGGTACAGGTAGAAGAATCAATATGAGCTATTTGAGAATGGAAGTGTGGCATCAGAGGTGGCAAATCATAGAAAAATACTATTTTTTGACATAACCTTGCAAACAGCATAGTTCTATCATTTTCACAAAATATATTGGAATAAAGCACCTTGCATGTATTGTAATAAAACATTCATACAGGTTGACAAAACTTAGAATCATATAATGGTTATAGCACGGAAAAAGACCATTCGGCCCGTCAAGTCCGTGCCGGCTCTCTGCCAGAGCACTTCATTTAGTCCCACACACCGCCCTTTCTCCGTAGCCCTGCAAATTTTTTTCCTTCAGGTACTTATCCAACTCCCTTTTGAAAGCCGTGATTGAGCCTGCCTCCACCACCCTTTCAGGCAGTGCATCCCAGATCCTAACCACTCACTGCGTAAAAACGTTTTTCCTTATGTCACCTTTGGTTCTTCTGCCAATCACCTTAAATCTGTGTCCACTTTTCTCGACCCTTCTGCCAGTGGGAACAGTTTCTATCTACTCTGTCCAGACCCCTCATGATTTTGAACACCTCTATCAAATCTCCTCTCAATCTTCTCTGCCCTAAGCAGAACAACCCCAGCTTCTCCAGTCTATCCATGTAACTGAAGTCCGTCATCCCTGGAATCATTCTCGTAAATCTTTTCTGCACCCTCTCTAAGGCCTTCACATCCTTCCTAAAGTGCGGTGCCCAGAATTGGACACAATACTCCAGTTGAGGCCGAACCAGTGTTTTATAAAGGTTCATCATAATTTCCACACTTTTGTACTCTTCACCTCTATTCATGAAGCCCAGGATCCCGTTAGCTTTTTTAACTGCTTTCTCAATGTGCCCTGCCACCTTCAACAATTTGTGCACATATACCCGTAGGCCTCTCTGCTCATGCACCTGCTTTAGGATTGTACCCTTTAGTTTATATTTCCTCTCTTCATTCTTCCCACCAAAATGTATCACTTCGCACTTTTCTGCATTAAATTTCATCTGCCACGTGTCCGCCCATTTCACCAGCCTGTCTATGTCCTCTTGAAAACTATCACTATCCTCCTCACTGTTCACTATACTTCCAAGTTTTGTGTCATTTGCAAATTTTGAAATTGTGCCCAGTACACCCATATCCAAATCATTAATATACAGTAAACTATCATTTAAACGGCACCTAATTATCCAGAATTCTCTAATGACCGGCAAAATTCAGGAGTAGGTTCAGGAACCCAAAGGTAAGTTTTACTGTATATTTGTGGCTGTGTAACCGGGATCCTCGTACCTTTTGCCGTGTAACCATGGCTCCTGCAGCTCTGGTTGTGTAACCGGGTCCCCTGTACCTGTGGCCGTGTAACCGGGTCCCCTGTACCTGTGGCCGTGTAACCGGGGCTCCAGCACTTGTGGATGTGTAACCAAGGCTCCTGCACAAGTAGCCGTGTACCGTGGCTCCTGTACCTGTGGCCGTGTAACAGGGACTCCTGGATCTGTGGCCGTGTAACCGGAGCTCCAGTACCTGTGGCTGTGTAACAGGGGCTCCTGCACTTGTGGCCGTGTAACTGGGGTTCCTGCACCTGTGGCTATGTAACGGGGCTCTCGTACCTTGGGCCATTGTCACTTCATGTCCCTTTTTCTGATCTGAGGTTCGCCGATATATAAATTGCCTCGGTAGGTAAACCTCTCCGTTACCTGGAACTTTTAATCAACCGGCACCACCCCGGTCCCATAGGTGCCGGATACGAAAGAGTTTACTGTATATCAAGAAAAGCAGTTGTCCTAGAACTGACCCCTGGGGAACACCACTGTATACCTTCCTCTAGCCCGAAAAGCAACCGTTCACCACTACTCTCTGTTTCCTGTCACTTAGCCAATTTTGTATCCATGCTGCCACTGTCCCTTTTATTCCATGGGCTTCAACTTTGCTGACAAACCTATTATGTGGCACTTTGTCGAACACCTTTCAGAAATCCATGTACACCAAGTCAACCGCATTGCCCTCGTCAACCCTCTCTGTTACCTCGTCAAAAAACTCGATCAAGTTGGTTAAACATGATTTGCCTTTAACGAATATGTGCTGGCTTTCCTTAATCAATCCACACTTGTCCAAGTTACTGCTAATTTTGTCTCTGATTATTGTTTCTAAAAGCTTCCCCAATACCGAGGTTAAACTGACTGGCCTGTAGTTGCTGGGTTTATCTTTACACCCTTTTTTGAACAAGGGTGTAACATTTGCAATTCTCCAGTCCTCTGGCACCACCCCCATTTCTAAGGAGGATTGGAAGATTATGGCCAGTACCTCCGCGATTTCTTCCTTCACTTCCCTCAGCGTCCTAGGATGCATCCCATCTGGTCCTGGTGACTTTTCTACTTTAAGTACAGCCAGCCTTTCTAGTAGCTCTATCAATTTTTATCCCATCCAGTATCTCCTCTACCTTCTCCTTCACTATCTCTATGGCAGCATCTTCTTCCTTGGTGAAGACAGACGCAAAGTACTCATTTAACACCTCAGCCATGCCCTCTGCCTCCATGCGTAGGTCTCCTTTTTGGTCCCTAACTGGCCCCATCCCTCCTCTTACTACCCATTTACTATTTATATACCTATTGAAGACTTTTGGATTACCTTTTATGTTAGCTGCCGTTCTATTTTCACACCCTCTCTTTGCTCCTCTTATTTACTTTCTCAGTTCTCCTCTGGACTTTCTATATTTAGCCTGACTCTCAGATGTATTCTCGACCTGACATCTGTCATATGCACTTATTTTCTGTTTCATCTTACTCTCTATCTCTTTCATCATCCAGGGAGCTCTACCTTTCCCCCTAGTGGAAATGTACCTCAACTGTACCCGAACTATTTCCTCTTTAAAGGCAGCCCATTGTTCAACTGCAGTTTTGCCTGCCAATCTTTGATTCCAATTTACCCGGGCCAGATCTGTTCCCATCCCACTGAAATTGGCCTTCCTCCAATTAAACATTTTTACTCTAGATTGTTCCCTGTCCTTTTCCATAGCTAATCTAAACCTTCTGATACTATGATCACTGTTCCCTAAATGTTCACCTACTGATACTTGATCCACTTGGCCTACCTCATTCCCCAGAACCAAGTCCAGCAATGCCTTCTTCCTCGTTGGGCCGGAAACATACTGATCAAGAAAGTTCTCCTGAACACACTTCAGAAATTCTTTCCCGTCTCTGCCCTTTACACTATTACTATCCCAGTCTATATTAGGATAGTTGAAGTCCCCCATTATCACTACTCTATCGTTCTTGCATCTCGCTGTAATTTCTCTGCAAATTTGCTCCTCCATATTTTTCCCACTAGTTGGTGGCCTATAGAATACACCTAGTACTGGAATGCTACCTCTATTATTTCTTAACTCTAGCCATATAGATTCTGTCCTTGACCCCTCCAGGACATCCTCTCTCTCCATCACTGTAACATTCTCCTGAACCAATATTGCCACACCACCTCCTATCTTTCCTTCGCTATCTTTCCTGAACAGCTTGGGCTGGATTTTCATTGAGGAGGTGGGTAGGCAGCGGGACTACAACTTTCAGGGTTGTAGTCCCACCTCCATCGAGTTGTAGCCAACCCATGCAATTTTGACTTGATTGACCTTGTTGAGCCCACCCAGCGGGCTCAGCAGGCCAATTAAGGGCCACCCGGCAACAGGTGACGTCACAGATTGATATTTCATCTGTCAAGACCTTTTGACAGATGAAATATCAGCGTTTGACAGCTGTTTGAAGCTGTCAAACACTGACAGTCTGTACTCTAAGTTAATTTCTTCCTCTCAGGATGATTTAGAGATCTCTCCGGAAAAGAAAGCTGAATGCTGCAATTTTTGACAGATCGTGGCCATTCTGCTTTCTGTGCCGGTGAGATGAGGGACTCCCGAGATCTGAAGGAAGGAAGGCTGTAAAGGTAAGTAAAACTTCTTTAAACACACCAAACACACCTACCTCTGCACTCATGCACCCATCACTCATCTGAACACTGGACATCTCAACCCCTCCAAGCCCCTCAGCCCGACGGCCCGCCTTGCTAACTTGGCGTGGTTTGGAGCTGTCAGGAATCCCACACTTCAAGAATGAAAATAGGGATTAGGCTAAAAACTGCCTGTTAACTACCTGTTAACAGGCAGTTAATTGTCACTAATCCCCTTCCCGCCTCGGGGAGGCGGGTCCCAGTACGGGTCGTGTACCCGCCTCCTTTGAAACTGGCATGGGGGTGGGATGGGTTCGTGCCCCCCGATTTCGCGATTTTAACCCCCCACACACCTCCAATCCCGCCTCCACGGCCCAATGAAAATCCTGCCCCTTGTATCCAGGAATATTTAATACCAAATCCTACCCTTTTTTGAGCCAGGTCTCCATTATTGCTACGACATCATATTCCCATGTGGCTATTTGCGCCTGCCGCTCACCAGCCTTGTTTACTATTCTTCGTGCATTCACATACATACACTGTAAACCTATCTTAAACTATCCTGTGTTCTCTCTTAGTCTGACCCCACATAATACCTTACTATTTCTTACTTTATTGCTATCCGTCTCTCCCAATCCTTTGTGCCCTTTGTTTCTCCTTTCTAATGCTACATCCTGTCAACTTAGTTTAAACCCTCCCCAACAGGACTAGCAAACCTCCCCATGAGGATATTGGTACCAGCTCTGTTGAGGTGCAACCCATCCGGCCTGTATGGATCCCACCTCCCCCAGAACTGGCCCCATTGCTCCATGAATCTAAAGCCCTCCCTCCTGCACCATCTCTCCAGCCACGCATTCATCTGCTCTATCTTCCTATTTCTAAACTCACAAGCTCGTGGCACCAAGAGTAATCCAGAGATTACTACATTTGAAATCCTCCTTTTTAATCTCTCTCCTAGCTCCCTGAAATCTGCCTGCAGGGCCTCATCCCTCTTTCTACCTATGTCGTTGGTATCAATATGGACCACGACCTCTGGCTGTTCACCCTCCCCCCTCAGAATGTTCTGCAGCCGCTCGATGATACCCTTAACCTTGGCACCAGGGAGGCAACATACCATCCTGGAGTCACGTCTGTGGCCACAGAAATGCCTGTCTGCTCCCCTAACTATCGAATCGCCTACCACTATTGCTTTCCCTATCTTCCTCCTCCCGCCCCCCCTCCCCCCCGTACAGATGAGCTAACCGTGGTGTCGTGGACTTTGCTCTGGCTGTACGCCCCAGAGGAACCATCGCCCTCACCAGTACTCAGAACAGAATACTGGTTGGAGGGCGAGATGCATTCAGGGGACTCCTGCACTACCTGCCTGGTCTTCCTCTTCTGTCTGGCGGTCACCAATTTCCTCTCTGCCTGCATATTCCTTAGCTGTGGGGTGACCACCTCCTGAAACGTGCTATCCATGCGGCTCTCAGCCTCGCAGGTGCACCGTAGTGACGCCAGCTGCTGCTCAAGCTCCGAAACCCGGAGCTCGAGCTCCACCAAACTGCGACACTTCCTGCACATGTGGTTGTCCAGGATATGGGAAGAGTCCTGGATTTCCCACATGGCACAGGATGCGCATTCCGCGGGACTGTGCAGCCCTGCCCTGCCTTTATTTATTTGACTATTAACTAACTTTACAGAAACTTAAGACTAAGATGTACCTAATTCAAGATATTCATCTATATTATATATATAAAAGGATCGATCTGTCTGTCTGTCTGTCTGCCTGCCTGCCTGTCTGTCTGTCTGTCCTTCGGTGTGTCTGTCCGGCTATACACTCTAAAGTTATAGAGCGTACCTACACGTGCGTTACATCAAAAGAAAGCTTACGATTCCGGAACGGTCATAAGCGTATTTATGTTTCGGCGAGACAAAAATTGCGCCCGCGGTATCCAAAAAACGTTCAAAATTCCGCTCATTAGCATAGAGTGACATTAAGGTCGACCAATCATACGGTCGAGCGACCCGACGGTCGACCAATCGCTGCGTGGTGGGGGCGGGCCCTCCTAGAGTCGAGCAACAGGACAATTGACCAACCCTATGCTTCGATGACATGACGGTTGACCAATCGGTGCGTGTGTGGGCGGGCCTTATCGTTCTGAACCAAGGTGAGCGGCCGCCATCTTGATTCCAAACTGTTCATTTCTTTTTCCCGCTTTCTGCGTGTTTCTTTTCAAATATACATTTCCAGCAAAAAGAAAGTTGCTTTTAAAACACAAATTGTTTTTTAAAAAAGTTAATTAATTTGTACATCTTTTCTCTAACCTCGATAATTTTCCTACCTTTCACCGTTTTTGTAGGCCTCGAAGCCTGGGACTCTCCTCCGCACCCACGCCCAAGCTAGGCACCTCCCGGCCCCAGTCAACAAGCGGCCCCCGATCGCCACCATCTTTGTGAAGGCTGGAGAGGCGGCCCTCAGCCGAGCGTCACTATCGCCGCCATCTTAGTAAAGGCTGGTGCGGCGGTGGCGGCACGGAGCTCCGCGGAGCAGGTGCGCGGCGGCGTCTCACTCTCCCCCCCCCCCCCCCCCCCCAGTCTCTCTCTCTCTCTCTCTCTCTTCCCCGCGCCTCCTGAATGCGCAGGGGAAGAGGCCCGGGGCACCGTGGCCGCTTTCGGAGACTTCAACTCCGTGACAGGTGAGGAGGGTGTTTGTTGTTCACGTTGGGCGGCGGGCGGGTTCCCCGGGTGCTGACCCCTGGCGGTGTGGGTGTGCGTGTGGGGCCGGAGCCCGGCTCTTACCTTGCCCCGGAGAGCGGGCGGACGGCGGGGCCTGGAGTAGCAGAGGGGAACAGTCAACAGACAGACGTCAGAGAGACAGAGACATAGGGAGGGAGGAGAGGGAGAGGACAGGGAGAGGGGGAGGGAGAGGGAGAGTGAGGAGAGGGGCAGGGAGGGAGAGAGGAGAGGGGCAAGGAGGGAGAGGGGAGAGAGAGAGGGTGGGGGGAGGGGAGAGGGTGAGGAGAGGGGGAGGGAGGGAGAGGACAAGGGGAGGGAGAGGACAAGGGCGGGGAGGGAGGGAGAGAGAGTAAAGCAGGGGGAGGGAGAGAGAGAGAGGGTGAGGGAGAGGGTGAGGAGAGGGGGAGGGAGGGAGAGCACAGGGGGGAGAGGGGGAGGGAGAGAGAGTAAAGCAGGGAGAGACGGGGGAGGGAGAGAGAGGGTGAGGGAGGGAAAGAGTGAGGTGGTGGGACAGGGAGGGAGAGCTTACCTTCTTCCTTCCTTCGCAGGGGTCCATCGGGCCACCTTCCCCCCGTCTCTCTCTCTCTTCCCCCACGTCGCTCTCTCTCTTCCCCCCCAGTCGCCCTCTCTCTTCCCCGCCAGTCGCTCTCTCTCTTCCCCCAGTCGCTCTCTCTCTTCCCCCCTCAGTCGCTCTCTCTCCCCCCCAGTCGCTCTCTCTCCCCCCCAGTCGCTCTCTCTTCCCCCCCAGTCGCTCTCTCTCTTCCCCCCCAGTCGCTCTCTCTCTTCCCCCCCAGTCGCTCTCTCTCTTCACCCCCAGTCGCTCTCTCTCTTCCCCCCCAGTCGCTCTCTCTCTTCCCCCCCAGTCGTTCTCTCTCTCTTCCCCCCCAATTGCTCTCTCTCTCTCTTCCCCCCAGTTGCTCTCTCTCTCTTCCCCCCAGTCGCTCTCTCTCTCTCTCTTCCCCCCCAGTCGCTCTCTCTCTCTCTCTTCCCCCCAGTCGCTCTCTCTCTCTCTTCCACTCCAGTCGCTCTCTCTCTCTCTTCCCCCCAGTCGCTCTCTCTCTCTCTTCCCCCCCAGTCGCTCTCTCTCTTCCCCCCCAGTCGCTCTCTCTCTTCCCCCCCCAGTCGCTCTCTCTCTTCCCCCCCGTCGCTCTCTCTCTTCCCCCCCCCAGTCGCTCTCTCTTCCCCCCCAGTCGCTCTCTCTTCCCCCCCAGTCACTCTCTCTCTCTCTTCCCCCCCAGTCGCTCGCTCTCTCTTCCCCCCCAGTCGCTCTCTCTCTCTATTCCCCCCCAGTCGCTCTCTCTCTCTCTTCACCCCCAGTCGCTCTCTCTCTCTCTTCCAACAACAACATGCCCTCAAAAAAGCCTCGGCACCGCCGGGCACTCCAGCTAGTATAATATATTAATGTAGTAGAAACAGATACTAACCTCCAAGCTCCTGCTTTATCACTAACCAGCTATTTAACCCCAGCCCCTAACTTGAAGAGCCCCTCTCCGACTGCGCTCTTTAGCAGAACTTAGCAGAAATAAACTTAAAACTTTTTTAAAAAACTCACCAGCTACTCTTTGCGAGTCATCAAAGAGTGCTGTGAGTTTAGGTAAGTGTGAGAGTTCTTTAATTGTTATTTCTCTTTAAATCATTCTTGATAAGATTACTTAAGCAGTTTAAGTAAAGGGGAAAAGTTAAATATTTGGGATTCTGTTGGTTTAAGAAGAGTAAAACAAGGTTACACTGCAGTAGGAGTAAATTGGCACAGCAGGCAGTGGAAACCAGTTTTCTAACCAATCAGCAGGGGTGACTCATTTGGCTGTAAACAAACAAACTATAAAAAGACCATTTCTAGTGCGAGCAAGCACTGAGTGCGAGTCAGCAGAGAGTGCTGTGAATTTGGGTAAGTGTGAGTTAGGGGAAGTGGGGTGTTAGGTGCTCTTTTCAAAATTTAACTCTGTGGGTTGTAGTTAATAAGGCCTTTCTGGTGCAGAGTGACTGTTGGTAAACCATTTAACTGGTGTAACTAGAGGGATTGATTTAATTTAAATCCAATTAATTAAAGGGGATACTAGCATCTAAAATCGGGCAGAGGGTGTCCATAACTAACAATAAAAAATGTAATTAATTACATAGAATGGAGCAGGTGATGTGTTACTGTTGCGAGATGTGGGAGCCGGTGAACCCCATTGAGGCTCACGGTGATTACGTCTGTGACAAATGTCTGCTGCTACAGGAACTCCAGCTCCGTGTTGATGAGCTGGAGTCTGAGCTTCAGACACTGCGACACATCAGGGAGGGGGAGAAGTACCTGGACTCTGTGTATAAGGAGGTGGTCACACCTATGAAGTTAATTAATTCAGATGTAGCCCATGGTCAGGGACAGGACGGTGTGACTACGAGTGAGGCAGGTACGGGGATCCAGGAGGTAGAGCTGGAGGAGCCGCAGCCCTTGCTCTTGTCCAACAGGTTCGAGGTTCTTACTCCCTGTGGGGACAGGAGCAGGGACTGCAGGGAGGATGAGCAACCTGGCCACAGCACCATGGAACGGGTGGCCATTCAAGAGGGGGGAGTAAATAGAAATGTTGTAGTGGTAGGGGATAGTATTATTAGGGGGATAGATACAGTTCTCTGCAGCCGAGAGCAAGAGTCCCGAAGGCTGTGTTGCCTACCCGGTGCCAGGGTTAAGGACATCTCCTCTGGGCTGGAAAGAAACTTGCAGTGGGAGGGGGTGGATCCAGTTGTCGTGGTCCATGTTGGTACAAACGACGTAGATAGGACTAGGAAGCTGGTTCTGTTAAAGGACTATGAGCAGCTAGGGGTCAAATTAAAAAACAGAACCTCAAGGGTAATAATCTGGATTATTACCTGAACCACGAGCAAATTTGGCTAGGACAAATAAAATTAGAGAGTTAAATGCGTGGCTCAAAGACTGGTGTGGGAGAAATGGGTTTTGCTTCCTGGGACACTGGCACCAGTACTGGGGCAGGAGGGAGCTGTTCCGTTTGGACGGGCTTCACTTGGCCAGTGCTGGGACTAGAGTCCTGGCGGATCATATAACTAGGGCTGTAGAGAGGGCTTTAAACTAACTAGTGGGGGGGAGGTTCCGAGAGAGCAAATAATAAAAATGACAACAGAGAAGGTCATAGACATAGTGGGGAAATTAAAAACCAGAGCGTGTCAGGAAGGGGCAGAAGGTATGGAGTAAAAGGTAAAGTAATAAAAAGGGCAAAAGCAGGAGCTAAGTGTCACAAAACATCTTTGAAAGTTCTCTATCTTAATGCACGTAGCATTCGTAACAAAATAGACGAGTTAATGGCACAAATAACTACATATGGGTATGATCTTGTGGCCATTACAGAAACATGGCTGCAGGGTGACAATGCCTGGGAATTAAACATACCAGGTTATTTAATGATCAGGAAGGACAGGCAGGAAGGAAGGGGAGGTGGGGTGGCTATGTTAATAAAGGAAGGAATCACTGTAATACAGAGAAATGATAATGGGTCAAAAGATCAGGATAATGAAACAGTTTGGGTGGAGGTAAGGAATAATAAGGGGAAAAAAACACTAGTGGGCGTAGTCTATAGGCCTCCAAACAGTTGCAACTCTGTTGGACGGAGTATCAATCAGGAAATAGTTGAGGCTTGTAATAAGGGAACATCTATAATTATGGGGGATTTTAACTATCACATTAATTGGACAAATCAAATTGGGCAGGGCTGCCTTGAGGATGAGTTCATTGAGTGTATTAGGGATGGGTTTCTTGAGCAGTATGTAACTGAACCGACCAGGTGGCAAGCAACCTTAGATCTGGTCCTGTGTAACGAGACAGGATTAATTAAAAATGTCCTAGTAAAGGATCCCCTTGGAATGAGTGACCATAACATGGTTGAATTCCATATTCAATTAGAGGGTGAGAAGGTTGGATCTCAAACAAGCGTGCTAAGCTTGAATAAAGGAGACTATGAAGGTATGAGAGCGGAATTGAGTAGAGTGGATTGGGAAAATAGATTAAAGGGTAAGACGATACATGATCAGTGGTGTACATTTAAGGAGTTATTTTACAACTTCCAAAAAAAATATATTCCACTGAGAAGAAAAGGGTGTAAAAGAAAAGACAGCCATCCGTGGCTAAGTAAAGAAATTAAGGCTAGTATTCGACTAAAAACAAGGGCATTTCAGGTAGCCAAATCTAGTGGGAGGATAGAGGATTGGGAAAACTTTAAAGGACAGCAAAAAATAACAAAAAGATTGATTAAGAAAGGGAAGATAGATTATGAAAGTAAATTAGCAAAAAATATAAAAACAGATAGTAAGAGTTTTTATAGTTATATAAAAAGAAAAAGGGTGGCTAAAGTAAATGTTGGCCCCTTAGAGGATGAGACCGGGAAATTAATGGTGGGAAATATGGAGATGGCAATAACACTGAATGAATATTTTGTATCAGTCTTTACAGTAGAGGACACTAAGAATATCTCAACACTGGAGAAACAGGGGGCTATGGGGGGAGGAGCTAAACACGATCAAAATCACGAAGGAAGTGGTACTCGGTAAAATAATGGGACTCAAGGCGGATAAATCACCTGGACCTGATGGCTTACATCCTAGGGTCTTGAGGGAAGTGGTGGTAGGGATTGTGGATGCATTGGTAATAATTTTCCAAAACTCCCTGGACTCAGCAAAGGACCCGGCAGACTGGAAAACTGCCAATGTAACACCCTTATTTAAAAAGGGCAGTAGACAGAAGGCTCGAAACTATAGACCGGTTAGCCTAACATCTATGGTAGGTAAAATTTTGGAGTCCATTATTAAGGAGACAGTAACAGGACATTTGGATAATCATAATTTAATAGGACAAAGTCAGCATGGTTTTATGAAGGGGAAGTCATGTTTGACAAATTTGCTGGAGTTCTTTGAGGAAGTAACATATAGGGTGGATAAAGGGGAACCAGTGGACGTAGTGTATTTAGACTTCCAAAAGGCATTTGACAAGGTGCCACACAAAAGATTATTGCTTAAGATAAAAAATCACGGGATTGGGGGTAATATTCTGGCATGGATAGAGGATTGGCTATCTAACAGAAGGCAGAGAGTTGGGATAAATGGTTCATTCTCAGACTGGCAATCAGTAACTAGTGGTGTTCCGCAGGGGTCAGTGCTGGGTCCCCAACTCTTTACAATCTATATTAACGATTTGGAGGAGGGGACCGAGTGTAACATATCAAAGTTTGCAGATGATACTAAGATGGGAGGGAAAGTAGTGAGTGAGGAGGACATAAAAAACCTGCAAGGGGACATAGACAGGCTAAGTAAGTGGGCAGAGATTTGGCAGATGGAATACAATACTGGAAAGTGTGAGGTTATGCACTTTGGCAGGAAAAATCGTAGAGCAAGTTATTATCTTAATGGCAAGAAACTAGAAAGTACTGAAGTACAAAGGGATCTGGGGGTCCTGGTGCACGAAACTCAAAAGGTTAGTATGCAGGTGCAGCAAGTGATTAAGAAGGCCGATGGAATGTTGGCTTTCATTGCTAGGGGGATAGAATATAAAAATAGGGAGGTATTGCTTCAGTTGTACAAGGTATTGGTGAGACCGCACCTGGAATACTGCATACAGTTTTGGTGTCCATACTTAAGAAAAGACATACTTGCTCTCGAGTCAGTACAAAGAAGGTTCACTCGGTTAATCCCGGGGATGAGGGGATGGACATATGAGGAGAGGTTGAGTAGATTGGGACTCTACTCATTGGAGTTCAGAAGAATGAGAGGCGATCTTATTGAAACATATAAGATTGTGAAGGGGTTGGATCGGGTGGATGCGGGGAGGATGTTCCCGATGATGGGTGAAACTAGAACTAGGGGGCATAGTCTTAGAATAAGGGGCTGCTCTTTCAAAACTGAGATGAGGAGGAACTACTTCACCCAGAGGGTGGTAGGTCCATGGAATATGCTGCCCCAAAAAGCTGTAGAAGCTACATCATTACATAAATTTAAAACAGAAATAGACAGTTTCCTAGAAGTAAAGGGAATTAAGGGTTATGGGGAGCGGGCAGGAATTTGGACATGAGTCTAGGTTCGGTTTGGACATGGCCCTGTGGGTAGCAGAGCGGGCCCAGGGGCTGTGTAGCCTGATCCTGCTCCTATTTCGTGTGTCTAATTCTGTTAGATTCAGGAGATGGTTCTGTGATAGTAGATTGGCGGTTAGGATCAGATCAGCCATGATCTTATTGAATGGCGGAGCAGGCTCGAGGGGCCGATTGGCCTACTCCTGCTCCTATTTCTTATGTTCTTATGTTCAATCAGCCCCTTCCCTTGTGCTGACGTCACTTTAGGTTTTTTACTCTGACATCACTCTTTCAAATTCTGCCTATGTTGAGTTGCTCCGCTCCTGCTGCGCTCTTTATCCCTGCTCAGCTCTCGATCCGCTCCTGCTCAGGTCTGCTACTTCTGGTCTCGGGCCTGCTCTCGCCACGCTCTTTATCCCCGCTCAGCTCTCGATCTGCTCCTGCTCAGGTCCGCTACTTCTGGTCTCGGGCCTGCTCTCGCCGCGCTCTTTATCCCCGTTCAGCTCTCGATCCGCTCCTGCTCAGGTCCGCTACTTCTGGTCTCGGGCCTGCTCTCGCCGCGCTCTTTATCCCCGTTCAGCTCTCGCTCTGCTTCCGCTCAGGTCCGCTCCTTCTGTAAATAATTTAAAACATTGTCTTTGTGGTAGCTACTGAAAGGATGATAGGCAGATTCATTGTGGATAGTACATGTTATTGTCTGTACATGTGATAAAGTGTATGAGTGGAGAAGTTTCAGGGAAGCTGACAGTTACAGCTACATTATTGTTTAACTGGGAAAATTTTAGCAAGTAACTGCTTGAATTAAGTTTCAGTGCTATTCCATTAAAAAACCTCAACACTTCAGTGATACAAAAGAACATACTATAAACGTATCTTAAAAATGTGTTTCTGTCAGAATAATAAAACATTTCTTTCATAAGGCTATAGGCTGTAACTTTGCCATATGTCATTTTAAAGTGGACATATGTAACACAAGTTAGCAGATAAATGAGATGAACCTCGAGAGAGAGTGGAATTGTAAAGCAGCACCAAACCCAAATTCCATGTGAGGCACATATTTATTTACCACTGCACTATTATTTCATTTTTGATTGAGTTTTTAAAATTTCGTTCCTGGGATGTGGACGTCGCTGGCAAAGCCAGCATTTATTGCCCATTCCTAAATGCCCATGAGAAGGTTGTGGTGAGCCGCTGCTTTGAGCCGCTGCAGTCCGTGTGGTGAAGGTACTCCCATAGTGCTGTTAGGGAGGAAGTTCCAGGATTTTGACCCAGCGACGATGCAGGAACGGCGATATATTTCCAAGTCCGGATGTTGTGTAACTTGGAGGGGAACTTGCAGGTGATGGTCATAGAGTTATACAGCACGGATAGAGGCCCTTCGGCCCATCGTGTCCGCGCCGGCCATCAAGCCCTGTCTAATCTAATCCCATATTCCAGCATTTGGTCCGTAGCCTTGTATGCTATGGCATTTCAAGTGCTCATCCAAATGCTTCTTAAATGTTGTGAGGGTTCCTGCCTCCACAACCCTTTCAGGCAGTGAGTTCCAGACTCCAACCACCCTCTGGGTGAAAAAGTTCTTTCTCAAATCCCCTCTAAACCTCCCGCCCTTTACCTTGAATCTATGCCCCCTAGTTATTGACCCTTCTACTAAGGGAAAAAGCTCCTCAGTATCCATCCTATCTATGCCCCTCATAATTTTGTACACCTCAATCATGTCCCCCCTCAGCCTCCTCTGCTCCAAGGAAAACAAACCCAATCTGCCCAGTCTCTCTTCATAGCTGAAGCGCTCCAGCCCTGGTAACATCCTGGTGAATCTCCTCTGCACCCTCTCCAAAGCGTTCACATCCTTCCTGTAGTGTGGCGACCAGAACTGCACACAGTATTCCAGCTGTGGCCTAACCAGTGTTTTATACAGCTCCATCATAACCTCCTTGCTCTTATATTCTATGCCTCGGCTAATGAAGGCAAGTATCCCATATGCCTTTTTTACCACCTTATCCACCTGTTCCGCCAACTTCAGGGATCTGTGTACTTGCACACCCAGATCCCTCTGACCCTCCGTCTTGCCTAGGGTCTTACCATTCATAGTGTATTCCCTTGCCTTGTTAGTCCCCCCAAAGTGCATCACCTCGCACTTTTCTGGGTTAAATTTCATTTGCCACTGTTCTGCCCATCTGACCAACCCATCTATATCGTCCTGCAGACTGAGGCTACCCTCCTCGCTATTTACCACCCTACCAATTTTTGTATCATCCGCGAACTTACTGATCATACCTTTTACATTCATATCCAAGTCATTAATGTAGACCACAAACAGCAAGGGACCCAGCACCGATCCCTGTGGTACCCCACTGGCCACAGGCTTCCAGTCACAAAAACAACCTTCGACCATCACCCTCTGCCTTCTGCCACTAAGCCAGTTTTGTATCCAATGTGCCAAGGCACCCTGGATTCCATGGGCTCTTACCTTCTTGACCAGTCTCCTGTGCGGGACTTTATCGAAGGCCTTACTGAAATCCATGTATACCACATCCACTGCGTTACCCTCATCCACACACCTAGTCACCCCCTCAAAAAATTCAATCAAATTAGTCAGACATGATCTTCCCTTGACAAAGTCATGTTGACTATCCCTGATTAATCCTTGCCTCTCCAAGTGGAGACTAATTTTGTCCCTCAGAATTTTTTCCTATAACTTTCCTACCACTGATGTTAGGCTAACTGGCCTGTAGTTCCCTGGTTTTTCCCTACTTCCCTTCTTGAATAATGGTACTACATTTGCGGTTCTCCAGTCCTCTGGCACATCCCCTGTGGCCAGAGAGGTCCTGAATATATGTGTTAGAGCCCCGCAATCTCTTCCTTTGCCTCACACAGCAGCCTGGGATACATTTCATCCGGGCCTGGGGATTTATCCATTTTTAGGCCTGCTAAAACCGCCAATACCTCCTCCCTCTCGATGTTAATATGTTCGAGCATATCACAGTCCCCCCGCCCTATTTCTATGTCTACATCGTCCTTCTCCATAGTGAAAACAGATGCAAAAAATTCATTTAGAACCCCTCCTACATCTTCCAGCTCCACACACACATTGCCACTTTTGTCCCTAATGGGCCCTATTTTTTCCCTAGTTATCCTCTTACCCTTAATATACTTATAAAACATCTTAGAATTTTCCTTTATTTTGCTCGCCAGTGTTATTTCATGGCCCCTCCTTGATCTCCTAATTTCTTTTTTAAGTATCCCCCTGCACTTTTTGTACTCCTCTAGGGCTTCCTCCGTCTTTAGCCTTTTGTATCTGCCAAAAGCCCTCCTTTTTTTCCTAATCCATTCTCGTATATCCCCTGACATCCAAGGTTCCCTGTGGTTTTTGGAACCACCCTTGACCTTTACGGGAACATGTTGCCATTGTATGATCTCTCTCCCTTCTGAAAGCCTCCCATTGCTCCGATGCGGATTTTCCTACAAGTAGCTGATCCCAGTCCATTTTGGCCAGATCCTGCCTTATCCTATTAAAATCGGCCTTCCCCCAATTTAGAACCTTTATTTCCGGCCCATCCCTGTCCTTTTCCATGACCACCTTAAATCTCACCATATTGTGGTCACTGTCACCAAAGTGCTCACCTACTAGCACTTTTTCCACTTGGCTGGCCACATTCCCTAGAATTAGGTCCAGTACCGCCCCCTCTCTTGTAGGACTTTCTACATGCTGGCTCAAAAAGCTCTCCTGGATGCACTTTAAGAATTCTACACCCTCTGAGCCTTTCACACTCTGACTATCCCAGTTAATATTGGGGAAGTTGAAATCCCCCATTATTATTACCCTATTATTTGCACATTTCTCTGAGATTTGCCTACATATCACAGAATCACAGATGTTCCTCTATCTCCCCCTGACTGTTTGGAGGCCTATAGTACACTCCCAGCAAAGTGCTTGCCCCCTTTTTGTTTTGTTTTTAAGCTCCACCCATATGGCCTCATTAGAGGAACCTGCTAATATATCATCCCTCCTTACTGCAGTAATTGACTCCTTCATTAATATTGCGACACCCCCTCCTCTTATACCTCCCCCTCTGTCTCGCCTGAAGATTCTGTACCCCGGAATATTGAGCTGCCAGTCTTGCCCCTCCCTCAACCATGTCTCCGTGATAGCAACAATATCATACTCCCATGTGTTTATCAACACCTTCAGTTCATCCACCTTATTTGCAAGACTCCTTGCATTAAAATAGATGCCATCCAGCCTTGCCCTTATATATTTGCCCTGTCTACCAAGCTGACTTGTTTTTTTCTCTATAATTGGCAGCACATCACCCCCTATTTCAGCTCCCCTCTGTATCCCATCCCCCTGCCAAGTTAGTTTAAACCCCCCCCAACTGTGCTAGCAAACCTCCCCGCAAGGATATTTGTCCCGCTCTGGTTCAGGTGCAACCCGTCCGACTTGTACAAGTCCCACCTTTCCCAGAAGCAGGCCCAGTGATCCAGGAAAGTAAAACCCTCCCTCCTACACCAACTCTTTAGCCACGCATTCATCTGCTCTATCCTCCTATTCCTATACTCACTAGCACGTGGCACTGGGAGTAATCCAGAGATTACAACCTTTGAGGTCCTGCTCTTTAATCTGTTACCTAGCTCCCTAAATTCTTGATGCAGGACCTCATCCCCCTTCCTACCTATGTCGTTGGTCCCAATGTGGACCACGACCTCTGCCTGCTCACCCTCCCCCTTAAGAATGCCCTGTAGCCGCTCAGTGACATCCATGACCCTGGCCCCAGGGAGTTCCCATGCGCATGCTGTCCTTGTCCTTCTAGGTGTAGAGGTTGCGGATTTGGGAAGTGCTGTTGAAGAAGCCTTGGCGAGTTGCTGCAGTGCATCTTGTAGACAGTACACATTGCAGCCACAGTGCTCCAATGGTGGAGGGAGTGAATGTTTAAGGTGCTGGATGGGGTGCAAATCAAGCGGGCTGTTTTGTCCTGGATGGCGCCGAGCTTCTTGAGTGTTGGAGTTGCACTCATCCAGGCAAGTGGAGAGTATTCCATCACACTCCTGACTTGTGCCTTGTTGATGGTGGAAAGTCTTTGGGGAGTCAGGAAGTGAGACACTCGCAGCAGAATACCCAGCCTCTGACCTGCTCTTGTAGCCACAGTATTTATGTGGCTGGTCCATTTAAGTTTCTGGTCAATGATGATCAGCAGAATGTTGATAGTGGGGGATTCGGCGATGGTAATGCCGTTGAATGTCAAAGGGCGGTGGTTAGACTCTCCCTTGTTGCAGATAGTCATGGCTTGGCACTTGTGTGGCGCAAATGTGATTTGTTACTTATCAGCCCAAGCCTGAATGTCGCCCAGGTCGTGCTGCATGCGGGCATGGATTGCTTCATTATCTGTGGAGTTGCGAGTGGCGCTGAACACTGTGCAGTCATCAGCATGTGATGAAATATTCCATTCATCACTGCCTGTGACTGTGGTCGGTTTCAGTTTCATTTCCCTTCCCCCAGTTCCGTTTCCTCACCATTGTATTGTATATTGGAATGTGTTGTGTGTAGGGCTCCGCCCATACTTGGCCCCTATGTAAGCAAGCTCAGTCTGGCCTCATATCCAGTACTGCAGCCCTCCGGATGGAAGATACCTCTCTCCACTACGTGTTACCTTCTAAGTTAATAAAAGCCTTGTTTTGTTTCGCTAACATCGAGTCTCGGAATTATTGAGGCGCATCAATTTTATTAACTTATTTCTCAACACAATGGATCAACTCCTGAAACCCGAACGTTTGGATTTGGATCAGCATGCTCCGGACGCATCAGCACGCTTCGGACACTGGTTTATGTGTATGGAATTCTTCCTGGACAATTCCGCAGCCGTCAAAGACGCTACGGACGCTGCGAGTATGAAACTCGGAATTCTGCGGAATTGGGTAAGCCACCGGGTTTACCCCCTCATCCAAGACGCCGACACGTACCTGGCCACCTGCGACATCTTAAAGGCGCATTACCAGCAGCCTACGAATGAGGTGTATGCTAGGCATCTGCTCGCTACTCGCGCACAGCGACCTGGGGAATCGGTGGAGGAGTTCCTAGGCACCCTGAAAATGCTTGGCAAAGACTGCATGTGCCGAGATGTAAAAGCCGCAGTGTACACTGACGAGCTTGTTCGCGATGCCTTTATCACAGGCCTCAGCTCCACTTACATCCGGCAAAGACTGCTGGAAAAAACGGGATTGGACCTGAAACAGGCTGCGGACACCGCGCGATCCCTGGACGTGGCCCAGAGAAACTCGGACGCCTACTCTTCAGCCCGTGCTGTCCACGCCGCCACGTGTGCACCAAGGGCGCCGCCATCTTGGAAGGCATCTTCCCCGCCCGGCAGCCCGACACCGTCGGGGCCCCGCTCTCCCCCCAGAAGCCCTACGACAGCCACGACGCGTCGGGGACCCAACTGCTACTTCTGCGGGCAGCCAAAGCACACCAGAAACCTGTGCCCGGCGAAAGGCACCACCTGCTTTAAGTGCAGTAAGAAGGGGCACTTCGGGAAGGTGTGCAGAGGGAACCCCGCCGGAAAACCAACCGCCGGAAAACCCGCCACCGCCGCGTGCGCGCCGTGGGAGCGGCCATCTTGGACGCCATCTTGCCCGACCTCGTGGGGTCCGCCATCTTATGAGCAGACAGCGTGGACGCCATCTTGTCTCGATCAGGGCCCTACAGTGGCATCGGTCACAGTGGACCAGACCAGGCCGCACCCGCTATCCAAATCAATGGTGGACATCGAGGTAAACGGGTGCAGGGTTAAATGTTAAATTGACAGTGGAAGCACGGAGAGTTTTATCCACCCTGAACTGGCACAACAACTCTCCCTAAAGGTGGTCCCTACTCAGGGTACCATCTCTATGGCTGATAAAACCCAGACATCGACCATTCTGGGTTACTGCACGGTACAATTGTCCGTTAACGGAACTGTATATGATAATTTTAAAGTATTAATCATGAAGAATCGATGTGCGAGCGTGATCTTGGGCCTGGATTTCCAGTGCAACCACCAAAGCATCACGCTCAAGTACGGTGGGTCCCAGCCGCCCCTCACAGTGTGCGGTCTGGCTACCCTGAAGGTAAAGCCGCCTTCGCTATTCGCGAACCTTACCCCTAACTGCCGGCCAATAGCGACCAAAAGCAGGAGGTACAGCTGGGAGGACAGGCGGTTTATCGCGACCGAGGTAGACAGGCTCCTGAAAGAGCGCATTATTGAACGCAGCAACAGCCCGTGGCGCGCCCAAGTGGTAGTGGTAAGGGGTAGCGAGAAGAAACGGATGGTGATCGACTATAGCCAAACGATCAACAGGTGCACCCAACTAGACGCCTACCCGCTACCCCGCATATCAGAAATGGTGAACCAAATCGCCCAATACCGGGTGTTCTCCACCATCGACCTTAAGTCAGCGTACCACCAGCTCCCTATCAGACCAGAGGACCGCCCGTACACCGCCTTCGAGGCGAACGGACGCCTCTACCAATTCCTCAGAGTCCCCTTTGGGGTGACGAATGGGGTCTCGGTCTTCCAGAGGGAGATGGACCGCATGGTTGATGACCACCACTTGCAGGCAACCTTCCCCTACCTCGACAACGTCACCATCTGCGGTCACAACCAGCAGGATCACGACTCGAACCTCGAGAGGTTCCTGGAAACCGCACAAAAACTCAACCTCACCTACAACGAGGACAAGTGCATTTTCAACACCACGCGCCTCTGCATACTAGGCAGCGTGGTGGAGAATGGGGAAATCGGACCAGACCCCGACCGACTGCGCCCCCTACGGGAGCTGCCCCTGCCCAACACTCCCAAAGCCCTGGAAAGGTGCCTGGGGTTATTTTCTTATTATTCCCAATGGGTCCCCAACTACTCCGACAAAGCCCGCCCCCTCTTGAAAGCATCCTCTTTTCCGCTCTCTGCTGAGGCCCACGCCGCCTTCAAAAGCATTAAGCAGGATATTGAGCGGGCCACGCTACAGGCAGTGGACGAGAACACTGCATTTCAAGTGGAAAGTGATGCGTCTGACTTCGCCTTGGCGGCCACCCTCAACCAGGCGGGGCGGCCCGTAGCTTTCTTCTCGAGGACCCTCCAAGGGCCCGAGATCAGACACTCCTCCGTGGAAAAGGAGGCCCAAGCCATCGTGGAGGCAGTGCGCCACTGGCGCCACTACCTAGCCGGCAAACGCTTCACCCTACTTACCGACCAGCGGTCGGTAGCGTTTATGTTCAATAATAAACAGAGGGGGAAGATTAAAAATGATAAGATTCTTAGGTGGCGGATCGAGCTCTCCACCTTCGAGTATGACATCATTTACCGGCCAGGGGCCCTTAACGAATCCCCTGACGCCCTCTCACGAGGGATGTGTGCCAGCGCCACCGGGGATCGGCTACAGACCCTCCACAACGACCTCTGCCACCCAGGGGTCACGCAGCTGTTCCACTTCATAAAGTCCCGTAACTTACCCTACTCGATTGAGGAAGTTCGGTCTCTGACCAGGAACTGCCGCACTTGCGCTGAGTGCAAGCCTCGGTTCTACCGCCCAGATAGAGCCCACTTAATCAAAGCTACACGGCCCTTTGAGCGGCTCAGCTTAGATTTCAAGGGCCCCCTCCCGTCCGTCGACCGCAATGTTTACTTCCTGAACATTGTGGACGAATACTCCCGGTTCCCATTCGCCTTCCCCTGCCCAGACATGACCAGCGCCACGGTCATTAAATGCCTCAACAGCCTGTTCTGCCTGTTCGGTATGCCGAGCTACATCCATACGGATAGGGGGGCATCCTTCATGAGTGAAGAGCTACGCCAGTACATGCTGTCCAAGGGGATCGCCACGAGCCGTACCACCAGCTACAACCCCCGGGGTAACGGCCAAGTGGAGCGAGAGAACGGGACAGTATGGAAAGCAGTCACTCTAGCTCTAAGGACCAAGGGCCTCCCTATCTCCCGCTGGCAGGAAGTCCTCTCGGATGTGCTCCATTCGATACGGTCGCTATTGTGTACTGCCACTAATGCCACGCCTCATGAACGAATGTTTGTCTTTCCCCGGAAATCTACCTCAGGCGTATCCATGCCGTCATGGCTCTCCACCCCAGGTCCGGTATTCGTGCGAAGGCATGTGAGGGGCCACAAGACGGACCCTCTCGTGGAGCCAGTGTACCTACTCCACGCCAACCCCCAATACGCATATGTCCGGCACGCCGACGGAAGGGAGGACACCGTGTCCATAAAAGACGTCGCCCCAGCCGGTAACGACAACAACCACGGCGATAGCAGCGACAACGATCGCAGCAACTCTTACCCACCCACTACTCTTTCATCACCCCCGGAAGAACATCGACCAACGGCACCCCCACCAACTACCCCTTCAACAACCCTGGCGGCACCCCCGGCAGAGACCCAGGAGGCTACCGGGGACACCCAGCCGACACCCGCGGCACCGCAACAGCCACGTCGGTCGCAGAGGACTATCAAACCCCCGAACAGACTAAATCTGTCGAAGGGGTGAATGTGATGAAATATTCCATTCATCACTGCCTGTGACTGTGGTCGGTTTCAGTTTCATTTCCCTTCCCCCAGTTCCGTTTCCTCACCATTGTATTGTATATTGGAATGTGTTGTGTGTAGGGCTCCGCCCATACCTGGCCCCTATGTAAGCAAGCTCAGTCTGGCCTCATATCCAGTACTGCAGCCCTCCGGATGGAAGATACCTCTCTCCACTACGTGTTACCTTCTAAGTTAATAAAAGCCTTGTTTTGTTTCGCTAACATCGAGTCTCGGAATTATTGAGGCAACATCCACATTTCTGACCTTATGTTGGAGGGAAGGTCATTGATGAAGCAGCTGAAGATGGTTGGGTCTAGGACACTGCCCTGAGGAACTCCTGCAGCGATGTCCTGGGACTGAGATGATTGACCTCCATCAACCACAATCATCTTCCTTTGTGCGAAGTATGACTCCAGCTAGTGTTGTTTCCCCCTGATTCCCATTGACTTCAATTTTACTAAGGCTCCTTGATACCACACTTGGTCAAATGCTGCCTTAATGTCAAGGGCAGTCACTCTCACCTCACTTCTGGAATTCAGCTCTTTTTTCTATGTTCAGACCAAGGCTGTAATGAGATCTGGAGCCGAGTGGTCCTGGCGGAACCCAACTGATTATCGGTCAGCAGGTTATTGGTAAGTGCCACTTGATAGCACTGTCAGTGACGACTTCCATCACTTTGCTGATGATTGAGAGTAGACTGATGGGGCGGTAATTGATTGGATTGGATTGTTCCTGTTTTTTGTGGGCAGGACATACCTGGGCAGTTTTTCACATTGTCGGGTAGCTGCCAGTGTTGTATCTGTACTGGAACAGCTTGGCTAAAGGCGTGGCTAATTCTGGAGCACAAGTCCTCAGCACGACAGCCGGGATGTTGTTTGGGCCCATAGCCGTTGCTATATCCAGTGTGCTCAGCCGTTTCTTGATATCACGTGGAGTGAATCGAATTGGCTGAAGACTGGCTTCTGTGATGGTGGGGAGCTCAGGGGGAGGCCGATATGGATCATCCACTTGGCACTTCCAGCCGAAGATGATTGCAAACACTGTAGCCTTGTCTTTTGCACTCACGTGCTGGGTGCCGCCATCATTGGGGATGGGATTATTCGTGGAGCCGCCTCCGCCCGTTAGTTGTTTAATTGTCCGCCACCATTCACGACTGGTACAGCTTTTGAAGCACACTACATGTAGATCATCCAGTTTTTTAAATTTACATCGGATTACATAGGATATTACTTGGAAAACCGTGACCGGATCGGACAAAGTCAACATGGATTTATAAATGGTAAATCGTGCTTCACTAATCTACTGGAATTTTTTGAGGATGTAACTGGTAAAATAGATAAGGGAGAACCAGTGGATGTGGTGTATTTGGATTTTCAAAAGGCTTTCGATAAGGTCCCGCATAAGAGATTAGCATATAAAGTTAAGGCACATGGGATTGGGGGCAAAGTATTGACTTGGATAAAGAACTGGTTGGCAGACAGAAAACAAAGAGTTGGAATAAACGGCTCTTTTTCCGAGTGGCAGGCAGTGACTAATGGGGTACCGCAGGGATCGGTCCTTGGACCCCAGCTATTCACAATATATATTAATGATCTGGACGAGGGAACTAGATGTAATATCTCCAAGTTTGCAGATGACACAAAGCTGGGTGGGCGTGTGTGCTGTGAGGAGGATGCCGAGAAACTCCAGTATGATTTGGACAGGTTGGGTGATTGGGCAGAAGCATGGCAGATGCAATATAATGTGTATAAATGCGAGGTTATCCACTTTGGTGTCAAAAACAAGAAGGCAGATTATTATCTGAATGGCAATAGATTGGGAGAAGGGGAAGTGCAACGAGACCTGGGCGTCCTTGTGCACCAGTCACTGAAGGTAAGCATGCAGGTGCAGCAGGCGGTTAAGAAGGCAAATGGTATGTTGGCCTTCGTAGCGAGAGGGTTTGAGTACAGGAACAAGGATGTCTTGCTGCAGTTGTACAAGGCCTTGGTGAGACCACATCTTGAGTATTGTGTGCAGTTTTGGTCGCCTTATCTGAGGAAGGATGTTCTTGCCATGGAAGGAGTGCAGCGAAGATTCACCAGGCTGATACCTGGGATGGCAGGAATGACGTATGAGTAGAGATTGGGTCGATTGGGCTTGTACTCGCTGGAGTTTAGAAGAATGAGTGGGGATCTCATTGAAACTTATAAAATTCTAACAGGACTAGACAGACTAGATGCAGGAAGGATGTTCCCGATGGTCGGGGAGTCCAGAACCAGGGGTTACAGTCTAAGGATAAGGGGTAAGCCATTTAGGACAGAGATGAGGAGGAATTTCTTCACCCAGAGAGTGGTGTACCTGTGGAATTCTCTACCACAGAAGGCAGTAGAGGCCAATTCATTAAATATATTCAAGAAGGAGTTGGATATATTTCTTAAGGCTAAAGAGATCAAGGGATATGGGGAGAAAGCAGGGACAGGGTACTGAGTTTGGATGATCAGCCATGATCGCATTGAATGGCGGAGCAGACTCGAGGGGCCGAATGGCCTACTCCTGCTCCTATCTTCTATGTTTCTATATACGGCAAAGAAACAGGCATTTATGCTCCACTTGAGCCTCCCCATGTCTTTCCTCATCTAAATCTATCAGCATAACCCTCGATTCCCTTCTCCCTCATGTGCTTGTCTAGCCTCCCCTTAAATGCATCTATACTATTTGCTTCAACCACTCCCTGTGGTAGCGAGTTCCAGATTCTCACCACACTCTGGTAAAGGAATTTCTTCTGAATTCCCTATTGGATTTCTTGGTGACTGTCTTATATTGATGGCCTCTAGTGATGCTATTTCCCACAAGTGGAAACATTCTCTCTATATCCACTCCATCAAAACCTTTCATAATTTTAAAGAACTCTATTAGGTCACCCCTTAGCCCTTTTTCAAGAGACAAGAGGCCCAGCCTGTTCATCCTTTCCTGATATGTATACCCTCGCATTTCTGGTATCATCCTTGTAAATCTTCTCTGCACCCTCTCCAGTGCCTCTATATCCTTTTTATAATATGGCGACCAGAACTGACCGCAGTACTCCAAGTGTGGTCTAACCAAGGTTCGATACAGGTATAGCATAACTTCCATACTTTTCAATTCTATCCCTCTAGAAATAAACCCTAGTGCTTGGTTTGCTTTTTTTATGGCCTTGCTAACCTGTGTCACAATCTTTAGTGATTTGTGTATTTGTACTCCAAGATCACTTTGTTCCTCTACCCCACCTAGACTTGCACCCTCCAAGTGATAAGTGACCTCCCTAATCTTCCTACCAAAATGTAATACCTCACATTTATCTGTGTTGAACTTCATTTGCCAATTATATGCCCATTCTGCAAGTTTATTAATGTCCTCCTGTAATTTGTTGCAGTCCTCATTATTGACTACCCCCCCCCCCCAATTTGGTGTCATCTGCAAATTTAGAAATTGTGTTTTTGATTCCAAAGTCTAAATCGTTAATGTAAATTGTGAACAACAGTGGTCCCAGCACTGATCATTGTGGGACACCACTACCCACCTTCTGCCACTGTGAATATCTACCCTTTACCCCTACTCTCTGCTTTCTGTCTTGAAGCCAGTTAGCTATCCATTCTGCTACTTGTCCCCTGACTCCGCATTCCCTGACCTTGTTCATCAGTCTATTATGGGGTACCTTATCGAAGGCCTTTTGAAAATCTAGATAAATTACATCTGTATTACCATTGTCTACTCTCTCTGTTATCTCTTCAAAAAATTCAATGACATTGGTCAAGCAAGACTTTTCCTTTGAAATCCATGCTGATTATTCGTTATTATATTTTTGGTTTCTAGATGTTCTTCTATTTTCTCCTTTAGCAGTAGGGATTCCATTATTTTTCCTACCACTGATGTTAAGCTGACTGGTCTATAATTCCCTGGACATGTTCTATCCCCCTTCTTGAATATAGGTATAACAAATTATTAAATATGTGTAGTAATGCCTCTGCTATCTCTTTTAAAATGCGTGAATGTAATTCTTCCGGACCAGGGGTTTTATCCTCTTTGGGTTTGATTAGTTTATTTAATATATTGCCTCTTTTTATTTTAAATGCACTTATCTCATTACTCATCTCATCATCCAATGTCATGTCCACCTGTTCTATCTCCCTGGTAAATACTGAAGCAAAATAATTATTTAATATTTCTGCCATCTCTCTATCGTTACCTGTGGTATTATCCTGTCTATCCCTTAATGGCCCTATTCCCATCCAAACCTTTTTTTATTGATGTGCCTGTAAAATATTTTACTATTTTGTTTTATGTTCCTTGATAATTTAATTTCATAGTTTCTCTTTGCCTTCCTAATTGTTTTTATTTTCCTTCTCTCCTAATCTCTTCATATTCACCCTCATCATTCACTCCCCTGCTTTCCATGTACTTAATGTATGCCTCTTTCCTTACCCTCAATTGTTCCCTTATGGCTTTATATATTAGTGTTTCGTTTGTTCTTTCCTTTTAGCGGAATATATTGTTCCTGCACTCTGTTGAACACCGTTTTAAATGTTTCCAATTGCTGGTCGCTAATATTGTTGCCCATTTTATTTTCCCAAGTTCTATTCTCAGCTCCTCAAAATCAGCTTTTCTCCAATCTATTCACCTGGTTTTCGTCATACTTATGTCCTTCTCAATTATCATCTTAAAGCGTATTATATTATATTCACTATTGCCTAGATGTTCCCCTACTTTTACTTCTCTTATCTGCTCTGGTTCATTCCCCATTACTAGATCCAATAGCGAATCCTCCCTTGTTGGGCTTTTTACATATTGGGTTTGGAAGGAGCCCTGTACACATTGTAGGAACTCCATTCCCTTATCCCCTTTACCTACCTCTTCTGTCCAATTAATATCGGGGGAGTTGAAATCCCCCATGATTATTATTCTATGTTTTTTACTCATTTCCCTAATTTGTCTGCATATTTCTTCCTCCACCTCCCTTCCACTATTAGGTGGTCTGTAGACTACGCCTATTAGTGTGATTGATCCTTTATTATCTTTTATCTCTATCCATATGGATTCTATTTTTGTCTTGCTGATAGCTGCATCACATTTTTCTACTGCCATTATGTTATCCCTAATAAGTATAGCTACTCCATCTTCCCTTTTTCCCTCTCTATCTTTTCTAAATATGTTATACCTTGCAATGTTTAATTCCCATTCCTGATTTTTCTATCGCCATGTCTCAGTAATCCTTACTATGTCTGGTTCCTCACAATGCATGATTGCTTCTAGCTCCCCTGTTTTTATTACAGTCATTGCTGTACAGACAGTTTAACTCATTTTTAATAGGATTTCCTCTCACTTTATGTTTAACCATCTTTTTAGACACCTGTTCTATAACTCTATTTATTCCTTTGCCAGCAATGTCCTCCCTTACTTTATTCTTTCCTGTGCTCTCTTTTCCTGTTTTGTTTATATTTAGGCTGGTTATGTTTCTTGTAGATCCCTCCCCCCATCTTACTAGTTTAAAGCCTTTGGCACCTCCCTATTTACCCTTTCCGCTAGGACACGGGTCCCATCCTGGTTCAGGTGGAGCCCGCCCCATCGGTACAGCTTCTTCCTGTCCCAGAACTGGTGCCAGTGTGCAATGAAAAGGAACCCCTCTTTCCCACACTAGCCCTTTAGCCACGTGTTAATTCTCCTGATCTGTCTGCTTCTTTGCCAGTTTGCAGGTGGCTCGGGCAATAATCCAGAGATTGCATGCATAATTGTTTTTAAAAGTAGGCAAACACCTAGTTGAGAAGTGATGATTTACATAATGCAAGCTGATCATCTAATAGAAAGAAGTTCTGTTGCAATAAATTTAACTACAGGTACTATTCATGTAAAAAACTGATGGCTTTATTTTTGTTTCTGCTGAAACAGCTGCCTGCAACAAGGTGCCAAGTTGAATTTTACTTTTTTTCCACATTTTATATTTTGTAACTGGAATTTATCATCAGTTTTGGCATCTCGAACAATGCAGGAAAAATGATCACTGAATTTAAAATTATATAGCTTGCATCCTTATTCACAATATAAAATGGGATTGTAATGAGTCCTCCTGTTCCTAAACCTCTGTTAACCAAAGTATGTGCACATGACCACCAACTGACAGAAACCTGGGCAATCTACAATCATTTCTGATGCCAATAGCATTACACAAATGGACCACAACCTGACTGTAATAATTAGTAACCTTTAAGCTCAATGAAAGTTAGGTTTAGGTTCACTTTTAGGTAAGGATGGAAGTGTAGTAATAATAGCCTTTTGCTGCAGTTCGTAAAAATGGGTTGGTGATAGCCCAGTGAATGTGTACTCTGTTATATACTGGGAGACTCAGAGGTGAATCAGTTTCCTCTCATACTTGCATTTGAATTTTCCCAGACAATTAATTTACAATCTCTGCCACACACCGCACTTGAGTTTCTCGGTCTATGACACTGTACGCTACCACTGGGCCCTCACAAATCCATTTTTAAGAAGTACAGCTGAAGGCTGTTTTTTCATTGTTGGATTTCTTTAATTTTTGTACCTTAGATATTTTTGGCTTCCATGTTTCAGACTACTGCCACAGGTGAGCGGGAGCTGGCTATCTCCCAGAGAGTATTTACACTTGTACTTTCTTTTTCATGAAATGGCACCTCCCCCCGCCCCATTATTCTAGATATTTTTGGTTGACATGTTTCACACAGTCGTAGGAGAAGTCTAACTGCCTGCATCCCAGAGAGAGTTTTTCCTGTATCCAAATCTCTAGATAAATTCATAATGTGCCCTGAGAATGAACAAAGAATTTTCTTTCGTTGATTTCAGGTACTCGTTTCCACATATGCTCTCATAATCTTCCTGGTCTTCCAAAGGTGGCAAATAACATTACACAAAATGTAACTTAGACTTTAACTGCCAAACAACTTTATTAAATAGTAATTGAACAGTGAACAATAGCAGTAGCCGACATATAGGTCCAGAACTTTCGGTCCTGATGATGGCGAACTGGCAGCATTCGCCGCCATTTCGCTTTTGAAACTGACTGCAACTAATGCGGAAATCCTGAAGTTGCGATCTGTCATTCACTGCTCCTCCACATGTTTGTTCATCTTTACTTCAGGTTTGCCTTTTCCCCATGTGAGAGCCTCAATCTTTGTTTTGCTCTCTCTAACATTTTTAAAATGTTAGAATCAAAGGAGCTTACCCACTTTCTGGTTCACTGTCTGTGAGAATTCTGCATTTTGGTTGGCTGCTTAGACAGCTTGTTGATGTAACAGCAGCTCGCGTTAGGGATTCCCCATTAACTTGCATTGATTTCAATTACGCGTTGGAAAAGCCGAACTTCTCACCATAGAGCCTGCGAGGTCTTTGTGGGAAGCTTCCTTCGGGGCCAGCGGTGAGTGCCGTTGCTTCACCGCTGACCGCAAATCACGAGCCGTAGTTTATAGCAGTTGAATTTAGATAGCTCCCCATAATAGAACATAATAAATAGTTCCGCTGTGCTACATTATGATATAAGTATATTGTTGCATAGTGGTTCTTTTCCTTTTCTCACTGTCTATGGGAGTTATCTGTTCTGACTATCACCAGGGATTTCCTCAGTGCATTAATGGCATTTCCACAGAACTTCTGCTGACGTTACAGTGGCAGAGCCAGAGAAGCCCCAAGGTAATTCCCAGCAAATCTCTTTCAAGTGTATCAGATTCCATGCTTTTAAGAAGACAAGTTGATAAATACCTTCAAAAGGTGACCAAGACCATGCAGATATATATAACTGTCTGTTAAGTTCAAAAGAGCTGCCACTGAAACAGTCGTTTGAACAAAAGAACAAGATGTTTGTATTTGAATTGAATGGCTTGTCTCCCTCCTTCAGTTAACAGGTACAAACAAACCAAGTAAAATATGTAAGAAGTTAAGCTGAGTCATAATTTATGTGGGTGAAACTAGTTTTTAACCTCTTAACCTCTTAGCTATCGAGAGAATTGAGGAAGCCAATACCATACCAAATCCAAGACAAAAATGCTTCATTTGTATCACAACTATGAATGGCCAAATAATCAAGATTGTTGTAAACGTTTTTTCTGCCTGCCTCAAAGTCTGTTTAAAATACTGAACTGACTTAATTTGAATATGCTTTATGCTGCCCCTGGTGTTACTGTACTGTTTGTTGGAATTTTCTGAATAATGCATGAATTCGAAACCCTTCAAGGAAAACAATGAAAGCACACATCTAATGCATTTGTTGATTTTGACCACAACATATGAATTATTAGCTATTCATCTTTTATTAATGTTTGAATGCTTCCCATGGATCCTGAAATAATATAATGTCATGCTGCGCAATTATATTATGTAAAGACGTTTCTGTATGCTTTGCCATTAAGATACATAGGGGGAAAAATTGGGTATCGCCCATTTTGGGGCGCTAATATCAGCCGGGCGCAAAGTTTAGCGCCTAGCGCTAATTATCGCCTCTGACTGCAAAATTCGCCTCTATCGCCCCTGGAGGTGATTTGAGCATTAAATCAGGCGCTACACACCTCTCTTAAGGTGCAAACGTCGGGGAGCGAGGCGCTACCTCAGAATGCTACCGAAGCTCTGGCGATGTCAGTTACCATGGAGGCCAGACAGACTGACGCCATCCAGTTCTTAAAGAGGAGGGGCCATCTTGCTGGCCAGCCACACCCTACTCATTGCAGCCTTGAATCTCGGCCTGGAGAGACCTTTAAAGCAATTGTGTTGGAAGCACTAATGGATAGACCCAGGGAAAGAGCTTGGCGCTTAGGAACCTCAAAAGTGGTACTGAGGGCGTTAAATCTCTCCAGACGTGTCTCTCCCTCTCAACCTGTGTGTACCAAAAATTTAGCCGACAAGAAAAGGCAGGAAGCGCCTGCCTTTAAATAGCGCTCCCCCGGCCCCTTCCCGACTTGAAAGCGTTCCCCTCTACCTGTCGTTCCTAGCGGCAGGCACTCAGGCAGGGGGCACAGCTCAATATCTGGTCCAGGGCGCTACCAGGGCATTACACGCTCGACTGACATCACGATTTGCGGGTACAGGAGATCGTGGTAGTGGTGAGTGGCGCTAAAATCACTGCTCTCGGGTGCTAAGTTCCTAGCGTCCCGTTAGCGCCCCCCAGAGGCGCTAACGGGAGGCGTTAACCAACCAAATTTTTCCCCCATAGAATACAAAACTACTTTTACTTAAAGATGGCCAGTAGGAAATATTTATTCCTGTATAGAAATATTTGAAAGCCCTCTGGTCCAGAGATTTATTAAGTTTCTTTTTGTATGGTCTGTAATCACCAGCTAATACAGAACATTTAATGGGCAGTCTAGTACAGCTTGTGAAAGTTTTCATCTGAAATCCATAAAGAAGTCGTGAACTTCAATGTTCCAGTTATAGGAGTAAAAGTCATACTGAGGTGAGAATTGCATACTAATGGGAGAGTCACAGCTACCGAACTACTGTAAATAAAATATATACCGACTTGAATGACACGGTGAATTAACTAATTAGAGCAGTGATGAGTAAATAAAATTCACACATTTGAGACAAATCAACCTGAATGAATCTTCAGCCGGAAGCAATAATATGTGACTTTTCTGGTAAATTTTAGCAGATACAGCAATTTCAGCTTACATATTGTAATTGCTAATGGATGATGGGACTAAAATTGAATTTGTACCTAATATCCGATGACCTGGAGGCAGGATGGGACATCCCATATCACACTGGTCTGGAGTCAGCGGGCTGCCCCAGGGTGCTTGATTTGTGTCTACAGCCCGCCAGCTCCGTGCTGATGAGACCCACCCCTCTAAATGGACCGGACTTCCCGCCATGGCTATTGGGCGGCCAGCCAGCACATTCCACAAGCCAGCTCGAGGGGAAATTCTGCTCCATAATTAAAATTAATTAACTCTGATCTCAAAGAATAATATTCTGGGGAGAACGAGGTGAAAAATAGTTTGAGTTATACCTGGAGCTTTTCAGGTCCATCTACTATAATATTATCCTGGCAACAACAACAAGTTGTATTTATATAGCGCCTTAAACATAGTAAAATGTCCCAAGGCACTTCACAGGAGCGTTATGAAATAAATTTTACACTGAGCCACATAAGGAGATATTGAGGCAGATGACCAAAAGGTAGGTTTTAAGGAGTGTCTTAAAAGAGGAAAGAGTGGTAGAGGGGTGAGAGATTTAAGGAAAAAATTCCAGAGCTTAGGGCCTTGGCAGCTGAAGGCACGGCTGCCAGTGGTGGAGCGATTAAAAGCAGGGATGCGCAAGAGGACAGAATTGGAGGCAGCAGATAGCTCGTAGGTTTGTAGGGCTGGAGGAGATTACAGAGATAGGGAGAGGCGAGGCCATGGAGGGATTTGAGGACAAATATGAGCATTTTAAAATCGAGTTATTGCTTAACCAGGAGCCAATGCAGGTCAGCGAGCACAGGGATGATGGGTGAGGGGGACTGCGTATAAGTTATGAGACGGGCAGCAGACTGAAAAGCTACTACATATTTAATTGCTATGAGTTTTATGTAACACAAGTTGCTTAACACCACTATTTGTAGCTGTTATGAAAAGCTCATTCAAACAAAGTTGTTACCATTGTGCTTTGTTGAGAGGTACTGATGCAAGTGATGGCAGGATATTTGAATCTTCATTGTTTTCCTGCTTGACTTATTGGCCATAATTTGCTATAGGACTGAATCTAATGGTGTCTGCCATTAGTTATATTTGCCCTTGCCCATTTAATCTCGGCAATATTTTACGCTGCAAGTTGCTGAAAGTGCGAGCTGATAATGTTGCAGCAAGGAAAACAGGGCATCTGGGAGCTGAGAGTAACTGTGTATCTCCTTAACCAATGTGACTGAAGGATCAGGAAATAACCAGCGCAAGGACTGAGAAGGAAGTGTAAATTAGAGTGGATGAATTCAATGTCAAATCAGGTACAGAAAGAGAAATAAAGAGAGGGAACGATTGGATTAAGAGAGAGAGAAAGAAAGAGATAGAAAGGAAAAGTTAAAAAAAAATTAATTTTAATTTTAAATTCCATATTTTTAAAATATCCAATAATTAAAACCTGAAGGAATGAGACTCTACACTTCTAATAGTTAATTTTCAGTGCCAGAGAGGTTCATTGGCAGTAATTAACAATGAGCACATCATTAAAAGAATCTCTGACAGCCTTAATTAAGTATGTGCAGACTTTAAATGGCTCCAAAACGGGCTCCTTGCATCACTTCAGACCAGCTCTGTGGCGAGTTTAGTTTGTATTTACCATGCAAGTACAGCAACTTTACAGCGCTCAATGCATTTCAATGGTGAGCCAGACAGCACGATGCCATTTTCGCAAAACTAACGGTGGAGCGATGCATCTCGGGCAGTTACTTTTGGATTTCCGCATTTAATCACGCAGCTACCCTCCCCTGAAGTTGCTGTAGCAGTTGCACATAAGTAACGGTGAGCACTATTAGCCTCACCGATATTTTTACAGCAAATTATGGACCAATAAAGTTTATTGAAGGTAAGATGGGCAAATAATTGCAGCAAGACTTCCTGGCTACTGAAGAGAGTGCCTGAACTTGACGTACAAAAGTGACCTAAAGAGGGAAGCCTGGAAACCAATGGAATTCGAAGGTGTGGTAGTTCCCAACTTAGGTTTGTGATGTGCCAATGGCGCCACAAGAAATGAGTACAAGCACACTTCTCATCTCCTTCCACCCGATACCACAAGCTTCTTCCTTGATTAACAGCCAGGTATGAGGGACTCAATTGGTGACCTCACTTTATCCAACTTGCATTTGTATGTTTACTGGAGGGGGGTCCTTCAAACCTAAATAGGGCTCCCTCCTTTGATACACATATTTTGAAGCATTAAAGAGCATGTTGCCACTGTGGCATTGGGAGCAATTAGTCCACCTCTTTATCGCCACAACTCTCCCTTTAATGACAAACTGCAAGAGCTGGTATCTTGCTGGATATTCTGATCCCCAGCCAAGTATGCCCCATGCTTAGCTCACTGGGTAAGCTTCTCGTGTGCCAGTAGCCTATTTACATTTTTGGGTGAGATTCCTGTTTGCACCACCCCCGAGAATGAACTTGGGTTGTCTGGACAGGTTTGAAAATGGTCATTTATATACAATAAAACCTAACTAATCAGTTTTACAAATAGTAACTGAATTGGCTCTCAGACATAATCCTCAGTTGAACAATTTATGCTCCTTTCCAATGTGAACATCTTTTCTTGGCTTGGCATCACATTTACATAATAGTTATCTGTGAAGAACATATAACTGTAGTGTGCACAAACCTGTACAGTATTATAATTCACTTTGAGTATATAAAATACAAATAAAGCCATTGGCATTGTTCTGCTTTTTGCATCTGAACTTAATTTTTCACAGTGTGACATTATTGTCAGTTATTAGGTGCGAGAAGAAAGACTCACAATCATAGTACTATGGTAGGTAAAGGGGATGAAATAAAATAAGTGGTAATAAATTGCTCAGGTATGAGGGCTGCGGTGTTGCATAGATTTACTTCCTTACAATGGTATTCTTAAATTAGACCATGACTTAAATGTCAGGCTTGATGTTTTAGCACAGAATTACAAATTTTAGAATTGTAGTTATAATAAAGCGGTGATGTGTGCAGATGCAATTTATGGCACAGCAAAATGTTTAAGTTAAAATGACTATTCATAACATCGTTTAAATTATGACTATATTATGTTCTTTCAAGGTTAGCATGCAGTTCTTCCATATTGGTCCAGGAACTAAATTGCGGTGCACAAGTTTTTCAAGCGCCAAACCAGTTCAAAGCATCCAATATGGCGGGCAGGAAGCACACGTTCATACAAGCCAGAAGTGTGCCTTCTGCCATATTAGATCGGGCTTCTCCATAGATGACCAGAGGACATGGCAGGACTATGGAAAATACTGAATAATATATTCAAATTAGGGTCCTGCCCTTTTCTGATTTTTGGAATGCCCCAGTGTCTGACTCTCCTGCTAAACTCGTCCAGCAACTTGTGGCGCACCATTTCAGGCTGCTGGTTAAATTGTAGGTGTTTTAAGGCCTGTCATCTGACTGCAAACTTAATTTTGACTGCTGAGAAGAAGATTTTGCTGGTACTGTACTGTTTTTGCCTGCCTTATAAACTGTATGACTGCAGTCATGGGTGGTCTGGTAGGGCTGCCTTTGGGGCTAGAGCGGGAGGGGGAGCAACAAGGAAGATGGCAGAGAGCAGGAGCCGCTGTGATGAGGGAGGAGGAGGTGAAGGGCACTGCACAGGAGGCCATACCCACAATGGGTATTCAGGGAGCGCTACTCCTACATGTATGAGGAGCCTTTGCTTCACTGACCTATGCCACCTGCTGCAGGGCATGCACAGCACTGCCTGCGGCTGTCATGATCACTGTGGCCCTTAACCTTTATGCCACAGGCACCTTTCAGGCTGCAGCAGGTGACACGTTGCAGTATTTAATCCACCGCTGTATCTGGGAGGTCGTGTAGAGATTTGGCCAATTAGTAGCTTATCTCTAGTCTTTCAAATAATCAGGATCAACTGCAAAGCAATATATATTGTGTTTAATCAGAGTTTAAGCTGGAATATAACATGCTAGTTATACAGCAAAAACCGTGACAAGCAGCTGGTACCGGTCCCGATCGGACTGACGGCTGGCATGCGTGAACAGTTCTCTGGCTTACGGCATCTCTCTCTCTCTGGAGCCTTTGAGTTGGTGAGCATGGGATCACTCTCAAAAGAGCGTTCAACCTGCACAACTTCTGCTTGGCTCTCCCCTCCACCGTCTGTGTGGGCAAGCACTCAGGGTGTTACTTTTATTCTCTTTTTAGGGGTAGGCCAAATTATTGATATGACCATTTAACCTATAGAGGTTCCCCTAAAACCTCATTGCCCAATGAGGCATCAAGCTCTTTGTCTCGCTTCTTGGATGAAAGCCTTCCCCTACAGGAGGGGTCTTCACAATCATTAGATTCTCTAGATTTCTTTTACTTGTATCCATCTTGTGGATAATTCTTGCTAAATATGATTTCTCCTTAACCCTCAATTGTCCCAATCCAAATTCCATGTAACTCTCTGCTTCAACTTCAATTTCATTGCCTCTAACAGGTACCAGTGTGTTTAACTCCATTCTGATTGTTTAATTAATTAGATAGTTTCTCGATGGAGTATGCGTCAATGCTTTAAAAGTTGTCTCACTCTCCTGAGCCACATTAACCATTTCATGTCTTGCTGTTGTCAAGTAACTGAGCATGTCTGAGACCCGTTCTTCAGTGCAAATTCACCATGCATTTCTGGATGGTAATTGCTTCATACGTAACAAATCATGTCCGCACACTCACACCGGTATCTCACTATCATGCCACACGTGCCATCCGATACAAGCCATTCTCAGGCTTTCAGATGATCTTATCAAAAGATTGTCTGGAGATCTTTTCTCATCTCCCTTCGCATGGTCCCAATGGCTTGGGTAGTGGCCAGGCTATCAAATTCAGGTTTTTTTTTAAGTTCATCGGCAAGGACACAAATGTCTCCAAGAGAAAACTATCAATTTACTATTCGTAGCTATGCTTTCCTGACTTTCACTAGAAAGTTAGGAAAATTCCCATTTGGTAGTGTAATTTTCCTGTTTCAATCTTACACCCTCAATCACTTCCTCTCTCCATTTTACACATCCCATTAATTACCATTCATATCTCATTCATTTGCCCTGGAGGAACTTTACTGTCCAGTACAATATTAAAGATAGAAAACATAGATCAAACGTTTCCACTTGGTCCAAGTTCCATTTTGTCATTTCAAACTTAGTCCAAAATCCAAACAGCAGTATTGTTGGACTGGCAGATTTAGTCAATGTTCAATTTTATTTCTATCAATTTCAATTTCAGAAACAGGCTTGATGGTTTTACATGGTGTTTTAACATTAGAGATAGAAGTGCTGCAATTAGTTTACAAGGTAACATCCATATAACAAAAGAATGCAGAGAATCCATTGTGGCTCTGCTTAAGAGCCCAAGGGGTTAATTCATCAAATCATAATTTTCCTTCAGTCACTGTGGGGAAATATTAACTTAAAATTAAGAAACTTAATTTTAATAATGTCCAATATCTTTAAATTGAATTCAACAATATTAAACTTGTTGCTTGGTGAACTTAAACAGCTGTCAGTGGAAAGGGTTAACCCCTTTGCAGGTTTTTAAGAAGGCGGAGCGAAACATTGTCAGGTGCACGCAATTGCGTCACTTCATGTAAATTTTTCTAAAACTTCCCCGATCGAAAAAGCCAGTTGGGTTTTCACAATTTAATAGGTTAGTTAACTTTAATAATTCCAATTTAATTCAGACCGATACGGTATTAACGAAACACAGAACAGATAAAACAAAACAAAATAGCACATGCTTGCAGAAAACAGTAAATTACATCATATTTCTTATTGTCCTTTCTTCAGATGCCTTTCCAAATGACTGTAAAAACATTGAATATAATTGGAGAAACATTAGTTTTTCACATTTAAACAAATCAAATCAAACTGCTTTGGAAATTTCACCATAGTAACCGCGACTCCAAGGTTAAATCTTAGACTGAAATGTAATCTTTTGTTACACAAACTTTTTTTGTTTTCCTCAGCTTTTAGCTTTGAAACATTCAGACAGGCTTCTTTTTAAAAGGGACACACACAAAGTAGAAAAGGGACAGACTCTGTCCTTTTCTCTCTTCTTTATTTCATCATAGACTCATTTATTTTCAGATGGGTTAGCAAGGAATACATTAACTTTTTAAATATTCATAGTCAGGAAAACTTCCACACTTTAACACATATTTTCACGCAAACTGAAATTCCAGCATTCCTTAACATTCCTTTCACTCAGCAATCTTGTGTTTTATTTTTCTCGGCACAGAAACTAGCTTCAATGTTGGTAAAACTTCAAGTTTATTTTTTTTCCTTCTTTCAAATTGTCTCAGCAACTTACAACCCTCAAGATTTATGCTTGTCTGCTACATGCTTCATAACTTCACAAACGTGAGGGACCAGTCATTGCCACCACCTGGGCAGAAACAAGTGCTGCAGGAGGAAGAGCAAGAGAGGCATCAGCGCCTCTAGCTGCCAGAGCTCTCCGAGAGTATGCCAGCAGATTCAGCCTCCTTTGCCGGCAGCCTGTTGTCTGGAGTTCTGGGTGACCTTCTGCAAGAAAGAAGGGAGTGTGTTGTTGACAGTCTAGTTAGGTGTTTAGAGAATGCGCCTGTTATGGTGTAATAACTAGTGTGCAATGTGTCAGATGTGAGATGTGGGAAAGCGAAGGTTGAGTGTGTGAGAAGGAGGTGCAGTGATTGTAGAAGAATGATGGGAAGCGGGGAGGGGAATATTGTGAATAGTGAGAGAGGAGGTGTGAGCAAAGAGTAAGAGAGCAGTTTCTTACCTTGATAAATCTGGTGAGGTCATTGAACGTTTTCCAACATTGGCATTGACGTCCTCTGCGATGTCTTCCCCTTAGTGGTGGAGTTCCCCTGCGGGGAACAGAAGTGCCCTCCTCTTATCCAGTACTTGCACTAGGGCCTCCAGAGCAGCATCGGAAAACCTTGGTGCCCTCTCAGTACTTGCTGCAGCCATTTCTGTGTACAGAACTATCTCCTTGCTGTCTGCAGCCAGAGAGCACCTCACCTTTAAGAGATGCTGGCTGCCATTAAATGTCAACAGAGATGCCTGATATCTGACCGCACACAAACAGACATGCAGCCAATTAGTTGCACGGGTAGCACTGGCTGCATGCCTGACTCATGATAATGAGCACGCAGCACAAGTATTGCATGTTACCTGAGACAACCTTAACAGGCGTGTGCAGTTTATGCCCTGCCCCCTGCGTGCCCATGTCATTACCTCCTCAGAACTAATGGAATATGGTATTGAACTGTCCTTAGTTACACCTAACACTACAAATCTAAGTCTTAGTATAAGGGTATTGCTTTGAGAAATAAACTGGCAATATTTTATATGAATACTGGCATAAACTATTGACATACATTGTAGCTAGGAATGTAACTTACCCCAAGACCACAAGCTGTCCAGCCATCTATCTCAGCACGCCCATTCAAATACTGTAACACTGCTCATCAATCATAATTCAAAATAGAACCTCAATGGAGTTTTGTATGTAGTGTGAAATTTAAAATTGAGAGAAATGTAATAAAATGCAGATGAATGGCAGCCAATGTTAAACATATCTTTTCATCAAATATCTATAATCTTGAAAGTGTCTTATAGGAATTTTTGAACTAGGAGTTTTTCAAAAGAAAGGAAATGACATTGAGTGGCTGTTTCAAGGGAAATGAAACTGTAGTAGCAAAGTCATTTCTTTTATTGCATTATTCACTCTTCTGTCTATTTGGTTGCCTGAGAATTGTGTTTTCATGTGAGCATATTCTGTGTTAACTCACCATGACATATTGTCCTGCTTAGAATTATTGGTGAGTTATATATGACCAAGTACTCATATTTCCTGTGGCAAGTTGAGCCCATGTTCGTTTTATTACTTCACTGGGAATAATCTGAGAGGAATGGCCTTCATGGGAACTATGGGGGGAAGAACAGCTTTAGTCGCCATGTGTTATGACATTATAAACATTTTATAAATGTATTTACAATATTGTTACATAGTAACCAGCGCTTCTCCATCCCCCCTTCCTTATGAATTACTTAACTACAATTCTTAAAAGGAAAAAAGACCCAGATGAACTGAACAAATTAAACTAAAAAGGGCTGTGAATAAATACAAAACATCTGAGCACTTTAACAGGAATTATGTGAAGACCAGAGGTTTTTTTTTCGTTCCTGGGATGCGGACGTTATTGGCAAGGCCAGCATTTATTTCCCATCCCTAATTGCCCTTGAGAAGGTGGTGGTGAGCCGCCTTCTTAAACCACTGCAGTCCATGAGGTGAACGTACTCCCACAGTGCTGTTAGGTAAGGAGTTCCATGATTTTGACTCAGTGATGATGAAGGAATGGGGATATATTTCCAAGTCAGGATGGTGTGTGACTAGGAGGGGACTTGGAGCTGGTGGTGTTCCCATGCACCTGCTACCCTTGTCTTTCTAGGTGGTAGAGTTCGCGGGTTTGGGAGGTGCTGTCGAAGTAGCCTTGGCGAGTTGCTGCAGTGCATCTTGTAGATGGTACGCACTGCAGCCACGGTGTGCCGGTAGTGGAGGGAGTGAATATTTAAGGTGGTGGATGGGGTGCTAATCAAGCGGGCTGCTTTGTCCTGGATGGTGTTGGAGTTGCACCCATCCAGGCAACTGCAGAGTATTCCATCACACTCCTGACATGTGCCTTGTAGATGGTGGAAAGGCTTTGGGGAGTCAGGAGGTTAGACACTCGCCGCAGAATACCTAGCCTCTGACCTGCTCTTGTAGCCACAGTATTTATGTGGCTTGTCCAGTTAAGTTTCTGGTCAATGGTGACCCCCAGGATATTGATGATGACAGATTCAATGATAGTAATGCCATTGAATGTCAAGGGGAGGTGGTTAGGCTCTCTTGTTGGAGATAATCATTGCCTGGCACTTGTGTGGCGCGAATGTTACTTGCCACTTATCAGCCCAAGTTTGGATGTTGTCCAGGTCTTGCTGCTTGTGGGCATGGACTATTTCATTATCTGAGGAATTGTGAATGGAACTAAACACTGTGCAATCATCAGCGAACATTCCCACTTCTGACCTTATGATGGAGGGAAGAACATTGATGAAGTAGCTGAAGATGGTTGGGCCTAGGACACTGCCCTGAGGAACTCTTGCAGCAGTGATCAAAGTAATAAAAGAAATTACTTTACTACTTAAGTTTAATTCGTAATTATAGGGCATGTAGTACAAATGCCATTGTCGAAATGGAAAGTGAACTATTACTGCTATTCTGCCAAACTCCACCAGAACCTTGGACAGGTCTGCAGCACTTGCAAAAATTATGCTGCAGAGGATTAAGAAGAAAGAAAGAACTTGTATTTATATAGCACTTTTCATGACCTCAGGACATCTCAAAGCACTTCACAGCCAATTAATTATTTTTGAAGTGTAGTCACTGTTGTAATGTTGGGAAACACAGCTGTCACTTTACGCAAAGTAAGATCCCATAAACACATGAGATTAGTGGCCAGGACATTTGGACAACTCCCCTGCTCTTCTTTGAATGGTGCCATATGATTTTTTATGTCTACCTGCGAGGGCAGAGGGGACCTCAGTTTAGCATCTCATCTGAAAGACAGCATCTCCAAAATCATAGTATGCCCTCAGTACTACACTGAAGTGCAGTCTAGATTAGGTCCTGGAGTGGGGTTTAAACCTGCAACCATTTAACTCGGAGGCAAGGGTGCTACCACTGAGCCAAATTCTTTGTTAATCACAGACAGTCTTGATCTAAATGATTGTATTTCCTGGCACATTTACCAAAATCACTGAACTAAGCAATACTTAAGACTGATTTTTGCATTAAAGTGGCAGTGTAATTATCCAAATACACAGTCCATTTATGAGTTTGTCATTCATTAAAATATCATGATTAAATCTCAGTGGAATATAAAATGTTTAGTAAACAAGACCATGAGTATAATAAATCAGGCTTGGATAGTACATTGATTACTACTGATATTCAGTAGTTTAAAGTTCATAGAGGAGCCATCTTTAAGATGTATCTACAAGTATGCAGACATGCGCACAGTGAGAAAGTAGCTCTCCGAATGTGAACTTCATGTAAGTAATCAACAAAGCCAGCAGCTACAAACCAAATGAGTACATGTTAATGTTATTGGGGGAGAAATTCGGTATTGCCCCGTTTGGGGCGCAATTATCGGCCGGGCGCAAAGTTTAGCGCCTGGTGCTAATTATCGCCTCCGACTGCAAACTTGGCTTCTATCGCCCTTGGAGGTGATTTGAGCGCTAAATCAGGCGCTCTTAAGGCGCTAATGCCGAGGAGCGAGGCTCTACCTCAGAGCGCTGGCAAAGCTCATGTGATGTCAGTTAGCAATGGAACACAGACACACTGGCGCCAGCCAGTTCTTAAAGGGGAGGGTCGATCTAGCTCTCCAGCCACACCCTGCTCATTGCAGCCTTGAATCTCGGCCTGGAGAGACCTGTACATCAATTCTGCTGGAAAGAACAATGAAGAGGCCCAGGGAAAGAGCTCAGAGTGCAGCCCCCATAGTCTCTTCTAAATTGATGCAAGGAAGGTCAAATCAAAATGAACCTGCAAAGTGTTGCTCAGTACCCAAAACTCCTTCACACAGTGTTGAATCTCTCCAGAAGTCTCTCTCTCTCTCAGAATGCGTGGTGCAAAAATGTCGCTGACAAAAAAAGGCAGGAAGCGGCCGCCTTTAAATAGCGCTCCCCCAGTCCCTTCCCGACTACAAAACGTTCCCCTCTACCTGTTGTTGCTAGTGGCAGGTGGAAAGGCAGGGGCGCCACTCAATATCCGGTCCGGGGTGCTACCGGGGCGTTGCACGCTCGACTGACATCACGATCTGTGGGCGTAGGAGATCGTGGCGGTAGTGATTAGCGCCGCCATAAAATGCCTGTTCAATTTTGTGAGCAACGCAAACATCGCCGCGCCCGGGCACTAGTTGCTTTGCGCACCGTTAATTAGGGCGCTAATGGGAGGCGCTAATCAATCGAATTTTTCCCCCATTTTCTTTTCACTCTGTACATTATATACAAATTAACAAACTGCTTCATGATTTTGCCATTTACTTTGATTTGCTCTCATCAATGAGTGCACAGAATGGAGATCTGCCCATACTTATCTGTTTTTAAAGATTTATTACATTTTAAACATAATCTGAGAATTATGCAATGTAATTCAGGAATCTCTGAATGCGCCTTTTCCAACTGGATTCAATTGAGAAGATCAAAAAACACAATCTTCAGTTGTGTGTCGATGTGTTGGCTGTATGATGCTGTACAGAATAACAGTCCTCGCAAATGAGGTTTTCCATGATTTTGATTTATATTTTGTTACAGTGGTTTTGTCACTGTTCCCACAGCACTTGCAGTTGCAAGGTTATTCTACATATTTTCTTCCATATGGCTATAATAGCAATCTTAAACACCTGGGAGCCTGGTAAAAAGAATATCAGATCAACAATACTGCTTCAGCAACCTTCTCTGTCTGTATGAATAAGTGTATAAATATGTGGATGCAGGTGACAAGATGCCTTTTCCACATGCTCATTCTTTACCATTCCTGACATTTTGATTTTGAAGCTTTTGTTATCTTAATCCAAATGGCAAACTAACTTGGGGCTGCAGACATTAACTTCTGCACTGTCTGTAAATGTGTTCGCGTTTTACACGGGAGTTTTTCTTTAACTTTATAGCTTTGCAAAATATATCCCCTGATGGTGCTTAGGAGGGAAAAAAAATCCTCATCGTGGGATGAAAATCTAAAATAACTTTTCCATGATGTCATGCTTGGTTTCTCTGCAATAGTATTTATTGTAAAGTAATGTTAGTTTCTTTGTGGCTCACTAGAGCAGTGCCATTTTGGCTTTTTCATATGCTGCGCTTTACTATTCATAATATTTCTCTGAATTGAAAGTACCTGGTACTTAGAATGGGTATTTAACTCATAAAATGTCTGTCCGGGCACATTCTCCACTCAAGAATTTAATGCACTAAAACCTCAAATCATTGTTTTCTTTGGATCTTTCCAATGTTGTTCCAAAATTTTATTCAACTTCACGTGCTTTTTGTAAAGTAGTGTCATTTTCATCGAGAATGATTAAGATACAAGTTTGTTCAATAGCTGTGAGAAATAAATGAAGTAAAAAGTAGCTTCTAATAGACAAGATTACATCATTTTACATGCATCTTGCTCCATATGCTGTTAATTGTATATTTAGTCCAAGAACTGGCAATCTTCTCATTCAGTTTGCCTGCATGAATCAAAAAAAATATAATTAAACTGTAAGTGCATTAGCTTTGAACCGCATCATTGAACCTAGGAATCATCTATAATCAGTTGACTCATGTCCAATTTAAAAAATGAATTCAAGAGATTCTAGTAATGAAAACTGTGATCAATGAAGTATTCCACCCTTCTCTTCCCAGAGTGCCTTCATCTGGTAGTTGCACTGCACTGAATAATTGTGACAATACTGACCCTATTTAAAGTTTAGATATGATACCTGAGGGAAGCCACTTGCACTATTAATTAATCTTAATGAAACAACAGCTTGAATGATGGGTTTCATAATGCACATGATATATCAATTATTTTTATATAATAATGAGTAAATTTTATCCCTTCCATTCACACTTGGCTGCTTCCATAAATATTATTCAGCAGCTGTGGCTATGTGTTTAATGGGAACTTTTTTTAATTTGGTAACTCAGCTGATTATCATATATCAGAATGCTCATCCACAGCAGTAGATGTAGCGTTTTGGAACTGGTGATAGCCATTGTAAAAAATGTCAATCTGTGTGGTTGCACTACTTACAGGAAGTAGGAGCTAGTTTTTAGATTTCTTTAGTATAAAAGGTGTGTCCTTGTCAGATGATTCAATTTATAGTTAGTTTATTGCAGCAGTGAAGGACTACAGTTCTAGAATAATTGTATATTCATTCCACTTTTGGTCCATATTGTATCCTATAAAGTGTAATCTGGTGTTAGATTGAGCAGAATAAACCAAGCGATTCTCCTTAAAGAGGAGCGACAGCATTAGAATTTCATGGACGGATGGCTCACCCAAAGATATTTTTAAACAAAATAAATTAACAGAAAATAACTTATCAAATTCAAATGGTGAAATCACCAGTCATAGAAAACATCAAGTGAGTCACTATCCAAAGTTCACCTGGGCATAAAATAAGCATGAGAGGCATTCTGCCCAACAAGCTTGCACATCCTGGACTAATAAAAATAAGATAAGACATATTAGGACCGAAATCATTTAGATCTGCTCTACCATCGTTAATGTGGCTGAGTAGGAATGCATCCATGTCCTCCGCTCATGACCCTGTTGAGCTTACAAAGGCCAGCTGCTATAACCGTCACATGATCAAATGTCATGTGATCAAAAGTCCAGGAATACATTCAAAATTAGGGGTAACCCTACTTTCCACTGGAAAAGCCTCCAGCAGTACACTCACTGATAACTCTGCCCTTCAACAGTTCCTGGACTCGCTTGCCTTTAACAACTGTCTACACACCTGGACATTATACATGCTCCAAGCTGAATCCACGGCCGGAATTTGACCCTAAAAAAAATGGGTGGGTTTGGGGCGTGGGAGCATTTAAAGTGTTAAAAATGGGATTCCCGACCTGATCCCACCTCCAACCCGCCCACTTCCAGTTTTGCCGGAGGCAGGATGGGTGGCGGGCGACCAACCCGCTCCCAGGGGGCGTTACCTCAATTTAAATATTGTAATGAGGCTGGAAGCCTCTTTCTCTCCATCCATTTTGTATTTAACTGCCTGGGGAGGGTTTCACACAATTCATGAAGCCCGGCAGTTAAACGCAGGCGGGGACTGCTGGATCCAGGAGGTAAGTGGCTTTATACCTACCTCCTGGATCCAGGGTCCCAACTATACCCACCCCCTGCGATTGGAGACCCCCCAACGAGGCCTCCGATCACCCCCCCATCTCCACTTCCCAACAATGATGATGAAGCCGGCCATGATCTTCCGGTGGCTGGCCCCGATCCTCTCTTGCCCCCCACCAAACCCCAGCCGATCCTCAACCCGCCGCCCCCCCCCCGCCCCCCCGCTGATCCCCAACCCCTACTGATCCTCCCCCCTGCTCATCCTCTCTTTCCTGTCCCCGTTCCCCAACCCTGGCCGATCCTCTTCACCATCCCCAGCCAATTGCGGACCCCCCTCCCGCAACCACTCCCCTGGACCGGCCCCTCGCTTCTGAGGCCTGCCCGCCCGCAGCCAGCCAGCCTCTCAATCTGGCTAGCTGCAGGTGGGAATCCGAGGCCTCGCATTCAAATCAGGCCCTGTCGTTAAAGTCGGCAGGGCCTGCGGGAAACCCGGCCTCCTGCGTTTCCCACCTGCCTCAGAGGCCCCCCGCCCCCAACCCGCCTCCCTTGAGTAAATTCCAGCCCACATGTCTACAGGTTAACTTCATCCCATCACAAGACCTCCGATATTAACTTTGGACCGATATTAACTTTGGACTCCCACATATCATCTCCTCCCTATCCTCTGTTTACAATCAGGATATCTTAACCTTTGGCTTACCTATGTAACCTAAATACCCTCCACACCCATTCGCATACACATTTTGGCTGCCGCACCAGACCCAAGCTTAATACTTATATTTCCCTTTTTTTCTTATCTTGACCCTTCTTGGGCCCTTCTTGCCTGTTCTCCTCTTTCTGTCACTCAGTCATGCCACTTTTCATCTTTTCCCTCTAAGATCTTTTCCCTCTAAGGTACTTTATCATTCCACCTCGTCCCTATCCCAATCCTTCACTATTCCTTCCTATCCTACTACCGCTGTCCCAGGCTTGAATCTCCCTTGGGTAAGTCCACAGCTACCATTTGTTCCTATCTTCAAAGAACCTATTGAGGCACCTGTCACTGCTTCCTTAGGAGCAGCAACCCCAACTGTCCCATCCTCCTCTTGCCAGCATGCTTGGTGGGAGCTAATCTCGCTTACATGCTTCCTATCCCGCTCTTTCCACCCACTGCTGCCACCTTGGACTCTGTCAGTGCATCAATAATCACTGCCCCTCCCTGCATTTCCCTCCAGAATGGCAATGACTTGTGAACAAGGTCCTTGCCATCCACAACCTTATTGTGGATGATTGCCTTGACATCAAGGCTTTTACAGAGAGCTGGTGCCGTCTCCCCACTCTCAACTTACCCCTCACCCAAGATTGGTACATTCGCAGCTGTAGCACAGGAACTGGCTTTATGGCGGAAAAATTGGGTTGCTTTGTGCCTCCCGTTAGCGCCCCTAGTGCCCAGGCGCGGCACCGTTAACACCTCCCACGAAATTCAGCAGGAGGTTAGTGGCGGCCGTAGCTGGTAGCGCCCTGCTGCACTGCGCTGCCAGCGATGATGTCATCGCCGTGCGCAGCGCCTTGCTCGCGCCCCAGCCGCAAATTTTGGTTGTGCCCCTGACCTATCGGCAGATGATATGTCCGACAGGGTCAAGGTGGCGTTTTTGCAGCCACAGCGGCACAAGTTAAAGGGCAGGTGTCGGACGACCATTTTTTTTTGGGCCGTCTGCCAGCACCTGCCCACTTTCTCTTTTTTATTCGGGGTGCCGGCCGCGATCACTCAGCCCGGCACCCCGCTCCCCGGTAGTTGAGCAGGGCCCTGGTGCGCGTGGCGTTATGCCCCTCCCCTTTAATCAGGAGAGGGAGGCCTGCAATACCACGGCGCTGTGTGCCGACGCGCGGGGCGCTGTTGCACATAGCACCGCAAAATTCACTGGTAGCACCCCAAGAAGGAGGTGGAGCGCTTCCAGCAGTGCCCCGCCTCTTGCTTGGGGCACTACCGCTGAATTTACGGTGCAGGGGCATTAACTTTTTCGGGGCGCTAGGGGGAGTGTTTGCAAGTGCTGTTGGGGAGGGTTTAAACTAAAATGGCAGGGCGTTGGGAACCTGTGCAGGGAGACAGAGGAAAGGGAAGCAAGGATAGAAGCAAAAGACAGGAAGGAGAAAAGCAAAAGTGGAAGTGAGAGAAATCAAGGGTGTAAATCAAACATGGCTGCAGTAAACAATAATTCTAAAAGGTCTAAGAGTGTTAAAAAAAACAAGCCTGAAAGCTTTGTGTCTTAATGCGAGGAGCATTCATAATAAGGTGGATGAATTAGCTGTGCAAATAGATGTAAACGGATACGATATAATTGGGATTATGGAGACATGGCTCCAGGGTGACCAAGACTGGGAATTCAACATGCAGGGGTATTCACTATTCAGGAAGGACAGGCAAAAAGGAAAAAGCGGTGGGGTAGCATTGCTGGTTAAAGAGAGATTAACACAATAGTAAGGAAGGATATTAGCTCTGATGATGTGGAATCTGTATGGGTAGAGCTGAGAAATACCAAGGGGCAGAAAATGTGGGAGTGGTATAGAGACCCCCAAACAGTAATGCTGAGGTTGGGGATGGCATTAAACGGGAAATTAGAGATGCGTGCAATAAGGGCACTGCAGTTATCATGGGTGACTTTAATCTACATATAGATTGGTCTAACCAAATTAGTAACAATACTGTGGAAGAGGAATTCCTAGAGTGTATACGGGATGGTTTCCTGGACCAATATGTCGAGGAACCAACTAGAGATCAGGCCATCTTAGACTGGGTATTATGTAATGAGAAAGGATTAATTAGCATTCTTGTTGTGCGAGTCCCCTTGGGGAGGAGCGATCATAATATGATAGAATTCTTCATTAAGATGGAGAGTGAAGTAGTTGATTCAGAGCCTTGGGTACTGAATTTAAATAAAGGAAACTACGATGGTATGAGGCGCGAGTTGGCTAGGATGGATTGGGGAATGTTACTTAAAGGGTTGACGGTGAATAGGCAATGGCAAACATTTAAAGATTGCATGGATGAACTACAGAATTTATTCATCCCTGTTTGGCATAAAAATAAAACAAAAAAGATGACTCTCTAACAGAAAGCAGAGAGTTGGGATAAATGGTTCGTTCTCAGATTGGCAACCAGTAACTAGTGGTGTTCCGCAGGGGTCAGTGCTGGGTCCCCAACTCTTTACAATCTATATTAACGATTTGGAGGAGGGGACCGAGTGTAACATATCAAAGTTTGCAGATGATACAAAGATGGGACGGAAAGTAGTGAGTGAGGAGGACATAAAAAACCTGCAAAGGGACATAGACAGGCTAAGTAAGTGGGCAGAGATTTGGCAGATGGAATACAATACTGGAAAGTGTGAGGTTATGCACTTTGGCAGGAAAAATCATAGAGCAAGTTATTATCTTAATGGCAAGAAACTGGAAAGTACTGTAGTACAAAGGGATCTGGGGGTCCTGGTGCACGAAACTCAAAAAGTTAGTATGCAGGTGCAGCAAGTGATCAAGAAGGCCAATGGAATGTTGGCTTTTATTGCTAGGGGGATGGAATATAAAAACAGGGAGGTATTGCTGCAGTTGTACAAGGTATTGGTGAGACCGCACCTGGAATACTGCATACAGTTTTGGTGTCCATACTTAAGAAAAGACATACTTGCTCTCGAGTCAGTACAAAGAAGGTTCACTCGGTTAATCCCGGGGATGAGGGGGTGGTCATATGAGGAGAGGTTGAGTAGATTGGGACTCTACTCATTGGAGTTCAGAAGAATGAGAGGCGATCTTATTGAAACATATAAGATTGTGAAGGGGCTTGATCGGGTGGATGCGGTGAGGATGTTCCCAATGATGGGTGAAACTAGAACTAGGGGGCATAATCTTAAAATAAGGGGCTGCTCTTTCAAAACTGAGATGAGGAGAAACTTCTTCACTCAGAGGGTGGTAGGTTTGTGGAATTTGCTGCCCCACATCATTAAATAAATTTAAAACAGAAATAGATAGTTTCCGAGAAGTAAAGGGAATTAAGGGTTACGGGGAGCGGGCAGGAAATTGGACATGAGTCTAGGTTCGGAATGGTCATGGCCCTGTGGGTAGTGGAGTGGGCCCAGGGGCCGTGTAGCCTGGTTCTGCTCCTACTGTGTTCTAATTCTGTGTTAGATTTCAGGAGATGGTTTTATTCCTGTTCCTGGCTGGGGTGGAGATCGCCTTTACAGAAGGTAAGTACTGTAGAAAATATAGGGACAGAGTGATCTCCTGGAAGAATTTCGATCGCCTAGATGGGTCGGAGAGGAATTTCCCAGATTTTTTTCTCCCAAATTGGCCATTGGGTCTTTATCTGGTTTTTCGCCTCTCCCTGGAGATCACATGGGTTCGGGTGGATGCACAGTGATAGAAGATTTGAGGTTAGGATCAGATCAGCCATGATCTTATTGAATGGCGGAGCAGGCTCGAGGGGCCGATTGGCCTACTCCTGCTCCTATTTCTTATGTTCTTATGTTCTTATGACTCAACATTAGCTAACAAGGGAAATTAGGGATAGCATAAGATCCAAGGAGAGGACATATAAATTGGCCAGAAAAAGCAGCAAACCGGAGAATTGGGCGCAGTTTAGGATTCAGCAAAGGAGGACAAAGGGATTAGTTCAGAGGGGAAAATAAAGTATGAGAGTAAGCTTGCAGGAAACATAAAAATGACTGTAAAAGCTTCTATAGATATGTGAAGAGAAAAAGATTGGTGAAGTCAAGCGTAGGTCCCTTGCAGTCAGAATCAGGGGAATTTATAATAGGGAACAACGACATGGCAGACCAATTAAATACATACTTTGGTCCTGTCTTCACAAAGGAGGACACAAATAAACTCCCAGAGATGTCAGGGAACATAGGGTCTAATGAGAGGGAGGAACTGAATGAAATCAGTATTTGTAGGGAAATGGTGTTAGGGAAATTGACGGGATTGAAGGCCGATAAATCCCCAGGGCCTGATAATCTACATCCTGTGGTACTTAAGCAAGTGACCCTAGAAATAGTAGATGCATTGCTGGCCATCTTCCAAAATTCTATAGACTCTGGCACAGGTCCCATGGATTGGAGGGTAGCTAATGTAACCCCACTATTTAAAAAAGGTGGTTGAGAAAAAATGGGGTATTATAGACCGGTAAGCCTGACATCGGTAGTGGGGAAAATGCTAGAGTCCATTATAAAAGATGCAATAGCAGAGCACTTGGAAAACAGTGACAGGATCGGACAAAGTCAACATGGATTTACAAAAGGTAAATCATGCTTGACTAATCTACTGGAATTTTTTGAGGATGTAACTGGTAGAATAGATAAGGGAGAACCAGTGGATGTGGTGTATTTGGACTTTCAGAAGGCTTTCGATAAGGTTCCGCATAAGAGACTAGCTTGCAAAGTTAAAGCACATGGGATTTGGGGGTAAGGTACTGACTTGGATAGAAAACTGGTTGGCAGACAGGAAGTAAAGAGTTGGAATAAACGGGTCTTTTTCCGAGTGGAAGGCAGTGACTAGTGGGGTACCGCAGGGATCGGTGCTAGGACCCCAGTTATTCACAATATATATAAATGATCTAGACGAGGGAACTAGATGTATTATCTCCAAGTTTGCAGACAACACAAAGCTGGGTAGGCGTATGTGCTGTGAGGAGGATGCAGAGAAACTCCACTATGATTTGGACAGGTTGGGCGATTGGGCAGATGCATGGCAGATGCAGTAAAATGTGGATAAATGCGAGGCGGCAAAAACAGGAAGGCAGATTATTATCTGAACGGCAATAGATTGGGAAAAGGGGAAGTGCAATGAGACCTGGGCATCCTTGTGCATCAGTCGCTGAAGGTAAGCATGCAGGTGCAGCAGGCGGCTAAGAAGGCAAATGGTATGCTGGCCTTCATAGAGAGAGGATTCGAGTACAGGAGCAAGAATGTCTTGCTGCAGTTGTACAGGGCCTTGGTGAGACCACACCTTGAGTATTGTGTGCAGTTTTGGTCGCCTTATCTGAGGAAGGATGTTCTTGTCATGGAGGGAGTGCAGCGAAGATTCACCAGACTGATACCTGGGATGGCAGGAATGACATATGAGGAGAGATTGGGTTGATTAGGCTTATATTCGCTAGAGTTTAGAAGAATGAGAGGGGATCTCATTGAAAGTTATAAAATTCTAACAGGACTAGACAGACTAGATGCAGGAAGGCTGTTCCTGATGGCGGGGGAGTCCAGAACCAGGGGTCACAGTCTAAGGATAAGGGGTAAGCCATTTAGGACTGAGATGAGGAGGAATTTCTTCACCCAGAGAGTGGTGAACCTGTGGAATTCTCTACCACAGAAGGCAGTTGAGGACACTTCATTAAATATATTCAAGAAGGAGTTAGATATATTTCCTAAGGCTAAGGGGATCAAGGGATATGGGGAGAAAGCAGGGACAGGGTACTGAGTTTGGATGATCAGCCATGATCGCATTGAATGGCGGAGCAGGCTCGAGGGGCCGAATGGCCTACTCCTGCTCCTATCTTCTATGTTTCTATGTTTAAATCTGTTTCCCAATCATGGTCAGGAATACAGCAATTAGGTCTGTCTGGTAGCGGTGCAGGTTAGCACAAATAGCTGTCCCGCACTGAACCAGGAGCACGAACCACTTTAAACAACTAACAGCTGGTTACCAGTTTTCCAACCCTGTCTTTTCAAGCCATGCTTCAGAGAGGTTGTAATTTAAATAATGTAATCTATCAAGTAGCACTGATAATGGAAATTACCCTAACGGTAAATAGACAGATTTATGGGCACCAGCAATCCACTACCACCTGCTCAGATGAAAATCCAGACTGTGGTTACTACCAGCAGAAAATACACTGCTGACTGTCCCAGGGATAAATCAGCATCTTCACTGTCTGGGTGGTAATCTACCGGAGCAGATCGCCCATTGAAATCAATAGATAGAAAATCGGACGGGTTCTATAATGGATGGACAGCCTGCTCTGCTGGATTACCATCCAGGCGGTGAAGACGAAAACTAACCGCACAGTGTGTGAAGTGGGGGAGTTCGGCATAACATTTTCTTAAATGTAATATTCTAAGATAAAGTTCATGAAAACCTTGGTTCACCAAATAACATACATGTTTTACAACTGTTCAGTTTGAAAGTGCTATTATTGTCTCTGTTTGTAGCTACAATATGTTCGGTGCGGCTCTCACATCAACACTTGGAGAGCCATCTTCTGACAGGAAATGGCAAATTTCAGCTTGCAGTAAGGCTATATTATTTCATCAAGCAGTTTGAGATGAGTCTCTTTTCCTACACTGGTAACAACATAATTTGATCAAGACATCTAGACTCCAATTTTAACCCAACCCATCCCGTGGGTACAGGGCAGGGAAGTGGTTAAAACGAATAGCCACATAGTTTGCATTATTGAATTTTATTTGTCATTTATCCACCCATTCTAGCCTATTTATATCCTCCTCATTATTAGCTATACTCCCCAATTTGGTATCATCTGCAGATTTCGACACCATACCTCCAATTTTGAGTGCAAATCATTAAATCATATATATAGTGAACAACAGTGGTTCCAGCATGGATCCCTGCGGGATACCATTTCCCGCTTTCTGACAGACCGAGAAATTTTCCTTAACTCCTATTTCTGTTTTGTAGCCATATTTCAATCCATTCTGCTCCTTGGTCCCTGACTCAACATGCCCTGACCTTTGCAATGAGTCTCTTATGTGGCACCTTATCAAAGGTCTCCTGAAAGTCCATGTATACAACATCCATTGCATTGTTCTTGTCTACTCTTTCTAGCTGAGAACTTGGTTTTGTGCCGGAAGCTGGCGGCCCGAGGCTCACTCCAAATTAAGCCTTGGCCCTCACAGGCAAGATGTGGATGCCAGTTAGGTGTCCTAACGCAACTCACTGGTTGGGGACTTTGCAAAATTGGTCGCCTGTCTCACAGGTAGGTTCTGGGGGAGGCATACAAATGGGAAGGGAGCGAGTCTCGGCTGGCAATGGCCTACAGTACTGTTGTGGAGCTGGGAGTCCGGGCTCCACATTAAGCTAAGTAAGAAAAAAAGGCATCATTTCATCGGCTGCCTCCGCTGGTTAGCCCGCAGTAGACCCAGAAAAACTGAATGGAGCATGTGCGGCGAATGCTCTGCCCAGTTTCTGTTGAATCTGAGAGTGGGATTCTAAAACGGATGTTATGTCCCTAATTAGCATCTTCAAGGGGCCTAGTGCCTGTTTCAAGCAGGCAATCACGCTGGAAATTCTGACATTGTCGGCTTCCAATTTTGAAGCCGCCGCACTCCAGGGGGCATTGGCCGTGGGATACCATTACCCAAAATTCATCCCCTGAACACTCAGCTAACGTCCAGAAATTGGGTACAACGTGGGTCAGTTTAGCCCCCCTCTGTCACTTCTTCAAAGAATTCAATAAGGTTCTTTAAACATGACCTTCCTTTTAGAAATGCTGATTATTTTGTATTATATTCTCCATCTCTAAATGTTTTGTTATCTGATCTTTTAGTAAATAGTATCTTTCCAACCACTGATGTTAAGTTAACTGGTCTATACTTTCCTGGGTTAGTCTTATCCTGCATTTTGAAGATGGGAATTACATTTGCTGTTTGCCACGCCTCTGGCACTATTTCTTTTTCCATATATGGATACTAGTGCCTCTGCTTTCTCTTCACCAGTTTCTTTGAGTATCCGCTGGTGCATTCCATCAGGACCCAGGGTTTTGCCCTCCTTATGTTTGTCTAGTTTGTCTGTTATCTCCTTTCTTTCTATCTTTACTGTTGTAGTATCTGAAGAAAGCAGGGGAGTTACCCCTGGTGTCCTGGCCAATATTTATCCCTCAATCAACATAACAAAAACAGATTATCTGGTCATTATCACATTGCTGTTTGTGGGAGTTTGCTGTGCGCATATTGGCTGCCGTGTTTCCCACATTACAACAGTGACTACACCCAAAAGTACTTCATTGGCTGTAAAGTGCTTTGAGACGTCCGGTGGTCATGAAAGGCGCTATATAAATGCGAGTCTTTCTTTCTTTATCCCTCTTGACTTTTACAGGATAATCTGGAGCGAACAAGTTAGGGTAGTCCCAGCTAGATCAACAGCAGAAAGTTAACCAGTGATCTGTGCTGGTAAACAGCTGGTTAAACTATAGCAGTAGCTCTGGATGCTCTTGGGGATTCCTAACATTTTTGGCAGTTGTCAATTTGACTTGGGTATGCGGGTTGTGTCCCTACAGAGAGAAAGTGTGCACTCCATATCAGGCAAACAGAAACTCTGCTTTTTAATGTTCTGATTGATTTGGAGATTTCTAAGTATGGTGCTGATTTTCTGCATGTGTCTGACAGCTGACTGATGGAAAAATAATACTCTCTGAATAAATGTAAATGATCTGTGTTTAATGTTTATCCTTTTGGTGTAAATATTGTCCTCCAAAGATGAATGCACTTTTTAACCCTTAAATTAATTCAATTGACATTAAAACCTGGGATTTGTTTAACTTGTTCTACAGTTTAACTCATGCCATACTAGTTACTTTCAAAATCCCATTATACTGAATATTCAGCAAATCAGCTGAAATATTTTTTTTTGGGAGGGGGTGCTTCAATACTATTGAGGTTTTTATTGATAAATTATCCAAAAAGTAAAGCTATATTAATAAGAAAAATCATTGCCTCCTATTTCTATCTCTGTTCAATATGGTAGGAATAATGTACAGTTAGATAGCATTTTTACTTGTTTTAAAATATCTATATTTTCCCATTGCTGTACATAACAGAATGATTTCTTCCTAAGTAAAGACCTTTTGATTTGTTTGTTGCAGTTGACAGCTGAAATGATTCTGCGTATAGCCAATGAACCAGTTCTCCCTTTCAGTGTTCTGGATGTAGCCCTGGAGGTTCAAGAACAACTCAAAGGTAGTGTTGCTTTCTAAGTTTATGGGCTCTTGACCGTGCAGTGGTTCTATTATTATTCATTTCAATTTGAATAGAAAATGCGAACATTGCTGTACATCCTTTCCCTTCTTTGTTGCCCCGAATTATAGATTACTCAATTTTCCATTGCCCTGCCCTCCCCAAAGTATGACATTAGAATTTGTTGACATGAACAAGTTTTGTGCTAAATGTATCCTGAACATTTTCTTGCATGCTATATACTCATACTGTGTGGATATTTTTGTCAGTTTGACAATAAAAATCCATCATGCCACAATGACCAAAGACCTCACATCAGCATTATAATGTTATAAAAGGTGACTCAACCGTGGCTAACAAGGGAAATTAGGGATAGCATAAGATCCAAGGAGGGGACATATAAATTGGCCAGAAAAAGCAGTAAACCTGAGGATTGGGAGCAGTTTAGGATTCAACAAAGGAGGACAAAGGGATTAATTAAGAAGGGGAAAATAGAATATGAGAGTAAGCTTTCAGGGAACATAAAAACTGACTGTAAAAGCTTTTATAGATATGTGAAGAGAAAAAGATTGGTGAAGTCAAGCATAGGTCCCTTGCAGTCAGAATCAGGGGAATTTATAATGGGGAACAAAGAAATGGCAGACCAGTTAAATATATATTTTGGTTCTGTCTTCACAAAGGAGGACACAAATAACCTCCCAGAGATGTCGGGGAACACAGGGTCTGATGAAAGGGAGGAACTGAAAGAAATCAGTATTTGTAGGAAAATGGTGTTAAGGAAATTGATGGGATTGAAGGCCAATAAATCCCCAGGTCCTGATAATCTACATCCTAGGGTACTTAAGGAAGTGGCCCTAGAAATAGTAGATGCATTGCTGATCATCTTCCAACATTTGATGGAATCTGGAACAGTACCCATGGATTGGAGGGTAGCTAATGTTACCCCACTATTCAAAAAAGGTGGTAGAGAGAAAACGGGGAATTACAGACCGGTAAGCCTGACATCGGTAGTGGGGAAAATGCTAGAGTCCATTATAAAAGATGTAATAGCAGAGCACTTGGAAAACAGTGACAGGATCGGACAAAGACAACATGGATTTACAAAGGGTAAATCGTGCTTGACTAATCTACTGGAATTTTTTGAGGATGTAACTCGTAAAATAGATAAGGGAGAACCAGTGGATGTGGTGTATTTGGACTTTCAGAAGGCTTTCGATAAGGTCCCGCATAAGAGATTAGCGTGTACAGTTAAGGCACATGGGATTGGGGGCAAGGTACTGACTTGGATAGAGAACTGGTTGGCAGACAGAAAGCAAAGAGTTGGAATAAACGGGTCTTTTTCCGAGTGGCAGGCAGTGACTAGTGGGGTACCGCAGGGATTGGTCCTTGGACCCCAGCTATTCACAATATATATTAATGACCTAGACAAGGGAACTAGATGTAATATCTCCAAATTTGCAGACGACACTGTGGTAAACCACTGTATTGTATATTGCCACCTCTGGGTGGCGCTGTGTATGGAGGCATGCCTCAGCTGACTCCACCCACCACTGTGTGGGTTTCGTTCAGACTTGTTCAGTCACTCACGAAGAAGCATGGTCTCTTCTTAGCTAATAAAAGCCTTATTCATCTCTTCTTTCGACTCGTCATCTCTTCTTCGACTCATCACCTTTTATGAAGTAATTGATAAGCGTATCAATTTTATTAGCTAAAAGTTAAATGGCGACACCTGAGGAGCAACAACAGCAACGGATACAGCAGACATTGCTGAGAGCCCTCAGACCACCACGCCTGGACCTCGACCCTCAAGAGGTGGGTGCATCAGCCAAGTTTGAACACTGGCTGAGCTGCTTTGAATCCTTCCTCGCAATCTCACAGGTTACAGAGGAGGATCACAAACTGAAAATTTTGACCGCCCAGGTGAGCCATCAAGTATATATGCTAATCCGGGACTCTAATACGTACGTGGCGGCCCTCGAGCTACTAAAAGGGCAATATACGCGCCCAGTGAACACAATTTACGCCCGACACCTCTTGGGATCCCGCAGGCAGCAACCGGGAGAATCGGTAGGGGCATTTGCACGGGCGCTACTGGCACTCTGCAGAGACTGCGATTGTAAAGCGGTAACGGCTGTGGAGCACGCGCAGGGACTCGCCTGTGATGCCTTCGTCAGGGGCCTCCAGTCAGACCACACCCGGCAGAGACTGCTAGAAAGCAAGGAACCCGACCTGAAGACGGCCATTGCCCTTGCGCTCTCGTTAGAGGAGGCCCACCGAAACCTCGAGGCATACCCCCGTAACGGCGCCGAGACATGGCAATCGAAACCGTGGGACACGGGACCGCCGCCCCCGGCACCAACCGCTGCAGCGACCCAACCGAGACAGCAGCCTCCGGTAAGAACTGCTTCGATGCCCAGTAACCAGGCCCAAAAATGCTATTTCTGTGGCCAGTTAAAACATCCCAGAGCGCACTGCCCAGCTAAGACAGCTACCTGCTCGGGCTGCGGGAAGAAAGGCCATTACGCTAACGCCTGCAAGGGGAAGCCAGCCAGCAGCGCAGCGTGCGGGCCGTGGGAGCAGCCATCTTATCCGCCATTTTGTGTACCCCCGGCCGCATGGCATCCGCCGCCATCGTATCCAACGCACTCAACCGCCATTTCGTCACCGGAACCGACCACCGTCTCGGCGGATGACTATAGTGACTCACTAAGCCACATACTGGCCTCCGTGACGCTGGATCAAGCCCTCCCTCACCATCTATCCAGCTCCATGATGGATATCGCGGTAAACGGCCGCGCCACCAGTTGCCTGATCGACAGCGGGAGCACAGAGAGTTTCGTCCACCCCGACACGGTACGTAGCCACTCCCTCACGATTCTGCCAACGCACCATCGCATTTCTATGGCGTCCAAGTCCCAGTCAATGGACATCAGCGGCTACTGTGTGGTGACCCTGTCAGTAGGGGGCACTGAATATAAAAAATTTAAACTGCTAGTCCTGCCCCGTCTTTGCGCTGCCGTCCTGCTAGGGTTGGATTTTCAGTGCCACCTTAAGAGTGTCACACTAGCATACGGTGGACCCCTCCCCCCACTCACAGTCTGCAACCAACAACTTTTAAATCGCCCGCTGCAAACCACCTGCAGCCTTTCCACATTAAAAGTCCCCCCCCCTCCCCTGTTCGCTAACCTCACCCGCGACTGTAAACCCATCGCTACCAAAAGCAGGCGGTACAGTGCCGGGGACAGAGCTTTTATCAGCTCTGAGGTGGAGCGGCTATTGAAGGAGGGCATTATCGAAGGTAGCACTAGCCCCTGGCGAGCCCAGGTTGTAGTCGTTAAAACCACTGCAAAACGCCGCATGGTAATCGACTACAGCCAAACCATAAACCGGTACACCCAGCTGGACGCGTACCCCCTCCCTCGCATATCTGATATGGTCAATCAGATTGCGCAATACAAAGTATTCTCCACCATCGACCTTAAGTCAGCGTACCACCAGCTGCCCATCCGCCATGAGGACCGCCAGTATACTGCCTTCGAGGCAAACGGCCGCCTCTACCACTTCCTTAGGGTCCCCTTCGGCGTCACCAACGGGGTTTCGGTCTTCCAAAGGGAGATGGACCGAATGGTTGACCAGAACGCACTGCGGGCAACCTTCCCCTATTTGGATAACGTCACCATCTGCGGCCACGACCAGCAGGACCACGACGTTAATCTAGCAAATTTCCTCCGTACGGCCCAACGGCTGAACCTAACGTACAATAAGGAAAAATGTATGTTTCACACCAAGCGCCTGGCCATCCTCGGCTGCGTGGTGGAGAACGGAGTCATCGGGCCCGACCCCGACAGAATGCGCCCCCTAATGGAGCTACCCCTTCCCCACTGCCAAAAAGCACTGAAGAGATGCCTGGGGTTTTTCTCCTACTACGCCCAGTGGGTGCCCCTCTATGCAGACAAAGCCAGGCCCCTCATCAAAGCCACCTCCTTCCCCCTGACACCAGAGGCGTGTGCAGCCTTCACTCTTATCAAGAACGATATCGCGAAGGCCGCAATGCACGCGGTGGATGAGTCCATCCCCTTCCAAGTGGAGAGCGATGCCTCCGACTTCGCCCTAGCCGCGACCCTTAACCAGGCGGGCAGACCCGTGGCCTTTTTCTCAAGGACCCTCCAGGGCCCCGAGACGAGACACTCCTCCGTCGAAAAGGAGGCCCAGGCTATTGTAGAAGCGGTGCGTCACTGGAGGCATTACCTGGCCGGGAAACGATTTACCCTGCTCACTGACCAGCGTTCAGTAGCTTTTATGTTTAATAATAAGCAGAGGGGTAAAATCAAGAACGACAAGATCTTGAGGTGGAGAATCGAACTCTCCACCTACAATTATGATATCTTGTATCGGCCAGGGAAACTCAATGAGCCCCCAGATGCCCTATCACGTGGTACATGCGCCAACGCGCAGAGTGATAGGCTGCAGTCCCTCCACAATGACCTCTGCCACCCGGGGGTCACCAGGTTTTTCCATTTTATCAAATCCCGTAACCTGCCCTACTCCATCGAGGAGGTCAGGACCATGACCAAGAGCTGCCAAATCTGCGCCGAGTGCAAACCGCACTTCTATAGGCCGGACAGAGCAAGCCTGATCAAGGCCACCCGCCCCTTCGAACGCCTGAGCGTCGATTTTAAAGGGCCCCTCCCCTCCGCTGACCGCAATGTGTACTTCCTCAACATAGTTGATGAGTACTCCCGTTTCCCCTTTGCCATCCCTTGCCCAGACATGACCAGTACCACGGTCATCAAGTGTCTGAATGACATCTTCGCTCTGTTCGGGTTCCCCAGCTATATACATAGCGACAGGGGCTCATCGTTCATGAGCGACGAACTTCGGCAGTACCTGCTAACAAGAGGTATCGCCACGAGCAGGACCACCAGTTACAACCCCCGGGGGAACGGCCAGGTGGAAAGGGAGAACGCGACGGTTTGGAAGGCAGTCCTCTTAGCACTAAAATCTAAGGGCCTTCCGACCTCCCGCTGGCAGGAGGTCCTCCCTGCAGCGCTCCACTCCATTCGGTCACTGCTTTGTACTGCCACTAATGCGACCCCTCATGAGAAAATGTTCGTTTTCCCCCGGAAGTCTACATCGGGAACCTCGCTACCGGCATGGTTGACTTCTCCTGGGCCCGTCCTACTGCGGAGGCACGTGAGGACGCATAAAACGGACCCCCTGGTCGAGCGGGTGCACCTCCTACACGCCAACCCCCAGTATGCCTGGGTGACATACCCAGACGGGCGGGAGGACACGGTCTCCATACGAGATCTCGCACCCTCGGGTACCCCTGAATTACCACCGTTATCCCCCTTACCACCGTTATCCCCCTTACCACTGTTATCCCCCACCACCCCTCCCAACCCAACCCCTGCAGACGGCATGCCAAAGCCCCAGGAATCTTCGCCAACCACCCAGACACCAGACCCGACGTCGGATGCTGCAACACCACCGCCGCCACCACGACGATCAGGACGTCAGACAAGGCCTCCTGATAGACTTAACTTGTAGTACCCTTCACCCCGCCGGACTTCACATTAAACAAGGGGTGAATGTGGTAAACCACTGTATTGTATATTGCCACCTCTGGGTGGCGCTGTGTATGGAGGCATGCCTCAGCTGACTCCACCCACCACTGTGTGGGTTTCGTTCAGACTTGTTCAGTCACTCACGAAGAAGCATGGTCTCTTCTTAGCTAATAAAAGCCTTATTCATCTCTTCTTTCGACTCGTCATCTCTTCTTCGACTCATCACCTTTTATGAAGTAATTGATAAGCGTATCAGACACAAAGCTGGGTGGGCGTGTGTGCTGTGAGGAGGATGCCGAGAAACTCCAGGATGATTTGGACAGGTTGGGTGATTGGGCAGAAGCATGGCAGATGCAATATAATGTGGATAAATGTGAGGTTATCCACTTTGGTAGCAAAAACAGGAAGGCAGATTATTATCTGAATGGCAATAGATTGGGAGAAGGGGAAGTGCAACGAGATCTGGGTGTCCTTGTGCACCAGTCGCCGAAGGTAAGCATGCAGGTGCAGCAGGCGGTTAAGAAGGCAAATGGTATGTTGGCCTTCGTAGTGAGAGGGTTTGAGTACAGGAACAAGGATGCCTTGCTGCAGTTGTACAGGGCCTTGGTGAGACCACATCTTGAGTATTGTGTGCAGTTTTGGTCTCCTTATCTGAGGAAGGATGTTCTTGCCATGGAAGGAGTTCAGCGAAGATTCACCAGGCAGATACCTGGGATAGCAGGAATGACGTATGAGGAGAGATTGGATCGATTGGGCTTGTACTCGCTGGAGTTTAGAAAAATGAGAGGGGATCTCATCGAAACTTATAAAATTCTAACAAGACTAGGTGCTGGAAGGATGTCCCCGATGGTCGGGGAGTCCAGAACCAGGGGTCACAGTCTAAGGATAAAGGGTAGGCCATTTAGGACAGAAATGAGGAGGAATTTCTTCACCCAGAGAGTGGTGAACCTGTGGAATTCTCTACCACAGAAGGCAGTAGAGGCCAATTCATTAAATATATTCAAGAAGGAGTTGGATATATTTCTCAAGGCTAAAGGGATCAAGGGGTATGGGGAGAAAGCCGGGACCGGGTACTGAATTTGGATGATCAGCCATGATCGCATTGAATGGCGGAGCAGGCTCGAGGGGCCGAATGGCCTACTCCTGCTCCTATCTTCTATGTTTCTATGACTTTGTTTTATGTTTTGTGCTGTGTTTCTATTGACTTTTGGTGTAAATCTTAATTATATATTTTACTTTTTAAAGATGAAAGTGTTGCTTCAGATCAAATGCTGGCATTGGCCAGTGCATTGAGGGAAACTGCGCAACTTTTTCAATCAGATGAAATGCGTCCAGCTAATGATCCAAAGGAGCGAGACCCTGCCCATCTGAGAATGTTGAACGATGTGCTGCAGAACCTCGAAAAAAACTTCCTCATCCAACAGGCTCCACCAGGCTATTATAGGTACAGAAAAACTCCTATATATCTGTCACAGAATGAGGCAAGATAAGTGGTATTTATGATTCAGAGTTTTCAAATCTCTGAACTCGATAAAGTGCAGTTGCGGATTTTGAAAGAAAAATATTGTAAATAATGGCACATAATGCTTGCATACTTAACTAATGCTTAATTCAAACATTTAATACTTCAGCTGGAATGCTTTCTTTTTAATATTGTCTAGATAAGGAAAAACCCTTGTTTTTTAGAGTTGTGAAGCAGGCATAATGGGAATGTCTTAGAAGTTTTAGAACAAAAAATAATTCCCAGTGTTTACATTGCTAAACCCTCCTCCCTATCCTTATGGTAGAATTTTTTCGTGACCCCATGATTCAGCTGCTGGGATATGGAATCATAGAATGATACAGCATAGAAGGAGGCCATTCAGCCCATTGTACCTGTGCTGGCTCTTTGGTAGAGCTATCCAATTAGTCCCACTTTACTGCATTGCTTCCTTTCTCGTTGGGCTGGAAACAGACTGATCAAGAAAGTTCTCTTGTACACATTTCAGGAATTCCTCCCCCTCTTTGCCCTTTACACTGTTACTGTCCCAGTCTATATTAGGATAATTGAAGTACCTCAGTTATCACTACTCTGTAGTTTTTGCATCTTTCTGTAATTTGCCTGCATATTTGCTCCTCTCCTTCCCACTATTTGGTGGACTATAGTGTACACCCAATAGTGTAATAGCTCCTCCATTGTTCCTTAATTCTAACCTAATAGATTCTGTCTATGACCCCCTCACATACATCATTCCTCTCCTGTGCTATAATAGTTTATTTGATCAATAATACCACCCCCTCCCCCTTTCTTTTCCTTCCCTATCTAGAAGCTGAATTTAGTAGCATAAAATCCAGGCGCCAACTTATGCATTTCTCAGAATCCAACCTAAACCAGCAGCAATATAAAAGCAGCTATAATGGTGTTCTGTGCATCTTGCAAAGGAACTTGATTCCATATTAAAGCATTAATAGATAAATAATTAGCTCAGGGACTGTTGAGCACCTTTACTTAATTTTATTCTTTGAGTCTACCTTTCTGAGCATTACTAAGCACATTTCCAAGTGTTCTTTGTAAAATGTCAACTGGGCTCACTTGGTACCACTCTCACCTCTGAGACAGACTGTCACAGGCTCATCCACTCCAGGACGTCAACCTATGAAACTAGGCTGACACACTAACACACCAATGCAGCGCTGATGTTAAACTGACACCCTGTCTTCCTGCTCTTGTGGTTCAGGTGGGCATTATAGATCCCATGGTACTATTTAAAGAAAAGCAGTGTTCTCATCGTATCCTGGGCAACACCATCTGAAAGAGATTAAATAGTCTTTGATCTCACTGCTGTTTGTGGGATCTTGTTTTGTGTAAAATCATTGGCATATTCATCTCCAGTATATAACAGCAGTGATGACACTTCAAAGCAATTCATTGTATGTCAAGCACTTTGGAATGTCCCAATAGACATGAAAAAGCTCTATATATATTCAAGTTCTTTCTTTCTAGAATATGTCACATTATTAAGGTTTTTAGAGTAATAAGAATCATACTAACAAGTCAATAAGCTGTTATACTCCATTGTGGGATGTGGAATAAGGCTGTAAATAGCTTTGATTACAGCTTCTGTTTAGTGGGACTCCAGACTCTGCAAAAATGGTTACATTTTCAATAAATCAATATAATCTTCTGATGAATAGCCCTACTTTCTGAAAAATTGATTTTTCATGCATTTTATAAATTTATTATCATATTTAAAAACAAGAATGGATTGTAAGTCAGAAGAAGTAGGCTTTTGAATCAATCTTGATGTCTCTAGAAAGGTACCCACACAAAAACCTTTCGAATGTACTTCGTCCCGGTAGCAGAGATGCAGTCATTTGTGGGGCAAAAAAAGTAAAGCTTTGGGACATTTTTCTTTACAGCACCGCAGTGAGTATTGATTTGGTTAAACCAGATCTGTCAGCTGAAGCATTATAAATAAGGCAATTCTTCATCTGTAAACAGGGAGGCTTAGGTGTAATTTACAGCTGGTGACCTTCAGACAACAAAGCAAGTTTAGATTATTAAGAGTACATCCATAATTTAAATTCAGTCTTTAATTTGGATCGAAGTATTCTTTCCCTTTAGGCCTTCCTGTTTGTTAGGGTTGAGAACTCAACAGTTAGAAGTGTAAGTCAATGACCTTGGTTTCTTTGCATAAATTTCATCTCTTAGTCTTCCAGAATACAGTTTTCATAACTGTTATTCATAATCTATCTTGATATAATTTAGAATCTATAACAAAAGCTGTCAACAATATTCTCCAATTAACATCAGTAGCTTTTAGTGATGTGATAACATAGCTTTCAAATACAATTACAGACTTTGATTAGACTAGGGTAACTTATTTGGAATAGTCATGCACTACTTATTTAGTAATCATTTTAGTATCAAATCTGCTTAAATGCGCTGCAATTGTTTTGAGAGTAAATTGCAAAAGAAATTTGTGACAATATTTGTATCCCAAATAATCTGTGAGCTGTAAATTAATGATATCACCAGAATCTATTCTTTCAATTTTTGAGTCTGCGCTAGATATTCTCTTGGGTTCAGCACTACCAGCCACTCAGGTAAGTGGATACTGCAACCCCTATGATTAGGAGTTTACCTTTATTGCTGATACCTAGTCGAACAATAGGCTGAGTCTGGTATGTGTGCTGGATTCTCTGATCTTACACATGCCCCAGGTGTATTTCTCCTATCTTCCAGGTGGATTGATGAGCACTCTATTTAGATGAGGTCATTTGTAAATGAACAAACTGGTTTATTGTATGTGCACAACTGAACAGAATACAGTTTTCATTGAACTTCAACCTATTTCCTTCACTCCTTGTAACATCTAAAATAATAAATCATGCATCTGACAGCAGACTGCATTTTCCAGACAGACCATGGGAAGACTAAGCTGTCCTCTGACCCTTGCCCAGCTCCTTGTGTCGAGGTTTGGCTTGTCGAGTTACTATTCCCCCCCACCCCCGCCCCCTATGACCAATTCAGCTAAGATGCATGATTTATTATTTTAGATGTTACAAGGAGTGAAGGAAATAGGTTGAAGTTCAATGAAAACTGTATTCTGTTCAGTTGTGCACATAAAATAAATTAAAGGCGCTATATAAATGCAAGTTCCTGTTCTTGGTAATCTGTTAAAAACCCAAATAGTACGTTGTTTGTTCCTTGTTTTGAATTAAAAGGGTGATAAATTCGGCTCCGTAACACCCAATTTTTCAGTGCTACAGGTGCCATTTTGTGCCCAAAATGGCGTCCGCACCACATGCCCACACTTCTGGTGCATGCTAAGCCAAACGCCACCTTGGTGAGGGAAGTAGGGCGGGCGTTAGGAGCGTGCGGCGGAAGTATGCAGAGTGGGCAGATCGTGACAACAGTTAACGTGCAATGCTGATTTGACACCAGCGCTGCCATTTTCATTGTCAATGCTGGAGCTAGCACCCTGTCTTAACCTCGCACAGCTGAATATGCATTCAGCATCTGCAAGGACCCCCCACCAGTGTTATTTAAAGGAATCAGTAACCACTCTAAAGTTAGTTGTTGATTGATTTCTACTGACTCTGTGTAAGTTTGTGGAACTGTTTGGAGCTTTCTAGAGGTGTTTAAAGTTGATAAGGTGACAGGGAGTGGTGCTGCAAGTGGAGAAGGCCTTGCTTCTGACTTCAAGAGTTCTGGTCAGATCACTTGGTCCCAGTCATGGGTGCTCTAGTTGTCATCCCCCTTGGCCTGCAGCATGACAGGGAGATGGAGCAGAGGCAGCGAAGAAGAGGACAAGCTGCTCGCAGAGGGAGGAGGAGGAGGGGGAGAAGGGCTCTCAGCAGGAGGCCTTACCCACCCAGGGTCTTCCGAGAGCAATTGTCCTACCACAGCCTGAGCTAGGAGCAGTGTGTGAGGTGTCTGCGCCGAACACCTCGAGACTCTTCGCCGGGAGCAAGCGGAAGCCAAGCGCAGGCAGTGCAAGGAGCGCACGTCAACCCAAGCACCCCACCCACCCGCCTGCCCCACCTGTGACAGAGACTGTAGGTCCTGCATTGGACTCATCAGTCACCTGAGAACTCATTTTTAATGTGGAAGCAAGTCATCCTCGGTTCCGAGAGACTGCCTAAGAAGAAGAGTCTGTGCTTTTCGAAGGAGGTGCTCTCAGAACTCTGCCACCTCTTGCAACCAGATCTGCAGCCTCACACCAGGGTAAGGACAGCGCTACCAGTTGCTGTGAAGGTGACCGAGGCCCTGAAATTCCTCACATCAGGATCCTTCCAGGCTGGAGCAGGTGACATCTGTAACATGTCCCAGTTCGCTGTCCACTGCTGCATAAGAGTGGTGACAGACGCTCTTTATGCCAGGAGAGGGGAGTTCATTGTCTTCTTTCAGATGAGACGTTAAACCGAGGCTCCGTCTGCTCTCACAAGTCTACGTAAAAGATCCCATGGCACTATTTCGAAGAAGAGCACGGGAGTTGATGTAAGAAAGCTACTAGGTACTTGGTCTAAGCGTTAAACAAAGCTTTAATCAACTGTTTTACAACATGGAGATCTAGTTGTGTCCTTCACTAGTTCCTGTAAAAGAATGTCCTGAGCAAGCTGGGCCCATGCCCGAGTATTTATACTCTCCCTGATCAGCGCCACCAGCGGGCTGCCCAGTATTATTTCATAAGTCATTTCCACATGAATGACAAGATTCATGTCAGGAGGTATCCCCGGTGTCCTGGCCAATATTTATCCCTCAACCAACATAACAAAAAACAGATTATCCGGTCATTATCACATTGCTATTTGTGGGAGCTTGCTGTGCACAAATTGGCTGCCGCATTGCCTACATTACAACAGTGACTGCACTTTGAAAGTACTTAATTGGCTCTAAAGCGCTTTGAGACGTCCAGTGGTCGTGGAAGGCGCTATATAAATGCAAGTCTTTCTTACTCTGAACAGAGAGAAGCAGGCGGAGCATGCACATGGCTTTGCCAGGATAGCAGTCTTCCCCATGGTGCAGGGCGCCATTGACTGCACGCACGTGGCTTTGCGGGCACCGCATCTAAATACTGAGATGTACCGCAACCGCAAAGGTTTCCACTCACTGAATGTGCAGTTGATGTGTGACCATGCTCAACATATCATGATGGTGAATGCCTGGCATCCTGGGAGCAGTCACGATATTTTTATTCTGCGGCAGTCCACTGTTTCCTCAGTCTTTGAGCCACCACGTCAAACCAGAGGCTGGCTGCTGGGCGACAAGGGTTATCCCTTGATCACCTGGCTCATGACTCTGCTCGCAATACAACCACACATGACCATTCCGGTGCTGAAGCAACGGTTCCGCTGCCTGGACCACTCTGGAGGAGACCTGCAGTACTCACCAGAGCACATCTCAAGATTCATCGTGGTGTGCTGCATGCTCCACAACCTCACCATTGTGAGAGCACGGCCCTTGCCACCAGGCATACAGCGACCAGCTGAGGAGGAGGAAGAAGAGGAGGAGGAAGTGGAAGAAGAGGAGGAGGAGGAAGCGGAAGGGAGGAGGCAACCCAGGCAGCCCCTTTCTGGGATCATCAATTCCATGCTGGAAATCACGGGCTCCAAGCTCTGCATAGAGCCCTGTGCAAGATTGGTGCTGGACTCCTCCATGCTCCTTGACATTGCACTCAGGCTTTCTGCCCATGCACCAAACATTTCATTGTGCATACCCATCAGCGTTCTTCTGTAGGCCGCCCCATCGAAGTCCTCATCTAAGTCCTCTGCAGCAGAACTCGTGTGCGACCTCGCCCTCCGGCGAGCTGGTACCTGCGCTACCCTTTTCCCCTGCCCTGGCTGCAGGCCACTCATGCCTGATGTCTCACCAACTGCAGATTCCGCATCTAACCTATCCTCTAAAGTACATAGAGTGTCAGTATTTGAGCTGGTGGCTCTGAGTGTGAAATCGAGTGACGCTCTGTCTTCATGATCACTGTCTTCCTACTCCTCCACCAGTGCGTTGCAGTTCTTGGCTGTAAGTTGGGGTGAGGGGGGAGCGGAGCAAAAGGTGCATGCTTTGACCATCTACAGCTTGTAAGTCAGATGAGATAGTGGGATGAGGGGGAAGTGGGATGTGAGAAGGAGGATTAGATATGAGCATACCGTCATCTTGGATTGCTTCAGCCCTGCCGCTGGCCACGGGCTCAATGATTGTCCTCCCAAGAATGGCCAGCACCGTCTCGTTCATGGGGGTGAAATTATGCAGGCACGCCTCTGCCTCTTCGGGTAGTCACTGCTGGCTCCGATTGTGAGCCATCTTGTCCTGCAGGAGAGGGGAAGTGCGTCAGTGAATGTGGTGCAATGTGTTTGGGTGATGTGCCTGTCATGGTTGAATAGCTAACTGTGTACAAGCTGTGAGATGTGGGTGTGAGTCTTGCAGCGGTGGTAAATGTGTGAGAGTGAGGTGAAGCTATGATTGTGAGGTATACGTCGTGATTGATAGAAATTGTTGGTAGGTGAGTGATTGGGATGTGGTGCATTGAGCAGTGTGTGAGGCTAGTGATACAGATGGTGGGTTATGGCATTTGAAGATTAATTCACTGACCTTGACCACTCGTGTGATGTCATTAACCTTCTTCCTGTACTGCAGCCAGGTCCTCAGGGTGACACTGCTGGCATTGACAGCTATGACTATCTGCTCCCATTGGCATTTTCGATTTTGCTTGGAGGGCCTCCTAGCCCCCTGTGGAAATAGCACCTCTCTCCTCCTCTCCACCTTCTGTACCAAAGCCTCCAGTGCTGCATCAAAAAACCTTGGTGTATGCTCTTTCCCCTGTTGTGACATCAGTAGTTATTTTGCACTGTCTTCCCCAGCGAGTTGAATAAGCTGCTGCAGGTAGAATGCAACTCCCCTTTAAGAGATGTAGGCCTAGAAATTGGGTTCTGGTCTTGCCAGGGCTGTAGCGCCAGAAAGTTTGCGCCAGCGGTAATGCGGCAGCGCGCGACGAAAATTCAGGTGCGCCGGGCCCAGACGGCGGCGGGCGCTAAAACCCTCCTTTAGCGCCTCAAAACGGGCGTGAACTTGGGTTTCCCGGCGCTAATCCCCCGCTGCGGCACCCGATGCGGTGCGGCAGGCGGGGGAACTGCAGGCCTCCTCCTCCTGTTAAGGAGGAGCTGCCTGCAGCCGACAACTGTCCGGCGGATTGACCCGACATCTGAGCCCGGCACCTCGGGGAAGTGCCGGGCTCGCATGAGACACTGATCAGGGCCGCGGGGGGGGAATGCAGGAGTCCGGGAAGGGAGGTGCGGGCAGGCGGCCGCCGGGAACGCGGCCGGCCGCCGCTCCACCTTTATGCGCCGGCGCACACTGGGGGAAGACTCTGTTGCCAGAGTCTTAGTTGCGCCTGCCACGGGCGAGGCGGGCGCAACTGAATTTCGGCTTGGGGCCGGGTTACCACGGCAACCGGGACACTGCACACACCGATGACGTCATCGGTGCCGGCGCAGCGCTACCGGTGCAACGCCGATTTAGGGCCCCAGGGAATTTCTCAACTGGCCATAACTCCGGCGCTAGGCCCTCTAGCGCCTCAAATGCGGCGCTAAGCCTACCGAATTTCTAGGCCGTAGACTGTATTTAAGAAGTGTAGGCTAGCTTTCATTGGTGCTAGCCTCACACAAACTTGGGCCCCCTGCTGAGCGTTCAGCCACTCAGCAATGTGTTCAGCGCTGGGCTGAACACCACAATCATTATAATTAGCAGGCAGCATGAATGTTGCATGCTGCTGCATTCCTTTCAGCGGGCGCCCGTTTTCGGGGGCAATCCAATTGCTAGGCAAAAACCATTTAAACGTTAAGTATGAAAGTGCTTAAAGTTAACCTAAATGCATTATTTTTTATGTAAAAATCCAACTTATTCTGGGAGAGCATGCACCTGGACACGTGCTGAAAATGCATCACCCATTTTGTGCTTTCGACATTTGGATTTCTTGTCCAGGCTTTCATCTACTTATTTCTTTTCCAACATGAGTGAAGGAATGTTGTGTACACACTTTGCTAAGCTACAAAACCCTCTAACTACTTGTTTTCCCATGTCAGGGCTGTTCTTGTGTTGTCAGCTTCCTGGGGGTTGTGTCAACTTTTTTGAAGCTGTTGATCAGCTTTTATATGAAGATCATATGAATGCAGTCAGTAGGTCCCAACTCACTGGGAAATCTTAAAATGAGTTTTAAAAAAAACACATTATGTTTGTTCTTAGTTGTTACGGGAGAGGATTTAAAGGAAATCAGTTGTAGCAATCAGCTTAGTTACACAAAGCAGAAGTAACCTAAGAGATTTGCCTTAACACTGCAGCTTGACTGGCACCAGCTGGGCTCTAAAAAGCACTGATGGCTTTAGTCACCTTCACTGCCATTGGTCAGAAGTCATTTGTAGAATAACACTGCAAATAATTTTAATTGTTTGCAAAGATGATAGAATATCTGTTCATTAAATTTAAATCTATGGTAACCAGTCTATGAAATGTTTTGATGTCTATGAATGCGTTTGGACTGTTTCCCTTGGCTTGATGCTCAGTTCAGAATCCTTAGTGCCTCACCAGCATGAAGTCTGCTGCTTTTGCAGGATTATTGGCAGCTCTTGCCAGAACAGGTTTTTATATGCTGTTCTAGGCTTTAATGCTGTGGAAAATGTGGTCTTAATTACACCATAGGCAATGAGCACACAGTGACTCCAGACTGCTAAATTGAACACCACATGTGGTGATTACTACATAGTTGTTGGTTTGTTGCAGTAGCACAAAATGCAGCACTATCAAATGCTTCAAGCAAGTAGTGATGGTGCATAGAATGGGAATGCAAATAGTGTAAACTGGAGGCCAATATCACATAGGCCTGGATTTTACTCTCAGCTGCAATGGAACAGCGCTTGCCGTTCACCTCGCTGACAGCTGCCCACAGACTTTTCATGGGTTTGTCAGCGGAGATTTCCTCTAATCCGGCGTCTTTTCCAGCGCGGCGCCCTCTACAGAGGATCTGCGGTGTCTGTGAACAGGAAAAGTGAGGCTCTTCAACCAATAAGATTGAAGAATCCTCACTGAGACACGCGGGCCGCGATTTTTTGCTTGGAAGCGGGCTGGTGGCGGGAACGTTAGTCGGCAGGCTCCAGTCCCACTGCCATCTCCAGCCGGCCTGCTGACACAATTTTACGTTAATTGGGTTAGTTAAGCCCGCCGCGTGCGTTACCCGCCCTGACCATACGGTGGGGTCTGCTGAGCTGTTCTGCTGACGCATTTGCAGCTGGTATATTTAAGGGGTCCATTTCACAATTAGATCTCATGTCATTTCTGATGCTCCTGACTGCTGCTGCTCTCCACGATGTCTGCAGAGAGACAAAAGAGATTTAACGAAGAATCCCTCCATGTTCTTGTGGCGGGAGCCCGAGGACGTCGGGAGGTCCTGTACCCAAGTGATGGAAGAAGGAAACCTCCTCAGCAGACAAAGGCAGCCTGGCTGAAAATAGCTGAGGAGGTCAGTGCCTGGTCCAGACACACCTGGGTCCAATGCAGGAAAAGGTTCAATGATTTCCTGCGCTCTGGAAAAGTGAGTATAGAAGCACACTTGCCTTAATTTTGCTGTGCCTGTCATCACATCCCCATCACTCTGCATTGCTACCCCTACTCCTGCACATCCTAACTCAACCCAACATCCTCTGCACCATCCCCGATCCCTCTCTCCCTATGCACAGAATCATTTCCCCATCGAACTATGCACCCCTCACACCCACCCTCAAGGTTATGCAATGACAACAAATAACAACTCAAAAGGAGGGAACTTGGTCATGGGAACCCACTCCATCACAGTCTCCCTCTGAACATCTATCCTATCCATTCTTTACACTCATTCCATCACTCTCACTGAAACTCCACTTCTTTCCCTCATTGCAGGAAAAGAGAGCCCGTAATAAGAGGGAGAGGGAGAGAACAGGAAGAGGACCACTATCCGTCTCACAGCTCACTCACACTGAAGAGGCTGCTCTCGACATAGCGGGATCAGTGGAACAGCTCGAAGTGGGGGATGGAGAGAGGGGCTCAGTAGAACAGCCTGGTGACAGAACGCTTCTTCATCTATCTTATTTGCCTTTCATGAGTGACACATATGGGATCTAATGTCAATAGAAATTGAATGCTCATCATGGGCACAATGGGATCTGTCTGCAATCTACATATTAGATGTCAACTCATGTCTTTACTCTCCCACAGGACCAGCAAGAGCCCCCCTCCCGACTGTCCAGGAGGAAGAGCAGGAGGACTCCTCAGAGGATGCATCCTCTGAGGGAGCAGCTTCAGCAGAAATGATCGCACCCAGCACCAACGCAGAGACGCACACCTCGGTGGGTCGTTTGCGAGACAGAGTAGTGTTGTCACCTGGTGTCTCACAACTCACAAGTGAGCAAGAGCAGATGGTGGAGACAGGGACAGCAGTAGAGAGTCCTCGCCGGAGGCCGCAGGACACTCATAGCTCTGCTCAGCTGCATGTAGATGCTGAGCCTCGGGGGGCCATCCAGAAAGAGAGCGGTGCTGGAGTTTCAGGAACAAGTGCAGGAGGTTCTGACTGGGTTTACAACCACGGTGACTGCGAGTGTGCAGAAAATGGAGGAGTCCATCTCAAACATGAGCAATGCCGTGGTTCACGCAATGGCGAATGTAGGTACCGACATGGAAAGGTTGGCAACCTCCATGGAGGACATAATCGCCAGACTCAAAACAACATGGTGACTCTTCTAAATAGATGGTCAGCTATGGAGGATAGATGGGCATCTATCGTGGAGAGGAACCAGAGGTCCATGGACGTTCCTGTTATGAGGACTGTCAGTCCAGAGACTGTACTGATGTGCAGCAAGTTGCTCTCCAGCTACTTGCTAGCGGAGAAGTGCGGGTGGCCCATAAGAGAGATGATGGTGGAAGGCAACATGCAAGTGGGGGCTCCTCTCCAAGAGTCCCAACTTCCATCCCCTTGCCAACCCCTCGGTCAGAGACCGATGACTGCCTGAGCAGTGATGGCCGAGTCTGCCCCTGTGCAGCCACAGGAGGAGCAGACTTTGGTGGGGCCTTCACAGGCTCCAAAACCCAGAGGACGATCGCCAAAGGCGTCTAAGCAGGCACAGCAGGGAAGTGAGCAGGCTGTCCCTACATCTGCTGAAGCCACAGGCGTAGCACAACGTAGAAGCATGCGTAAGAGAAAGCTGACACATAAATAATCACAAGGGTTCTCACTTGGGTGTTCTGCTAGAATTCAATGTTAAGTTTCTGTTCTTTTATTCTGTTGGAATAAATTAATGTTGTATGAATGTTTGATATCATTGCCATATGTGTGCTCACAATTTGAGGTGGCACAGTGAAGGGTCAGTGCGCCTTTTATGTCCAGCAATGCAGGTGACAGTGGATATAGAGTTAGCACCACACACTTACAGCCTCAAGACAGAATGGGCTGGATTTTGATTGAGGAGGCGTGTAGGAGAGGGGACTATAACTTTCGGGGTTGTAGTCCCGCCTCCATCGAGTTGTGGACAACCCACGCGATTTTCACTTGATTGACCTTGTTGAGCCCGCCCAGCGGGCCAATTAAGGGCCACCCGGCAACAGGTGACGTCACAGATTGACATTTCATCTGTCAAAAGCTTTTGACAGATGAAATATCAGCGTTTGACAGCTGTTTGAAGCTGTCAAACACTGACAATCTGTACTCCAAATTAATTCCTTCCTCTCAGGCTGATTTAGAGATCTCCCCAGAACAGAAAGCTGAATGCTGCAACTTTTGACAGCTCGTGGCCATTCTGCTTTCTGTGCCGGTGAGATGAGGGACTCCCGAGACCTGAAGGAAGGAAGTAAAGGTAAGTAAATGTAAGTAAAACTTCTTTAAACACTTTACACACACCAAACACACTTACCTCTGAACTCATGCACCCATCACTCACCTGAACACCGGACATCTCGAACCCTCCAAGCCCTTCAGCCTGACGGTCTGCCTTGCTAACTTGGCGTGGTTTGGAGCCGTCGGGAATCCCACATTTCAGGAATAAAAATAGGGATTAGGCTAAAAAACTGCCTGTTAACTGCCTGTTAACAGGCAGTTAATTGGCACTAATCCCCTTCCTGCCTCGGGGAGGCGGCTCCCAGCACAGGTCGGGTATCCGCCTCCTTTGAAACTGGCATGGAGGCGGGTTGGGAGCGGGATGGGTTCGTGCCCCCCGATTTCGCGATTTTAACCCCCCACATGCCTCCAATCCCGCCTCCACGGCCCAATGAAAATCCTGCCCAATGTGTCTCCCAAATCATTAAATCAGCAACCTCTGACATTTGAAATTGAGCAGATGTGCAGAGTGCAGCTTTTAGACTGCAGTTGCAGCTGTGAAGTACCCAGCTCGTTGGTCCTCCTGACATACTAACCTGGCATGATCTCCAAACGTCGTGAAACCCGTTGAAAATATTGAAAAATATCAAAAGACTGTCAAAATAGCAATTAACAAGCACGTAACAAGGAGTTAAGTGCCTTAAATCCCTTACCCGCCGCTTGGTGTCGGGTCTGTTGTGAAATTGCAGATCTGACACTCTTGAAACTCACATGGAGGCGGGTTCGCCCACAATCATTGCGACTTTAACAGCTGACCCACCTCAGAACCCGCCCTCTGAGCGCCGGCAAAATCGCAGCCACAGAGTCTAAATCAAGAAGTATAAAGCAATAAATATCAATTAGATTTAAATGAAGTACAGAAAATGAAATAAAGATTGGGAAATACAGATGGGATTAAGGGAGAGAGATAAAAGAGACAGAGAGAAAAAGTTTTTAAAAATGTGTTTAATTTTTGTTAAATCTCCAACGCTAATTTTCTTCTGAGGGAATGAGACTCCACATTTGTAAAATTATTTTTTCAGGGCCAGAGAGGTTGTTCAGCAGTACTTATTACGCCATTAAAACTCACTTACTCCTGAGTGCACTAGCCCTAACTTTTTCAGCCATTTATAGTACAGAACGACTGGGTAAGTACAGCAAGTTCACGCCATTACAGTGATTTCAGTGCCGAACTATCGGCGAGGACTGCAACAGCGCACCCTGTGGAGGAGGGTATCTCTGACAGCTACTTCTGGATTTCCGCATTTAACTGCGCATGTGCATACTCCAGAAGTTGCTATCAGATTTCCACATTATAACGGTGAGCGCTGATAGCCTCACTCTTATTCTCATTGCAAATTCCAAGCCATTATAATGCTGTGAGTCAATGCTAATTCAAGTTCTTCCTAAATGCTACCAGAGTTCCTGAGGTGGCTAGATGCTGTGTGTCAATATGACTAAGGTGTCTCATCTGATGCAAGCTGCACCTCTAGTGCTGTTGCATGGGTAACCTTACCCTGCCTTTTTTCTTGCCACATGTGCAGGCATACAAGAGCATAATTCTGCCATCCTACTAGTACTAGACATTGTTCTGTATAGCCACTAATCTGCAGAAAAATAAATGGTACCAACGAGATCAGTGAAGCCCTCCCTTTGGGTATTATGCAACTGATTTCTGGCTTTAACAAGTTTGGCAGACGCAGTCTTCAGTAATCTGGCTACTTGGACCACTATGGCTGAGCTTTCAGTGATATCTGCAGGGAAGATACCCACAAAATATGCTATTTTTTAATAACAGGAGCATTATATACTATGCAATGCACAACATATTATGATATAGTTTATCTCCTGTGGCATAGCTGATGGACAAAAATAAATGGCATCTCTTCTTGAAATTGATTCTCTGCTTTCCCAATCTCTCTTTTTGTGTCACTCAGCCTCTCACCCTCTTTGCTATCAAACATTTTCTCATTATGGTATCTACATCATTCTGTCTGTTTTCCTCTTTGCTTCTGACTCTCTCTTTCTGTGAATCTCTTCTGCCCTCTATCTCCTCTCTCTTTTATACATTTCCAGTGTCCAAGTCTGACTCGCAAACATGTTCCATTACTGATATACTTAATCTTTAGCTTTTGTCTTTTTTTTAAGTTCTAGGCACACAGGAAGACAGCACATAGTATGGGAGAAAGTAGTTAAGGAGGACTGGAACTACAAATAATTTTGAAGAATGAGATGTCGAAGCACTGGTGTCTGGGAATACTTGAGCCTGGGAGAACTTTGGGGTGGCAGGGTTCTAGCAGCAATTGTGATGAATCTGGAAGAACCGGCAGGGGGCTGGGAATGTAGTACTGATAAAGGAGCGTCTTTTGGATGAGGCATTAAACTGAGGCCACACCTGCCCTCTTAGTGGACGTAAAAGATCCTGCTATTTGAAGAAGAGCAGGGGAGTTCTCTCCGGTGTCCTGATCAATATATATCCCTCAACCAACACCTAAAAACAGATTATGTGATCATTATCACATTGCTGTTTGTGGGACTTTGCTGTGTGCAAATTGGCTGCCCTGTTTCCACCATTACAACAGTGATTACACTTCAAAAGTACTTAATTGGCTGTAAAGCGTTTGGGCATGTCCTGAGATTGTGATAGGTGCTATATAAATAAATCTTTCTTTCATTGTTGAGTTCTGCTTTGCCTTGGATGAACATATTGAGTGTTGAGTCCAACTTCAGCTTTAATCCTTGGCTATTTCAACACTATCCATGGCGTGTGTGTCAGCCATTATTCCTTTATAAGTACTTTACACTTGACTGTGTTAAGTTTTATCCCACTTTGTTCTGCCCAAATACATATTTTGTGCAATTCAGTTTGTAATTTGGAGCTGCCTCCTCCGATTCCACCACCCCTCCTAGTTTTATGTCATCCATAAATTTGACCAAATTGATTTGGATTTTAAGTCCAGGTCATTGATGTAAACTAGAAACAATAGTGGATCCAAAACCAATCCCTGGGTCACCAAACTCAGTATTTCCACCCCCACCCCAACTGCAGTGTAACTCTTCTAACAAATGCCCATTGTTTTCTACCCTTAAACCAATTGCTTATACATTTCTAAGAGTTACCCTGAATGCCCACAGCTTTGAGCCAAACTAATGGCCTTTCATTAAATGCCTTCTGGAAGCTTAGGTATAACACTTAAGGCGGCTTATCATAGTCCACTTGTGATGTCACTTCCTCAAAGAAATACCATATGATATGTTGTCTCCCTGCTGCCAGGGTAAGGGACATCACAGAGAGGATGCAGAACGTTCTGCAGGGGGAAGAGGAAGAGCCGTGGTCCATGTCGGAACCAGTGACATAGGGAGGAAGAGGGTTGAAGCCCTGCAGTCCGAGTTTAAGGAGCTAGGGAGCAAGTTACAAAAGTAGGACCTCAAAGGTAGTAATCTCTGGATTACTCCGAGTGCCCCGCATGAGTGAGAGCAGAAATAGGAAGATATGGCAAGTTAATGCATGGCTAGAGACATGATACAGGAGTGGGGGTTTCAGATTTCTGAGACATTGGGACCAGTTCTGTGGCAGAAGGGACCTGTTAAGATGGACGAGTTGCACCTGAACAGAGCAGGACCAATATCCTTGCAGGCAAGTTAGCTAGTGCTGGGGGGGGGAGGGTTTAAACTAATTCACCAGGACGTTGGGCAGCAAGATGTAGTATTAAAAAGTAGAAACAAGTTGCACAGAGGACTGGGAGAGACAGTTAGAGTTAGAATGAAACAGAATTAGGTGGGATTGTAGAAAATACAAAGAGGTCTAAGTTAGGTTTGGGGTGCACATGTGTAAATGCACAAAGTGTGATTAATAAGGTTGGTGAGCTGCAAGTGCAAATAACCACATGGAAATATGATGTAGTGGCAATAACTGAGACCTGGCTCAAAAAATGGGAGGATTGGATGCTTAATATTCCTGGGTACAACGTACTCAGGAAAGATAGGGAAGGGAGAAAAGGAGGAGGAGTAGCAGTTTTGATTAAGGAAATTATTACAGTGTTAGAAAGAGACAATGTCATTGAGGGGTCAAAGAGAGAATATATTTGGTTGGAATTAAGAAACAATAAAGGAGCTTTTACTCTACTTGGTGTATTTTATTAGCCACCAAATAGTGGGAAGGAGATAGAGGAGCAGATTTGCAAAGAAATTACTGAGAGGTGCAAGAACTATAGAGCAGTGATAATGGGAGACTTTAACTACCCCAATATTGAATGGGGCAGTGTTTGTGTTAAGGGCAGAGAAGGGGAGGAATTTCTGAAGTGTATTCAGGAGAATTTTCTTTATCAGTATGTTTCCTGCCCAATGAGGAAGGAGGCATTCCTGGATCTAGTCCTGGGAATGAAGTGGGTCAAGTGGAGAATGCCACAGTCGGGGAGCACCTTGGGAATAGTGATCATAGTATCATAAGGTTTAGATTAGTTATGGAGAAGGACAAGGAGCAATCTAGAATAAAAATACTTAACTGGAGGAGGACTATTTTCAATGAATTGAGGAGGGATCTGTCCCTGGTAAATTGGAGTCAAAGACTGGTAGGCAGAAATGTAATGGAGCAATGGGTGGCCTTTAAAGAGGAAATGGTTCAGGTACAATCTAGGTACATTTCCACAAGGGGGAAAGGGAGGGCAACCAAATCTAGAGCTCCCTGGATAACTAACGAAGGAGTTAGAGAGTAGGATGAAGCAGAAAAAGGGGGCTTGTGACAGATGTCAGCTTGATAATACAAGGGAGAATCAGGCTGAATATAAAAAATACAGAGAAGTGAAAATGGAAATAAGAAGGACAAAGAGACAGTACGAGAACAGATTGGTGGCTAACAAAAGGGAATCCAAAGGTTTTCCATAGGCATACTAATAGTAAAAGGGTTGTCAGAGGAGTGGTGGGGCCGATTAGGGACCAAAATGGAGAACTATTGGTGGAGGCAGAAGGCATGGCTGAGGTACTAAATGAGTTCTTTGCATCAGTGTTTACCAAGGAAGAGGACTTTGCCAAAGCTTTGGTGAACAAGGAGGTTGCCGGGATACTGGATGAGATAAAAATAGATAAAGAGGATGTACTAGAAAGGCTGGCAATAATTAAAGTGGATTAGTCATCCGGTCCAGATGGGATGCATCCTAGGTTGCTGAGGGAAGTAAGGGTAGAAATTGTGGAGGTGCTGGCCACAATCTTCCAATGCTCCTTTGGTAAAGGGGTGATGGCAAAGGACTGACGGATTGCAAATGTTACACCCTTGTTCAAACAAGGAGAGAAGGATAAACCTGGCAATTACAGGCCAGTCAGTTTAACGTCGGTGGTGGGGAAGCTTTTAGAAACAATAATACGGGAGAAAATTAACAGCCACTTTGATAAGCATGGACTAATAAAGGAGAGACAGCATGGATTTGTTAAGGGCAAATCGTGTTTGACTAACTTGATTAGGTTTTTTGATGAGGTAACAGAGAGATTGGATGAGGGCAGTGCAGTTGATGTTGTGTATATGGACTTTCAAAAGACGTTTGATAAAGTAACACATATTAGTCTTGTTAGCAAAATTGAACCCCGTGGGATAAAAGGGGCAGTGGCAGCATGGATACAAAATTGGCTAAAGGATAGAAAACAGAGAGTTGTGGTGAATGGCTGATTTTCAGACTGGATGGAGATATACAGTGGAGTTCCCCAAGGTTCAGTCTCGGACCGCTGCTGTTTTTAATATACTTGGACTTTGCGGCACAGGGCACAATTTCGAAATTTGCAAATGACACGAAACTTGAAAGTGTAGCAAACAGTGAGGAAGATAGTATTAGGCTTCACGAGGACACAGACAGGCTGGTGGAATGGGCAGACACATGGCAGATGAAATCCAGTGCACAAAAGTGTGAGGCGATACATTTTGGTAGGAAGAATGAGGAGAGATAATACATGCGAAATGGTGCCATTTTAAAGGGGATGCAAGAAGAGAGAGACCTGGGGATGTTTGTGCACAAATCTTTGACGGTGGCAGGACAGGTTTACAAAGCAATTAATAATAGCATATGGGGTCCTGGGTTTTGTAAATAGATCATAGAGTCCAAAAGCCAAGAAGTTATGCTAAACCTATATAAAACACTAGTTCAGCCGCAGCTAGAGTATAAAAACAGAAAATTCTGGAAATATTCAGCAGGTCAGGCAGCATCTGTGGGGAGAGAAACAGAGTTAACGTTTCAGGTCGCTGACCTTTCATCAGAACTGGAAAAAGTTAGAGATGTAACAGATTTTAAGCAAGTGCAGGGGCAGGGAAAGGGGGAGGGGAGGAAAGAACAAAAGGGAAGGTCTGTGATAGGGTGGAAGGCAGGAGAGATTAAATGACAAAAGGTATGATGGTGCAAGGCAAAAGGAGATGGTAATGGGACAAGTAAAAAAATAAAAAGATAGGTCGAGAAGAGGTGTAAATCATTAACAGCTGCCATCTGAAAAGATTGGAGCAGAGGTTATGGTCTGAAATTGTTGAACTCGATGTTGAGTCCAGAAGTCCAGCTGTAGTATTGTGTCCAATTCTGGGCACCACACTTTAGGAAGGATGTGAAGGCTTTGGAGAGGGTACAGAAGAGATTTACTGGAATGGTTACAGGGATGAGGGATTACAGTTATATGGATAGACTGGAGAAGCTGAGGTTGTTCTCCTTAGAGCAGAGGAGATTTAATAGAGGTGTTTAAAATCATGAAGGGAATAGAGTAAATAAAGAGAAACTGCTTCCCATGCTGAAGGGTCCATAACAAGAGGACACAAATTTAAGGTAATTGGCAAAAGAACCAGAGGTGACATGTTGAAGGTTGTTTACTAAGGTATTATTGTAAAGATAATCTTCAGGTTTATAGCTGATAATTGATTCCATTATTTTACGTGGGACTGAACTAAAACTAATGGGTCTGTAGTTGCCTGTGGCTGATTTGTTGCCCTTTTTGAATATGGGCGCACCACCTTAACCTAATGTGGTAAACCACTGTTAACCTGTACATGCCTGTGTGGTAAACCACTGTTAACCCTGTACAAGTCCAGGCATGTCTCAGCCCCTGGCTCCACCCCTAAGCCTGGGTATAAAGGTGACCCACCACCCTTCCCCCGGGAGCTCTTAGGATGGATTCACTAGCAGAGGCATGCTCTAGTTCTTAGTCAATAAAAGCCTACTTCATTTAAGTCCATCTCGTAGTCTTTGGTATTGTTGATAGCGCATCACCTATTTCCAATCTACTGATACCTCTCCAGTGTCCAGTAACTCCATCACATTGTCAATGCCTCACAAATCTTCTCTTTTGACGCTCTGGGATAAATACCATTTATTGCTGTGATTTACTGGCTTTGAGCCCTCAGACTTTCATCTCATTTATATCAAAATCATTAATTTTGCCTGGGTTATCTGTTGGGGAAGGATATGTTGCTCATGTCTTCCCTTGTGAATACTTGAGGGAAGTAATCATTCAGAATGTTTGCAATACTTTACTTATCCTCTGCTTCGAGGCCATTTGCATCTTTTATGGTTCTCACCTCTTTTCTGACTGTCCCCTTACTATTGAAGTACTGAAGAAACTTCTTACTGTTATATTTTGTGTCTACAGCAGTACTTTTTTCTAGATCTCTCTCTGCACCTTTGATCACCCTTTTAACATATTTCTGCATGTTCTTATTTTCGTTCCTTCCCCTTTTTCCTTGCAGGGTTTACAGAGGCCCTCTTCATTTCACTTTTGATTTGTTTATTAATCCAATCAGAGTCACTGTTTAATCTGATCTTGCTGGTTTGGGGTATGTACTTAGCCTGCAACAACAACAAGTGCCTTTAACATAGTAAAACCTCCCGAGGCACTTGCTCATCATATCTTTAAAGGTGTTCTACTCGAGTGTTAATGAACAACCTCCCACACTTAATTTTTTTTTAATTCATTTACGGGATGTGGACGTCGCTGGCAAGGCCAGCATTTAATGCTCATCGCTAAATTTGCTTAACTTGGGGAGGATTTTTTACCTTACCTGTCCAGCAGAAACTAAGCAAGTGGCAGTTAAAATCGTCCAGGTTGCTTACCTGCCCTGGAGTTATCAGAAGCTGACAATTCCCAATTTTAACCTGTTCTACTAAGCAGGCAACAAGGACACCAGCCCAAAGCTGGGGAGGGTCCTTTCTTACATATGCATGTCACATCCCAAGGGAAGGCCTGAGCAGGAAGCCGCAGTGGCTTTTCCACCAGGTTAAGTCAGCGGGGAAAAGGATCGAGGCTTAAGACCAAACAGGTCTTTTTTTTAAACTTTTCTTGTGGGGCCAATTGGAGCAGGAGTGCTTCTTCGAGTTTTGGTCTTCCCTGCCCTGGACTTTCCCCATCCTGATTATGACACCCCCTGCCAGACAGCCCCAAGAGCTGGTCCCACCACCTACCTGGTGTCGATGGGCAGCCTCCAGCCCATACGACTATACACTGCTTCTTGCTGACTTCCTGCCCGGAATGGGTGGGAAGTTGGCTGGCATGATTTAAATGTGGCCCAGCTGTTAAAATCGGCCAGGTCATATTCTGTCATGGGTGGGCAGGAAATGAACTTGCTAGTTGCTAGTGGTTTCTTGCCCAAAGAAACCCTGGCAGTTGAGATCCAGGCCTTGTTTCCTCATTTCTTCAAAATTAACACTTTTAAAGTTATATGCTTGGCTCCTAGCCTTTGGTATTTCTGAGTCCCAGACCATATTGAACATAAAAGTGAATGCTGCAATACTGAAATCAAAACAGAAAACACTCAGCAGGTCAGGCAACATCCCTGTAGAGAAAAACAGAGTCAAGGGGCACGATTTTAACTGCCCCCACCTGACGGAAACCAGACCGGGGGGTGGGCGGGGGTGGGGAGCAATTAAAATAACTGACATTACCCTCTCTGGTCCTGCTTCCTTCCCGCCGTGTCCCCTCTTTTGAGCTGGACACCAGCAGGAAGGAGCGAGGTCCTACTTTAAATATGCAGATTGGGTCCAATGATGTCATCAGGACCTGATCTGCAATTTCAAGCGGGGGTAGGGGGTGGGTAGACAGTGTGGACTCCCCGTCAGCCAAAGCTTGTCTGGAGCCGGATCCTGGGTCTTAAATGTATTTTGCAGGTTTTGTTGTGGACCTGTATAGGCAGGAGTGCTCCTCCAGGCCTCACAAGGAAGCCTTGGGCCTTCCTTGCACCAGGCTACCACTCCTCCCCTCAATCGCAGCAAGATCCCCTTCTCATCCCACAATCGCAGCCAGACACCCGCCCCCATTCCCCTGATCACCGCCAGACCCCACGTTCCCCCGATAGCCTCCAGACCCACCCCTCCCCTCTCCTCCGATTGTGGCCAGACCCTGTCTCCCTCTCCCTGCCCCCCCCCCCCCCCGACCTCCCAGCCAAACCCCCCCCCACCCAACCTCCGATCATGGCCAAACCCACCACCCCCCCCACTTCAAGAGAACACAATCTTCAAACTTTCACAAAAACAACTAATATTAAGCAATAATTTCTCAATGGCCATAGTTTCCTTGGTTGATAGAGAATTACAATCATAATCAAATCTCTAGACTTTTATTAATAATGTTTTAGCTTCTGCAAATCAGAATCATTTTAAAGTAATAAAATGTAACAGAAATGTTGTATAAGCAGATAAAAGCAATCTTGTCCATTTTTTAATTCTTATATGGCCAACTGCTGATATATTTTCTTCCATTTATTTTAATATTTAATATTTATTTTTCATCAAACTTTTAAGATAGGATGAGTGACATTCAGCAGTGGAAAATAAATGGCACATTTATAGTTCATTCATTTGCAGAGAATGCTACAAAGTAATGCCATGCTCTGTGATCCATTGCCATTCCCATACAATTCTATTACAATACTTAGCATTACAGACTTACATAATTATTTCTGCAGGCAAGAACATGGGGTACTGAAAGGGTTAAAGTGGTGTAATGATTTTGGCAGCTGTTGAGCAGTAAATAATACGAATCAGAATAGATAGCAAAGAGAATATTTGACAATGAAGCCAGCATTTCCATCAATAATGTATGCATTTATCTGCTTGTAAATGATTCATAAAGGGGGAAAATGTCTAATTTTTTGGATTCATTCTGCACGGGTTTTCCAGTTGGTGTATTAAGACCGATCTGTCACATATAACAAGGTACGTTATCTCCTTCAGGAATGTAGCCTCAGGTTATTAATCAAATTCGATGTTCAGCACTAGACTCTTCTCAGTCACTATGATATGTCACTGTGAAAAACTCATTAAAATGACACGCGTTCAAATTTCATTAGCATTCAATCAATAATGTATTTGTTTCCTTTTTGGTGTCTTAGCACAGTTTCATGCATCTTGTTAGCCAAGTGGTTTTTCATATTTATGACATAAATAGCAGCATAGAACTTAACAGAGGTTAATATGTAGGAACATGGGAACAGGAGTAGGCCCTTGAGCCTGTTCCACCATTTAATGAGATCATGACAGATCTGTGTCTTAACTCCACCACCTGCCTTGTTTCCATATCCTTTTATACCCTTGTCCAGCAAAAATCTATCGCTCTCAGATTTAAAATTATTAATTGAGCTAGCAGCTACTGTTTTTTGTTGGAGAGTTCCAAACTTCTACCACCCTTTGTGTGAAGAAGTGTTTCTTAACTTCTCTCCTGAATGGCCTGGCTCTGATTTTAAGGTTCTCTCCCTTTGTCCTAGACTCCTCCACCAGCAGAAAAAGTTTCTTTCTATCTACCCTATCAATTCCTTTCAAAATCCTAAAAAATCTCAATCAAATCATCCCATAATTTTCTGTATTCCAGGGAATACAAGCCTAGTTTATGTAATCTCTCATAATGTAATCCTTGGAGCCCTGGTAATATTCTGGTGAATTGGTGCTGAGCTCCTTCCAAGTCCAATATATCCTTTCTAAGGTGCGGTGCCCAGAACTGTACACAGTACTCTGGATGTGGTTTAACCAGGGCTTTGTATAGCTGTAGCAAAACTTCCTCCCTTTTATATTCTAGCCTTCTAGTTATAAAGGCTAACATTCCATTAGTCTTTTTGATTCTTTTTTGTACCTGACTACTGTACTACATTTTAGTGACCTGTGTGCATGGACCCCTAAATCTCTTTGAACTTCCACTGTTCCTAGCTTTTCACCATTTAAATAATACTCAGACCTATCCTTTTTTGGTCAAAAATGGATGACCTCACTCTTACCTGCATTAAAATCCATCTGCCACAGTTTCGCTCACTCACTTAATATAAAATAGTTCTGTATCACTCAGATGACACTCTGATCGGTTAGCAAGTATGTTTATACCTTGTAACAGCTTAAACTGATAGCACTTTTTAGATTCAGAATATCCAAACAAAGTTGCATTTTTGGATCTGCTCATTTGATTGGAATTTGAAATTTAAATCGTCCAGACAAATAATCATTTTTTTTAAACAAGCTAGCAGAGTATGAAAGCTTCCTAGATGTTATACTGATGCCTACGGTTTGTTCACGTCTAAAAGTAATGTTTGCTGGCTAATCCTACAAATGAACAGCAAAATCTGGTCAGTTAATCTCTTAAGCCATTGAGGAAGAGGCTTATAGAATCATAGAATGATACAACTCACAAGGCCATCGTGCCTGGCTCTTTGGTAGAGCTATCCAATTAGTCCCACTCCCCTGCTCTTTTACCAAAGCCCAGCATTTTTTCCTTTTCAAGTATTTATCGAATTGCATTTTGAAAGTTATTATTGAATTTCCTTCCACCACCCTTTCAGGCAGTGCATTGCAGATTATAACTACTCGTGTAAAAAATGTTTTCCTCATGTGTTGCCAATTATCTTAAATCTATGTCCTCTAGTTACTGACCCTTCTGCCACTGGAAACAGTTTCTCCTTATTTACTCTATCAAAACCCTTCAAAATTTTGAGCACCTTCATCAAATCGCCCCTTTAACCTTCTCTGCTCTAAGGAGAACAATCCCAGTTTTTGTAGTCTCTGCAAGCAACTGAAATCTTTCATCCCTGGTACTATTCTAGTAAATCTTCTCTGCACCCTGTCTAAGACCTTGACATCCTTCCTAAAATGTGGTGCCCAGAATTGGCTACACTACTCCAGCTGGGACCTAACCAGTGTTTTATAAAGGTTTAGCATAACTTCCTTACTTTGTACTCTATGCCTCTATTTATAAAGCCAAGGATCCTGTATGTCTTTTTAACAGTCTTCCCAACTTGTCCTGTCACCTTCAAAGATTTGTGTATGTACACCCACAGGTTTCTCTGTTCCTGCACCACTTTTAAAATTGCACCATATAGTTTACATTGCCACGCCTCATCCTTCCTACCAAAATGAATCACTTCACACTTCTCTGTGTTAAATTTCATCTGTCATGTGTCTACCCATATACCAATATAGTTTGTGAAAATGCTTGAATGTATTTTCCGATCAGGTGTATTTTATAATATTAAACTTAGGCACAGATGCAAACATACAGTCCCGATGTTAAACTTTTGTTATATTTGCCAACCAACATTACAACAAATTATATATATTGCTGCATTGTGCCTTTTTTTAACACTTCAAAGAATTTCATAGAATAAAATGGCCCTGTGAACAAAGCTTTAGATCATAAATGTGTAGCACAGATGCAATGGAATCATGTCAAATCATTGTCTATCTTATTTAAGCCTGAGCTACTCGTGAGAGTAGATTTTCAATTTGCTGTCCGCGCATAAAATGTTGTGGATTGGCCGGACGATTTTCATTTCACTGATTATACAAAATATTAGTTAGGTCACAGTTACAGCCTTCTGTAGTTTTGGGCATACTATTATACAAAGGACATTAAAGTCATAAAGCATACTGATGTAAGAAAAAGGAGTCTTACCATCAAGTAACTTTAAAGTAAGCTTTAAGTAACTTATAAACACACTATATACAAGAGAGGTCTTTACCATGCCTCTGGTAGAAGCCTCTTACAATACTGAACAGACCAGTATTTATACCAGTCCAACAGGAAGTGACATATGACAGGAAGTGAGGTATGTACACAGTTCATAGTTCACAGGAAGTGATGACATAACTTCCCGGAAGTTGTTATTATTATTATCACACATACAGTATACATTCATCAGGATTATGCCAGGGATAAAAAAAACTACAGTTATGGGGAGTAATTTAGGAACATAGGAACAGGAGAAGGCCATTTAGCCCCTCGAGCCTGTTCCACCATTCAGTGAGATCATGGCTGATCTGTGACTTAACTCTATACACCAGCCTCCCTTAATACCTTAAAAGAGAGTTCCAAACTTCTACCACCCTTTGCGTGTAGAAGTGCTTACTAACTTCAATCATGAAAAGCCTGGCTCTAACTTTTAGGCTATGTCCCCTAGTCCTAGACTCCCCAACCAGCAGAAATAGTTTATCTTTATCTTCCCCTTAATGTCTTGAAAACTTCGATCAAATCAACCCTTACCCTTCCAAATTCTAGGGAATATAACCCAAGTTTGTGTAATCTCTTATAATTTAACACTTGGAGTCCAGATATCATTCTAGTAAATCTACGCTGCAATCCCTCCAAGGCTGGATACTGGGAAGTATTTTGAATGGGTGAATAAGGAACGATTACTTCTTCTAATTGCAAAGGTAATGATGAGGAGTCACCATTTTAAAATTATCACGAAGAGAGTGAGAAGAGAGGATGGGTTTTTAGAGCATAGAATGCCTTGCCACAGGGAATAGTTGAGGCAGAGACCATCACATTTTTTATGGTAAATTGGATATGCATTTGAATTAGAGGCAGATACAGGGTTATGGGGAGAATGTGGGGCAGTGCAATTATCTCAAGCAAAGATCTGGCACAGGCATGATGGACCGAATGGCTTCCTTCTGTTCTGTAAACTTCTATGGTTTTAATCTTTATTCTGTTTATATTTTCAGTTACAAAGCAACAATTCCACATTGCTTGGCACAATGGTAGTACTCTTGTCCGAGTAATAAAGTTGTGGGTTCAAGCCCTAATCCAAGGAATTGAGCACATGTGGGGGGATTTTACCTGCTGATTTCAGTTAGATGCCTGCCCACCTGCATCGTAATGAGGCAATGGATATTTTTAAAGCCAGGCCTCATTAAGATTCCGTTGCTGACTTCCCACCTGAAATGGGCTGGAAGCGGCTGCTGGCCTATGGAAATTTAGAAGACCCTTGGATTCCTGCCTGCACTCAAGTAATTGTGGGAACCAGGGTTCCTTGGGTGTTTCATGGTAGGGATAGGGAGAGCCAAGGGAAGGCCTAAACTTTCCTGTGGGGCCCAGAGGAGCACTCCTGCTCCTATGGGCCCCACAGAGGAAAATTTAAAAAAATTTGAATGGCCTCTTCTGGTTCCAATCCTCTTCTCACTTGACTTAACCTGGCGGGTTAACTGAGGTCGCAGTTAAAATTGCAGTCGTGGTCTAAGAGAGGAGACAGGAGACAGCAGCAGTTAACCAGCGGGAGACAGGCACGGCTGCATATCCTGACCCAGCTAGAGGAGACTGCGTTTGACATTGTTGGAGGGGCCATCACTGAAGCTGTGGTGATCGGCAAGGCTAAAACCATTGAAGGTATGCTCATACCTAATCCTCCTTCTCACATCCCACTTCCTCCTCATCCCACAATCTCTTTTCAGTTACAAGCTGCTGATGGTATAAGCATGCACATCTTGCTTACCCCCACCCCTCACCACAACCCTACTTTCTCCTTTCAGATACCGAAGAGCTCCAAGCTTCCCTGCAGGAAGAGCAAGAGGAGAGTGATGGAGAAAAAGAGACACTGTCACTTGCAGGCACCAGCTCAGAAACTGGCACTGCGCATACTTTAGAGGGTAGTATAGAGGCGGGATCTGCACATGGTGAGTCACCGGGCATGAGTGGTCTGCATCCAGGGCGAGGGAAAGGGTAATGCAGGTGCCAGCTCCCCAGAGGGCGAGGTCGCACACGAGTTCTGCTGCACAGGACTCAGATGAGGACTTCGATGGGGTGGCCTTCAGAAGAAGGGTGATGAGCATGCACACAGAAATGCTTGTTGCAATGGCAGGCCTGCCAGAGAGCCTGTTGTCACTGTCAAGGAGTATGGAGGAGTCCAGCTCCAACCTTGCACAGGGCTTTGCACAGAGCTTGGAGCCCTTGATTTCCTGGATGGAAGTGATGGGCAACTTCATTAGTGCACTTGTGGACCCAACCATGATGCAGGGTTTGATGGCTGATGTCTCGGCTTCGATTGCAGCACAAGCACAAGCCACCCAACATCTGAATGCTGCAGTGGAAACTCAGACTTCTGCCATCGTGGCTGTGTTTACCAGTGTGGAAAGGGGCTTGCAGAGTGTTACAGCAGTCCAGCAATCTGTCCTCCAATAGATTACTAGGATATCTGAAGTGCTGCTCCGGGGGAGTGGCTGTGGCTTTGTGGAGCACGAACCTGCTGTTCTCTCTCAGGATGACAGCATTCGTACTTCCACCTCTGCCACGCCGCCATTGCCCTTGCTGTTGCCAGTCAGCCAGCCAGCCTAGACTGTTGCTGCCCTTGCTGAGGTGGTGCAGTCTGCTGCCGGGCCTTTTAGGACCAGAGCTGCTTGAGGCCGTCCTGTAAGGCCATCTGCAGTCTCTCTCACTGAAAGTCAACAGCCTTCCACCAGCCATGCTGCAGCCACTGGGGTTCTTCTTAGGAGCACTAGGACAGGGAAGACAGGCACTAAGGGAATGCACAAGAGTGATTGGTTGACTTTGCTGTGTAGTATTAGATTGAATGATTAATAAATGTGAATTGAAATGTTTGTTTTGTGGTGGCTTTCATTTCAGCATTGTGGCCAAGAGGATGCTGTGATGTTCCATGTCAGAGGGATGGTAAGGTGGGGAAGTGTTGAGCAACAGGGATCTGGGGTTTCATTCAGGAGAACCAGAGTCTGATGATGTGCTCATGGACAGCCCATCCGGAGCGTGGATGTGCAGGCTACCTCCTCCCTTCCTCCTCCTTCTTCCTCTTCCTCCTCCTCCTTCTCCTCCTTCTCTTCCTCCTCCTGAAGTGGTGGCAGAACCTGTGGTGACACGGGCAGCTCCCTCATGATGGCCAAGTTGTGGAGGATGCAACAGACCACCACGAATTGGGACACCGGCTCCAGCGAGTACTGGAGAGCTCCTCCCGAGCAGGCAAGGCAGCGGAATCGTTGCTTCAGCACCCCGATGGTCTGCTCGATGATGTTCCTCATGGCAGCATGGCTCTCATTATGAGTGGTGGAGTTGCAGAGGGGCGTCATCAGCCAGGTGTAGAGTGGATAGCCCCTGTCGCCTAGCAGCCACTCTCGGGTTCGATGTGGTGGCTGGAAGAATGCTGGCACAGCGGACTGGTGCAGGATGAAGGCATCATGAGTGCTGCCAGGATACCAGGTATTCACCATCATGATGTGCTGGCCGTGGTCGCTCACCAACTGCACATTAAGTGAATGGTACCCTTTATGGTTACGGAACATCTCACCATTGAGATGCGGTGCCCACAAAGCCACGTGTATGCAATCGATGGCAGTCTGCACCATAGGGAAGCCTGATATCCATGTAAAGCCACGTGCGAGCTTCTCCTGCTTCTCTCTGAACTGCGAGATGTTAGCTATGTCGCCTGGAAGGATCTGCTGGCAAAAAAATTCAGGGCCATGGTCACCTTGAGGGCTGCTGGCAGAGCCATCGTCGCCCTGCTCTGAGGCTGCAGGTCTGGTTCCAAGAGGTGGTAGAGTTCTGTGACTACCTCCTTGGTGAAGCAGAGCTGCCGAAAACACTGCTCCTGACTTAGCGGCAGGTAGAAAAAGTGCTCCCTGAAGACCCTCCTGCTGAGAGCCCTCCTCCCCTCCTCCTCCTCCTCCCTCTGCGAGCAGCTTGTCATCTTTGCTGCCTCTGCTCCATTTCCTTGTCATGCTGCGGCACAAGGACTGCAACTGGAGTCCTCATGACTGGGAGCAAGTGATGTACTCAGAGGCATTCAGTAGCAGCTACCACCTTCCCAACATCCAGCAGCACTCCCTCCACACTTTAATGACTTTTTAAATATCTGCCAGCAAATCAGTACTCCTACAAACTCTGCAACAGCCAGTACAAAAGCATAAATTAACTTACCTGCATGTTGGATGTATCCCTTTAAGTAGCACTGGTGGGGGGTCCCTCGTACATGTTTAGGAGAGCGCGTTGAATGGCCAGTCGTGCGTCAAGTCAGCGTTACATGCTGACTAACGTCACAATCTGCCTATTCTGCATACTGCAGCACACGCACGTACCACCCGCGCTATCGCCCTCACCAAGATGACAAACACTGCGTGCCGCGCCAGTGGTGGGTGGAAGCGAGCCATATGCCTTTTAAAAATAAAAACCGCCATAACTACCGGCGCTAAGGTGCCGAATTTTGCAGCCTCAAGGTCTTACCTCATAGTCATCCAATTTTCAGATTTCCTTATACAGTATAAGCTTCCTGCTGTATTCAGAATTGGCAAACATATAAGAATTGTACAGGCTGCCAAGGAAATTAGCACACATCAGTAAGATTCAAGGCATCACACACTACCTCCAAATTAATAAAATGGAAGACTTACCTGTTAAGAGTTTAAAATGCATCCCCTGCAAGTCCCTGGATAGCCAGATGGGTATTGTCAATATAAGCCACTGGAAATCAGAAACAGGAAATACTAGAAAATAATATTTCATTAGCTCTCTGGTGCAGGTACATAGACTTTGGGACGCTGATACAGTGAGGTGTCCTCTCGAGGATAACAGTGGTGACTTGGGAAATTACTTTAGACATTGCTGATTGGTGCTTATGGCTACAGTGGCTGGAATCTGAAAGCCGCTATTGCAAAGGAAGTGAACACAGCAGTAATTGGTATGAACTTGATGGTGCACATTCCCTTTTAACTCATCAAATGGATCAGCCAGCAGCTGCTTAATAAATCTAAGTACAACCGCAGAAACAATGGATGTCAAACCGCTGAGTAAAAATGTCTGTAAAGTACTGCAGAGGCTGTAAATCTGAAACAAAATCACAAAAAGGTGGAAACGCACTGCAGGTAATTCAGTAAAAATGTCATGTCTGTAAGTCCTAAAGGATGCCCTATTTCTGTACATCCAGTATGCCTACAGCACTAACACCCACCCCACGTTTTGAAACCAATAAAACCATGAAAACAGCCGGCATTGCACTCTGTGTTGTCATTTTCTCCTTTATAGACTGAGCAGCAAACTGATGTAAAAATCAGAGATCTTGAAACACACACTTGGTGAATAGTCACATTTTGTATCCAAGTGACCAATTCACATATATTCAAGCAATCTAATAACAAAACTATCAACTCAATATAAAATGCACCCAAATACACTGAACTTCATAAAACATGTGGAGGCATTTATTATAGTACAGTATAGTTTTAGTTACTTGTGTATAATGCTACTGAATATTATATGGATATGACTTCAACAAATTTAACCCGGTAACATTTTAACACAGTTTTTAAAAATGAATTATTAGACTAGTAATTAAAAGTAAAAGTTTAAAAGAGTGCTGATTTTTACCTTCTAAAACCTCATCGTATTAAGGGAGCTGTGTACCTCTGTTTAGTTGTTGTTCACATGTAGGTTACTAATATTGTGATTTTACCACCAGAATGTGCCAAATTTAATGTATATATTTAATATTCCTGCCCACTTGCAGCTTGTTTCTATTTCCACAGGCTCACTGTTGTATCTATTACTTCAGCTTTACCCAGAAGCAATTTAGAGGGGAGCAGGATCACATGGTTTATGGGATCAAGTTATTGATTTAAAAAAGTGAAAAATCTTGCAACAAACAAGAGGGTTCATTAAACTAAAATTATGTGTACTACCCTTTTGACATCTGTTGATTTTGCATTAAGGTACTCTTAACACAGAAAGGCCCCGCTACTCATTTTTTCAGTCTTTGTTCATGGTGAATTGGCTGGCACTGAATTATATGTATTCACAAACCTTTCCTATTCCTTATTGTCTATATTTACATTTAACTTCTAGTTCTAATCAATTGCAGATAATAGCCTATGAGTTAGCACTTGGTGATCTGACTTATTTTACATTTAGTGAAGGATTTATGTTCTAGCCTTATTTGCCTGATTCAAGTATTATTGTACATGAATACAAGTTTCAAACCACATCTGCTACTTGTTGTTTTAATGTTGTGAGATTTGAAACACAAGAGCAATGGTTTCCGAAGGCTTCTGCTCCAGGAGAAAACAATGATAAATCAGATTGAAGAATTGTTAATGAGCAGTGCAGAGTCTGAACCAGGAAGCGTAATTAGAATACTGAATTTAATGTCAAATCAGGTACAGAAAGCGCAAGAATAAAAGGGAAAGGAAGATTGGGTTAAGAGAGAGAGATAAAAGAGACAGAAAGAAAAAGTAAAATAAATTACATTATTTTTTTAAAAATCTCCAACAATAATTAAAACCTGAAGGCTTGAGACTGCACACTTGTTAAAGTAAATGTTCAGTGTCAGAGAGGTTGTTTAGCATTAATGAGACTTATCACACAATTAAATGGGTACTTAGACTGAAATGACTTGACTTAACTTTTTGTGGCAAGTTTAGTCTGTATCTACGATGTTACTACAGGAACTTCATGCCGTTCAGTACATTTGAATGGGGAGGCAGATGGCGGGATGCCGTTTTCACGCAGCTTGTGGAGGTGCGGCACACACCTTGGACAGCAACTTCCGGATTTTTGCGTTTAACTGCGCACATGTGCTCACCAGAAATTGCTGTCCGATTTGCGCATAAATAACTGAGCGCTGTTAGCCTCACTGCTATTTTCGCTGAAAAGTCCAACCCTTTTTATTTCTATTATTTCAAATCTAATAAACATTTTATACAGCCAGTTTACAAATTAATTTGAATATGGCAACAGCCATCAGCAGACATTTCAGTGTTGGATATATGTGTTACAATTAGCATATGTTATTTTGTGTTTCAGAAATATTCTGTATCACCTCGATGAGACGTCGAACCAATTCTCTGTCGTGAAAGAAGCTCTTAACCACTTCAGACTTCAACAGACAAACCAAACTGTATCCACAGTGCTATCTGTGGTGCTGAACAGCATCAGATCTGCTCAGGTTTATTTAAAGGCAGGCTTGGATGTGTTTGAGAATATTCAAAATACAAAAAAACAAACCAACTTTTAGCAATGTGCAATGGTGAAGGGAGGGACATATTCCTCTTCAAAGGTGGATACATTACAGAAAAGTTATACCTGCATTTATCAAAGGACATGTTGTTACTTACAACAGGAATTAAATATGCTGCTGATTTCAAATACACAAACAAAATACCATTTGATGGTGATCTTCACTGATAAGTAGTGGTTATTATTAACAACAGAGTCAGACACAATAGTTCTACCACCTATTTGCAGCCCATTGGATAATAATGCAATGGCAGTAGATAATGATTATGAGGAGCCTAGGTCATAGAATGACTAGATATTCCCAGCCTTCAAAGGCTGTTAACTGTCAGGTTGGAAAGATTTGGAAAAAGAAATGCACATTAACAGAAATAATTCATTCAATCCATTTAATAGACTGAACAATGAAGCCAATGAATGTTGTATAAGCACTTAATTATTTTCATTATATGATACCTCAAAATGGGCAATTAATTAAATTGACAAAGCCTTCAGAGAGTTTTATTAGGTCATAAAAGCATAATGTGCCTTTCAGATTGAGGTGTATGTTATCCTGTGTACAAAGAGTATTATACATTGCAACCTGTGGAATAATGTCATAAAGTGGTACAATTTTTGTAAAACAAATGCCTTGTATAGAACAGAGAGACCAATCTTGTCATTTTATCCTGTTAAATACAACAGAAAGAAAAACTTTATTTTTTTCTAGATGAATCTGCAAAAGCGTATTATTGCAATAATATCTGTTGTAGCTGAACCATTATATTTTGACGATTGAATGCATATTGTGAAACTGAATATTCAGTACCTATTTAATGTTTTAAAATCAAAGATATACAATAGGAAACAATGGAATAATGATTTTTACTCAATGATGTGGCAGATCGCTGCCCAGTCCTTCAGGGTATTTCTGTAACACTTCTATACTTCATTGTGTACAAAAAGTTTTAAAGTTGTAATTTCATTTTCCATTTATCAACTTAAGTTAAATTTGAAGTACACTTGTTTCCTAATTGTGAATGAATTGAAAGGTCACATAATATGTTTCTTTAGGTTCAACTGAGAACCTAAATATGTGGAAATGCTATCCCACCAGTTTGATTTTCTTCAAAAGTGTAAAAAGGAAATTTCTTTAGACCACCTCGTGTATATCCACAGAAGGTTCTCTGTTTCTTCATTGTAAGAAACGGGTTTGCAGTCATCATCATCAAATGATGAGTTCTTAGTTTGGGCAAAACCAGAGCTATTGACAACGACTGGCCTGAAATTATGATCCTGTAACACGAAGGAAATTATGCACCTTATATACACGATGAAAGGTTAATTAATCCAATGGTGGAGTGTGTAATATTTTTGCAAAATGACTGAGCAGCAAGCTCGAAAAGCACACTTTGCTCTTGAGGCCTTGTTTGCATATTCACTACTGTTACCACTGGCAGCATTTTTCTGAATGAAATTATTATTTTAGGTTATCCAAGTCTCACAGAATTTTTGGTAGACAACCAATTTTTTCTATCAGCATCCTGATTACAGTTTCAATCTCCCAGACCACCATCTGCATTTTTATGTTACAGAATGTGATGTACATAGTATAAAAATATTATAGATAATGTAAACACCAGACACTATAATAGAGTAGAGAGATAGCATCTAACACAACAGAAAGCAAGAATGACTATAAAAACAATGTAACAGAGATTATATATAGTACAATACTGAGTGAGAGATACTCAGTGCAAGTAAACTAATATACCAAAGACAGTAATATAGTACAATACCATAATAAAAAGAAAGACTTGCATTTATATAGCGTCTTTTACGACCACCGGACGTCTCAAAGCGCTTTACAGCCAATGAAGTACTTACAGAGTGTAAGATATTACAGAGTGAGACACACTGCGATTAAGATACTGGGGAATGAGAGTTAATAATTACAGGGAGAGAATACAATAACAACAGAAGTTGTATAATATAACAATGTAATATGGCAGAGATTGAATGTGATACAATAGCAACAGTGGTACATACTGTATAATTTAAATTCACAATGTGATACAGTCTAATATAATACACACACTGATAAGATAAATAATGTACTTTTGCAATATTTTGTAATCTATTTTCACATATACACTATTATAAAAATAGGTTTATTTTGGAAGAATGGATTTTAAGGAAATGGATATGAGTACAAGACGACAAAATCACTCTGACAGGCTGGAAAATCTCACTGAAATCCTGTCTCTCTGATGATGTCTTTTAAAAATTTAACTTTATTTTCTGTGTTACAAATTGTCTCATGACCCTATAGGGACTCAACATTTATTAGAGTTTGATTATATGGGTAAATTCACCAATCCCCCATGCTCCTTGCAGGAGCTACATTATTGTAACACTGCCTCCAACCTGTGCTCAGCAAGAGCATGGGATCGACAAATTGAACCTATTGGATATATTTCCTCTCCATATCTGGGGAATTGACATTCCTCGGGCAAAGGGCATTCCATTGCATTGCCTCAGGACCTCCTGAGGCTTTCCCAACAAGCATAACTGAGCCCGTGCTTGTCGTAGGTGCAGGTCTAGTATTGCTATTTGAATGAAACAGAAGGAATGTTCCAGGCCGCCCATGTTCCTCTCCGATAGATCTGACCATTCAGAATTCCAGCACTGTGGTGTCTGTCAGAGGCTGGTGTGAATGCCTGCCAGTGGACCCCCCTGGGACTGGGGGTCTGTCGGGTACACTGACGACAGAAAAGCATATTTGACACTTTATTTTAATGCCTTCTCCCCCTCCCTCATGGACAATTCTGGGCCTTCTTACTGCTGTTACCAAGCAGCAGCTAGAAGGCCCTGATCTCACAGGCCTGTTCTGCTCCAATTCCAGGCATTTTTTCGACAGACCTGCCAGCCAGAGGGTGCCTTTGCCTGCAGTATGCCCAAAACCACGCAAACGTCATGGGGAAGAATAATATGAGCAGCCACTTCCTCACAGGCACTGAAATCCACTGTGCCTGTCAGCCATCCATAGAAGAAAATCAACCCTATACTGGGTCAATTGCCTTGATTTTTTTTTTACTGCCAATCAGCAGACCCTTTCAAAAAATAGAGATCAGGGAGTGTAAAATGATAAATATAACTGCGTGTGACTGCTGACCTATTCAATGAGAAAACCATGAAAATTGGGCTTAAAATGGCTGCACGGTAAAGCTTTAGGATTTCTGAAATAGGACTGACAAATATTGTAATATGAAGTGATGGAGGCTAAAAACTCAAAGCAGACTTTGAAAAACAGTTAGTGTTATAAACAATGAAGTACAGCAACAAGACACAGTATACACATGGGCAGCACAGTACTTAGTCATTTTATTAGTTATTTTATATGTTGAGGTGACCATGTAATTTTCTGCTTATCTTTCCAGTATCTCTACAGCTCTGCTGATATTAAAAAATCATCCTAACAGTTAAGCTCACTAATGTCAGGATTGATCTGGAATTCAGTTCTCATTTTCCATTTATATCCCTTTCCTTCTCCCTCCCCCACCCCACCAAATGCATAATTCTTCATGAATTGTTTACAATTGATCCTAACAAAAATTTAACAAGCTTTTTTAAAAAACTTTTTGCTAGTTTTCCCTAACCCATTTTTTTGATGCCACTAATTCTCATTACAGCACTAAACATCTGTTAGTGCTTTGTCTTGGGATTACACTCCTGTTTATGCATGTGTATTTTTTTCATTAAAATTGTCAAACAGAGTAAAATAGAGTCCCAACAGCCAGATCAAGACATCACTGTAAAATGCTTGGCAGCCATTGTCTACACACATAACCTCTTGCTTGAAGAATCATGCATGCTCCAGGGGACTCAATGGTGAGGAGACTGTGCAATTCAAAATGGAGAATAAATTAAACAGAAATAATAAAGCCTAATGCATGAGTATAACAGTAACTAAAGAAATGAACGATCCAATTTTTGTTTGGTTATTCCAAAATCGGGAAGTATTGTGAAAGCATTTTATGGATGCAGTTCTAAAATGGTGTGAATAATGACACAATTTGATTTTTCAAAAGCATGATTTGGCTGCATGCAATTTCTGATACCTGCAGACTATTTCACTTCAAAAGAAACAATTACTGTAACATTAAGTGATCTTTCAGCTTATTCACAATTAAAAATGTTGGCTCTTAAATTATGATGTGTGTTACTTGTGTACAAAAGTTAGTGGAGGTGTTACCCCGATCATTTAAAACAAATGAATGTCTGCATTAAAATAACTCAGGAAGGAATTCCAGACAAGTATGTTAAGCATTCATATACCAGTATACAATGGCATAATTTCAGAGCATTGGTTATCTTTTCCAAATGCATTTCAAGAAAAATAAGTCTATTTATATTCACTTTTGATTTTTTTTAAATAGAACTGCTGTTAAACAGAATTTTATAACAAAATGGAGTGAAGTTCTGAAATGGGAAGATGATTTTAAGAAATGCAAATGGAGAATGTTCTGTTATCATGTTGATATAGGAGTATAAAAAGAGACATGGTACTTTTTGACTATCTGCAGACTACAGGTATAATTGCTCAGTATGGAATAGTGCTGGTTAATTCATAGCAGATAGGAGCAGAAGTAGGCCATTCGGCCCCTCGAGCCTGTTCCGCCATTTAATGAGATCATGGCTGATCATCCAAATTCAGTACCTTGTCCCTGCTTTCTCCCCATATCCCTTGATCCCTTTAGCCTTAAGAAATATATCTAACTCCTTCTTGAATATATTCAATGAATTGGCCTCAACTGCCTTGTGTGGTAGAGAATTCCACAGGTTCACCACTCTCTGGGTGAAGAAATTCCTCCTCATCTCAGTCCTAAATGGCTTACCCCTTATCCTTAGACTGTGACCCCTGGATCTGGACTCCCCCGCCATCGGGAACATCCTTCCTGCATCTAGTCTGTCTAGTCCTGTTAGAATTTTATAAGTTTCAATTAGATCCCCTCTCATTCTTCTAAACTCTAGCGAATATAAGCCTAATCGACCCAATCTCTCCTCATACGTCATTCCTGCCATCCCAGGTATCAGTCTGGTGAATCTTCGCTGCACTCCCTCCATGGCAGGAACATCCTTCCTCAGATAAGGTGACCAAAACTGCACACAATACTCAAGATGTGGTCTCACCAAGGCCGTGTACAACTGCAGCAAGGCATCCTTGCTCCTGTACTCGAATCCTCTCGCTATGAAGGCCAACATACCATTTGCCTTCTTAACCGCCTGCTGCACCTGCATGCTTACCTTCAGCGACTGGTGCACAAGGACACCCAGGTCTTGTTGCACTTCCCCTTTTCCCAATCTATTGCAGTTCAGATAATAATCTGCCTTCCTGTTTTTGCCACTGAAGTGGATAACCTTGCATTTATCCACATTGGGCAGATGCATGGCAAATGCAGTATAATCACCCAACCTGTCCAAATCATACTGGAGTTTCTCTGCATCCTCCTCACAGCATACACGCCCACCCAGCTTTGTGTTGTCTGCAAACTTGACGATATTACATCTAGTTCCCTCATCTAGATCATTTATATATATATATTGTGAATAGCTGGGGTCCCAGCACCGATCCCTGCGGTACCCCACTAGTCACTGCCTGCCGCTCGGAAAAAGACCCGTTTATTCCAACTCTTTGCTTCCTGTCTGCCAACCAGTTCTCTATTCAAGACAGTACCTTACCCCCAATCCTGTGTGCTTTAACTTTGCATGCTAATCTCTTATGCGGGACCTTATCGAAAGCCTTCTGAAAGTCCAAATACACCACATCCACTGGTTCTCCCTTATCTATTCTACCAGTTACATCCTCAAAAAATTCCAGTAGGTTAGTCAAGTATGATTTACCTTTTGTAAATCCATGTTGACTTTGTCCGATCCTGTCACTTTTTTCCAAGTGCTCTGCTATTACATCTTTTATAATGGACTCTAGCATTTTCCCCACTACCAATGTCAGACTTACCAGTCTATAATTCCCTGTTTTCTCTCTACCACCTTTTTTAAATAGTGGAGTTACATTAGTGGGGTTACAATTCAACCCATGATAAGAGATTTACAAGCTAGGTTTGTTTATAGAAACTAGTTGGTTAAAGAAGAATGATCTAAATGTGATTTAAACTAATACTAGCATCCAGTTATCAGGATAAAATTGGCTCATTTATGTATATATCGCTCAAACATGGCATAGTCCTGACAAAGCAGCGAAACATTGTATTTGCATTTATTTCATAATCTAGAGGCTATGGGTCTTGATTCCTGAGATATGGTAATATGCTAATATTAGTTATTGATCAGACTGCCTTGTGGCAGATTACATTAAGTCTAGGGTAGGGGGAAAAAATTACTGGGAGGTAATCTTCAAATTGGGCGCAAAGTCGGTGGTGCATCTGCTGTGCCCGCCAGATAGGTTCAGTGAGAGGCCTGAACCAGTTTTAGATTCAAGCCTTATTAGAATACCCTAAGCAAACTGCCCAATGTTCTGTGAGCGTTAGCGGGCAGCTTGGCTAAATTGGGGACCGAATATCCGGATGCTCCATGAGCAAGCCGAGTCAGAAGTTGTAAAAGTGTGGTGGGGGGCAGGAGGGGGGAAGACGCTCCCAGCGGGCCACTGTATTTTTGTGGGGCCAAGAGGAGCATTCCTGCTGACGTAGATCACATCTCACATAAATAATTGATTTTTTGTTTAGTAGCAGCCTCAATCTCCCTTGAGGCAATCAGTTTCAACCAGCCTCGTTCAACAAAGAAACAGAAAAGCATAGAGAGGTACGTCTGTAAATAGGAAGATTTGATAAAGTAGAGACTCAGATAAATTTCAGTGTAAATGTATAATATATTTTAAAGGACACGGTTTGATTTATTATAGAAGTTTGTTACAGCACATGCAGATTGCATTGCACAGCAAAAAAAGTTCTGTTGTCTGTGTATTTTTGATAAATGTTATCGTTGAAAGATTGCCTATGCAACTTCCCACTGTAAATTAAGTCACAAATAGGTTTGATTGACTAAATAATCCTGATGGAAGGGTGCTGTTATATGACCAAATAACTATTTCACTTACATCACAGTAATTGTGCTGTTCGGTTGAGCAGTTACAAGTGATTGATTGAACCTTGTATCACTGCACATATGGAAATCTAAAACATTTTAAAAATGCAATATATGGACACTATCAGAGGAATATACAGTTTATACACAGCAAAATGTATACAAGGTACTATTGGTTATGGATTCTATTTTTAATTAAAGTAAACATTTTTTATGGAATTTTGAGTATTTAACACATTTGTGTTTTTCACCATTACTTCTCAAAAAGCTTAAACCCCAAAAGGCAGCTGAAGTAGCTGAAAAGGGGGCACGGTGGCATAGTGGTTAGCACTGTTGCCTCACAGCGCCAGGGACCCGGGTTCAAATCTGGCCTCGGGCGACTGTCTATGTGGAGTTTGCACATTCTCCCTGTGTCTGCGTGGGTTTCCTCCGGGTGCTCCGGTTTCCTCCCACAGTCCAAAGATGTGCGGGTTAGGTTGATTTGGCTATGATAAATTGACCCTTAGTGTTAGGGGATTAAATACGTGGGGTTACGGGGATAGGGTGGGATATGTGTCGGTGCAGGCTCGATGGGCCGAAATGGCCTCTATCTGCACTGTGGGGATTCTGTGATTCTGTGAAGTACAGGTACAGAAGATTGAGCAACAAATTTCATTTCCTACACACACAAATACACACACATTTCTCACAACATAGAAGCACAAAATAAATTAGTTCATGATAAAAAATAATAACAGTATATTGGTAGCACTGTCCTGCAGCTTTGATTGTAAACTGGGAAAGTTGCTTTAAAAAATTGTGATTTGATCATTATTGTAAATAGTTGTTTTTTTGGTTAATTGAATTCTTGTTAGATTAGGCTGACCATGGGCTGGATTTTGCCAGCCCTGGGGATGCGGGTTTGGAGGTGGGACCTCCGGGAAAATGGCAGAATTTGGGGGCGGGGGCCCAACCCGTCTCCATGCCATCTTGCCAGGAGGCGGGTAGCCGTCCCGCGCCGGGTCCCGTCTCCTTGGAGGCGGGACGGGATTAAAGCCACTTAATTGCCTGTTAACAGGCAGAAAATAGGCTATTCACCATTTTGCCCACACAAGTGCAGGCTTCCCGAAGGCTCCGAAACCCGCCAGGTCAGCGAGGCGAGTAGGGGGTCGGAGGGGTCCAAAAGTGTGCTGTGGAGGTGAGTGATGGGTGCAAGTGTGGAGAGGTGAGTATCTGAGGTAAGTGCAAAGTGTTAGAAAAACTGTACTTACCTTTGTTTCTTCCTGCAGGCTTCAATCAGTGTGTATGCAGAGAGTCTCGCACCTCCGCGGTAGAGATGACAGATGGCCGTTGCATTCTCCAATGCAACAACTATCTAATTTCTGCAAAAGAAAGAGGTTTGGGGTCTTAAATTCAAGACCTCATCAAACTACAGAGAATGTCACTATTTGACAGCTTCACAGAGCTGTCAAATGATGACAATTCAAAATTTTTGACAGATGAAACGTCATACGTTGACGTTCTCTGCAACTGGCTTTCCCTGAATTGGCTTGCTAAGCCCGCTGGGTGGGATTAACAAGGTCAATCAAGGGAAAATAGCGTGGGTTGGCCAGGAGTTGATGGAGGCGGGACTGAAACCCGACAAGTGGGAGTCCCGCGTCCAAAAGCTCCCCATTGCCAAAATCACCCCCCATATGTCTCCGTTTTCCGGGGACAGTCCCCAGATGAGATACTCTGTCCCTGGGCAAACAATGTTCCCGGTTCATGAAACTCATCCCCGAAGTGTACCCCTGGGCAGTGAGTGTACCCCTGGGCAGTGAGTGTACCCCCGGGCAGTGTGTGTACCCCCGGGCAGTGTGTGTACCCCCCCTGAGCTGTCAGTTTGCCACGCTAAATTAAAACAACAACTTGTACAATGGCCAGAATGACACACTGCACCTGCGTGACTGGGCTGTCTTTCTGCACATGTGCCAGTTGTTGTTTCTGAGCTCATGCTGCTGGATTGTCGGCGCCGGAAGTGCCTGGGAGCACGGCAGCCAGAGTGGGGGAAGGCCTGGTCCACAGTCACCGGGGGGAAGTGGGGGGGTGGGTGGGGGAAGGGAGGGCTAATCCTAGGCACTGTGTGGGGGGTCAGGTGTGACAGGCACGGGGGGGGGGTGGGTGGGTCGGGGTCAGGTGTAACCTCAATCACTGGAGGAGGGAGTGTGTCAGGTGCCACCTCAGTCACGGGGTTGGGAGAGGTCAGGTGTCACATCAGTCACGGGGCAGGGGATCAGGTGTGTCCTCAGTCACAGAGGAGGAGGGGTGAGGTGTGACCTCCGTCACTGAGGGGGGAGGGGGTGGTTCAAGTGTCTGAATGCAATTTAATAGTGTGACATCACATCCACTGTAATTATATGCACATTTGTACTGTATTTATAGTTCAACTGTTAAGATATAGGCTGCTAAAAATGTTGCCTCGCTACGCTGTGCAGCCTACATTTTCCGTCCTGGCTACTTTGCTGTGATCCCACCCTGTGTGTCTCCAGATTCAGTTTTGAAAATATGGTCACCCTATATTAGATACACTACTGCAACCCAATTCCATATAATTCACAAAATTGTTTCAGAATAATGATTTTAGCATAACATTTATACAGATTCAAAAAAAATAACTAATTATCCTGAAATTCATCCACTAAACATATGTTTCAAGTTGCTATAACTGGAGTTTGGTACACAGAGGTTTATATCGATTTATTTTTATACATTTTTCAGGTGAAGGTATCATAAAACATACTAAAAGCAATATTGGTTTATTATTTCCCAGTTTCTAAAAGTAGACAGGCAACATCCAGGTTTGCAGCAGTAAATGAAATGCCCCTCAGTGTCATTGAGTCAGTCACCAAATATTCATGGTGTCATTACCTGGGCTTTATTGTAATAAGCTGTTGTTGTGATAACATCTTCTATGTAATGTTACGCATGAATCTAATGGCCCGGATTTTGCGTTAATAATAATGGTGAGGCAGTCAGCGTTCACCGTTATTATGGAGTAAATCAGACAGCAACTTATAAGAACATTAGAAGTAGGAGCAGGAGTAGGCCATACGGCCCCTCGGGCCTACTCCGCCATTCAATAGGATTATGGCTGACCGAATCTAGACTCACGTCCACTTCCCTGCCCTCTCCCCGTAACCCCTAATTCCCTTATCTGCTAGGAAACTGTCTATCTCCATTTTAAATTTATTTAATGTTGCAGCTTCCACAGCTCTCTGGGGTAGCAAATTCCATAGATTTACTACCCTCTGAGTGAAGAAGTTTCTCCTCATCTCAGTTTTGAAAGGGCAGCCCCTTATTCTTAGATTATGCCCCCTAGTTCTAGTCTCACCCATCAGTGGAAACATCCTCACCGCATCCACCCGATCAACCCCCCTCACAATCTTATATGTTTCGATAAGATCGCCTCTCATTCTTCTGAACTCCAATGAGTAAAGTCCCAACCTACTCAACCTTTCCTCATACGTCAACCCCCTCATCTCCGGAATCAACCGAGTGAACTTTCTCTGAACCGCCTCGAGAGCAAGTATATCTTTTCTTAAATATGGAAACCAAAACTGCACACAGTATTCCAGGTGTGGCCTCACCAATACCCAGTATAACTGCAGCAAGACTTCCCTGTTTTTATACTCCATCCCCCTCGCAATAAAAGCCAAGATTCCATTGGCCTTCCTGATCACCTGCTGCACCTGCATACTAACTTTTTATGTTTCATGCACCAGGACCCCCAGATCCCTTTGCACTGTAGCACTTTGCAGTTTCTCTCCATTTAGATAATAACTTGCTCTTTGATTTTTTCTGCCAAAGTACATAACCTCACACTTTCCAACATTATATTGCATCTGCCAAATCTCTGCCCACTCATTTAGCCTGTCTATGTCCTTTTGCAGGTTTTTTATGTTCTCCTCACTCACTGCTTTCCCTCCCATCTGGAGTACAAAAATGCGCAGTTAAACGCAGAAATCCGGAAGTTGTGGACCAAGTTACCCTGCTCCTCCACGGTCTGCGCTATAGAAAGATAGGAGCAGGAGTAGGCCATTTGGCCCCTCGAGCCTGCTCCGCCATTCAATGAGATCATGGCTGATCATCCAAATTCAATACCATGTTCCTGCCTTCTCTCCATATCCCTTGATCCCTTTAGCCTTAAGAAATATATCCAACTCCTTCTTGAATATATTTAATGAATTGGCCTCTACTGCCTTCTTTGGTAGAGAATTCCACAGGTTCACCACTCTCTGGGTGAAAAAATTCCTCCTCATCTCTGTCCTAAATGGCTTACCCCTTATCCTTAGACTGTGACCCCTGGTTCTGGACTCCCCGACCATCGGGAACATCCTTCCTGCATCTAGTCTGTCTAGTCCTGTTAGAATTTTATAAGTTTTAATGAGATCCCCTCTCATTCTTCTAAACTCCAGCGAGTATAAGTCCAATCGACCCAATCTCTCCTCATACGTCATTCCTGCCATCCCAGGCATCAGCCTGGTGAATCTTCGCTGCACTCCTTCCATGGCAAGAACATCCTTCCTCAGATAAGGCGACCAAAACTGCACACAATACTCAAGGTGTGGTCTCACCAAGGCCCTGTACAACTGCAGCAAGACACCCTTGTTCTTGTACTCGAACCCTCTTGCTACGAAGGCCAACATACCATAACAGGACCTTTGTGATAGACTCAGCATTGAAAGACATGCAATGGCGTGAAGCTGGGGTACTTACCACTAGTTACCCACTAAACACACCAGAAAAAGTTGGGGCTGGTGCATTCAAGAGTAAGTGGCTGAGAAATTCAGTATAGCCACGTTTGGGGAGCTACAGCCGGGCGTTCGCTAAATTTTGCGCCTGGCGCAACTTAGTGCCACCTTCGCCGATATTCAGTTGCATCGCCCCAAGAGGTTGCTGCTGCGCTAAAGCAGGCGATGCACGACTATCATAAGGCGCTAAGCCGGCGAGCCGGGGCGCTACCACCGAGGGCGGGCGCAATGCAGGTGCGGCGAGTTGCTGATTGAAGGCAGACACACTGGCTCTTAAAGGGGGAGGGGGGATTTGTTTGGCTGCCACACCCTGCACACTGCAGCCCTGAATCAAGGCCTGAACATAGCTGCTTCAACAGTTCAACGCCCACGACTATGGAGAAGGCTAGGGAGCGAGTGCAGCGCTTCAGCGAGGGTGCCCTGAAGGTACTGGTTGGCGCAGTGGAGCGCAGGCGACGTGTCCTCTTCCCGGATAGTGGCAGGAGGCCGCTGACCAGCAAGTATCGAAAAGCTTGGAGGGAGGTGGCAAACAGGGTGACCTCCAACAGCATGGTTGGCAGGACTCCTGTGCAATGCAGAAAAAATTCAACGATCTCACTCGGGTTGTCAGGGTGAGTAACCTTTCCAGTATCCTCCTCATCCCTGCATGTGCACCTCACTTTATGGCCAAAGGGACCTGAAAGCCCTAATGCCCAGCCCTCATCCAGCAGCTATGGGACTGTCATGAAAATCACTTGCACATTCAGCACTTTACACACTGTCAGGGCTATTCCACCATGGGAGGCAGTGCAGGCAAGATCAGGGCTTGACACTGCCAGGGCTATTCCATCATGGGAGGCAGTGCAGGCAAGATCAGGGCTTCACACTGTCAGGGCTATTCCACCATGGGAGGCAGTGCAGGCAAGATCAGGGCTTGACACTGTCAGGGCTATTCCACCATGGGAGGCAGTGCAGGCAAGATCAGGGCTTCACACTGTCAGGGCTATTCCACCATGGGAGGCAGTGCAGGCAAGATCAGGGCTTGACACTGTACTTAGAGGCCGTCCTTTCTCTTGCAGGGCAAGCTGGCCCACAACCGCAGGCAGCAGCAACAGACCCGGGGAGGCCATCCTGACCTCATACAGCTCAGCAACCTGAAGCAGCGTGTGGAGCGCATTATGGCAGGCCGGCTGATTGGCCCCGTCGCCAGTGGCGATGCCGACCCTGCTCTGGACCCCAATGGTAAGGTCATCACCTTTTTGACCTCTCTCTTTCCACTTGCGCCTCACACCAGCATCCTTTGCCACTATCGAACCAATGCAGTGCATAGCAGCACTCATGCCTCCCTCGCTGCCACCCTGTCCGCACTCTAAAGCAACTCTTGTGCCTCCCTGCTTTCAGATGGTGAATCGCCAGGTGAGGAGGTGGGCCTTCAAGCTGGCACTGTGTCTGATTCTGAAATCGAGGAGGAGGAAGAGGAAGCCGGCCCATCAGTGACACCCTCAGCCGAGGCAGCCCATGGCCATGATGGGGACACATCTTCCCTGGAGGGGAGCAGGGGGGAAGGGTCTGAGGAGAGTGAAGCTCCGGGGCCCAGCAGGCTGCAGCAACGTGGGAGGGGTGGGGAAGCTCGGCAGCCTTCTCCCCGGAGGGAGAGTCTGGCCTCGAGTCCTGCTACGGTGAGCACAGAGGAGGTGCGGCTCCTTGCTGAAAGTGGCGCCCAGGCTGAGCGCAGGCACACTGAGCTCATGGCTGCAGTGGCAAGGATGCCTGACTCCATAGAGTCACTGGCAAGGAGTGTACAGGAATTCGGGGCAGCACAGGCCAGGAGTCTGCAGGACTTCGTGGCAGCACAGGCCAGGAGTCTGCAGGACTTCGCGGCAGCACAGGCTAGGAGTTAGCAGGACTTCATTGCATCACAGGCGGCTTCCAGCCAAGTGCTCAGTCGTGCCGTGCATTCACTGGCTGGTGTGATGCAGACACAGACCAGGGCCACATGGGCACTATCTGCTGCCACCCTCGCTGGATCGGCCAGGCATCAACGGGGCCCTCTCCACGCCGCAGCAGCCCAGCAGCCTGTGCTTCAGCAGATTGCTGTGCATGCTGCAGTGCTGGCCCGTGCGAGTGCCAGTGTATCAGCTGACCAGGGAGTGCCTGTGCCCTGTCAGGTTGGCAGCATTCCTGCAACCAACACTGTCACTCCTCCACTGCAGCTGCCACCACCCGTAGGACAGACTGCTGCCGCCCAAGCAGAGTTGGAGCAGTCAGCAGCCGGCCCCTCCAGGCCCAGAGCTGGTCCAGGCCGACCCCCAAGGACATCTGCCGTCTCACCATCTGACCCTCAGCAGCCTTCCCCCAGCCTTGCCGCAGCCACTGGGGTCCCATTGAGGAGGAGCTGAAGGGTGGGAAGGGGCCAGTCGCGGAAGCGAGGCGGATCACCCTCGCAGGGGAAAAAGTAGAAGGTGTGGCCAAATGTTTTTTTTATATACGAGGCCGAGAAGGTTTTTTGATATATGAAGGCCGAGACTGTTGTGTTTTTTGATATATGAAGGCCGAGACTGCTGTGTTTTTTTATATATGAAGGCCGAGACTGTTGTGTTTGTTTTTTTATAAAGGCCGAGGATCATGGTCATTTTTGTTTAACTGCTTTTGGCATTTTCTGAAGGTTGTGAGAGCCAGTTATGTCTCTGACTGTTTTTTGGGGGGTTTCTCTGAATTAGTTTGTCATGCGGGAAGGGCACAGAGTTTGCACAGTAAAAAAATTTCTTTAATTGCATTGTCCATGTTTGCTTTTGGAAGTATTTGTTGCCTTGACCGGCTGAGGGCTTGCGGAGCGGCTACATTCATCTTCTTTCATTGGCACAAGCCATTCCCTGAGAGGGGGCCTAGAACCGAGTTGCAATAAGCCGCCGACGGACGGCCCTTGCACTTTGTGCCTCCCTCCCGTGTTGGTGCTCCTCCTCCTCCTCCTCTGGTGGTCCTCCAATGTCTGCTGGCAGTGGCTGAGTCCTGCGGATAGCCAGGTTGTGCAGTATGCAGCACACTACAACGAAGTGGGAGACTCGCTCAGGCGAGTACTGTAGGGCTCCCACGGAACGATCCAGACAGCGGAACCATTGCTTGAGCACGCCGATTGTGTGCTCAATGATGTTCCTGGTTGCTTGATGGCTGTCATTGTATCGCTCTTCAGCAGGGGTGCTGGGCGCACGGAGTGGGGTCATCAGCCAGGTGCACAAAGGATAGCCTTTGTCCCCGAGAAGCCATCCTCGTGGGTGAGCCTGGGCTTCGAACATATCTGCCACAGAAGTCTGGCGCAGGATGAAGGCATCGTGGCTGCTGCCTGGAAAGCGGGCATTGACAGCTAGTATGAGCTGCCTGTGGTCACACACCAACTGCACGTTGAGCGAATGGTAGCCCTTCCGGTTGCGGTAATCCTCGGCATTCTGTAGAGGTGCCCGCAAAGCCACATGCATGCAGTCAATGGCGCCCTGCACCATGGGGAAGCCTGCTAATACTGCAAATCTCATTGCACGCTCTTGCTGCTTGTCCAGGGTCATGGGGAAGGAGATGAACTGACGTCTCCTTCTGAAAAGGGCATTGGTCACCTGGCGGATGCAGCAATGTACCGCGAACTGGGGGATGTTGGCAATGTCCCCAGTAGCGGATTGGAAGGAGCCGGTGGCATAGAAGTTGAGAGCCACCGTCACCTTCACTGCCACCAACAGAGACGTCCTGCTCCTCAGCTGTGGCTGCAGATCTCTGCGAAGCAGGTGGCAGATCTCGGTGACCACCTCCCTTCTGAATCGCAGCCTCCGAACACACTGCTCCTCAGACATGTTCAGATATGAGAACTGCTGGCGGTATACCCTGGGTGGGTAAGGCCTCCTGTGCCGACCCCTGTTGGCCCTTCTCCGTCTGGCCATGACTGGCACTCTCTCACGGTGTCTCTGAGCCCTTTGAATGCAATGCAGTAAGCCAACGTTTCCACCCATTGCAGCCCCCATTATATGTGTCGAATCAAGGCTATGGCACTGAAAGTTAAATCCAAGTGCAAAGCTCTGGCCTGAAGCCAGAAGTACCTGTGCGAGTGTTGAGTCAAACCAGAAAGCTCTCTCCCTTTGTCTCTCTCCAAATATCCGTCTCTCACAAAGAAGGAGTGGAACAAAATGGCTGCCACTTATACTGCAGGAGCAGTCCCCTTTAATTAGCGTCCCCGCGCCCCACAGCGACTGGAAACTGTTCCCCTCTACCAGTCTCTGGGGGTGCCAGGCGCACAGAAGGGCGGCGCCACTGAAGTTCTGGTTCGGGGCGCAACAAGGGCATAGCACCATGAAATGACGTCAGGATCTGCGCGCGCAGCTGAGCAGGCGCTGCGGTTTTGCGCCGCCGCTAAATCTTGAGTGAAGTTCGCGAGAGGTGCAGATCACGCCGCGCCCAGGCGCTAGCCGCTTAGCGCCCCACTTCCCCTCCTGAGGCGCTAGCGGCTGGCGCTAACAACTGAATTTCTAGGCCAGTGAATTTGTAACAGCATGATAAGTGATAATTACTGCTGAAGAACCTCTCTGGCCCTGAAAATTTAATTTTCCAATGTGGAGTCTCATTCCTTCAGTAGTTAATTAGTGTTGGAGCTTTAATTTTAAAAAAAATATTTTTACTTTTTCCTGTCTGTCTCTCTTATCTCTCTCTCTCTCAATCCCATCTGCCGTTCCCAATCTTTATTTTACTTTCTGTACATGATCTAAATCTAATTTATACTTCCTGCTTTATACTCTACGGGTCTCAGTGAGAATTCTTCAATCTGATTGGTTGAAGAGCCTTGCTGTTTTTCTGGCCTGTTCATAGAAGCTGGATCAGACGCTGGATTAGAACAAGTCTCTGCTCAAAAGCCTGCAAAATCCCTGTGGGCAGCTGTCAACGAGGTGAGCGGCAAGCACCGTTCCTTTGCCGCTGACTGCAAAATTTGGGCTATTGTTTAAAACTGAGTATGATTACTCACAAGAGATACATGACACTTAAATCTGTTAGAAAAATACCTCAAAATACTGTAGTTATTTGCAGAAAAAATATTCTAATATTCAGAACATTTGTAGGATCAACACCAGTTTTAGTTATGCCTTACAGCCATTCTCAGGCATAGCCAGCATAATGATTTAGACATATTTAAAGGGAAACAGCTTTATTACTGGCTAGTAAGAAGAACTTTGAATCATTTTACCATGATCACATTACATGTGAACTACACAATGGCATTTTGACATCTTGAAGTGGTTTACATATTCATGTCTTGTTTTTAGCAAGCAAATGAGAACACCTTGTGTGTCAAACATGCATTTGCGACAATGACAGACCTTTAAGCACATCTATTACATTTATACAGCCTTCCCTCAGTGTCAGCTGTGGCTCAGTGGGTAGCAGTCTCGCCTCTAAGCCAGTAGGTTGCAGCGTTCAAGTTCCACCCCAGTGACTTGAGTACCAAAATCTAGGATGACACTCCAGGGCAGTGCTGAGGGAGTACTGCGCTGTCAGAGGTGCCGTCTTTCAGATGAGACGTTAAACTCAAGGCCCGGTCTGCTGTCTCCTATGGCACTATTTTGAAGAAGAGCAGGGGAGTAATCCCCGGTGTCCTGGCCAATATTTATCCCTCAGCCAACATCACTAAAACACATTGGGGGAGAAATTCGGTATCGCCCCATTTGGGGCGCAATTATCGGCCAGGCGCAAAGATTAGCGACTGGCGCTAATTATCGCCTCCGGCAGCAAACTTGGCTTTTATCACCCCTGGAGGTGATTGGAGCGCTAAATCAGGCGCTACACAACTCTCTTAAGGCGCTAAGGCTGAGGAGTGAGGCGCTACCTCAGAGGGCGGGCGCAGCGCAGGTGCTATCAGTTAGCGATTGAACACAGACACACTGGTGCCGGTCAGTTCTTAAAGGGGAGGGTCGATCTTACTCTGCAGCCACACCCTGCTCAGTGGAGCCTTGAATCTCGGCCTGGGCAGACCTGTGGCTAAATCTAGCAGCCAGACACTATGGAAAGGGCCAGGGAGCGAGCACAGCGCTACTGCGAGCGGGCTTTGGAGGCTCTGGTTCACGGGGTGGAGCACAGAAGATCCATTCTGTACCCAGAGAGTGGCAGGAGGCCTTTGCCAAGCGAGTACAGGAAAGTGTGGAGGGAGGTGGCTCAGAGAGTGTCTTCAAGCAGCATGGTGCCTAGGACCCATGTGCAATGTAGGAAAAAGTTCAACGACCTAACTCGTGTCGTCAGGGTGAGTGCCTTTTTTTCAAAACCTCTTCATCCCTCCATCTCCACCTCACTTTACGGCCAGTGGGTCTTGAAAGCCCCAATGCCCAACACTCATCCAACACCTATGGCCCTTTCATGAAACACACACGCACATTCCACACTTTGCATACAGTAAGGGCTATTCAACCATGGGAGGCATTTCAGGCAAGGTCATGGCTGCATACAGTAAGGGCTATTCAACCATGGGAGGCATTTCAGGCACGATCATGGCTGCATATTTGCTCAGACGCTGTCCTTTTTCTTGCAGGCCAAGCTATCTCATAATAGGAGACAGCAGCAACGGACCGGTGGAGGGCAGCCTCACCTTCAAGCCCTCAGTGATCTTGAGCAGTGCGTCCACAGGATTGTGGCAAGCCGGGTGATTGGTCCCATCGCCACTGGAGACGCCGACCCCGTTCTGGACAGCAATGGTAAGGTCATCACCTTCTTGTCCTCTCTCCTTCTACTTGTTCCTCACAACACCAGCCTTTGACACTTTCAATCCAAATCACTAAATCGCTGCACTCATGCCTCCCTTGCTGCCACCCTGCCCTCACGCTAAAGCCACTCTTGTACCTCCCTGCTTTCAGATGGTGATTCACCAGGTGAGGAGACGGGCCCTCAAGCTGCCAGTGAGAGTGAAGCTGAAGGCGAGGAGGAAGAGGAAGCCGGACCATCAGCGCCACCCTCTATCGAGGCAGCCCATGCCCATACTGGGGACACCCCTTCCCTGGAGGGGAGCAGGGGGGGAATGGTCTGATGAGGGTGAAGCTCCAGGACCCAGCGGGCTGCAGCAACGTGAGGGGGTTAGGGAAGCTCGGGGGCCTTTCCCCGGAGGGAGAGTATGGCCTCGAGTCCTGCTGCACTGGACGCAGACGAGGAGCGGGTCCTCGCTGAAATGAGCACCCAGGCGGAGCAAAGGCACACTGAGCTCATGGCTGCAGTGGCAAGGATGCCCGAATCCATTGAATCACTGGCTAGGAGTGTGGAGCACTTCGCTGTAGCACAGGCGACTGCCACGCAAATGCTAAGTGCTGCAATGCAGTCAGTGGCTGGTCTCATGCAAATGCAGATTGAGGCCACGCAAGCACTGACTGCTGCCACCCTCGCTGGATCGGGCAGATTTCCCCGGGGCTCTCACCGCGCCGCAGCAGGCCAGCAATCTGATTGCTCCGGATGCTGAAGTGCTGCCCCGTGGGAGTGCCAGTGTGTCGGTCGAGCAGGGAGTTGCTGTCCTCTCTCAAGATGACAGCATTCCTGCTGCCACCACTGGCACTTCTCCACTGCAGTTGCCACTACCTGTAGGACAGACTGCTGCCACCCATGCAGAGTTGGAGCAGTCAGCAGCCGGGCCCTCCAGGCCCAGAGCTGGTCTAGGCCATCCCTCAAGGGCATCTGCAGTCTCAGTTTCTGACACACAGCAGCCTTCCCCCAGCCTTGCTCCAGCCACTGGGGTCCCATTACGGAGGAGCTGCAGGGTAGGAAGGGGGCAATTTCGCAAGGGAAGCAGATCACCCTCGAAGGGCAAAAAGTAGGAGGTGTGGCAAAATGTCTTTCATTGTTTAATTCAAGGCCGAGGTTCGTGGTCAAATTTTTGTTACTGTGTTGGACATTTTCTCTAGGTTGTGAGAGCCAGTTATGTGAATGACTGTTTTTTTTGTGTTTTATTCTATTACTTTGTCATGCGGAACTGAGACACAGTTTGGGAAAGAAGTGTTTGTATTCCAAATGTGCATGTTTGGTCTTTGCACTCATTGTTGCCTTGACCGGCTTAGGAGTTGCGGGATGGTTTCATTCAGGTTGTTTGAATGACAGAAGCCATTCGCTCAGAGGGGGCCTAGAAGCGACTTGCTATGAGCCTTTGACGGACGGCCCTTCCACTCTGTGCCTCCCTTCCGCCTTGGTGCTGCTGATGATCATCCTCCTCATCTTCCTCCTCCTCCTCCTCCTCCGCTGGTGCTCCAATGTCTGCTGGCATTGGCTGGGTCCTGAGGATTGTCAGGTTATGCAGCATGCAGCACACAACAATGAAGTGGGAGACTCGCTCAGGCGAGTACTGCAGTGCTCCTCCAGCATGGTCCAGACAGCGGAACCGTTGCTTGAGCACGCCGATTGTGTGCTCAACGATGTTCCTGGTAGCTTGATGGCTCTCGTTGTATCGTAGCTCAGCAGGGGTGCTGGGCGAACGGAGCGGTGTCATCAGCCAGGTGCACAGAGGATATCCCTTGTCCCCGAGAAGCCAACCTCCTGGGTGATGCGGTGCCTGGAAAAGGTCTGCCACAGAAGTCTGGCACAGGATGAAGGCATTGTGGCTGCTGCCTGGAAAGTGGGCATTGACAGCGAGTATGAGCTGTCTGTGGTCACAGACCAACTGGACGTTTAAGGAATGGAAGCCCTTCTGGTTGCGGAACTCCTCGGCATTCTCTTGCGGCACCCGCAAAGCCACATGCATGCAGTCAATGGCGCCCTGCACCATGGGGAAGCCCGCTATCCTAGCAAAGCCCGTTGTGCGTTCTTGCTGCTTGTCCGGGGTCATGGGAAAAGAGATGTACTCTCGTCTCCTTTTAAAGAGGGCATTTGTTACCTGACGGATGCAGCAATGCACCGCGAACTGGGAGATATTGGCAATGTCCCCAGTAGCTGATTGAAATGAGCCGGTGGCATAAAAGTTGAGAGCCACTGTTATCTTCACTGCCACCGACAGAGACATCCTGCTCCTCAGTTGAGGCTGCAGATCTGGCTGAAGCAGGTGGCACAGCTCAGTGACCACCTCCTTGCTGAATCGCAGCCTTCGCAAACAGTGCTCCTCAGACATATTAATGTAGGAGAACTGTTGGCAAAAAACCTTGGGAGGGTAAGGTCTCCTGTACCGAGGCCTGTTGGCCCTCCTCCGTCTGGCCATGGTTGCCACTCTCTCTCTGCGTCTCTGTGCCCTCCGAATGTGATGGAGAAGGAAGACGTTCCCATTCATTACAGCCCCCATAGTATCTGGCCAATCAAAGTTATGAAGGTCAAAAAGCAAAGTACCTGCAAAGTTATGGTCAGAAGCCAAAACTACCTCAGACAGCGTTGACTCAATGCAGAAGTCTTTCTTTCTCTCTTTGTCTCTCTGCAAATCTCTCTCTCTCTCTCTCTCAGAACGAGTGGTGCAAAAATGGCTACCACACAAAAGCCAGGAAGAGGCCCCCTTTAAATAGCGCCCCCCCCAGCCCCACAGCGACTGGGAAGCGTTCCAGTCAACCTGTCGTTGGTAGCGCCAGGCAGAAAGGAGGGGGGCGCCACTGAATTTCCGGTCCAGGGCGCCCCAAGGGCGTTGCACTCTCGAATGACGTCAAGATCTGCGTGCGCAGGAGATCGGGCGGTATTGTTTAGCGCCGCCGCAAAATGTCCGGTCAATTTCGCGAGAAGCACAGATATCGCTGCGCCCGGGCGTTAGTTGGTTTGCACCCCACTTGGCGCCCTCTTAAGGTGCTAACAGATGGCGCTACCAACTGAATTTTTCCCCCATTATCTCGTCATTATCATATTGCTGTTTGTAGGGGTTTGCTGTGCACAAATTGGCTGCTGCATTTCCTACATTACACCAGTGACTACACTTCAGAAGTACTTCAATGGCTGTAAAGTGCTTTGGGACATCCTGAGGTTGTGAAAGGCACTATATAAATCATAGAATCATAGAAATTTATGACTCAGAAGGAGGGCATTCAGCCCATTGTGTCTGTGCCAGCTGAAAAAGAGCTATCCAGCTTAATCCCACTTTACAGCTCTTGATTTGTAGCCTTGCAGGTTACGGCACTTCAAGTACATATCCAAGTATTTAAATAACGCGTCGGTCAGGGATCGAACCGGGCACCTTTTGCGTGTAAAGCAAACGTGATAACCACTACACTACAGAAACCACTAAAAATACAAGTCTTTCTTTTTTACCTTCCCTAGATGTATACACAGAACTCCATTACTGGGGGAACTATTTAAATTTTCTTACGGATTTATCTATAAACCCAGTATTCAACTTCTCTCCCAGTTCTGACGAAAAGGTCGTTCACCTGAAACGTTAACTCTGTTTCTCTCTCCACAGATGCCGCCTGACCTGCTGTGCATTTCCAGAATTTTCTGTTCTTATTTCTCTCCACAGATGCTGATTGACATACAGTGTGTTTCCACCTTTTTCTCTTTTTGCTTTATTCATCCATTTTGTTTTAAATCAAGAGGGTTCTTGAAAACATTTTAATTTGTGCTTGTCTTCATTTCCTCCCCATTTTAGATCCCAAGTGCCACCTTTCTTACTTCAGCAAAGAAGGCAGAATCTGGCCACAGACTTACATAATGCCAGTCTGTGATCAGCCAGTCACACTTTTGCAGGATGGGTTTTGAGCCACTGCGCATACCAGTTTCTCTCCTACTTGAAATGGAGAATTCCACAACTACAAAAGAGCCCATTTAGTAGCAAAAATGAAAAGTTGTAAAATGTATCTGGTGGTAGCTAAAAGATTCTAATATCAGTTTGAGTTTTGAGGCCTTTGGGTTTGATTAGAATTACATGTGGAAGAAACCACTTGATGACCAAAGATGATGAAGGGATGCCATTGAAACATAGGAATTGACAGATGAAAAAAGAGCAAGGCCATCTAGTTTGCCTTCTACCATCCTGGCAGTCACATGATACAATAATGGAGCTGTTGACTATGGTAATCAATCACTATCAAATAGTCTACAACTAACCCAGACATGAGGTGAGGAGAACCCTCAGTGGTGGAAAACCATTGGTCCAAAGTCACCTGTTCCTCCCAAGCATGCTACACTTACCATAGCCTGGAATTTATAGTTGTAATAACGGCAAAACTGTCAGTGCTCACCATCATTACTGTGTAAAATTGACAGCAACTCCTGATGTCTGCACATGCGCAATTAAATGCGGAAATCCAGAAGTTACCATCAGTAATACCCTGCTCCTCCACAGGGTGCGCTGTTGCTGTCTTTGCAGATGCAATCAACACTGAATCAGTGATTGACGAGAACTTCAACTTTTTGCGCACTATTCTCGCATTAAAAATCATTGTAAAAGTTAAGCTTTGTAGAATGAGGTATAACTGAATTTTTAACAGCGTACTAAGTCATAATTACTGCTGAACAACCTCTCTGGCCCAGAAAAACTAATTTTATAAGTGCAGAGTACCATTCCCTCCATCCATGATAAAAATTCCACAGATTATTAAAATAATAATTTTTGTTTTTAAGTTTGTTTATGATATTTCAACTTCTACCTTAATCCCATGTGTATGCCCCAATCTTTATTTTTCTTTCTGTAAAATGATTGAAACGTGAATGGTAATCAGTGCTTTTTACTTCCTGGTTTGCTGTCTGTGAGAATTCTTCAATCTGATTGGCTGCTCAGCCTGCTTGATGACTTCGCTGTGCCTGGACGCTACAGATCCCCTATAGATGGTGCCAGAATGAAAGTCATGTCAGCATTGGGGAAATCGACGCTCTAGAAGCCCGTTAAATCTTTGTGGGCCGCTTTCCTTGAGGTCAGTGGCAAGCACTGTCCCTTTGCTGCTGACCGCAAAATCTGGGCCCATATGTCATGCTTCAAATTACTCATATATTGTATCCGAAAATATTATTTTCTGAAACAAATCTATCTATTTTATATTTGAATGAATCAACACTTTCTGCTTCCGCTGTCTCCCTAGGAATTTCTACAGTTTCTTTTAAACAATGCCATTATTTAAGAATAGTGTAAGTTAGGGAACATTTGCACCACACAAGTGCCAGGCAATGATTTTCTCCAAAAAGCGAGCGTCTAACCACCGCCCCATGACATTCAATGGCATTACCATCGCTGAAACCCACACCATCAACATCCTGTGGGTCACCATTGACCAGAAACTTAACTGGACCAGCCACATAAATACTGTGGCAACAAGAGCAGGTCAGAGGCTGGGTATTCTGTGACGAGTGTCTCACCTGACTCCCCAAAGCCTTTCTGCCATCTGCAAGCGCAATTCAGGAGTGTGATGGAATACTCTCCACTTGCCTGGATGAGTGCAGCTCCAACAACACTCAAGAAGCTCGACACCATCCAAGACAAAGCAACCCGCTTGATTGGCACCCCATCCACCACCTTAAACATTCACTCCCTCCACCACTGGTGTACCGTGGCTGCAGTGTGTACCATCTACAAGATGCACTGCAGCAACTCACCAAGGCTTCTTCAGCAGCACCTCCCAAACCCGCAACCTCTACCACCTAGAAGGACATGGGCAGCAGGCGCATGGGAACACCACCACCTCCAAGTTCCCCATCAAGTCACACACCATCCTGACTTGGAAGTATATCACCATTCCTTCATTTTCGCTGGGTCAAAAACCTGGAACTCCCTCCCTAACAGCACTGTGGGAGTACCTTCACCACACTGACTGCAGCGGTTCAAGAAGGCGGCTCACCACCACCTTCTCAAGGGCAACTAGGGATGGGCAATGAATGTTGGCCTTGCCAGCGACGCCCACATCCCATGAAAGAATAAAAAAACTTATGACACAGCAAATAAAGGTGATAGTTCTGGAAAGTTTACTCTAAATGAGTATCATTACCATTGGAAAATTGCTTCAAGAAAATTTCTGCATCATGAAAGCATCGTGCTGCCTGCTCATAATTCCCCACTAACAAAATTGCCCCTCAAACATGTTAGTGGTGCTCCTTTCAAGTAAAATTTTCCCACAACAGAAAAAAACCGATGGCAGCTAATTACCTCTATTAAAACTCAAGCTTGGTTAAGTGTTGACATAGGGTGATAACACCTGTGTCAGAATCAGGGATAAAGAGTTGGGGACGAAATCAGGAACAATTGCACTATTTGGAATGTTGAAGCGAAGAGTGGAACATAACTAATGGCAAACATAATTTGTGGGGGGCAATGACACCTTCCCCTCATTTCCATCTCCAGTGTTTGCACTAGTGCGTTACACTTTTATAGCTCCGTGTAATTCAGGTTTAAAATCATCTCTCTGAATTGGGATGGTAATTTGTTACATGAACAGTTCTGTCCATAGATTTTAATTTAAAAGCATGTTTTCCATATGAATGAGCTGAAACGTTTGATATTTTCAAAGGCACAACAATTTGCTTATGATGAGTTATTTCATATAATTTCATGTTGTTACAGTTGCAGCATATTATTAATTTGGCCTAGTAGATTTCCCATGATGTTGTTCACAGAGATAGTTTGAGACCTAGAGCACTTTCTAATGCTTACCACGATCCCACAGCAGCCTAAAAGTAATAAAAACAGAAAATGCTGGAAACACTCAGCAGGTTCTGACAGGTTCTCAGAGTTCTGACGAAAGGTCATCGACCTGAAATGTTAACTCTGTTTCTCTCTACAGATGCTGCCTGACCTGCTGAGTGTTTCCAGCATTTTCTGATTTTATTTCAGATTTCCAGAATCCGCAGTATTTTGCTTTTGTATTCGAGCCTAAGAGTAATATTGTTTTGCCCTCTCTGTAACCAAAGCCAATTTACTGAAGCATTATTGGCACAAGGCAAACTCCAACTCATCCAAAACACCAATCCTCACATTTTGTCCTGTACTATGTTATGAACCTCCTGCACCGATAAGTCCCAACTCAGCCCTTCAACATTCCAATTTTAGCCTCTTGTGCATCCACCCCTCTTTTCAACCATTGCTCCCTAAATCCTTCTACCTAGCTACTTCCTGCCCCACCAATTTGTCTGGTTGTCAATGTGATGTGAGTTGTCATGGTGCACTCTGGATATTGTAGTTATACATGAACAGGGTGAAAACTACAACTCTCATGATAGATCACAAACTCAGAATTTGTCAACAGGGGCTATAAACTCCATATCCCAGTTGAATTGTTTCTTGGAAGCATTCCGCAAATACAGTGGGTAAGTTGTACGTTTTCTCCAGAATTATGTAAGCTTTAATATCTCATGATATATTTTACGTGTGTAGCTGGTTGTGTAAAGAAACAACATGTCCATTCAAAGGAACTTGAAGCTTTTTGACTTGTGGGTTTTGTGGTACTTGTTGATTCCTGAATGGTAACTTTGAACAAAAAGCAGTGACTTGATTGGTTGATTTTGTGATGGTTGCTGCTTGTTGATTTATAGCTTTTCCGATCTGCCTAGATCTGTTTTTTTTTACATAGAACTGCATAGAAATCACAGCACAGAAACAGGCCATTCGGCCCAACTAATCCATGCCGGTGTTTATGCTCCACACAAGCCTCCTCCCACCCTATTTCATCTCACCCTATCAGCATGTCAACTTCTACCAGGGATGCTCTGACTGCTGCCAGTGAGGTCTTTGGACCAGAATGGAGAGAGTTATCTCCTCCAGCCTCCAAATTATCAGGGCAGAAATACACAGTAGCATCTCTTAGGACTTCAACAACCTTCCCTCTGATGAATGGCTAAGCAGAGCCAGGGTCCTGTAGTAGTGGCTTTTTGGTTGGTTCACATTTAGTTAGTGGGTATCTGAGCCAATTACTGTAGCAGGATTAACTTAATAGATAGTGGTTATTGATTTAATCCTGGTTTTAGCCATATGATGTGTTCAATATGTGGTGCTTTTGAGGAGTCTGACAACATAAGCACATGCTAGATGCAAGACTTTCAATTCAGCTATGTACTGAGAATCTATACATTCTCATAGATTTCACAGGCTATATGAGTTTGCATGAAAAAGTCAGAACTTCAGGTACATAAAGCACAAAATGTTACCTGCTTTATACTCTCCTCCGTTATAAGTTAGTGTATATTGCAATGTATAAACTGATGTCAACTTGGACAATTTTAGCTTTGCAGAAAACATAATTTATGTACAAAAGTATGTTAAATGTATATTGTAACAAAATTACCGTTGAAAGCACAAATTTTTAAATCATTGTGTTGGTAGCATGTCTTTGGTTTCACAAAGTTAAGCTAAGCTAGTCAGTTTTACAGAAATAATCTTGACAAATATATGAACAAAAAGCAAATTACTGCAGATCCGGGATACCTATAACATAAACAAAAAACGCTGGAGAGACTCAGAATTCGTCTGAGGAAGGGTTTCTATCTGAACCATTGCCTGACTCGTGTTTTCTTGACAGATGCTGCCTGACTCGCCGAGTGCCTCCAGTGTTTTCTGTTTATGTTACAAATATCTGAATGTTTTCACATCCTAGACACAAGCACTGTGCAAGGGTACTCTAACTATGACTGGAGAATGGAGATCAGTTTTTTGTATCATACATGTTGGTATAATGACAATAATGAACAGTGCCTTTAGCCCTATAGAAATAAACCATTATTCTGCTGTGAGCAATGAAAGAACATTGCAATTGGGTTTGCTTTCAGCTTCACCCTTCAAAAGATATTTGATCACTGCTTTGAATTAACCTGCACTGGTAATAAAGGTTATAAAGAAAGTGGTAAAAAGTATGTTTTGATACAAATTGAGTATCGCATTTCCAAGTGTAATGGAGGTACTGTAATTGCTCACGGCACTTTTAGTACAAACATTTAAAGTGCAATAGCCACTATTTAACGCAAGTACAAATGAAGGAAGGAGATTCTTAAAGAGAATGACCAAGTACCACTGAATAGAGATCAAATGTGGCTCATTTAACTGTTGGAAATAATAGTATGTGGTGATAATAGTTCCTACTAAAGACAAAAGTATTTTAAAATTCTTAATGTGTAATTAGGAAATACCATTTTTATCCCATTCTCTAGGGAAAATTTCATAATTCACCCATGCTTCAACAGGCATGAGCTAAGAGACTGTAATTAATTAGTGGGGTAAAAATGGTATTTCATCCTATTTATTGATAAACTTCAGTTTATCCTGTACCTGTATTAATGGTCAGCCACACAATCATTAAGAAAGGACTGATTAACACATCATTGCTTGTTATTTCAAAGTTATTCCTGATTAAATGTGATTTCATTTTTGTAACTATTATGTATTAATATACAAAAGAAAGGCTTGCATGAAGTGCAATGGGGATTTTTTGTAATTTGCACTGAGGGATAATGGAGAAAGATAATGTGCATCTGTAGTGGCAGCGATATATGGGGCACGTTTCGAGTTTGATTTCCATTTGTAACATCACTTAAAACCCAAAGTATTTGTGTTATTGTAAATGATTTGATAATACAATGATTTTGTCATGGAGGATACACACTCTGAGTGGAAAATAGACTACTTTATACAAAACTTGTAAAAAAAAAAATTCTGGATCCGATTCAATGACCTAATGATGTAATTCTACTTCAACATATTTCTGAGAAAGCAATCAGGTAATTAATAAACCATTTCAACTGTTTTAAATCTATTTTGAAAAGTATTTATTCTTATAACATTATTAATGACTGGAAGTGCTGTTTGGCTAAGAACTGTGGTGTTAACAAAGATTCTGGCTGAGAAATTCATATACTTACCCCCACCTGTTAGTGCCAACAATTCTCGAAAAAATGGTGGCCGCCGCTCTTGCGCCAGCTGGAGGCGGTCCCCGCGGCGGCTGCCATATCTGTGGGCTCCTTTGCGCTGCCGGTAACCAGCAGTGCCCTGTAAAAGTAAAAATGGCGGCATGGTGACCAGTCGGCGTGCTGTGCTGACTTAACATCACCTACGCAAACTTCGACCCTAGCGCTCAATTCAGCGCTGGGTCCTAAGCACGCCAAGTTAACCTGGCATGCAAGAAGGCTGACAGGTGCAATATCTGCAGCTGTTAAAGGGATACATATATCAATCAGGTAAGTTTGAATAGAGGGGTTTGGCCTTGGTTATTTGGATTTTATTGAAGTGGTGGCTTGCTGCAATATATGTGAAAAGTGTTTTGGGAGTGCTGCTGGATGCTTGCAAGGGCTCGGGTGGTAAGTGAACACCTTTGAAAAGGCAGAACATGCTGCAAATACTCAGCAGGTCATGCTACATCCACGGAGTTCACATCTCAGGTCGACATGCTGCCTGACCAACTGAGTATTTGCAGCATCTTATGCTGTCATTTCATATTTACAGCATCCGCTTGCAGAGGGAAGAGGAAGATGGAGAAGAGGAGGAAGCCAAAGAGGAGGAATCAGACAGAAGGATGCATCCCAGACAGCCCCTTTGTGGCCGGGATATTTGGGATGGAATCATCTGCCTGAGGTCCCACTGGCTGGGCAGGCTATCTCTTCTTGTTGACCCACCGGCTGGGCAGGCTACATTTCTTGTGTGTGTGAAATGAGGAAGACACAAGGGTGGAGTTGTGCTGACGGGAGGGCGAAAAACCTACAGGTGCATGCCAGAAGGAGGATAACGTACAAGGATACCGGCATCTTGTATCGTTTTAGCCCCGCCACTGGCCAAGAGTTCAGCCATGCCCCTGCCAAGAATGGCCTGCACTGGCTCCTCCAAGGGGGTGAGGTGATGCTAGGAATGGTAGATGATCCTTGTCATTGGTGCAGATTGTTGGTAGGTGAGTGATTGGGGGTCCTGCATTGAGCAGTGTGTGAGACTAGTGATGCAGTTGGTAGGTGACAGCTTTTGAAGATACATTCACTGACCTTGACCAGTGATCTGAGGTCATGAAGCTTCTTTGGGCACTGGAGCCGGGTGGTGGGGGGCGACACTGATGGCCTTGGTAATGTACTCCCACATTGTTCTTTCTGGAGGGCCTCCTGGCTCTTGTGGGTAGAGGGCCAGTCTTGCACTGTTGACCCCCTGCACAAAGCTGGAGTGCTGCATGCGAGACCCTCGGTGCCCCTTCCCTGGCTTGCTGAGCCATTTGTGTTAGTGCTGAGGCAGATTTCCCATATGTTCAGTTTAGGAAGGTTTAGGAAGGTAATTCAGCTTTAAGAGCTGAATAATCACATTTGGAACTTCTTTTAAATGTTGAATATTTGTAAAAAGACAGAAAGGACTGAAAAATGTATTAAATCAGTGAATTTTATTTTGTCTTGCTTCAATGTACATGGCCCCTTTAAATTTCAGAGCTCCTCAGTACCCACAATGCATTGTGAGCTTCACAGCCTCGCACACAGACGCTCGGGGAAGCAGCAACACCACACCAGGACTACAAATTGGTCCCGGATCCTTCGTGCAACACCACCAGGGCAGCATTGCACCTAAGGTTAGCGCGGTGCCACCTACCTCCATGCCCCCCACACCAATTTAGGTCGGTTAGCGCTGCAGCTATTTCAGGTGGCCATTAATGGCAGTTGGCGATGACGCCGACTGCTGTGCTGGCGATCAGCAATTTTTCCCCTTTTGTTTATTGCACATCTGGCAAGGCCAAAAAAAGCCCCGTTGTGTGCTCAACAAATTTATGTGCTCAGTAAAAAGTATAAAATGATTTGCAAAAACATAAACACAGGATGTTAACGTCTATTTATCTTTTCTGGACTGTGTCTATTTAACTCTAAATAATGAATAACTGAAAATAATTATAAACCAGTATGTTATAAATCTGACTTCTGGTTTTCTTTTTCTCTGATTCATTTACATTGTGGCTTCAATATATCTATGACATTTTTAGAGGAAGTTAAAAACTAAGGGGCCAAAAATCTATGGGGAGGCTATGCATCCTGTCTTAAGTGCTGGGATGGTCTCACCGAAGTACACAGGGAGATCACTTGATTTGTGTCCAAATGGCAGCTGTGCGCAGCAATAGGGATGTATCTAGAGTGCAATCTGGTGGTGCATTAAAGCAATTTTGGCACTGCAAATTTAGTGCAATCTTCAACAAGGCCTTGGTGACAGGATGATGTGGGTTTTAAGAGCTAATGACTTGCAAAAAGATTAATCACATAAAGGTTTAGTCCTCTAAGCTCCACTGGCATGTTGGTTCAAAGGTGTTTTACAGCAACAGTGATCACCTGAATGCTTGATAATAACAAAGACAGTCCAGAAGTAATTAACTTTTCTAGCTCAGCTTTGCTTCTTTCAAATCAATGGCTCAAATCTAGAAATAACAACAGAAAATGCTGGAAAAACTCAGCAGGTCAGGCAACATCCGTGGAGAGAAATTTGAGTTGACGTTTCGGGTTGGACCCTTCTTCAAAACTGGAAAGAAAAGAAACTAGATCGGAGGCAGGGCTGCGATCGGACAAAAGAATAAAAGAAACAAAAGAAGTAAAAGAGATTAGAAGCTAGACGAGATAGTAATAGGCTGGGATTAGGTGTAAAGTGTACTGGCAGGGCAAAAGATAGCTGCCAGGTGTGAGAGAGAAACAAAAGGAAAGGGGGGGGGGGAAAGGAGTGGAACAATTACAAGAGAAAATGAAATGGGGGCCGAGCTTATGATCTGAAATTGTTGAACTCGATATTGAGTCCGGAAGGCTGCAGACTGCCTAATCGGAAGATGAGGTGCTGTTCCTCGAGTTTACGTTGAGCTTCCGTGGAACAATACAAGAGGCCAAGGACGGTGAGGTCCAAATCTAGATCCTGCCACAACTGAAGAATTCTAGTAGGATCATGGTGGTACCACAGATGATTATCTGTGTCTTGGCTTAATAATGCATCGCGTTATGTGCACATTACAGTATTTTTGATAGTGTTTTCAAATGTTATTGTTTCACAAGATCACAAGATAATTATGGATGAGAAGATCATTCGGCCCATCTTCATTCATCCACCCAGCAAGATTATGAAGTCACCCTATTGAGCGTCAGATTATTTCTTAAATGATTCCAGGGTTATTTCCTCCACTAGTTTATCTGAAGTCCATTTCACTATTACTTTTCAGTCTATGCTGCCACAGGAGGATTTTGGTATACTTTATGTTAAAAATATTACTATTAACGTAAATGCGGCTTTCAAAGGGTTAATTTCACAGGGCAGCAGAGATGGGATATAGAATAGGATTTAGATGAAGTATTTAAACCAGAGTGTTTTATACAAAGGAAGTTAGTTTAGACATTTCCGTAATCAACTATACCTATTATTGCTGAGTGTTTCCAGCACTTTCTGTTGTTATTTCAGATTTCCAGCATCCGCAGTATTTTGCTATTTTATACCCATTATTGTTGGGATGACCCACTTTTTATATGAGCTCAACAGGGTAGTTACCTAGATAGTCTGGTTAGATTCCACCCTTAGACAGGGTGCAGGTAGCTGGCTTTATGGACAGGTTTACTGCCAAGTCACTGAACAGGGAAGAGTTGGAGAGACAGCCCACCCGCTCACTGTGGTCAAAAGTTAAAAGAAGAAAAACCCATGTTCAGGATCGGTCACTGAACATAAGAACATAAGAATTAGGAGCAGGAGTAGGTCATACGGCCCCTCAAGCCTGCTCTGCCATTCAATAAGATCTTCGACCTCAACTCCACTTTCCCGCTCATCCCTTGATTCTCCTAGAGTCCAAAAATCTATCGATCTCAGCCTTGAATATACTCAACGACTCAGCATCCACAGCCCTCTGGGATAGAGAATTCCAAAGATTCACAACCCTCTGAGTGAAGAAATTCCTCCTCTTAAAAGGCTGACCCCTTATCCTGAGACTATGCCCCCTAGTTATAGACTCTAGCCATGGGAAACAATCTCTCAGCATCTATCCTGCCAATACCCCTCAGAATCTTATTCTTTTCAATGAGATCACCTCTCATTCTTCTAAACTCCAGGGAGTATAGGCCCAATGGGAAGGGAGCCTGGCCTAGCGATGGAAAACCTGCTGATTGAAGCTCAGAGCCAGTCATGGAGCAGAAGGCTGACCAGGAAGAGTTGTTAACCCACAGATGAGAAAGAAAATGTTGTGGTTTAAGATTTTTATCTTAATCATGGTGACAGGTTGGAAGATAAGTGAAGTGAATGACTTTTGTTTATAACTGTACATTCACTTGCTGTTTCTAAAATAAACCCAGCTTAACAATTTGTATCTGGCCTCATCACACTAAAGTGTTTTCATTCCATCCACTGAAAGATTGGAAAAGCGCATGTGCGGGCACAGATCAAAAAACACCATATCCAGTTCAGATCTCAAAGGGGTACTATATATTATAACAAAACCAAAATACTGCGGATGCTGGAAATCTGAAATAAAAATAGAAAGTGCTGGGAACACTCAGCAGCAGTATCCCCTCTAAGCTGTGCAGCCATGCAGCTGCCTGCCAGTCCCACGCAGCCCAGGACCAGCTTTTACAATGTGAAATTTCACACATAACTTTGAATGGGCTGCGCAGCCCATTAAGGGACCCTGCACCCAAATTTAAAATTAGGGGGAACATTGCTCAGCAGCTCAGGCAGCAGCTAAGGAGAGAGAAACAGAGTTAATGGGGGTGATTTTGCCAATGGGGGCGCATTGGAGGTGGGACTGCTGCTTGTCGGGTTTCAGTCCCACCTCCATCGACTTGTGGCCAACCCATGCTATTTTCGCTTGATTTACCTTGTTAAGCCTGCCCAGCAGGCTTAGTAGGCCAATTAAGGGGAAGCTGGTTACAGAGAATGTCGACGTATGACATTTCATCTGTCAAAAATTTTTGACTGTCAAGCAAAAGTGTGCTCCTCGATTTGACGAGCTCTCCCTCCAAGCTCTGGTGCACGTAGCCAGCTGTAATAAGGAGGTGCTGTTCCCTTCCTCAGGGAGAAAAAAGCCACCCCAGCAGACAAAAGCTGTGTGGCTACAAGTGGCCCAGGAGGTCAACTCCATTTTGCTGAGCCCCAGAACCTGGCTGCAATGCAGGAAGAGGTTTCATGACCTTCTCCGCACAGGAAAAGTGAGTATGACTTTCCCATCACCCTCAATTTGATCCCCATCGCCTCTCCTCACCAGCACTCTGCTTTGCCAACCTCTTCCTCCACATCCCACTTGACACTTACATCCCTGCACCCTTACCCATTCCCTCTCTCTCTATGGTCACATTCACTTAACTATTCGACCATGCAGCCCTCACACTCCCTATCACTGTGATGCCATGACAACAACAACTTTCAACATACAGGGAGGGTCCTTTTTATCCTTCTAAGCATCTATGCTATGGATTCTCTACACTCACTCCTTCATTCTCACTTAAACTCCACTTGTGTCCCTCATTGCAGGAAAAGAGAGCCCACCATAAGAAGGAAAGAGCCATGATAGGAGGAGGGCCACCCTCAGTAGCCCAGCTCACCCCCTGGGAGGAGGCGGCCCTGAAAATTGCTGGGATTGAGGAGGATTCCCAAGTGGGGGACGGACAGACGGGTGCATCACAGCAAGCTGGTGACAGAATCGTTTGGAATCTCTCATTGACATTGCATGAGTCACTGATAATGATTCTGATGCTCTAACAGATTGACTTATGATCATCTGCAATATTCAATGTGCATGTAACCTTGGCCTCACATCTCTAACTCTTTCCTTTACTCCCCCACAGGACCATCGAAAGCCCCCGTCCCCACTATCCAGGTGGAACAGCCTGAGCCTCCAGACTTCTCAGAGGAAGCTGCAACCTCTGAGGGCGCAACATCAGCAGAATTCCGCGCACCCAGCACCAGTGCAGACACACCTTGATGGGACATTCGCGAGATAGTGTAGTGTTGTCACCTGGTGTATCACAGTTCACAAGTGAGCATCAGCAGATGATGGAGACAGGGTCAGTAGTGGCAAGTCCTCGTCGGGGGGCGCAGGACTCTGCCAGCTCGGCTCCGCTGCATGTCGACCCTGTGCCTCCGGGTCCATCCAGAAGGAGAGCGATGCTGGAACTCCAGGAACAGGTGCAGGAGTCTCTGGCAGGTTTTGACTCTAGGGTCGCTGTGAGTGTGGAGCGAATGGAGGAGTCCATCGCGAACATGAGCAGAGCCTTTGTGGAGGCATTGGCGCATGAACGCATCATCGCGGAAAGGATGGCAACCTCCATGGAAAGGATGGCTACCTCCATGATAAGGCTGGCTACCGTAGTGGAGAGGATGGCTACGTCCATGGAGGAGCTTAGTCGCCAGGGTATTGAAAACATGGTCATTTTTCAGAATAGAATGACATCTCTTGAGGAGCGATGGTCAGCTATTGAGCAAACAAACCAGACCATCATGCAAGTCCTCTGGAGTAGGACTTCCAGTGCAGAAATGGGTCCTCATGGCCCCCTGCAGTGCAGCAAGGTGCTGTCAAGCCACTTGCTAGCTCTGAAGTGGGGCTGACCCATGAGGGGGATGTTGGTGGCAGAGAACAAGGAAGTGGGGGCTCCTCTCCAAGCGCTTACATGACCATGCCACAGCAAAGCCCTCAGTCAGAGCTCCACCAGAGTCCACACCCAACTGCGATGGGCGTCTCAGCCCCTGCACAGCCGCAGGAGCAGCAGACTTTTGGTGAGCCCGCACAGGTTCGCCACCCCAGAGGACGCCCGTCAAAGGCGTCGAGACAGGAGCAACAAGAGAGTGAGCAAGGGGCCTCCACATCTGCTGAATCCACAGGGGAAGCACCACATAGGAGCACGCGTAAGAGGAAGATAAAACGGAAGTAGTCACAAGGGTAGTCACTTGGGTGCTGTGTTGTTTTGTTTTTGGACCAGCCATCATTGTGATTGTATTATAAAGTGTTTTGATGGCAAACTGTTGAAGTTGTGGCCTGTGTCATTTCGCAAATGGGACTTTCACATTGAGGGCTTAGGGCGCCTTGCAATTGTCAGAATGTTGGTCAGAGTGATAGGATTCCGCAGGTTCTTCTCTATTGTCGATGCTCTGGTAAGAAGGAGTGAGACTAAAAGTGTTTGATTGTGCAGGCTAAGCAAATCTGGCCAGGATGTGTGCGTCCCTTGCATCCCGGGCAGCAATGTTGTCGCGCTCTGGCGCCTTCTGTAAGGGGTCGTTTTAACGAGCTTATGGTGTGCTAGATCGGTTTTGATTTCGCACTGCTCGTGAGCGGTTCCGAAGCGCTCCCCCCTCACCGGTTCTAGACACTGGGCTTATTGCCAGACAACCTTGATGTGTGGCCCAACTTGTGACTCGGAAGACAAATGGATCAGGTGAGACAAGGTGAGTTTTAAATCAGAAATATCTTTATTTTCAAGGAGAATAAACACAGAGAATGCAAGAATCAATTTAGACAAAAATCATTAGCACGTCTCCCAATGGGAACTAAAATTTAACACACAAGGAATAAATTTGACTATCTTAAATGATACAACAATTCTTAATCAGCGGTATACTAAAACGGGGGTGGGAAAAGCGCACGGACACATCGAGGGATAAATCACACTCCTGAATTACAAACCCTTAATGTTACAAACCCTCCCGTTGCTAAAATATACCTCAACTATGTCAGTTAGGTAGAGTTGGGCCTTTATGCTCACCAGAGTTTTAAAACCGTCCTTAATCTTGGTACTCCTGTGACGTCCGGGATCTCCGATCTTCCTCATGGGACCGGCTCCTGAACCCGCTCTCCGGCACAATCTTGAAAGTCCTCCGAACTCCTCGAACCGTCTCCTCTCCACTCGGCCTTCGAACTCCTGATGGTCTTGGATCTGGACTGAACTTCTGAATCTGCCCTCCTGCACAATCTTGAAAGTCCTCCGAACTCCTCGAACCGTCTCCTCTCCACTCGGCCTTCGAACTCCTGATGGTCTCTGGACTTGGACTTCACTGCTTCTGGTGACTCTTGTGGATCTGTCTGAGTCTGGCTGAATCTCTCCTGCACAATCTTGAAAGTCCTCCGAACTCCTCGAACCGTCTCCTCTCCACTCGGCCTTCGAACTCCTGATGGTCTTGGATCTGGACTGAACTTCTGAATCTGCTCTCCTGCACAATCTTGTGGGCCCTCTGTGCTCTTCGAACCTCACCAGGGTTTTTAAAACTGTCCTTGACCTTGGTGCTCCTGTATGAAACTGTGTTTTGAATCTGTCTGAATCTCACTGAATGAATCTAGCCTGTTAGAATTTCCCTCAACAGTTATACTGTTTCCTAGCCCTTATCTCGGCGCCAAATCAGGGGTTTTCTTTTGTCAAGGTAATGGGCAGGCTGCTTTGACAAAAGCAAGTACTTTATTTTGATGTCTTGTAAATGAAACTGATGGGATCTGTCCTGTGTCCCTCTGAGTTTGGTACAGATAATGGGTTTTTTTCTGTGCTCAGCGATTTCAGAGATGGGTTTGTGTTTTGCTAGCAATTAGCGCACCTCCAGGATCAAATACTTTTGTTTACGAGTTCGTTACTGCTGTAACCATATTATCATATCAATAGCAGTAAATTCTGGAATCTTCTAATCGGTGATGACTCAGGCTGCTGTAAGATACTGCTGGTGTGTCCTTTTGAACTGAGCCATGAGAACTGCCAACTCCATCTTGTGTTCTCACAATGTGGCCATTTCAGGGGTTTTACCAATCTAGACTGTATTTTCTGGATTTTGCGAATCCTACACTTCTAGCCTGTGCAACTTCAGGTGGGTGACAAGCAGCTTGGCGCTCCTGTTGATGCTCCTGCTGTTGGTGCTGCTGTTGTTCAGGGTTCTGCTGCTGCTGCAGCTGCTCTGCGTCCGAATATGATGTCCAGGAGAAAAGAAATTAAATGGTCGCCATGCTTCTCGTATATGCCTCAGTTGAGTAAGCGCTTGGTCAAGATGGGGAGACGGGTTTTCCAGGAGGTCACACTGGAGATGGGTGTCAGGCTCCAAACTTCCACAACAATGGGTACGCCCGCTAAAAGTTCCCCCAAACCTAAAACAACAAAGTTCTGCCACCTGCAAATGATCATTGGTGAAAACTCCTTTGTAATGGTGGAGCTGCAGCAGTGAGTAAGCAATCCACTTGTGAGGCCGCCAGCATTACCTGGCGTGTTCCAGAGGAGGCGTGTAGGGTGGGGGGAATGCCTAAAAATCAGAACGGCCTCTCAAAATGGGATTATAGAGGCAATTAAGTGGTTGTTAAGGGCCTTAAGAGCCTATCCTGCCTCTTGGAGGCGGGATGGAAAGGGGGTCAGAAAACACGCATTTGGGAAAATTGCTCGGAGGCGGGATGGAGACGGGATCAGGCCCGCCCGACATTTTTGTCATTTTTAACAACTCACACGCCTCCAATCCCACCTCCTCGGGCCCGGCAAAATCAAGCCCTAGGGATCAGCTTCATGGTTTTTCTCCCTACTGATTTTAATACTTGAATGTCTCCTTTGTATCTCGCGGGGAGATTATAACCGTACCTGGCAGAAACTGGGCAGGCTGGCAGTTAAAATCGCCCGTAGGACTTACCTGAGTTCCCTCTCTATTCCCACAGGTTCTGATTTTAACTTGCTTTTCTGAGCAGGCTGGATCGACTTCTTGCCGGAAACCAGTGGGATCCTTCTTTAAATATGTGGATTGGCTCCAATGATGCCACCGGGACCGAATGCTATTTTAATCAAAGGCCTACACGGGGAAGTCAGTGTGGCTTTCCTCTCTAAGCTAAACTAGAGGAGCCTGGGCCAGAAGAGGACCAAGCAGGTAAAAAAAAATTCTTGCATTTTTTGACTTTCTTTGTGGGGCCAGGATGAGTAGGATTGCTCCTCCGGGCCCCACAACGAAAGTTTACGCCTCCCCTGCCCCAATTGCAAGGCCCTCCTGAACTCCCTCCCGACTGACCTCCGTGCCAGGGACCGTTGCTTTGATCTCCGACAGCGGCCTCCTGCCATCTGAAATTCCACTATTCAGCTGCTGCTTCCTGTTGGTTTTGGATGGGAACTTGACCGGTCTTATGCAGATTAGACCCTGGAGTTACAATCTCCCGAGCCTCATGCTGCCGAGGTGGAGCCGGTTTCCACCTTCCTCAGCTCTTGCCCGTGTAACTGCCGCCCTGATTTAAAATCCAGGATCAGTGTTCGAATTCCACTGTTTGGCTATATAGTTCAACATTCTATTCGTTTCGATAATTGCTTTTCTGCAGGGGTTGACTACATTGAGTGTCAAGTCAACTAAGACTCCAACGTCTCTTTCAACATTATCCTTAACTATTTCAACTTGATTCATTCAGTATAGTTGTTAGCCATTTATGATACATATTCCCAGAATAAATTTAATCTATCATTGTTCTCCTTATTTAAATATTTGTCCAACTCATTTTGTATTTTCTAAGCTTCCTTCTCTGAATCCACTGCCCCTCCCAGTTTGGCATCATCTGTAATTTGGCCAATTTACATTCATTTTATGAAGCCAAGCCATTGATATAAATTAGAAACAGTAGTGGCCCCTGGAACACCATATTCATTACTTCCCATCACCTTGACATAATTTCTGTAAGAAGTACTTGTTGTTTTCTATTCTTCAGCCCATTTCTTATTCATTTCCCAGATTTGCCCTGAATCCCCACAATGTTTAGGTTAACTAATAGCTTTTTGTGTGGAACTTTGCAAATGTCTTTTGGAAGTCTAGGAACACTACATTATACAGCTTTCCATAGTCCACTTGGGATGTCACTTCCTCAAAAAATTCAAGGGGGGGTCATTTTAACTTTTGGTAATGGTGTAAGACAGGCGATTCGATAGAGGTTTCTGATGGGTGGCCATCTGATATCGCCCATTTTACACTATCGCCAAAAGTTAAAATTAACCCCAAGGAGTTTGATCAGACAGGAACCTCCCCTTCTGAATCCCTGTTGATTGTGCTGGGGCTGAAGTAGGGTGGTGTGGAGCTGCAGAGAATAAGAGAGGTGTGAAGGGAAATCTTACTTTAGCAGTCCTGGTGCGTTCATTAGTTTTTTTTCCTGCACTGAAGCCAGATCCTTGGAACAATGCCAATGGCGTTGACATGCTCTTCCAGCTCGTCCACCTCCTGCTCCCTCGACCCTATTCCCACAAAACTGCTGACCACCCACCTTCCCTTCCTGGCCTCCATATTAGCTGATATTCTTAATGGTTCCCTCTCATCAGGTATTATCCCCTGCCCCTTCAAATTTGCCATCATCAACCCCCTTCTCAAAAAACCCACCCTTGACCCCTCTGTCCTTGTAAACTACCGCCCCATCTCCAACCTCCATTTCCTCTCAAGTCCTTGAATGTGCTGTCGCCATCCAAATCCGTGCCCATCTTTCCCGTAACTCCAGGTTTGAACTCCTCCAATCAGGTTTCTGCCCCGCCACAGTACTGAAACAGCTCTTATCAAAGTTACAAATGACTTGCTTTATGACTGTAACTGTGGTAAACTCTCCCTCCTCATCCTTCTCGACCTGTTTGCAGCCTTTGACATGGTCGACCACACCATCTTCCTCCAACATCTCTCCTCCGTCGTTCAGCTGGGTGGGACTGCACTCGCCTGGTTCCATTCTTATCTATCCAGTCGTAGCCAGAGAATCACCTGCAATGGTTTCTCTTCCCACTCCTTCACCATTATCACTGAATCTATCCTTGGCTCCCTCCTATTTCTCATTTAGCCCCTCAACGACATCATCTGAAAACATATCATCAGATTCCAATTGTATGTTGACGACACCCAGCTCTACCTCATCACCACCTCGCTCAACTCCTCCACTGCCTTACATTTGTCACACTGCTTGTCCAACATCCAGTTCTGGATGAGTAGGTATTTCCTCCAGCTAAGTATTTTCGGTCCATGCCAAAAAATCCGTTTCCTAGCCACTGACTCCATCTCGCGCCCTGGTCGCTGTCTGATACTGAACTAGTCCATTCACTACTTTGGTGTACTATTTTAACCTGAGCTGAGCTTCCGACCCCATAACATCTCCATCATCAAGAGTGTCTACTTCCACCTCCGTAATATTGCCCACCTCCGTCTCTGCCTCAGCCCATCTGCTGCTGACCCCTCATCAATGCCTTTGTTACCTCCAGACTCAACTATTTCCAATACTCTCCTGGCCAGCCTCCCATCTTCCACCCTACATAAACTTGAACTTATCAAAAACTCTGCTGCCCGTATCCTAACTCGCACCAAGTCCTGTTCACCCATCAACCCTGTACTCGCTGACCTACATTGGCACCCGGTCCGGCAACACCTCGGTTTTAAAATTATTTTCCTTGTTTTTAAATCCCTCCATGGCCTCGCACCTCCCTATCTCCGTAACTTCCTCCAGCCCTACAATCCTTCGAGATCTCTGTGCTCCTCCAATTCTGGCCTCTTGTGCATCCCCGATTTGAATCGCCCCACCATTGGTGGCCGTGCTTTCAGCTGTCTGGGCCTCCCTAAGACTCTCCTCCTTTAAGACGCTTCTTAAAACCTACCTCTTTGACCACCTGTCTTAATATCGTCTTATGTGGCTTTGTGTCAAATTTATGTTTGACAACACTCCTGTGAAGCACCTTGGGACGTTTTATTATGTTAAAGATGGTATATAAATGCAAGTTGTTTTCTATTGCTGCTGACTAATTTTTCTGTGTAATTGTCAACCATCGGATAGGAAGAAATCCTTCCTGTTGCTCACTTGCCCTATGAGCACCTTCATCAGATAACCTGGAGGCCCTGGACAAAGTCTACTACTTCACAAAATAACTTTCCACTAACTACCATCAAAAAGTGCACTTCTGCTTTAAGAGGGTGCAGACCGCCTTTAAGTAGAGCTCACCCTATCAGATTTTCCAGCAGCTCACTAATTACATTTAAATAAGGGCCGACTTTGAATATAGCTCAGACCTCTCGCTGACTAATTGACCGGGCAGAACGGATGCCCTGCCAGATCTGCACCAGACATGAAAATCAATCCCATAGAGTCAAAATTTAAATCTTGTATGGAGTCTCCCAAACTCTTGTCTCCCTCGATATCCAGAAATGCTGCAGAACTCTGCACCACCATGTCTGCACAAGTCTGCAGCTGAAATTGAGAACAGACAGAGCTTTGCCTTATTCAATTCTACCAATTGCCAATACTTGAGCATAAGAAATAGGAGCAGGAGTAGGCCATTCAGCCCTTCGAGCCTGCTCCGCCATTCAATAAGATCATGGCTGATCTTCTACCTCATCTCCACTTTCCTGCACTATCCCCATATCTCTTAATTCCCTTAGTATCCAAAATCTATCGATCTCTGTCTTGAATATTCTCAATGACTGAAAACATTTATGAACTACTTTGGTTTTTATGTCAATCCAACAGCTTTTTTTCACGTTTCCATATATTTTAAATAGAATTCAAATTCTCAAACTGCCATTGTGTTATTTGAACTAGCATTCTCTGGATTACTACTCCAGTAATTTAACCATTATGCTACTGTACCCTTAATTAGGAAACCTACAGAAGAGATACTTCCTAAAAGTAGAAAGATAACTCCAAAATACACGTTTTGGAAGCAAAAGTGGTTCCAGCCTGAAAGCTTCGCAGAAAGGTAGCAATTAATTCTTTAAAACTGTCATAGAAGTAGATAGTGGAGATTAGGTAATGTAGATTACATAGGATTACATAGGCTATATGGCACAGAAACAGGCCATTCAGCCCAACCAGTCCATGCTGATGTTTATGCTCCACACGAGCCTCCTCCCGTCTTTCCACATCTAAATCTATCAGTGTAACGCTCTGTTCCCTTCTCCCTCATATGCTTGTCTAGCCTCCCCTTAAATGCATCTATACTTTTTGCTTCAACCACTCCCTGTGGTAGCAAGTTCTGCATTCTCACCACTCTTTGGGTAAAGAAGTTTCTTTTGAATTCCTTATTGGGTTTTTTGGTGACCATCTTATATTGATGGCCTCTAGTTATGCTCTATCCCACAAGCGGAAACATTCACTCTGTATCCACTCTATCAAAATTTTTTTAAAGACCTTTATTAGGTCACCCCTCAGCCTTTTTTCAAGAGAAAAGAAACCCAGCCTGTTCATCCTTTCCTGATATGTATACCCTCGCACTTCTGGTATCATCCTTGTGAATCTTATCTGCACCCTCTCCAGTGCCTCTATATCCTTTTTATAATATGGCGACCAGAACTGTACACAGTACTCTAAGTGTGGTCTAACCAAGGTTTGATACAGGTTTAGCATAACTTCCCTACTTTTCAATTCTATCCCTCTAGAAATAAACCCTAGTGCTTGGTTTGCTTTTTTTATGCCCTTGCTAACCTGTGTCGCAACTTTTAGTGATTTGTGTATTTGTACTCCGAGATCCCTTTGCTCCTCTACCCCACCTAGACTCGCACCCTCCAAGTAATAAGTGACCTCCCTATTCTTCCTACCAAAATGTAATACCTCACAATTATCTGCGTTGAACTTCATTTGCCAATTATATACCCATTTTGCAAGTTTATTAATGTCCTCCTGCAATTTGTTGCAGTCCTCCTCAGTATTGACTGTCCCCCCCAATTTGGTGTCATCCGCAAATTTAGAAATTGTGTTTTTGATTCTAAAGTCTAAATTGTTAATATAAATTGTGAACAACAGTGGTCCCAGCACTGATCCTTGTGGAACACCACTACCCACCTTCTGCCACTGTGAATAGCTATCTTTTACCCTATCTCTCTGCTTTCTGTCTTGAAGCCAGCTAGCTATCCATTCTGCTACTTGTCCCCTGACTCTGCATTCTCTGACCTTATTCATCAGTCTATTATGGGGTATCTTATCGAAGGCCTTTTGAAAATCTAGATAAATTACATCTACTTCATTACTATTGTCTACTATCTCTGTTACCTCTTCAAAAAATTCAATGAGTTTGGTCAAGCAAAACTTTCCCTTTTGAAATCCATGCTGACTATTCATTGCTATGTTTTTGGTTTCTAGATGTTATTCTATTTTCTCATTTAGTAGGGATTCCATTATTTTTCCTACCACCAATGTTAAGCTGACTGGTCTATAATTCCCTGAACATGTTCTATCCCCTTTCTTAAATATAGGTATTATGTTAGCTATCCACCAGTCCTCTGGCACTACACCTTTTTCTAACGAATTATTATATATGTGTAGTAATGCCTCTGCTCTCTCTTTGCTAGATTCTTTTAAAATGCGTGGATGCAATCCATCCGGACCAGGGGTTTTAGCCTCTTTGAGTTTGATTAGTTTATTTAATAATATCCCTTTTTATTTTAATTGCATGTATCTCATTACTGCCCTCATCATCCAATGTCCACCTGTTCTATCTCCCTGGTAAATACTGAAGCAAAATAATGATTTCATATTTCTGCCATCTCTCTATCATTACCCCGACTATCCCTTAATGGCCCTATTCCCATCCCAACCTTCCTTTTTTATTGATGTGCCTGTAAAATATTTTACTATTTTGTTTTATGTTCCTGGATAATTTAATGTCATAGTTCCTCTTTGCCTTCCTAATTGTTTTTTTTTACTTCTCTCCTAATCTCTTCGTATTCTCCCTGCTATCTATGTACTTAATGTTTGCCTCTTTCCTTCCCCTCAATTGTTCCCTTATGGCTTTATTCATCCATGGAGTCTCATTAGTGTTTAGTTTGTTCTTTCCTTTTAGTGGAATAATATTGTTTCTGCACTCTATTGAACACGACTAGAAACAGATTTTAAAAAACCCATGTTGTGCTATTTTCTTGGTACATAAACTGAAGTTGCAACATATTGTAAACAATTCTGACGTTTTGATCTCAACAACTGCTTTTCACGAACGCCGCCAGGATTTCGGATGAGTAAACAACCCCAGGTAACAGGATGATGAAGGTGGTGCCGCACCCCAGACGGTTGTCTGGCCCGGCGCGGCAGTGAGCGCATGTCACGCTCTTTGCCTCAGTCTTGGCCGGTTTGGTGGGATTCTCGGAGCGACGTCGACCTCGAGAGAAGAAGCAATGGCATCTGAGCAGAACTACAGCACCCCCTCAAGAAACACCTACAGACCGTTATCCTTGAAAGCCACCAGGAAGAATGAGGACAAACCGTGGAAACTCCGATTAATATATCTGCAATGCTGTAAGTCATTTGTATGCGGTATGTCACCGTGTATGTTGCTAATATTAATCGCGGCATGCTAATTACTGTATACACGTCCGCTTTACTAAAACGCTGGTATTCACCCAGTCTCGACAGTTAATATAAATAAAAATAGACGAAATGCCATCTATTATTGGCGACGTTTTTTTTTTATGTACGACGTGATATTCACGAAATTAGTTGAGTATTCTGGGAGCTGTAGTTTTATTTTCCTGCCTTAAAGTATACTCATCAGTGAGCTGGCATTACCAAGGATTAAACGGACTGCTTTTCTGTTTACAGTTTACAACACGGACGATTGTTGCGAGATATTTATATAGTTATATAACATGAATTTTATTTATTTTGTTGTTTGTGTCTGTTCTGGATAAGGTTGAACGCGCTCTTTAAAAAGCTTTCTTTGAAATTTGGCACAATGTAAGAGATATTGGTATGAGCTATTTGCCCTGGTAAAGATTCATAATTGTAAAACTCAAACTCCCTTTTCATATAATAAAAGAATGTTGCAGCACAATGTGCATTAGTCAACACGACTTCCTCAGTGTCAACCTTTCTGACCATGTGAGATAGGTACACAATGCTCAACATATCATCAAGAAATATTTTGTCTCTCTTGTAAACACATCAAATTAATTTTTTTGAAGATGTGGCATCATTCTAGCTGTTCGGGTGCAATAATTCGGCTTTTTTCTCAGAATAGTTCCAAACAAAACATAAGGCTATGAGATATAAACACCAGGCATGTGATATGCACCCAGTCATACTTTCAATGCAGTGCTTGTGGAACAACATCCTCATTGTACTGGTGCTTCAGAGCTTTTCTCGCTCTCATCCAGACATTTCTCATGGTGACATGTCCACATAAACCATGTTCTTTCTTCAATAGGTCATAATGAGGAGTAATTGATACAGATAGTTAGTCATTCCTTCTTCTTCTTAGGCAGTCCCTCAGAACCGAGGATGACTTGCTTCCACATTAAAAATGAGTTCGCAGGTGACTGATGAGTCCAATGCGGGACCTATAGTCTCTGTCACAGGTGGGGCAGACGGTGGTTGAAGGGGCAGGTGGGTGGGGTGCTTGGGTTGACGTGCGTTCCTTGCGCTGTTTGCGCTTGGCTTCCGCTTGCTCCCGGTGAAGAGACTCGAGGTGTTCGGCGCCTTCCCTGATGCTTCTCCTCCACTTTGTGCGGTCTTGGGCCAGGGTTTCCCAGGTGTTGGTGGGGATGTTACACTTTTTCAAGGAGGCTTTGAGGGTGTCCTTGAAGCGTTTCCTCTGCCCACCTGGGGCTCTCTTGCCGTGTCGGAGTTCCGAGTAGAGCGCTTGTTTTGGGAGTCTCGTATCGGGCATGCGGATGATGTGACCCGTCCATCGGAGCTGATTGAGCGTGGTCAGAGCTTCGATGCTGGGGATGTTGGCCTGAGCAAGAACACTGACGTTGGTGCGCCTATCCTGTCAATGGATTTGCAGGATCTTGCGGAGGCAGCGTTGGTGGTACCTCTCCAGTGCTTTGAGCTGCCTGCTGTACATGGTGCATGTCTCTGAGGCATACAGCAGGGCGGGTATCACTGCTGCTCTGTAGACCATGAGCTTAGTGCTGGGTGGTCCATGTTGTCGAAGGCCTTGTCGTGGATTTTGATAATCGGGGGGGCTGTACTGTGTGGCGGGGGCAGGTTGGTAGAGGACCTTTGTCTTACAGATGTTTAGTGTAAGGCCCATGCTCTCGTACACTTCGGTGAAGGTGTTGACGATGGTTTGGAGTTCGACCTCCAAGTGAGCGCAGACGTAAGAGTTCTCTGGATGCGTAGCTTGTTGCTGGAAGGAGACATCTTGTGTACTGAACTTGAGAAAAATCTAATTTTAGTCCATCTTCAGAAAGTTAATATGCCACATATTTAACTTCTCATTTATTGAATTTTGTTTTATACTTTTTCAGTTTCATACCTTTAAATAGCTTTGTTTCAACAGGACTTCTAGTTTCCAATTGTGATCCTGTTCAGGTGCACCATAGACAAATGTCATCTGCCATGACAGTGATTACTCCCAGATTTACAAATGCCGCAACTATTCCAGTGCTCTCCTGGCCAGCCTTCCATCTTCCACCCTCTGTAGACTTCCGTTCATCCAAAACTCTGCTGCCCATCCATAACCTAATTCGCACCAAGTCCCGTTCACCTGTCACCCCTGTGCTCACCAACCTACATTGGTTCACGGGCCAGCAATGCCTCAAATTCAAAATTCTCCTTGTGTTCAAATCCCTCCAGGCCTCACCCCTCCTTATCTCTGTAACCTCTTCTGGCCTTACATCCCTCTGAGAGCTCTGCATTCCTCCAGTTCTGGCCTCTTGAACATCCCTTATTTTCTTCGCTCCACTATTGGCGGCAGTGCCTTCAGCTGTCTCGACCCTAAACTCTGGAATTCCATCCCTAAACCTCTCCACCCCTCTACCTTTATCTCCTCTTTTAAGACCCTCTTTAAAACCTACCTTTAACCAAGCTTTTGATTACCTGGCCTAATATCTCCTTATATGGCTCAATGTCAAATCTTCTCTGATAATGCTCCTGTGAAGCACCTTGGGATGTTTTATTATGTTAAAGCTGCTATAAATGCAAGTTATTGTTTTGTCATTTTGCATAACCAAAAATGTGGCCATTCTGAGTGTGAAAAACTACCATGACATATACCTCCTATTTGTTGCTGGGAAGATTTTTGCCAGGGTCCTCCTGAACAATCTGAATGAGGCCATCCCTGACAATGGCCAGAATTTTAAGTTTTTGACCTGCCGGGAGGGGACATGGGGCCCAGTAGAGCATGGGAAACGCTTAAGTCTGGGTTTCCCTGCATGCTGTGGAGAGGTTGCAAGACCAGGTAGGTGCAAGCCCTGAACCTGGGGAGTGGGTTTCTGATCCCCGCCTCCTGGGGGGCAGTTGATGGTGGGGGAGCTTGGGGATCTGGCAGGAAGCACTCCTGCTCCTCCTGGTCCACAAGGATTGCTCCCTGAGGCTGTCCTTGCCTTGCTGCAGCTGCTGAAATTCCTGAAGCCCGGGAAACCTGGCTGACCGCAGTTAAACCTGCACAGCAGGTTAAATCCGAGGCTTCCAGCCTCGTTATAATATTTGAAGTGCCAACCAGCCTCCTGGGAGCAGGTTGCCGTCCCGGCCCGTCCCGTCCCACCCCACTTCTGTTAAAACCGAAAGTGGGCAGGTTGGGATTGGGATTCAGGTTTTTAACAGTTTGGGCTCGATTTTAACACAGCCGACAGGCGGGCTTTTAGGCGTGCGGGGGGTTAAAAATCGCAAAACTTGGGGGTAGGGACCCCCCCCCGCCTGGTGTACGCCTCCATGCCACTTTAACCTAGGTGTGTCTGATTGACCCGAATTAGTCCCGCCTGCAACAGACATGACTGGTCTTTAGGGCCCTTAAACAGCACTGATTAGCCTTTATAATCCCATTTTAACAGGCCCTTGCCTGTTTAACCCTTTTCCCACGTAAAACACACCTGGTGGGGATCACGCCTGTGAAACCTGGCGTGAACACTATTGGCTTGCTGACTATCAGCTGCAGGTCCAACATTAAAGAAGATATTTGATCAGTCATCATTTGCAGGTGGCAGGACTTTGTTGTCTCAAGTCTGGGGCAACATTTACCAGGCCTAACCACGCCTGTGGAAGTTTGGAGCCTCACACACTTCTTCAGTGTGACCTCCTGCGAGACCCCTCTCGCCACCTTCACTCAGCGCTTCCTCAACTGAGGCACCTACCAGAAGCATGGGAGGCCTTTTTTCCCTTCCCCTCTTGGCATTAGAGGACCTCCAGCCCCATTCGCGAAATGACACACGCCACAACTGCAGAAGTTGCCATCAGGATTTTTATGAAAAACACACAACTGATGGCATTTTCACAAAATACACAGCATTTCACCCAAGTGACTACCCTTGTGACTATTTGTGCTTTACTTTCCTCTTACGCGTGCTCCTACGTAGTGGTTCCCCTGTGGCTTCAGCAGATGTGGAGGCCCCTTGCTCACTTTCCTGCTGCTCCTGTCTCGACACCTTTGGCGGGCGTCCTCTGGGATGGCGAGCCTGTGAGGGCTCGCCAGCAGTTTGTTGCTCCTGCAGCTGTGCAGGGGTTGAGACCTCTATCTCCGTTGGGTGTGTACTCCGGCGGGGTTCTGACCAAGGGCTCTGCAGTGGCATGGAAGTGCGAGCGCTTGGAGAGGAGCCCCCACTTCCTTGAAGTCTGCCACCAACCTCCCTCTAATGGGTCAGGTCCCCCTCAGTGCCTGCAAGTGGCTTGAGAGCAGCTTGCTGCACATCAGGGGGGCCATGGGGACCTGTATCTACAATGGCAGTCCTACTCAGAAGGACTTCCATGAAGGTCTGGTTTCTCTGTTCAATAGATGCCCATCACTCCTTGAAATAAAGAATAGATTTGCCTTTCTAATCTAGGCTTTATTAACTTAAAAATCTTGTAGCACATCTTCAACACCCAGTCCCAACTAAAGGCTGGAAAGAACTGAATTTAAGATGGCCACCACAAATCACATGACATCAACTACCAATGAGATTACAGCATATATCCCAAGGCAGGAAACAAACAACCAATCACAATACTTCTTACTAAACATAAAGAATAATCACCACACTCCTCAAGAGATGTCATTCTATTCTGAACACTCACCATGTTTTCCATACCCTGGCGACTAACCTCCTCCATGGCCGTAGCCCTCCTCTCCTCTACCGTAGCCAGCCTTACCGCGGAGGCAGCAATCATTTCCATGTAGGTAGCCATCCTTTCCGTGTTGATGCGTTCATGCGCCAATTACTCCACAAAGGCTCTGCTCATGTTCGCTATGGACTCCTCCATTCACTCCACACTCGCAGCGACCCTGGAGACAAAACCTGCCGGAGACTCCTGCATCTGTGCATGGAGTCCCATCACCTCTGATCTTACGGATGGACCCAGAGGCAGAGGGTCGACATGCAGCTGAGCCGAGCTGGCAGAGTCCTGCGCCCTCCGACGAGGACTCTCCACTGCTGTCCCTGTCTCCACAATCTGCTGATGCTCACTTGTGAGCTGTGATACATCAGGTGACAACTCTACTCTATGTCCCGAAGGTCCCACCGAGGTGTGAGTGTCTGCGCTGGTGCTGGGTGCGCTTATTTCTGCTGACGCTGCGCCCTCAGAGGTTGCAGATTCCTCTGAGGAGTCTGGCTGTTCAGGCTCTTCCTCCTGCACAGTGGGGACGGGGGCTCTCGATGGTCCTGTCGGGGAGTCAAGGAAAAAGTTAGAGATGTGATGCCAAGGTTACATGCACATTGCATTTTGCAGATGATCATAAGTCCATATGATGTAGCTTCAGAATCATTATCAGCGACTCATGCAATGCCAATGAGAGAGATGGAAAACTATTCTGTCACCAGCTTGCAGGGATGCTCCTGCCTGTCCTTCCCCTTCGTCCACATCTCAGTCAGCCCCGGCAATCTCCAGGATGCCTTCCTCCCAGGGGTTGAGCTGGGCTAATGAGGGCGGCCCTCCTCCTGTCCTGGCTCGCTCTCTCCTGTTGTGAGCTCTCTTTTCCTGCAATGAGGGAGACAAGTGGAGGTTGAGTGAGAATGAAGGAGCGAGTGCAGAGATTGCATAGCATAGATACTTAGAAGGAGACAAAGATGGAGTGAGGTTGCAATACCAAGGGCCCTCCCTGTGTGTTGTCAGTTGTGTTCAAAGCATCAGAGTGTGAGGGCTGCATGGTGGCATAGTTCTGTGAATGTGAGCATAGAGAGAGAGGGAATGGGTAAGGGTGCATGGATGTGAGTGTCTAGTGGGATGTGCAGGAAGAGATTGCTAAAGCTGAGTGCTGGTGAGGAAAGGCAATGGGGATCAGATTGAGGGTGATGGAAACATCATACAGTACTTACTTTTCCAGTGCGAAAAAGGTCATGGAATCTTTTCCTGCACTGCAGCCACGTTCTTCGTGTGAGCCCCAAGCAGTTGACTTGACCTGCCACCTGTAGCCACACAGCCTTGGTCTGGCTGGGAGGCCTCTTCCTCCCTGAAGAAGGGAACAGGACCTCCCTGTGGGCCCTAGCACCATCCAGTAATGCCTGCAGTGAAACCTCATCAAATTTGGGGGCAGATCTGGTCCTCCCGCTGGCCGTTCCTCCTGCAGGCTCCTGTGCCATCCTAATGGTGAAGTTTGGGAGCCTGCAGAGGAAGCAAGGCTTGCTGTGGACCTTAAAAGCAGCAGCAATGACGACATCATATTCTGCGACTTTCTGACTGGAAATACTCAATTGCCAAGGCTTCCCACACGCTGGAAATCAATTGGCCAATTGAGTTAAAATTGCATCAATCTCATAGACCCATTTGGAATCGTGTGGGAATCACTAAATTCGGGGAACCCGCCAATTCCCCGCACCGGAGATAAAATCGACCCCTTTAAGCTCCCACCTGACCTCAACCCACCCGTTTTTTGGGGTTAAAATTCCCCCAATGTTTTGCCAGAGATCCTGTGTGGATTTTGATCCAAGCAAAGCATCATAGACATGATCACTGTCACAAGACAAAATTCAGGAGAAATGTTTAAAAAAATGGAGACCCATAAGTCTGAGTCAATCTGACAAATGCCTTTGACACTGCAAGCAGATAGGGGGAACTGTGGGAGCTGCTGGTCAAGTTTGACTCTCAACAGTCAATCAACATGATTAAGTAGCTCCATGATGGAATGCCTGGTAGATTGATTGCTAATGAGGCGGTGTATGATGCTTTTCCATCACGAAGGGATAAATTCCATGATCCATTTTGTCTGTTATCCCTGCCATGCTGAAGATATTTATTTCAGGAGGAACGTATTCTTAGTTCCGGCGAGCTGAAAAGCTGTTTAATCTGTGCAGGCCACAGTCAATAACCAGAATTTAGATGTTATTGTGACAGATCAGAGATCTGTCTAGCTTAAAACCATAAAAGACTCGGGTTGAATTGCTAATGAGATTTTCCTGATCGTCTGTCAACAATCCGTGGAACCCTAACAGAAAAAGAGTAAACGCCATTTACGCCACTTTCCTGTAGTTTTTGCGGATCATCCGCTGAAGTTATGATTTAATTACTGCTTGCTGGGAACAATCTTTGTGTACCTGAAACACACATTAAGGAGCTGAAAATCTATGATCCCGCTATGCTGCTGTAACTGTGGTGGAGCAGGAGTCAAGTGTATGATCCCCTTGGAGCTCGCAAGGAAAGCCAATCCGTATGAAGCCAACAGGTATCTGCGGCAGTAGTGGTGTATATTGGGCGGCAGCTAAGTGGTGGTGGGGAGTTAGGGAAATGCGATCCTGAGTAGCTGTTTGCCTGCAAAGCCGGCTTGTCCAGCAGAAGGAAGAAAAATATGTCTTGCCAGTCCATTTTCTGGAAGGCTGCTGAAGTTGTCCTCTCTCAGTGCTCCAGGACACGAACCTGATCTCGGACACTCTAGCTAGCTTCACTTCCACAGTTATAATATGTATTATATATCAGTATCTTACCAACGTACAGAACATTGGCAAAGGAGACAAGACCAGCCAGAATTCCAGCGGATGATACCATCCTATCAGTCCCGTCTCCTTTTCATATGCCAGGTTACAAGGGGGTAGGTGCAACTATTGCTGCTCCCCCACCCCAGTTGGAACTTATTGTCCCTATTTATTTGGGGAGGAGATGGGTCATTACTGGGTCATGCCCCATTTCCAGTCCTTGCCTGCTCCTGTGACATTTCTGGTCCTCCCATCACAGCAACTGAATTTAAATTCAGTTAATTAAATAAAAAGCTAGCATCAGTAATGGTGACCATAAAACTACTGGATTGTCGTAACAACCCATCTGGTTCACTAATGTACTTTAGGGAAGGAAATCTGCCAGCCTTACCCGATCTGGCCTATATGTGACTCCAGACCTATGTCAATATGGTTGACTCTTAACTCCTCTGAAATGGCCTAGCAAGCCACTCAGTTGTATTCAAGAAGGCGGCTCACCACCACCACCACCACCATCTCAAGGGCAATTAGGGACGGGCAATAAATGCTGGCCTTGCCAGCGACGTCCCCATCCTGTGAATGAATAGAAAAAAGGTCAGAGGTCATAGGAGGCACCTCTGTTTAGTTGAACTGCTTAATATGTGTTAGTTGCCAAGGCCAGATAGCTGACAATAACACCCAATAATAATTACTAGGCAGTGAAAATGCATCCAAGCTAATCGTGTGGATTTGTTACATGGAAGGGGATACAGCACAGAAGGAGGTCATTCAGCCCATTGTGCCTGTGTCAGCTCTTTGAAAGAACTATCCAATGAATCCCACTCAACTGCTCTTTCCCTATAGCCCTGTAAATTTTCCCCTTCAAGTATTTATCCAATTCCCTTTTGAAAGTTACTATTGAATCTGCTTCCACCACACTTTCAGGCAGTGCATTCCAGATCATCATAAATTTTGCTGGGAACAGTCATGTCGCCTCTGGTTCCTTTGCCAATTACCTTAAATCTGTGTCCTCTGGTTACCAACCCTTCTGCCACTGGAAACAGTTTCTCTTTATTTACTCTATCAAAATCCTTCATGATTTTGAACACCTCTATCAAATCTCCCCATAACCTTCTATGCTGTAAGGAGAACAATCCCAGTTTCTCTAGTCGCCGCACATAACTGAAGTCCTACATCCCTGGTACCATTTTAGTAAATCTCCTCTGCACCCTCTCCAAAGCCTTAACATTCTTCCTAAAGTGTGGTGTCCAAAATTGGCCACAATACTTCAGTTGGGGCCTAACCTGTGTAATAAAGGTTTAGTATAACTTCCTTGCTTTGCACTCTACACCTCTATTTATAAAGTCAGGGATTCCGTATGCCTTAACAGTCTTCTCAACTTGTCCTGCCACCTTCAAAAATCTGTGGACGTAAACCCACAGGTCTCTCTGTTCCTGCAACGCCTTTAAAAATGTACCATCTAGTTTATATTGCCTCTCATTCTTCCTACCAAAATGTATCACTTCACATCTCTCTGTGTTAAATTTCATCTACCATGTGTCTGCCCATTTCACCAGTCTGTCTATGTCCTCCTGAAGTCTGTTACTATCCTGCTCACTTTTTGACATTATGCCAAGTCCAGATCATTAATATATATCAAAAAGAGCAGTGGTCCCAACACTGACACTGGGGTACTCTTCCCTCCAATCTGAAAAGCAACCGTTCACCACTACTCTCTGCTTTCTGTCGCTAACCAATTTCATATCCACACAGCCACTGCCCCTTTAATCCCATGGGCTTCAATTTTGCTAACAAGGTCTTTATGTCGTACTCTATCAATAGCCAAAAGGAAAGGTGGGCGGGTTCTGTTTACCAGATTCTGAGCTTTGCTTTGGCTTGAGAGAGATTCTTGAAGATCACCATAATGCCTTTAAATGCTACTGTGATTGACAGTTGTGCTTAATTGTGAAATATAACTTTTTGATATTTCCCTTTTATCTCAGTTCAAACGTCAGAGAATAGAATGAGTATAACTTACAATGTGTTAACATTCCTTGAGTGAATCTGTTTTTTGAATCTGCCAGCGACACCCACATCCCATGAACGAATAAAAAAAAATGGAAGCTGACCCCATGTCTTTAGATGATGCCACCAAAGGGCAGCCTGTAGATGAGGAAGAGGAGGGTTCAAGGATAGATCCTTGGGGACTCCAGAGGTAATGGTGGGGGGTGGAGGGAAGAGAAACCATTGCTGAAGATGCTCTGATTATGATTGGAGGGCATGAAGGGAGATGGGAGACAAATTAGAGAGAGATGCAGGTTTGGGCTGAGGAGCCTGGGGTGGAGGATTGGCTTGCTGGAAAAGTGAAGTCAGGGGGGAGCAAAAGAGGCAGCTGAATGGATGGTCTCAACCTTAACAACAATATAGTCCATGAGATCCTCGCACTTCTTGGAGGTGAGAGCAAACAGGGGAAAGGGGTTTAAGGAGATAGTTGGTAATGGAGAAAAGAAGCTGGGGGTTATCTTTGCTTTCCAGGATGATCCTTGATAGTGGCTGGTTTTGGCAGAGAGTGAGGCCCGAAAGTGCATGATGTGATACAGCCAGATCTGATGATGGATGGATAAACTAGTTGTGTGCCAGATATGCTCAAGTCTGTGCACCTTGGACATGTGGAAATGAAGATGGGGGCCATACCAGGGGGAACAAACAGGATGGGAGAGAGTAAAGGTTGTGCTTGGGACAAAAACATCAAAGTTAGAGGTGAGGAAGTGATTGAGCAAATCAACATTGTGGTGAATGGAAGGCAAAAATCTAGGTATTTGAGATTTTTAAAGTGTAGCTTTAAATAACTTGGTGGAGAGTGACAAACATAGAAGGAAGTGGGGTTGGAGGATGCGGATGGTGAGGGATACAAGTAAGTGGTCAGAGATAATCTTGTCAGTGATCAAGACAATGGGAGTGGAGAAGCAGCGGGAGGTGCTATGATCGAGGGGGTGGCCATGAATATGGGTAGGAGAGTTCATATGGAGGGATAGGTTTAGGGAGGATAGGAAGGTAGTGAAGTCAAAGAGAGAGGGAAAGGTGAGTTGAGATGGGGATCACCAAGGATGAGAAGTCACTCAGTGCAGAGATTGAGGAAGAAAAAGAGGAAGGGTATCTTGGAGTGAAACTCGGGTGGGGCTTGGGGTGGTGCAGTATATAAAGGAGAGATGAGAGGAGTGGAACAGTAGCAGAGGAGCAGAGGGAGGGACCAAGGTGTGATTTGGTGATAAGGGCCACACCATCATAGTGATGGTTTGGGAGGGGAAAATGGTGGAAAGTATAGCCAGGCAGGGAGGCTTCAGAAAGAGGCAAGGTGCCACCATCCATGAGCCATGCTTGAGTCAAAGCCAGGATGTCAATGGAATCATCTGTAGTTAGGATGTGGATGGCAAGGACCTTATTCATGAGTGAATGGATATTCTGCAGGAGAATGAAATTCTGAAGTGATTGATCCACTGGCAGAGTCAAGGGGGTAGTGGTGGTTGGGATGGGAAGGAAGTTGGGAAGTTTAGCTCCCAGTAAAATGTCTCAGTGGAGCTCCTTCTTTATTCTTGTCAGGAAAGAAAATACATAAGGAATTTAATCAAAAGAAAACTGCACCTGGCAACAGAAGGAAAATAATTAAAATCAAAATATCTATTGCATCACCTAAGGCTATGAAGATGCCTTTTCAGAGCATCCAGAATGACCTGCTGAGTTTGTCCCTAGAATCTTTAATTTTATTTGTAGCCTCATTGAGTTGAAAACAAAAAGTTCCAGAAAATGGAATGATTTATAAATAGAGAAATAAATGGCTGGGGAACTACGGCCTAGAAATTCACTGGCCTTAGCGCCGCTTTTGAGGCGCTAGAGGGCCTAGCGCCGAAGTTATGGCCAGTTTAGAAATTGACAGGGGCCCTAAATCGGCGTTAGGCCGGTAGCGCTGCGCCGGCACCGATGACGTCATCGGTGTGCGCAGCGTCCCGGTTGCCATGGTAACCCGCCCGAACTCGGAAATTGAGTTGCGGCCGCCTCGCCCGTGGCAGCCGCAAGCAACGTTCTGGCAGAGGTGCCTTACAGAACTTTGCGCCGGCGCATTAAAGGCCCCGCGGCGGCCGGCCGCTTTCCCGCCGGCCGCCTGGCCGCAGCTCCCTCCCCGGACTTCCCGCCCCCCCCCCCCCCCGGAACAGAAGCAAGCCCGGCACTTGTCCGAGGTGCCGGGCTCATTTTTAAAAAGATTATCGCGGGCCGCGGCCGGGTGCAGGCAGCTCCTCCTTAACGGAAGGAGGAGGCCTGCACTTCCCGAGCCTGCCGCACCGCAGCGGGCGCCGCAGCGCCGGAATAGCGCCGCAATGCGGCGCGTGGCGCCAGTTTTGAGGCGCTGAGACCCCTCAGTAGCGCCGGCAGCCGTTTGGGCGCGGCGCTACTGAATTTTTGGCGCGCGCAGGGGGACGTAGCGCCGGCACTAACTTCCGGCGCTAAAGCCCTCGCTGCGCCAAAACCGAATTTCTAGGCCTACGTGTTTACAAGTGCTTGTGGAAAAGACCACTGTCTTTTTTAAAAAAAAAGCAATATTCAGTAGATAATTTTTTTTTAAAGTGTATAGCACAAATTGAAGGATTCATTAAAACAAATTTATTACTGTACTGTGGCGGGAAATTTAAAGCACTGATCTCTCGGGCTGCTGGGGGCAGCACTCAGTACAAACCCCCGATTCCGGGAAACTCCCGGTCATTCCGTGAGGTTTGGGAACCCTAGCACAGAGCTTTGCCCCTGGCCAGTAAATTCTAACTGTATTGGGAGCTCAGGCAGGAGCATCTGCCGTATTAAAATATTTAAATAAGCTCTGCTTCAGTTTATAAAATGTCAGGGACACTTAAACAAAATATGACACTGCACAGGAGTTGTATTCTATGGGTCTTGAGCTGAAGCAGTGAGGAACAGCCTCCTCTAGTGGGCCTCACACCAACCTCCTGGTCCTGGAGTGGGTTGGGACCTGATGAAAAGATTATTACTAGTCCTAGCCCCTTTAGGGCTACCCCGGATCAGGCGTATTCCTCAGACGTTCACTTTCAACTGAAGTTTGAGGTAGCTGAATCCTAAAGACGCTTAATTGGGTCTAAAGGTCCAGACATCTCTCCCTAAAGGAAAGAAACAACCTGAAAATGTTACTGTCCTCCAGATAGCACTTTTAATAAGTTTAGCTAGACTGTAACGTTCTGGATACTATGAGGGTCCGGAAAACTCCTCCAGAATTCTGCAACTCCTCACCAAAGAGTGTACAGAGATTGTGTTCGCGAGTTTGATACAGAAGTATTATGTGAGATAATTCTAAAAATATATAGATTTATTAAAGAACCGACATATAATTTACAGTTGGTGAGTCAATCGCAACATTAACAGTTCCAAAAAGAGAAAGATTTACAATTCTATTAGCAGAGAACCTACTCTCAAATCTTAACTTGGCTACAGTTTTACAGTTCTTAAAGTTTATTCAGGATATCCACCAAAATCAAATACAGTACCTTGATCCCTGAGGTACAAAGAGTTGGAGATTTACAGAGGCAGCCCTGAGGCCGAGAATCGCTTTGCCCCTTCAAGCGAGTCTATTATCCCATTTGAGAGTTCAATTTTTATACACTTTCGCAGTGGTATTGCCTTTAAGGTTTTCTGCTGATGTAAGCTAATTACCTCTAGTCATTTTTCTGCTGACCCTTGCAGTTCTTACAGTCACCTCAGCTGGTAGCAGTACAGAACTATGGGGGAAAATTCAGTTGGTAGCGCCACCCATTAGCGCCTTAAGAGGGCGCTAAGTGGGGCGCAAACTAACTAGTGCCCGGGTGCGGCGATATCTGCGCCTCTCACGAAATTGACCGGACATTTTGTGGCGGCGCTAAACAATACCGCCCGATCTCCTGCGCACGCAGATCTTAACGTCATTCGAGAGTGCAATGCCCTTGGGGCGCCCCGGACCGGAAATTCAGTGGCGGCCCCCTCCTTTCCACCTGGCGCTACCAAAGACAGGTTGACTAGAACGCACCCCAGTCGCTGTGGGGCTGGGGGGGGCGCTATTTAAAGGGGGCCTCTTCCTGCCTTTTGTGTGGTAGCCATTTTTGCACCACTTGTTCTGAGAGAGAGAGAGATTTGCAGAGAGAGAAAGAGAGACTTCTGCATTGAGCCAACGCTGTCTGAGGTAGTTTTGGCTTCTGACCATAACTTTGCAGGTATTTTGCTTTTTGACCTTCATAACTTTGATTGCCCAGATACTATGGGGGCTGCAATGGATGGGAACGTCATCCTTCTCCATCACATTCAGCGGGCACAGAGACGCAGAGAGAGAGTGGCAATCATGGCCAGACGGAGGAGGGCCAACAGGCCTCGGTACAGGAGACCTTACCCTCCCAGGGTTTTTTGCCAACAGTTCTCCTACATTAATATGTCTGAGGAGCACTGTTTGCGAAGGCTGCGATTCAGCAAGGAGGTGGTCACTGAGCTCTGCCACCTGCTTCAGCCAGATCTGCAGCCTCAACTGAGGAGCAGGACGTCTCTGTCAGTGGCAGCGAAGATAGCAGTGGCTCTCACCTTTTATGCCACCGGCTCATTTCAATCAGCTACTGGGGACATCGCCAATATATCCCAGTTCGCGGTGCATCGCTGCATCCATCAGGTAACAAATGCCCTCTTTAAAAGGAGACGAGAGTACATCTCTTTCCCCATGACCCCGGACAAGCAGCAAGAACACGCAACAGGCTTTGCTAGGATAGCGGGCTTCCCCATGGTGCAGGGTGCCATTGACTGCATGCATGTGGCTTTGCGGGCGCTGCAAGAGAATGCCGAGGATTTCCGCAACCGAAAGGGCTTCCATTCCTTAAACGTCCAGTTGGTCTGTGACCACAGACAGCTGATACTTGCTGTCAATGCCCACTTTCCAAGCAGCAGCCACGATTCCTTCATCCTGCGCCAGACTTCTGTGGCAGACCTTTTCCAGGCACCACATCACCCAGGAGTTTGGCTTCTCGGGGACAAGGGATATCCTCTGTGCACCTGGCTGATGACACCGCTCCGTACGTCCAGCACCCCTGCTGAGCTGCGATACAACGAGAGCCATCAAGCTATCAGGAACATCGTTGAGCACACAATCGGCATGCTCAAGCAACGGTTCCGTTGTCTGGACCATTCTGGAGGAGCCCTGCAGTACTCGCCTGAGCGACTCCCCCACTTCGTTGTTGTGTGCTACATGCTGCATAACCTTGCAATCCTCAGGACCCAGCCAATGCCACCAGATATTGGAGCACCACCAGAGGAGGAGGAGGAGGATGAGAAGGATGATCATCAGCAGAACCAAGGTGAGAGGGAGGCACAAAGTGGAAGGGCCGTCCGTCAAAGGCTCATAGCAAGTCGCTTCTAGGCCCCCTCTGAGGGAATGGCTTCTGCCATTCAAACAACCTGAATGAAAGCATCCCGCAACCCCTAAGCCAGTCAAGGCAACAATGAGTGCAAAGATCAAACATGTACATTTTGAATACAGACACTTCTTTATTTCACAAACTCTGTGTGGCTCATTTCCGCATGACAAAGTAATAGAAAGAAACACAAAAAAAAAGCAGTCGTTCACATAACTGGCGTTCACAACCTGGAGACAATGTCCAAAACAGTTACAAAAATTTGACCACGAACCTCGGCCTTGAATTAAACAATGAAAAACATTTTGCCATGCCTCCTACTTTTTGCTCTTCAAGGATGATCTGCTTCCCTTGCGAAATTGCCCCCTTCCTACCCTGCAGCTCCTCCGTAATGGGACCCCAGTGGCTGGAGCAAGGCTGGGGGAAGGCTACTGAGTGTCAGAAACTGAGACTGCAGATGCCCTTGAGGGAAGGCCTGGACCAGCTCTGGGCCTGGAGGGCCCGGCTGCTGACTGCACCAACTCTGCATGGGCGGCAGCAGTCTGTCCTACAGGTGGTGGCAACTGCAGTGGAGAAGCGCCAGTGGTGGCAGCAGGAATGCTGTCATCTTGGGAGAGGATAGCAACTCCCTGCTCGACCGACTGCACTGGCACTCCCACGGGGCAGCATTTCAGCATCCGGAGCAATCTTATGGAGCACAGATTGCTGGCCTGCTGCGGCGCGGTGAGAGCCCCGGGGAAATGTGCCCGATCCAGCGAGGGTGGCAGCAGTCAGTGCTCGCGTGGCCTCAATCTGCGTCTGCATGAGACCAGCCACTGACTGCATTGCAGCACTTAGCATTTGCGTGGCAGCTGCCTGTGCTCCAGCGAAGTGCTCCACACTCCTTGCCAGTGATTCAATGGATTCGGGCAACCTTGCCACTGCAGCCATGAGCTCAGTGTGCCTTTGCTCCGCCTGGGTGCTCATTTCAGCGAGGACCTGCTCCTCGTCTGCGTCCAGTGCAGCAGGACTCTAGGCCATACTCTCCCTCCGGGGAGGAGGCCCCCGAGCTTCCCTACCCCCATCGCGTTGCTGCAGCCCGCTGGGTCCTGGAGCTTCACTCTCATCAGACCATTCCCCCCTGCTCCCCTCCAGGGGAGGCGTGTCCCCAGTATGGGCATGTGCTGCCTCGGTTGAGGGTGGCGCTGATGGTCTGGCTTCCTCTTCCTCCTCGCCTTCAGCTTCACTCTCACTGGCAGCTTGAGGGCCCGTCTCCTCACCTGGTGAATCACCATCTGAAAGCAGGGAGGTACAAGAGTGGCTTTAGTGTGAGGACAGGGTGGCAGCAAGGGAGGCATGAGTGCAGCGATTTTAGTGATTTGGACTGAAAGTGTCAAAGGCTGCTGTTGTGAGGAACAAGTGGAAGGAGAGAGGACAAAAAGGTGATGACCTTACCATTGCTGTCCAGAACGGGGTCGGCGTCTCAAGTGGCGACTGGAGCAATCACCTGGCTTGCCACAATCCTGTGGACGCGCTCTTCAAGATCGCCGAGGGGTTGAAGCTGAGGCTGTCCATTGCTGCTGTCTCCTATTATGAGACAGCTTGGCCTGCAAGAAAAAGGACGGCACCTGAGTAAATATACAGCCATGGTCTTGCCTGATGTGCCTCCCATAGTTGAATAGCCCTTACTGTATGTGGCCATGGTCTTGCCTGATATGCCTCCCACAGTTGAATAGCCCTTACTGTATGCAGCCATGGTCTTGCCTGATATGCCTCCCATAGTTGAATAGCCCTTACTGTATGCAAAGTGTGGAATGTGCGTGTGTGTTTGATGAAAGGGCCATAGGTGTTGGATGAGTGTTGGGCAATTGGGCTTTTAAGACCCTCTGGCCATAAAGTGAGGTTGAGATGGAGGGATGAAGAGGTTTTGAAAAAAAAAAGGCACTCACCCCGACGACCCGAGTGAGGTCGTTGAACTTTTTCCTACATTGCACATGGGTCCTAGGCACCATGCTGCTTGAGGAAACGCTTTGAGCCACCTCCCTCCACACTCTTCTGTACTCAAGTGGCAAAGGCCTCCTGCCACTCTTTGGGTACAGAATGGATCTTCTGCGCTCCACCCCGCAAACCAGAGCCTCCAAAGCCCACTCGCAGATGCGCTGTGCTCACTCCCTGGCCCTTTCCATAGTGTCTGGCTGCTAGATTGAACCACAGGTCTGCCCAGGCCGAGATTCAAGGCTCCAGTGAGCAGGGTGTTGCTGCAGAGCAAGATCGACCCTCCGCTTTAAGAACTGACCGGCACCAGTGTGCCTGTGTTCAATCGCTAACTGACAGCACCTGCGCTGCACCCGCCCTCTGAGGTAGCGCCTCGCTCCTCGGCCTTAGCGCCTTAAGAGAGTTGTGTAGCGCCTGATTTAGCGCTCCAATCACCTCCGGGGGCGATAAAAGCCAAGTTTGCAGTCGGAGGCGATAATTAGCGCCAGGACCTAATCTTTGCGCCCGGCCGATAATTGCGCCCCAAATGGGGCGATACCAAATTTCTCCCCCTATGTCTCTTCTCTAGGTGTGCTAAGTTTATCTAAAAAAAGGTGCAACAGCAAGTGCGCTCCACCCGGTATCATCTTTACGAAGGCAGATGTTTGTTACTTTTATGTGCTCCTTTACGAGGTATAAATTGGAACACCTTGTATCGGGTAACTATTGTCTTGTTCCCAAAGATTCAGACTTCAAGGAGCCTTTAACCTTCTGTTTCAATAAGGTTATTGATTCAGTGTCAACAACTTATCTTCTCTCAATGGCCAGAGTGCTATCACAGCTTTTTCCTCGTTAGGTTTCTTGATTTCCAGACCCAGTTTGTCATGTTTTAATAAGGCAGAATTCTTTCATAGAATGGTGTATTTTTCTGAATAGGTTATATTGCTTATTCCTTCACACTGATGCTGTCACTCTTCGCTGCAAATTGAAACCTCTTTGCAGTGATGGAAATGTTGACCCCCAATCAGCAGCAAACCAATGTTATGCTCTTTTGACCAGTACTCTGGTGATTTAAAACATTTTGAAAGACTGACTGAAAATACCAGATATGTTATTTGTTGGTGTTTGGAAAGTGCCAGTGAAAAGTGCCATTACTTACAAGAGAAGTGAAGCAATAAAGCATTTAAAGCATGGTTTCTGACAGGATTCTCTAACTACCCCTGTGCATCAAGCTACTTATTCTAACTGGGGTATGAATTTTCATAAGCAAATATGCATTCCCTTCTAATTCTTCCACCTTCCTATTTTATTAGTGCTTAGCCATCCAGGTACAGGGTCAGAGCTAAGTTGGAAGGATTGGGGATGGGAGGGGTTTAGTCCCAGAGGTAAAATTTTAGGCGAGTGGTCTGGGTCTGGGGACTAGAGAGCTAATGCTTCACGGTTATATGCACATCACAGCCACGACACCATCCTCCAATGCTTCATTGCTGCTCATGCAGGCAAAAAGGCAACGGGATCATGATCAGTAATTTTAAAGTTCTGTCAGTAAATTATTTCTAGTCCGTTTGGGCCAAGTATTGACAGACAAATTGAGCAACCACACAATTTCTTGGGGAGGGGTGGGGGGTCATGACCCCAGTCTGCCACTGACTTTGTTACTGTCCAGGTACAGGCTGATTTTTCTCAATTGTCGGCCAATAAACACCTCCTGTGGATGATTTTAGCAGCAACAAATAGTGTAGACAATTCACGCACAAGCCTGTGATTTGTAGTGGAATAAACAAATATAATTTGGATAGTAATTAAGCTAGATTTGCCTTTTTCAGTTTTTTATTGGTTAAGTTGCTAAAAGATAAACTCTACTAGTCTGCTTTGAAAACTTAATACTGAAGCAAAACTTGCAAAGGAAGAGTTGAGCAGAAAGATTGCAAGATTCTTTAATACAGTCCTTATATCTATTTTCTGATTGAATACTTTGTCTGCAAACCAAGCAAAATTTTGCTGACTAACTTGCAATTATGGTAGACTTAACAAAGTCTCTCCTGGTTACTTTATTGTTGGTCATAAATCCTGACATTTCTGTTGCTCTAACATAGTTGATTTCTGCTGCTTATTTGCCTCCTTCTGTCATGTTGACCATATCAAGATTGTAGTCTGCAATACTAGATCTCGTTACTACATTAATGTTCATACAACTGTCATGATGATATCAGTCAAACACTGTTGATTGCCTTGTGTTTGACATCTGCTACTTTCTTTTTTGTCGCTGTCATACCAAATAAATCAAACCTTACAACTGCTGTCATTTCTTTAGGTAGGATCTGTAGACTTGCATTATAAGATTCATCAATATGGAATGCACAGATGTGTGTGAGGTAGGAAAGCAAGATGCCTTAAGGCTCATTGCTACAGACTGCAATATTTGATCAACTTTTAATCCTTATGTAGACACGCAGTTTTAAATCTGGTTTTAATTTATTGGACAGAACATTCCAAAATATAGCTTATAGGAAGTATATTTGATCACTTGAACCAATAACTCCTGATTTTAGATAACATTTGTCTCTCAGAATGTACTAGCCTTTAATCCTTGCCAATGGCTACGCAGTTACCTGTTTTTCACTTCTCCTTTCTCTGAAACTGATTTGTAGATTTGATTCTTCTTTCCTTCCAATCTTCTCCTCTTACTCCCCACTTCTGAAAGCAATGGCTTATGCTGAGGTATGAGCGCACGGGCACTAGGAGCTTTCTGATACCTCTGTCAAGTGTCCATATGATCGGGGAGAGGGGTACCATAATAGTCTGATCTTTTATTACCTGTTGTCCACCCACACTTTCTTCCAGCAGTCATGAAATAACTATTGTATTGCTCCAGAGCTGCCACAATTGAGATAATCTGTGCTGAGTTAGTTAGAAATTGAACTATATGTCCTTCCTGTTCTTTATTGCTCAGTACAATGTTTGTCCTAGAAATAATTCAACTTTTGGCTTCACCTCTTGGGTTTTAATCATTTTAGTAGTCTTCAGAACTAAGTTAGTTCTAGATTTAGTCTAGTATTTTGTCTTAAATCTTAATCATAGTTTTAGCTTTCCACATTTTTATTTGCCTCTAGGAATTTTTATCAAACTTGTTTCATTGAAAAAATCAATTGTTTCACAAGGTCACAAGAAATGTTGAGAAAGAATAAACCTGTGCTCGAATGGGTGAAGTCTTTATTTATTAGTTACAATTTTCAACATTTGTTCCAGAAGTTGTAGATTACTGACTAATATCTTAGTCCTAAATGAAATCATTCTAATTTTAATTTAGTTGATAAAATATAATCATTTTGAGATGAGTGTTTTCCTTCTAATTTTAGTGAACTAAAACAACTACTGCTCCATGCCATCTAAAAGCATCAGAGCAGTAAAATTATTCTTTTAAAAAGAACAGTTTTAAAATTTGCTTTTAGGCTGTTGATCTGCAAATATCCAGTAAATGGCTCCATTCACATGGAGAAATGACATCTGAAATGTTATATTGTGTGGTTGCATCAGTTCTACATTGTAGTGAATTGTGACCTCAGGCCAGAATATCATCTCCTTTACCTACTCTTGTACTGGGGGCAAAATATGATCCAATTTATTGCAAAAAGTAAGCCAACTAGCTCTGCCAAATATTCCACAACTGTGCACAGAATCCGGTCAGCAATTTTGTTTTACAGCATAAGATTATTCATTTTCCAATAAGCTGACAACCTTCATCACGAGCCACTACTATACCCCTAATAATGTTCCTGTTGGCAACCTTGGATATGGTTGCTTTGACTAAAACAGTTCTACCCACTGACAAAAGCATCTTATCAGGTAGTCTTTCCCATGCTAAATGCTTTGTTTGCAGGTAACATCATTACTGTTTGCTGTAGCTTTGTGGTTCCACTCTATCTGTGATTTACTTACCACTCCATCTAGTTAGCTTTGCTAGTCAGCAGAGGAATTTTTCCGCTCATCCTTGTCTCTAAGGGTTGGACATATGCCTCTTAATAATTCTTTATCCCATGAAGACAACATCCAGTTCTGTGTTGGGGTCAGTGATGGCTCCTTATTCTTTAAGGCTTTGCTCAGTTCTTTCACTGATAATGTGAACTATCGAGCCGTACTTTGTCATTGCTACCGTATACTATTATATGAGTGATTCACCTATGACACAATCAGTTCCTGATAATTCTCTAAAAACAAACGTGTTGGGGCTCAGACTAACTATTACAATAATACTGATTGATTGTAAGACATCACTGTCAATGTTGGGTCTTGTCACTTCCCCACCCACAGTATCCGCCTCTGGGTGTGAGGTGTTCTAGTTTCTCTGCTTGTGGACCATATTTTGTCACCTAACCCTTCTTCGCTCTACCTGCTCTGCACTCTCATGAAACATGCTCAGGGGAGTAACAATTAAAACACAGTCTGTACCTAAGATGATCTTTGGTAGTATGCCCCTGCACAAAATTGTCATGAAGGACTATTTGTGTTGGCTTGGCTTGGCTCAGTGCAGCACTCTTGCCTCTAAGTCAGAAGATTGTGTGTTCAAGCCCCACTCTGGACTCGAGTACATAATCTAGGCTGATATTTAAGTGTAGTACTGAGGGAGTACTTCATTGTTGGATGTGCTATATTTTGGATAACTTATTAAACGGATGCTTCTTCAGGTGGATGTAAAAGATCCCATGGCACTATTTGAAGAAGAGCAGGGATGTTCTCCTGGTGCCCTGGCCAACGTTTATTCCTCAATCAACACCACCAAAACAGAGTAACTGGCCATTCATCTCATTGCTGTTTGTGGGATTTTGTTGTGGGGCAAATGCCTGCCGTGTTTCCCTACTAAACAATAATGACTTCAGTTTAAAGGAAATTCATTGGCTGTAAAGTGCTTTGGAACATCCCCGGGACATAACCTCCACCTGTCTCTCCTTTAATGAGCTGCTAAAACCTGACCTCTTTGGCCAAGTTTTTGGTCACCTGTCCTAATGGCTCCTTCTTTGGCTCGGTGTCAATTTCTGCCTGATTACAATGCTGTGGTGCCTTGGGACATTTTACTGTGTTAAAGATGCAAAAATGTAGGTTGTTATTGCATCAACTATAAATTAGAAAAAAAAACATAGAAAAATAGGAGCAGGAGTAGGCCCTTCGAGCCTGCTCCGCCATTTAATATGATCATGGCTGATCCTCTATCTCAATACCATATTCCCCCTCTCTCCCCATACCCCTTGATGCCTTTTGTGTCTAGAAATCTATCTATCTCCTTCTTAAATGTATTCAGTGACTTGGCCTCCGCAGCCTTCTGTGGTAGAGAATTCCACAGGTTCACCACCCTCTGGGTGAAGAAATTTCTCCTCATCTCAGTCCTAAATGTCCTACCCTGTATTCTGAGACTGTGACCCCTTGTTCTCGACCCCCCAGCCAGAGGAAACATCCTCCCTGCATCCAGCCTGTCTAGCCCTGTCAGAATTTTATACGTTTCAATGAGATTACAAATTATTTCAATTAATTCCAAACCTTGGATTGAATCTTTCTCTTTGGTGGGGCTCTACAGTGCTTAAGTTTTGAACTCTTGGGTTTAACAGCCTACCACGGGGTCGTTGTTGCAGTGACAGGTTTTCTGTTTCGATGAAAAGTACTTTTCTAGATTTGGGGAGGAATTCTCTTTGATCCTTCCTGGGGTTGTTTTGGAGAATGAGGGAAATTTCAGGTGGTGAGCCCTGCTACTGTAACACCTACCCAACCAAGGTTTCCCTCCCTTCATCACTGCCAGGACTGTCGCTCTCCTTCCCCGCCTGCTACATGCAAATGGAAGTGGGCTATGGTGGCGGGGGGGGGGGGCGGTGGCGTGGTCCCGGGAAGATTTCTCTCCTGTCCACCTAACTTACTGCCACTTCCCGGGGCCACCATCTGCAAAAGCAGTGGTCCCAAAGAAGTACTGGTATAGGTCAAGGGGTCCTCCCGAGGAGGGAGATCACCTTGAAGCCCCAAAGAGGAGAATCCTGGCTTGGGTGCTTTAATACTGAAATAATTTTTAATTTCACAGTAATTCATTTTACACCGTCTAATTTTATGGTAGCCAAAGGACATGTTGAAAAAGCTGTTTCAATTAATTGAACCAATGTAAGTTCTGCTCTATAGCAGTCTCTGTACAACTGCATGGAAACCCTTGAAATATCAGGAAAAGTACTTATTTTTAAATGTGCCTTTGGCAATACTATCACCACATTATTATGGCTGCATCCCTGCACAACTATATATAACTGTTTCTTAATTCCAACTCAATTTATCTAATGGAAATGCTGTGAGGTACTTATCATGCAGTCAATAAGTGAAATCCATGCCTTACAAGACAATTATGCAAAAAAAAAACGCTAAAAGGTAAAATGGTTTTATAATTATGCTGCATTCTTAAAAAAAATTCAAATTGTCTTGTACCAATGCACATTTGAGGTACTTCTGGAGGGGTGTCTCCCAGCTCAGAATTCTACCCTAGCGTATACATTATGTATATATTTTGTTTTAAGGATAATTTTTCCTCCAGACGAAATCTGATCAAACTGTCAAAATAGAACTTTTTATCTGATAGTTTCAATTTTTGCCACATCTATTAAGCTTGACAATCACTCTAGGCTTGAGGGTATCTGATGTGATCATGATTTACACAATCCAATGCTGTGCCAAAATAAGTGTATTTCTTTCTCTGGGGCCTCAATTAGGTTGATGGGTAAACCCATTTGAGTCCGCTGCTTGAGCTTCTTGTCAAACTATTCCCATGGAAACAGAATCAGAGAATATAGTCAAAAGAATAAAATGAGAACAGCCTATTAAGCATGCTGCTTCCACAAACTTTGTGCAACCAGTTGTGATCTCTACACCACTTAGTCTGATGGAAAACTCTGCATAATTTCTCCCTGACTTTCAAAGGTAACCAATTGAACCTCATGAGCATTTGTCCACCACACATCTCTGCTGTTCAATCCTAAAGGATTACTTTCTGCAAAATACACTTTCTTGGTCCTACTAACACAAGAGCCATTGTGCTCTACGGAGTATTGATTGTCTCAGCCTACAACCTTTAATCCAATTGCCAACCAGATATTTAGGGCTGGATTGCCTTCTGTTATTGGGTAGGATAGCAGTGGAAAAGGGGCAAAATTGGGAAGAGAGGCCAACTGCCATCTCACTGGCCTGACCCTAATTCCCCTCCTCAGGGCCATCAGTGGTTGGGGTTAATAAATTGCTCCTTCCCCACCCACCTCATGCAAGTGCCGATGGTGGGGCACTTCCAGGTTTTCAGCCCGTTTCCCTCCCAACAGCCCCAAATCCTGCCACTCCCTGGGACCACCTGGTAAACCATGGCACTAGGCCCAATGTTGTGGTGGGACTGACCCCACATATGGCAAATGGAGAAAGAGGGCCTATGAGAGGTCTCCTTTTCTACCTATCAGCTACCAATGAACACCTGATTCTTGGCAAAGGCCTTCAGTCACTGTGGTTCTGGAGCCCCTTTAATGTGGATCCTGTTGCATCAGGTTCTACAGTGATGATCCTGCTACAGCAGCACCTTAATTTTCCTTGAAAATCATTGACGGGAATCCCACCGGGATCCCACAATGAGTGCCTAACGGTTCCAACCCAGAAACTGGCCAGGACGTAGTGGCAGGCAGAGGCTCCAATCCACCACGTTTTCAGGGTGGGATCAGGAAAATCCAACCTTTTGTATTTTAAAAAGAAGTGCTGAATAATCGATACAGCATTCATTGTACATGCTCAAAATGTTCTTATTTTACAAGCGCTCAACTCAGAGCTCCCAAACAGCAAGAGAGCCTCAGGTGGGCAGAGGAAACGCTTCAAGGACACCCTCAAAGCCTCCTTGAAAAAGTGCAACATCCCCATCGACACCTGGGAATCCCTGGCCCAAGACCGCACAAAGTGGAGGAGAAGCATCTGGGAAGGCGCCGAACACCTCGAGTCTCTTCGCCGGGAGCAAGCGGAAGCCAAGCGCAAAGAGCGCATGTCAACCCAAGCACCCCACCCACCTGCCCCTTCAACCACCGTCTGCCCCACATGTGACAGAGACTGTAGGTCCCACATTGGACTCATCAGTCACCTGAGAACTCATTCTTAATGTTCCAAGGACTGCCTAGGAAGGGAAGATATTTTTTCACTACTCTGCTGGGAAAAAGTTTTAGAGGACTCAAAATTGAAATGTGCAACAAGATTGTTGGTTTTATACTAGTGTACTCCCTTCTGTGGTGATAGGGGCATTGAAGTCCTGGTATCTGTCTCGGGTGTTGCATCGTGTACAACATGCTCCAGAGAAGGAAATGTGAAGGAACCAACAGGTGCAGTGCCTTTCAGCTGTACAATGTGGACCCTGGTTGCTGGCTGCTGTTGCTTCTCCTTAACCTGACAATTTGTTAAGTCCTTGATTGCCTTTTGGCTGAATTTTGCAGAAATTGAGTGAAGACAGCTTTATCTGATAAGATAATTGATATTAGTTCCCTTGTAAACAACACATTGAGCATGAATAACTGTTCCAGTGACATTGGTGAAAAGAAGGCATGTTAGGGAGACCAACAGTCAGCAAACTCTCATTAGTCATAATGCCATGATACCACCAACCACAACTGCAGGGCCTGGTGGTGATTGTGTGGAACTGGTTTCACTGGCTTTAGATCAACAGAGAGTCAGAGGCAGACTGTGTTATCTGCTGCATGCATCATAGGACAGAAACAGCCAATGACAGTAATAGTCAACTGTGGCCTTAAATCTACTTGTGTCTACTAAGCGTGCTGCAATGCTGTCCTATAGGGACAGTGGCAAACCCTCCTCCTCAGCACCACTAACCATGAAACGGGGTCGGGTGCTGTGCTGTCCTGCCACTTGCCGCTAGACTCCGTTTGGTGACTGCACATTGGGTTTCCTTTCTGGTCAGTTTTGCTTGTCACTTCTTTTTCCTCCAAAGACTGCTGATGGATTGAAATGTCTTTTGAGCCTTTCCAAAACCTCCAAGAAATGTCTCTATGCACTATGACCACTTAACTTTAAGTGCTTCCACTTTTTTAGGTTTCACCGAAAGTGCACAAGGTCAAAGCTGCACATGGAACAATTGGCATACCACACTTAACATAAGAACTAAGAAATAGGAGCAGGAGAAGGTCATTCAGCCCCTCGAGCCTGCTCCGCCATTCAATAAGATCATGGCTGATCTGATCCTAACCGCCAATCCACTATCACATAACCATCTCCTGAATCTAACAGAATTAGACACACAAAATAGGAGCAGGATCAGGCTACATGGCCCCTGGGCCCGCTCCGCTACCCACAGGGCCATGACTGATGCGAACCTAGACTCATGTCCAAATTCCTGCCCGCTCCCCATAACCCTTAATTCCCTTTACTTCTAGGAAACTGTCTATTTCTGTTTTAAATTTATGTAATGATGTAGCTTCTACAGCTTTTTGGGGCAGCATATTCCATGGACCTACCACCCTTTGAGTGAAGTAGTTCCTCCTCATCTCAGTTTTGAAAGAGCAGCCCCTTATTCTAAGACTATGCCCCCTAGTTCTAGTTTCACCCATCATCGGGAACATCCTCCCCGCATCCACCCGATCCAACCCCTTCACAATCTTATATGTTTCAATAAGATCGCCTCTCATTCTTCTGAACTCCAATGAGTAGAGTCCCAATCTACTCAACCTCTCCTCATATGTCCATCCCCTCATCCCCAGGATTAACCGAGTGAACCTTCTTTGTACTGATTCGAGAGCAAGTATGTCCTTTCTTAAGTATGGACACCAAAACTGTACGCAGTATTCCAGGTGCGGTCTCACCAATACCTTGTACAACTGAAGCAATACCTCCCTATTTTTATATTCTATCCCCCTAGCAATGAAAGCCAACATTCCATTGGCCTTCTTAATCACTTGCTGCACCTGCATACTAACCTTTTGAGTTTCGTGCACCAGGACCCCCAGATCCCTTTGTACGTCAATACTTTCCAGTTTCTTGCCATTAAGATAATAACTTGCTCTACGATTTTTCCTGCCAAAGTGCATAACCTCACACTTTCCAGTATTGTATTCCATCTGCCAAATCTCTGCCCACTTACTTAGTCTGTCTATGTCCCCTTGCAGGTTTTTTATGTCCTCCTCACTCACTACTTTCCCTCCCATCTTAGAATCATCTGCAAACTTTGATATGTTACACTCGGTCCCCTCCTCCAAATCGTTAATATAGATTGTAAAAAGTTGTGGACCCAGCACTGACCCCTGCGGAACACCACTAGTTACTGATTGCCAGTCTGAGAATGAACCATTTATCCCAACTCTCTGCCTTCTGTTAGATAGCCAATCCTCTAACCATGCCAGAATATTACCCCCAATCCCATGATTTTTTATCTTAAGCAATAATCTTTTGTGTGGCACCTTGTCAAATGCCTTTTGGAAGTCCAAATACACTACGTCCACTGGTTCCCCTTTATCCACCCTATATGTGACTTCCTCAAAGAACTCCAGCAAATTTGTCAAACGTGACTTCCCCTTCATAAAACCATGCTGACTTTGTCCTATTAAATTACGATTATCCAAATGTCCTGTTACTGTCTCCTTAATAATAGACTCCAAAATTTTACCTACCACAGATGTTAGGCTAACCGGTCTATAGTTTCCAGCCTTCTGTCTACTGCCCTTTTTAAATAAGGGTGTTACATTAGCAGTTTTCCAGTCTGCCGGGACCTTTGCTGAGTCCAGGGAGTTTTGGAAAATTATTACCAATGCATCCACAATCCCTACCGCCACTTCCCTCAAGACCCTAGGATGTAAGCCATCAGGTCCAGGTGATTTATCCGCCTTGAGTCCCATTATTTTACTGAGTACCACTTCCTTAGTGATTTTGATTGTGTTTAGCCCCTCCCCCCCCCCATAGCCCCCTGTTTGTCCAGTGTTGGGATATTCTTAGTGTCTTCTACTGTAAAGACTGATACAAAATATTCATTCAGTGTTTTTGCCATCTCCATATTTCCCACCATTAATTTCCCGATCTCATCCTCTAAGGGACCAACATTTACTTTAGCCACCCTTTTTCTTTTTATATAACTATAAAAACTCTTACTTTCCAGCACTATCCCCATATCCTTTGATTCCCTTAATATCCAAAAATCTATCGATCTCTATCTGAAATATGCTCAACGACTGAGCCTCCACAGCCCTCTGGGGAGAGAATTGCAAAGATTCAACACCCTCTGAGTGAAGAAATTTCTCCTCATCTCAATCCTAAATGGCCGACCCCTTATTCTGAGACTGTGACCCTTGGTTCTAGACTCCCCAGCCAGGGGACACATCCTCCCTGCAGCAACCTTGTCAAGCCCTGTAAGAATTTTATATGTTTCAATGAGATCATAGGCCTAGTCTACTCAATCTCTCCTCATAGGACAATCCCCCCATCACAGGAATCAGTCTGGTGAACCTTCGTTGCACTCCCTCTATGGCAAGTATATTTTTCCTTAGGCAAGGAGACCAAAATTGTACACAATACTCCAGGTGTGGTCTCACCAAGGCCCTGTATAATTACAATAAGACATTTTGGGGGATAAATTCAGTTGGTAGCTCCACCCGTTAGCACCTTAAGAGGGCGCTAAGTGGGGCGCAAACCAACTAGCACCCGGGCGCGGCGATATCTGCGCCTCTCGCGAAATTGACCGGATATTTTGCAGCGGCGCTAAACAATACTGCCCGATTTCCTGCGCACGCAGATCTTGACGTCATTCGAGAGTGCAATGCCCTTGGGGCGCCCCGGACCGGAAATTCAGTGGCGCCCCCCTCCTCTCCGCCTGGCGCTACCAACGACAGGTTGACTGGAACGCATCCCAGTCGTTGTGGGGCTGGGGGGGTGCTATTTAAAGGGGGCCTCTTCCTGGCTTTTGTGTGGTAGCCATTTTTGCACCACTCGTTCTGAGAGAGAGAGAGAGATTTGCAGAGAGACAAAGAGAGAAAGAGAGACTTCTGCATTGAGTCAACGCTGTCTGAGGTAGTTTTGGCTTCTGACCATAACTTTGCAGGTACTTTGCTTTTTGGCCTTCATAACTTTGATTGCCCAGATACTATGGGGGCTGCAATGGATGGGAACGTCGTCCTTCTCCATCACATTCGGAGGGCACAGAGACGCAGAGAGAGAGTGGCAATCATGGCCAGACGGAGGAGGGCTAACAGGCCTCGGTACAGGAGACCTTACCCTCCCAGGGTTTTTTGCCAACAGTTCTCCTACATTAGTATGTCAGAAGAACATAAGAAATAGGAGCAGGAGTAGGCCAATCGGCCCCTCGAGTCTGCTCCACCATTCAATAAGATCATGGCTGATCTAATCCTAACCGCCAATCTACTATCACAGAACCATCTCCTGAATCTAACAGAATTAGACACACGAAATAGGAGCAGGATCAGGCTACATGGCCCCTGGGCCCGCTCCGCTACCCACAGGGCCATGTCCGATCCGAACCTAGACTCATGTCCAAATTCCTGCCCGCTCCCCATAACCCTGAATTCCCTTTACTTCTAGGAAACTGTCTATTTCTGTTTTAAATGTATGTAATGATGTAGCTTCTACAGCTTTTTGGGGCAGACCTACCACCCTCTGAGTGAAGTAGTTCCTCCTCATCTCAGTTTTGAAAGAGCAGCCCCTTATTCTAAGACTATGCCCCCTAGTTCTAGTTTCACCCATCATCGGGAACATCCTCCCCGCATCCACCCGATCCAACCCCTTCACAATCTTATATGTTTCAATAAGATCGCCTCTCATTCTTCTGAACTCCAATGAGTAGAGTCCCAATCTACTCAACCTCTCCTCATATGTCCATCCCCTCATCCCCAGGATTAACCGAGTGAACCTTCTTTGTACTGACTCGAGAGCAAGTATGTCTTTTCTTAAGTATGGACACCAAAACTGTACGCAGTATTCCAGGTGCGGTCTCACCAATACCTTGTACAACTGAAGCAATACCTCCCTATTTTTATATTCTATCCCCCTAGCAATGAAAGCCAACATTCCATTGGCCTTCTTAATCACTTGCTGCACCTGCATACTAACCTTTTGAGTTTCGTGCACCAGGACCCCCAGATCCCTTTGTACTTCAGTACTTTCCAGTTTCTTGCCATTAAGATAATAACTTGCTCTACGATTTTTCCTGCCAAAGTGCATAACCTCACACTTTCCAGTATTGTATTCCATCTGCCAAATCTCTGCCCACTTACTTAGTCTGTCTATGTCCCCTTGCAGGTTTTTTATGTCCTCCTCACTCACTACTTTCCCTCCCATCTTAGTATCATCTGCAAACTTTGATATGTTACACTCGGTCCCCTCCTCCAAATCGTTAATATAGATTGTAAAGAGTTGGGGACCCAGCACTGACCCCTGCGGAACACCACTAGTTACTGATTGCCAGTCTGAGAATGAACCATTTATCCCAACTCTCTGCCTTCTGTTAGATAGCCAATCCTCTATCCATGCCAGAATATTACCCCCAATCCCGTGATTTTTTATCTTAAGCAATAATCTTTTGTGTGGCACCTTGTCAAATGCCTTTTGGAAGTCTAAATACACTACGTCCACTGGTTCCCCTTTATCCACCCTATATGTGACTTCCTCAAAGAACTCCAGCAAATTTGTCAAACATGATGTCCCCTTCATAAAACCATGCTGACTTTGTCCTATTAAATTATGATTATCCAAATGTCCTGTTACTGTCTCCTTAATAATGGACTCCAAAATTTTACCTACCGCAGATGTTAGGCTAACCGGTCTATAGTTTCCAGCCTTCTGTCTACTGCCCTTTTTAAATAAGGGTGTTACATTAGCAGTTTTCCAGTCTGCCGGGACCTTTGCTGAGTCCAGGGTGTTTTGGAAAATTATTACTAATGCATCCACAATCATTACCGCCACTTCCCTCAAGACCCTAGGATGTAAGCCATCAGGTCCAGGTGATTTATCCGCCTTGAGTCCCATTATTTTACCGAGTACCACTTCCTTAGTGATTTTGATCGTGCTTAGCTCCTCCCCCCCCTATAGCCCCCTGTTTGTCCAGTGTTGGGATATTCTTAGTGTCTTCTACTGTAAAGACTGATACAAAATATTCATTCAGTGTTTTTGCCATCTCCATATTTCCCACCATTAATTTCCCGGTCTCATCCTCTAAGGGACCAACATTTACTTTAACCACCCTTTTTCTTTTTATATAACTGTAAAAACTCTTACTATCTGATTTTATATTTTTTGCTAATTTACTTTCTTCCCTTTCTTAATCAATCTTTTTGTTATTTTTTGCTGTCTTTTAAAGTTTTCCCAATCCTCTATCTTCCCACTAGATTTGGCTACCTTATATGCCCTTGTTTTTAGTCAAATACTATCCTTAATTTCTTTACTTAGCCACGGATGGCTGTCTTTTCTTTTACACCCTTTTCTTCTCAGTGGAATATATTTTTTTTGGAAGTTGTAAAATAACTCCTTAAATGTACACCACTGATCATGTATCGTCTTACCCTTTAACCTATTTTCCCAATCCACTCTACTCAATTCCGCTCTCATACCTTCATAGTCTCCTTTATTCAAGCTTAGCACGCTTGTTTGAGATCCAACCTTCTCACCCTCTAATTGAATATGGAATTCAACCATGTTATGGTCACTCATTCTAAGGGGATCCTTTACTAGGACATTTTTAATTAATCCTGTCTCGTTACACAGGACCAGATCTAAGGTTGCTTGTCCCCTGGTCGGTTCAGTTACATACTGCTCAAGAAACCCATCCCTAATACACTCAATGAACTCATCCTCAAGGCAGCCCTGCCCAATTTGATTTGTCCAATTAATATGATAGTTAAAATCCCCCATAATTATAGCTGTTCCCTTATTACAAGCCTCAACTATTTCCTGATTGATACTCTGTCCAACAGAGTTGCAACTGTTCGGAGGCCTATAGACTACGCCCACTAGTGTTTTTTTCCCCTTATTATTCCTTACCTCCACCCAAACTCCGTCCAGAGATGTGCGGGTTAGGTTGATTGGCCATGATAAAAATTGGTCCTTAGTGTTAGGGGGGATTAAATACGTGGGGTTACGGGGTTACGGGGATAGGGCTTGGGTGGGATGGCTGTCGGTGTAGGGACCGGGTGCTAGGGTTTGGATGATCAGCCATGATCTCGTTGAATGGCGGAGCAGGCTCGAAGGGCCGAATGGCCTACTCCTGCTCCTATCTTCTATGTTCTATGTTTCTATGTTAACTGTTTCATTATCCTGATCTTTTGACCCAATATCATTTCTCTGTATTACAGTGATTCCTTCCTTTATTAACATAGCCACCCCACCTCCCCTTCCTTCCTGCCTGTCCTTCCTGATCGCTAAATAACCTGGTATGTTTAATTCCCAGGCATTGTCACCCTGCAGCCATGTTTCTGTAATGGCCACAAGATCATACCCATATGTAGTTATTTGTGCCATTAACTCGTCTATTTTGTTACGAATGCTACGTGCATTCAGATAGAGAACTTTCAAATATGTTTTGTGACACTTAGTTCCTGCTTTTGCCCTTTTTATTACTTTACCTTTTACTCCATACCTTCTGCCCCTTCCTGACATGCTCTGGTTTTTAATTTCCCCACTGCTACCTAAGTCTATGACCTTCTCTGTTGTCATTTTTATTATTTGCTCTCTAGGAACCTCCCCCCCACTAGTTAGTTTAAAGCCCTCTCTACAGCCCTAGTTATATGATCCGCCAGGACTCTAGTCCCAGCACTGGCCAAGTGAAGCCCGTCCCAACGTAACAGCTCCCTCCTGCCCCAGTACTGGTGCCAGTGTCCCAGGAAGCAAAACCCATTTCTCCCACACCAGCCTTTGAGCCACGCATTTAACTCTCTAATTTTATTTGTCCTAGCCAAATTCGCTCGTGGCTCAGGTAATAATCCAGACCCTTGAGGTTCTGTTTTTTAATTTGACCCCTAGCTGCTCATACTCCTTTAACAGAACCGGCTTCCTAGTCCTATCTACGTTGTTTGTACCAACATGGACCACGACAACTGGATCCACCCCCTCCCACTGCAAGTTTCTTTCCAGCCCAGAGGAGATGTCCTTAACCCTGGCACCGGATAGGCAACACAGCCTCCGGGACTCTCGCTCTCGGCTGCAGAGAACTCTATCTATTCCCCTAATAATACTATCCCCTACCACTACAACATTTCTATTTACTCCCCCCTCTTGAATGGCCCCTCGTTCCACGGTGCTGTGGCCAGGTTGCTCATCCTCCCTGCAGTCCCTGCTCCTGTCCCCACAGGGAGTAAGAACCTCGAACCTGTTGGACAAGAGCAAGGACTGCGGCTCCTCCAGCTCTACCTCCTGGATCCCCATACCTGCCTCACTCGTAGTCACATCATCCTGTCCCTGACCATGGGCTACATCTGAATTAATTAACTTCATAGGTGTGACCACCTCCTGATACACAGAATCCAGGTACTTCTCCCCCTCCCTGATGTGTCGCAGCGTCTGAAGCTCAGACTCCAGCTCATCAACATGGAGCTGGAGTTCCTGTAGCAGCAGACACTTGTCACAGACGTAATCACCGTGAGCCTCAATAGGGTCCACCGGCTCCCACATCTCGCAACAGTAACACATCACCTGCTCCATTCTATGTCATTAATTAAATTTTTTATTGTTAGTTATGGACACCCTCTGCCCGATTTTAGATGGTAGTATCCCCTTTAATTAATTGGATTAAAATTAAACCAATCCCTCTAATTACACCAGTTAAATGGTTTACCAACAGTCACTCTGCACCAGAAAGGCCTTATTAACTGCAACCCACAGAGTTAAAGTTTGAAAAGAGCACCTAACACCCCACTTACCCTAACTCACACTTACCCAAATTCACAGCACTCTCTGCTGACTCGCACTCAGTGCTTGCTCGCACTAGCACTGGTCTTTTTATACTGTTTGTTTGTTTACAGCCAAATGAGTCACCCCTGCTGATTGGTTAGAAAACTGGCTTCCACTGCCTGCTGTGCCAATTTACTCCTACTGCAGTGTAACCTTGTTTTACTCTTAAACCAACAGAATCCCAAATATTTAACTTTTCCCCTTTACTTAAACTGCTTAAGTAATCTTATCAAGAATGATTTAAAGAGAAATAACAATTCAAGAACTCTCACACTTACCCAAACTCACAGCACTCTCTGCTGACTCGCATTCAGTGCTTGCTCGCACTAGCACTGTTTTTTTTTATACTGTTTGTTTGTTTACAGCCAAATGAGTCACCCTGCTGATTGGTTAGAAAACTGGCTTCCACTGCCTGCTGTGCCAATTTACTCCTACTGCAGTGTAACCTTGTTTTACTCTTCTTAAACCAACAGAATCCCAAATATTTAACTTTTCCCCTTTCCTTAAACTGCTTAAGTAATCTTATCAAGAATGATTTTCACCCACCCCCACTTGGTATCGGGTCAGTTCTTAGAAGCACTGTTTCTGAAGGCTGCGATTCAGCAAGGAGGTGGTCACTGAGCTCTGCCACCTGCTTCAGCCAGATCTGCAGCCTCAACTGAGGAGCAGGACGTCTCTGTCAGTGGCAGTGAATTTAACAGTGGCTCTCAACTTTTATGCCACCGGCTCATTTCAATCAGCTACTGGGACCATCGCCAATATCTCCCAGTTTACGGTGCATTGCTGCATCCGTCAGGTAACAAATGCCCTCTTTACAAGGAGACGAGAGTACATCTCTTTCCCCATGACCCCGGACAAGCAGCAAGAACGCGCAAAGGGCTTTGCTAGGATAGCGGGCTTCCCCATGGTGCAGGGTGCCATTGACTGCACGCATGTGGCTTTGCGGGCACCGCAAGAGAATGCCGAGGATTTCCGCAACCGAAAGGGCTTCCATTCCTGTGATACTCGCTGTCAATGCCCACTTTCCAGGCAGCAGCCACGATGCCTTCATCCTGCACCAGACTTCTGTGGCAGATATGGAGGGAGTCACAGCATGCAGGGAGGTTCTATTCCTTTCCAAGGGCGGAAGAGACCTCCCCAGGACACCTCCAACCAACCCTATCTATTTTATCACTTCCCCATCTCACCAGCCACTCCTCATACTCACCCTCATCCTACTGCAAGCATAGCAACTAACAAGACACATGGGTAGCCACTTGAGAGGTTTAGCCAATGTCCATGTGAAGTTTCTGGTAATGTGTTGTCATTCAGTATAATATCTTTTTCCAAAAGTGCCCCTTATTGGACAGATCTGAATGGACATTGAGAAGTGTCTTACTGAGTTCCAGTGACTCTTCAGTCATAATTCCACCCACCCCCACTTGGTATCGGGTCAGTTCTGTGCTGACAGACCCGACACCTGGGAGACTCGCATGGAGGCGGGTTGTCAGTGGGTTTCCTACCCGCTGTCGATCTTTGCGATTTTGACAGCAGTCCCGCCTCCAAACCCACGCCCTCGGTGTGGTTACATTCGCGGCCTTTGTGTCTGTCTTCACGAAAGAAGGCACAATAAACTTCCCTGAAATAGTGGAGAACCAAGGGTCTAGCGAGAACGAGGAACTGAAAGAAATTAGTATTGGTAAAAAAATAGTACTGGAGAAATTAATGGGACTGAAAGCCGATAAATCCCTTGGACCTGATGGCCTACATCCTAGGATTTTAAAAGAGGTGGCTATAGAGATAGTGGATGCATTGGTTGCCATCTTCCAAAATTCCATAGATTCTTGAACGGTTCCCGCAGATTGGAAGGTAGCAAATGTTATCCTGCTATTTAAGAAAGGAGGGAGAGAAAAAACAGGGAACTACAGACCAGTTAGCCTGACATCAGTTGTGGGGAAAATGCTGGAATCTATTATTAAGAACGTGGTAACAGGGCACTTGGAAAATAGTAATAGGATTGGGCAGAGTCAACGTGGATTTATGAAAGGGAAATCGTGTTTGACAAAGCGAGTTTTTTGAGGTTGTAACTAGCAGAATAGATAAAGGGGAACCAGTGGATGTGGTGTATTTGGATTTTCAGAAGGCATTCGACAAGTGCCACACAAGAGGTTATTAAACAAATTTAGGGCTCATGGGATTGGGGGTAATATGCTCGCATGGCTTGAGAATTGGTTAATGGACGGAAAACAGAGAGTAGGAATAAACGGGTCATTTTCAGGTTGACAGGCTGTAACTAGTGAGTTACCGCAAGGATCAGTGCTTGGGTCTCAGGTATTCACAATCTACATCAATGATTTGGATGAGGGCACCAAATGTAATTACCCAGATATTCCGATCGCAGGCCTCCCGCGGGCAGAGGACTGTGATCTGGAAAAATCTGCGCACTTACCGGAGGGCTCCCGGGAGGCGCACAGTTCTGATGCTGGGCCTCTCCAAACTGCCGGTACGCAGGGCCCACGTATCCCAGAGGTGCATGTAATTCGCAGCATCCCTGGGATCATGTGGGCCTTGGGAAGCCAATCAAAGAAGGGAGTCTCCCTTCATACATTTGACAGGAAGACCTGTCAAATATACGAATGGAGATCACCCCCAAAACATAGTAAAACTTTAAATAATTTTTTTTTTAAATCACATTTTTAAAATGACTTGAAAGTACAAATAAACTAACTATTTTAAACAAAACTTTAAATTTTTGAAAAAAATAATTAAAGTTTTTTACGGGGCTAAAAATAAACTTACCTTTTTTAAAGTATTTTTATAAATCAGTGGAAAAAAAATTTTTAAACTTTTTTTCAACTCTTATCCTGGTAAAAGCGGCCTTACTTTACCAGGCGTAAGAATTGTAAGGGTTTTCTGCATGCGGAGGATCTCCAAAAAGCGGAACTCTCCGCCCGCAGAGGCCCTTCTCCCAGGCAGCTGGACGATCTGTCAAGAGCTTTCTTGACAGATTGGAAATGCTGGTTTCCAGCGCATGCGCAGTGAATGCCTGAAACCAGCATGTACCCACCCATAGGGATTGGAATATCCAGCCCAATATATCCAAGTTTGCTGATGATACAAAGCTGGGTGGGAATGTAAGTTGTGAGGAGGATGCAAAGAGGCTTCAAGGGGATATGGACAGGCTAAGTGAGTGGGCAAGAACATGGCAAATGGAATATAATGTGGAGAAATGTGAAGCTATCCATTTTGGTAGGAAAAATAGAAAAGCAGAGTATTTTTTAAATGGTGGTAGATTGGGAAATATTGGTGTTCAGAGGGACCTGGGTGTCCTTGTACACAAATCACTGAAAGTTAACATGCAGGTACAGCAAGCAATTAGGAAAGCAAGTGGATTTGAGTATAAGAGTAAAAGGGGGAGAAATTCGGTATCGCCCCATTTGCACCTTTGTGCAGTGATTGTCAGTGTTTGCAGCACCTCAATGCTATCAAACACTGACAGATCAACTGTCAAAATAAAATTGTGCATGGTCCCTTTAAGGAAACCGGCAGATGACGTGTCATCAAATGACGTCATCAGACCTGCTTCCTGTTAATTGGCCGGTAACAAGGCCAATCAAGGGGAAATCATGTTTGTAGAGCGGAGGCAGCTGGGGGCAGGACCGGAACCCGGAAACCAGCTGACCCGCCACATCCTGCCTCCTGAATTAAATTTGCGGCCAAAGTATTTGTTTTATTTCTCTGCCATTTCCTTATTCCCCGTTATAATTTCTCCTGTCTCAGCCTGTAAGGGACCCACATTTACTTTCACTAATCTTTTCCTTTTTACATACCTATAGAAGCTTTTACAGTCTGTTTTTATGTCTTTTACTAGTTTAGTCTCATTCAATTTTCCATTTCTTTATCAATTTCTTGGTCCTCCTTTAAATAAAATTCTATCATATTATAGTCACTCTTCCCTAAAGGCCCCTTTACTACAAGGTTATTAATTAACCCTTTCTCATTGCACAATACTAGATCTAAAATAGCCTGTTCCCTTGTTGGTTCCTGAACATACTGATCTAGAAAACTATCTTGTATACATTCCATGAATTTGTCCTCCACACTATTACTGCAAATTTAGTTTGACCAGTCTATATGTAGATTAAAGTCCCTCATGATTATTGTATTACCCTTGTTACATGCGCCTCTAATTTTCTGATTTATACTCTGCCCTACATTACAACTACTGTTTGGGGGTCTATAAACAACTTCCACCAATGATTTCTGCCTCTTGCTGTTTCTTAGCTCCAACAAAACTGATTCTACTTCTTGATTTTCAGAGCTAAGATCCTTTAAACATAAGAACATAAGAAATAGGAGTAGGAGTAGGCCAATCGGCCCCTCGAGCCTGCTCCACCATTCAATAAGATCATGGCTGATCTGATCCTAACCTCAAATCTTCTATCACTCTCCATCCCATCTCTCTACTGTCTTTATCCCATCCTTTATTATCAGGGCTACCCCTCTTCCTTTTCCATTTTACCTATCTCTTCTAAAAGTTAAGTATCCTGGAATATTTAGTTCCCAACCTTGGCCGCTTTGCTACCACGTCTTGGTAATGGCTATTAGATCAAACCTATTAATTTCTATCTGCGCTATTAATTCATCTATTTTGTTGTGAATGCTTCGCGCATTCAGATATAGTGCCTTTAGCTTTGACTTTTTTCTATTTTTTGCTGATGTCACCTTAGTCACTGCTGCCCTATTACCTTTGTTACTCTCTCTGTCCTTTCCTGACCCTCTGCTTATTTTTACCCAAAACTCTACTCTGCTCTAGAGCCATGACATTTCTCTTGCTGCTTTTAAATGTACTCTTTCCTGAATGTTCCCACCCTCCTTCATTAGTTTAAAGCCCTTTCTACTGCCCTAGTTATTTGATTCACCAGGACACTAGTCCCAGCTTGGTTTAAGTGGAGCCCATCCCATTGGAACAGATCCCTCTTTCTCCAGTACTGGTGCCAGTGCCCCATGAACTGAAACCCCTTCCTCCCACACCACTCTGAGCCACGCATTTATACCTCTAATCTGTTTGTCCCTATGCCAATTTGCGCATGGCTCAGGTGACAATCCAGAGATTATTACCTTTGAGGTTTTGCTTTTTAATTTGGATCCTAGCTCCTCAAACTCCCTCAGCAGAACCTCATTCCTAGTTCTGTCTATGTTGTTGGTTCCTACGTGGACCACGACAACTGGATCCTCCCCCTCCCACTCCAAGTTTTCTCCAGCCGCGAGGAGATATCCTTAACCCTGGCACTGGGCAGGCAACACAGCCTTTGGTACTCCCTGTCGTGGCTGCAGAGAACAGTATCTATCCCCCTGACTAAACTGTCACCTACCACTACCACATTCCTTCGCCCCCCCCCCCTCGAGTGGTCAGTTTGCCCATCCTGCCTGCAGTCCTTGTTCTCATCCATACAGGCAGCAAGTACCTCATACCTGTTGGACAAGGTCAAGGGCTGAGGCTCCTCCATCACCATACCCTGGGTCTCCATAGCTCCCTGACTCACAGTCACATCCTCCTGACCATTGACTAACTCTAAAGTACTGCTTAACCTAAGGGGTGTGACTGCCCCTCCCCTGATGCTTCGCATATCTGTAGCTCGGATTCCAGCTCAACAACTCTGAGCCGAAGTCCTCGAGCTGCAGGCACTTACCATAGATGTAGTTGCTCAGGATCTCATTGGTCTCCACCAACTCCCACATGCTGCAGTTATGACACACCACCTGCCCTGCCATCCCTATCTAACCTTATATTATTTATATAATTAGTTGCAGTATTCATTCAAACGATTATTTTTACTTTAAATTTTTAGTTTTAATTAGTTAATTTAGTTATTAATTCAATAAAGTTACAGTAGTTAATACTCTCCCAGTTCTGAATTTAATTCACTTACCTAACCTAGAGAGCAAAAGAGCTGTAATACTCGCCAACCAATCGCCTGCCTGCTGTCCTGTGACGTCACTTTTTTTAAGTCGCCGCTCAGTTCCCTTTAAGCCGCTGCCGCCGCACCCGCTCAGGTCTGCACTTCCGGCCAACTTTGCACTTTGTTCTGGCAATTCTGGACTGATTTTCACTGGGATCAGAAAATCTATCATCTTATGTGAGATAATTATGTTACGCTGTTTAAAAGGTAAGCTTCAGTGTTTAAACATATAATAGTGAATGAATATTTTATTAAATTTCATTTTTTTTCAGATTTCATTTCAATTGCCTGTATCTTAGGAACAGGAATATTAGGTAAGTCTATTTCATCTTAACCTACAATGTATTAATCTTGTTACCCTGTATCCAGTATTGATTTCCATGTTTGTTTTACATTTCGAACAAAACTTAAAGATGGTGCTTCAGATTAGTATTACCCTCCTTTTGTTTTGCTCTGTCCATTTTAAGGTCGCAGTGTTTTTGTGTCAAAAATATGTATAATTTTTTTACGAATGCTGCTAACACCACTGGGCTCATAAAACAACTGAGTTGATACTGAATAATTCCAGCGTTTATATCTTTCTCCATTTCCGTTATTTGAAATACAACTTCCCCTGCACCCAGTGGGAATTGGATAATTATTTGAAAAGGAAGAATACAAAAGATATGGAGATAGGTCAAGGGCGTGGTTTTAGCTGTAGTTGAATAGCATCCCTTTGTGTTGTAAAATCTGTCATTCTGTGAAATTCTATGAAATCATCAGAGCTCACTGTTAAAATACAAATTCCCCAAATCCTTGTTTTATTGGCGTTTCTGGAGCGCTATTACAGCACTACAACATTTTCAGTGGTAGATCCTGGGGGGATCAGGAAAGGAAACAGTCTATGCAGAGTGCAACAGAAGGAAACCCTGCCTTACAGGTGAAGCAGCAACAGAATAAATGAGAGGAATGTCGAGAGCAGTGCTGAACATCAAATAACGTACAGGAATAGAGGACAATGGCCTTTGGTAAAGGAAGCAATAAGCTACTGTGAATAGTGTTTTCAACATAAATGGAGCTGTGTGATCAAAGGTTGTAGCTTAATCAAATGACCAAGTTAATTAGATACATTTATTTGATGCACTGCATAGTGTTTTCGTTTGTGCATAATATCTAGTCACTAAATTTATTCAACGCATGTGAGTGTTTATTTGATTATATATTTCCACCTTGTCCTCATCCAGGAAGTTATTTATTTATTCAAGCCAATTCAGAATTTATTTCATTCAATCACTGATTTAATTATTTTATCAAAAACAAAAGGGAGTTGATTTATTTACTTAATGATTCAATGCAATAAATTATTTAATAACTGTCATAGACTAGCTATTTATTTGAATCCTGTCAGAATTTATTTACAGTAGTTGCTTAAAAAAATAATTTAACGAGGTTAGTTCGGGGAGCTAATTCCCTGTGAGGGCAACAATTTATTTAGTGAAGCCAAATTCAGAGAGGCTTTATCACTAACAAGTTGGGGCTAAGGTTCTGGGGTGAAGGCCACGATTTTTCCTATCGATGCGGCTTGGGAGCGGGACAGCTGTCTTCCGGGTTCCAGTCCCGCCCCCAATGACATCGGACACACAGCTGCGATTTTGCGTCAATTGGCCTTGTTAAGCCTGCCCTGCAGGCTTGCCGGCCAATTAAGAGGAAGCAAGTGTCAGATGATGTCAGTTGATGATGTGTCATCTGTCTGTTTTCTTAAAGGGGCCACGCACAATTTTTTTTTGACCGCTGATTTTTCAGTGTACAAAGGTGAGCCCTTGCACCCAGGCTCTCCAGTGACTCCCTCCATAGGCTGGAACAGATGGCAGCTGCCGGTGAGGTTACAGAAGCGATCTGTCACTGGTGAGACAGATTCTCCCAATGAGGTGGGACTACACAGGCAATCTAAAACTTGTCACCTACAGAAAAGTATAAATGTATTAAAAATGATTTTCCCAACATTTTCTTACCTCTGAAACTCACCAGTGTACCATTGGATCCTTCACACCACTTCTGCAGCTGTCATCAATGCACAAACATTACAGTAGACCCGCAGCACACCACACTTACCTGGCGTGGTGTCCGGACGTCTGGAAACCCACAGTAGACCTGTCAAAATTGCAAAAAGCCTCTTAACTGCCTGTTAACAACCTGTTAACAAGCAGTTAAGTGCCTATAATCCTCTTCCCGCCGCTAGGTGTTGGGTCCATGCGCAAATCAGGGACCCGACACCTGGGAAGATTGTTTGGAGGTGGCTTGACGGCGTGTTTCCGACCCGCTGTCAATCTTTGCGATTTTGCCGGATGTCCCGCCTCCAAACCCGCCCCCTGAGCACCGGCAAAATTCCGGCCGAAGTGTCAGAATCCAGGCATTAATTAAATGAGGCCTGCAGTCTTAATTAAAGTCAAGATAACAAAGGTGCTGACGGTATTAAGCTAAACAATGGTAGGGCCTGTAGTCCTGAGGTAACAGTTAAGTGCATCCACTGAGTAGAGTTTAAGTACATCCACTTAATAAATCTTATGATAAGGTGTAGAAGCATGCCCACAGCTGCACCATTATTCTATGCTGGGTCCCTGAGGGCTGGAGAACTCAACAGAAGAACCGATCTATCCGCCTTTATGGCAAACGAACATAGAGAGCTACAGGCAGAAGGTTGGGGTTAAACCATCAGGTGCTGATGAATGGAAAATGAGAAGACTGTTGGTTTTAAATAACTCGAGATGTTTATGGTGGCACATAATCTCGTCTTTATAAAAGGAAAATTCCTGGAATTTATATGCTGAGCTTTAATTGTTCATAAACCTGTCTGTTATTTTCAGTGCAAACATCTTAGTCTACCAAGTTGCTAGCCAATACCCCAAAGCATTATTGTTTTCTTTATTAGGCAAATAAAGGAAAAGTGTTTAATATTCTAGTTTTGTGAAAAAAATAAAGACAAACATTTGTACAGTAGTTTCTAACATCTCTCAAAAATAACCCAAAGCACCTTGCCTACAATCAACTACTTAAGCAAACACAGCAGCCATTTTGTGCACAGCAGGATTTCACAAACAGCAATGAAGTGAATGACCATTTAATCTAATACCTTGTTAGTTGAGGGAGGAAAGTGGGCTAGGAGAGCTCCTTGCTTTTCTTTGAGTAATGCCATGGGATCTCTAATGACCACCTCAAATACTGGATCAGGCATATGGGACCTCTTCCAAAGGAAGACACTTTCAAAATGCACTCACTGGAGATTACACGTTCAAGTCATGTATTAACATAAGAACGTAAGAAATAGGAGCAGGAGTAGGCCATTTGGCCCTTCGAGCCTGCTCCGCCATTCAATGAGATCATGGCTGATCTGCCTCAATTCCATTCACCGGCCTTATCGCCATATCCCTTGATGCCCTTACTAGTCAGAAATCTATCTACTTCTGTTTGGAATATACCCAATAACTGAGCCTCCACAGCCCTTTGGGGTAGAGAATTCCAAAGATTCACCACCCTCTGTGTGAAGAAATTTCTTCTCATCTCAGTCCTGAATGGCCAACCCTTTACCCTGAGGCTGTGGCCCCTGGTTCTCGACTCCCCAGCCAAGGGAAACATTCTCCCAGCACCCACCCTATCAAGCCCTGTAATAATTTTGTATGCTTCAATGAGATCCCCTCTCATTCTTCTGAATTCAAGAGAATACAGGCCTAGTTTACTCAATCTCTTCTCATACGACAGTCCCGCCATCCCAGGAATTAATCTTGTGAACCTTTGTTACACTCCCTCTATGGCAAGTATATCCTTCCTTAGGTAAGGAGACCAAAATTGTACACAGTACTCCAGGTGTGGTCTCACCAAGGCCCTATATAATTGGAGTAAGACTTCTTTACTCCTGTCCTCAAATCCTCTTGTAATGAAGGCCAGCATACCATTTGCCTTCCTAATGGCTTGCTGCACCTGCACCTGCACATTCACTTTCAGTGACTCATGTACAAGGACACCCAGGTTCCTTTGAGCATCCGCATTCCCCAATCTTTCACCATTTAGGAAATACTCTGCCTTTCTGTTTTTTCTACCAAAGTGGATAACTTCACATTTATCCACATTATAATCCATCTGCCATGTTCTCGCCCACTCATTGAGCCTGTCGAGATCCCCTTGAAGCCTCTTCACATCCTCTTCGCAACTGACACTGCCACCTAGCTTTGTGTCATCAGCAAATTTGGAAATGTTACATTTAGTCCCCTCATCTAAATCATTGATGTAGATTGTGAATAGCTGGGGTGCTTTGATATAGATTGTGAATAGCTGGGGTGCTTTGATATAGATTGTGAATAGCTGGGGCCCAAGCACCGATCCTTGCAGTACCCCATTAGTCATAGCCTGCCATCCTGAAAAAGACCCGTTTATCCCTACTCTTTGTTTTCTGTCTGTTAACCAATTCTCAATCCATGCTAGTATATTACTACCAATTCCATGTGCCCTAATTTTGTTCACCAACTTCTTGTGTGGGACCTTATCGAAGGCCTTCTGAAAATCCAAATACACCACATCTACCGGTTCCTCTTTGTCTACTCCATTAGCTACATCCTCAAAGAACTCCAATAGATTTGTCAACAGGACTTCCCTTTCGTAAATCCATGTTGACTCTGCCCAATCTAACTATTAGTTTCTAAGTGCCCAGTTATTGCATCCTTTATAATAGATTCCAGCATTTTCCCAATTATTGATGTGAGGCTAACAGGTCTGTAGTTCCCCGTTTTCTCTCTCCCTCCTTTCTTAAATAGCGGGGTTACATTTTGCTATCCTCCAATCTTCAGGAACCGTTCCAGAATCTATAGAATTTTGGAAGATGACAACCAATGCGTCCACTATCCCAAAGATCACCTCTTTCAAAACCCTAGGATGTAGGTCATCTGGTCCTTGGGATTTATCGACTTTTAGTCCCATTAATTTTGCTAGTACTGTTTTTTTACTAATACTTTCTTTAAGTTCCTCATTCTCGCCACACCCTTGGTTTTCTCGTATTTCTGGGAGGTTTTTTGTGTTTTCCTCCGTGAAGACAGAAACAAAGGGGTCGATTTTCAGTGTGCTGTGAGGCGGGCTTTTAGGCGTGCAGGGGGCTAAAATCCTGAATTCGGGGGTCCCAACACCATCCCGCCCAAAACCCGCCTCCATGTAAGTTTCAAAGGAGGCGGGTACCCACCCCGCACTGGGACCCGCCGACCCGAGGCGGGAAGGGATTAGTGCCAATTAACTGCCTGTTAACAGGCAGTTTTTAGCCTAATCCCTATTTTGAAGGGTGTCGTGTGGGATTCCCGACGGCTCCAAACCACGCCAGGGTAGAGCAGGCGGGCCGTCGGGTTGAAGGACTTGGAGGGGTCGAGATGTCGGTGTTCAGGTGAGTGATGGGTGCATGAGTGCAAAGGTAAGTGTGTTTGGTGTGTCTAAAGTGTGTAAAGAAGTTTAAATTACCTGTACTTACCTAAACAGCCTTTCTTCCTCTAGGTTTCGGGAGTCCATCACTCAGCCGGCACTGAAAGCAAAATGGCTGCGAGCTGTCAAAAGTGACAGCATTCAGCTTTCATTGCCGGTGAGAGTTCTAACTGAGTCTGTGTAGAAGGACTCAGGTTAGAAGTCAGACTCAGTGTTTGACAGCTTCAAACAGCTGTGAAACACTGATATTTCATCTGTCAAGACCTCTTGGCAGATGAAATTTCATTCTGTGATGTCACCTGTTGCCACCTGTTGATACTGATCCAAGAAACCATCTTGCATGCATTCCAAGAATTCGTCATCCACATCATTGGTGGTAATTTGATTTGCCCAGTCAATATGTAGATTAAAGTCCCTCATGATTACCGTATTGCCCTTGTTACATACACTTCTAATCTCTTGATTGATACTGTGCCCTACATTACCACTGCTGTTTGGTGGCCTATACACAACTCCCACCAATGTTTTCCGCCCTTTGCTGTTTCTTAGCTCCACCCAAACTGATTCCAGTTCTACATCACGATCTGCCAAGCCAAGATCTTTTATCTCTACCGTACCGATCTCATCCCTTATTAACAGCGCTACGCCACCTCCTTTTCCTTTTTGTCTGTCCTTCCTAAATGTTGAGTACCCTGGAACATTCAGTTCCCAGCTTTGGTTACCCTGCAACCATGTCTCTGTAATGGCAATTACATCATACCCATTTACTTCTATTAGTGCCATTAATTCATCCACCTTGTTGCGAATGCTACGTGCATTTAAATAAAGTGCCTTCAACTTTGCCTGTTTAATATTTTTCTGCACTTTGACCTTCTTTACTGTTGGCCTTTGTTTCTGCTCCCTACTAGTTTTGCTGACTACTTTTCTAACTTGCACTTCCAGCTTTGTTGTTTCTCTCTGTTCTGGGCCCACACTTAGGTTCCCAGCCCCCTGACAAACTAGTTTAAATCATTCCCAACAGCACTAGAAAACCCCCCTTTGAGGATATTGGTCCCGATTCTGCCGAGGTGTAACCCGTCCAGCTTGTACAGGTCCCACCTTCCCCAGAATCGGTCCCAATGCCTCAGGAACTTAAATCCCTCCCTCCTACACCATCTCTCCAGCCACGCATTCATCTGGTCTATTCTCCTATTTCTGCTCGCGCTAGCACGTGGCACTGGGAGTAATCCTGAGATTACTACCTTTGAGGTCCAGCTTTTTAATTTATCTTCTGGCTCCCTATATTCTGCTTGCAGGACCTCGTCCCTCTTTCTACCTATGTTGTTGGTACCGATATGGACCACGACCTCTGGCTGTTCACCATCCCCCTTCAGAATGTCCTGCTGCCACTCAGTGACATCCTTGACCCTGGCACTAGGGAGGCAACATACCATACTGGAGTCATGTCTGCGGCCACAGAAACATCTATCTGTTCCCCTTAGGATAGAATCCCCTATCACTATTGCTCTCCCACTCTTTTTCCTCCCCTCCTGTGCAGCTGAGTCACTCGTAGTGCCACGGACTTGGCTCTTGCTGCATTCCCCTGAGAAACCATCTCCCCCAGCAATATCCAAAATGGAAAATCTGTTGAAGAGGGAGATGGACCCCGGGGACACTTGCACTACCTTCCTAGTTCTTTTACTCTGTCTGGTGGTCACCCATTCCCTTTCTGCCTGTGCACTCTTTACCTGCGGTATGACCACCTCGTTAAACGTGCTATCCACGAAGATCTCAACCACGCGGATGCTCCACAGTGACTCCAGCCGCAGCTCCAGCTCCAAAATGCGGATTTCGAGTAGCTGCAGCCGGAGACACTTCCTGCACATGTGTTCGCCCTGGACACCGAATGTGTCCCTGACTTCCCACATAGCACAGGAGGAGCACTCCACACTGCCGAGCTGCCCTGCCATGTCCTACCCTTAATTTACTCCCTTTACTTCCTCTAAATTAAAGAATATTAAATACACTAGGGATCTTTCTTTGCTTTAAACATTACTCACTCTAAACTAGAGACCTTACTTTTACTTTAACGACTGGACTGTAGAAATACTCACCAGGTCCTACTTACCAATCAGCTCCTTCCTAGGTTGTGATGTCACTTTAGCGGTTTTGCAGTTGTTGTTGTTGATTGACTGCTCCTGCTCTCGGACTCTTTCCTGGGTGTAAAGTAAGAACCAAATCCTACAGAGTAAAAAGTTAGGGAAAGCAAAGGCGAAGCAAGCGAGCTCCTCCTTCCACTTCTCTCCCACCTAACTCCCTCACCCACTCAACTCTCAGCACTCTGTGCAAACTGCACTCAGTGCAGATCGCACTGCGAAGCCAGTTTTTATAGGCCTAGTTTCCCTACTTAACTGCCTTCAGCTGCTCTGAATTATCCTCTGCCTTCTCCGGGGCTGCCGACTCCTTTCAGGTCCTCTGTCCTCGGCCTCCCGCGCTCTTTATCCTCTGTCTTCTCCGGAGCTGCTGACTCCTTTCAGGTCCGCTGTCCTCTGCCTCCCATGCTCTTTATCCTCTGCCTTCTCCGGGTCTGCCGACTCTTTTCAGGATTTTGTTTGAACCCACAACTTTTTGACTTGCATGAGAAATACTGTAACTGCAATAACTGAATAAATGGATGTAGAAGAGATATGGAATATCATCAAAAATGGAATATTAAGAACTGCAGAACAAGTATTGGCTCAGTGAAATCAAAGAATACTTAAAGTGAGCGTAAAGCAGATCCCAATATGAGGACCAGATACAACAGTTTAACCAGAAAAATAAAGCTTAAAGCCAAGAGAGACAAGAACAATTGGATAAACGGCCAGTGAAAAGAAGCAGAAGATTATGCCAAAAGACAGGCTGTACTGGAAGATAAGATAACTAAGTGAATCTTACAAACTTAAAATGGCTACAGTGAAAGACCAAAATGGTCATATAATTGAGGACGAACAGATGAGGAGCAAGCGGTGGAAAGAATATTTTGAAAATCTATACAATGTACAGAGCATGGTGGATGAATCAGTTCTGGAGAAACTGCCCTGTACAAATGGAGGGGTGTTTATGCTGGATTTCTTGGAAGACAAAGTAAAGATTTGTATTGGTAAGTTTGAAAAAGAGCCAGGCTCCTGGTATTGATAATATAACTGCAGAGCTGTTGCAGCTGGGTGAAGGATGGGATAGTGATGCGAAAGTTGTTTAACAAAATTCGCGAAGAAGAACAAGTACCTGAAGACTGGGGAAAGGCGACAATAATAACAATCTTCAAAAAAGGAGACAAGAGTGAATGCAGCAATTACAGAAGAATCAGCTTACTGAGCATACCTGGAAAAGTATTTCCTAAGACACTGCAGAGAAGAATGAAAAGATAGTAGAGGTGATACTTATTGAAGAACAAGCTGGTTTTAGGCCAGGATGAAGTATAATAGATCAACTGGTTGTGATAAGATAGATTTTGGAGAAATTTATCGAACACAACATCCATTGTTACAACTTTGTAGATTTTAAGCATACCTTTTACAGTGCATGGTGAGAAGGGATATGGCATGTCTTGAGGATCTATAGTATTCCTGAGAAACCTATCAGACTGATAAAAAACATCTATAACAAGTCCCTGAACACTTTTAGATTGGATAGGAAACGAACAGAATGGTTTATATCAACAGTTAGAGTGAGACAAGGATTACACAATCACTTGATTTATTTAATCTAGTACTGGAAGCAGTAATGGCTCATAATTTACAGTCAGTAGCGAAGAAAGTTTCCCACAAAGATCTCACGATCTCTGTGATGAGAAGTTTGGCTTTTTCGGCGTTCAATTGAGATCAGTGTAGTGTAGTGGGAATTCCATAGCGCAAGCTGCTATGATGTCAACAAGCTGTCTTAGTAGCCAATCACTATGCAGAATTTTCACAGACCAGGAAGTGAAGAAGCTACTTTTATTCTAACTTTTAAAAATGTTATAGAGAGCAAAACAAAGATTGGGGCTTTCACATGGGGAAAAGGTAAACCTGAAATAAATATGAACAAACTTTTAAAAACATTTTTTTTTTAAGTTTCTTAAAAATTGTAATTTTTATTAAAATGGAGAAATCTGACACTCCACAAAATTAAAAAGTCAATATGCTGTTAAAACCCCAGTTACACCTAATCGAACAAGGTCTAACTTTTAATGGGGTCTTTAACAGCGATATTACCGCAGAAAAGCCGAAGTTTTCATCAGTTTCACTGATTTCCCTCATTACTGATTGCTGGTTATGGGGGGGTGCAGGGGTGCAGGGACCACAGTGCTGCCAGTGTCGGAGCAGTGAATGACTGACTGCAACTTCAGGATTTCTGTTTTAGGATGCGCGTGCGCTACATCTGAAGTTGCGGTCACTTTCAAAGGGGCAATAACAGTGAGCTGCAAATCCCGGGCCAATGAATCTTGCACTAAACGATGATATTGGACTTGAAGGATATTGGAACATAACAGCAGAGATGAGTTGGTTGAGAGGAATACCGGGAGTATCCAGGATATAAAGAATCAAAAATGATATAATAAGAACATGGCTTGGATAAGAAACAATGCTTATACACGAGTTCCAAGAAAGGCGACTTTGATGGCTTGGGCACGTTTCAAGAATGGAAACAGCTGGAATGCTCTTCATGGCTCTGCATACAGAGATACATGGAGCAAGAAGACCAAGGAAGCAGTGGATGAACAATGTCAAGAGTGACTTGTCACAGAAAGGGATACAGATGACTGAAGCGGCCAGGTTAGTTCAGAACCGATAACAATGATAGTGAATTCAATAGGTCCCAGCGTTGCTGCTCCGCTAACGGATGGGAATTTAGTATTAGTAGTAATTACAGACAGTGACCCAGTCTGTGTTGATACTCAATAGCCCCAGAATACAGATGTTGTATCTGAGAGAGCCTTCAAGCTATGCAGTTCAAATACATGATCTTGTGGCTTTTATTTGTGTACATGTTGCATTGGCTGCTCCTTTTGAGTTTCAGAGATATAATTTAAATTTCCTTTGTCTCAATAAAATTTTGAAAAGTATTTCTCATTTTTTTCTTGTTCAAACTGAGTTATCTGAAGCATTTAGAGAGAGAGATAGGCTAAAAAAAGACTCTGCGAACAGTCAGCACCAAACTCTCTCATAATGGTTACTATTCAGGGACCTTGTATCTGGTCCACTTAAGTGCAGCAGATGCAACTGTTTGCTATTTTCTATCTTCTGAGGAGGGATAGTTAAGCCTGTTACTACTGTAAATCTATAGTGCATCATTGCTACTGTTCACATATCAATTTACTGTCAAGTAAATCCTTTACCTTAAGTTTCAGTCTAGTGAATTGTTTATTCTACTGCCTTCCAAGATCAAAGTACATCATGTGCGAGCATGTGATATAACTAGTAAGCTGAAAGGCAGTGATGAGGGTTTTCTGTTCAATTCATGGGTTTTCTACAAATTACCTAGATATTGGGCAGGTAATGTATTATTCTGGTTTATATGGAGCAGTGGCTCACCTGCAGGCGTGGTCTTGGGACCCTGAAGCCAAGAGGTAAAGGTCAAAAACTTTAATACCTCCTTTACTGTATCTCCTGTGGCAAAACCTTGAAGGAGTGATTGCTAAATTATAGGAATCTTAGGTGCTAAATTATAGGAATCTTAGGTGCTAAGTTATAGGAATCTTAGGTGCAGGTTTCATTGCACATATTTACTTTTATACCTCCCTTCAGTATTGGGCTGAGAAAATAGTGAGCTTCCCTTTCGTCATGAGCAGCTTCCTTTAAAGGCTGCTGATTCTTCAAATTTTGCAACTACTAGCCAACAAAAATAAAGGTCTGCTTTCCAATGTGGTTTTGTCATGTTGAAATAAAGTGGAAGCGCTTGCCTTGAAAAATTAGAGCAATCTCTCTGTCAGCTTTAGGGAAATGCTGCAGCCTGAGTGGGATAAATGTTCATCTTCATCAATGGGGAACGGCAGCATAGTGCTTATGTTTTGGGACTAGTAATCCAGAGCCTGGACTTGAGTTGTGAGTTCAAATCCCACCATGGCAGCTAAAGAATTTTAATTCAGTTAATTGAATAAAAATGGAATATAGAAGCTCATATTGGTAATGTTCAGTAATCGCCATGAAACTACTGGATTGTTGTAAAATGGCCTTAAGGGAAGGAAATCTGCTGTCCTTACTTGGTCTGGCCTTATGTGACTCCAGAGCCACAGCAATGTAGTTGACTCTTAACTGCCCTCTGAAATGGCTTAGCAAGCCACTCAGTTGTATCAAACTGCTACGACAAAGTCACTGTGGGAGTACCTTCACCACACCATGGTTCAAGAAGGCTTACCATCACCTTCTCAAGGGCAATTAGGGATGGGCACTAAATGCCAGCGATGCCCATATTCAATGAATAAAAGAAAATCAGGTGGGTTCTACAATGGGCAGCCAAATTACCACCCAGGCAGTGAAGATGAAAATTTACCCCAATATGTGCAATTTTCCAACATGAATCAGCAGGATTTTCTCAGTGCATTTTCTTTTTTTTCTCTTTTGATTGCAAAACACGCTGGAGGACAAATGTTCATTTTTTTAAGGTTCATTTTACAATTTAACTATTACTAATGAATGAAATTACTTAAAGCTTTGCTCAGAGAAATCAGACAGAGAAGGATGATTTTAACTTTGCTCACTTGGTGGTAACTGGGTGGGCGGGCAGTTAAAATTGCCCATGGGACTTACCCACCTCGGTCCCACTGACTCCCCGCAGGTTCCAATTTTAACCTGCTCTTCTGAGTAAGTGGGAAGGACACCCACCAGACACCAACGGGGTATTTAAATATGCAGATCAGTCTCTAATGAAACAAAAAACCACAGTGATAGATAAAACCACCAACGTAGCCAACAAAAATTGGTGGCAGAGAGCACAAACTGACTTACCATGAGTAATGCTTTGGAAAAATTCATTGGTTTTAAAAAGATTACAGTGGTCAATTATTTCCAATGTATCTTTCTGCCAAATGCCATCTTCCATATCTAGCCCTCCCCAAGCCCCGATCTCTCGCTCCCTCCCCCTCCCGCTTCCCGGGGACGGTCCTCAAGGCTGCAGCCTCCTGACACTGATTTTCCCGCCCGGCAGCCAGCCAGTCTGTCAAATTGGCCAGCTGCCAGGCAGGAAACAGAAGAGAAAAATTATAGTGAGGTCCAGCTACATTCGGCAGGACCTCTGTGTCCCGGCCTTGCCGGGTTATCCTCGCGCTACTGTGATCTCCGCACCCTCCCCGGTTCTCCGTAAATATCGGGCCCATTATGTCTGAAAAGTTGTGAACAGCATTTTTTTTTTTATTATTGCAGGGTTGCCCGGTGCCGTTGCACATGCTGGACTACAGCCATTTTTGGTTTCATTCATAACTGGATTCTTTATGCAGGTAGGTAATTCAGGAAGTGACTGCCATAAATAACCGATCTGACGTTGAAAATTTGGAGGGAGATGTATCCTAACCGAAATATTATTCATTACATAAGGAAATACTGTAGAGTTCTGTTGGGTTAAAATGTTCCTATGTCAAATGGTATCTGAAAATGCTGCTGTGAACAATTTTTATTTTCCATTTTTGCTTTGAAGGTCAAGAATTATAAAACTTGAATTTTTTACTCTTTTAGAACTGTAGAAAGCAATGTGACACATGCATCTTACAACTAAAACCATACTGATAAAGCTGGTTTGATTTTGAGTTTATTTGAAAAATGTTTACAGGAATTGAACATAAAAGTCTAATCAAACAAAAAGCAGAATTTAAAGTAACTGTCCAAGTATAGCAATCATTGCAAGATGCTGGGTATTAATTTTTCCATTAATTCTGACAACTGCAATGGATTGATTTTTGGAGTTAATTTGTTGCCAAGGAGAGTAGAGAAAATTGATAAATACTGGTTGTGTCACTATATTTTATTTCACTGACTAGAGTAGTCTGAAGAATGACTGATATTAGTGTTGATGAATTCATTGTGTGATTACACAAACACACACAGTTCTCCCATGGTGCTGCTCACAGTGGGTTGGAGGTTTTATTACCACCAGCGTATTCATATTCTTGCATTCTCTTTCACTCTTATTCTCTCCAGGTGACCTCTCTAATTCCACTATTCAATTAAGAGTTCAGCAACAACTTGCACTTATATTTAACCTAGTAAAACATCCCAAGGCGCTTCACAGGAGCAATTAATTATCGAACAAAATTTGACACCGAGCCACATAATCTTATAAAACAAAAACCCAATTGCTAAACAAACTAACAACTGCCTCAGCTAAAGTAGAATCACTTCCTCATACAGGAAACTCTTTTTTATCCGGCACCGACGGGACCGGCGTGGTGCCGGTTTATCAAAAAGTCCGGATTACAGAGCGGCATAATTAAAAGGTACGAGAGCTCCGTACACAGCAACAAATCCAGGCTTCCCTGTTGCTTAGCAACAGGTGCAAGAAGCCCGGCCACAGACCAGGCGTCCCTGTTGCTTAGCAACAAGTGCAGGAACCCCGATTACACAGCCACAAATCCAGGAACGGCCACTAAAATGAAGTAAAACTTACCTGAACCTACTCCTGAATTTTGCCGGTTAACAGAGATTTCCGGTTATTTAGGTGCCGGTAAATCGAGAGTTTCCTGTATATCATAATCAGAAACTGAGATCTTTTTTCCTGTCAAGTAGCTTGACTATCAATCAAATTTGGAATGCTAGTTTCTTGACTCATTTAGATTTGTCTTTCAAAACACTTAAATATAGTGGCTTGATTGTCATCAGGTTTTGGTTCCAACTTTATTGGAATTTCAGTGACTACCTGGTTCTTAATTATATCACATCCAAATTCCATTAATGGATGACCATCCATTATTAAAATTCCTGACCTGGCATTGACTTAATACATGCTTATCACTAAGAAATTATTTTCAGAATTTGTTAATGAAGTCAGGTACCATTTTATTTGTTTGTTTACTTATCTTGGTTAGGTGTTCTTTTCACTGTTAATTTACTTTCAATCTTGTCTAATTCACACAGTTTTTTGGATAAGAACATAAGAAATAGGAGCAGGACCCTTCGAGCCTGCTCCGCCATTCAATAAAATCAAGGCCGATCATCTACCTCATCTCCACATTCCTGCACTATCCCCATATCCCTTGATTCCCTTAATATTCAAAAATCTATCGATCTTTATCTTGAATATGCTCAATGACTGAGCCTCCACAGCCCTCTGGGGTAGAGAATTCCAAAGATTCACCACCCTCTGAGTGAAGAAATTTCTTCTCATCTCAGTCCTAAATGGCCGACCCCTTATTCTGACACTGTGATCCCTGGTTCTAGACTCCCCAGCCAGGTGAAACATCCTCCCTGCAGCTACCCTGACAAGCCCTGTAAGAATTTTGTATGTTTCAATGAGATTACCTCATTCTTCTAAACTCTAAAGAAAAAAGGCCTAGTCTACTCAATCTCTCCTCATAGGACAATCCACCCATCCCAGGAACCAGTCTGGTGAACCTTTGTTGCACTCCCTCTATGGCAAGTACAGGAAACTTCGCGATATCCGGCACCGACGGGACCGAGCTGCTGCCGATCTATCAAAACTTCCGGATAGACCAGCGCTAATGTTGAAGGATACGGAGGTTTTCATCTCCGTATCTGACAACAAACACTGTTGCTTAGCAACAGCTTGTAAACACTCGGCCCATACCTTGGAAGCATCTCTGAAGCTGTTGCGAAGCTACAGAGACGCTTTCCAGAGCCTGACTGTTTTTAAAAAAAAAAAAAAAAAATGCTAGGAGAAGAAAAAAAAACCTAACCAAAACGGCTGCTGATTTCTGCCGTTAGATCGAGGTTTCCGGACATACAACCTCCGGATAAACCAAAGTTTCCTGTATGTCCTTCCTTAGGTAAGGAGACCAAAACTGTACACAATATTCCAGGTGTGGTCTCACCAGGGCCCTATATATGCTGTAAGACGTCTTAACTCTTACACTCAAATCCTCTTGTAATAAAGGCCATCATACCATTTGCTTTCCTAATTGCTTGCTGTACCTGCATGTTAACTTTCAGTGATTTGTATACGAGGACACCCAGGTCCCTTTGAACACCAACATATCCCAATCTCTCACCATTTAGAAAATATTCTGCTTTTCTATTTTTCCTACCAAAGTGGATAATTTCCCATTTCTCCACATTATATTCCATTTGCCATGTTCTTGCCCACTCACTTAGCCTGTCTATATCCCCTTGAAGTCTCCTTGCATCCTCCTCACAACTTACATTCCCACCCAGCTTTGTATCATCAGCAAACTTGGATATATTACATTTGGTTCCCTCATCCAAACCATTGATGTAGATTGTGAATAGCTGAGGCCCAAGCACTGATCCCACTAGTTACAGCCTGTCAACCCGAAAATGACCCGTTTATTCCTACTCTCTGTTTTCTATCCGTTAACCAATCCTCAATCCTTGTTAGTATATTACCCCCAATTGCATGAGCCCTAATTTTGTTTAATAACCTCTTGTGTGGCACCTTATCGAATATCTTCTGAAAATCCAAATACACCACATCCACTGGTTCCCCTTTATCTATTCTGTTAGTTACAACCTCAAAAAACTCGCTTTGTCAAACACGATTTCCCTTTCATAAATCTGTGTTGACTATTATTATTTTCTAAGTGCCCTGTTACCACGTCCTTAATAATAGATTCTAGCATTTTCCCTACTACTGATCTGTAGTTCCCTGTTTTTTCTCTCCCTCCTTTCTTAAATAGTGGGATTACATTTGCTACCTTCCAATTTGCGGGAACCATTTCTAGAATCTATGGAATTTTGGAAAATGACAACCAATGCATCCACTATCTCTATAGCCAACTCTTTCAAAACCCTAGGATGTAGGCTATCAGGTCCAGGGGATTTATCGGCTTTTAGTCCCATTAATTTCTCCAGTACTACTTTTTTACTAATACTAATTTCTTTCAGTTCCTCCTTCTCACTAGACCTTTGGTTGTCCTCTATTTCTGGGAAGTTTTTTGCGTCTTCTTCTGTGAAGACAGACACAAAGGGCTGGATTTTACTCACTGAGACGTGTTGGGGGCGGAACTGCTGCCTTCCGGGTTCTAGTCCCGCCCCCAGCGACGTCCGACGCACAGACGCTATTTTCCCCTGATTGGCCAATTAAGGGAAAGCCGGTGTCAGATGACGTCAGTTGATGACGCTTCATCTGCCGATTTTCTTAAAGGCACATGAACCATAAATTTTTGACATGATTTGACAGTGTTTGACAGCATTGAGGTGCTATCAAACACTGACAATCACTGCACAAAGGTGAGCCCTTGCACCCAGGCTCTACAGTGACTCTTTCCTTAGGATGAAACAGATGGCAGCTGCAGGTGAGGGTACAGAAGCGTTCTGTCACTTCTCCCATTGAGGTGAGGCCACACAAACACTTCAAAGCTTGTCACCTACAGAAAAATCTAAACACATTAAAAGTGACTTTCCCAACATTTCATTACCTCTGATACTCACCAGTGTCCCATTGCATCCTTCACACTACTTCTGCAGCTGTCATCTGTACACCAACAGTACAACAGACCCACAACACACCTCACTTACCCTGGCACAGTTCCCTGACGTCGGGAAGCCCGCAGCAGAAGTCTAAAAATTGGAAAAAGCCTCGTAACTGCCTGTTAACTACCTGTTAACAGGCAGTTAAGTGGCTATAATCCTCTTCCCACCACTAGGAGTTGGGTCCCTGTGCAAATCAGGGACCCGACTCCCGGGAAGATTGGTTGGAGGCGGGTTGGGAGCGGGTTTGGGACCCGCTCCCATTTTTTTTTATTTTCCCAGCGGCCCCGCCTCCAAATTCACCTCCTCAAGGCTGGTAAAATCCAGCTCAAAGTATTTGTTTAATTTCTCAGCCATTTCCTTATTCCCCATTATAATTTCTCCTGTCTCAGTCTGTAAGGGACCTACATTTACTTTTGCTAATCTTTTCCTTTTTACATATCTATAGAAGCTTTTACAGTCTGTTTTTATGTCTCTTGCTAGTTTACTCTCATTCTATTTTCCCTTTCTTTATCAATTTCTTGGTCCTCCTTTGCTGAATTCTAAAATCCTCAGCCTTACTTAGGGGCAAGGTATTGACTTGGATAGAGAACTGGTTGGCAGATAGAAAGCAAAGAGTTGGAATAAATGGGTCGTTTTCCGAGTGGCAGGCAGTGACTAGTGGGGTACCTCAAGGATCGGTCCTAGGACCCCAGCTGTTCACAATATATATTAATGATCTGGACAAGGGAATTGGATGTAATATCTCCAAATTTGCAGATGACACAAAGCTGGGTGGGAGGGTATACTGTGAGAAGGATGTCGTGAAACTCCAGTACAATTTGGACAGGTTGGGCGATTGGGCAGAAACATGGCAAATGCACTATAATGTGGATAAATGTGAGGTTATCCACTTTGGTGGCAAAAACAGGAAGGCAGATTATTATTTGAATGGCAATAGATTGGGAGAAGGGGAAGTGCAAAGAGACTTGTGTGTTCTTGTGCACCAGTCGCTGAAGGTAAGCATGCAGGCGCAGCAGGCGGTTAAGAAGGCAAATGGTATGTTGGCCTTCGTAGCAAGAGGGTTCGAGTACAGGAACAAGGATGTCTTGCTGCAGTTGTACAGGGCCTTGGTGAGACCGCACCTTGAGTATTGTGTGCAGTTTTGGTCGCCTTATCTGAGGAAGGATGTTCTTGCCATGGAAGGAGTGCAGCGAAGATTCACCAGGCTGGACCTGGGATGGCAGGAATGATGTATGAGAGATTGTGTCGATTGGGCTTATACTCACTGGAGTTTAGAAGATTGAGAGGGGATCTCATCGAAACCTATAAAATTCTGTCAGGCCTGGACAGACTAGATGCAGGAAGGATGTTTCCGATGGCTGGGGAGTCCAGAACCAGGGGTCATAGTCTAAGGATAAGGGGTAAGCCATTTAGGACTGAGATGAGGAGGAATTTCTTCACCCAGAGAGTGGTGAACCTGTGGAATTCTCTACCACAGAGGGCGGTGGAGGCCAGTTCATTAAATATATTCAAGAAAGAGGGATATATTTCTTGAGGCTAAAGGGATCAAGGGATATGGGGAGAAGGCAGGGACAGGGTACTGAATTTGGATGATCAGCCATGATCTCATTGAATGGCGGAGCAGGCTCGAGGGGCCGAATGGCCTACTGCTCCTATCTTCTATGTTTCTATGTTACTACTCTTTTTGGCAACATTATAAGCCTCTTCCTTTGATCTAATACTATCTTTAACGTCTCTTATTAGCCACAGTGGGACCACTTTTCCTGTGGGGTTTTTGTGCCTTAAAGGAATGTATATTTGTTGTAAATTATGTATCAATTCTTTAAATGCTAGCCATTGCTGTCATACATTTTAATGTAGTTTCCCAATCTACCTTAGCCAACTCGCCCCTTATACCTACGTAGTTTGCTTTGTTTAGAGTTGTAGGTATGGTGCGAAAAATTATTTTTGTTAATTTCTTGTCTATAACTATTCCAGTGGAATGAATTGTAATTAATTAAACAAAACTGAAAGTATCTATGCAACAAAAATGTTTACCAATCAAAATTACTTGTGACTTCAGTTCATTGCAACAGTTCTAAGAGCTCAAAATTCAAATAATGGACAATTCTTTACAAGTAATTTGTTGCTTTTCTTGTAAGGCTTTTTTTTTTAAAGCAGTACTATACATGGGGGGAGAAATTCAGTATCGCCCCGTTTGGGGCGTAAGTATCGACCGGGCGCTAAATTTTGCGCCCGGTGCAAATTATTGCCACCTACTGGTAAATTGACCTGCTTCGCCCCAGGAGGTGCTTGGAGCGCTAAAACAGGCGCTGCACGACTGTCTTAAGGCGCTAAGCCTGAGAAGCGAGGCGCTACCACCGAGGGCGGGTGCAGCGCAGGTGCGGCCAGTTAGCGATTGAACGCAGACACGCTGGCGCTGGTCAGCTCTTAAAGGGGAGGTTTGATCTTGGATTGCAGCCACACCCTGCGCATCAGAGCCCTGATTCTCGGCCTGGACAGACCTGCTGCCACATTCTTACGCCTAGGACCATGGAGAGGGCCAGGGAGCGAGCGCCGCGGTTCAGCGAGGGGGCCTTGGAGGTTCCAGTTGGCGCGGTGGAGTGCAGGCAATCTCTCCCGTACCCGGACAGTGGCAGGAGGCCGCTGCCCAACGACTATCGCAAAGTTTGGAGAGAGGTGGCTCACCGAGTGACCTCCAGCAGCATGGTGCCTAGGACCCCTGTGCAATGCAGGAAGAAGTTCAACGACCTCACTCGGGTCGTCAGGGTGAGTACCCTTTTCAGAATCCTCTTCATCCCTGCATCTCGACCTCACTTTATGGCCAAAGGGTCCTGAAAACCCCAATGCCCAGCCCTCATCCAACACCTATGGGCCTTTCATGAAACTCACACGCACATTCAGCACTTTACACACTGTAAGGACTAATTGACCATGGGAGGCAGTGCAGCCAAGATCAGGGCTTCACACTGTACTCAGAGCCGGTCCTTTCTCTTGCAGGGCAAGCTGGCCCATAACAGGAGGCAGCAGCAACGGACCGGGGGAGGCCGGCCTCACCTTCAAGCCCTCACCGATCTGGAGCAGCGAGTCCAGCGGATTATGGTATGTCGAATGATTGGCCCGTCACCACTGGAGATGCCGACCCCGTTCTGGACAGCAATGGTAAGGTCATCACCTTTATGATCTCTCTCCTTCCACTTGTGCCTCACACCAGCATCCTTTGCCACTATTGAACCAATACAGTACATTGCAGCACTCATGCCTCCCTCGCTGCCACCCTGTCCTCACGCTAAAGCCACTCTTGTACCTCCCTGCTTTCAGATGCTGATTCGCCAGGTGAGGAGGCGGGTACTGAAGCTGCCACTGTGAGTGACTCTGAAGGCGACGAGGAGGAGGAAGCCGGACCATCAGTGCCACCCTCAGCCGAGGCAGCCCATGGCCATAATGGGGACACACCTTCCCTGGAGGGGAGCAGGGGAGAATGGTCTGAGGAGGGTGAAGCTCCGAGGCCCAGCAGGCTGCAGCAACGCGGTGGGCGTAGGGAAGCTCGGCGGCCTTCTCCCCGGAGGGAGAGTCTGGCCTCAAGTCCTGCTACCATGAGCGCAGAACAGGTGCGGCCCCTCGCTGAAATGAGCGCCCAGGCGGAGCACAGGCACACTGAGCTCATGGCTGCAGTGGCAAGGATGCCCGAATCCATTGAGTCACTGGCAAGGAGTGTCCAGCACTTCAGCGCAGCACAGGCAGGGAGTGTCCAGGACGTCCGCGCAGCACAGGCGAGTCTCCAGGACTTCGGCGCAGCACAGGCGGCTGCCACGCAAGTGCTTAGTGCTACAATGCAGTCAGTGGCTGGTCTCATGCAGACGCAGATTGAGGCCACACGAGCACTGACTGCTGCCACCCTCGCTGGATCGGGCACAAATCGCTGGGGCCCTCGCCGCGCCGCAGCAGGCCAGCAGTCTGTGCTTCAGCAGATTGCTCCACATGCTGCAGTGCTGCCCCGTGGGAGTGTCAGTGTGTCGTCCGACCAGGGAGTTGCTGTCCTCTGTCAGGATGACAGCATTCCTGCTGCCAACACTGTCACTTCTCTACTGCAGCTACCACCACCTGTAGGACAGACTGGTGCCGCCCATGCAGAGTTGGAGCAGCCAGGCCCTCCAGGCCCAGAGCTGGTCCAGGCCGTCCCTCAAGGGCATCTGCAGTCGCAGTTTCTGACACTCAGCAGCCTTCCCCCAGCCTTGCTGCAGCCACTGAGGTCCCATTGCGGAGGAACTGCAGGGTGGGAAGGGGCGAATCTCGCAAGCGAAGCAGATCACCCTCGAAGGGCAAAAAGTAGGAGGTGTGGCAAAATGCTGTTAAATGTTTTATTGAAGGCTGAGGATCGTGGTCATTTTTTGGTTACTGTTTTGTTCATTGTCTCCAGGTTGTGAGAGCCAGTTATGTGACTGACTGCTTTTTTTGGGGTTTCTCTCTATTACTTTGTCATGCGGGAAGGGCACACAGTTTGTTAAATAAAGTAGTGTCTTTATTCAGAATGTGCTTGTTTGCTCTTTGAAGTATTTGTTGCCTTGACCGGCTTAGGGGTTGCGGCACGGTTCCATTCATGTTCTTTGAATGGCAGAAGCCATTCCCTCAGAGGGGGCCTAGAACCGACTTGCTATAAGCCGCTGATGGACGGCCCTTGCACTTTGTGCCTCCCTCCCATCTTGGTGCTGCTGCTCCTCCTCCTCCTCTTCCTCCTCCTCCTCCTCTGCTGGTGCTCCAATGTCTGGTGGCAGTGGCTGAGTCCTGAGGATTGCCAGGTTATGCAGCATGCAGCACACAACAACGAAATGGGAGACTCGCTCAGGTGAGTACTGAAGGGCTCATCCGGAATGGTTCAGACAGCGGAACCGTTGCTTGAGCACGCTGATTGTGTGCTCAATGATGATCCTGGTCGCTTGATGGCTCTCATTGTATCGTTCTTCAGCAGGGGTGCTGGGCGAACGGAGCGGGGTCATCAGCCAGGTACACAGAGGATAGCCCTTGTCTCCGAGAAGCCAGCCTCCTGGGTGAGCCGGGGCCTCGAAAAGGTCTGCCACAGAAGTCTGGCGCAGGATGAAGGCATCGTGGCTGCTGCCTGGAAAGCGGGCATTGACAGCGAGTATCAGCTGTATGTGGTCACAGACCAACTGGACATTCAACGAATGGAACCCCTTCCGGTTGCAGTAATCCTCGACGTTCTCTTGCGGCGCCCACAAAGCCACATGCGTGCAGTCAATGGCGCCCTGGACCATGGGGAAGCCCGCTATTCTTGCAAATCCCACTGTGTGCTCTTGCTGCTTGTCCGGGGTCATGGGGAAGGAAATGTACTGACGTCTCCTTTTAAAGAGGGCATTCGTGACTTGACAGATGCAGCAATGCACCGCGAACTGGGAGATATTGGCAATGTCCCCAGTAGTGGATTGAAAGGAGCCGGTGGCATAGAAGTTGAGTGCCACTGTCACCTTCACTGCCACCGACAAAGACGTCCTCCTCCTCAGTTGAGGCTGAAGATCTGGCTGAAGCAGGTGGCAGAGCTCAGTGACCACCTCCCTGCTGAATCGCAGCCTCCGAAAACACTGCTCCTCAGACATGTTGAGGTATGAGAACTGTTGGCGGAAAACCCTGGGACGGTAAGGTCTTGTGTGCCGACGCCTGTTGGCCCTCCGCCGTCTGGCCATGATTGGCACTCTCTCTCGGCGTCTCTGTGCCCTCCCAATGTAATGGAGAAGCCCAACGTTCCCATCCATTGCAGCCCCCATTGTATGTGGCCACTCAAGGTTATGCCAGTGAAAAAGCAAACCAACTACATAGTTCTGGTCAGAAGCCAAAAGTACCTCTGCGAGCGCTGACTCAATGCAGAAAGCTCTCTCCCTTTGTCTCTCTGCAAATCTCTCTCTCTCTCACAGGAGGAGTGGTCCAGAAATGGCTACCACAAAGAAGCCAGGAAGAGCCCCCTTTAAGTAGCGCCCCCCCAGCCCCACAGCAACTGGGAACCGTTCCAGTCAACCAGTCGCTGGGAGCGACAGGCGGAAAGGAGGAGGGTGCCACTGAATTTCCGGTTCGGGGCGCCCCAAGGGCGTTGCACCATGAAATGACGTCAGGATCTGCGCGCGCAGCTGAGCGGGCGTTGCGGTTTAGCGCCGCCGCTAAATGTCCGCTCAATTTCACGAGAGGTGCAGGTATCGCCGCGCCCGGGCGCTAGCCACCTTGTGCCCCACTTATCGTCCTCTTAACCAACTGAATTTCTCCCCCATGACTCTTTATTTTTGGAATTAGGTGGGTTAGACCGCTTATGTAGGTCAAGTATAATGCATTTTAGTGTTTCTTTGATATACCCATAATTCTAATGTTTTGATTGTAAGGGTGAAAAATTCAATTGAGTAGGAGCTTTAATATTATGGATTCTTTCCTAGCTGAATCCTGGCAGAAAATATTTGAGTGACCAAATCACACTGGCTTGACCTTAGTCTTGTTTTTTTTCCATTTCAAGGTGCTGCTGATTTATCTTTTTGTTGATTTGCTGCAACGATGTCGTTTGGCTCAGGTTGAAGCTGTGAAGGTAAGCCAGTATACTCGGACTCAATTCGATGCATAGTACTAGAAAGAACACGGGTAATAAAATACATACAAGTATAATGCAGTCCCACTACTGTTTGTATTTGTAGCAAACTAAATTGCTGCTAGAAATTGTCAAATAAGAGAAGTTTGCATATTTTCTATTTTGATTAGGTTACCCTTTTTATTTTATTTGCATTATTTTCTGAAAGCATATTTATAGATTAAATATCAACTTTGGCTATTACTGTTCAGATTCAACTTAATATGTTTTTAATCAAATTTTGTTCAGTTAAGATTTAGATTTTTATTTAGCTTCAGTGTGGGACCCTTTAATTTCCTGAGTGTGCCAAGTTAGCAGTGTGCTTGTGTATCTACTGTCAGGGCATAGTTTTACTTATATTGCCTTCAGCAAGCATTAGTTTCTTTGTACATTTGTTACTAACAATTCGGACCAACTTTGCATCTACTAAGTTGATGTGAACCAATTTTTGTAACTTATTGGTGCCTTAAGGAAATGAATATGCAAATATAATTGGATACTGACTGCAGGATTCTTGGAGAATAGCATTTGATTGCAAGCTAATGTACATGGTTGACTGAACTAGACAGATGTAGGAGAGAACCAGACTGTTGCCATGGCAACAGTAGCTGAGCCATTATACACAGCAAAAAGGTGAAGTCTTTATTGTAAAATTCACAATGCTGCCTTTGGTGCAGAATCTCTGAGAATCAGCATTGATGACATGGTGATTTTATCAGCAGTATTTTAAGTATCATATTCATGGAAAGTTCAGGTGTATATTATCATTAGAAATCCCCTTTAGAATTCATAAGTAACAATATTGAATTCCAAAATAGTGTAAGTTCCATTCTTGTGTAGTATTTTCTCTTCACCCTATTTCCTTCATAGACAGATGACCATTAAATAAAAGTTAAAAGGGCAAATCTTTGGAGGCACATTTCAGTGTCTCAAATCGCTTAAGAACCTTTTCTTTCTGGAAGACTTTATTACTGCTGCAGGCAGTTCTTCTAGTACAGCAACAGAATTTTGTCAGATTTTATCAGACTGGTGATTTACCAAAATATTGGTAAGTTGCTGTTTAAAAAAAAAAAAAGAGGGAAGTCAGTGAGCAGTTTCAAAATCCAGCAAAGTGTATCCAAAAAACAAATTGTGTTGAATTCAATCCAGTGAAATGACTGAAGTCAAACAGATGGCCAGTCAAAATTGTACATTCTACAGATGGTTTGTTCAGAAATAGCTTTTCTTGACTGATTGTTTGAATAGATGTTGTTGTTTGAAGATCTTAGGAAGAAGTAGAATATTATAGCCAAGAAATTCGAGTAGCGCCGAAAACTGATAGGAAATAGCGTCTCATTTAGAACACCACCCGATGACGTGAGAGGCCAGTGCAAAATTGGACTATGTCCTTCATTTAAATATGATTAGCAAGCAGCTAGCGTTACTCACAGATTGGATGGGCGAGAAATTGTACATCAGTGACATAATTTAAATGGCAGTATGCACCTCATAACAGGGAGGTGCACTGTAGATGCTATCAACCGATTTCAATTGAACATTGGAAATAGCAGGCAGAGGTGCTGAGGCAAGGGCTCCCAATTTTCCGACATTGTGTTGGAGGTCGTCGTGAAGGAGGTTAACAGGAGGAGGGATCTGCTATTTCCTCCTAATGGCAGAAGCTTCTCCAGACAAGTTGCGAGACACGAGTGGGCAGAGGTGGTGGAGCAGGTCAATGCAATGAGCAATGTGCCCTGGATCTAGCAGTAATGCCAGGAAAAAAAATCAATGCTCTCACCAGAGCTGCTAAAATAAGACTGCTACTCCAATCTCTCTTATTTTTACTTCGTCCTGTGCCACCTGTAGCCCCAGCACTCATAAGCCTTCCCTTCCCCACCTCCCATCACTCTCCCCAATTACAGCAGCACACTTCATAACTTCCTTCTGCTGCTGCTGACACAATCTGCACCTGCTATTGTTCTCACAATTATTCCCCTGGCCCCTTGCTTCCTCTCACACCTGTGCCATCTTTCATACATCAGCAACGTTATTCTACCTTGAATGGCAGATCGTCACAACTTTCATCAGCCCATATACTAACATGTGCTCTTGCAGCAGAAGTTGGCACACAACAGCTGGAAGCAGGCATGGACAGGAGAGGAAGACCATTTATCCACATCATCTCCCCATTAGAATAGGCCACCATGGATAGTGTGGGCAGAGAACACGTCAGGAGCATTGCGATTGGTGAGGCTGGAGGATCTGCTCCGCAGGGTGTATAGTCATCTCACCCCTTTTCTCTTCTCACTGAAATCTCTCCCTATAAAGACTCTGAATATCAAAGTGGTGCTGCTGACACTCATCTATCTCTGCTTACCATTGGCACTAACTGCTAACCCTTGTTCCTCGCTTCTCTTTTCGGTTCCAGCAGAGATAGAGGGACCTGTTGGAGCAGCGGAAGAGGAAGAGAGCCTTCCCGAACACACCATCATTCAGCCTTACTCTTTCAGGCAACAGCTCAGAAACTGGCATCCCACATAGTGTAGAGGGCCAGATACAGCAGTCTGCAGTGGGAGATTCACCGAGCACAGGTGTGCAGTAGCAAACGCAGGGTGATAGGATGGCCCAGGAACCAACTCGCTGGAGGACGAGCCCGCATCCTGTCCTTCCGCAGAAGGCACAGATGCTGACTTCAAGGCACCAGCATATAGAAGAAGAGTGATGGCTATGCATAATAAGTGCGCTGGACTGCCTGACAGCGAGCTTGTGCAGAATGTTGGACAGCAAGGCCTGAGTCCAACTCCAACTTATGTGGGGTGTTCCCGAGGGGCATAGAGATAATGCAGTCAACCATGGGGCATTTGCTCAGCTCTATGAACACTGCAGCAGGATCCACAGTTTCAGAGCCTCTGGTGACAGCTCTGACAGCTTTGATGGAAGCTCCGACTGTTGCTATCTTGGCTCTTAGATCCAGCAACTTCTCTGGCTTTTAAAGCAGAAACGGGGCTTCCAAAACATTAACTCACTCCTGGAGTCTGTTTGTGCGCAGAGCAGTGAGAGTGCTGAAGTGCAGCCCCATGGCACTAAGGAAGAGGCAGATGCTGTACTCTCTTAGGATGACAGCATGCCTGCTCCCACATCAGCCTCTAAACCAGTGCCAGTCAGCCAGCGAGAGGTCACCCAATACGGTCATTCAAGTGCCCTCAGTGGCGGTTCTGCAGCCATCCATCTCCCATCTTGTTGCCGCTGAGGAAGCACCTCATTGGAGCACCAGAATAGTCAAATAAGCACAGAAGACAGGCACTAGGGATTTGCACAGCGATGATTTTAGTTTCAAACTGCATGGTAAGTGTTGAGTCTGTGTTTACAAGTGCAGTTATGATGAATAACAGGACACAGACAACAGAAGTAAGTAAACAGGTCTTTAGTGATTGAGGGTCAAGGTGGGAACTGAGGTACACTTGCTCCGCAGGGTTTATATACTGGTGTGGTCACCACCGGTACTACAATGTACAGGAGCCATTAAAAAGTAGTCCATCACTTTAAGGTATCCTCTTAAGGTAGTACAGGTTACATACACTACAATTCCTCCCCTTTTAGTTTAACAGTGGACACCCCAATTAATACACTACATGAATAATATACATATATACAATTTACACACAAGAACTGTTCAAAGATTCAGTCTCTGAGGAGGCCTCCTGATCCGGCCCGGATAACGCTTTTCAGGGATCTCTGGTTCCCGTTGCTGGGGTGACTCATCCAATTGATCTCCTATGGATTCAACATCATCCAATACGTTCGAGTCTGAGGTAGATGCTACAGGCTCAATAGGTTCTTCAACTGGTGTCTCTGCCGTAGACATGGGGTCGACCCTTGTTCTCGATTCCACAAGTTGGTCAGCATGACGTCGTATTATGTTCTCTCCAACGTCTACCGTGTACATCAAAGGTCCCTGTCATGCACAGATTGTTCCAGGTTGCCATTTATCATCCCTATAGTCCCTGGCCATCACTGGTTGTCCTATTTCAAAACTACGAGTGGCCTTTTTATTTACATGCTGGAATTGCTTGTTTTCGACTTCCCGTCGCACATTGGGTTTTAACAAATCCAACCGGGACCGCAACCTTCTGTTATAGAACATTATGGCAGGGCTTTGATTTGTCACTGCATGCGTGGCGTTTCGATACGCCATTAGGAAATTGTCCACCTTGTGTTGTAGTGGAATATGATCTTCACTCATGGCCTTTATTGCCTTTTTGAACGTTTGTACAAATCTCTCGGCCAACCCATTTGTAGCTGGATGATATGGGGCAGATGTATAGTGTTTCACCCCATTCTTTTTCATGAATTTCTGGAATTCTTCTGACACGAACTGTGGTCCGTTGTCTGAACATATTTGCTCCGGCAATCCATTCCTTGCAAATATGGTTCTTAGAACTGCGATCGTCTTCTCAGAGGTAGTGGTCGACATCTTAATCACTTCTGGCCATTTAGAATGTGCGTCTACTGCTATCAAAAACATGGAATCCATGAATGGACCTGCAAAGTCGATATGCACACGTTGCCATGGGGCTGAAGGCCATTCCCACGGATGCAGCGGTGCAATTGGAGGTGCGTTCTGAACTTTTTGGCACCCTGAGCAGCTTTTAGTCAGATCCTCTATTTGTTTGTCTATACCTGGCCACCACACATAAGCCCTAGCAAGGCTTTTCATCTTGACTCCCCCCAGATGACCTTTGTGCAATTCTTTTAGAACTCTCTCCCTTAATTTAGGAGGAATAATCACCCTTGTTCCATACATCAATGTTCCTTGACATACGGACAGCTGTTCTCGTCTGGCTGAGAATGCTGATAACGGTGATTCGCCATGTGCTGGCCATCCCTTCACTGTCAAATCGTAGACCCGAGACAGTGTCGGGTCATTTCGGGTCTCTCTCTCTCAATACCCGCATTGGTGACTGGTAAGCATTCGATGATGGTCGAGTGAAATATCTCGACAGGGTCAACTGCCGGTGCCTCTTCCGCTGTAGGTAGTGGCAGGCGCGACAGCCCATCAGCATTACCATGCTGCTTTGTACCTTTGAACTCAATATCATACTGATGTGCCCCTAGGAAAAGGGACCATCTCTGAAGCCTCTGCGCCGTCATTACCGGAACACCCTTCTTAGGGTTAAAAATGGAAACCAACGGCTGGTGATCTGTCAGCAGCGTAAACTTTTGGCCGTGCAGGTAATGGTTAAATTTCTTAACTCCCCACACGAGGCTGAGAGCCTCCCTATCTATCTGAGCATAATTGCGCTCAGCGGAGGTCAATGATCTGGATGCAAAAGCGACTGGCCTTTCCAAGCCATCTGGAAACTTATGTGAGAGCACTGCCCCGATACCATATGGAGATGCATCACAAGCTAAGCGAATAGGTAGCGTTGGGTTAAAGTGAGCCAACACTTCCTTAGAGGTGATCAATGCCTTGCTCTTTTGAAAAGCCCGCTTACAATCATCGCTCCACTTCCATGGTATTCCCGTTTGCAAAAGAGTGTTTAGTGGGTGTAACACCGTGGATAAATTTGGAAGAAACTTGTGGTAATAGTTAACCAACCCGAGGAACGACCTCAACTGGGATACATTTTTCGGTGCTGGAGCCTTGACTACAGCTTCGATCTTGTCAGGGGACTTATGGAGCCCCTCCTGGTCAATGACGTGGCCGCAGTACGAGATTCGCTTTTGAAAGAACTCGCATTTCTGGCGATTAGCTCTTAGCCCATATTCTTTCAATCTGATGAGCACCTGCTCCAAATTCGCGAGGTGATCATTATCGTTATCTCCTGTAATCAGGATGTCATCCAGGTAGCATTGTGTGCCTGGGATTCCCTGCAATACCTGCTCCATGGCCCTTTGCCAAATCGCTGGAGCTGATGCCACTCCAAAAACCAGCCTATTATACTGATATAAGCCCTTATGTGTGTTGATCGTGAGATACTGTCGTGACGCTTCATCAACTTCCATCTGTAGGTACGCCTGTGCCAGGTCTATCTTGGTGAAGTGCTTTCCGCCAGACAGCGAAGCGAAGATATCTTCGATCCGCGGAAGCGGATATTGCACCGTGTGAAGAACTGGATTAACAGTGATCTTGAAATCGCCACAGATGCGAACCTTCCCAGGTTCCCCAGGCTTGTTGCTCAACGAACGCTTCATGACAGGAACAATGGGTATAGCCCATTTGCTCCAGTCCACCTTCGACAGTACCCCTGAACATTCTAGCCCTTCCGGCTCTGCTTCCACAGCAGGTCGTATCGCATAGGGCACCGGTCTGGCTTTGAAAAATTTTGGGTTTGCTTGTTCTTCAACCTTGATGGTTGCAGTCATTCCTTTCAGTGTTCCCAGTCCCTGTTGGAACACCTCCCTAGCATCGTCTAAGATTTTGGACAGTCGTTTAGGTTTGACGTCGTCCTCCTTACAGGCATCCACAGTCAGTGCTTTTATGGAATGCCAGTCCAATTTTATTCGCCTGATCCATTCCCGTCCTAGTAGTGGCGGACCTCCATCAGGTAACACGTACAAGTCCATTTCCTGACTTTCTTTACCATTGTAGACCACATTTACTTTTATTTTTCCTTTGGGGTATACTTTTTGCCCTGTGTATGTTTTCAATACAATCTTCATATCCCTCAGGGGAAAATGCGAGAATAACCTTTTGTAGTCTTGCTTATTTATGACCGTTAATGCCGACCCTGTGTCCAGCTCCATCTTCACTTGGACTCCTGCTATCTGGAGCATGACCCAGATAGTTTGGTGGTCTGCTGTGTTACCCACATTATGTATTTTCAGACAACCCAGTTCCTTGCTGCTGGAGTCTGAATCCGTCTTCTGTTCATCCGAACTGTTCTCTGTCACCTTGTGTACTTTTTTGTACTTCTCCTGTGGTGACTTTTTGCTGCTGGTCTTCTTTCCTGACCGGCATACTCTCGCTATGTGACCAAGTTTGCCACATTGCCTGCATTCTTTACCTTTGAACCAGCACTGGTTCTGGTCATGCGTTGTCCTTCCGCAACGATAGCACTTTACTGCGCCCAATGCCATTTCATTGGTGCTGAATTCCAGTGGCCTTTGCTGTATCTCTGCAGCGCCCCGTGCTGCTGCCTTGTGGGATGCTGCAATGCTGAAAGCTTTGTCCAGCGTAAGATCCTTTTCCTCTAGCAGTCGCTTCTGGGTTCCTTCCCTTAGGATCCCACACACAAACTTATCTCTCAGTGCGTCTGCTAGTCCTGTTCCGAACTGGCAGTACTTTGCTAACTTGCACAGTTCTGTTAGGAATTCAGCGTTGCTTTCTTCTTTATGTTGAATTCTTCTGTAGAATTTAAACCGTTCCGCTACCAACAGCGGTGTCGGGTTTAAATGCTCTTGCAGGATAGTAACAATATCCGCGAAACTCTTTTCTACCGGTTTGTCTGGGGTTACCAGGTTCCTTAATAACCCGTACGTCTTCGCACCCATCGAGTTTAATAGGGTTAGTGCTTTCTTATCATCCGGTACATCATTCGTACTACAGTAAACTTCGATGCGTTCCACATAAGTGGCCCAATCTTCCACATCATTGTCGAAGGCAGTGATGTTACCTGTTTTCGGCATCCTTGCTGAGTTTCTTCTTTCCCTTCGGATATTATTTAATATGATGACTTTTTTAAAAATTAAAGATGGCGGCTTTTCCCGCGCTTGGCGGCTTTTCCCGCGCTTGTCTTCTTGCCCCGCCGACTCAAGATGGCGATTTCCGCGCTGTTGCTGTCCACGCCTCCCAGCTGTCCTTCCTGCCTTTCTTTTCCCGTGTATACGCTTCCTTGCGCTGCTGCTCTTGTTGCCCCGCCGCTCCCGCGGTCCTTGAGGCAATAAAGCGCCTTCCTGGCTGCTGCGCGTCTCTGCCCCGATTGCAGTTTATTTTAAAACTGCTTTTCAGTGCTTCTTCTGCGCTGTTGCGCTGTTGCCCCGCCGCTCCCGCGGTCCTTGTGGCAATAAAGCGCCTTTCTGGCTGCTGCGCGTCTCTGCCCCGATTGCAGTCCGGCCCCTGACACCGGCTGCGGTCGTGTCCTCCGCCCTTTCTCTTTGTTTTTCCTCCCCTTCTCCCTCTGACAACTCGGCCGACTTCCCCCCCGTGCCGCTCGATCGGGCTTACCCGCCGCTGTCGAAGAAGGGATGATCACTGCCTGTTGCTGATGTTGGACTTAGTGGCCAGAAGACCAAACCGGGTTCTCGATGGCCTCCCGTGCGATCCTCCTTGGAATGGACCCCAGAATCAGTACTGGGAGAGGTGATGCAAAACTGCCGCTAGGTACGATCAGACTCGTCGCCACTGTTGAGTCTGTGTTTACAAGTGCAGTTACGATGAATAACAGGACACAGACAACAGAAGTAAGTAAACAGGTCTTTAGTGATTGAGGGTCAAGGCGGGAACTGAGGTACACTTGCTCCGCAGGGTTTATATACCGGTGTGGTCACCACCGGTACTACAATGTACAGGAGCCATTAAAAAGTAGTCCATCACTTTAAGGTATCCTCTTAAGGTAGTACAGGTTACATACACTACAATTAGGATGGTGAAATGTTTGCTGTTGCACAGCAGTTTCTTTGCATTGGTGTTCGTGTTCAGGATGAGAGCATTTATCAGCTGGGTATAAGGAGTGGATGTGATGGTAGGAGGGATGTTGGTGCGTTGGAGGGGAAGGTTAATTCAGCTGGACCATTCATTTATGATTTGCTGATGCACAGCTCAGGCAGTCTCTGAGGGCTGTTCTGAAGGACCCTTCCAGACCTGTCCAGGCAGTGCAACCTGTTTTAGAATGCCAGTGGTTTTCTCAATGAGACCTTTGGTTGCGGCGAGGCTTTGATTGTAGCGCTCCTCAACATCTGTGCTTGGGTTCCTGACAGGAGTCATGAGCCAGGTGGTCAGGGTATAATCCTTGTCCACAAGTTGCCAGCCTGACACCCATTGGTCAGGTTGGAAAAGAGGGGCGATTGAGGACTGGCGCAGGACAAAGTCATCATAGCTACTGCCAGGAAACTGTGGGCATAGACCTGTATAATCCACCACCTGTAGTTACACACCTGCTGCTCATTCAGACAGTGAAAGCCTTTGCTACTGACAAATACTCCAGGGTCTTCATACGGAGCACATAAGACAATACATATGCAATCGATGATTCACTAGGCCTGTGGGAAGCCAGCAATTCGGGCGAAGCCTAGAGCTCACTCCTCTTGTTTGGAAGCCTCCATAGGAAAGGTGATGAAATGGTTTCGCTTGTCAAAGAGGGCATCTGTGCACTTCAAAGTGATGTATGTTGTTGATGTCACCTGTTGCAGCCTGGAATGATCCTGAGGCATAGAAATTGAGCGTCACAGTGACCTTTACAGTCTCAGGCAATACTGTGAATGCCCTGCTGCAACAGGGGACGTGGTTCAGTCACAGCCTCCCTGGTGAAGTGGAGCCATCGGATGCACTGCTCCTCACTGAAGTTGAGGTAGGGCATTCTGTTGTGGAAGACCCATGTGGTATAAGGCATTCTTTGTCCTGCCCTCCTTCGCTTTCTTGTGCCAGCAGTTGCAGGTTCCTCCTCCTCCAGTCATAATGGCAGACCCAGCGACACGCCCATTTTTTAAGAATGAAGAGCTAAAGCTCCTGCATAGACAAAAGTGCTGAAGTTCCTAAGATTCACTTTCCACAAGTTTTTCAAACAGCTATCTCAGCTAAAACTTAGGCCTTTAAGCTCACTAGCAGCCTAAAACGACTAACCAGAGACTTACTCACAGGAAAGGATCTGTAATTGATGACCTATTTGTGGAAGGAAGAGGAAAGATGTAAACAGGACTGTTAAGGCACAGCCCAGATGTGCCAGTCAAGAGAAGACTTCCTCTGAGAATTGAATAAATATCTCCTGCAGCTGGCAATGGTCTTTCCTCCATGTCCTCTTCAAGCTGCTCCTGCTCCTCTGCTGCTTGTGGATACTTTCTGTGGTATCTTGAGCTGGCCATAGATGGAGACAGACACAGGTTAACTCCGTAACATGGTTTAATCAACCCTTGCACATAAAAGCTTCTGCCATGAGGCAGCATAACAAAGAGTACAACCAGTACAGATCAGACTTAACTCAGGAGAGCAATTGCCACAGCACCACCTGGTGGATCAGGTTACTCATAACCTCCCAGGTTACTACACTCCTCCCCCCTTAAGATTGCCGTATGCAATTCTTAAACAATAACCCTTACTAGGTACTATGTTTTAATTAACCAGTATGCTCTAACCATGGTTAACCCCTGACTAATTTAACAGGTTTGTATAAGTCTTTCTGGTTGCTTGCGAATCCTTTGTGAACGTCTTAATTCCACTTGTGGTGGATTCTCAGATTCATTCGCACTTGAGATTGGAGTAGTCTCTGATGTTGGTTTTACTCTGTCCCGCTGTGGCCTGGCAGTACCAGTGTCCACTGGCACCTTATAAGCCGTGCTGGGTCCTGGAACAGCCTCCTCTACTGCCCTTTGTTCCATCTGAGGCAGTTCCCCCTGCTGCCGGCTGAAAAGCTGATCCACATGCCGACAAACCCCTCGACCATCCCCTAGTAACACGGAGTATGACACAGGTCCTGTAATGTCCTGGATTAGTCCTGGTATCCATTTAGGTCCATAACCGAAGTTCCGGGTGTACACAGAGTCCCCTATGGCGAAATGGCGAGCTTTAGTATGTTTGTCATGGTACGCTTTTTGGTTTGTTTGTTTTGTCTCAACCTTGCTTTTGAGATCTGGGTGTATCAGGTCTAACATGCACCGCAACTTTCTCCCCATCATCAACTCAGCCGGAGAAAGCCCCATGGTAGCTTGGGGTGTTATACGATAACTAAACAAGGCTCTATTGAGCTTGGTCTCCAGGGTGTCACCTGAGCTCTTCCTCATGAACTCCTTAAAAGTCTGCAGGGCTCGCTCGGCTAACCCATTTGAGGCTGGGTGATATGGAGCCGAGGTGACGTGTGATTCCATTCCTTACCATGAATTCTTTGCTCCCTTCACTAACAAAACACTGTGCATTGTCGGATACAATCATTTCTGGAATACCATGCGTGCTGAAGCTGTTCCTGAGACAAATCAGTGTGGCATCAGTCATTGCAGAGCTCACTGGATAAACGTCGATCCACTTTGAGTGAGCGTCAACCAGCACCAAAAACATTTTGCCCATAAAAGGTCCCGCATAGTCTATGTGAATTCTCCTCCAGGGTTTGCTGGGCCACTCCCAGGGATGGAGTGGTGCCCCGGCAGGTGCTTTCCTCTGTTCCTGACATATAGTGCATGACTTTACCTTTGACTCAATTTCAGCATCCAAGTTAGGCCACCACAGGCAGCTCCTAGCCAGTCCTTTCATTCTAGTCATTCCTGGGTGCGATTGATGCAACTGTTCCATCAAAGTAGAGCGTCCCCGCTCTGGGACTATGATGCGTGCTCCCCATAGCACACATCCATCTTGGACACTGAGCTCGTGTTGTCTCTGTCTGTACGGCGCGAACTCCGGTCCCTCACAGTGATCTGGCCAGCCTTTCAACACATACTCACGGACCCTTGACAGAACGGGGTCCTTGGCTGTCCAGCCCTGGATTTGCACTGAAGTCATCAGGGGACTGATCTCCTGATCCAGCATCAGGACGTGCTCCTCAGGGGAAGTACTGCGAGGAGATTTTGAGAGGGGCAGGCGGCTGAGAGCATCCGCGTTCCCGTTTTCCTTGCCGGCTCTGTACGTGATCACATATTCATAGGCTCTTAGTATTACTGCCCATCTCATTATTCTCTGTGATGCCATTTGAGGCACCGCTTTCATCTCATTCAGTAAGCTAATAAGAGGCTTGTGGTCAGTACTGATTACAAACTTCCTCCCATATATGTACTTATGGAATTTCTTTACTCCAAATATAATGGCCAACCCCTCTTTATCAAGCTGTGAATAGTTCTTTTCCGCAGCTGTGAGCGTGTGTGAAACAAACCCGATGGGCCTTTCTGCTCCATCTGGCATGCGGTGGGCCAACACTGCCCCCACTCCATAGGGTGATGCATCGCAGGACATTATCAGCTCCTTCTTCTCGTCGTAATGTACTAACACCCTGCTGGACTGAAGTAGCTCCTTTGACTGCTGAAACGCTTTCGCTTGCTCTGGCCCCCAACGCCATGGCTCCTCCTTTCTCAGCAGTTTGTGCAGGGGTGCCAGCAGCATCGATAAGTTTGGAAGAAACCGGTTATAATAATTCAGGAGCCCTAGATAGGCTTTCAGTTCAGTCACTGAGGTGGGTGCCGGTGCATCCTGCACTGCCCGCACTTTCCCTGGTAATGGATGGAGGCCTGTGGCATCCACCCGATGTCCCAGGAATGTAACTTCCTTCTCCATGAAACTACACTTACTCCGTTTCAGGCGTAGCCCCGCCTCTTCCAGCCGCTGTAGCACTTTGTCCAGTGTTTTTAAGTGATCCTGATCGTCACTTCCTGTTAGCAGAATATCATCTAAGTACACGGCCACCTTTGGAATGCCCTGCAGAATGCCCTCCATAGTCCGTTGGAATATTGCTGGGCTAGAACTGACACCAAATGGTAACCTGGCATACGTGAACAGCCCCTTGTGCGTGTTCACCGTGACAAACTTTTTTGATTCTTCATCTAGCAATATCTGCTGATACGCATGACTCATGTCCAGTTTGCTGAATCTTTCTCCCCCAGCGAGCGATGTTAACATGTCCTCCATTCTCGGAATGGGTTACTGTTCCAGTGATGATACTCTGTTCACTGTTAACTTATAGTCACCACACACCCTTACGTTACCATCGGGCTTCAATACCGGGACTATTGGTGCCGCCCAGTCTGAAAATTTCACTGGTTCTATTACTTTGTCCTTTAGCAGGCGATCTAGTTCCGCCTCAACCTTGGTTTTCATTGCAAAAGGTACCGACCTTGGTTTAAAGAAATGAGGCGTGGCATCACTGGCTACATGAATCTTGGCTGTGGCTCCCCTTAAGGTGCCCAGTTCGTCCTAACTCATGCTTCATCAGCACTTCTTGCAGTGCCTCTGTACTGTCCACCATTTTATTCATTGCCTGCCAGTCCACACTCAACTCACTGATCCACCCTCGCCCTAACAGGTTTGGCCCTGACCCTGCTACCACTACCACCGTAAGCTCTTTGGTGACTCCTTTGTGTTCCACTTGTACTTCGGCCGCCCCCAAAATGTCCACCTTCTGTCCTGTGTAGGTTTTGAGACTAATGGGGCATGTACCTAGCTCTGGTACTTTTGCTTCCCCCATAGCTTGGCGTACTCAGTCTGCGACATTATGGTTACACTACATCCGGTGTCAATCTCAAACTTTACTTGACCTCTGTTCACTATCAAATACTGAGTGAGAGGGGGTACGTTGGGCCTTGAAGTGTCTATACTGTATATAGTGAAAACATCCTCACTAGACTCTTCCTCTTGTATGTAATTTGCCCGCTTTGTGTACTTCTCCCTCCCCCCTTTAGCATGCTTTGCCCCTTTAGCACTGCTTCTCTCACTCACTGCCCTTTTACAGACTTTCTTTAAGTGCCCTATTTTTCCACAATTGTGGCACTTTGTCTTTGCAAACCTGCAGTCCTTTGCATAATGGCTCGTCCCGCCACATCGGTAGCAATCCCCAACCCCGACTGGTGGACTTTTCACGCCAGCTTCCATCTTGAAAACAGCTCCTCCCACTGGTTTACTCCATTTCTCCTTGCTCATACTGTTTAAGTCCTTAATGTCCTTGTTAGCCATCTCCATGGCTTGTGCTTTTTTAAGTGCTGTCTCAAACGTTAATCCATCTTCTGACAGCAACCTTTGCTGTATACTGTCGTCGTTAACTCCGCATACTAGTCTGTCCCTTAACATGACTGTGAGCGCATTTCCAAAATTGCAGTCCTGTGCGAGCTTCCGAAGCTCCTCCACATACTCAGTAACGCTTTCTTCCGGCCTCCTAATCCTCGAATTGAATTTCCATCTCTGTACTATTTCACTAGATTTCGGATTGAAATGATTCTTTAGTAGACTCACCAACTCGTCAAAAGATTTTTCTCCTGGCCGCTCCGGGCTCAGCAGATTCCTCATCCGTGTATAGGTTTGCGCTCCCACACAACTCAGTAAAATGGCCCTTTTCTTTTCAGCACTGTCCACCTCGTTTGCCATAAAGAAATGGCCCAGTATTTCACAATACTCCTCCCAAGACTGCGACTTGCTGTCAAAAGGTACCATGGAGCCTACCGTTCCTGCCATCCTTGGAGTCCGGTCACTTCAGCCAAAAAATCAAACTCCGTTTCGACTCCCGCGGCCTAGCCTCATGCTTTTCCGACTAGTTTGCTAACCAACCCGAGCACCTCTTCCGAATACTCCAAAACTCTTCCGTACTTTATTCTCGTCGCCATATGTGGTATCTTGAGCTGGCCATAGATGGAGACAGACACAGGTTAACTCCGTAACATGGTTTAATCAACCCTTGCACATAAAAGCTTCTGCCATGAGGCAGCATAACAAAGAGTACAACCAGTACAGATCAGACTTAACTCAGGAGAGCAATTGCCACAGCACCACCTGGTGGATCAGGTTACTCATAACCTCCCAGGTTACTACACTTTCCTCCTCCGGGGCCTCCATGTTGAGATCTTTTTTAGGGCAGAGTTGTGCAGTGGGTAGTACGTGGAGACTCTAGCTAGATTAGTAGCTGTAGGGAATAGTCGATCTCTGCAAACCACTGAAAGAGTTGCCTTTCAGGCTTAAAGAGTTTAGCATGGGGGACTGTCTTAAAATGAATACATTGTAGCATCTCCCAGGAAAGCAAGCATTCACTGCATGATGAGGTGCTTCTGGTCAGAAATGAGCTGGACATTCAGCCAGTGGAATCCTTTATTGTTGATGTGGGGGTGGCAATTGTCAAAGGAGCATGCATAATTAAGTGGTGTAATCTATGACTCCTAATCTATGGACTATGCAAAATTCTGCTACTCTGCAAAACTTCGGTTCCCTGACTTGCTGCTGTTAATTGTCTAAGAGAAAGTATATCAAATTTTGCTGTAGCAAAAATGGAATCTGTGACTTGTTTAATACATCTGAGTACAGCTGATTATTGTTACTAATGTTCCCAGTCGCTGCTTGGAATGATGCTTGAGCATAAAAGTTCAGGGTGGTTGTGACCTTTACTGGCACTATGATGCCTATGATGGAGGTGAGCTATAATTTGATTTGCAGTCTGTGGTATAACTCATTCATGGCTTCCTTTGTACTCCTGGGACAAGTGTAGGTAAGGGAGCTTTGTTCTTTATAGTCCAGTGTGGAGGTATTTGGGACAGAGTGGGTACTGTTTCTTCTCTGATGTCGAATCTCCACCTTGGTCTCTCTCTGTTGCTACCCTTTTTCCTCCAAAAATAAAGGTTGAAGGAAAGGGAATCTAGCATGTCCTCTTTAGAACTGGAAGGGTGGGCAAAATCACAGCCTCACAACAGAAGGCACAGAATCGGTGATTAAGCATAGGTAGGTGTTGCTTACTTACCTTTGAGACCTCCTAACTGTTTCTCCAAGATAGGCAGCACTGTTGTCCACTGCCAGTCAGCTTGGAGATACCAAAAAGTAGGCTTCCAATACGGCTTCCCCCGCTCTCTGCTGCAGCCTCCCATGGCAGCCAACTCTCCACTCCTCTCCGGAGCACCCGGTACCTTCCAACCCACCACCTCTCACTGCTCCCACTCTCACATGACGAGCACCTATTTTTTCCCCCTGACAGGAGAAAATCTGTGAATCACTGTGCTTTCATCAGTGACACTCCGCAACCCCTTCCCAGTACTCCCACACCTAGCAATCCACCCGTGCGCCATTGCCACAGCCGCAACCTTCTCCCAGTGCTCACATACATCAGGAACCTTTTCCCACATCACAGGACTTCCTGTGGTGCTGCCAATACTCGCCCAGACCATGGTATTGCTTTCCGGTGCTCGCAAACAACACTCTTGATGCTCTCACATCCTGCACATCCCCTTCAAATTCTTTTAGGCTTTTGCACCCCTTTGATATTCCAAAACCCCATGAATCCTGCTCCCACAAAACTGAACTACCTTTCCAACACTATCAGCACACATAGCAGCCCAACCCCTGGTATGCCTCCTCTCCCTCACCCCTCATCTTTCCATGTCAGTTATCAGTTATATTTTTTTAAATGGGGAGGTAGACAATCCTACACTTCCACCCCAACACTTCCTGATCATGTAGGCTGTATTCTATGCCATAACAAAGAGAATATTTGCTGCTATAAGAAGGAACACATTGCAACTGATATATAATAGCATAAGTTATGTAATTAGATTGTCTGTTTATTTCATAAGACAGAAAATGCTTGCTTAATCATTTTTCAAGAGCCACAGTATCTCTTCAATGCAACAGTACAATTTGCAATGCTACATTGTCTTCAGAAGGAGTTGCAAAAGAAGACATACAATATAAATGTATTTGCAGACTGAGTTGCTGATACAATGCCAGATTCAGTAGAGAAATCAATATAATTAAGTTATATAAGCAATATGTACATTTTATGGCCACAAAATATTTTTCTTCTCTTAACTCCAGCACTTTCTAAACAGGGTAATAATCTCTGGATTACTACCTGAGCCACGTGCAAATTGGCATAGGGTCAAGCAGATCAGAGAGTTAAATATGTGGCTCAAAGAGTGGTGTGGGAAGAAGGGGTTTCGATTCATGTGGCACTGGCACCAGTACTGAGGAAAGAGGGAGCGGTCCCGTCGGGATGGGCTCCACTTAAACCGGGCTGGGACCAGCGTCTTGGCAAATCAAATAACTTGGGTTGTAGATAGGGTTTCAAACTAAAAAAGGGGGGTGGGGGAGAGGTCAGATGAGGGGAAATTTAGAAATCTAAAGAGAAAGGTCAAGGCAATAGAGCAATGTAGCGATTTGGGTAAAAATAAGCAGAGTGTGACAGAAAGCTGACAGAGAGTTTAATGGTAAGAGTGCAGCAGAGAATAAGGTCAAAGCAGGGAATAATGGTAAAAAATTTAAATTACTGCCTCTTTATCTGAATGCACAAAGCATTCATAACATGATAGACAAACTAGTGGCACAAATAGAGATAAATGGGTTTGATCTAATAGCCATTACAGAGACGTGGTTGCAAGGTGACCAAGGTTGGGAAGTAAATAAGAACATAAGAAACAGGAGCAGGAGTAGGCCAATCGGCCCCTCGAGCCTGCTCCGCCATTCAATAAGACCTTGGCTGATCCAACCTTATCCTCAACACCACTTTCCCACTCTAGCCCCATACCCCTTGACTCCCTTGTAGTTCAAATGTCTGTCAATCTCTGCCTTGAATATATTCAGTAACTCCGCCTCCACAGCTCTCTGGGGTAGAGAATTCCAAAGATTCACGACCCTCTGAGAGAAGAAATTCCTTCTCATCTCTGTCTTAAATGGCTGACCCTTTATTCTGAAACTATGCCCCCTAGTTCTAGATACCCCCACTAGGGGAAACATCCTCTCAGCATCCACCCTGTCAATCCCCCTCAGAATCTTATATGTTTCAATAAGATCACCTCTCATTCTTCTAAACTCCAATGAGTATAGGCACAACCTGCTCAACCTTTCATCATACGTCAACCCCTTCATCCCAGTAATCAACCCAGTGAACCTTCTCTGTACTGCCTCCAATGCAAGCATATCCTTCCTTAAATATGGAGACCACAACTGTGCGCAGTACTCCAGGTGCGGTCTCACCAGCGCCCTGTAAAGTTGCATCAAAATTTCCCTACTTTTATACTCCATACCCCTTGCAATAAAGGCCAACATTCCATTAGCCTTCCTAATTACTTGTGTACCTGCATGCTAAGTTTTTGGGGTCGATTTTCATTGACCCGTGGAGTCCGGTTTGGAGGCGTGCGGGGGGTTAAAGTCCCGAATTCGGGGGTCCCGCCCCCAACCCGCCTCCATGTAAGTTTCAAAGGAGGTGGGTACCCGCCCCGCACTGGAACCCGCCTACCCGAGGCGGGAAGGGATTCGTGCCAATTAACTGCCTGTTAACAGGCAGTTTTTAGCCTAATCCCTATTTTAAAGCTTGAAGTGTGGGATTCCCGACGGCTCCAAACCACGCCAAGTTAGAGGAGTCAGGCCGTTGGGTTGAAGGACTTGGAGGGGTCGAGATGTCGGTGTTCAGGTGAGTGATGGATGCATGAGTGCAAAGGTAAGTGTGTTTGGTGTGTCTAAAGTGTGTAAAGAATTTTAAATTACCTGTACTTACCTTTTAAGCCTTCCTTCCTCTAGGTTTCGGGAGTCCATCATCTAACCGGCACAGAAAGCAGATTGGCTGCAATCTGTCAAAAGTGACAGCCTGCAGCTTTCTGTGCCGGTGAGATTTCTAACTGAGTCTGTGTAGAAGAACGCGGGTTAGAATAAGACTGTCAGTGTTTGACAGCTTCAAACAACTGTGAAACACTGATATTGCATCTGTCAAAACGTCTTGACAGATGAAATTTCAGTCTGTGAATCACCTGTTGCCGGGTGGCCCTTAATTGGCCTGCTGAGCCCGCTGGGTGGGCTCAACAAGGTCAATCAAGTTAAAATCGTGTGGATTGGCTGCATCTCGATGGAGGCGGAACTACAACCCCGAAAGTTGTAGTCCCGCCTCCTTCCCGACTTCTGAATGAAAATCACCCCTTTTGTGTTTCATGTACTAGGACCCCCCGATCCCTTTGTACTGCAGCATTTTGTAGTTTCACTCTATTTAAATAATAATTTGCTTTTTAATTTTTCCTTCCAAAGTGGATAACCTCACATTTTCCCACATTGTACTCCATCTGCCAAATTTTTACCCACTCACTTAACTTATCTATGTCTCTTTGCAGACTCTTTGGGCTGGATTTTGCCAGCCCTGGGGAGGCGGGTTTGGAGGCGGTACTGCCGGGAAAATGGCAGAATTTGGGGGTGGGTGCCCAACCCAATCCCAACCTGCCTCCATGCCATCTTGCCAGGAGGTGGGTAGCCGACCTGTGCCGGGTCCCGCCTCCTCGAAGCGGGAAGGGGATTAATGCCAATTAACTGCCTGTTAACAGGTAGTTAACAGGCAGTTTTTTGGCTAATCCCTATTTTGAGCCCTGAAGTGTGGGCTTCCTGACAGCTCCGAACCTCGCCAGGGTCAGCGAGGCGGGCCGTTGGTCTGCGGGGCCGAGATGTCCGGTGTGCAGGTGAGTGATGGGTGCATGTGTGCAGAGGTAAGTGTGTGAGGTGTGTGTAAAGTGTTTTAATAAGTTTTACTTACCTTTACTTCTTCCTGCAGGCTTCCTCCCTTCAGGTCTCGGGAGTCCCTCAGCTCACTGGCACAGAAAGCAGAATGGCCGCTGAACTGTCAAAAGCTACAGCCTTCTGCTTTCTGGTCAAGAAGGCTTTCTAATTGAGTCCTGAGTAAAGACACAACTTAGAAGACAGATTGTCAGTGTTTGACAGCTTCTCGGAGCTGTCAAATGATGACATTTCATCTGTCAAAAGCTCTTGACAGATGAAACGGCACTCGCTGACGTCACCTGTAACTGGCTTTCCCTTAATTGGCCTGCTAAGCCTGCTGGGCGGGCTTAACAAGGTCAATCAAGGGAATATAGTGTGGGTTGGCCACAAGTCGATGGAGGCGGGACTAAAACCCAACAAGTGGACCTGTGTGTGAGCGGTGAGGCGAGGCGGAGGATAAAAGGAGCAGCGAGGCCTGACCAGAGCATCGGACCTGTGTGTGAGCGGCGAGGCGAGGCGGAGGATAAAAGGAGCAGCGAGGCCCGACCAGAGCATCGGACCTGTGGGTGAGCAGCGAGGCGAGGCTTACCAATTCAACAGCAGGGGAGAGAGGTAAAAAGTAATCAAAGTGTGACGTCACCAGGAAGCAGGTAAGTGATTGGTTGGTGAGTATTTCTCTCTTTTTTTAAACTTTAACTCTGTGGTTTGTAGTTTCTAAGGTCTCTCTGGTGTAGCGGGGACTGTTGGTAAACCAGTTAACTGTAGTGTAATTAGTGGGATTGATTGATTTAATTTAAATTCAATTAATTAAAGGGTAAGTCATGGCAGGACAGCCCGGCCACGTGATATGCTCCTCCTGCGATATGTGGGAACTCAGGGACACTTACTGTGTCCCTGACAACTACATGTGCAGGAAGTGCATCCAGCTGCAGCTACTGACAGACCGCATTGCGGCGCTGGAGCTGCGATTGGATGCATACTGGAGCGTTCACGATGCTTAGAACATCGTGAATAGCACATTTACGGAGTTGGACACACCGCAGGTAGAGGTTGGACAGGAAGAAAGGGAACGGGTGACCAACAGGCAGAGTACTAGGCGCAGGCAGGTAGTGCAGGGGTCCCCTGTGGCCATCCCCCTCTCCAACAGATACACCACTTTGAGTACTGTTGGGGGGGATAGCTTATCAGAGGAAGGCAGCAGCAGCCAACTTCCTGGCACCAGGGGTGACTCTGCTGCACAGAATGGGAGGAAAAAGAGGGGTAGAGCTATAGTAATAGGGGATTCATTTTTTGGGGAATAGATAGGCGTTTCTGCGGCGGCAAACATGACTCCAGGGTGGTATGTTGCCTCCCTGGTGCAAGGGTCAAGGATGTCTCCGAGCGGCTGCAGAACATCTTGGAAGGGGAGGGTGAACAGCCAGTTGTCATGGTGCATATAGGCACCAACGATATAGGTAAAAAGTGGGATGAGGTCCTAAAAGCGGAATATAGGGAGTTAGGAGATAAATTTTAAAAAAGGACCTCAAAGGTAGTAATCTCAGGATCGCTACCAGTGCCACGTGCTAGTCAGAGTAGAAATAGAAGGATATTTCAGATGAATACGTGGCTAGAGGAATGGTGCCAGGAGGAGGGATTCAAGTTCCTGGGACATTGGAACCGGTTCTGGGGGAGGTGGGACCAGTTCAAACCGGACGGTTTGCACCTGGGCAGGGCTGGAACCGATATCCTAGGGGGAGTGTTTGCTAGTGCTGTGGGGGAGGGTTTAAACTAAAATGGCAGGGGGTTGGGAACCTGAGCAGGGAGACAGAGGAAAGGGAAACAAGGATAAAAGCAAAAGATAGGAAGGAGAAAAACAGAAGTGGCAGTCAGAGAAATCAACGGTTTAAATCAAACGTGGCCACAGTAAATAATAATTCTAATAGGTCTAAGAGCGTTAAAAAAACAAGCTTGAAGGCTTTGTGTCTTAATGCGAGGAGCATTTGTAATAAGGTGGATGAATTGGCTGCGCAAATAGAGGTAAACGAATATGATTTGGTTGGGATTACGGAAACGTGGCTCAAGGATGGCCAAAACTGGGAACTCAACATTCAGAGGTATTCGATATTCAGGAAAGATAGGCAAAAAGGAAAGGGAGGTGGGGTAGCATTACTGGTTAAAGAAGGGATTAACACAATTGTAATGAAGGATATTAGCTCTGATGAGGTGGAATCTGTATGGGTAGAATTGAGGAATACCAAGGGGAAAAAACGTTAGTGGGAGTGGTATATAGACCTCCAAACAGTAAGGCGGAGGTTGGGGATGGCATTAAATGGGAAATTAGAAGCGTGCAATAAGGGCACAGCAGTCATCATGGGTGACTTTAATCTACATATAGATTGGGCCAACCAAATTAGTAACAATACTGTGGAGGAGGAATTCCTGGAGTGTTTACGGGATGGTTTCCTGGACCAATATGTCGAGGAACCAACCAGAGATCAGGCCATCTTAGACTGGGTATTATGTAACGAGAAAGGTTTAATTAGCAATCTTGTACCTTGTACGAGGCCCCTTGGGTCGGAGCGATCATAATGTGATCGAATTCTTCATTAAGATGGAGAATGAAGTAGTTGACTCAGAGACAAGGGTCCTCAATTTAAATAAAGGAAACTACGATGGTCTGAGGAGCGAGTTGGGTAGGATTGATTGGGGAATGGCACTCAAAGGGTTGACGGTGGATAGGCAATGGCAAACATTCAAAGACCGAATGGATGAGCTACAGAATTTGTTCATCCCAGTTTGGCATAAAAATTAAACCAAAAGGTGACTCAACTGTGGCTAACAAGGGAAATTAGACATAGCATAAGATCCAAGGAGAGGACATATAAATTGGCCAGAAAAAGCAATAATCCTGAGGATTGGGAGCAGTTTAGGATTCAACAAAGGAGGACAAAGGGATTAATTAAGAAAGGGAAAATAGAATATGAGAGTAAGCTTGCAGGGAACATAAAAACTGACTGTAAAAGCTTTTATAGATATGTGAAGAGAAAAAGATTGGTGAAGTCAAGCGTAGGTCCCTTGCAGTCAGAATCGGGGGAATTTATAATGGGGAACAAAGAAATGGCAGACCAACTAAATACATATTTTGGTTCTGTCTTCACAAAGGAAGACACAAATAACCTCCCAGAGATGCCGGGGAACATAGGGTCTGATGAAAGGGTGGAACTGAAAGAAATCAGTATTTGTAGGGAAATGGTGTTAGGAAAATTGATGGGACTGAAGGCCGATAAATCCCCAAGGCCTGATAATCTACATCCCAGGGTACTTAAGGAAGTGGCCCTAGAAATAGTAGATGCATTGCTGGTCATCTTCCAGAACTCGATAGACTCTGGAACAGTACCCATGGATTGGAGGGTAGCTAATGTTACCCCACTATTCAGAAAAGGTGGTAGAGAAAAAGCGGGGAATTATAGACTGGTAAGCCTGACATCGGTAGTAGGGAAAATGCTAGAGTCCATTATAAAAGATGTAATAGCAGAGCATTTGGAAAACAGTGACAGGATCGGACAAAGTCAACATGGATTTACAAAAGGTAAATCATGCTTGACTAATCTACTGGAATTTTTTGAGGATGTAACTGGTAAAATAGATAAGGGAGAACCAGTGGATGTGGTGTATTTGGACTTTCAGAAGGCTTTCGATAAGGTCCCACATAAGAGATTAGCGTGCAAAATTAAGGCACATGGGATTGGGGGCAAGGTATTGACTTGGATAGAGAACTGGTTGGCGGACAGAAAGCAAAGAGTTGGAATAAACGGGTCGTTTTCCGAGTGGCAGGCAGTGACTAGTGGGGTACCGCAAGGATCGGTCCTAGGACCCCAGCTGTTCACAATATATATTAATGATCTGGACGAGGGAATTGGATGTAATATCTCCAAATTTGCAGACGACACAAAGCTGGGTGGGAGGGTATGCTGCGAGGAGGATGTTGTGAAACTCCAGTACGATTTGGATAGGTTGGGTGATTGGGCAGAAACATGGCAAATGCACTATAATGTGGATAAATGTGAGGTTATCCACTTTGGTGGCAAAAACAGGAAGGCAGATTATTATTTGAATGGCAATAGATTGGGAGAAGGGGAAGTGCAAAGAGACTTGGGTGTTCTTGTGCACCAGTCACTGAAGGTAAGCATGCAGGTGCAGCAGGCGGTTAAGAAGGCAAATGGTATGTTGGCCTTCGTAGCAAGAGGGTTCGAGCCCAGGAACAAGAATGTCTTGCTACAGTTGTACAGGGCCTTGGTGAGACCGCACCTTGAGTATTGTGTGCAGTTTTGGTCGCCTTACCTGAGGAAGGACGTTCTTGCCATGGAAGGAGTGCAGCGAAGATTCACCAGGTTGATACCTGGGATGGCAGGAATGACGTATGAGGAGAGATTGTGTCGATTGGGCTTATACTCACTGGAGTTTAGAAGATTGAGAAGGGATCTCATCGAAACCTATAAAATTCTGTCAGGCCTGGACAGACTAGATGCAGGAAGGATGTTTCTGATGGCCGGGGAGTCAATAACCAGGGGTCATAGTTTAAGGATAAGGGGTAAGCCATTTAGGACTGAAATGAGGAGGAATTTCTTCACCCAGAGAGTGGTGAACCTGTGGAATTCTCTGCCACAGAGGGCGGTGGAGGCCAGTTCATTAAATATATTCAAGAAAGAGTTGGATATATTTCTTAAGGCAAAAGGGATCAAGTGATATGGGGAGAAGGCAGGGACAGGGTACTGAATTTGGATGATCAGCCATGATCTCATTGAATGGCGGAGCAGGCTCGAAGGGCCAAATGGCCTACTCCTGCTCCTATCTTCTATATTTCTATGCCTCCAAAAGCTCCCCATTGACCAAATCGAGCCCTTTGTGGCCTCCTCACAACTTGCTAACCCACCTATCTTTGTATCTTCACTCGGTCTCTTCATCCAAGTCATTAATATAGATTGTAAATAGTTGAGGCCCCAGCACCGATCCCTGTGACACCCCACTAGTTACTGGTTGCCAACTGGAAAATGACCCATTTATCCCGACTCTCTGTTTTCTGTTAGTTAGCCAATCCCCTATCCATGCCAAAATATTACCCCCAACACCGTGCACTCTTATCTTGTGCAGTAACCTTTTATGTGGCACCTTATCAAATGCCTTCTGGAAATCCAAATACACCACATCCACTGGTTCCCCTTTATCCACCCTGTTTGTTACATCCTCAAAGAACTCTAGCAAATTTGTCAAACATGATTTCCCTTTCATACAACCATGCTTGATTGTCTTATGATTTTCTAAATATCCTGCTATTACCTCCTTAATAATGGATTCCAACATTTTCCCAATGACAGATGTTAGGCTAACTGGCCTATAGTTTCCTGCTTTCTGTCTCCACCCTTTCTTGAATAGTGGCGTTACATTTGCGGTTTTCCAATCCGCTGGGACCTCTCCAGAATCCAGGGAATTTTGGTAGATTACAACCAACGCATCCACTATCTCTGCAGCCACTTCTTTTAAGACTCTAGGATGCAGGCCATCAGGTCCAGGGGACTTGTCGGCCTTTAGCCCCATTCGTTTGCCAGTACTTTTTCTCTAGTGATAGAGATTGTTTTAAGTTCCTCCCTCCCTATAGCCCCTTGATTATCTATTATTATTGGGATTATTTAGTATCTTCTACCGTGAAGACCGATCCAAAATAATTGTTTAGAGTCTCTGCCATTTCTCTATTTCCAATTATTAATTCCCCAGTCTCATCCTCTAAGGGACCAGTGTTTACTATAGCTACTCTCTTCCTTTTTATATACCTGAAGAAGCTCTTACTGTCAGTTTTTATATTATTTGCTAGTTTACTCTCATACTCTATCTTCGCCCTCTTTATAATTTTTTTAGTCATCCTTTGCTGGTTTCAAAAAATTTCCCAATCCTCTGGCCTACCACTAATCTTCGCAACATTGTATGCCTTTTCTTTCAGTTTGATACAGGTTGGACCCCGGTAATCCGGCACCCTCGGGACAAGGCCGGTGCCGGACCATTGAAAATTCCGAACCACTCAAGGTTTGGTAAATAACACCTAAATAACAATATTAGGTACAATATTATGTTTGTTTATATCGCGGGAAACAGTGGCGCCACTGAGCGGCTGCTCCGCAAACTAAAGACCGCCGGTTTCAATTCGTGCCGGACCACTGAAGGTGCCGGACCATCGGTTGCCGGATTACTGGGGTTCAACCTGTACCATCCTTAACTTCCTTAGTTAGCCATGGATGGTGCATCCTTCTCGTTGAGCCTTTCTTTCTAACTGGACTACACCTTTGCTGAGATTTATGAAATATCTCCTTAAATGTCTGCCACTGCTGATCTACCGTCTTACCCTTTAATCTATTTTCCCAGTCCACTTTAGCCAACTCTGTCCTCATACCCTTGTAATTGCCTTTATTTAAGTTTAGGACACAAGTTTCAGACCTAAGTTTCTCACCCTCAAACTGAATTTGAAATTCTAACATGCTATGATCACTCTTTCCTAGGGGATCCTTTACTATGAGATCATTCATTAATCCTGTCTTATTACACATTACCAGATCTAAAATAGCCTGTTCCCTGGTTGGTTCCTCAATGTATTGCTCTAAGAAACCACCCTGAATACACTCTATGAACTCATCCTCAAGGCTACCCTTACCAATTTGATTTGTCCAATCTATATGATGATTAAAATTGCCCATGATTATTGCAGTACCTTTCTTACAAGCCCCCATTATTTCTTGATTTATACTCTGTCCTACAGTGCAGCTACTATTAGGGGGCCTATAGACTACTCCCACCAGTGACTTCTTACCTTTACTATTTCTTATCTCTATCCAAACTGATTCAACATCTTGAGCTTCTGAGCCAATATCATTCCTCACCACTGCAGTGATCTCATCCTTTATTAACAGAGCTACCCCACCTCCTTTTCCTTTCTGCCTATCCTTCCGAAATGTCAAATACCCCTGAATATTCAGTTCCCAGCCTTGGTCACCTTGCAACCACCTCTCTGTAATGGCTATCAGATCATACCCATTTATTTCTATTTGTGCCATCAACTCATCTATCTTGTTATGAATGCTGTGTGCATTCAGATAAAGAGCCTTTAATTTTCTGGTGCACTCTTATGCTTGTACGCTCTGCCCCTTCCTGATACTTTCTGGCTATCGTTACCCCTGTCGTTGTCCTGCTCTATTGCCTTTTCTTTTCTCTTTGCCTTCCTAAATACCCCATTACCTGAACCCCTATCATCTATTTCCAGCTTAGCTTTTCTCCCTTCAGCTCCTACCCTCGGGTTCCCATCCCCCTGCCAAGCTCGTTTAAACCCTCCCCAACAGCACTAGCAAATCCTCCTGTGAGGATATTAGTCCCGTTCCTGTTGAGGTGCAACCCGCCTGGCTTGTAGAGGTCCCACCTCCCCCAGAAATGGTTCCAATTCCTCAGGAATCTAAAGCCCTTCCTCCAACACCATCTCTCCAGCCACACATTCATCTTCTCTCTCTTCCTATTTCTGTACTCACTAGCACGTGGCACTGGTAGTAATCCAAAGATTACTAACTTTTGAGGTCCTGCTTTTTAACCTTTTTCCTAGCTTCCTAAACTCTGCCTGCAGGAACTCATGTCTCTTTCTACCTATGTCGCTGGTACCGATATGGACCACGACCTCTGGCTGTTCACCCTCCCCCCTCAGAATGCCCTGCAGCCGTTCAGTGACATCCTTGACCCCGGAACCAGGGAGGCAACATACCATCCTGGAGTCACGTCTGCGACTGCAGAAATGCCTGTCTGCTCCCCTAACTATTGAATCCCCTATCACTATTGCTCTCCCTCTCCTCCTCCCCACCCCCCGTGCAGCTGATCCTTCCATGGTGCTCTGGCTGCACTCCCCAGAGGAACCATCGCCCTCACCAGTATTCAGCACCGAATACTGGTTGTTGAGCAAGATGGGCTCAGGTGACTCTTGCGCTACCTGTCTGGCGGTCACCCATTCCCTCTCTGCCCGCACGCTCTTAAGCTGCGGGGTGACCACCTCCCGAAACGTGCTATCCACGTAGCTCTCAGCCTCGCGGATGCACAGCAGTGACTGCAGCCGCCGCTCAAGCTCCGTAACCTCTGCTTGAGCTGCTGTAGCTGACGACACTTCCCACACATGTGGTCGGCCAGACAATGGGAGGTGTCCAGGACTTCCCACATGGCACAGGATGTGCATTCCACGGGTGTGAGCTCCCCTGCCATACCTCTAATTAACAGACTATTTACTAACCTACCTGGAATAAACTTAAAACTCTGAGAAAACCAAGTTTAAACACTTACCAGATACTCACCAATCCTCCCTCCACCCCCCCCCCCCTTGTGTCGACGTCACTTTTGACTTCTGATGTCATTCTTTGAAAATTCTGCCGGTGCCGAGTTGGTACCGCTGTTCCCTCGCCGCTCCTCCCAGGTCCGCACTGCCGCCGTTGCTGCTGCTGTGGGGCCCACCTGCGCCTCAGGCTCACTTTATACCGCCGCTGCCACCTCGCCACTCCTCCCAGGTCCGCACTGCTGCTGCTGTGGGGCCCACCTGCGCCTCGGGCTCACTTTATACCACCACTGCCGCTCCTCCCAGGTCCGCACTGCCGCTGCTGCTGCTGTGGGGCCTACCTGCACCTCGGGCTCACTTTATACCACCGCTGCTGCCTCGCCATTCCTCCCAGGTCGGCACTGCTGCCACTGCTGCTGCTGCTGTGGGGCCTACCTGCGCCTCGGGCTCACTTTATACCACCGCTGCTACCTCGCCATTCCTCCCAGGTCGGCGCTGCTGCTGCTGCTGTGGGGCCTACCTGTGCCTCGGGCTCACTTTATACCACCGCTGCTGCCTCGCCATTCCTCCCAGGTCGGCGCTGCTGCTGCTGCTGTGGGGCCTACCTGCGCCTCGGGCTCACTTTATACCACTGCTGCCGCCTCGCTGCTCCTCCCAGGTCCGCACTGCTGCTGCTGCTGTGGTTCCAGGGTACGTGATGTTTCAAAAAGACAGGAAGAATGGGAAAGGAGGGGGAGTAGCCCTGATAATAAAGGATGACATAATGACAGTAGAGAGAAAGGACCTCGGCTCTGAAGATCAGGAAGTAGAATCAGTATGGGTGGAGATAAGGAATAACAAGGGGCAGAAAACACTGGTGGAGCAGTATATAGGCCCCCTAACAGTAGCTATACCGTTGGACAGAATATTAATCAATAAATAGTAAGAGCTTGTAACAAATGGTAAAATTGGGGTACTTTAATCTTCATATAGACTGGACAAATCAAATTGGCAAAGGTAGTCTGGAGGACGAGTTCATGGAATGCATTCGGGACAGTTTCCTGGAACAATAGATCATGGAACCAACCAGGGAACAGGCTATTTTATATCTTGTATTGTGTAATGAGACAGGGTTAATTAGCAATTTCATAGTAAAGGATCCTCTGGGGCAGACTAATCATAATATGATAGAATTTCACATTAGGTTTGAGAGTGACTTGACTTAAATAAAGCCAATTACATAGGTATGAGAGGCGAGCTGGCTAAGGTAGATTGGAAAAATAGATTAAAAGGTATGGTGGTCGATAAGCAGTGACTAGCATTTAAAGAAATATTTCATAATTATCAACAAAAATACATTCCATTGAGAAACAAAAACTCCACAGGAAAAGTGATCCATCCGTGGCTAACTAAAAAAGTTAAGGATAGCATTAGATTGAAAGAAGAAGCTTATAATGTTGCGAAGAATAGCAGTAAGCTTGAGGATTGGGAGAGTTTCATAAACCAGCAAAGGATGACCATAAAATTGATAAAAAGGGAAAAAAATAGAATGAGAGAAAACTAGCAAGCAATATAAAAGCAGATTGTAAGAGCTTCTACAGTATGTAAAAAGGAAGAGAGTAGCAAAAGTAAACGTTGGTCCCTTAGAGTCTGAGACGGGAGAAATTATTATGGGGAATAAGGAAATGGCAGAAACGTTAAACAAATATTTTGTATCTGTCTTCACAGTAGAAGACACAAAAATGGTGGGGAACCAAGGGTCTAATGAGGGTGAAGAACTTAACGTAATTAATATAAGTAGAGAAAAAGTACTAGAGAAACTAATGGGACTAAAAGCTGACAAATCCTCCGGACCTGATGGCCTACATCCTAGGGTTCTAAAAGAGGTGGCTGCAGAGATAAGTGGATGCATTGGTTTTGATCTTCTAAAATTCCCTAGATGTTAGAACGGTCCCAGCAGATTGGAAGGTAGCAAATGTAACACCGCTATTCAAGAAAGGAGGGAGAGTGAAAACAGGGAACTACAGGCCAGTGAGCCTGACATTAGTCATCGGGAAAATGCTGGAATCCATTGTTAAGGAAGTGGTATCAGGGCACTTAGAAAATCATAACATGATTAGGCAGAGTCAACATGGTTTTATGAAAGGGAAATCGTATTTGACAAATTTATTAAGGTTTTTTGAGGATGTAACTACCAGTGGATGTAGCATATTTGGATTTCCAAAAGGCATTCGATAAGGTTCCACCTAAAAGGTTATTACACAAGAAAAGGGCTCATGGGTTTGGGGGTAATAGAGTAGCATGGATAGAGGATTGGTTAATGGACAGAAAACAGAGAGTAGGGATAAATGGGTCTTTTTCAGGTTGGCAGGCTGTAACTAGGGGTGTCGCAAGGATCAGTGCTAGGGCCTCAGCTATTTACAATCTATATTAATGACCTAGATGAAGGGACCGAGTGCAATGTATCCAAGTTTGCTGACAATACAAAGCTAGGTGGGACAGTAAGCTGTGAGGAGAACACAACGGCTGTGAAATTCGGCTCCTTTGCGCCTGCCGTTAGCGCTTCCGGCAGGTGTTAACGGGGTGCAAAGGGCTTATCGCCTGGACGGGGGCGAGCGCACTCAAAAATTAGGCAGGGCGCTACTGAGGCGCTACCCAATAGCGTTGTGCCCCGAGCTGCTGTGCAGCGGCGGCAGAAATTCAGCTGCGCCCCGCGAGGCTGCCACGGGCAGTGTCAGCGGCAGCTTCGCGGGTCGCGAGCCAGGCCAACCTCCGCTAATTAAAGGGAGGTGTGGCCGCGACCCGCGCAGCCATTTAATTTTTTTTGGCCAACCTCCAGGTCGGCCCTCCGTGGCAGCCCTTGGTGTGGTCCATGGCTGTCATCGCACAGCCCAGCACTGCGTCTTTGTGCCGGGCTGCAGCCAAGACACTACACCACCCTGGTGGGATAGTGTGGGCCATCAGAGGCCCTGCAGAGCTCGTAGCATCCCTCCCCTTTAACGGAAGGGGAGGGGTGCTGAAACGCGTGGGCGCTGAAATGTGGATATACTTGCCTTGGAGGCAGTGCAACAAAGGTTCACTAGATTGATTCCTGGGATGAGAGGGCTGTCCTATGATGAGAGACTGTGTAGGATGGGCCTGCCTATACTCTCTGGAGTTTAGAAGAATGAGAGGTGGTCTAATTGAAACATACAAGATTCTGAAGGGGATTGACAGGGTAGACGCTGAGAGGTTGTTTCCCCTGGCTGGAGTGTCTAGAACGAGGGGGCATAGTCTCAGGATAAGGGGTAGGCCATTTTAGACTGAGATGAGGAGGAATTTCTTCACTCAGAGGGTTGTGAATCTTTGGAAATCTCTGCCCCAGAGGGATGTGGCTGCTGAGTCTTTGAGTATATTTAAGGCTCAGATAGATGGATTTTTGGACTCTAGGGGAATCAAGGGATATGGAGATCGGGCGGGAAATCGAAGTTGAGATCTACAATCAGCCATGATCTTATTGAATACCGGAGCAGGCTCAAGGGGTCGTATGGCCTACTCCTGCTCCTATTTCTTCTGCTTCTTACATTTCATCTAGCTCTTGTTTGCATATTTGAGACATTATTTCAAAATCTTCAGTAGATAAATCATAAAAAATCTAGTCCATCACAAAAGAAACGTAGTGAAGCAATTTTGTTCCATTTCGTTGCCTTCTTAAAAGCACGAAGAAAGCACATTAGTTGAAAGCGTCCAATAGAAAAATGAAAAAAGTAACTTTTCCAAAAGAAATTGGAAAGCAATTCAATTACATTTAGCTGTCTGCCTTGTTAAGTACATGGATAAACAGTTGCTAAAAAATTCAATAGATACATGTCATGAAACTCATTCTTTCCCTAAAGAAATATTTTCCTAATGGAATCTTTTCAGAAATATGCAACAAAAGAATACATCTGTTGAAAACCTTCAGTTGGCAGATGTCATAAAATTGTAATGGTTCTGTAAGAAGTATCTCAGTTTTATGTGCGTTCTCAATTTATTGCAATGCCCTTGCATTTAGCAACTGTTTCTTCAAAGGGAATGCCACTGTGCACTCCAGCAGTAGCTCCTTTGAGCCTGTGCCTGCAAGGAGTTGGTGCAGATGTCACTGGGGGCCATTTTCAAATTAGCCACCTGGCAGAGCAGATCCTCTGCTCTTTGTAGAACCCACCCTATTTCCATCCCATTAAAATCAAATCTGCCTCAAATAGACCCCAAAATGGGTCCAATTCGGGCCAACATCTGTTGCAGGACTTTTGTGTCTCGGTGTAAGGGGAGTAGGTCTATTTATTAGGGATATACTTAAGACCCTTTTCACCTAAGGTTCTGACTTATGAATGATACAAAGCAATTAGCACTAGTTAGAAGTGGATTTTCTTAAACAACTGAATAAAGTTTATTTGCTACTAACACATTGGTCTTCCCTAACATACTTCAGTCCAGGTACAGATAAGAATTGCACAGATTCAACAGCACACTTGTGGAAGGAAGAAAATACTTCTTTTTCAGCAGGAATAATTTAACAGGCTGTCTCACAGACATATTATTGCATGTATGACCAATTGATTCCTGACTAAAACTTATTGGGGTGGTTTTAATTTCTCTGCTCCATCCCTGCAAGAAAACTCCAATTGCAAGCAAGGCATCAGCATATCCTTTCCCCACTGAAAGTCTGAGCCAATGGAACAATTCCACTGCACCTCTGACATGGATTGGTAATTGGTTGGGAGGTAGGAGACAGAGTGTAGGGATAAAGGGAACATTTTCTGATTGTCGGGCTGTAACAAGTGGCATTCGCCAGAGATCTATACGGGGGCCTCAGTTTTTCACATATTAATGACTTGGATGAAGGAAAAGAAAGTTGAATATCCAAGTTTGCAGATGACATTAAGTTAGGAGGCACAGTAAGTTGGGTATATGGGAGCAGGAAGTTACAAAGGGACATAGATAGACTGAATGAGTGAGCAAAACTCTGGCAGATGGAGTTAAATATGGGGAAGTGTGAGGTGATCCACTTTGAATCCGCGAAAGACAAATCAGAATATTTTTTTAATGGTGAGAGGCTAGGAGCTCTGGAAGAGCAAAGAGATTTAGTTGTCCATGCACACACATCACTAAAAGCTAGTGCATAGGTACAAAAAGTAATCAAACAGGCTAAAGGAATGTTAGCCTTTATCTCAAGGGGGGTTGGAGTACAAAAGTGAGGAATTGATGCTTCAGTTGTACAGAGCCTTGGTCAGCCCCATCTGGAGATCTGTGTTCAGTTTTTGGCACAGAACATCAGGAAAGATATAAAAAGGGAAAATGCTGGAAATACTCAGCAGGTCTGACCTGCTGAGTATTTACAGCATTTTCTGTTTTTAGGCCAGGCAGCATCTGTGGAGAAAGAAACAGAGATAATGTTTCAGGTCGATGACCTTTCTTCAGAACTGGCAAGAGTTAGAGATGTAACAGGTTTTAAGCAAGTAGATACAAAGAAACTATTTCCTCATGTTGGGGGAATCCAGAACAAGGGGGCGTAATTTTAAATTTAGAGGTAGACATTTAGGAGTGAAATCAGGAAGAGCTTTTTCACTTGCCTTGCTGCTTCGAATCTGAGGTGCAAGGTCTATCACCAACTTCTTCTGACAACCTCAAAATGGATACCTTTTAGGTGAGCCTGGAGGACTGAAGCAGGAGAGCAGAAATGCTCCAAGCCACCTCGTTTCCATTATTGCTTTTGCCTGTGCCTGTTCTAGGTGCAGACACTCCACCACTCCCTACCCCCAACCCGCGAGGGGATGCCCTGGAAATCCCAGGGTGACATTATGGGGGTATTATGGGTCTCTGTCCCATTTTCCTGTCCTTTGCACTTGGCACTTGGATACTGAGCATTCACAGGTTCAATGGAAAGGAAAACCAGCTCTTCCGAGTCTTTCAACACAGTAAGGAAATGATGTGCACTATCTTTTATAAAGTCTGTTGTAGTATTCATTTTAGTGCTCATCAGTAATGGTGACAAAGGATAGTCATGGAAGTTGAGTTATTGTAACTGTTGTGTATGTACCTTTAAGGGAATAACTGGTCTTAGACTGCAGTACCGGCAGTGACCACCCCTGTATAAAAGGCCCTAGCAGGCTTCTGTAGTTTCAGTTTCAAGCTGCCTCTTGTTCAGTAAAGTACCTGTTAAACTGTTCTCCCGAAGTCCGTGTGTTATTGAGGTGCGGACTTTACAGTGGCAACGAGTAAGTTCGAATTCACCTGCAGTGTGGCATCATCTCACGGGGATCTCGCCTGAAAGGAAGGTCCTGGAAGGCCGTAGTCTGAGCAACGGGCGTCGACCGAGGGCAACCGCTCAAAGAATCCATCAGTGTTTGGAGAATTGCGGGAGAGACTGTGGTTCCAGCGAATCGTGCTGGTAGCAGGTAGCGCGCTGACCCTTCCGGACTGCGGCGGGCTCAAGCTCGATCGAGCGGCTCTACAAATCGGGCCGCGCAGCGTCGCCGGGAAAAGAAAACGAGAGAGAGGGTGGAGCGCACAGGGCGCGGTCGGTGCTCGAAAACAGGACAGTGGAGAGAAACTAAATGGAGGGGAAGGAAAGCGAGACGCGCCGAAGCTGCAGGTCGCCGCCATTACCCCGTAGAACGCTAGGAGCAGCGTGGCAGTAAGGGGAAGAAGCAAAAGCGCGGGAGGCGCCATTTTATCCCATTGGGGAAGAAGCAAAAGCGCGGGAGGCGCCATTTTATTCCATTGGGGAAGAAGCAAAAGCACGGGAGGCGCCATTTTAAATCGCCCAAGATGCCGAAAAGTGGCAGTATCACTGCTTTCGACAACGAGGTAGAAGACTGGACCACGTATGTAGAAAGAATCGAAGTGTACTGCAAGGCAAATGAGGTGGCCGATGGAAAGAGGGCGTCGGTATTATTAAATCTGATGGGTGCGAATATGTACGGCCTATTGCGGAATTTAATTACCCCAGCTAAACCAATGGAGAAAAGTTTTGAGGAGATTGTTCATACCTTACAGAAACACCTAAGCCCTACACCACTGCTGATAGCAGAAAGATTCAAGTTCCATAAAAGAAACCAGCACAAAGATGAGAGCAGTGCTGACTATCTTACGGAACTACGCAAGTTATCGAAGCACTGCCAGTTCGGAGCAGGACTGGCAGACACCTTACGGGATAAGTTTGTCTGCGGGCTCCAGAGTGAAGGAACCCAGAAACGACTACTTTCAAAAAAGGACCTGACGCTAGAACAGGCTTTCAGCGTGGCAGTATCCTACGAAGCAGCAGCACGGGGAGCTGCGGAAATAAAACAGAAACCACAAGAATACAGCGCTAACAAAATGGCGTATGGAGCCGAAAAGTGCTATCGCTGCGGCAGAACAACCCATGTGCAGAAGGACTGCTGGTTTAAAGACAAAATATGCAGGCAATGCAGGAAGATAGGACATATAGCAAGAGTCTGCAGGTCGGGAAAGAAGACCAACACGACAAGAACTACTAAGGAACAGTACAGGAAAGTAAAGAAACTGACAGATAGTAGTTCAGAAGATCAGGAGAGTGATAAGGACTCCGGGAGCAGGCGACTAAGTTGTTTAAAACTACACAACGTGATCGCAAAAGAAGATCACCGAACCATTTGGGTCACCCTCATGATAGCAGGGTCCCCAGTGAAGATGGAATTGGACACAGGATCAGCCCTAACTGTCATGAATCGATGAGACTATGAGCGGCTATTCTCACACATACCCTTAAAGGACACGTCCATTGTATTGAAGACATACACGGGGCAAAAGGTCTACCCCAGAGGAAAAATAAGGGTGCCAGTTGAATATAACGGAAAGGAAACACAGAAACTATACATGTATATACTACGAGATGGAGGACCACCATTATTGGGACGTGAATGGATCCGAAGACTACAATTGGATTGGCATTCCATTCTGGCACTAACTGTGACTGACAAAAAAGATGATGACGTCGCACCTGGACGTCTGTCACAAATTCTATCTGACGCGGAAGAGGTGTTCCAACAAGGACTTGGGACTCTAAAAGGAGTAAAGACAACCATAAAGATTGAGGATAACGCAACCCCAAAATTTTTCAAGGCCAGACCGGTGCCATACACGATGCGCCCAGCTGTGGAAGCTGAACTGGAGAGTCTGGAGCGTTCGGGGGTGCTGTCCAAGGTGGACTGGAGCGAGTGGGCCACACCCATCGTTCCTGTAATGAAGAAAGCATTGAGCAGCACGCCTGGGGAGCCAAGGAAGGTTCGCATCTGTGGGGACTTCAAGGTGACTGTGAACCCAGTCCATATTTTCACCTCACTATCTGGAGGGAAACGTTTTACAAAGATTGACCTGGCTCAAGCGTATCTACAAATGGAGGTGGAAGAAGCATCGAGGAAATACCTCACGATAAACACTCACAAAGGCCTTTACCAGTACAATCGACTGGTATTTGGGGTAGCATCGGCCCCGGCTATGTGGCAGAGGGCAATGGAACAGGTCCTGCAAGGGATCCCGGGGACCCAGTGTTATTTGGACGACATCCTGGTTACGGGCGAAAATGACAATGAACACCTTGCCAACCTGGAACAGGTGCTCACGAGATTGCAGGAAGATGGGCTACGAGCCAACCGTCCCAAATGCGAGTTCTTCAGGAGACAAATCTCGTATTGTGGCCACATGATTGATGAGGAAGGGTTGCATAAGTCGCCGGACAAGATTGAGGCTGTAGTCAAGGCTGCAGCACCAGAAAATGTGTCGCAACTGAGGTCGTTCCTCGGGTTGGTGAACTACTACCATAAGTTCTTGCCGAATTTATCTACAATTCTGCACCCACTGAACGCCCTCCTTCAAACTGGTGTAACATGGAAATGGAGTGATGAGTGTAAGCGTGCCTTTCGGGAATGTAAATGCCAAATCACTTCAAAAGAAGTATTGGCCCACTACAACCCAACACTACCGATTCGGTTGGCATGTGATGCGTCACCTTACGGCATTGGTGCGGTGCTGTCACACAAATTCCGCGACGGTTCAGAGAGGCCAATAGCCTTTGCATCGTGCTCGCTAACCTCAGCCGAGCGTAACTACGCCCAGATTGACAGGGAGGCCCTCAGCCTGGTGTGGGGGGTGAAGAAGTTCAATCACTATCTGCACGGGCAGAAATTCACCCTACTGACTGATCATCAACCCCTGGTCTCGATCTTTAACCCAAAGAAGGGCATTCCGGTGATGACAGCGCAACGGCTGCAAAGATGGTAACTTTTTCTAGGGGCACATCAGTATGACATAGAGTACAAAGGTACGAAACAACATTGAAACGCTGATGGGCTGTCACGCCTACCGTTGCCTACGGCGGAAGAAGCACCTGCAGTGGACCCTGTGGAGATATTCCATGCAACCATAGTCGAATGTTTGCTTGTTACAAACGCAAGTATTGAGAAGGAAACCCGAAATGACCCAACACTCTCTCGGGTCTATGATTTGACGGTGAAGGGATGGCCAGCATATGGCGACTCACTGTTGCCAGCATTCTCGCCAAGGAGGGAACAGCTGTCAGTGTGCCGGGGAACCTTGATGTGTGGATCCCGAGTGGTAATTCCACCCAAGTTGAGAGATAGAGTGCTCAATGAGCTTCATGAGGGTCATCTGGGAGGGGTAAAAATGAAGAGCCTAGCCAGGGCGTTTGTGTGGTGGCCGGGAATCGATAAAGAAATCAAGGATATGACCAAGAGATGCACAGGATGCCAGAAGGTCCAAAACGCTCCACCACAGGCCCCGCTACATCCATGGGAGTGGCCATCATCTCCATGGCAACGGGTACACATTGATTTCGCTGGTCCATTTATGCACTCAATGTTTCTAATCGCTGTGGACGCCCATTCGAAATGGCCAGAGGTCATTTAAAATGTCCTCCACCACCACGGAGAAAACTATTGCAGTCCTAAGGACCATCTTCGCCAGGAATGGGTTGCCAGAACAGATCTGTTCCGACAATGGCTCACAGTTTGTGTCTGAGGATTTCCGGAGGTTCCTGAAGAATAATGGGGTGAAACACTACACATCTGCCCCATATCATCCAGCCACAAATGGATTGGCTGAGAGGTTTGTTCAGACCTTTAAAAAGACCATAAAGGCAATGTATAATGACGACATACCACTGCAACACAAGGTGGATAACTTCCTGTTTGCTTACCGGAATGCGACACATGCAGTAACCGACCAAACTCCAGCCGTACTGTTTTTCAACCAGAGACTAAGATGTCGCTTGGATTTGCTCAAACCAAACATAAGACGAGATGTTGAGGATAAGCAGTTCCAGCACATAAATGAGAAGCCAACCAGGAGCTTCAAGATAGGGCAACCAGTCTTGGCCCGCGATTACCGAACAGAAAAATGGCAGCCAGGCACGATATGCACACAGCAGGGACCACTAATGTACACAGTGGACGTTGGAGAGAGCATCGTGAGACGCCATGCTGACCAGATTTTAGAGTCACAGGAACAAGCCAAACCTGTACCACAAGCATGTGCACCTGGTAATGAGCCCGAAGTACAGATTGCGTCTACCTCAGAAGCAGGGGTATTGGAAGCTGACGAACCAACCAATGACAATGAGCCAGAATTGACTCCACCGCCAGAACAGGATACTCGAGAAAGGCGCTATCCAGTCCGGATCAGGAAGCCTCCTCAAAGACTGAACTTATAAATGACTATTTCAGTTGATGTATATATTACTGAGAAAATTGTAATTGTAATTAGTTATTATTTAGTTGTTAAATGAATGTTATGTACTGTTTATCTAAAAGGGGAGATATTGTTGTGTATGTACCTTTAAGGGAATAACTGGTCTTAGACTGCAGTACCGGCAGTGACCACCCCTGTATAAAAGGCCCTAGCAGGCTTCTGTAGTTTCAGTTTCAAGCTGCCTCTTGTTCAGTAAAGTACCTGTTAAACTGTTCTCCCGAAGTCCGTGTATTATTGAGGCGCGGACTTTACAGTAACCCCTCCATATATATTTTGAGGTACTGCTGTTTGCTCCATAGGAGTTCTGTGCTGAACATGTTTGTATTACTAGAGGTTTACAGATAATTGATTTGTATTTGATTGCTGTGAAGCCTTGTTTCAGATTTATGCTGTAATGTACTTTTTAAAAAAGTTCAGTATGAAAGGTGATTACTGACTTTTTGTGTTGCTTGGCAAATTCTAACTATGCCATATTTTATGAATATGTTCATTGTTTTCTAGAATTTAACAGTAGAAAGAATCATAATGCAGGATGTTGGTGATCAAGATCCTGTTCCAAGTTCCATAGAAGAGGAGGAAGAAACTGAGGATGCAGGTAGAGAATATTGTTTAAATGTTATGTTGTTTCATAGGCTTATTTTGGGTTGGTGAAGCAGAACCAGTCTTCGCTGCTATTTCTGCATTCTTCTTAAGCATCTAAAACCACAATAGAATTTTCACATAATTTGATGTGTTTTACCAATAGGAACTGGTGTTTCTCTGCTTTGGCCTGTCTTTATTGAGGCATTTGTGTCTTTACCAAGCCACTGCCAGGACTATTTTCAACAAATGTTTTCTTAGTTCACAACCCGTCAGCTCTGAGATGTTACTGGAGCTGATAGGTATATATACAGGAGAGAAAGGATTATAGTCCCCTCATCCTTCTTGATCTGTCTGGAGTCTTTGACATGGTTGACCAAACCATCATCCACCAATGCCTCTCCTTCATTGTCTAGGACTACCCTCGCCTGGTTCCACTTTTACTTATCCAGTCATAGCCAGAGAATCTTCTGCAATGGCTTCTCTTCCCACCACCGTATCGTTGCCTCTGGAGTCACCCAAGGATCTATCCTTGACCCCCTCTTTCTCATCTACATATTGCCACTTGGCGACCACATTCTAAGACATGACATAAGGTTTCACATGTACGCTGATGACACCCAGCTCTATCTCACCACTACGTCTCTCAACCCTTCCACTGTCTCTGTGTTGTCAGACCACTTGTCCACATCAGTGAGTCGAAATTTCCTCCAATTAAACATTGGGAAGACCTGAGCCTTTGTCTTTGGTCCCTGTCACAAACTCTGTTCCCTAATCATCGATTCCATCCCTCCACCCAGCCACTTTCTTCGATGAACCAGACTGTTGGCAACCTCAGTGTCCTATTTGACCAAGAGCTGAGCGTTGGACACGATATCCTCTCCATCACAAAGACCGCCTACTTCCATATCCGAAATATCAGCCGTTTCCGCCCCTGCATCAGCCCATTTGCTGCTGAAACCCTAATCCATGCTATTTTTACCTCAATTGACTATTCCAATTCTTCCATCTTCCATAAACTTGAGCTCATCCAGAACTCTGCTACCCATATCCTAACTCGCACCAAATCCTGTTCATCCATTACCCTAGTGCTCACTGATCTACACTGGCTCCCAGTCCATCAATGCCTCGATTTTAATATTCACATCCTGGTGTTCAGATCCCTCCATGGCCTCGCTTCTCCCTATTTCTCTAACCTGCTACAGCCCTAAAACCCTCCGAGCTCTCCACGTTCTTCCAACTCTGGCCTCTTGTACCTCTTGTGTTTCCTCCACATCCTTCAACCCACCATTGGAGGCCATGCTTTCAGATGTATCGGCACTAAGCTCCGGAAATCCCTTCCTAAACATCTCCACCTCTCTCCTCCTTTAAGACCCTCCTTAAAACCTATCTCTTTGACCAAGCTTTTAATCACCTGTCTAAATCTCTCTTTCTTTGGCTCAGTGTCAATTTTTGTCTGATCACGTTCTTGTGAAGTGCCTTGGAACGTTTTACTTTGTTAAAGGTGCTATATAAATGCAAGTTGTTATTAACAAATTATTAGTGAGTAACTGGTGAATTATAGTCGGAACAGCTGTGAATGTTTTTCTTCAGTGCATTTAATGGGAAACTGATTACAGAAGTGAGAGAAAAGACACCAACACTTCTATAATTTTATGACTGTCTGGGGATTGAGTCTGTGATAAGAATGAATTTGCAATGAATATGTACAGTTTAATTTACTGGTTTATTATATTCTTAGTGTGTACATACAAGCAATTCCATGTAACAGGGTTATTTGTCACAGTTCTTTTGGCACATGCATTGCCTGTAAATTTGCATCCTTGGAAAAGTACAGGCAAGGTTGGTAGTTATTTCAAAACAAAAAATTTCTTTGCCATACAATTTTGTATTGCAACAGCATAACTTACGGCATGTTTTTAAACTCCTTTATATTGTTATAAATATCATTTCCTGGCAGATGTGTGAGGTTTAATAGCTGGGTTTTGTTTTGTGTTATTCGTTCAGTGTAATTTCTGCTAAGATTCCTGTTCAAACACCACAGTTTTGAATGCTAGTTTAAGCAGTCGTCATTAATTGCTCCTTTCTAAATGCAACCTACTGTCAGGTTGTTGCTTTTGTATATTGTCTCCAATTTCTTAATTAAAGAACTTTAAGATAGATTTTCCAGTGCCCGCGAATCAGAAAATAAAATTTTCTAGAGAGAATCCCTTGTTAAAATATCCAGTGACACATTGAAGTTGATGATACAGTTAAGAGTAAGCTAGGGACAACATAATTTGGAAGTCAGGGTTATTTGATAGTGTCTGTCAAGATTCAGTTGAATCAGGGAAATGTGTAGGGTCCTGCCTGTACAGGGGGTTTACTGGGCAGGCATGTTGCTCCATCTGGGCTTTCACTGAATGGAAGAGAATCCTTGATAGCTTGTGACCGTGTTCCCAGTTAACCTATTTTTTCTGTTCTCTGGAGCAGTCTGGGTGTGCATGTCAAGATGTCTGAATGGAATAGGCTTCCAGGCTAGGGCTCCAGATTGACTGGTGCTTCCAGAGTTCAAGTTGAAGTTCATATATAGCCCATTCTCATGGGCATTTGTCTCATAAGTGTTTCATTCACATGTTGTTGTGGGGAAGGTTGCACATCACCGCCACCTTCTCAAGGGCAATTAGGGATGGGCAATAAATGTTAGCGACGCCCACATCCCATGGACTAATTTAAAAAAAAAAAATTCCACAGGGACAGGAAGTGTCTTCTTGGTCCTTGCAGTGACAGCTACATTAGCTTATGATATGCTACAGGGGGAGCAAGAGCCCCCCCCCCCCCCCCCCCGTGGACAAGCCCAATAGGTAGCAGCCTTGGTCTGCAGGGATTGTGAGTCCCATCATATTATTTGTGGTCTCCTGGACTGCTATGTAGAATGGCCAATGTGGAGGCACAACCAGATTATGTGTCACAGTGCCTTTCTGCCCCCCGGCCCCTCGAGCAGTAATGCACCAGGGAGCAGTGGAATTTGCAAACCATCTGTGGAGTGTGCTTCAATTTACAGTGTTCCAAATAATTATTTGGTTGTTGAAATTCTGTTTTTGTGCTCAGAGAGGAAGTGAAAAAGACAATAAGAGGGGCAAAAAGAAAGTATGAGAATAAACTGGCAGCTAACATAAAAGGGAATCCAAAAGTCTTCTATAGGCATATAAATAATAAACAGGTAGTAAGAGGAGGGGTGGGGCCAATTAGGGACCAAAAAGGAGACCTACCCATGGAGGCAGAGGGCATGGCTGAGGTACTAAATGAGTACTTTGCCAAGGAAGAAGATGCTGCCAAAGTCCTAGTGAAAGAGGAGGTAGTGGAGATACTGGATGGGATAAAATTGATAGAGGTACTAGAAAGGCTGGCTGTACTTAAAGTAGATAAGTCACCAGGACTAGATGGGATACATCCTAGGATGCTGAGGGAAGTAAAGGTGGAAATTGAGGAGGTACTGACCATAATCTTCCAATCCTCCTTGGATACGAGGCTGGTGCCAGAGGACTGGAGAATTGCAAATGTTACACCCTTGTTCAAAAAAGGGTGTAAGGATAAACCCAGCAACTACAGGCCAGTCAGTTTAACCTCGGTAGTGGGGAAGCTTTGCAAAATGATAATCCGGGAAAAAATTAACAGCCACTTGGACAAGTATGGATTAATTAAAGAAAGCCAGCACTGATTTGTTAAAGGCAAATCGTGTTTAACTAACTTGATTTGAGTTTTTTGATGAGCTAACAGAGAGGGTTGATGAGGGCAATGCAGTTGATGTGGTTTTAAAAAAAATGTTTTTATTCATTTATGGGATGTGGGCGTTGCTGGCAAGGCCAGCATTTATTGCCCATTCCTAACTGCCCTTGAGAAGGTGGTGGTGGTGAGCCGCCTTGAAGAACCGCAGCAGTCCGTGTGGTGAAGGTACTCCCACAGTGCTGTTCGGTAGGGAGTTCCAGGACTATGAAGGTGTGCATTGACTTCCAAAAGGCATTTGATAAAGTGCCACATAATAGGCTTGCCAGCAAAGTTCAAGCCCATAGAATAAAATGGACAGTGGCAGCATGGATACAAAATCGGTTAAGTGACAGGAAACAGAGTAGTGCTGAACGGTTGTTTTTCAGACTGGAGAAAGGTATACAGTGGTGTTCCCTAGGGTTCGGTACTAGAACCACTGCTTTTCTTGATATATATTAATGACTTAGATTTGGGTGTACAGGGCACAATTTCTAAATTTGCAGATGACACAAAACTTAGATATAGACAGACTGGTGGAATGGGCGGACACGTGGCCGATGAAATTTAATGCAGAAAAGTGCAAAGTGATACATTTTGGTAGGAAGAACGAGGAGAGGCAATATAAACTAAAGGGTACAATTCTAAAGGGGGTGCATGAACAGAGAGACCTGGGGGTGTATGTGCACAAATCATTGGAGGTGGCAGGGCAGATTGAGAAAGCGGTTAATAATGCATATGGGATCCTGGGCTTCATAAATCGAGGCTATGGGGGCGATTTTTGCCAGCCCTGGGGAGGCAGGTATGGAGGCGGGACTGCTGGGAAAATGGCAGAATTTGGGGGCGGGTGCCCAAACTGCCCCCAACCCGCCTCCATGCCATCTTCCCAGGAGGCGGGTAGCTGTCCCGTGCCGGGTCCCACCTCCTTGGAGGCGGGAAGGGATTAAAGCCTATTAACTGCCTGTTAACAGGTAGTTAACAGGCAGAAAATAGGATTATCCCCTTTTTGCCCTCACAAGTGCGGGTTTCCGAAGGCTCCGAAACCCGCCAGGTCAGCGAGGCAAGTAGTGGGTCTGCGGGAGACGGCGGTGGGAGGGGGGGTGCAAAATTGTCCTGTGAAGGTAAGTGATGCATGCAAGAGTGGAGAGGTGAGTATCTGAGGTAAGTGCAAAGTGTTAGAAAAAGTGTACTTACCTTTGTTTCTTCCTGCAGGCTTCAGTCGGTGTGTATGCTGAGAGTCTCGGACCTCTGCGTTGGAGATGACAGATGGCCGTTGCATTCTCCAATGCAACAACCTTCTCATTTCTGCAAAAGAAAACTGTTTGATGAGGTCTTGAATTCAAGACCTCATCAAACTACAGAGAATGTCACCTGTCAATCGATGACAATTCATCTGTCAAAAATTTTTGACAGATGAAACATCATACGTTGATGTTCTCTGCAACCGCTGGGCGGGCTTAACCAGGTCAATCAAGGGAAAATAGCATGGGTTGTCCAGAAGTTGATGGAGGTGGGACTGAAACCCGACAAGTGGGAGTCCCGCCTCCAAAAGCTCCCCATTGGCAAAATCACCCCCATAGAGTGCAAAAGCAAGGAAGTTATGATGTACCTTTTATAAAACACTGGTTCGGCTTTAACTGGAGTATTGTGCCCAATTCTGGGCACTGCACTTTAGAAAGGATGTGAAGGTCTTAGAGAGGGTGCAGAAAAGATTTACAAGAATGGTTCCAGGAATGAGGGACTTCAATTACATGGATAGACTGGAGAAGCTGGGGTTGTTCTCCTTGGAGCAGAGAAGGCTGAGAGGAGATTTGATAGAGGTATTCAAAATCATGAGGGTTGACAGAGTAGATAGAGAGAAACTGTTCCCATTGGTGGAACGGTCGAGAACCAGAGTACACAAATTTAAGGTGATTGGCAGAAGAACCAAAGGTGACATGAGGAAAAAAAACTTTACGCAGCGAGTGGTTAGGATCTGGAATTCACTGCCTGGAAAGGGTGGTGGAGGCAGACTCAATCGTGGCTTTCAAAAGGGAACTGGATAAGTACCTGAAGGAAAAACATTTTTTCAGAGCCACGGGGAAAAGGCGGGGGAGTGCGCTTGCAGAGAACTGGCATGGGCTCGACGGGCCAAATGGCTTCCTACTGTGCTGTAACCATTCTATGATTCTGTCATTCATTTAAAAATAATCACGTGCTTAAAATGTGTTTTTTGTTGTTGTTTGGGGAGATGCATATTCTTGTGTACATAAATATTCACTGTACATTTTAATTTAATTTTTTTAATGTAATGTTCCTGCTGAGTTCAGGCTTCTGCCCTTGTCATGCAATTTCCTCAGCAGAAGTGGTGAGCAAGTAATCTGGCCCATCACCTCTGGCAATATTGTTGTTGAACTGGCTATTAGGAAGTGTGTGAGTGCATCACAGACTGAATTCCTCACTTTGGAGAAGTGCCTTGTCATATCTTGGTGTGTCCCCTGGTGACCCATTTAAAATTTAAATTTACCATGTGGAGAATTGGCAGAGGACATCGATGTACTATTGCACATTGCTGCCATTCCACTGCAGTATATTAGGAGGCAGATTTTCCTGTGCCTGAAGCTACTGGATTGCCAGGGCAATAGGCGTGGGGTGGAGAGGGGGGCGTGGTTGAGGATGCTGGTGGTGGGCTGGGAACTGCAAGCCTGTAAATTAATGGACAGAAAATAGAGCAGGCTTTTAGGGGCATGCATTCCTTCCCACCTAATTTTCCTGTATTCACTGCACCCAACCCATCCACTTACCCGAGCTACAGGTGTAGGAAAATTTTGCCCCTAATTTTTTTAATTACATTTTTTTAATGTATTTCTATGCTCATCAAAATAAAGGATGTCAGTGTGGAGAACTGCAATATTTTAACAGCAATGCTGATATCTAACACTCCCAGGTCATGTATAGCATTCACCATGTACAGTATAATGTAAAGCCATTGTCCTCAGCTCTGACCGTATACCTTTAACGTAGAAGAACAGTGACAATTGCTTTTTGAATTTTTCATATTCCCACGTCAGCAAGGCCCCTTGAATGACTTGCCAATTTATGTTGAATTACAGCCAATTTTCTGCTATTGACCTCCATCCACAAAGGAATTTGGTTGAGTCTGCCCAAACTCATTTTAGTCAGAACCCTTGAAGCTGGCAGAGAGAAAATGATTTGGAGCTATTAATCGGTGTTGGGTTTGAAAGCAGCTCTCAAGTAAAATTTCTGTGTGTTAACAATTGTGCCACGGGCCTCCATGTACATAGGTTTCAAAAATCATTAGTGCCAGAACAGCTCAATGTCCATTCAAATGACAGCAATCAAATTACCTGAGGCCAGCATCAACTTTAAGCAAGGCTTTCCCACCTTCTCGGAAGCAGACACGTGCAATGGATATCTTTGTATGAATCATTTAATTTTACTTGTAATAAAGCCAAGGAGTTTCTCTGCTTGCTGCTGGCTAAAATCCATGGAGGTGCAATTGGGTGCCTTTGTGCCTCGGGGCACTAACGGGGTATAAATGGTTTTGCAACCGGGCGCGGCACTGACATCGATATGGCGGGAGTTTTGCAGTGGTGCTACGGCGTTGCGCCCAGATCTCCTTTGCCTGGAGATCGTGACGTCATCGCCCCGGTTGAGCCCCGGACCTGAAATTGACTTCTGCCCCCTGCAGCAGCACTGGTCGAAAACACCGCCAGCTGCAGGAGGTGTGCATCGGGTGGACAGCCGCTTCGGGAGCAATGATTAAAGGCGAGGTGGCCGAGGTAAGTGGGAAAAAAAACGTAACCTTTCCTGTTCTAGTTCTTTTCGTGGGTTCTTGACCGCGATCGATCAGCCCGCACTGCTTGAGTGCCAGGCTGATTGCGCAGGATCACGGCTGCCTTGGTGGTCCAGGTAGGTACTTTTTAAATTGCAGAGCCTGCAGCGATGGCCCTTCCCTTTAAAGGAGGGAAGGAGCCTTTGAACGCGACAGTGCTGCACAGCCCAGTGTGCAGCGTATCTGAAGTCTCTGACCCGCTCTCCAATGTTAACACCCTAAGAAGAAAGTGGAGTGCTTGATTTAGCGCTCACTTCCCTCTTGGGGCGCTAAAACTCAATTTCGCGTTCGCTGCCACTGATTAGCACCCAGGTAATGTTAGCGCCCCAAAATGGTTGATACCGAATTTTTCCCCCCCAATGTTTCATGTGAGTCTTTAAATAAGAAAAAATAGAAGTCAGTGTAAGCATTAAGCAGGAAAGTCATAGCCAGATGTGCTACTAGTGCAACAGTGTCAGGATGTTTGAAACGTGAGTTAAGTGTCAAGCGAAACCAAATATGACAGAAGTGATTTGCTATAGTTCCTCTAGGGAAACTTAATTTTTCCAAGCCTGAGGAATAGCTGAACTGGAAAATTAGATGGAAATACTATTGTATAATGTCAGGACTAGCTGATAGACAATGAATTGCACTGATTTACCGCTTGGGTAATAAAGTAGAGGATATTCTCATATTATTCAATCTGACAGATGATGAAAATGAAAAACATGTCACAGTGCTAGGAAAGTTCGATGGGCATTTCAACACCAAGAAAAATGTGATTTATGAAAGGGCTTATTCTATAAAATAAAATAACAACACTGAGAGCCTGCAAAAGCATTCTTAACTGATCTTCGCAGATTAGCAAGGCACCGAGTATGGATGAGTTATGTCCAAAGAAGAAATAATCAGGGACAAACTAACAATAGGAACAGTAGATGATGCTTTGGATGAACGTCTGCAGTTAGATGCACATCTGATGTTAGAAACAGCAGTGTTGCAGATACAATGGAAAGAAGCAGTAAAACGCCAAGGTCCAGATTTTTTGCTATTATGAAATTGAGGTGCATCTTTGGCGTGGTGGGAATTTCTGCCCACGACCAATCTGTGTTTCTGACCTTGTCTAATTTTCGAGCCTTGTGGTCATTTGCATTATTTTGCCAGAGTCACCGGTCTTCCCCAGGGGATCCATCTGAACGGAATGGAGATTGATCGGAAAGTGTTACAGGAAGTAAGTGCATCTGGTTTTGCCCATTACATTCTATGCTTTTTTAAATGCCAAATTTGTGGTCATGCTTGCATCTGATGGGCTGAAATTTCATATTTGTAAAACGTTTACAATTTACAACTGAAGAGGTAGGATACATATTAATTAAATGTGTGAAAAGCAGGTAAATGTCTAATTAAAATCTATTTAGAGCTTATGAAAATAACCAATCCAGAATGAGCAAGCAACAAAAGCTCCCAAAAAAATTAATAACCAATAAAATTGTTTTTCTTCAATGTATTTTTCAAAAAATCGTTTCGCCTGCCATCTTGAACTCTCAGTATCTAAGAAACTTAGACAAAAAAATTACAAGAAACTGATTAAACTTACTTATACGTCCCGTCTTACATGTCAAGACTGCCTACTTCCACCTCTGTAATATCGCCCATCTCTGCCCGTCTCAGCCCATCAGCTGCTGAAACCCTCATCCATGCTTTTGTTATCTCTAAACTCGACTATTGCAATGCTCTCGGCCAACTTCCCATTTTCCACCCTCCATAAACTTCAGCTTATCTAAATCTCTGCTGCCCGTATCTTGTAGCGAGGTGGAGAGGCTTCGGGAGGGAATTCCAGAGCCTCGGGCCCAGGTAGCTGAAGGCATGGCTGCCAATAGAAGAGCAATTAAAATCGGGGATGCGCTAGAGGTCAGAATTGGAGGAGTGTGGAGATCATGGATTTGTAGGGCTGGAGGAGGTTACAGAGATGGGGAGGGATTTGAAAACAAAGATGAGAATTTTAAAATCAAGACGTTGGTGGAGCAGGAGTCAATGTAAGTCAAAGAGCACGGGATGATGGGTAAACGGGACTTGGTGCGAGTTAGGTTGCGGGCGGCAGCGTTTTGGATGAGTTCAAATTTATGGAGAGAGGAAGATGGGAGCTGGCCAGGAGAGCATTGGAATAGTCGAGTTTGGAGGTAACAAAGGCATGGATGAGGGTTTCAGCAGCAGATGAGCCGAAGCAGGGTATAGATGGGCGATGTTACGGAAGTGGAAGTAGGCGGTCTTGGTGATGGAGCAGATATGTGGTCATTCCAGTGCCGGAGTGGGGCTTGAGGAGTTTCAGGCTCTTCAGTTTTTTTTCTGTGGCAACGTTCGTGAACAAGGTAGCATGTTACTATATTAAAAGGATTAATTATTTAGCAAATGCAACATGTTACAAAAAAAACTGCATTTTGAAATTTGGCATTATTTAATCTTTATATTTTGTAATGTATCCTAAATGGCCTCAGTTGTATTTCTTTTATTTATGTTTAGCTGGGCGAGAACTTAAAAACAGCCAGCATTCAAAATGATTAATATAAATAGTACACCTAAAATTAACTGGAACACTCAAGTGGTTTAGAGTCTGAGTTGGTAATTGTAATGCACAACTGTTCTTGACCCTGTGCATCAAGGGAGCCACAGGGGAGCAATGCTGATCTTGACCTGGCATTTATAAATGGCTCATAAAATGTACATGGAGTGGAAGGTGTAGCACCCCTGGGCAACATTGATCACAGAATGATGGAGTTTAACATGGTCTGAGAGTTGGAAATACCCAAGACTAACAGCCAGATACATAACTTTAAAAGTGCTAAATCAGTGAAATGAGGGAACAACTAAAGCAAATAGAATGGTGGAGTTTCTTCAACAACTCTTAGAAGAATGCAGAGATTTCAGAACGAGGTGGACAACATTTTAAAGGTATAATACTTAACATAAAGGAATCATACATTCTCAAAGCCAACAAGCTCAGATGAAACAAACGCGAACCTCAATGGATTAATAAACAAATTAAACGTGTGATAAAGAGGAAAAACACCTATACAAACTCTGTAGGAGGAAAGGAAAAGAGGCTTGCTGACATGATTATAAGAAAATGCAGAAAACCTTTAAAAGGGTGATCAGGGGGGCAGAGAGTGACCTCGAAAAAAGAATAGCAGCTGAGACTATGCATAACAATTAATTAAAAAATATATATTTCAGTACCACAATAGTAAGAGGGCAATCAGAACATAGATTGGAAACAGACCTACGGGGTGACCATATTCAAAAAGGGTGGCAAAACAGACGCAGGCATCTACAGTCTGTCTTCTATTCCATGTAAAATAATGGAATCGATTATCGGAAGTAACCTTGAAGATCACCTGTACAGTAACTATTGTGTAAACAGCAATCAACATGGATTGAGATGGGGAAGATCCTGCCTTACCACCCCCCCCTTACCTTTTTGAGGAAGTGACAACCCGAGTGGACTGTGGAAAGCCCTATGACTTGGTCTACCTGATCTTCCAAAAGGCTTTTCATAAAGTTCTACACAAAAGGCTATTAATTAAACTTAAACAATAGCAAAATACTGCGGATGCTGGAAATCTGAAATAACAACAGAAAATGCTGGAAATACTCAGCAGGCTAGGCAGCTGGGACCCTTCATCAGAACAGATTAATTAAACTTAAAGTTGTGGGGATTCAGGAAAAATCTTGATAATGGGTAAGAAATTAACTGAAAAGTAGGAAATGACATACTCATTAGAGGATTTTTGTTTGTGTAGGGGAAAGTACTGAGTGCAGTGCCTCCGCGCTCCATATTGCGACCATTGCAGTTCCTAATTTAGATTAATGATCTAGGTTCACAATAAGAACATAAGAAATAGGAGCAGGAGTAGGCCATTTGGCCCTTCGAGCCTGCTCCGCCTTTCAACAAGATCATGGCTGATCTTCTATCTCAAATCCACCTTCCCGCACTATCCCCATATCCCTTAATTCCCTTCGTTCCCCAAAATTTATCGACCTCTGTCTTGAATATACTCAACGACTGAGCATCCACAGCTCTCTGGGGTAGAGAATTCCAAAGATTCACAACCCTTTGAGTGAAGAAATTTCTCCTCATCTCAGTCCTAAATGGCCTACCCCTTATTCTGTGACTGTGACCCCATGTTCTAGATTCCCCAGCCAGTGGAAACATTTTCCCAGCATTAACCCTGTCAAGCCCCTTAAGAATTTTATGGGCCAGAAATTCCAGGCCAGTAGCATGAGTACGGTCGGCTTACTCACGCTTCTGGCCGTTGGAAATGCCGACGTTCAGCATGAACAGCGCATGCGGGGAACGCCGGCATTTCCAGACCTCGAGCGCGTGCGACTGCACAGGCAGCGCTTGCGCAGTGAACTTCGTGGATTTCATTCATGAAATCCGTGAGGTTAAGTCCTTAGAAGATACACTGAAAAAAAGCAAGTGTAAAGTGGTTCATTGGCTGCGGAGGAAGATATATTTTATCGTGGAGCTTTTGAAATGCAATATTTTTGTTTGGGAAAGGGAGGGAAGTTATTTTAAGAAATTTTAAGTAAGTTTTAAAGTTAAATTTTTTTTAAATTTTTTTTTAAGGGTTTTCAGAACGGTAGGTAGAAGGAGCAATTGTGGCTGTGTGAATGGAATGTGAGAATGAGTTATGTATGTATGTCCACATATATTCCTTTACGTATATGTATGTATGTTTTATATTCCTTTACTATGAATGTATGTTTTTAATTATGATTTTCCAATAAGTTACTTTCTCTGAAAGTCATAATTAAATAATACATTCATACACATAAGTAAAGGAATATATACATAACACGCAAAGGAATATATACAGACATACATACTTTCAGAAGCTCCACGATAAGAAATATCTTCCTCCGCAGCCTCTTTAGCAACTGTACCCATGCTTTTTTCATGTGTAAGTTGTAATGACTGGACCTCACTGAAAGCATTAATGAAAGCGGCGAATTATACTGCGCACGCGCTGCATGTGCAGTCGCACGCGTTCTGCCTCTGAACCCCTTCGTTCAGAGGACAGGAAATGCCGGTTTTCCCCACATGCACTGTGCATGCTGAAAACCGGCATTTCATCCGGCCAGATGCGTAAGTACCCCGACCGTATTAGCGCATTTGGAAGGGAATTATTGGGCCAACATTTTACATGTCAATAAAATAAAAAATTTAACACTTGCACGACTTGCCCCCTCGCATCTGCGACTGAGGGTCCAAGGAGGTCCATTGCGCAAGAGGTCATCATCGGACGTATCCTCACACTGTTCCCTTTGGGGAACTGTATGAAGTGGTGGAAGGATTTATGGCCGTGATTAACGCTCATTCCGTGACCGTAACCATCTTTGAACCAGCCATTAGGGTGGTTAGCCCTATGGCGGGAGGGTTTTACGGGCTCCCACAACCCATCTGATGGGGGGGGGCCACCAACACCCACGGACGCAAGTATCCCGCTGGATGTCCACCCAGAATTTAAAGTTGGAGCTCCGACTCCACTTGCCGGGACTGTCTGGAGTGGGGTTCAAAACCCTACTCCTTCTGGCCCAGCGGCGGGGATGCTTACTGCTACGCAAAAGGCCCACTCTGCACAAAAGGTGACACCCATACGTTTCCTGCGCCTTTTCCCTCCCCGTGACTGGAGCCCTATGCTGCCATTTCACGTTGCTAATCGGATTGGGCGTTTGTCATAGCGGTAGGATCCCCGCCGCTGGGCCAGATCAGGGTAGGGTTTCGAACCCCGCTCCAGACAGTCCCGGCAAGTGGAGTCGGAGCTCCGGCTCTAAATTCTGGGTTGACATCCAGTGGGATATTTGCGTCCGTGGGTGTGGGTGGCCCCCCCTCCTTGTATAGCTTGTGGGAGCCCGTAAAACCCTCCCGCCATAGGACTAACCGCCCTAATGGCTGGTTCAAAGATGGTTACGGTCACGGAATGAGCGTTAATCACGGCCATAAATCCTTCCACCACTTCATACAGTTCCCCAAAGGGAACAGTGTGAAGACACGTATGATGACGACATTGCTAAATAAAAAAATGGAATTAAAAAAATTCTTTTAGGGCTTTTAAAAGTCTTTAAATTGCTTTAATTCTCTTTAAAACTACTTCAGATTACTCAAAATAATGTAAACATTTTAAAAAGTTTATAAAAGTTACCAAAATCTTCAAAAAACTTCCAAAAACCTATTTAAACTGCTGCTTTGCATGTAAAAAAGCAAAGCAGCTTGACAGAAACATTGGGGGCGTGTCCAGTGAAACTGAGACCTCAAGGGGCGTGTCTCACTTACACTGCACGCTCCTGGGTCCGCGCTGGCTGCACTCCTGGGCGGCGTGACGTCATACGCTGCCCGGGAATGTGCTTTCTATTTCTCCAAGTTCAGGCGTCCCAGAAGCTGATCGGCAGGAGCGCGGGGTAAGTGCAAACGCGTGCAAGCCCCGTTCTGGAATTTCTGGCCCTATATGTTTCAATTAGATCACCGTGCATTCTTCTAAACTCTAAGGAATATAGGCCTTGCTTTTTGGCAACCAGGACTAGATGTACTAGTCAAGGTATGGTCTGACCAGAGCACTATAAAGTTTGATCATTATCTCCTCTGACTTATATTCTACTGCTTTGGCTACATTGTATTGGCTTTGTTGATGGCTGTTCTGAAGTAGTTGGACATGCTCAGTGTCAAGCCTACTAAGACTGCTAGGTCTAATTCAACACACATACCTAGCAGTAGAATATAAGTCAGAGGAGATAATGATCAAACTTTATAGTGCCCTGGTCAGACCATACCTTGACTAGTACATCTAGTTCTGGTTGCCAAAAAACAAGATACACATTCAGGTGCTGCATGCAATGCACAGAAGAGCCATAAGGCTGATCACCTGGGTCAGAGGTCTGATTATGAGGAAAGACTGGAGAGAAGCTTTTAACGTTTCAGCCTAGAAAGGAGACGTCTGAGAGGTAATGTTGCAAAGTTATGTAAGATTGTTAAGGGTATAGAAAAAGTTAAGCCAGTATATTACTTTAACTTGAACTGTGGGAATAGAACAAGGGTCACAGATTCAAACTAGTTAAAAATAATTTTAGGACTGATATCAAGAAATTCTTCCTCACACAAAAGAAAGAAAAAGACTTGGGTTTATATAGCACCTTTCACGACCACCGGACGTCCCAGAGTGCTTTACAGCCAATGGAATACTTTTGAAGTGTAGTCACTGTTGTAAGAAATGTGGCAGCCAATTTGTGCACAGCAAGCTCCCTCAAACAGCAATGTGATAATGACCAGATAATCTGTTTTTGTCATGTTGATTGAGGGATAAATGTTGGCCAGGGCACTGGGGATAACTCCCCTGCTCTTCTTGAAAATAGTGCCATGGGATCTTTTACGTCTGCCTGAGAGAGCAGATGGGGCCTCGGTTTAATGGTTTAATGTCTCATCCGAAAGACAGCACCTCCCAACAGCGCAGCACTCCCTCAGTACTGCACTGCAGTGTCAGCCTAGATTTTTTGTGCTCAAAGAATGACCCATGTGTGCAATAGACTTCCAGATAAAGTATTACAGTTACAAAGTAGTTACAGCAGAGAAACAGGCCATTCGGCCCAACAGGTCCATGCCAGTGTTTATGCTCCACACGAGTCTCCTCCCACCCTCTTCATCTAACCCCATCAACAGATCCTTCTATTCCTTTCTCCCTCATGTGCTTATCTAGCTTCCCCTTAAATGCATCGATGCTATTCGCCTCAACTAGTCCCTGTGCTAGCGAGTTCCACATTGTAACCACTCTCTGGGTAAAGGCGTTTCTCCTGAATTCCCTATTGAATTTATTAGTGACTATCTTATGTATATATGGATGGAGTAGTGAAGGCAAAAGCCCTGGAATCATTTAAGAAATAATTAGATGTACAATGGTGGAGACATTAGGATCTCTTGTATGGATCAGTTAAGATGGGCCAAAAGGCCTGTTTCATCCATAATTGCCTTGTGATCTTTTGACATTCTGGAAGGACTGTATCATGAATCAAATTTAGAGGGATATTTTGAATTTTAACTGTTTATTTAAACAGCACCTTTTAGTAATGCTTAGTACTATTGCAGAGACATTTTATGAAGGCAGATTTCATAGATATCGTTTAATAGATGTACTGCTAATTAATGATTTGCAGTATACATGCAACTTTTTCTACAGAGCAAAGATAATTTCCCAGTTGAAAGTGGGAGAAGTTAATTAGGACATGCATCAGTGGCTTTGGCTCTCAATAATTCAATACCAATTAATTATGATGCTTTGTGTGAGTTAATATATTTAAGCTCAGTTTCACTTTTGAAAACAATCATTGTTTTCAGTTTTCAGTGATACAGTTATGAATTATTGGGGTAGATTTTTGTCTCTGCTGCTTGGACATTAAGGCCCCGATATTGACGGGTGGGTTTTCTGAGCCGGAGTCAGGCTGGGGGTGGTGGGGGGGGGGAGGGGAAGGGGGTATGGGGGGTGTGGGTGGATGGCGGAGTTTCAGTCAGGAAGTTCGGGTTTTCTTGCATGCTGCAGATCCCCGCCCGGAAGCCAGCCTGATTGACAGGTTTGGCTCCCAGTCGGGCGGGGAGCACGCCAGAGAGAAGGCCAGAGCCGCGGGAGCAGGAAAGGAACCTACTGCTGCATGAGGGGGAGGAGGGTCCGATCCCCAACCCCAGTGGCGGGTGGGTGGGTGGGACCGATCCCCAACCCCGGGTGTCCAATGGCAGAGTGGTGAGGTCCGATGGCTGGCGATGTGCGATGCCAGGGAAGCAGGTAAGCTTGGGGGAGGCATTGCTGCTCCTCCTGGCCCACAAGCAGTGCTGTAAATGAACTTATCTTTTCTCTAAATCTGTCCTTCCCTCCCTGGAGCGGCCAGGTTCAATATCCAACCCTCTAAGCGGGTTGGCTCCCCGCCCCCTGTCACGCCTCCGGTAAACCTGGATGTGGGCAGGATGGAGGCGGGCTTGAGATTTAACATTTTTTTACATCTCACCCGACGCCGACCCACCCGTTTTTGGGGGTTAAAATCACCCCCTAAGTATTACCTGGGTGGAGTGCAGAAAAAGAAAAAAAAAGACTTGCATTTATATAGTGTCTTTCACAATCTCAGGAGGTTCCAAAACGATTACAACCAATTAAGTACTTTTTTGAAGTGTATCATCTTCAGACATGGGGACAGATTCCACATGTACGCTGATGATGCCGAGCTATCATTTTCACCTCGTCCCTCGATCCCTCCACCTTGTCCCTCGATCCCTCCACCTCCTCTCTCGATCCCTCCACCTCGTCCCTCGATCCCTCCACCTCCTCCCTCGATCCCTCCCTCGATCACTCCGCCTCCTCCCTCGATCACTCCACCTCCTCCCTCGATCCCTCCACCGCCTCCCTCGATCCCTCCACCTCCTCCCTCGATCCCTCCACCTCCTCCCTCGATCCCTCCCTCGATCACTCCGCCTCCTCCCTCGATCACTCCACCTCCTCCCTCGATCCCTCCACCTCCTCCCTCGATCCCTCCACCTCCTTCCTCGATCCCTCCACCTCCTTCGATCCCTCCACCTCCTCCTTTGATCCCTCCACCTCCTCCCTCGATCCCTCCCTCGATCCCTCCACATCCTCCCTCGATCATTCCACCTCATCTCTCGGTCCCTCCACCGCCGACTTCGATCCCTCCCCACCTCTCTCGATCCCTCTACCTCCTCCCTCGATCCCTCCACCGCCTCCCTCGATCCCTCCCCACCTCTCACGATCCCTCCACCTCCTCCCTCGAACTCTCCACCTCCTCCCTCGATCCCTCCACCTCCTCCCTCCATCCCTCCACCTCCTCTCTCGATCCCTCCACCACCTCCCTCGATCCCTCAACCTCTCTCGATCCCTGCCCACCTCCCTCGATCCCTCCACCACCTCCCTCGATCCCACCACCTCCCTCGATCCCACCACCTCCCTCGATCCCACCACCTCTCTCTCTCTCCCTTGAACCCTCCACCTCCTCTCTCGATCACTCCACCCCCTCCCTCAATCGCTCCCCTCCTCTCTCGATCCCTCCACCTCTTCTCTCGATCACTCCACCCCTTCCCTCGATCCCTCCCCTCTTCTCTCGATCCCGCCACCTCCTCCCTCGATCCCTCCATCTCCTTTCTCGATCCCTCCACCTCCTCCCTCAATCCCACCACCTCCCTTGATCCCACCATCTCCCTCGATACCACCTCTCTCGATCCCGCCACCTCCTCTCTCGATCCCTCCATCTCCTTTCTCGATCCCTCCACCACCTCGCTGGATCGCTCCACCTCCTCGCTCGATCCCTCCACCTCCTCGCTCGATCCCTCCACCTCCTCGCTCGATCCCTCCACCTCCTCGCTCGATCCCTCCACCTCCTCCCTCGATCCCTCCACCTCCTCCCTCGATCCCTCCACCTCCTCCCTCGATCCCTCCATCTCCTCCCTCGATCCCTCCACCTCCCCTCTCGATCCCTCCACCGCCTCCCTCGATCCCTCCACCTCCTCCCTCGATCCCTCCACCTCCTCCCTCGATCCCTCCACCTCCTCCCTCGAACTCTCCACCTCCTCCCTCGAACTCTCCACCTCCTCCCTCGATCCCTCCACCTCCTCCCTCGATCCCTCCACCTCCTCTCTCGATCCCTCCACCACCTCCCTCGATCCCTCAACCTCCTCTCGATCCCTGCCCACCTCCCTCGAACCCTCCACCTCCTCTCTCGATCGCTCCACCACCTCCCTCGATCCCTCCACCTCCTCCCTCGATCCCTCCACCTCCTCCCTCGATCCCTCCATCTCCTCCCTCGATCCCTCCACCTCCCTTCTCGATCCCTCCACCGCCTCCCTCGATCCCTCGATCCCTCCACCTCCTCCCTCGATCCCTCCACCTCCTCCCTCGATCCCTCCACCTCCTCCCTCGATCCCTCCACCTCCTCCCTCGATCCCTCCACCTCCTCTCACGATCCCTCCACCTCCTCCCTCAATCCCTCCACCACCTCCCTCGATCCCTTCACTACCTTCCTCGATCCCTCCACCACCTCTCTCGATCCTCCACCTCCTCCCTCGATCCCTCACCTCTCTCGATCCCTCACCTCTCTCGATCCCTCACCTCTCTCGATCCCTCACCTCTCTCGATCCCTCACCTCTCTCGATCCCTCACCTCTCTCGATCCCTCACCTCTCTCGATCCCTCACCTCTCTCGATCCCTCACCTCTCTCGATCCCTCACCTCTCTCGATCCCTCACCTCTCTCGATCCCTCACCTCTCTCGATCCCTCACCTCTCTCGAGCCCTCCACCTCTCTCGATCCCTCCACCTCTCTCGCTGCCTCCACCTCCTCCCTCGATCCCACCACCTCCCTCGATCCCCCCACCACCTCCCTCGATCCCCCCACCACCTCCCTCGATCCCCCCACCACCTCCCTCGATCCCCCCACCACCTCCCTCGATCCCCCCACCACCTCCCTCGATCCCCCCACCACCTCCCTCGATCCCCCCACCACCTCCCTCGATCCCCCCACCACCTCCCTCGATCCCACCACCTCCCTCGATCCCACCACCTCCCTCGATCCCACCACCTCCCTCGATCCCACCACCTCCCTCGATCCCACCACCTCCCTCGATCCCACCACCTCCCTCGATCCCACCACCTCCCTCGATCCCACCACCTCCCTCGATCCCACCACCTCCCTCGATCCCACCACCTCCCTCGATCCCACCACCTCCCTCGATCCCACCACCTCCCTCGATCCCACCACCTCCCTCGATCCCACCACCTCCCTCGATCCCACCACCTCCCTCGATCCCACCACCTCCCTCGATCCCACCACCTCCCTCGATCCCCCACCACCTCCCTCGATCCCCCACCACCTCCCTCGATCCCCCACCACCTCCCTCGATCCCACCACCTCCCTCGATCCCACCACCTCCCTCGATCCCCCACCACCTCCCTCGATCCCCCACCACCTCCCTCGATCCCCACCACCTCCCTCGATCCCACCACCTCCCTCGATCCCACCACCTCCCTCGATCCCACCACCTCCCTCGATCCCACCACCTCCCTCGATCCCACCACCTCCCTCGATCCCTCCACCTCCTCCCTCGATCCCTCCACCTCCTCCCTCGATCCCTCCACCTCCTCCCTCGATCCCTCCACCTCCTCCCTCGATCCCTCCACCGCCTCCCTCGATCCCTCCACCTCCTCCCTCGAACTCTCCACCTCCTCCCTCGAACTCTCCACCTCCTCCCTCGATCCCTCCACCTCCTCCCTCGATCCCTCCACCTCCTCCCTCGATCCCTCCACCTCCTCCCTCGATCCCTCCACCTCCTCTCTCGATCCCTCCACCACCTCCCTCGATCCCTCAACCTCCTCTCGATCCCTGCCCACCTCCCTCGAACCCTCCACCTCCTCTCTCGATCACTCCACCTCTTCTCTCGATCACTCCACCCCTTCCCTCGATCCCTCCCCTCTTCTCTCGATCCCGCCACCACCTCTCTCGATCCCGCCACCTCCTCTCTCGATCCCTCCATCTCCTTTCTCGATCCCTCCACCACCTCGCTGGATCCCTACACCTCCTCGCTGGATCCCTCCACCTGCTCGCTCGATCCCTCCACCTGCTCGCTCGATCCCTCCACCTCCTCGCTCGATCCCTCCACCTCCTCCCTCGATCCCTCCATCTCCTTTCTCGATCCCTCCACCTCCTCCCTCGATCCCTCCCCTCCTCTCTTGATCACTCCACCTCCTCTCGATCCCTCCAGCGTGTCCTCGATCCCTCCCCTCCTCCCTCGATCCCCCCACCTCCTCCCTCGATCCCCCCACCTCCTCCCTCGATCCCCCCACCTCCTCCCTCGATCCCCCCACCTCCTCCCTCGATCCCCCCACCTCCTCCCTCGATCCCCCCACCTCCTCCCTCGATCCCCCCACCTCCTCCCTCGATCCCCCCACCTCCTCCCTCGATCCCCCCACCTCCTGCCTCGATCCCTCCACCTCCTCCCTCGATCCCTCCAATCCTCTCCCGATCCCTCCACCTCCTCTCTCGATCCCTCAAGCTTCTGCCTCGATCCCTCCACCTCCTCCCTCGATCCCTCCACCTCCTCTCTCGATCCCTCCACCTCCTCTCTCGATCCCTCCACCTCCTCCCTCGATCCCTCCACCTCCTCCCTCGATCCCTCCACCTTCTCTCTCGATCCCTCCACCTCCTCCCTCGATCCCTTCACCTCCTCTCTCGATCCCTCCACCGCCTCCCTCGATTTCTCCACCTCCTCCCTTGATTCCTCCACCTCTTCCCTCGATCCCTGCACCTCCCTCAATCCCTGCACCTCTCTCGATCCCTCCACCTCCTCCGTCGATCCCGCCACCTCTTCCCTCGAACCCTCCCCCTCCTCCCTCGAACCCTCCACCTCCTCCCTCGATCCCTCCACCTCTTCCCTCGATCCCTCCACCTCCTCCCTCGATCCCTCCACCTCCTCCCTCGATCCCTCCACCTCCTCCCTCGATCCCTCCACCTCCTCCCTCGATCCCCCCTCCTCCTCCATCGATCCCCCCACCTCCTCCCTCGATTCCCCCACCTCCTCCCTCGATCCCTCCACCTCCTCCCTCGATCCCTCCACCTCCTCCCTCGATCCCTCCACCTCCTCCCTCGATCCCCCCTCCTCCTCCCTCGATTCCCCCCTCCTCCTCCCTCGATTCCCCCCACCTCCTCCCTCGATTCCCCCACCTCCTCCATCGATCCCCCCAACTCCTCCCTCGATCCCCCCAACTCCTCCCTCGATCCCTCCACCCCCTCTCTCGATCCCTCCACCCCCTCTCTCGATCCCTCCACCCCCTCTCTCGATCCCTCCACCCCCTCTCTCGATCCCTCCACCCCCTCTCTCGATCCCTCCACCTCCTCTCTCGATCCCTCCACCTCCTCTCTCGATCCCTCCACCTCCTCTCTCGATCCCTCCACCCGCCTCCCTCGATTTCTCCACCTCCTCCCTCGATTCCTCCACCTCTTCCCTCGATCCCTGCACCTCCCTCGATCCCTGCACCTCCCTCGATCCCTCCAACTCCTCCGTCGATCCCTCCACCTCCTCCCTCGATCCCTCCACCTCCTCCCTCGAACCCTCCCCCTCCTCCCTCGAATCCTCCACCTCCTCCCTCGATCCCTCCACCTCCTCCCTCGATCCCTCCACCTCCTCCCTCGAACCCTCCCCCTCCTCCTCGAATCCTCCACCTCCTCCCTCGATCCCTGCACCTCCTCCCTCGATCCCTCCACCTCCTCCCTCGATCCCTCCACCTCCTCCCTCGATCCCTCCACCTCCTCCCTCGATCCTTCCACCTTCTCCCTCGATCCCCCCACCTCCTCTCTCGATCCCTTCACCTCCTCTCTCGATCCCTTCACCTCCTCCCTCGATCCCTCCACCTCCTCCCTCGATCCCTCCACTTCTTCCCTCGATCCCTGCACCTCCCTCGATCCCTGCACCTCCCTCGATCCCTGCACCTCCTCCATCGATCCCTCCAACTCCTCCGTCGATCCCTCCACCTCCTCCCTCGATCCCTCCAACTCCTCCGTCGATCCCTCCACCTCCTCCCTCGATCCCTCCACCTCCTCCCTCTATTCCCCCCACCTCCTCCTTCGATCCCCCCTCCTCCTCCCTCTATTCCCCCACCTCCTCCCATCGATCCCCTACCTCCTCCCTCGATCCCTCAAGCTTCTGCCTCGATCCCTCCACCTCCTCCCTCGATCCCTCCACCTCCTCCCTCGATTCCTCCACCTCTTCCCTCGATCCCTGCACCTCCCTCGATTCCTCCAACTCCTCCGTCAATCCCTCCACCTCCTCCGTCAATCCCTCCACCTCCTCCGTCGATCCCTCCACCTCCTCCCTCGAACCCTCCCCCTCCTCCCTCGAATCCTCCACCTCCTCCCTCGATCCCTCCACCTCCTCCCTCGATCCCTCCACCTCCTCCCTCGATCCCTCCACCTCCTCCCTCGATCCCTCCACCTCCTCCCTCGATCCCTCCACCTCCTCCCTCGATCCCTCCACCTCCTCCCTCGATCCCTCCACCTCCTCCCTCGATCCCTCAAGCTTCTGCCTCGATCCCTCAAGCTTCTGCCTCGATCCCTCCACCTCCTCCCTCGATCCCTCCACCTCCTCCCTCGATCCCTCCACCTCCTCCCTCGATCCCTCCACCTTCTCTCTCGATCCCTCCACCTCCTCCCTCGATCCTTCCGCCTTCTCCCTCGATCCCCCCACCTCCTCTCTCGATCCCTTCACCTCCTCTCTCGATCCCTTCACCTCCTCTCTCGATCCCTTCACCTCCTCTCTCGATCCCTTCACCTCCTCCCTCGAACCCTCCACCTCCTCCCTCGATCCCTCCACCTCCTCTCTAGATCCCTCCACCGCCTCCCTCGATTTCTCCACCTCCTCCCTCGATTCCTCCACTTCTTCCCTCGATCCCTGCACCTCCCTCGATCCCTGCACCTCCTCCATCGATCCCTCCAACTCCTCCGTCGATCCCTCCACCTCCTCCCTCGATCCCTCCAACTCCTCCGTCGATCCCTCCACGTCCTCCCTCGATCCCTCCACCTCCTCCCTCGATCCCTCCCCCTCCTCCTCGAACCCTCCACCTCCTCCCTCGATCCCTCCACCTCCTCCCTCGATCCCTCCACCTCCTCCCTCGATCCCTCCACCTCCTCCCCCGATCCCCCCACCTCCTCCCTCGATCCCCCCACCTCCTCCCTCGATCCCTCAAGCTTCTGCCTCGATCCCTCCACCTCCTCCCTCGATCCCTCCACCTCCTCTCTCGATCCCTCCACCTCCTCTCTCGATCCCTCCACCTCCTCCCTCGATCCCCTCCACCTCCTCCCTCGATGCCTCCACCTCCTCCCTCGATGCCTCCACCTCCTCCCTCGATGCCTCCGCCTCCTCTCTCGATCCTCCGCCTCCTCCCTCGATCCCTCCGCCTCCTCCCTCGATCCCTCCGCCTCCTCCCTCGATCCTTCCGCCTCCTCCCTCGATCCCTCCACCTCCTCCCTCGATCCCTCCACCTCCTCCCTCGATCCCCCCACCTCCTCCCTCGATCCCCCCACCTCCTCCCTCTATTCCCCCCACCTCCTCCCTCGATCCCCCCTCCTCCTCCCTCGATCCCCCCATCTCCTCCCTCGATCCCTCAAGCTTCTGCCTCGATCCCTCCACCTCCTCTCTCGATCCCTCCACCTCCTCTCTCGATCCCTACACCTCCTCCCTCGATCCCTCCACCTCCTCCCTCGACCCCTCCACCTCCTCCCTCGACGCCTCCACCTCCTCCCTCGACGCCTCCACCTCCTCCCTCGACCCCTCCACCTCCTCCCTCGATCCCTCCACCTCCTCCCTCGATCCTTCCGCCTCCTCCCTCGATCCCTCAAGCTTCTGCCTCGATCCCCCCTCCTCCTCCCTCGATCCCTCCACCTCCTCTCTCGATCCCTCCACCTCCTCTCTCGATCCCTCCACCTCCTCGATCCCTCCACCTCCTCTCTCGATCCCTCCACCTCCTCTCTCGATCCCTCCACCTCCTCCCTCGATCCTTCCACCTCCTCCCTTGATCCCTCAAGCTTCTGCCTCGATTCTTCCACCTCCTCCCTCGTAATAAGGTGGATGAATTAGCTGCGCAAATAGAGGTAAACGAATATGATATGATTGGGATTACGGAAACATGGCTCCAGGGTGGCCAAGGCTGGGAACTCAAAATCCAGGGGTATTCAATATTAAGGAAAGATAGGCAAAAAGCAAAAAGTAAAAGGAGGTGGGGTAGCATTGCTGGTTAAAGAGGGGATTAACACAATAGTAAAGGAAGGATATTAGCTCTGATGATGTGGAATCTGTATGGGTAGAACTGAGAAATACCAAGAGGCAGAAAATGTTAGTGGGAGTGGTATATAGACCTCCAAACAGTAAGGCGGAGGTTGGGGATGGCATTAAATGGGAAATTAGAGAAGCGTGCAATAAGGGCACAGCAGTTATCATGGGTGACTTTAATCTACATATAGATTGGGCTAACCAAATTAGTATCAATACTGTGGAGGAGGCATTCCTGGAGTGTCTACGGGATGGTTTCCTGGACCAATATGTCAAGGAACCAACTAGAGATCAGGCCATCTTAGACTGGGTATTATGTAATGAGAAAGGATTAATTAGCAATCTTGTGCGAGGCCCCTTGGGTCGGAGCGATCATAATATGATCGAATTCTTCATTTAAGATGGAGAGTGAAGTAGTTGACTCAGAGACTTGTGTACTGAATTTAAATAAAGGAAATTATGATGGTATGAGGCACGAGTTGGGTAGGATTGATTGGGGAATGTCACTCAAAGGGTTGACGGTGAATAGGCAATGGCAAACATTCAAAGATCGCATGGATGAACTAGAGAATTTTTTCATCCCAGTTTGGCATAAAAATTAAACAAAAAAGGTGAATCAACCGTGGCTAACGAGGGAAATTAGGGATAGCATAAGATCCAAGGAGAGGACATATAAATTGGCCAGAAAAAGCAGTAAACCTGAGGATTGGGAGCAGTTTAGGATTCAACAAAGGAGGACAAAGGCATTAATTAAGAGGGGGAAAATAGAGTATGAGAGTAAGCTTGCAGGGAACATAAAAACTGACTGTAAACGCTTTTATAGCTATGTGAAGAGAAAAAGATTGGTGAAGTCAAGCGTAGGTCCCTTGCAGTCAGAATCAGGGGAATTTATAATGGGGAACAAAGAAATGGCAGACCAATTAAATACATACTTTGGTTCTGTCTTCACAAAGGAGGACACAAATAACCTCCCGGAGATGTCGAGGAACATAGGGTCTAATGAGAGGGAGGAACTGAAAGAAATCAGTATTTGTAGGGAAATGGTGTTAGGGAAATTGACGGGATTGAAGGCTGATAAATCCCCAGGGCCTGATAATCTACACCCGAGGGTACTTAAGGAAGTGGCCCTAGAAATAGTAGATGCATTGCTGGTCATCTTCCAAAATTCAATAGACTCTGGAACAGTACCCATGGATTGGAGGGTAGCTAATGTTACCCCACTATTCAAAAAGGTGGTAGAGAGAAAACGGGGAATTATAGACCAGTAAGCCTGACATTGGTAGTGGGGAAAATGCTAGAGTCCATTATAAAAGATGTAATAGCAGAGCACTTGGAAAACAGTAACAGGATCGGACAAAGTCAACATGGATTTACAAAAGGTAAATCGTGCTTGACTAATCTACTGGAATTTTTTGAGGATGTAACCGGTAAAATAGATAAGGGAGAATCAGTGGATGTGGTGTATTTGGACTTTCAGAAGGCTTTCGATAAGGTCCCGCATAAGAGATTAGCGTGTAAAGTTAAGGCACATGGGATTGGGGGCAAGGTATTGATTTGGGTAGAGAACTGGTTGGCAGACAGAAAGCAAAGAGTTGGAATAAACGGGTCTTTTTCCGAGTGGCAGGCAGTGACTAGTGGGGTACCGCAGGGATCGGTGCTAGGACCCCAGCTATTCACAACATATATTAATGATCTAGACGAGGGAACTAGATGTGATATCTCCCAAGTTTGCAGACGACACAAAGCTGGGTGGGCGTGTGTGCTGTGAGGAGGATGCCGAGAAACTCCAGTATGATTTGGACACGTTGGGTGATTGGGCAGAAGCATGGCAGATGCAATATAATGTGGATAAATGCGAGGTTATCCACTTTGGTGTCAAAAACAGGAAGGCAGATTATTATCTGAATGGCAGTAGATTGGGAGAAGGGGAAGTGCAACGAGACCTGGGTGTCCTTGTGCACCAGTCGCTGAAGGTAAGCATGCAGGTGCAACAGGCGGTTAAGAAGGCAAATGATATGTTGGCCTTTGTAGCGAGAGGGTTCGAGTACAGGAACAAGGATGTCTTGCTGCAGTTGTACAGGGCCTTGGTGAGACCACACCTTGAGTATTGTGTGCAGTTTTGGTCGCCTTATCTGAGGAAGGATGTTCTTGCCATGGAGGGAGTGCAGCGAAGATTCACCAGGCTGATACCTGGGATGGCAGGAATGACGTATGAGGAGAGATTGGGTCGATTGGGCTTGTACTCGCTGGAGTTTTGAAGAATGAGAGGGGATCTCATTGAAACTTATAATATTCTAACAGGACTAGACAGACTAGATGCAGGAAGGATGTTCCCGATGGCCGGGGAGTCCAGAACCAGGGGTCACAGTCTAAGGATAAGGGGTAAGCCATTTAGGACAGAGATGAGGAGGAATTTCTTCACCCAGAGAGTGGTGAATCTGTGGAATTCTCTACCACAGAAGGCAGTAGAGGCCAATTCATTAAATATATTCAAGAAGGAGTTGGATATATTTCTTAAGGCTAAAGAGATCAAGGGATATGGGGAGAAGGCAGGAACAGGGTACTGAATTTGGATGATCAGCCATGATCTCATTGAATGGCGGAGCAGGCTCGAGGGGCCGAATGGCCTACTCCTGCTCCTATCTTCTATGTTTCTATGAGTAGTGCCATGGGATCGTGTACGTCTACCTGAGAATGCAGACAGGGTCTCTGTTTAATGTCTCATCCAAAAAATGGTACCTCCAACTGTGCAACACTCCCTCAGTACGGCACTGAAGTGTCAGCTTGGATTATGTGTTCATGTCTCTGGAGTGGGACTTGAATCCATGATTGGCTCAGAGGGAAACTACCAATGAGACAAGGCTGATACCTTGTTTAGGCCTTTTTTTGTTTTACAAGTTGATATTGTTAAGATATTTTTGCTTGTTTTCATTTAATTTTACAGAAATAACTTACCATGTCCCAAGAGATGCAAAAAGTGATGACAGAATTTTGCTGATTGAAATTAAAAATAAATTTGTGTGTATATAAATATGGAAACAGTGTAAATCTTGAACATTTGATCTTTTTTGTGACATGATTTTTAAAACTGTGCATATTGGTTTTCTTTGGAGGAAAAATTCAGTTGTTTGCACCTCCCGTTAGCGCCTTAAGAGGGCGGTAATGGGGCGCAAAGCAACTAGCGCCCGGGCGCAGCGATGTTTGCGCCGCTCGCGAAATTAACTAGACATTTTGCGGCGGCGCTAAACACTACCGCCACGATCTCCTGCGCCGGCAGATTGTGACGTCAGTCGAGTGTGCAACGCCCCGTTAGCGCCCTGGACCGGATATTGAGTGGCGCCCCCTGCCTTACTGCCTGCCACTAGCAACGACAGGTTGAGGGGAGCGTTATGCTGTTAGAAAGGGACTAGGGGAGCGCTATTTAAAGGCGACCGCTTCCTGCCTTTTTTTGTCGGTCACATTTTTGCACCACGCATTGAGAGAGAGAGAGACTCGTGGAGAGATTCAACGCTGTGTGAAGGAGTTTTGAGTGCTGAGCAGCACTCTGCAGGTTTATTTTGATTGGCCCTTCCTTGCTTCGCCAACGCTCTGAGGTAGCACCTCGCTCCTTGGCCTTTGCGCCTTAAGGCAGGTGTGTAGTGCCTGATTTAGCGCTCCAATTGCCTCCAGGGGCGATAAAAGTCAAGTTTGCTGTCGGAGGCGATAATTAGCGCCAGGCGCTAAACTTTGCGAAAGGCCGATAATCCAGCGGCGTAATTAGTTCGATGAGCCGGCTGGGATCACGTGAGCACTGGGCAACCAATCGGAGGTTGCAAAAGTTCATTCATGAGTTTGATAGTAAGAACTGTCAAACTCATGAAAACTCCGGGTGCCCAACACAGTACTTAAACTTCAAATAAAAGTTTAAAAAACATCCCACTAATTAAATGAACTATTAATAACTAAAAAACTAATTTAAACAATTAATCAAATTTTTGAAAAATATAATTTTTTAACAAATCGGGTCTAAAAATACACTTACCTTACTGTAAAGTCTTTATTAAAAATAATACACCTGTGGGAAAAATTTTCTAACTTTAATTGATAGACCACTTACCTTTTAAAACTAAGTACTTACGTCTGCTTTTTTCTCGCATAAAAACTGGAGGCCTTATCGCACGGGCAACCCTGTTTTTAAAAAAAAAAGGAATTTCAGCGCGCACGCGCAGACTCCTGCGCGCACGCGTTCCACCTCTGAACCCCTTGGTTCAGAGGAAAGGAAATGCTGGTTTTCCGCGCATGCGCTGTGCATGCTGAAAACCGGCACTTCCAACGGGCCCACGCGTGAGTACACGGTGCTTACTCACGCGTTGGTACCCGAATTACTGGGCCAATAGAATTGCATGAATCGGGCAGCGTAATCGAAGGTAATTGGTTTTTTTCCCCCCTTGCATTAAAAAATAGTCATTGATGTGTTTACGAATGGTAACCTGGTGCAGTTTTATTAATACAGCTGAAAATGGGTTTATCACAAAAAATAAGCATTTTTATTAAAAGTGTCTAGTCCAGCACCTGTGAGTAACCTGATTTTAAATCACTGAAAATGACTTAAAAAAAACTATGCTGAAACATTTACTAGTTTCATTGGTGTACTCTAGTCAGTTTCTTAGTAAATTAAATATTTCTTAATATTTAAACACTTTTAAAACCTGCCTACTAGTGCCTTTCAACCTAAAAAAAAAAAAACAAGCTTAATTTGAAGAACCTCCTCGAATGGTTGCAAAGTGGCGCGATCGGCTGAAACCTGCCATGCTCATTATTCCGATCTGGGGGCATGGCCAGTTTTATGGACAGGGCCAGCTTCCAGCGGGATGTTTTTTCAAACCAGCGTTAAAGATTCCAGAAACTCGATTTACACTTGATGTAACTTTACAGTCAATTAAGTACTTTTTTTTGAAGTGTAGTGACTGTTGTAGGAAACGCGGCGGCCAATTTGCCGATCGTCTACGCTGGTGTGGCTGATTTCAGGTGAAAACTAGCAGAAACTCTAGGCCCAAATATTCATCTTAAAGCTCAAACATCTAGCCTGTCATCTTGCTAGATACCCTGAGATGCGATGCGATGCGAACTGAGTACATAGGTACAGGAATGTATACTAACGACCAAAGCCACTAAGAAATGGACTGAATTGGAGATTTTAATGCCCAAAACAGTTGATCAAAATGCAAATCAGTGGTCCTGATAATATATTTTGTGTTGCTCGGTATAACTATGGGGGGAATTTTCCCAGCCCGAGGGAGGCGGGTATGGAGGCGGGACTGCCGGGAAAATGGCAGAAACTGGGAGCGGGTACCGACCCCGCTCCCAACTCGCCTCCGTGCCATCTTCCCGGGAGGCGGGTCCCCGAGTCGCACAGGGACCCATCTCCTCGAGGCAGGAAGGGGATTAGAGCCAATTAACTGCCTGTTAACAGACAGTTTTGAGGCTTTTCCCCATTTTACGTCTGCAATTGCGGGCTTCCCGATGGCTGCGAACCTCGCCAGGGTCAGCGAGGCAAGCAGTGAGTCTACGGGGGTGAGAGGGATCGAAATGTCAGCTGTAGAGGTGAGTGATGGGTGCAAGTGTGGACAGGTAATTATGAGAGGTGAGTGTAAAGTGTTGGAAAAAGTTTCCTTACCTTTCATTCTTTCTGCAGGCTTCAACCTTTGAGGATCCGGAGGTGCCTCATCTCAACGGCAGAGATGACAGAATGGCTGCTGCATTCTCAGATGCAGCAGCCATCTGCTTTCTGCTGAGGAGAGAGGTCTTGGTGTGCCTGTGTGCAAGGGCTCACCTTAGAACAGAGATTGTGTTTGACAGCTTCTCAAAGCTGTCAAACACTGACGATTCATCTGTCAAAAAATTTTTGACAGATGAAGCGTCATACGTAGACGTCATCTATCACCGGCTTTCCCTTAACTGGCCAGGGTGGGCTTAACAAGGCCAATCAAGGGAAAATAGCTTGGGTTGGTCAGATGTCGCTGGGGGGTGGGATTAAAACCCGGAAACCAGAATTCCCACCTCCAGCATGTCTCCATTGAGAAAATTCAGTCCTATTGTTGTTACAAAACAATGTATCGTTCAACTCGCTGTAACAGCATCACATAAGATCCACAGTGGGAGCTGCTCCTGAAACATGTTAAAGGTACAAAATTCAGCAATGAGGTTAGAGATGTGGTAAGAGAAAATGCTAGTATTTCTATCAAACATCTCAATCTTTAAAGAAGAGTTAGAGCTGCAGAAGATGGACATGTCGAGAAAGTTACAAAATGCAATAATACTGCTGAGAAGAAGAATCACTTATATCAGGCCTAAAACTAAAATGCAACTGAAATGACAGGGAAAATGTGTTGGTTGTAATGTTCATATTTAATGCAATTGTGTTTGTTATTCAACTTTATATTGCAACATATCTAAAAACTTGCTCAATAGAATTACAAGGGTAAGCAGTGCTTTTAATAATTTATCATGTTTCAATATTCATATGTAGATGGAATTAAGGTCTGTAATATTTTTAAATGGATCTGATTAATAGAATTAATGGATTTTTGCTGAGGAAAGTGTATATTGGGATTAATAAACGGATGGTAATGGTCAAAAAAGTTATATATGATGTCAAACAGCACAGTTTTATAGACATGATGATTGCGTTAATGGATTTTTGTTAGATAAATGAATATTGATCGGTAGACCATTACTTGGTTTGTGACAGATTTACTAATGTGGTCAGTGAGTGAATAACTTAGCACAGGCAGAAAAGTACAAAGTAAAGAAGAGTTCATAAATTAATTTGTGACAAAAGTATTAAATATTGTATTTTACTAAAGTCTGGCCAAAATTTGTGGTAGTAAAAATGGCAATGATTGACAGCGGGGCAGAAGTCAGCTTTGAACCCACCTCCTTGTTAATTTCCCAAGTGCTCTGCCTGCGGTTTGCAGACTCGGCACTAAGTAGCAGGTCAGGCAATTGAGATACTTAAGAAGCTACTTACGGGTAATTAAGCAGCATTTTACCAGATCCTAACGATTTTTCCATGTTTTTTACGAGGTTCCTGGTGCTCGGGGATCACGTCAGGTAAGTGTGTCAGGTTCTCAATGACTCGCCATTGCTGTGAATAGTTGACAGCTGCAAAAGTGGTATAAAAGCTACCATTTCACAGCTGTTCAATTTTCAATCTTAGAGGCTGGAGCCTTCAGGATTTGGAATACACTTTTCAGCTTTATGGAGGCTTGAAGTGTTTGGAGCAAACTCTCTATCTAGTTTCAGCTCCTTGGAGTAACCTCTCTCACCATTGACAGGTCGCTTCTGTCATCTCAACTTCAGCTGCCATCTATTCCATCAGCATCAATGCCCTTGAAAAAATCTCACCTTGGTCCTCAGAATCCCAATACGATCAGCTCCAACAACAGCATCACTAAGCACACGTGCAGCACCAACCTTCTCTGCAATCACCTGATGCTGCACAGGACAGAGGGCATCAGCACCCGACCACATTGCTGCCCGTGAGGCCAGGGATGGCCTTACCATGGCCAGATTTACTTCACTTGATGCTGTACACCCTGGATGCGACATGATGCGCCAGGTTGGCACCGCCCCACACCAACACCATAAAGCATTCCTACAATGCCCAAGCCATTCCTTTCACACTCATCACCATTGTGGGAGTACCATTATGTCTCACCATTCATTGCAACTCACTAAGCCAGTTCCAAAGGTGAACATAGATCTTTCCAAGAAGGCAAAGTGTTGAAAATAAAGGTTTCAATGTTTGACACCACATAACAGAAACTTTACATGAACATTAACGATAACACCCAACTGCCTACCCTTGTGTGTTGTTAGTTGGTATGATTGGACAAGGATGAGGGTGAGTGTGAGGGGTGGCTAGTGAGATGGGGAAGTGATAATGTAGATAGAGAGGGATGGGTGGAGGTGCAAGGTAAGTTGGTGTGAGTAAGGATGTGCAGCAGTAGGGTACGGAAGGCAGAGTAATGGGGATGTGATGAATGGCACAGCAGGATGAAGTTGAGTGTGGCTTTGCAGTAACGTTTTGTGATCTTCTGAGATCATTGAAAGGTTTGTGCCACTGCAGCCTGGTTCTCCTGACGACATCCCTGCTTGTGCCCTCCTGTGCAATGTGCAACCAGGCTGCATTGATCTCCTGGGGTGGTCTCTTCTACCCATTGGAATGGAAGAGAACCACCCTGCATGCTGTGACTCCCTCCATAAGGGGAGTCATGGGAGAGCCTGGGTGCAGCCGTGCCCCTCTGTGCAGTGCTTGTCAGTGTTTGTAGCACCTCAATGCTGCAAAACACTGACAGCACAACTGTCAAAATGATTGTGGACATGGTCCCTTTAAGAAAACTGGCTGACGACGTGTCATCAAATGATGTCATCAGACCCGCTTCCTATTAATTGGCCGGGAACCTCGCAGGGCGGGCTTAACAAGCCCCATCAATGGAAAATCTTGTTGGAGGCTGGGATCGAGACAGATGTGGGGTCTCCACACGCCACCGACGTCACCCGCCACGGACCTGCCGAGGTTGGAAAAATCCAGCCCTTAGTGTTTGAAGTCCACAGAAAATAATATGCAGGTTCAGCGACTTAAATGCTCTGTAAGACTACATAATTGCAAGGCTCGTTACCCTAGTCTGAGCTTGTGATTGTATACATAACTAGCAGACCTCGTATAACATTGTGATATTGTGAGTTGGAGGTTTTATAAGCTGAGGATGTTATACCAAGCAGTATTACCATGGACACTGACTTGTCAGCATTGGGGACAGCCCTGGGAACTGGAGGCACTGGGAAGGGAGCCTGGGATCTGGTAGTACCTACAAGATCTCATTAGCAGTATTTTCATGCCGCCTAAATGAAAAGAGCTAATTATCACTTGCAAGGATCTATGTGTGAAACAAGTATTCACACAGTGAAACTGCATTCATTTAAACATGTGGTTACTCGATCCACAAATTTAGCTCTGTATTGTTCAAATGCCCCTATCCTTATTTCAGCAGCAAGGTTTTATTAAGGACAGAGATAAGGTGCAGTGCATTTCCTTCTGATTACAGTTAAGTTAAAGGGTTGGCAAAATGTACAATGAGTGCAGTTCTGACAAGTGATTGCATTATATAGCATTACTTTTTTAAAGTGCATAGCTTTGCAAGTCTGTGCTTTCATATAATATCTGTAGTCTGTATTTTCATATAATATCTATCAATAATATATTAAAAATCTTTCTGTACACATTACCCTTGTGTGTCAAAATTTTTGAGTTAGGCCTTTATTATATCAATATTTATAACGGAGACCCTTACGTCAACATTTGCCTCTCACGCTGTAATGACAGGCCCCCACACTAGATGGCATTGTTGTACTTTCCTGACTGCATCACCCAACTGTATCTCTTTTTGCAACAAAGACTGTAAGTTGTTTAAATGCTTTAAATATTTTACTTTTACCATTACAGTAACACAAACCTTATTTCCAATATCTTGCTTGATTCTGCTGCAACATAGATATTTCCCCCTTCTTTCTCTTGCTTCTGCCCTGCTCTTACCACCTACTTCATGAGCCCCCCACCTGCCTTTACAGCCTTCTTCCCAGCTCAATCAAGAACTCTGGTCAGAAGTCTGAAACTATTAGGCACCATTACTTACCCCCATCCCAGGAATTCACTCTGAATCTTAAACACAGGCCCAGGTTAAATGATCTACAAATTCTTTTACAACCTGATTTGCTCCATGGTAACTCTGTTAGGATATCACAACTCACTACTCCAAATAAAACATTAAAAACATTTCCATCTTTCTGCAAAAAAGAGTTAAGATAATCATTTTATATTTTTACAACCCTTTTCAGAAAAAAATATCTGTCTCTTTGTTCTGGACCAATGCACTTTTTACATGCAGTGAACATTTTATATGCAGATAGCACCCTCTGGTGGTGGTTATTGTGTTAGCAGTTTGTATGCTGGAAAGGTCATCTGATCTTTCTACCTTTCTTCCTGTGTGAGGTCATTTGACCTTCGTACCTTTCTTCCTGTGTAACACAGGAAGTAGAATTCCAGGAAGAACCTGGCAGTAATGGAGGATTCCATAAGGGTTTTACAATCCAATGTAATCTGATTTCATATGTTAGGCCAAGCGCAATATCTGTGAGTATCTTTGTTCCTTAGCATAATAGCAACGTTGTCAGAGTGGTATTTTGATAATATGTTTATAAAAGGTTAATATTTGATAGTTATAGAAGTGAGTCCAAATGTTAGTTAGTTATACAATTAGTCAATTCTACTGTTGTAAATATGTTTATATCTTATGTAATATCGAATGTATAGTACTAGTTTATGTACAAAACATACTTTGTCTTTGTTTACAGTTTCACAAATTTGTTCAAGTAAAGCTTCAAAACAGCAAATGGCTTGAGAAGAATTATTTTGAATAAGTGTTTAACTTGCTGGATAACTAGATAGGAGCACGTCTAGCGCGGCCAGTACACTCTTTCTGCTTGCAATACCAAAAAACTGGGTGGCTCCCAAACATTTGAAATGCCCAAATACCAGTCATTTCATTCACTAACGTTTTCCACATTAAACATATATAATTAATAAAAATACAACCTACCAATCACACAAAAATATCTGTATATCATCGAAAATTTTGATTATGGTGCATACTTTTGTCCACAAGCATTACTTGCAGTTTACCTCTTGATGTCAACATTTACATAGAAACCTAGAAGATAGGAGCAGGAGTAGGCCATTCAGCCCTTCGAGCCTGTGCCGCCATTCAATGAGATCATGGCTGATCATCCAAATTCAGTACCCTGTCCCTGCCTTCTCCCCATATCCCTTGATCCTTTTAGCCTTAAGAAATATATCCAACTCCGTCTTGAATATATTTAATGAACTGGCCTCCACCGCCCTCTGGCAGAGAATTCCACAGGTTCACCACTCTCTGGATGAAGAAATTCCTCCTCATTTCAGTCCTAAATGGCTTACCCCTTATCCTTAGACTATGATCCCTGGTTCTGGACTCCCCGGCCATCAGAAACATCCTTCCTGCATCTAGTCTGTCCAGGCCTGACAGAATTTTATAGGTTTCGATGAGATCCCCTCTCAATCTTCTAAACTCCAGTGAGTATAAGCCCAATCGACACAATCTCTCCTCATACGTCATTCCTGCCATCCCAGGTATCAGCCTGGTGAATCTTCGCTGCACTCCCTCCATGGCAAGAACGTCCTTCTTCAGGTAAGGCGACCAAAACTGCACACAATATTCAAGATGTGGTCTCACCAAGGCCCTGTACAACTGTAGCAAGACATCCTTGTTCCTGGGCTCGAACCCTCTTGCTACGAAGGCCAACATACCATTTGCCTTCTTAACCGCCTGCAGCACCTGCATGCTTACCTTCAGCGACTGGTGCACAAGAACACCCAGGTCTCTTTGCACTTCCCCTTCTCCCAATCTATTGCCATTCAAATAATAATCTGCCTTCCTGTTTTTGCCATCAAAGTGGATAACCTCACATTTATCCACATTATAGTGCATTTGCCATGTTTCTGCCCAATCACCCAACCTGTCCAAATCGTACTGGAGTTTCACGACATCCTCCTCACAGCATACCCTCCCACCCAGCTTTGTGTAGTCTGCAAATTTGGAGATATTACATCCAATTCCCTCGTCCAGATCATTAATATATATTGTGAACAGCTGGGGTCCTAGGACCGATCCTTGCGTTACATCAACATTCACAATGGAAACAGCTGCCTATGTAAACATTTGTAAAGGGGAAACTGTATCTAAACAGGTCAACGCTTTATAATAAACCTTATGTAAAATGCCATCAAATATAGCACAAGCCCGTTTCTCATTAAAAGTAGGAATGAAGGAGTAAAAATCGGACCTCGTTAGGCTGGTTTTATGCCCGTAGTTGCACATAACGCCTCCTGGGGCGCAATTCAGTGGAAAGTAAAATCAGACTGGACGTAAAACCGGCGGCCGATCTGATCCAGTCAGCGGTTTAGGTTAAGATTGATCCCCAAATGTAAAACAAATCGCTGAAAACCGACACTTGCGACCTTGACAGACCATCCGCATGCCCGGGAAAAGTGCCGATGTGGGTGGAGAATTGCACTTTTTGCACAACTTCCGCCCGCTGAAAGACTGTCAAATTCTTACAGCTTAAGAGTTTTAAAAAATAGAAAATTGAACTTTGTAACTCATTTATAAATTAAAAACGCTGTCCAATAAGGTAAGTTCATTTTTAGCCACGTAAAAACATTTAATTTTTTTTTCAAAAGGATTACATTTTGTTTAAAATATTTAAGTGTCCTTTTAAATATGTAATGTTTTTTTAAATTTATTTAATGTTTTAGCGTGTTTTTAAATGTGATTCAAAACAGAAGTCAAATCAAGGGGTATGGCGATAGAGCCGGTGAATGGAGTTGAGGCAGAAGATCAGCCATGATCTCATTGAATGGCGGAGCAGGCTCGAAGGGCCGAATGGCCTACTCCTGCTCCTATTTCTTATGTTCTTATCCTCGTTCATACTTTTGACAGTTCTGTGCGTAGAGACCTGTCAAAAGTATAAAGGGGGATTCCCTTCTTTCATTGGTTCGCCTGGCCCACGTGATCCCAGGGGCGCTTACGAACCGCATGCGCTCTTGGGATACCTGGGCCTCTGCGCATTTCAAAGAGGAGAGGCCCAGGATTGCAAGCCTACGCAGGGATCTACGGCGCCAGCAGGTAAGCTCGTAGATTTTTTCCGATCGGAGGCATCCGCCCGCAGGAAGCCTCCGATCGGAAATTCAGGGCCAATATATCTGCAATTTAATCCTTTTCATTTGTATTTTGCTCATTGATTAAATGGAGATGTTTGGAGTACTAAGTATAAACTTCCCTGAAATTCAAAGTAGATATTTCAGTCCATGCAATTGTCATGCTCAGATGTAATGGTACAGTATGTCTTAGAAATTCTGCAGCTCTTGACATATGAAAAGCTTTTGTGTCACTTTGACTGGCAGGATGCTGTGGTTTAGAAAGAATATAGCTTATGCATGGAATGTGTAGTTGAAATTTCAATTGACATATCTTGTATTGCAGTTTTTTGAGGCAAGTCTCCATAGTAAATATCTCTAATGTTAGCTATAAACCACAAAACTGTTTGAGAGGCTCAGTTAAAATAGTGTGATGTTTCTGTAACTTTTGAAAATGACTAAAACATTTCCTAATCTGTCTTGTGATTTGAAATCTAGGTTGAAAGCTAATAATTATTTAAGATCAATGTTATGCTAATAGCTTGATTTTTTTTAAAGTCACTTTCCTTTTTTAATTGTAGTTCACACGTCAACAGTTTCATTATTATGGAAGGATATAAAATTTTGTACATAAATAAATTGGTTTAATCTCCAAAATGCTTCAATATTCCACCAAATTGCTGACCACCCAACTTCCTTTTCTGGCTCCCATGTTAGCAGACATTGTTCACGGTTCTCTCTCCCTCAAATCTGCTGTCATCACCCCCTCCTCAAAAAACCAACCCTTGACCCCTCCATCCTTGCAAACTACCACCCCATCTCCAACCTCCCTTTCCTCTCCAAAGTCCTTGAACCTGTTGTCGCCTCCCAAATCTGTGCCCATCCTTCCTGCAATTCCATGTTTGAATCCCTCCAATCAGGTTTCCGCCCTTGACACAGTACCGAAACGGCTCTCACCAAAGTCACAAATGACATCCTTTGTGACTGTGACAAAGGTAAACTATCCCTCCTCGTTCTTCTTGACTTGTCTGCCGACTTTGACACGGTTACCACGCCATCCTTCTCCAACGCCTCTCGACCGTTGTCCAGCTGGGTAGGACTGCACTCGCCTGGTTCCATTCTTATCTGTCTAATCGTAACCAGAGAATCACCTGCAACGGCTTCTCTTCCCACTACTGCATCATTACCTCTGGGGACCCTAAGGATATCCTTGGCCCCCTCCTACTTCTCATCTACATGTTGCCCCTTGGCGACATCATCCGAAAACACAGTGTCAGTTTCCACATGTATGTTGACGACACCCAGCTCTACCTCACTACCTCTTCTCTCGACCCCTCCATGGTCTCTAAATTGTCAGACTGCTTGTCCGACATCCAGCACTGGATGAGCAGAAATTTTCTCCAATTAAATATTGGGAAGACCGAAGCCGTTGTTTTCAGTTCCCGTCACAAACTCCGTTGCCTAGCCACTGACTCCATCCCTCTCCCTAATATCTGTCTGAGGCTGAACCGCACTGTTCGCAACCTTGCTGTCATATTTGACCCTGAAATGAGCTTCCGACCACACATCCGCAGCATAACAAAGGTCGCCTATTTCAACCTCCGTAACATTGCCCGTCTCCGCCCTTGCCTCAGTTCATCCGCTGCTGAAACCCTGATCCATGCCTTTGTTGCCTCTAGACTTGACTATTCCAACGCACCCCTGGCTGGCCTCCCACATTCCACCCTACATAAACTTGAGGTGATCCAAAACTCGGCTGCCCGTGTCCTAACTTGCACCAAGTCCCGTTCACCCATCACTCCTGTGCTTGCTGACCTACATTGGCTCCCGGTTAAGCAGCACCTCGATTTCAAAATTCTCATCCTTTTCAAATCCCTCCATGGCCTCGCCCCTCCCTATCTCTGTAATCTCCTTCAGCCCCACCAACCCCCACCCACCCCCCCCCCCCGAGATATCTGCGCTCCTCTAATTCTGCCCTCTTGAGCATCCCTGATTATAATCGCTCAACCATTGGTGGCCGTTCCTTCTGTTGCCTAGGCCCTGAGCTCTGGAATTCCCTGCCTAAACCTGTCTGCCTCGCTACCTCTCTTTCCCCCTTAAGACACTCCTTAAAACCTACCTCTTTGACCAAGCTTTTGGTAACCTGCCCTAATTTCTCCTTATCTGGCTCGGTGTCGAATTTTTGTCTTGTAATACTCCTGTGCAGCACCTTGGGACATTTTACTATGTTAAGGGCGCTATATAAATACAAGTTGTTGTTGTTGTAATATTTATACACGTACTTATTGTTGTGTCTCCTTGTGTTCTTATATTACTATGTAATACAGTGTAGCAGTTCGTGTAGATCGCCACTAAATAAGAGAGTTTGACTTCGACGAACTATTAACAAGTTGTTTATTTACAGGAACAGACTAATTACATCAGGTAAGATGGCAGGTAAGATGGCTGACTGTAGGAGCACCGTGGTATAGGTCTTGTCCCAGCGGGGACTCCACGAGGACTGAGTTCGCAGTCCTGTGGGGAGCGTGATGACGTCATCGCGTTTGTGTTGTGACGTTGCTCGCGTTTCCCACGCTTAGGGCGTCACGTGATGCGCGTCGTTGCGTCGCTGGCCGTTGAGGCCGACGTCGGGAGGCCGGGCTGTGCCGGTGGCTTGCCGCGGGAGCGGAAGATTGCATCGCTCCTGTCGGCTGGCAGTTGAGGCCGAAGACGCTAGGCCGGGCTGTGCCGGCGCACGCACATCACGTCGTACGTGACGTGACGTCAGCGCGCTAGGGCGCGCCTTAAAGGGGCAATGGCCCCAACAGGTAAGTTAAAAGGGCAACAGCCCCGAAAGGTAAGTTAAAGGGAATTATGTGTCACAATGTAAGGGACAACCAGTGGTACCGTCACAACAGACACTTTTAACTCATTTTAGTTTACCACTTTTACTCAGTTGTATTCTTGCTTTTATGATGTTGCTGCCGCATGGTGCGGAGTGATACAAGATGTCCGACCTTGCACTGCGCACTGCCTTTCACAGTGTGCCACATAGCAATATAAATACACTAACCAAAGTAGTTCCATATAACGATGTAACAAGTAGTTCCATTTAACGATGTAATAATATAACGATGTAACATCCCTCTTTCTCAAAAAAACTAAAACATGAAATTTAATTTAATTAAAAAAAATATTTTATCTAAACTATTATTATCAAATACAAAGAATCGTGAGTTTTCTTTTCTTATTCGCGATATCGCTCAGGTGGTTGGATGTTGTCCCTCCATCTTGTGGATTTGGTGGTGACCACTCCTCTCTGCGGTGTTTTGGTGTGTTCCGCTCTTCTTGTTGTTGCTGTCGCACTTGGAGTTGGAGTGTGCATGCTCGTGGTTGTTTGATTTGTGGCGCTTGTTTCTGGCATCGTACTGCTTGCGGTAGCTGGTGTTGTCAATGTTGCTGATGTTGTCTGCTGCTTAACCAGTTCAGGTGAAGGTCTGATGTGGAGTCTGTTCCGTCTGTATTGGTTACCAGGTTTGGTCTCTACGAAGTAGGATCTTGGAGTATCAGCTTTTCCAATGACCTTGGCTGGATTCCAGGTTTTCAGCACATGCACTGATTGCCCATTCAGCAATTCTGGTGGCATCTTTGCATGTTTGTCGTAATGTTTGCTTCCTACGACTTGTGCTTCTGACAGCTTTTGTCTGAAGTCCTCCTGGTCCTGCGGAGGATGTATTTTTGCTGGTAGGGTAGTCTTAAACTTCCTCCCATTCAGCAATTCTGCAGGTGATTTCATTTCTGCTTTCAGTGGTGTTGATCTGAGTGATAGGAGGGCAAGATCTTGGTCTTCCCCCATCTCACTGCTTTTGATGAGAGTTCTCTTGACAGTCTGGATCTGTCTTTCGATGAACCCATGTCCCCTTGGGAAATGTGGGGATGAGGTTACTATTTTGAACCCATACTTTTCTGCCAGAGCTCTGAATTCACTCGATGTGAACTGGGTTCCATTGTCACAGATTACCTTTTCCGGGATTCCTTGTTCAGCAAACAAGCTCTTTGCAATTCTGGTGGTAGTTGTGGCTCTCAGATCTTTCATCTTTCTCACAAAAGGAAACTTGGAATAGTAATCTGTCACTATGAGATACCATTCTTGATTGCACATGAAGAGATCTGCCCCAACAGTGTGCCATGGTGTTGACGGTATTTCACTAAGTATCATCTCCTCTTTCTGTTGTGCATTTCTGTATTTCTGGCATATACCACATGCAGAAACCATCTGTTTGATATTTTTGTACATGCCTATCCAGTATACAGCTGATCTGGCTCTCAGCTTGCATTTCTCCATTCCCATGTGGCCTTCATGTATTAGATGGAGAAGTTCTGTCTGCATCGTCTTTGGCACGATGATCCTTGATCCAGCAAGGAGAATACCGTCTTCTATTGCGATGTCGTCTCTAATCGTCCAGTATTGACGAATTGTCGCCTGTACCTGCTGGATTCTCTCCGGCCACCCCTGTATCACTTGTTGTGTGAGTAGTTGCAATTCCTCATCTTTGCTAGTCTCATCTCTGATTTGACTGAGCTTTGTAGGGGTAACACTCACTAGGTGGTGGATTTTTATTGTTAGACCCTCCACCTCGTGTTTCTCATATGGTGACAATCGCGACAACGCATCTGCTAGCACCATTTCCTTTCCTGGCTTATATTTAAGCGTGAAGTTGTAGCTTTGGAGCCTTAGAAGTAGTCTTTGCAGTTTTGTAGGTGCTTTGCACAGATTCTTCTTGTAGATCTGTTCTAGTGGACGATGGTCACTCTATTGTAAACTGCCTTCCATACAGGTATGTATGGAATTTCTTGCACCCATACACTACTGCTAATAGTTCTCTTTCTATGTTGACGTATCTCGTCTCAGCTGACGTCAAGGCCTTTGATGCGAAAGCTATTGGCTTTCCTTCCTGCACAAGAGCTGCCCCTAGTCCTCTGGTAGAAGCATCTATTTGTAGAGTGACTGGTTTTCTTCTGTCATAATATGACAGACTTGTTTCTTTGCACAACAGTTCTTTAAGTTGTTTGAAATTCCTTTCATGTGATTCAGACCACTGGTATTCGGCGTCTTCTTTTATTAGCTCTCTGAAATTTGTTGTATGTTCCGACATGTTTGGGATGAAAGAACTCATGTATTGGACCAAGCCGAGGTAACTGCTCAGCTCTTTCTTTGGGTGGTTTCATTTCAGCAATCGCCGCAATCTTCTCAGGACTTGGCTTGACTCCCTCTGGTGTGTAAATCATACCGAAGAATTGGCATTCCTTGACTTTAACTATGCACTTATCAGCATTTAACTTGATGCCAGCCTTCCTGGTACTCTCCATGGCCTCATGTAGGTGCATATCATGGTCTCTTTCATCTGCTCCATAGATCTGAATATCATCAGCTATTCCTATAGCTCCTCCACAGCCTCTGTATGTCTCGTCTACTTTCTGTTGAAAGATATCTTGACTGACCTTTAACCCGAATGGTAGCCGCAGGAATTTGTAACGCCCAAGTGGTGTGTTGAATGTTGTCAGTGTTGCTGATTCCTCATCCAACTTCACGTTCCAATATCCATTTCTGGCATCTAGTTTTGAGAAAACCTTGGCTCCTGCCAGCGATGGCGTAATCTCCTCTAGCGTTGGAGTGGGATAGTGGTCCCTCTTTATTGCCTGGTTTAGATCTTTGGGGTCCAAACATATCCTGAGATGCCCGTTTAGCTTTTCTCGTACCACAATTGAGTTTACCCAGTCTGTGGGTTCAGTGACCTTTACGATCACTCCCTTTCTTCCATCTCCTTTAGCTCTCTTTCAAGCTTTGTCTTCAGCTCGATGGGTACTTTTCGTGGAGCATGGATAACAGGCTTTACCTCTGGATCGATGGTGATGTGGTATTGGAAATCTCCGAAACATCCCACTGTATCATCGAAACGTTCCGGATACATGTCTATCAAGTCTTTTTTACTCTTGATTTGTGGGCGATTCTCCAGCGGGGTGTTGCTGTCTATCCTCAGTGACGTTTCCATCAGCTCGTGATTCACTGAGATCAATCTCAACTTCTCGCAGCTGTTTAATCCCAGGATCGCTGGCCCCTCAGTATCGGTGACATACAACATGCAGTTGATGTTCTTTCTTTTATGTGTCCCTTTGACAAAGGTTATTCCGAGTTGTTTAATCTCACTCCCCCCGTATGCTGTCAACGTGACATTACTTGCCTTTAAACAACCATTTTTCGGGTAGCCATCTTCTCTCAAGTTTTCAGGAAAGATCTGGTACAGTCTCAATGGGAGAATGTTGCTCTGAGCCCCTGTGTCCAGCTTCAACTTTAAATTGATGGTTGTGGGCTGACCTTTGACCCTCTTTTCAATTTGGATGATGGTGTGCAATTCTCTCTTCGGAGTATTTTCCGCTCTGGACATCTCTTGAAGCTGTATCTTTATGGTTTCGATGTTTAGTGTATTATCATGACCATAATCATCATCATCCTGTTCATCCATGGCATGGATATTGTTTCTTTCTCTGGTTCTGCTGTCCGCCTTTGTTTTTGATGTATATTCCTTCTTTCTTCGTTCTACACCTCTTTTCCCAGTGGTTTAGTTTGCCACATGCATTGCAGCTTGTTCCATATGCTGGACATTTCCTCATGTCTGTATAATCATGCGGTCTTCCACAGTTTCTGCACATGTTTCTCCCGTTGTCATGTGCATGTCTTTGTGTGTTGTACTTTTCTCTCACTGTATCCACCCTGTTGTCTGTCTCAGAAGCCGTCCGCATGTCAGCCGTTTGAGAAACTAGCATTCTCATTTGCTGCTTCATGAGCTCTCGCAGTATCTATAGCCTCTCTTATTTTGAGCTTTTCCTTCCCTATCAGGGCTTTTTGTACCTCTGCATGCGCTGACCCCCATATCAACTGGTCCACAAGCCTTTCCTCCATTTCCTTAAATGTACACTTGCTGGCTTCATTTCTCAGCCTTGTCAGGAAATTGTCAGCTGTTTCACCGGGTTCCTGTCTTAGACTCTGGAATTTGTATCTGTGTATATGGTGATTGGATTTAGGCTCTAGATGGTTGCTGAATTTCTCAAAGATTGTTGCAGGGTTTTCCTTTTCCTCTTCAGTCAAACTCCAGCTATTATACAAATCTAGACCTTTTTCTCCTGTCCACAACAGAATGTAACTAACCTTTTCCTCGTTGGCAGTACCCTTCAGGAAGCTTTTGAATGTAAGGTCATATTTCTGTTTGAACTTGCGGAATGCCTCTACTCTATCGTCGGCTTCCCAGTTCATGAGGGGTTGCATTTGCGCAGTTAGTGCCGTGGCAGCCACCATCTTAGTTGCCCGTACGATTCACGCTCAATCACCGCAGACACCGGCACTCACGATCAGCTCATATATTCACTTTTCGTCTTATTCGTAGTTCGTATGGCACAAGTTGTACTCACTTATACCGCTGCCACCATGTTGAGTCTCCTTGCGTTCTTATTACTATGTAATACAGACACTTTTAACTCATTTTAGTTTACCACTTTTACTCAGTTGTATTCTTGCTTTTATGATGTTGCTGCCGCATGGTGCGGAGTGATACAAGATGTCCGACCTTGCATTGCACACTGCCTTTCACAGTGTGCCACATAGCAATATAAATACACTAACCAAAGTAGTTCCATATAACGATGTAACAAGTAGTTCCATTTAACGATGTAATAATATAACGATGTAACACTTATATTTGCATATCGTTTTTAAAAGATTGTAATCCGAACAACTATCCAATGAAAAAGCACAAGTTAGCTACTAGTCTTTTCAAATATTGTTCTGCATTGTATCAAACTAAATTTATGTGATTTTAAATGATGTGTGCTGTTCATAGCCATTTTATATTTATATTATTAATACTGCAAAATATTCTTAATTCTGTGTCTAGCCTCAATGGGTTTAATTTCAAGGGATGAAGCGTGCCTGGACAGTCTTTCTTCCATCTTAAACAAATGCAATATACTGCAATACAATAGCAAAATACTGCAGATGCTGGAAATCTGAAATAACAACAAGAAATGTTGGAAACACTCAGCAGGTCAGGCAGCATCCGTGGAAAGAGAAACAGAATTAATGAGCTGGATTTTGAAGTTTCCAACCTGTTCTGGACCAATGGACTTTTTACATGCAGTGAACATTTTATATGCAGATAGCACCCTCTGGTGGTGGTTATTGTGTTAACAGTTTGTATGCTGGAAAGGTCATCTGATCTTTCTACCTTTCTTCCTGTGTGAGGTCATTTGACCTTTGTTCCTTTCTTCCTGTGAGAGGTCATTTGACCTTCGTACCTTTCTTCCTGTGTAACACAGGAAGTAGAATTCCAGGAAGAATCTGGCAGTAATGGAGGATTCCATAAGGGTTTTACAATCCAATGTAATCTGATTTCATATGTTAGGCCAAGCGCAATATCTGTGAGTATCTTTGTTCCTTAGCATAATAGCAACATTGTCAGAGTAGTATTTTGATAACACTATGTTTATAAAAGGTTAATATTTGATAGTTATAGAAGTTAGTCCAAATGTTAGTTAGTTATACAATTAGTCTATTCTACTGTTGTAAATATGTTTATATCTTATGTAATATCGAATGTATAGTACTCAGTTATGTACAAAACATACTTTGTCTTTGTTTACAGTTTCACAAATTTGTTCAAGTAAAGCTTCAAAACAGCAAACGGCTTCACGAAGAATTATTTTTGAATAAGTGTTTAACTTGCTGGATAACTAGATAGGAGCACGTCTCGCGCGGCCAGTACACAATCCGCCCGGAAAGAGGGGAGGGGCCAATAGACCGTGAGAAACCTGGAAGTCTGGGTTTCCCTGCACGCTGTGGAGTTTTAACTTCACAGTGTGCATGTGACTTCATGAGCAGGTTCCCCGCCCTGAAGTGAGCCTGATTGATAGGCTGGCTTCCAGTCGGGTTGGGAGTGTTAGCTGGACAGGACGCTGCGACAACAGATAGGTGCGGAGTCCAAGGCGGGGAGGAGTTCCAAGCCCAGGTGGAGGGGTCCAATCCCCAATCCCGGGGATGAGTTCAATCCCCAACCCCGGTTGGGGGGGGGGGGGGCGGGCTGCTGGTGGGTGAGCTTGGGGGGGTACCAGGAAGAAGCACTGCTGCTCCTCCTGGCCTACAAGGATTGTTCCCCAAGGTTGTGCTCGCCTCGCTGCAGCTACTGGGAATCCCAAGGCCCTGCACAGCAGGTTAAAGCAGAGGCTTCAGGGCCTTATTATCATATTTAAAATGGCAACCTGCCTCCTGGGAGTGGGTTGGCTGACCGCTCCCCATCCCGCCTGAGTAAAAGTTGAAAGTGGACGGGTTGGGGTTGGGATTTATATTTTTAAAACTTTAACTCCTCCCCCTCACCTCCAACCCACCTGTTTTTTCATGTTAAAATTCCCCCCAATGTTTTAGATCAATGACCTTTCATCAGTTCTGGATTAAGGGACGTACCAGAAATTAGAGCCTTTGAGGAGTAAACCAGAGCTTTGGTGGGGAGGCTCTCTGCTTTAGCTGGAGAGATAGCAAGATCTGTGGGATAGTGCAGACTGTAGATTAGTGCTGTTCAATGGACATTGAAAAGGAAGTGGAAAGTGAGGGTTAGGGAGGCAAGTGAAGGCATGGTCAAAGAAGTATGTTTTAGAGAAACCTTTGAGGCTGGGGTAGAGATGGTAGCAAGTTGCCTCCCCAACTCTCTCTTTTTCCACTCCTGCTCAATGTGAAACGTGATCTGATGACAATCTTCTGGAACAAACAACAGAATTTTGTTGCAAGAATCAAAACAACAAAGTACAGGAAACTTTCTGGTATCCGGCACGGACGGGACCGACGTGTTGCCGGTTCATCAACAATTCCGGATAACCGAAAGATACGGAGCGCAGAGCTCCGTATAAAGCAACAAACCCTGTTGCACAGCTTCAAAACAATCGGCACAAGTTGCAAGCGTCTCTGTAGCTTAGCAACAGCTTCAGCTACACCCTTGCACAGCAACAAATGGAGTAAAAAAAAGTAATAAAAGTAAAAAAAAGTTACCTGAACCGACTCCTGAATTTTGCCGGTGGATAGAGCGTTCCGGTTATTTAGGGGCCGGTTAATCGAAAGTTTCCTGCAGTTGCTTTTGCTGGCCAGTCTGTTGACTGTGAGGGGATATTTCTGTGTATATTCTCTTGGTTGCTTCTCATTCTGAGTATCATTCAGAAAGTTTTTTAAAGAAGAAAATAAAAAAATTATATCAAAAATAGGAATATTTTTTCTGTTCATTTTGCTGTATTTAATAATATTTTGCTGCTACTATTACTAAGTTACACCAACTGTTTCCAGTAATATTTTAAAAAATTCCTATGAGAGTGTACTTTCAAATTGCTGCTTATCTAATTGTCTTCACCTTTGCCACTGTAACATTTTTTATTACAGATCATGTGTTATTGCAGCAGACTAATGGAGTTGATCATTCTGAGGAGGAACAAGTGCCAAACTTGCATATTCTGGGTGTCCTATTCCTGAACAAGTATATGAGTAGTGTTTTCAACCTTCTCCTAATCCTACAATTGTAAGCAATTTTCTCTTTTTTTAAATTATTATTCTGTCCAATCACAATGGGTACTCTTTTTCAGAAAAATAAAAACAGTCGATAGGCAGGTTAAACTGTAATGCTATCAGTCATCTACAGCACTTCCTAATCTGGACTGCATCCAGAATTATTGTTACATTTTTGGATGTATTTAAACTTTACCCTAAATTGTTTCATATGTTGTACTTTAAATCTCTCTCATAGTAAACCCAAGCCTTGCCTTGTGACTTAAGTAAGTTTTCCGTAACTTGCAGGGGAAGTGAACAGCAAACACTGTTTGGTAATTGCTATGAGGTACGAGACAATCTTATGCCTCGATAATACTTGAATTAATTCTTCAAAAATGGTAGAATACCATTACAGACATTGTCTTCAAAGTTTAAATTATGAAGAGAATTTGTTACACAAATAATGAACAAATGAGTGATATAGTACAATCATATTTACAGAAGACATTCTTTTATGTAAATCCATGAAGGGACAAAATGATTTTTTTAAGTTTCAACTCTAAGAACTAATCTAAACTTTATAAATTATTTTTAAACATACAGAATATTTTACTCATCTTTCTTTTAGGAATGTAAACTTGCCTGCAAGATTTTCAAAGCTGCTTGGCTACTCTTAGATTTTCCAATGAAATGCTGTTCTCATAATGATTTTCCAATTCTAACTGCCCTTTATTCGAACAACATTGAATGCTGTATCTTGGACAAGAATTACCAGGACATCCTGGATTTTGAGAATTGTGCCACTGAAATTTTAAAGAAGGAGCTGTCAGTCAGTTACAAACAGAACCAGTCATGAAGTCTTTGGGGTAAAGTTTCTGCTTTGGGCGCAATCGGGAAATTGGGCGCAAATTGCGCTTGTTATGGTTACAGTTCAAGTTTCTGCTAAAATGCATTTGCATAATCACAAGATCTTCCATGAACCAGCGCAATCGGTCAGCGTAATAGAAATTAATCGTTTTATTCTTTGCATTAAAAAATATTAATTGACTGTATTTAATGTGGTAACCTGGAGCAATTTTGTTAATACAGTTGAAAAAAGATTTATCTCAAAAAATAAGCATTTAACGAGTGTCTAATCCAACACCTGTAAGTACCTGTAACCTGCTTTTAAACCACTGAAAATGACTTTAAAAAAAAACTAAACTGAACCATTTACTGGTTTCATTGGTGTACACTATTCAGTTTCTTAGTAAACTAAATATGTAAAAACTTTTAAAACTAATGCCTGTGCGCCTAAGAAAACAAGCTCAATTTGAAGACCCTCCGCGAACTACAGCAAACTGGTGCAATCAGCAGAAACTCACCATCCTCATTATTTCGACCTGGGGGCATTCCAGTTTTGTGGGTGGGGCTGACTTCAGGCAAAATTATTTTTAAACCAGCGTTAAAGATCACGGAAACTCGATTTACGCTGGACGTAACTTACACTTGCGTTTCCGTGATCTTTTGCACTAGTTTGGTCGATTTCACTCAGATTACACTGATAAAACTAGTGGAAACTCTAGAGACTAGAAAGTCATTTTAGCCCAGAAATGGCCGGTATCATTGGAAAAGTTTGAGAAATAGCGCCAGGCGCTAATGCTTTTGACTGCACGCAAAATTCGTTCTCGCTGCTCAAAGAAATGATTGGGGTGTTAAATCAAGTCTTAAAGGCCCAGCTCAGTGATGTTACACTCAAAGGGTGGACCAATATTGGGTGCAGTCTAATCTCAACTCATCATTGCCACAGGCTTTTCCCAGTACTTAAAGGGGAGGTTCATTGATACTGCAGCACCTCATTCTCAGCATTGCTGGTGGTGCAGCTGCCTCAACAAGAAGAAGCACAACAAGGAGAAGGAGCCAGAGGACTGAAGCAGGTGTGCTCATGGTATATCCACCTCAGTCAACAAATACTACATACCGCCGTCTGTACTACACACTGCCCAAAGCACCATACCCCCAGCACTCACCCACCAACAATGTCAACCTACCAACACTCATACCCACATCTCACGCCTTGCACACAATGACAGTTATTCACCAATGGCAGGCACAAGGGTCATTATTTATTAGAATGAATGTGATATGTTAATGCATAAATTTATTAATGGAGTTTGCAATATTTTGTGGGGTCTCTTATTTCACCTTTGCACCCAGGAGGACGCTGTGATATGGTATGACACAGGGATTGGATGATGGGCATGTGGTGAGCAAAAGGGATCTAGGGTTTAAGTTGTCCTGGTATGAGGCTGGAGGTCTGTTTGGAGGAGGTGGCAGAGTTCTGTGACCACCACCTTGGTGATGCGGAGCCGTCTAATACACTGCTCCTCGCTTAATTGAAGGTAGAAGTGCTGTCGGAATACCCTCGGAGGGTAAGGCTTCCTGGCGAGAGCCCTGTTGGCCTTCCTCATCCCTCTGCGCACATGTTCCTGTATTTCTGGCTGCATATGCTCCCTCCGCCGTAGATCCTGGAGGGCGAGGTGGCATGTCAGTACAGCCCCCATTAATGTTGTGAAGTTTAGCAGTTTGAATCTTTGAACAATAAATGTAGCCACTTTGCACTTGCCAGAAGACTGCTGATAAAAAAAGCTTGAAATTACTCATACAAACAGTGCCACTGAAACTAACTTGCCCTGACAGCTGGGAGTGATTAATGCTGATGCCTTCAAATAATGTCACTGGAGCTGGCTCCTGTCAGCTGTGCGCCAGCTCTCCCTGTCGCTGTCTGGTCGAGGTGCAAAGATAAGTAGCAACAATGAATTTTGCAAATCAGGCGCCCGGTGAGCATTGCACGCTCACTGATGTCATGATCTGCCTGGCATTGAAGTCCCTGGCGGTACCTTGTGGCGGTGCAACGGGGAGGCCGGATTTGCCTCGCTCTGGTGCTACTGCATCAGCCCGGTTACTGCCATCTGCAGGCGCTAACCTACCAAATTTTTCCCCCTCGGCCTTTACAAATTTGCAAACCGTATATCATGCTCCCTTAAGCATGTTACCAAGGAGACTCTAACAACAAACCTTGCAACATTGTATCAGAATCAGCCACATACACAACTTTGGCTTTAGTAGGCTGTTAAACTCTCTATACTGACTGAGTATTAAAGGGGCAGGCAGCACATCATGACAAAAACTCATCATTTTTGTCACAATAATGCTACAACAGCAATGTAAATTTCTGTGTAATGCACTTTGCCAAATAATCTTCTGTTTTAATGTGATATCCTGTAAAATAATAGGTCTTCATCTAATCTCAACTAACTATGAACATTAATTAGCCTGTAATACTTAAACATCAGTGTAATGTGTCATACAAATACTTACAATTAATTTTTACTTTAAAAAATCCATCCACATGTATAATATAAAGAATACTTTATTGTTGGTAGAGGCTTGCAGGCAATAATTTCACCGTATGTTGAGATGACTATGCTTGATTGTTGTTCAGTTTTAAAAAAGCCTCTCATGTCAGATATGCTGCTCCCCCTCTCTTCCCAGAAGCGGAAGCTAATCGCAATTGCAAACAGTGGGCTGTCTGCTCCTGCTCATAACGTACCTGCTCAGTTTTTCATGTGTTGCAAAGAATTGTAGTACTTGCCAGTTTACAGCCAGTGGTACAGCACAAGAAGAGTAAAATACTGGTTAGTATTTTTCGGATGAGATTTTTGGAGGATATTCTCTTAGCCCTGCAATCCTGCTGCTAGTAAACTCCATAAATCTGTAAAATGCACGCTGCCCAATTAAATTCCTAAGCCGCGAAACTCCCTCTTTTAGCGCCGGCATTTACGGCCAGTTTCAGCAGAAAAATGGTGGCTGTCTCACTTCTGGTAACTTCCGGCGCAGGCCGCAGCAGTCGCCAATTTGGGCAGGTTGGGTAGTGTGGCCGTTGCCTGCTTTCGGCAGAAGAATGCTAATGAGGCAGATCTTGACATCAAGCTGATTTGACGCACGACCTGATATCTTGGACGTCGCCACTCAACTGCACGCCCTCCCCAAAGCACGCACAGCTGAAAGTGCGTTCAGTTGCATGAGGGACCCCCCTGACCCCGCCACCCCCCCCCGCCGACCCGACCCTCCCCCCCTCCCCCCCCCCAAACGATATGTAAAGGGATGATCAACAACTTGCAGATGACTTACTTTTTGATTTCTGCTGGCTGTGTGTAAGTTTGTGAAACCATTTGGAGCTTTCGACAGTTATTTAAAGTTGGTGACAGGGAGCGGTGCTGCAAGTGGAGAAGGCCTTGCTTCTGAATTCAAGGGTTCTGCTCAGACCACTTGCTCCCAGTCATGGGGGCTCTACTTGCAGTCTCCCTCATGCTGCAGCATGACAGGGAGATGGAGCAGCGGCAGCAAAGAAGAGGACAAGATGCTCGCAGAGCAAGGATGAGGAGGGGCAGGTGGGCTCTCAGCAGGAGGCCTTACCCACCTAGGGTCTTCCAAGAGTACTTCTCCTACCTGCACCTAAGCCAAGAGCAGTGTATTCGGATGCTCCACTTCACCAAGGAGGTGGTAACAGAACTTTGCCACTTCTTGGAACCAGACCTGCAGCCTCAGAGCAGGACGACGACGGCGCTGCCAATGGCAGTAAAGGTGACTGCGGCCTTGAATTTTTTCGCTACAGGATTCTTCCAGTCTGGAGCAGCCGACATATCTAACATCTCCCAGTTCGTTGTCATTTGCTGCATCCAGGAGGTCACAGAGGCTCTGTACTCCAGGAGTAGGGACTTCATTGTCTTCTCTCTGAACAGAGAGAAGCAGGAGGAGCGTGCATGTGGCTTTGCCAGGATGTTGGGCTTCCCTATGGTGCAGGGCGCCATCGACTGTACACACGTGGCTTTGCGGGCACTGCACATCAATCCTGAGATGTTCTGTAACCGTAAAGGCTACAACTCACTTAATGTGCAGTTGGTGTGCGACCACGCCCAGCGGATCATAATGGTGAATGCCCGGTATCCTGGCAGCAGGCATGATGCCTTCATCCTGCGCCAGTCTGGTGTGCCAACGATCTTCCAGCCACCACTTCAAATCCGAGGGTGGCTGCTCGGAGACGCGGGCTACCCACTCTACACCTGGCTGATGACCTCCCTCCACGACCCCACCACTCGTGGCCAGCAGTCATATAATGACAGCTATGCTCCCACGAGGAACCTCATTGAGCAGACCATCGGGGTGCTAAAGCAATGGTCCCGCTCCCTTTACCGCTCGGGAGGAGCCCTGCAGTACACTCCAGAGCGGGTGTCCCATTTCTTGGTGCTCTGCTGCATCCTCCACAGCTTGGCCATCCTGAGGGTCAGCCCTTGCCACCATGGGTTCCACGGCCACCTCAGGAGGAGCAGGAAGGGAGGAAGCAGGCAGCAAATCCCCATTCCGGACGGGCGCGTCTCTTCAGACTCCGGTTCCAATGAATGAAACCCCAGATCCCTGTTGCTCAACACCTCCGCACGTTACCGTCCCTGTGTCACGGAACATCACAGCGTCCTCTTGGGCACAATGCTGAAATGAGTGCCAGCATAAAACAAACATTCCAATTTAAGTTAAAAATGATTCAATCCAATACTACATAACAAAGTCAACAGTCACCCTTGTGCATTCCCTTAATGTCTATCTTTCATGTTCCTTTGCCTATTCTAGTGTCCCTCCTCTAGTTGGTCGGGGTCTGGCTGGGCTGCTGGCTTGGGTATCTGAAAGGAGAAAGGCACAAGGGTTGGGTTGTGGTGAGGGGAGGGTGCCCAGTGGCTGCAGCATGTCTGGTGGAAGGTTGCTGACTTTCAGTGGAGGATGGCCTTGCAGGACGACCTCGAGCAGCCCTGGGCCTAGAAGGCCCAGCTGTAGACTGCACCATCTCGGCGTGGCCGGCAGCAGTCTGGGCTGGCTGGCTGACAGGTAGCAGCAAGGGCAATGGTGCAGTGGTAGGAGCACGAATGATGTCATCCTGAGAGAAGACTGCAGGTTCGAGCACCATGGAGCCACTGCCACTTCCCCAGGGCGGCACTTCAGTATTCCAGGCAATCTGTTGGAGGACAGATTGCTGGACTGCTGTGACACCCTGCAAGCCGCTTTCCACACTCGTAAACCCAGCCACGATGGTATCAGTCTGAGCTTACATGGCAGCAAGCTGAGACTGCATGAGACCAATCTGAGCTTGCGTGGCACCAAACTGCGCTTTCATGAGAGCAGTCTGAGCTTCCACCTCAGCACTCAGACGTTGGGACACTTCCGCTTGTGTTGCAATGGAAGCTGCAACATCGCCCATCACACCCAGCATCATGGTTGGGTCCACAAGTGCTCCAATGGAGTTGCCCATCACTTCCATCCTGGAAAGCCCCGTGCAATGTTGAAGCCGGATTCATTCATGCTCCTTGACACTGACAAGAGGCTCTCTGGCAGGCTTGCCATTGCACTAAGCATTTCTGGGTGCATGCCCAGCACCCTTCTTCTGAAGGCTGCCCCATCGAGGTCATCATCTGAGTCCTGCGCAGCAGAACTTGTGTGCGAACCCGGCCCTCCGGGGAGCTGGCACCCGAGTTTCCTTTTCCCCCTGGCCTGGCTGCAGCCCACTCGTGCCCGGTGACTCACCACGTGCAGATCCTGCCTCTGTACTATCCTCTAAAGTTCACACACTGCCATTTTCTAAGCTGCAAATGTCAGATCAAGTGACGGTGCCTCTTCTTCTCCATCACCCTCCTCCTCTAGTTGGTCAGGGACTGGCTGGGCCGTTGGCAGTTCTTGGGTATCTGATAGGAGTAAGGCACAAGAGTCGGGTTGTGATGAGGGGAGGGTGGAAAGCAAGATGTACATGCTTACACCATCAGCTGCTTGTAAGTGAGAAGAGATTGTGGGATGAGGGGGACGTGGCATGTGAGAAAAAGGATTAGGTATGAGCATACCATCATCAGCAAAGCTTTCAACCTCGCTGCTCTCCACAGCCTCAGTGACGGCCCCTCCAATTATCTCCAGCATCGTCTCCTCCAGCGCAGTAAGGTTCTGCAGGCGTGCTTCATCCCCACCTGTCTGATGCTGCTCATGGCAGTTGTGAGCCACCTTGGCTTGCAAGAGAAAGGGAAGTGTGTCAATGAGTGGGGTGCAATGTGTTTGGGTGATGTGCCTGTCAAGGTTGAATAGCTGACATTGTGTGTGAGGTGAGTGTTGCAACAGTGGTAAGTGTGTGAGGGTGAGGTGAAGATTAGATTGTGAGGTATGAGTTACGATAGCTGGAGATTGTTGGTAGGTGAGCAATGGGGTGTGGTGCATTGAGCAGTGTGTGAGGCTAGTGGTGTAGTTGGTGAGATATGACATTTGAAGATGCATTCACTCACCTTGACCACTCGTGTGAGGTCATTAAACTTTTTGCATCATTTGATCCAGGTCCTGGGGGGCAACACTAGTGGCACTGACGGCTTGGGCTATCTCCTCCCACTACCTTCTGCTGTTCTGTCTCGAAGGCCTCCTGCCCCCCTGTGGGGAGAGGACCTGTCGTCTTCTGTATACTCACTGGACCAAGGCGCCAATGCTGCATCTGAGAAGTGTCATGCCCTTTCTCTTCCCTGTTGCGATATGGCTGCATCCACAGTGACAATGAAGTGCTTCTGCAACAAAGCACCTCAGCTTTAAGAAGTGCAGAGAGCCTAAGCAAAATTTGATTGGCCAGTAGACTGCACCTGATATTGGCCCCCTTCTTGAGTGCTGAGCCAACCAGCAACGTGTTTAGCGCTGAGCTCAGCACGCCAATCATGAGCAGGCAGCATGAATTTTGTGTGCTGGCTGCACCATTTTGAACGGGCGCAGGCAGATCGCGCTTCACGATTCCCACGTCCGTTTTTAGGCCTAATCCAATTTCACCCCCTCCCCCCGCTGTCCACGGTTAGCTGGCTTTTTCAGTTTTGGCCTCTAGTTCTGAAATCCTGCCTTAAACGGAATTACTAAGTATAATAGTAACACAGACCAGGTGAGTAACAACAATTGAGGTTGCCAATTATTTGTTAATGACCTTTACAGAAACTATGTGGGAAACCCTGCTGATCACCAACATGTAATTAATAAATAACAACACCTGTGTGAAAGTTGATGGTGTTCAGAACCGACTGAACAGTTTAAGTGAGGCATGCTGACTTTGCTTGGTTCTGGTAGATATATTATTTTTCCCACTTAATATAAAGAGAGAGTATTCACTTAATATAGCTAGTACTGTTTTTTTTAATGGAGATTGAAGCTGAAGGACATGCAGAGGAACAGTTTTATGCTTTTGAAATCAGAAGCCATCGAAGACAAACCACTTGGATTCCGCTTTACCCATCCAGTGGGTATACTGTCAATGTCAGTTATCTTGGTATGACAGTTGAGCAGTGCTTCAGGAGGTTGTGTGTTACAACAGGCTAAGTCACATCTGCGCTACGCTGCCAACAGTAGTTAAAGTCAATATTGCCCTTAAACTTTATCCCACTGCCACCTTCCAGTCTCCCATCCACAACATTAATCAGTTTGTCATCCACTGCTAAAAGAGGACATTATTGACACCATAGCCTGACTTTGCTATCACAGCAGAATTGGGGCTGTGTATGAATATGGTGGAGGTGCATTTGTGCCCATAGCTCAGGGATTGTGCCGGGCCAGATCTTGCAATATCATTCCTACTCCCTATTTTGAATAAACTACAAACAAAGGAAAAGGTTGGCTGGGCAGCTTGGCCCATGCACACTTGGCTAGGGAGTATAAAATCCAGTGACTAGCAACTTGCCAGAAAGGGGAAGAACATAAGAATTCGGAGCGGGAGTAGGCCGTACGGCCCCTCAAGCCTGCTCTGATATTCAGTAAGATCATGGCTGATCTTCTACCTCAACTCCACTTTCCCGCCCGATCTCCCTTGATTCCCCTCGAGTCCAAAAATCTATCTATCTCGGCCTTGAATATACTCAACGATTCAGCATCCACAGCCCTTTGGGGTAAAGAATTCCAAAGATTTGCAGCCCTCTGAGTGAAGAAATTCCTCCTCATCTCAGTCTTAAATGGCTGACCCCTTATCCTGAGACTATGCCCCCTGGTTCTCGACTCTCCTGCCAGCGGAAGCAACCTCTCAGCATTTATCCTGTTGATCCCCCTCAGAATTGTATATGTTTCAATGAGATCACCTCTCATTCTTTTAAGCTCCAGAGTGTGGAGGCCCAGTCTATTCAAAATCTCTCCTCATAGGATAACCCTCTCATCGCAGAGGTGGTGAAGAAGTTGTGATGCTGACAGAAAAGTGAACTGAATGTTCACAGTGGCACAGCAGACACGGGGGCAACACTGCTCCTTTTGTTGTAGAGAGTTGGCGGTCCTGCTGCAGGAGATGCACCAAAGGAAGATGGCACTAATTGGGGCTGAAGACCACCCTCCTGTAAAAACACAGGTGCCAACTGAATGGAGGGAGGTGGTTGGCCAACTCAATGCAATTATTCAGCTCCCCCATACCTGGCTTCAAATGTGGAAGAAGTTTACTGGTATCAGGAGTGAAGGTTAATGTGCTTTTCACTTTTGCACACTTGCTCTTGTGGCACCACTAACCATCGTATGGGAAGTCCTGCACTCTCTCTCTCTCTCTCTCGGTGATATTGTTTCAAGCATTGTGCACAACCATTTCCTTTTACACACATTCATTGTGCTCAATGTGCATGGCACACTTCTAGAAGGTGAAGATGGCAGGCAAGGAATGGCAAACTGATGTAAATGCATCCAGGCTGAGGTTGGCAACAGTAGCCATGGATGTAGAGGATTATCCTATTCACATAAGACCCTTCTACCTAGTTTTGTTCCTCCTTCGAATAATGTTGGCATTGTGGCTACTTCCTGAATAATGCCACTAATGCTGTTGTGCTCAGATAGCAACTGAATATTAATTGAATGCAAACCCTTTTCCTTCACGAAGGCCATACGATTGATGTAAAGACCCCTGATGCTCACATGGTTACCATTTACAACTCTTTGGAGTCAAGACAACAGCGCACCTGCTGAAACCAGTGTGTCCTGTCCAACAGATGCCTCTTTTTAACAGGAAAAAGTGGTGAGGTGTTGCTCTTTGCAAACATAGCAGGTGTCATGTCCCTGATACTTGCGCACTGCAGACTGCCTGATGTGGTAGATGGCTCCTGGGGTGTCTTGGATAGATAACTTAAAAGCTTCATGCTATGGTAACCTTCACTTCTACGGGAAGAGCCATCCCTGATCAGATGTGTGCAAATTACTATAGCAGATGGCACAAATCTGTGTCATCCTGTCTTGTGGAGTAGAGGCAATGAAGACAGGGTGTGAAAACTGCCAAGTGCTAGCTTCAGATTTTGCCTCCAACTGCAGATAAAAATCTAATTTTGCAGGATAGATAATTCCAATCTTCTGCCTGAGATGGTGATGTGCTGTAAGTTTCATCATGGAGCAATTATCCCAAGCATTGATAAATCCATGAATTTAGGATAATTGAATTTGAAAGTCAATTCTAATTTTTGAATATGCTTTCCTAGCAAAATGCATCAGCATTATAATACAGGAGTCACTGCTTTGCTACCTATTCAATCATTTTGAAGAACAAAGAATCATTTTGATAGCATGAATAATAAGGTTGCTTTGGTTAAATGAGTATTATTTTTTTTCAGTTTGGGTACTTCAGTCAATGAGGTCACGCTGGTTCACATTTTAGGAATAACTTCACGATCTCATCAAAAAGTCCTGCCCATGTAGAGAGTGGGTTGGAGATAGGGCTACAACATTGGGAATTGCCCCTTTTAAACCTATATCTGCAGACTGGCTCCTCTCATTAAGTGTAAGAAGAGACCCAAAAATGGGTCACTACTAGGAAAATTGGATTGTAAAATCATAGCTTGGGAGGAGTATTTACAAGATTCCTTGGAAATTATACAGATCATGCATGCATGTACCAATGCCCTTACTACAATTCATCATATGAATGCACGGGAATGTGCTACCCCAACACCCCAATGAAAATCTGGTTTATAGTTAGTATTTGGAGCGCCCCTGTGAGCTGCATGATTTTGTTCCTGACATACTTAGTTGTCAAGTTATTACTACTAGACATCAACACTAATAGCACAAAGCTGTCACATTCTGCAGGAGGCAAAAATGAAAACAGTATTTGAAGGCTATCCTAGGATTGTACTATAATCTAATCATTGAAATCTCTTTTAAAGTCTCAGTCGGCACTCTGGCTGGCATGGTAGTTGTGTATACCCCATTATTATTCATACATAAGTTGGAGGATATCACAATATTAATTTACTTCGTCATTGTTGCTGCTGGAGAAAAGGTTGTAGCTGCTTTGAGCTAATGTTAGACCAGCCTTTAAACGACTGAACCATTTCCTTCAATTATTTTAGTGAATTTTAATGCTTGAGATGAGGAATGTTAAACTGCTGCTATTTTGTAGTTCCCTGAATGGAAAGCATTCAACTTATTTTAGACCTTTGTGATTTCAACTCTTTTATTTTGAAGGAAAAGTTTAAGAAGATAACATTATTGCACATAATTCTGTTGGTACAACTGGTGGCTATGGACCTGAAAGAGGTGCACTTGGATGAGGAATCCCATAGAAAGCATCTGCGGCTCATACGAGTACACTACCAGTACAGAAATCTCCCGTTTGACATGACTTCAGCAGCCATTTTTGGGCAGTGGGATCTTTAGAGCCACCATTTTCTAGACATTTTATTAGGCAGCATGTCCTGCCACCTGTCTAACCAGTTTGGAGCTTCAGCAATAAAAGGGGATTCTGGTATTGATGGGCCATATTTTGGGAACAGATGCGTGTTTCCTGATAAGATTGTTCCAATTAAATCTCTATTGTCACAGAAAATTGAAATCAACCAAGAGGCAGCTTTAAAAGAGTGGTCTCAAGACAAAGGGCATAAAATTCAACTTCAGTGGGGGCACAGAACGGACGGTAACAAATCGGCCACCCGTTATACACCCTGTCTGATTTTCCTTTCCTTTGCAGTCAGTGGAAAGGAAAATAGGGTGGGGTGTACCAAGGGCAGGTGATCCATCCACTACCACCCATTTCCCCCACCCATCCACCGCACCCCCCCCCCAGTGAAGTTGAATTTTAGCCCCTAAGATACTGGGGGGGAGAATGTCAACTTATGGCTGCCAATTTTACACCTGTAAAATGGATGATACGCCTTCGGAATTTGTGCCCAATCTGGACCGGATGTGTGTTAGACACCAGATTGGCTTGGGCGGCTTTTAGTCGTCCAGGGTGCCTGGGTGAAACATAAGTTTGGCTCCTTTAATATGAAAATCGGGGTCTTACACCAGTTGTAGGACCCCGAGCTTGCATTGTACCAGGTCTTGAGCGGCTTAACCAGCAGACCTTAAAGGGGCAGCTGAAGGTTCCTCCTGGGTCCACAAAAAAACTGCGGACCACCGCTGTTCGAGACCTCACCCCGGAATTGCCTCCCCTCCCCAGATCTGACCTGTCAGCTAGCCGGCTCCGCACAAGAGCCAGCTGGTTTCCTGCCCTCCCTGAATGATGAACTGCTAAAAAGGAAGTGGTAGGTTAATGTTCCTGGCGGAGCCCTTGCATCTGGTGGAGACCCTTTGTTAATTCTGATGAAGGGTCTTGACCTGAAATGTTAACTTATTTACTTTTCAGAGACTGATGAACCAGTGTTTTATTTCATATTTCCAGCTATCTGCATTTCTTTGAAAACATTGAGGAATTCTAGCTTTAACTAACCTCGCAACTCTTGATAAAATTCGATAGAAAACCTGCCAACACTAGGGAATTTCCCAGGAGTACTCATTTAATTGCTTTCTGCAGCTCTTTAATGGCCTATCTAAGTGTGACCTATTAGCCTCACCTTGACTGGTAACGGAATAAAGAAAAAATAGCAGAAAGGTCCTCCCCGTGCAGATTGTATTCCGAGGAGTTTAAAAAAAACAGAAGCATTGTTTCTTCACTTTATGGCTTATCATTGTTGCACTGAAACCGGAACTAAACTATGAATAATTAGGCAAACAGTATAAAGTGTCACTCCACTACTATGAGGGAAAACAAAAATTAGATACTTTTTGTAACAGGAAAACGGAGTTTTTTTTAAATGATATCCCAGTTTGGCCAACATTTCAAACCTCAAAAGCTGGGAAATTACCCCAAAGTTTTAAAAATATTAGCACGCTCGCTGATATTCTCAATGATTTAACTACAGATTGTACAGTATACCATGTAAATAATTTTGAAACCTCGCACAGGAATGTGACATTTGACAAACTTTGTTTCCAACTATTTGCTTGAAATTCAAATTGTATTCTCTCATGCTCCACTCTTATGTTTTCCCTCTCTTCCTCTCTCTGCTCCTTGTTCCCACCTCTCATTCCACTCTTTCTTACTCTTTCTGTTCCTCAGTACCTTATTCTTCTCTGTCTCTTTCTCTCTTAGTTACTGGTGGCAACCTTGGCACTTCCATTCCAGGTAACAGCACTTAGTCTCTTATAAGAACATAAGAATTAGGAGCATGAGTAGGCCATATGGCTCATCGAGCCTGCTCCACCATTCAGTAAGATCATGGCTGATCTTCGGCCTCAACTCCACTTTCCCGCCCTTTATGTTGCAGAGATTGGCAATGTGCTGCAGATTGGTGCTCGTGATAGCAACCCTGCTGCTCTTCACGTGCTGCAGGTCCTGCCAGCTGATGTAGCAATGCATCCACAGTAAAAGCAGCCACACTTGTTATTGCTGTATCTTCTTCTATATCTATATATATATATATATATATATAAACGGATTGTTCTGTCTGTCTGTCCATCTGTCTGTCTGTCCTTCTGTCTGTCCTCACGTGTGCGCCTGTCCGGCTATGTGCTCGAAAGTTATAGAGCGTACCTACGCGTGCGTTACGTCGAAAGAAAGCTTACCTTTCCGAAACGGTCGTAAGCGTATTTACATTTCGGCCGGACAAAAATCGCGCCCGCGGTATCCGAAAAACGTTCAAAATTCCGCTCATGAGCGACAGAGTGACCTCGAGGTCGACCAGTCGTACGCCAGGTTCCTGGCGCGTGTGGGCGGGCTATTCGTTCTGAACCGAGGTGAGTCGCCGCCATCTTGATTCCAAACTTTTCCTTTCTTTTTCACGCTTTCTGCATCTTTAAAAAAAACGTTGCTTTTAAAACACATATTGTTTTTTAAAAAAGTTAATTACTTTCTAAATATTTTATCTAATCTCATTAATTTTCCTACCTTTCCCCATTTTTCCAGGTAGGCCTCGAAGCCTCGGCCTCTCCTCCGCACCCACGCCCGAGCTAGGCACCTCCCGGCCCCAGTCAACAAGCGGCCCCCGATCGCCGCCATCTTTGTGAAGGCTGGAGGGGCGGGCCTCAACCAAGCGCCGCTACTGCCGCCATCTTAGTAAAGGCTGGTGCGGCAGTGGTGGCACGGAGCTCCGCGGAGCAGGAGCGCGGCGGCGTCTAGCTCTCCCCCCCCCCCCCCCGAGTCTGTCTCTCTCTCTCTCTTCCCCGCGCCTCCTGAATGCGCGGGGGAAGAGGCCCGGGGCACTGTGACTGCTTTCGGAGACTTCAACTCCGTGACAGGTGAGGAGGGTCTTTGTTCACGTTGGGCGGCGGGCAGTTTCCCCGGGTGCTGATTCCTGTGGGTGTGGGGCCGGAGCTCGGCTCTTACCTTGCCCCGGAGAGCGGGCGGACGGCGGGGCCTGGAGTAGCAAATCGGGCACCGGTGCCAAGATGATTTCTATACAGAGCCTGAGAGGCCGGCGAGCTCGCAGACAAAAAACGGCAGAAGAAAAACTGAGAGCGGTAGAGGGGAACAGACGTCAGAGAGACAGAGATAAGGGAGGGAGGAGAGGGGCAGGGAGGGAGAGAGGAGAGGGGCAAGGAGGGAGAGGGAAGAGTGAGAGGGTGGGGGGAGGGAAGAGAGAGGGTGGGGGGAGGGAAGAGAGAGAGGGTGAGGGGAGAGAGAGAGGGTGGGGGGAGGGGAGAGAGAGAGAGGGTGGGGGGAGGGGAGAGGGTGGGGGGAGGAGCGAGAGAGAGGGTGGGGGGTGGGGAGAGGGTGGGGGGAGGAGCGAGAGAGAGGGTGGGGGGAGGGGAGCGAGGGAGAGGGTGGGGGAGGGGAGCGAGAGAGAGGGTGGGGGAGGGGAGCGAGAGAGAGGGTGGGGGGAGGGGAGCGAGAGAGAGGGTGGGGGGAGGGGAGCGAGAGAGAGGGTGGGGGGAGGGGAGCGAGAGAGAGGGTGGGGGGAGGGGAGCGAGAGAGAGGGTGGGGGGAGGGGAGCGAGAGAGGGGGTGGGGGGAGGGGAGCGAGAGAGAGGGTGGGGGGAGGGGAGCGAGAGAGAGGGTGGGGGGAGGGGAGCGAGAGAGAGGGTGGGGGGAGGGGAGCGAGAGAGAGGGTGGGGGGAGGGGAGCGAGAGAGAGGGTGGGGGGAGGGGAGCGAGAGAGGGTGGGGGGAGGGGAGCGAGAGAGAGGGTGGGGGGAGGGGAGCGAGAGAGGGTGGGGGGAGGGGAGCGAGAGAGAGGGTGGGGGGAGGGGACCGAGAGAGAGGGTGGGGGGAGGGGACCGAGAGAGAGGGTGGGGGGAGGGGAGCGAGAGAGAGGGTGGGGGGAGGGGAGCGAGAGAGAGGGTGGGGGGAGGGGAGCGAGAGAGAGGGTGGGGGGAGGGGAGCGAGAGAGAGGGTGGGGGGAAGGGAGCGAGAGAGAGGGTGGGGGGAGGGGAGCGAGAGAGAGGGAGGGGGAGGGGAGCGAGAGAGGGTGGGGGGAGGGGAGCGAGAGAGGGTGGGGGGAGGGGAGCGAGAGAGAGGGAGGGGAGCGAGAGAGAGGGTGGGGGGAGGGGAGCGAGAGAGAGGGTGGGGGGAGGGGAGCGAGAGAGAGGGTGGGGGGAGGGGAGCGAGAGAGAGGGTGGGGGGAGGGGAGCGAGAGAGAGGGTGGGGGGAGGGGAGCGAGAGAGAGGGTGGGGGGAGGGGAGCGAGAGAGAGGGTGGGGGGAGGGGAGCGAGAGAGAGGGTGGGGGGAGGGGAGCGAGAGAGAGGGTGGGGGAGGGGAGCGAGAGAGAGGGGTGGGGGGAGGGGAGCGAGAGAGAGGGTGGGGGGAGGGGAGCGAGAGAGAGGGTGGGGGGAGGGGAGCGAGAGAGAGGGTGGGGGGAGGGGAGCGAGAGAGAGGGTGGGGGGAGGGGAGCGAGAGAGAGGGTGGGGGGAGGGGAGCGAGAGAGAGGGTGGGGGGAGGGGAGCGAGAGAGAGGGTGGGGGGAGGGGAGCGAGAGAGAGGGTGGGGGAGGGGAGCGAGAGAGAGGGTGGGGGGAGGGGAGCGAGTGAGAGGGTGGGGGGAGGGGAGCGAGTGAGAGGGTGGGGGGAGGGGAGCGAGAGAGAGGGTGGGGGGAGGGGGGAGGGAGGGAGAGGGTGGGGGGAGGGGGGAGGGAGGGAGAGGGTGGGGGGAGGAGGGAGGGAGGGAGAGGGGGAGGGAGAGACGGGGAGGGAGAGAGGGTGAGGGAGGGAGAGACGGGGAGCGAGAGAGAGGGTGTGGGAGGGGATGAGTGAGGGGGTGGGACAGGGAGGGAGAGCTTACCTTCTTCCTTCGCAGGGGTCCATCGGGCCACCTTCCCCCCCCCCCCCCCCGTCGCGCGCTCTCTTCCCCCCCCCCAGTCGCGCGCTCTCGTCCCCCCAGTCGAGCTCTCTCTTCCCCCCAGTCGCGCGCTCTCTCTTCCCCCCAGTCGCGCGCTCTCTCTCTCTCTCTCTCTTCCAACAACAACATGCCCTCGAAAAAGCCTCGGCACCGCCGGGCACTCCAGCTAGTATATAATAAAGCGGTTTGCCTCTCTGTTTGTCTCTCTGTCTGTCTGTCCGGCTATACAATCAAAAGTTATAGAGCGTACCTACAAATATGTTATATCAAAATAAAGCTTATCATTCGGGAACTCTAATAGGCATATTTACTTTTTGGTCAGACAAAAATTGTTCGGACAGTATACTAAAAACGTTCAAAAATCCACTCATTAGCGGTTGACCAATCCTACCTCTCATTAGCGTTGAGTGACGTGCTGCTTGACCAATCCTACAGTTCAGTGACCTGATGGTTGACCAATCGGTGCGTCACAGGCAGGACCTAATCCTCCAGTCTCCCTAAATTTCACCGCCATTTTTTTCATCCCCACAGGGACAGCACCAGCCAAACAAACCCCTACATTGCGACTCGGAGCGGCAGGTGAGTTTACACACAGCGGGCGGGTCATTGGCAGCGGCCGGCCGTCAACCGCGCCACCCGCGGGGGAGCTCAGCTGGGGTCCGTCTCGGCCCCAGAGCCCGGTCGGGCCTCAAGCGCTGGGCCCCACACGGCCGGTATCACAACCGCACCGGCCCTGAGCTGCTACGCAGTGAGAGGGGAGGGAGGGACAGAGAGAGGGGGACGGAGGGGAGGGAGAGACAGAGGGGACAGACAGGGGCAGGGAGACCGCGCACCCCAAAATTGCCCTGGCAATGCCGGGCACCCCCAGCTAGTCTATAATATATTAAAAATGGTACAATCACACGCACTTCCCGTCTATCAAACTTTAAGCAAAAGATTTCTCTGTCACACTTTGACCTGAATGGCTGAAATTACATATTAGAATTATGTATTCATCAAACAGCAACAAATCTGATTGGCTAATATGCTAATTTATTCATTGTAATTTGGTTATAAGAATATTTCTTAGACAGGAGAAAGCAAACTAAAGAGCAAGCAAATTAATTAAATCACTTGTCTGTCATTCCCCCCTCAGCCTCCTGACCACAGACTTAAAGCAATCTATCTCACATCATAACATCACAATTTTTTAATTTCACAATAACATAACTGAGGGCTAAATACTCCAGAATCTTTAGAGGAGTGCAGGGGTGCAATTAAAAATGATATTCGGAAAGCAAAGAGAGAGCATGAAAAATTCTTGGCAAGTAAAATCAAGGAAAACCCAAAGATGTTTTTATATTAAGAGTAAGAGGATAACTAAAGAAAGGGTAGGGCCTATTAGAGATCATGAGGGTAATCTGTGTGTGGAGGCGGTAGGGTTCTTAATGAATACTTTGCGTCTGTTTTCACAAAAGAGAGGGGCGAAGCAGACATTGCTATTGGGGGGGAGGAGTTTGAATTATTAGATGAAATAAACATAGTGAGAGAGGAAGTATTAAGGGGTTTAGCAGTTTTTAAAGTGGATAAATCCCGAGGCCCAGATGAAATGTATCCCAGGCTGTTAAGCGAAGCAAAAGAGGAAATAGCAGAGGCCCTGCCCATCATTTTTCAATCGTCTCTGACTTCAGGTATGGTACTGGAGGACTGCAAATGTGGTACCCTTGTTTAAAAAGGGAGAAAAGGATAGACCGAGTAATTACAGGCCAGTCAGCCTAACCTCGGTGGTGGGAAAATTATTGGAAAGAATTCTGAAGGACAGGATAAATCTTCATTTAGAATGACACGGATTAATCAAGGATAGTCAGCACGGATTTGTTAAGGGAAGGTCGTGTCCAACAAACTTGATTGAATTTTTTAAGGAGGTAACAAGGAGGGTAGATGAAGGTAGTGCGGTTGATGTCGTGTATATGGACTTTAGCAAGGCTTTTGATAAGGTTCCACATGGCAGACTGGTCACAAAGTTAAAAGCCCATGGGATCCAGGGCAAAGTATCAAGTTGGATTCCAAACTGGCTCGGAGACCGGAAGCAGAGGGTAATGGTTGATGGGTGTTTTTGTGACTGGAAGGCTGTTTCCAGTGGGGTTCCAAAGGGCTCAGTACCAGGTCCTTTGCTTTTTGTGGCATATATCAACGACCTTGACTTGAATATAGGGGGTATGATTAAGAAGTTTGCAGATGATACTAAAATCGGCTGTGTGGTTGATACCGAAGAAGGAAGCTGTAGACTGCAGGAAGATATCAATAAATTGGTCAGGTGGGCAGAACAGTGGCAAATGGAATTCAATCCGGAGAAGTGTGAGGTAATGCATTTGGGGAGGGCTAACAAGGAAAGGGAATACACATTAAATGGTAGGACACTGAGTAGTGTAGAGGAACAAAGGGACCTTGGAGTGCATGTCCACAGATCCCTGAAGGTAGAAGGCCAAGTAGATAAGGTGGTTAAGGCATACAGAATGCTTGCCTTTATTAGCCATGGCATAGAATACAAGAGCAGGGGGGTTATGCTTCAGCTGTATAAAACACTAGTTAGGCCTCAGCTAGAGTACTGCGTGCAGTTCTGGTCACCACATTACAGGAAAGATGTGATTGCACGAGAGAGGGTACAGAGGAGATTCACAAGGATGTTTCCGGGAGTAGAGAATCTTGGCTATGAGGAAAGGCTGGGTCTGTTTTCCTTGGAACAGAGGAGGCTGAGGGGAGGTCTTATTGAGGTGTATAAAATTATATGGGGCATAGATAAAGTGGATAGAAAGGACCTATTTCCCTTAGCAGAGGGGTCAAGAACCAGGGGGCACAGATTAAAAGTAATTGGGGGAAGGGTTAGAGGGGATTTGAGGGGAAATTTCTTCACCCAGAGGGTTGTGGGGGTCTGGAACTCACTGCCTGAAAGGGTGGTAGAGGCAGGAATCCTAACCACATTTAAAAGTACTTGGATGTGCACTTGGGATGCTGTAACCTGCAGGGCTACGGACCAAGAGCTGGGAAGTGGGATTAGGCTAGATAGCTCTTTGTTGGCCGGCGCGGACACGATGGGCCGAAATGGCCTCCTTCCGTGCTGTAACTTTCTATGATTCAATGATAACTAAACTTGCTTGTAAGGATAAATTTTCCATTTACAGACTCTCAACGTGGAGCCTCACCTTTAGGAGAGCATTTTGAGAATTTACGTGTAGCACATCATTTTCCATCCATTCAAATTATTGAATGAAGAATTGTACGTTGCATGCACAACTTCCTGATGAACTTTCCATGTAGTTGAGGTTCCAACGGGGTTGGACGGGGGACGGAGGGGAAAATGTGCCCCATAAAGGTATCTTTTATGTCTGAGTGCCTTTATTAATGTTTTTACTTGAAGGCTTCAGCCTCTTTCAAAAGACTGGGGTTCCAGTTGACATTCTTCCCACTGATTTCACTCTGTGCCTGAAATTCACTGGATGCCACAGTTGAGTGAATACAGATGGCAGAATTTCACAGCATGCATCTGGATGAATCTTTCCATGTCCTAGTTTAAGGCTCTCTATCCCTGTGAGTTTTTTTTCTTTTTCAACTTATTCAAAAATCAGCTGATGAATGAATTCTAACAGTCAAGGTTTAACAATTTTAAAAAAGTAGTAAGTCTTTAATTTTTACATCAGCGAGCAAGCTGTATGTAAGTCTCATCCCCTTACAGTATAGTCAAAAAGCATTAGGTAACTGATTTTTGTGTATGAAATCTAATAACATAAACCATTAGCTTCATTCTGAGGTAAATAATATTTTAGAAGAAAATTCTAGAAATTTTTACGACCGACAGCAAGAATAGCCATTCAAAGCATGCAATAAAAAAGCTGCAGAATGAATTTTAAAAAACTGTGGCCAGAATTTTCCGGGCTGTCAGTGGGCGGGATTGGTGGCGGGTCGGGTAGGAATGTGTTTTTTTTGACCGGTTCGTGAAACCGGTCAGCCCGCCGCAACGTGCCTTTCCCAATGTCGGGTCTGTCAGCGCTGAGCGGACCCAAAAGGCAGCGGAGGTCGACCCAATTAAACTCATAATGTACTTACCAGACCCTTATCCGGCTTTTTTACCTTGCTTTTTAACTTTAACTTCATGGCCATGGGAACCACGCTGTTCAGTGACCACGGCTGTCAACCTGAGGCAGGAGTTCAGTGGCTATTGCTCCAGCTGATTCCTTGACAGCTTCAAATGCACAGTAAAAGCTCCCACCTGACAGATATCACATTCCTCAGCCAAAGCTGTTCCTCACTGCATTTCCACAACAGATTCAGCATGCTGCAAGTCTTTCCACAAGTCTCCATCCAGTCTCACCTCATTACCTCTCTCACCATTGACAGATTGCTTCTGTCATCTGTACTTCACCAGCCATCTATTCCATCAGCATGGGTGCCGTTTATACTGTCTCACCTTGGTCCTCAGAATCAGACCACAATGAGCCCCAACACCAGCAGCACCAACTGTAAGATGTGCGGAAATCGCCCTCACCCCGTCCAACAGTTTCCAGAGTTCAGACCCATTGAACAGACAACACAAAGCCCAGTGAATCTGTGAAAAACTTATTTTACTTAAAAATCAGCAAGAGATTACAAGTAAGCATCTGACAGTTATGCAGCATATAATAATTCCTGATGATACTTTAGCATACACAGAGCTATCCCTTTACTTTAAGCTCAAGTGATAATAAGCAAAACACTACATACGTACAGCCCCATGTCTCCCATGGGGACGAGCTGCATAAATTTCTCCTGCTATCTCTCAAGCACTATCCACTTATTCCTTTAAACAACATGCCTTCCCTAACCTCCACATCGCTCGCACCGTAGGGTCATTCCACAGTCTGCCCTGCCTCATTTTCTCTAAGTACAGCCTTCAATACTATTACAAAAGCAAAATACTGCAGATGCTGGAAATCTGAAATAAAAACAGAAAATGCTGGAAATACTCAGCAGGTCAGGCAGCATCTGTGGAGAGAGAAACAGAGTTAACGTTTCAGGTCGATGACCCTTCGTTAACTCTGTTTCTCTCTCCACAGATGCTGCCTGACCGAGTATTTCCAGCATTTTCTGTTTTCACTTCAATACTATATTGTCTAATTGTACCGTTTTAAGATCTGGAGGGAGCGGGACAGTATTGGCTACCGGGGTTGCAGTTGCCACCATTCCTGATTGATACGGGTCCCACGGGACACCTTGTTCTGCCCCTGCCCTAGCTAATTTGTCTGCTCTCTTCCCCTCCCATCTGGGCTTGGTTTTAGAACACACTTTTACTTTATGTGTGTAATAGTCCTTCCCCTCCCTTTCCTACAGCTTCCACGATAGTCACCAGCATTGGTGCGGTAACTAACGGTTTGCCATCCGCGGAGGTAAAACCTCTTCCTGCCCAAATCGCCAAATATTCCGTGCAGGCATTACAGGTCAACATGGAGTCAGAACAGATCGTCTATGGTGGAGGAAACTCGGTGGGATGCGTTACTACATAGGTTACGGCTGCCACTTCTGTCTGTTGAGCACTTAATCGCCACTTCCACCCCTGTTTGTGGGTCATAAATTCCACACCCTGTTTCAAATTCCACACCCTGTTTTACGTTCCCCCTTCTCCACAAAACTGGACACATAACATATACATCTCTCCCCTCAGGGTGGATACTGGATTTAAATCCGCCCTCTGTTTCCCACACTCCTTCTACCGTACAGGTGTGAGATGCGCCCTGATAATTAAGGTTAGCCGCTCGCTTTGGTTCGCTTAGTGCTCTTACTCTCAGATCCATCCCTTCTAACGGTAGGGTCCACACAGCTACCCAGACGCTTGACACCATTCCCTCTTTAATTCGGCCTTCTAACAGGAAGTGTGGTGGGTGAGGAGAGTGATGGGCTGGGTTCCCGTTAATATGACAAAATGTCTTACTGCCCAGAATGTGGCAAGCAAGTACCTCTCACAGTTGGATTGCTGGAGGCATAGCCTAGCGGTCTCAGCTGCCCATTTACTTCCTGCATTAAAACAGCACCCAGGCTGGCCTCTGCTGCTACCTCAAGAAAGAAATCCTTTGTATGATCTATTGCCCCCCGGGCCGGGGCAGTTTGTAGGTCCCGTTTCAACTGTACAAAAGCCTCCTCACAGTGCTCATCCCATTCCCAATCTATTCCTTTTCTAAGCAGTCTCAGCAAAAAAGCTACCGTGGCTGCATAATTCTCAATGAATTCTCTACAGTACCCTGTCAGACCCAGGAATGATCAGAGAGCAGTTATCGACCTTGGGCGGGGCAGTTCCTGGACCGTTTTACGCTTCACATCATCTATAGCGCGCTCTCCTGGTCGAAGAGTTAGCCCGAGAAACTGAACCTCCCGTTGTCCTATCTGTGCCTTCTTGGAGTTTATTTTAAAACCTGCGGCTGCAAGCAATTCTAACAGCTCCTGCAGTAATTCCTCATGCTCACCTTCACTGTCTGTGAACAGCAAAAGATCGTTTACATACTGTACAAGCTGACCTGGCCGACTAAATTCTAATAGACAGTTAGCCATACACTGATGGAAAATGAATGGACTATTGTGGAACCCCTGTGGTAGACACGTCCACATGTACTGCTGTGGCTTAAAAGTAAAAGCAAACTTTTACTGGTCCTCTGCATGCAAGGAAATCGGCCAGAACTCATTTGATATGTCCAACACTGTGAACACCATGGCAGAGCTGGGAATATTGTCAATCAGATCAACCACGGCTGCTACCATGGGAGCACAGGCAGGAATGTTTTTATTCAAAACCCTGTAATCTACAGTCATCCACCAAGAGTTGTCCGGTCTCGTTACGTGCCAAATAGGGGAGTTAACATGTGTCACAATAGGTCTCAATACCCCTTGTTCCACCAAAGACACAACAGCTTTTTCCAGATCTTTTTCGGCTTCCTTGGGGAACGTATACTGTTTCTGGGGTCGGAAGATGGGTCCCACCCCCCCCCCCCCCCCCACACCTCGACTCCCGCTACCCTGCCACAATCATGTTTGTGGGTAGTAAAAGCTCCTGTGGCATCCCGCACTATGGTCTGATACCTTTCGGGCACCTTAGCCGTTAGTGTTTCTAAGTCGTAGGGCTCGGCTGGTGTTACCATCCATGCCTCACCGTGGCGCGGGGGTATAACCACTACTTCCTTGCCATGATCCACCCCTCCCCACAAACTGTTATTAACCATATCCACAATCACATTGTGGGCTAACATCTAATCAGAGTCCAGCGCTCCCATTCCTGGCTGATCCCGCTCCATTAGTACACACGTCCACTCTGTTTGGAGGGGCCCTACCTTAAAATTCAACGGTCTTGACACCGCCCCAGCCGCTGAGTTGCCCATAAAACCACCTAAGACATAGGGGGTTCCACATGACCAGGGCGACGACATCGGGGCGGGAGAGTGGACCACCGTGCTTGATGTTCCGATGTCTACCAATTAGTCCCCTCTCCTTCAATCACGATGTCTACACATGGTCTTGCTCAATCGTCGCACCTGGCTGGACACAGGTACTCGGGCTGGGCATGGCCCCGTCATGCTCGGGTTTCCCCACATTCCTCCCCATGGGCCGCGTGGACTTTGCCTTGGGGAGTATCAAGCTCCCTTATAGTCTTGGCAACCAATTTAACCAACTCCTCATAATTGAGGGCACTAGGTTGCGGCTCTATCGGTTGCGGAGCCTCAGCCTGTCCTTCGGTTACCTACAATAATGCATAAGATGTCCCGTTCCACCACAGTTATAACATACCTTGTCCTGACCCTCTCCCCTCTCTGACACAGTCCCTTCCTGCTGCCATCTCCGAGGAGTTCCCCCTTTCATTTCACAAACGTTGCCCTTTGGCTTATTCATTACCCCCGGTATCCTCACAACTCTAGCCTCTGTATTTTCCCCATCTTCTGGATCAAAATCTGACATAGCAGCGTGTAAGTATGGCAGACTATGAGAAATTAAGGCTCGCAGCCAGTGGTTGCATGCTGCTCCTGCTAGTTATCCTTTAGGTCCTAGTGCCATGCCCATCACCGCTTGATATGTGGGCCGCAGTCTGTCGGCAAATGCTGCTGGGGTCTTCTTTGAACCGTGCTCTACGTCCGCTATAGCTTTAATAGGATCTCCTTTTACATGTCCCATCACCTGGGCAATCCTCATCTTCAGCCCCTCATATTCTCCCGTCGCCCTTTTGCTTTTTTGTGGGAGGCCTGCATAAACGCCGGGGCTTAAAGTGAATAGCAGTAAGTGCTTTTTCTCTTCCTCATCCAAGTTGTGACGAACTCATCCTTTGTCTTTGCCATTGTCTGCTCCGAATAAGTCCCTGTTCGGGCGCCAAAATCTGTAAGATGTGCGGAAATCACCCCTCACCCCGTTCAGCAGTTTCCAAAGTTCAGACCCATCGAACAGACAACACAAAGCCCAATGAATCTTTGTAAAACTTCTTTTATATAAAAATCAGCAAGAGATTACAAGTAAGCATCCGACAGTTATGTAGCGTATAACAATTCCCGATTGTACTTTAGCATACACAGAGCTTTCCCTTTACTTTTAAGCTCAAGCGATAATAAGCAAAACACCACATAACAGCAACGATTGGTCAATTCAGTGATGACTAGACGTATGATTTCTGACAACTGACCAGGTTGCCCCCAACTGTCTTGAAACAGCACCTTTTATACCCTAAAATTTGGCAAACCTCCCACCGCCTGCGTGTCCCAAATTATGTCAGTAATGGTCAGCAGTTGTTTCTCAGATCCTCTTATCACTAGTCCGTTAAGCATCCATGGGCTTTCAAGGCCGGTTACATTCCATAGTCTGAAGATGTTTCTGTTTTTGCAACGGCTTAACAGTTCAATAGCTTCTTCTCCACAGAACTTTCAAGGTCTGTTTCCCTTATATGTTAAAAGGCAGCTAGCAGCCTTTACATCTTCAAAAAGTATCTGTTTCTCTCCAAGGTTTTTTTTGTACAAGTTCCCACAGGAGCCTCTCAATGCATGCTGGTACATTAAATTTGGTCAACTTTTAAGTTTGGTCAAGTTACAGCAAAATTTACAGCAAATAGCACAACAACAACACCAACCTTCTCCACAATCACCTGATGCTGCACAGGCTAGAGGGCATCAGCACCCGAGCACATTGCTGCCAGGGATGGCGTCCTAATGGTCAGATTTACTTAACTTTACGCTGTACACCCTGGCTGCCACATGATGCGCCAGGTTGTCACCACTCCACAGCAACACCATAAAGCATCCCTACAATGACCAAGCCATTTCTTTCACACTCATAACTGTTAGATCCGTGGTTCAGTGGATAAATAATTACACGGATGCTGTACACAAACAAATAACAGGTCTTTACTGGAGGAGGGTAATCTCTAGACTGGGGTACAGAGGCATGCGCACAGCTTATATACCGGTGTGGTCACTGCCGGTACTACAGTATACAGGAGCTGTAAAAAGTAGTTCTGACTTAAAGCACATACACTACAATTCCTCCCTTTTTAGATTAATAATACCCCCTTAATATTCAAATAACAATTACATTTTTACATGTACATTCAATAACAAAAGTCCATTTATAGATTCAGTCTTTGGGGCGGCTTCCTGACCCATCCTCGTCGCCAGAATTGTAGTGTATGTGCTTTAAGTCAGAACTACTTTTTACAGCTCCTGTATACTGTAGTACCGGCAGTGACCACACCGGTATATAAGCTGTGCGCATGCCTCTGTACCCCAGTCTAGAGATTACCCTCCTCCAGTAAAGACCTGTTATTTGTTTATGTACAGCATCCGTGTAATTATTTATCCACTGAACCACGGATCTAACAGTGGCGACGAGTGTTGATGCGAATCTACCTGCAACATAAAAAAAAAAAATAGTTGCGTCCAGGAACACGGGCGTCGACCGCGAGCAACCGCCCAGCAGTCAGGCAGAGATCCAACTTCACTGGGGAGGCTGTGGAGAGCCGGGCTTGGTTCCCCAGCCACAACGAGCAGTAAGAGACCGACGACAGGTCCAGAGCAGACCCTTCCCGAGCAGCGGCGGCTGGAGCCGACCGACGGCAGAGAGAGAGAGCCGGGCAGCGTCGACGGGGTAAGAAAGAGGGTGAAGAGAGCAGGGCGCAGCCGGTGATTGATCACCGAGCGGCGTCGAGGAAAAATACTGCAAACCGGAGAGAGAGAGAGAGGGTAAGAAACAGCCGGGTTCTAGACTGAGCGGCGTCGACAAATATCAAGAGAAGAACGTACAGAGCACAGCCAGGGATCACGGGCTGATCAGGGTCCGCGGGGCGAAGCAAGGGAAGACGCCATTGAGCCGCGGAGAAGCAGGGAGAGCGCGGGAGACGCCATTGAGCCGCGGAGAAGCAGGGAGAGCGCGGGAGGCGCCATTGAGCCGCGGAGAAGAAGGAAGAGCGCGGGAGACGCCATTTTGCGAAGTCGCAGCGGAGAAGATGGGCGAGCGCGGGAAGGAAGGAAAGCGCGGGAGACGCCATTTTGTGCCAGCGGAGAAGAAGGGGAAGCGCGGGAGGCGCCATTGGTGATAGTTAACGCACAACCAAGGATGCCGAAGAGTGGCAGTATCTCTACGTTCGACAATGAAGTCGAAGATTGGGCGACATATGTGGAACGTATTGAGGTATACTGCAGGGTGAATGAAGTGCCAGATGCTAATAAAGAACTGGTTCTGTTAAATTCCATGGGTGCAAAAACTTACGGGTTACTGTGAAATCTAATAACCCCAGAGAAGCCGGTAAACAAGAATTTTGAAAGCATAGTAGAAATCCTACAGGACCACTTAAACCCCACACCGCTGCCGATAGCAGAACGATTTAAGTTCCATAAAAGGAACCAACACAAAGACGAAAGCAATGCTGAGTACCTAACGGAACTGCGCAAGCTATCGAAATACTGTCAGTTTGGAGCGGGACTAGCAGACACGCTAAGGGACAAGTTTGTGTGTGGGCTACAAAGTGAAGGAACCCAGAAATGGCTTCTATCAGAAAAGGACCTTACGCTGGACAAAGCTTTCAGTATGGCAGTATCACACGAAGCAGCCGCAAGGGGCGCTGCAGAGATACAACGGAGACCGCAAGAATATGGCACCAACGAAATGACCTATGGAACAGGGAAGTGCTATCGCTGCGGCAGAACAACACATGACCAGAAAGATTGTTGGTTCAAGGACCAAGTGTGCAGACAGTGTGGGAAAGCAGGACACATAGCAAGAGTCTGCAGGTCTGGGAAGAAAACCAACAGTAAGAAATCTCCACAGGAGAAGTACAAAAAGGTACACCAGGTGATGGACAGTGGTTCAGATGAACAGAAAAGTGACACAGACTCCGGAAGCAAGGAGCTGGGTTGTCTGAAACTACATAATGTAACCGAAATGGAGGATCACCAGACTATCTGGGTTACACTCAAGATAGACGGAGTCCAAGTGGAAATGGAATTGGACACAGGATCAGCTCTAACAGTCATAAATCAAAGAGACTACAAGCGGCTATTTTCACACATACCCTTGAAAGCTACAGAGATTGTCTTGAAGACGTATACGGGGCAAAAAGTCTACCCCAAAGGAAAAATAAGGGTGAAAGTGACATATAAAGGTCAGGAAATACCTAAAATGGATATATATGTATTGCCAAATGGAGGACCACCACTGCTAGGACGTGAATGGATCTGGAAGATACATTTAGATTGGCATTCCATACAGGCACTGAAGGTGGAGGCCAAAAAGGATGACGACGTCACACCTGGACAACTGTCAAAAATGCTAACTGACGCAAAATAAGTGTTCCAGGAGGGACTAGGAACACTAAAAGGAATAACAGCAACAATTAAAATAGAGGATAATGCAAGCCCAAAGTTTCTGAAGGCCAGACCAGTGCCTTATGCGATCAGACCAGCGGTTGAAGCAGAGCTGGAAGGGTTGGAACGTTCAGGAGTACTGTCCAAAGTGGACTGGAGCGAGTGGGCTACACCCATCGTTCCTGTAATGAAGAGGTCGTTGAGTAATACGCCTGGGGAACCAAAGAAGGTCCGCATCTGTGGGGATTTTAAGGTGACAGTGAACCCAGTCCTTCACACGGTGCAATATCCGCTTCCACGAATTGAGGATATTTTCTCCTCGCTATCTGGTGGTAAACGCTTCACCAAAATTGATCTAGCCCAGGCGTACTTGCAAATGGAGGTAGAAGAAGCTTCGAAACATTACCTTACGATCAACACCCATAAAGGTCTCTATCAATACAACCGGCTGGTGTTTGGAGTAGCCTCGGCTCCGACTATCTGGCAAAGGGTGATGGATCAGGTCCTGCAAGGGATTCCAGGGACCCAGTGTTATTTGGACGACATCTTGGTCACGGGCGAAAATGACAGTGATCACCTCGCTAACTTGGAGAAGGTGCTTGCCAGATTAAAGGAATATGGGCTACGAGCTAATCGCCACAAATGCGAGTTTTTCCAGAAACAGATCTCGTATTGCGGCCACGTCATCGATGAAGAGGGGTTAAATAAGTCCCCTGACAAGATAGAGGCAGTAGTCAAGGCTCCAGCACCGGAAAATGTGTCACAACTGAGGTCGTTCCTCGGGCTGGTAAACTATTGCCACAAGTTCTTACCAAATTTGTCTCTGGTATTACACCCGCTGAACACCCTACTGCAAACAGGGGTACCATGGAAGTGGGATGACTAACGTAGACGAGCTTTCCAGAAGTGTAAAGAATTGATCACATCAAAAGTGGTGTTGGCCCATTTCAACCCAGCACTACCAATTCGTTTGACATGTGCTGCATCACCCTACGGCATTGGAGCGGTGCTGTCGCACAAATTCCCAGATGGGTTGGAGAGGCCAGTAGCCTTTGCGTCTCGGTCACTAACCTCAGCCGAGCGCAACTACGCCCAGATTGACAGGGAGGCCCTCAGCCTAGTATGGGGAGTAAAAAAATTCAACCACTATCTGCATGGACAGAAGTTCACCTTGCTGACTGACCACCAACCACTTGTCTCCATCTTTAACCTTAAGAAGGGCGTGCCAGTAATGACTGCACAGCGGTTACAAAGATGGTCCCTGTTTCTAGGGGCAAATCAATATGAAATAGAATATAAAGGCACGAGACAGCATGGGAATGCTGATGGGCTATCGCGCCTGCCACTGCCTACTGTGGAGGAAGCACCAGCAGTGGACCCTATTGAGATATTTTATTCGTCAATAATTGAACGATTGCCAGTAACAAACGCGGATATAGAAAAGGAGACCCGCAATGATCCGACGCTGTCACGGGTATATGAATTGACGGTGAAGGGATGGCCAACACATGGCGACTCACTGTTGCCAGCATTCTCATCCAGAAGAGAACAGCTGTCAGTATGCCAGGGGACAGTGATGTGTGGATCCAGAGTGGTGATTCCACCCAAGTTAAGGGAGAGAGTGCTAAATGAGCTACATGAAGGTCATCTGGGGGGAGTGAAAATGAAAAGCCTTGCTAGGGCTTATGTGTGGTGGCCGGGAATCGATCAACAAATCGAAGACCTAACTAAGAGCTGCTCAGGATGCCAGAAGGTCCAAAATGCACCACCACATGCCCCTCCACACCCATGGGAGTGGCCCTCCTCTCCATGGCAACGGGTGCACATTGATTTCGCTGGTCCATTCATGGATTCGATGTTCTTAATAGCAGTGGATGCTCATTCAAAGTGGCCGGAGGTGATAAAGATGTCTTCAACCACTACAGAGAAAACGATTGCAGTCCTACGGACCATATTTGCCAGAAACGGGTTGCCAGAGCAGATCTGCTCTGATAATGGACCACAGTTTGTGTCCGACGAGTTCCAAAAATTCATGAAAAGGAATGGGGTAAGGCATTACACATCCGCCCCGTATCATCCAGCCACCAATGGATTGGCTGAGAGGTTCGTACAAACCTTTAAGAAGGCGATAAAGGCCATGTGCGACGAGGCAATTCCACTACAGCATAAGATGGACAATTTCTTATTAGCCTACCGAAACGCGACACATGCAGTTACCAACCAGACCCCGGCCATGATGTTCTTTAACCGAAGGTTGAGATCTCGTCTGGACTTGCTCAGACCAAATGTGCGAAGAAATGTTGAGGACATACAATTCCAGCACATCAACGAGAAGCCGACAAGGAGCTTCAATGTAGGGCAACCAGTCTTGGCCCGGGACTATCGAACAGAGAAGTGGCAACCCGGAACGATATGTACAAGGCAGGGGCCATTAATGTACACAGTGGATGTTGGGGAGAACATTGTGAGACGCCACGTCGATCAGATCTTAGCATCACAGCAATGCGTCAACCCCATGTCTCGAGTACCTGGGGATGAACCCGACATACCGGTAGTATCTACTTCAGACCCAGTAGCAGCGGAACCCGATGAACTACCCGATGAAAGGGAGTCAGAATCGTCTCTGCACCAAGAACAAGAACCTCCGGAAAGGCGCTATCCCGAAAGGGTCAGGAAGCCGCCCCAAAGACTGAATCTATAAATGGACTTTTGTTATTGAATGTACATGTAAAAATGTAATTGTTATTTGAATATTAAGGGGGTATTAATCTAAAAAGGGAGGAATTGTAGTGTATGTGCTTTAAGTCAGAACTACTTTTTACAGCTCCTGTATACTGTAGTACCGGCAGTGACCACACCGGTATATAAGCTGTGCGCATGCCTCCGTACCCCAGGCTAGAGATTACCCTCCTCCAGTAAAGACCTGTTATTTGTTTATGTACAGCATCCGTGTAATTATTTATCCACTGAACCACGGATCTAACAATAACCATTGCGGGGGGTACCGTTATGTCTCACCATTCACTGAAACTCACTAAGCCACTTCCAAAGGTGCACACAAATCTTTTCAAGACCGGAAAGTGTTGAAAATAAAGATTTCAATGTTTGACAGCACATTAATAGAAACTTTACATAAAGATTGGATAATACACCTAAGTGGCTACCCTTGTGTGTTGTTAGTTGGTATAATTGCACTAGGATGAGGGTGAGTGTGAGGGGTGGCTAGTGAGATGGGGATGTGATAATGTAGATAGAGGGTGATGAGTGGAGGTGTAAGGTAAGTTGGTGTGAGTAAGGATGTGCAGGAGTATGGTAGGGAAGGCAGAGTGATGGGGATGTGATGAGAGGCACAGCAGGATGAGGTTGAGTGTGACTATGTACTAACGTTTCGTACTGAGATCATTGAAACGTTTGCGGCACTGCAGCCTGGTCCTCCTGACGACATCCCTGCTTGTGCCCTCCTCTGCAATGTGCAACCAGGCTGCGTTGATCTCCTGGGGATGTTTCTTCTGCCCATGGGAAGGGAAGAGGACCTCCCAGCGTGCTGTGACTCCCTCCATAAGCATATGGGGGGGGGCGGGGTGTGGAGATCGCGTGTGGGAGATTGCTTTGAAATTGGAACCCCCAGCGTGCATTTCACGCTCAAAAAACAGGCACGACGGGGACCAATTTCTCTCTCAATATATCCGTTACCAGCCTATCTGCTGCATCTTCATATTTTCCTGCTGAGAATGACGAAAGCTTGCAATAAAATTTTATGACTTCCCTGTCAGCATTCAAAATATTACTGCAGATTTTCTCTGCTGGGCTTTACTGACATACACTGCAGCTGATTTGTTAATGTAGAGAAAAGGTTAATGAAAACATAGAAGTCATATCTGCAATAAAATTCTTTGGCGGCATTTCCTGCGAAACTCATCGAGTCCTGACTTTGCAAGCATTTTTTTAAGCTAACAGTCAACTAGACCGCTGCCATTCTATCTTCTCGAACTGAGATTGTTTTAGAGAGCTTTGGTGGAAGTGATCTATTTTACTGGTAACACCTGCTGATTACATCTTTCATTGGGGTTGAATCCATAAACCGAAAAAGAAAATTCCTGCCCAGAATTGTTACAAACTCTTAAAGGCAGATTCAAACAAGAATCCACTCTGCCAAAGCAATCGATATTCAGTTCATTAAGTGTGGATCTTCTGCAGCAGACAGATACCACAGTCTTTAGTGTAGATGTTTGTCATTTGTCTGAGTCTCCCCTGGGATGCAACTATCATATTTGCAGCTTTCTTCAGCAGATATGCTGACATATATAACAGCAGTAGCATACTTAATCTGCGCAAAGCATACTAATTCTGCACACTAAACAAGCATTCTGTACAAGACGTGTAATTATTTTACACCTTTTAAAATATTTGGAAACTATTAATGTCAATGTCAAATATTATTTTAATTTTACTTTATTACTGCAGTATTCCCTAGTTTACCTTTGCTTTGCTGCAGGGGCTGCACAATGCCTCCTACAAGCTGGGAAATTAATATGGACTGAGATGTCAATTACTTTCAGATTACATATCAATGTCACTCCATAGTTGGCTGGCAGGATTGTTTTTTGTCCTCACGATTTACAGTAGAACTTTACTTTCCACTTGCTGCCAAGCAGAATATGATAATCTAGGGATTAAGAGTACTTGATATATTCCATATATTGGAGTATATAAGGTTTATACAGTGGTAGTATTTAAGGAATTAGTACCAATCAAATTAACTAAGTAACACTATATTTTCTAATTTTAAAAAGGCATAAGACACCAGTACTAATATGGCCATGTTTAATTCCAATTGATAAAGTTAAGATAATAAATATCGGCCTGTATTTTCCGATGCCTATGGGAGTGTACGAGCTGTGTACACACCCGTAGGGACATTGGAAATACCAGTTTCAGACATGCGAAGCAGGCGCTGAAAACCGGCATTTCCGATCTGTCAAGAATGCTCTTGACAGATCGGACGCCTACCCTGGAGAAGGGCCTCTGCGGGCGGATAGTTCTGCTTTCTACAGAACCTCCGCCCGCTGAAAACCCTTACAAATCTTATGCCTGGTAAAAGCAGGCGTAAGGCCTGCTTTTACCAGTATAAGAGTTTAAAAAGTAAAAAAAATATACTTTTTTCACTGAATTTAAAAATACTTTAAAAAAAGGTAAGTTTATTTTTAGCCCTGTAAAAAAACCTTAATTATTTTTTTCAAAAAATTAAATTTTTGTTTAAAATATTTAATTTAATGTAATTTTAACTCATTTTAAAAACGTGATGGTTTTTAAAAAATGTATTTAATATTTTAGTGTCTTTTTTCAGTGAGCCCCATTCATACTTTTGACAGGTCTATCTTTCATTGGCTCGCCTGGCCCACGTGATCCCAGGGACGCTTGCGAACTGCATGTGCCCCTGGGATACATGGACCCTGCGCATTTCGACTGTGGAGAGGTCCAGGATCGGAAGTGTCCGGTAAGGACGTAGATATTTTTCCGATAGGAGGCCTCCGCACACAGGAAGCCTCCTATCGGAAATTACGGGCCATCATGTTTGTTTTTAAGAAGATAATAATTGGAATAATTGAAATGTTGCAACTAGCAAATGCTAACCTACCTGTTAAATTAATATATTAATGACAGCAGACCCATAGGATAAAAGAATGCCTCATGTGCCAAAAGGCACCAAAAGCATTTTGGGCTCGATTTTGCCCTTGGTGCGGGCTGGCGGCGTGTCAGACGCTTTTCGTGTTAGCCACCCGACTCCAATTTGATGTGGGAAAAATATGCGATTTTCCCCTAATTGGGCAATTGATTTCGAGCGTGTGGGAACCACTGGCCCACTTAGTCTTTCCATCTTGAAAGTCGCCTCCGATGACGTCATCAGTGCTGCTGGATTTAAGGCCTGCAAGCAGCCTTGCTTCTTCTGCAGACTGCAAACCTTATGCCCTTTGCTGTGATAGATTCCTCCAGCCAATACGTCCAGCAGTAGGCCAAAGTCTGCACCAAGGTTCGATGACACCGCCCTGCAAGCTCTGGTGGAGGGAGCAAGAGGAAATAAGGAGGTGCTCTTCCCTTCCTCAGGGAGAAAGAAGCCTTCCCAGCAGACGAAAGCTGTGTGGATGTAAGTGGCCCAGGAGGTCAACTCTTTGTCTATGTGCCGCAGAACCTGGCTGCAGTGCAGGAAGAGGTTTCATGACCTTCTGCGCACTGGAAAAGTGAGTATGACTTTCCCATCACCCTCAATCTGATCCCCATTGCCTCTCCTCACCAGCACTCAGCTTTGACAACCTCTTCCTCCACATCCCACTTGACACTGACATCCCTGCACCCTTACCCATTCCCTCTCTCGCTATAGTCAAATTCACCTAACTATTCGACTATGCAGCCCTCACACTCCCTGACGTAAGAAAACTACTAGGCACTTGGTCTAAGCGATAAACAAAGCTTTAATCAACTGTTTCACAACATGGAGGTCTAGTTGTGTCCTTCACTAGTTCCTGTTAAGAATGTCCTGTGCAAGCTGGGCCCGTGCCCGAGTATTTATACTCTCCCTGGACAGCGCCACCTGCAGGCTGCTCAGTTGATTCATGTCACTCCCTATCGCTGTGATGCTATGAAAACAACTTACAACACACAGGGAGGGCCCTTGGTCTTGCCACCTCACTCCATCTTTGTCTCCTTCTAATCATCAATGATATGGATTCTCTACACTCACTCCTTCATTCTCACTCAAACTCCACTTGTCTCCCTCATTGCAGGAAAAGAGAGCTCACAATAAGGGAAAGAGCGTGGACAGGAGGAGGGCCACCCTCAGTAGCTCAGCTCACCCCCTGGGAGGAGGCGGTCCTGGAGATCGTGGAAGTGGAGGAGGATGCGCAAGTGGGGGACGGACAGACGGGTGCATCAGAGCAAGCTGGTGACAGAATAGTTTATCATCTCTCTCATTGACATTGCATGAGTCACTGATAATGATTCTGATGCTCTTAACAGATTGACTTTGATCATTTGCAATATTCAATGTGCATGTAACCTTGGCCTCACATCTCAGAGTCTTTCCTTTACTCCCCCACAGGACCATCAAAAGCCCCCGTCCCCACTATCCAGGAGCAACAGCCTGAGCCTCCAGACTCCTCAGAAGAAGCTGCAACCTCTGAGGGCAGAATTCAGCGCACCCAGCACCAGCGCAGACACTCACACCTCGGTGGTACTTTCGCGAGATAGTGCAGTGTTGTCACCTGGTGTATCATAGCTCACAAGTGAGCATCAGCAGATAGTGGAGAGTCCTAGTCGGAGGGCGCAGGACTCTGCCAGCTCGGCACAGCTGCATGTCGACCCTCTGCCTCCGGGTCCATCCAGAATAAGAGCGGTGCTGGAACTCCAGGAAGAGGTGCAGGAGTCTCTGGCAGGTTTTGTCTCCAGGGTCGCTGCGAGTGTGGAGAGAATGGAGGAGTCCATCGTTAACATGAGCAGAGCCTTTGTGGAGGCATTGGCGCATGAATGCATCACCACAGAAAGGATGGCAACCTCTGTGGAAAGGATGGCTACCTCCATGGTAAGGCTGGCTACCATAGAGGAGAGGATGGCTATGCCCATGGAGGAGCTTAGTTGCCAGGGTATGGAAAACATGGTATTTGTTCAGAATAGAATGACATCTCTTGAGGAGCGATGGTCAGCTCTTGAGCAAACAAACCAGACCTTCAGGCAAGTCCTCGGGAGTAGGACTTCCAGTACAGAAACTGATCCTCGTGGCCCCTCTGAATTGCTGCAAGGTGCTGTCAAGTCACTTGCTAGCTCTGAAGTGGGGCTGACCCATGAGAGGGATGTTGGTGGCATACAACAAGGAAGTGGGGGCTCCTCTCCAAGTGCTCACACAACCATGCCACTGCAGAGCCCTCGGTCAGAGTCCCCACCCAACTGAGATCGGCGTCTCAACCCCTGCACAGCCGCAGGAGCAGCAGACTGGTGCCAAGCCCTCATAGGTTCGCAACCCCAGAGATCGCCCGCCAAAGGTGTCGAGACAGGAGCAGCAAGAAAGTGAGCAAGGGACCTCCACATCTGCTGAAGCCACAGGGGAAGCACCACGTAGGAGCATGCATAAGAGGAAGATAATGCACATGTAGTCACAACTGTAGTCACTTGGGTGAAATGTTATGTTTAATGTTGAAAAGCCATCAATTGGTTATTGTCATTAAAAATTCTGATGTCACCTGTTGCAGTTGTGGTGTGTGTCACATCGCTAATGGGGCTTCCACATTGAAGGCTTAGGATGACTTGCAATTGTCAGTATGGTGGTCAGAGTGGCAGGAACCGCAGGTTCTTGGCCATTGTCGATGCTCTGGTAAGAAGCTGCAAGGCAAAAGTGCTTGATTGGCTAGGCTAAGCAAATCTGGCCAAGATGAATGTGTGTCTTGCATCCCGGCCAGCAATGTGCTTGCATGCTGCTGGCGCTGGTTGATGTGCCTCTGCAAGCTGGTCGTTGTTGCTCTCCTCCTCCTCATCATCTGAGGAGGCTATGTGATGAGCCACTTGTTCCTCGGGCATCTGCAAGCCACGATGCTGTGCCATGTTGTCAAGTGCACAGCAAACCACGACGATTCTGGAGACCCTGGCTGCTGGGTACTGCAGGGCTCCACCTGCTCTATCCAGGCATCTGAAGCACATCTTCAGCAAGCCGATGGTTTGCTCAATTATGGATCTGGTGGAAATGTGGCTCGAGTTGTAGCTCTCCTCAGCTGCGTTGGATGGGCTCCTCAACGGCGTCATTCGCCACGTCTTCAGGGGATAGCACTTGTCTCCCAAGTAGCCATCCGTTAAGTTGGTCTGGCGGACTGAAGAACGTAGGCACACTAGACTGGCGCAGGAAGGAGTCATGGCAACTGCCAGGGTAATTGGCACAAACATGCAAAATGTCCTTCTTGTGGTCACACACCAGCTGTACGTTGAGTGAGTGGAAGCCCTTGCGGTTGACAAAAATACCTGGATTGTGATGGGGTGCCTTAAGGGCCACATGTGTTCAGTCAACGACGCCCTGCACCCTTGGAAAGCCTGCCAGATTGTCAAACCCAACCGAACACGCAGTTACACTGGCTTGATCCTTGGAGAAATGGATGTGACTGTGCACGATGGCAAAGAGGGCATTGGTTACCTGCGTGATGCAAGTGTGTGCGGCTGCCTGGGAGACGCCGCTGATGTCTGCTGCTGATCCCTGGAATGAGCCTGAAGCAAAAAAGTTGAGTGCGGTGGTGACTTTTAACGGCCACTGCTCCTCTGGGCTCCAGGTCTTGCTGCAGCATTGCGCAGATGTCACCCACTGCCTCTCACGAAAGTCTGAGCCTCCTTTGGCACTGCTGCTCAGTCATGGTGAGGTAGCTGATCCTCTGTCTGTAGGCACTGTTTGCGGGTATCTCCTGCGCCGACAGGCTTCCGTGCGCTGGCGCCTTCTGGCCTGTACAGCTTCAGGTGGGTGAGCAGCAGTTTGGAGCTCCTGCAGTTGGTGCTGCTGTTGTTCAGGGTTCTGCTGCTGCCGCGGCTGGTCTTCGTCCGAATCTGATGTCCAGGAGGAAAGGAAATAAATGGTTCCCATTCTTCTGGTATATACCTCAGTTGAGGAAGCGCTCATTCAAGGTGGGGAGAGGGGTTTCCCAGGAGGTCACACTGGAGATGGGTGTCAGGCTCCAAACTTCCACAACAATGAGTAGGCCTGTTAAAAGTTCCCCCAGATCTGAGACAACAAAGTTCTGCCACCTGCAAATGACGATTGCTGAAAACTCCTTTTTAATGGTGGAGCTGCAGCTGTTGGTAAGCAATCCACTTGTGCTGCTGCCAGGTTTCACTGGCGTGTTTCAGAGGAGGCAATTAGAAAGGCCTCTCGAAATGGGATTATGGAGGCACTTAACTGGTTGTTAAGGGCCTATCCCGCCTCTTGGAGGCGGGATGGAGACGGGGTCAGAAAACTCGCATGTGGGAAAATTGCTCGGAGGCGGGATCGGGCCCGCCCGCCAGTTTTTGCGATTTTAACACCTCACACGCCTCCAATCCCGCCTCCTCAGGCTTGGCAAAATCGAACCCTTAGAGTTGCACCAGAGCGGGTGAATAGGCAACATGCTGCAGTCATCATCATCTTGATCTGTGATAGCAGCTTGAGGTTTGCAGGTTTACCTCCAGTCTGATTTGTACTCCCAGTGGTTATGCACAGCTTTCTCCTTAAAGCTCACACAAGGCATCCAGATGTTAGATATTGGAAGATCACCGAGATAGTTACCCTTGTGGCCATTCTACATCTTTTCTTGTGTAAAACTACTACAATGCAGCATGTATGTAGTTTCTATTGGCAATGCTCACTTTGAGTGCATCTTGAAATGTTTCTATGTTGCAATGTAAGCTATTTGACAAAATAGAATCATAGAATGATACAGCACAGAAGGAGGCCATTCGGTCCATCATGCCTGTGTTGGCGCTTTGAAAGAGCTATCCAATTAGTCCCACTCCCCGGCTCTGTCCCCATAGCCCTGTAATTCTTTTCCCTTCAAGCACTTATCCAATTCCCTTTTGAAAGTTACTATTGAATCTGCTTCTACCACCCTTTCAGGCAGTGCATTTCAGATCACAACTCACTGCGTTAAAAAAAAATTCCTCATGTCACCTTTAGTTTTTCTGTGTCCTTTGGTTACCGACCCATCTGCCACTGGAAACAATTTCTCCTTATTTACTATATCGAAACCATTCATGATTTTGAACACCTCTAATAAATCTCCTCTTAACCTTCTCAGCTCTATGGAGAACAACCCCAGTTTCCTAACCATTGTTTTATAAAGGTTTAGCATAATTTCATTGCGTTTGTACTCTATGCCTCTATTAATAAAGCCAAGGATCCCATATGTTTTTTTAACAGCCTTCTCAACTTGTCCTCCCACCTTCAAGACTTGTGTATGTACACTCCCACGTCATTCTGTTCTTGCACCCACTTTAAAATTCCACTATTTAGTTTATATTGCCTCTCCTCATTCTTCCCACCAAAATGTGTCACTTCACACTTCTCTGAGTTCAATTTAATCTGCCATGTGTCTGCCTATTTCACCAGTCTGTCTATGTCCCCCCTCAAGTCTGTTACTATCCTCCTGGTTGTTTACTACATTTCCAAGTTTCGTGTCATCTGCAAACTTTGAAATTATGCCCTGTATACCTAAGTTCAGGTCATTAAAATATATCAAGAGCAGTGGTCCTAATACCAACCACTGGGGAACACCACTATATACTTCCCTCCAGTCTGAAAAACAACCGTTCACCACTATTCTCAGCTTTCTGTCCTTTAGCCAATTTTGCATCCATGCTGCCACTGTCCCTTTAATCCCATGAGTTTTAATTTTACTCACAAGTCTATTGTGTCTTTGTCAAATGCCTTTTGAAAATCCATATACATAACATCAACCGTACTACCCTCATCAACCCTCTTCGTTTCACGAACAGACTCAATAATACTCGCTCTTTGCCCCTCTTATTCCCTTTTTTAGATCTCCTTTGTACTTTCTGTATTCATTTTAGTTCAGTACTGTATTATCAACCTTACATTTGCCATAAGCCTCCTCTTTCTATTTCATTTTCATCTCTATATCTTTAGTCATACAGGGAGCTCTAGGTTTGGATGCACGTCCTTTCCCCCTTGTGGGAATGTGTCGGTTCTGTACCCGAACTATCTCCTCTTTGAAGGCCTCCCAAATGTGCCCAAAACATTTTCTGTTCTTAAATTGTGTGCAGAAAAGGAGATAAATTCTCACCATTCTTTGCATGCTACCTCTCTGACAGTGTTCCAGCAAACTGTAGGTTTTTTCCATGCATGCTGTGCGTTGTCCACTGTGTTCTGCCCTAGGGCAGGTCCCAACTCAAGTCTCACACACAAGGTTCTTGAGCCACTTACTAGGGAAGAGTAGCTGAGATGGTTTCTGTTGCCTTCCTCACGATTTTTATCTTTGGAGTACCTTCTCCTCGGTGTGTTGCAACCAAGGCTAAAGAGTCTCATCTACGCTTTACAATGGGAGGGGGGGGTCCCACACCCATCGGACGCAAGTACCCCCACTAGATTTCAATCCAGTATTCAGTGTTGGCGCTCTGGTCTCTGCTTGCCAGGGCTGTCTGGCGTTAGGCCCGAACCCAAACTTTCCAAATCAGAGGTGGGAATACTACCAATGAGCCAGTGGACACTCCATTGTCTAATAATGTGTCCAAAGGTGGGTAACTTCTTTGGCACACCTCCTGATGCCTGAAAACTTCTCTGTCATTTGCTGCCATATATGAAGCACACTTGCAGGACACTACTTTGTTTATAGATAGAGGAGTGTGGCAACGATATGATTATTGGCATGATACCCACTATTGCATCTTATTTCTAGCTTTGTTTGAATAATTGCGATTAATCTGAAAGCAGCATTGCAAAGGTTCACATTCCATTAGGTACATTATGTAAGAACACTGGGGTTTGGTAGCCTGTCAAATATATGTCAAGGAACCAGACAAATCCTCGCCTTAACTTCTCACTAAGGAATCACCTGGGATTTACGCACACCTTTAGGGTGAGTGATGCCTAAATTTGGCTCGCCAAACTGTCTTACATCACCCAGTTCAGATTGAACGTGAATTTACTTTACCAACCTTCAAATAGGACACCTACAAGCTACTGAGTGAATGAATGAACCCTTTCTTACCAAAATAATCAAATATGAAGTCAGACAGCAAATCATGCGCTAACAACTGTTTATTGACTATAAAATCTTAATTATCACTACTTAAACATTGAGTATACAAATAATTAGCAGATATAAATCATTGTAGACAGGGTCACCTAGCAATTTGAATAACAAATAATTAACAGATATTGTTACTTAACAAAATCCTCATTGGGGCTTGACTGCAATTTTAACTGAAGTCCTGCTCTGGGAAGCTGGTGTGGCTTCCCCGTTAAACTAAACTCGACGCAAGAATTTTTTTTTTTTTTTAGTTTTGACAAGAAAACCTTAAGCCTCCCCTGCCCTGGGCTACTGTCCCTGACCAAGCGGCCTTCCCGATCCCCCATTCCCAACCACTTATCTGAGTTGCCGGGAACTGTTCCGTCAGGTCACAAGCGGCAGTCTCCTGTCGCCTGAAATACCACTCCAGCCTGCCGGATAGTTACTGCTTTCCACCGGGTTTGTCCGGGAGACTGATTAGGGCTTATGCAGATGAGTCCTGGGAATTAAAATCTCCTGGGCCTCATGCTGTGGAGGGCCAGATAATTTGCTATCCACATCGGCTTCCACCCGCTCGACTCCCGCAGGAGTTAAAATCCACCCGAGCAGATCTTCGAAAAGTAATCATGAATATTTCGGAGATGGACACCCGAGAAACAGTCTGAAATATAGCCTGTAAAGCTCGAAGTATTATGGTGCAATGACCAAACATTTGAAATCACAATGACTTTATATTTGATAATTGAATAAAATATTTACTTTCAATTATTTATTTTCCTTTGTTTTTCTGCAGCATTTCAATTGGAATCAGTTATGTCTTGGCTGGTAGCGAAGCCTTTGCTGAGCTTTTACAGATCAGGTGAGTGGAAGTAAATTTGTACACAAAACAAATGCACATTTAACCATTTTTGTTTGGTTTTCTATTTAGATATGATAACTCATTGCATTTTGTTTGAATGAATCAAAAACAGACTTTTTTAAAGGAATGCTCCTGGATAAAGCCATCCGATGACCTTTTTGTGCATTTAAAAATTCTTTTTTTGTTTGTCTATGAGGTCAAAACGTGCATAATATTTGTATCTGCCAATGATTGGTCTGTCAGTCAGGGCTACAATGTCCATGCTGTATCTGAAGTTGGGAGTGATTTTGCCAGCCCTGGGGAGGCGGGTTTGGAGGCGGGACTGCCGGGAAAATGGCAGAATCTGGGAGCGGGTAGCCATCCGGCCCCCAACCCGCCTCCGTGCCATCTTCCCAGGAGGCGGGTACCCGACCTGCGCTGGGTCCCATCTCCTCGAGGCAGGAAGGGGATTAGTGCCAATTAACTGCCTGTTAACGGGTAGTTAACAGGCAATTTTTTGGCTAATCCCTATTTTGAGCCCTAAAGTGTGGGCTTCCAGACGGCTCTGAACCTCACCAGGGTCAGCGAGGCGAGCCGTGGGTCTGCGGGGGTCAGAAGGACCGAAAAGTGCGCTATACAGATGAGTGATGAGTGCAAGTGTGGAATAGTAAGTGTGTGAGGTGACTCTAAAGTGTTTTAATAAGATTACTTACATTTGCTTCTTCCTCCAGGCTTCATCCCTTCAGGCTGCAGAGCTGCCTCATCTCACCGGCAGAGAAAACAGAATGGCCGCTGCATTCTTAAATGAAACAGCCTTCTGCTTTCTGCTCAGCAAAGCTTTCTAAGTGTGTCTTGAGTAAAGGACTCGACTTAGGCAGATTGTCAGTGTTTCACAGCTTCATAGGCCTGTCAAACGATGACAATTCATCTGTCAAAAAATCTTGACAGATGGCACGTCATACGCTGACATTCTATGTTAGCGGCTTTCCCTTAATTGGCCTGCTAAGCCTGCTGGGCGGGCTTAGCAAGGTCATTCAAGGGAAAATAGCATGGGTGTCGATGGAGGCGGGACTAAAACCCAACAAGCAGCAGTCCCGCCTCCATCACGTCCCCATTGATAAAATCACCCCCTTTGTCCCTCACTCAAGGCAACATTGAGGAAAAGCTCAAAATTTATTTATTATCTTTTCCTATCGTTTAAGAAACTCCAGAAGTGGATTTAGAATGAGAATGAGAAGAGATTGGGGATGAAGATAATCAAAACGGGATGAATTTGTTAGCTGAATAACCTCTCCATGTTCATAAAAATATTTATATCTTATGTTCAATTCTTGTAGTCTACTAAGAGCTAGAGTTACTACATGAGATAAATTATTTTGTATCATATTACGAATTATGCTGTCATTTGGAAACGTGTTATCAGTAGTATTATTGGGCAAGCACGGTTAAATAAGAAAATAATTGTCCTGCTTTTTTTTTTAAAGGCAACATTACATTTAACATACTTATACAGTGGTTCAAAAACAGTAGGAATCAACCTACCACAATGAGAACATTTTAAACTGTCGACTGCCTTTTTCTCAGCTGAGAAACACATAGCCGGCGGTTGATACTTGTGATGTGCCTCAATAAATCCGAGACTCGATGTTAGCGAAACAAAACAAGGCTTTTATTGACTTAGAAGGTAACACACAGAGGAGAATGTATCTTCCATCCAGAGGTCTGCCGTACTGGATGTGCTGCAGGCTGGGCCAGCTTACATAGGAGCCAGGTATGGGCGGAGCCCTACACACAGTACAATACAATGGAAATGAAACTGAAACCAACCACAGTCACAGGCAGAGAAATACTGATGAGTGATGAATGGAATATTTCATCACATTCACCCCTTCTATAGATTTAGTCTGTTCGGGGGTTTGATAGTCCTCTGCGACCGACGTGGCTGTTGTGGTGCCGCGGGTGTCGGTGAGTGTCCCCGGTGGCCTCCTGGGTCTCTGCCAGGGGTGCCGCCAGGGTTGTTGAAGGGGTAGTTGGTGGGGGTACCGTTGGTCGATGTTCTTCCGGGGGTGATGAAAGAGTAGTGGGCGGGTAAGAGTTGTGTGGTCGTTGTTGCTGCTGTTGTCGTGGTTGTTGTCATTACCGGCTGGGGCGACGTCTTTTATGGACACGGTGTCCTCCCTTCCGTCGGCGTGCCGGACATACGCGTATTGGGGGTTGGCGTGGAGTAGGTGCACTGACTCCACGAGAGGGTCCGTCTTGTGGCCCCTCACATGCCTTCGCACGAATACCGGACCTGGGGTGGAGAGCCATGACGGCATGGATACGCCTGAGGTGGATTTCCGGGGAAAGACAAACATTCGCTCGTGAGGCGTGGCATTAGTGGCAGTACACAATAGCGACCGTATCGAATGGAGCACATCTGGGAGGACTTCCTGCCAGCGGGAGATAGGGAGGCCTTTGGTCCTTAGAGCTAGAGTGACTGCTTTCCATACTGTCCCGTTCTCTCGCTCCACTTGACCGTTACCCCGGGGGTTGTAGCTGGTGGTACGGCTCGTGGCGATCCCCCTGGACAGCATGTACTGGCGTAGCTCTTCACTCATGAAGGACGCCCCCCCTATCCGTATGGATGTAGCTCGGCATACCGAACAGGCAGAACAGGCTGTTGAGGCATTTAATGACCGTGGCGCTGGTCATGTCTGGGCAGGGAAAGGCGAATGGGAAACGAGAGTATTCGTCCACAATGTTCAGGAAGTAAACATTGCGGTCAACGGACGGGAGGGGGCCCTTGAAATCTAAGCTGAGCCGCTCAAAGGGCCGTGTAGCTTTGATTAAGTGGGCTCTATCTGGGCGGTAGAACCGAGGCTTGCACTCAGCGCAAGTGCGACAGTTCCTGGTCAGGGACCGAACTTCCTCAATCGAGTAGGGTAAGTTGCGGGACTTTATGAAGTGGAACAGCCAAGTGACCCCTGGGTGGCAGAGGTCATTGTGGAGGGTCTGTAGCCGATCCCCGGTGGCGCTGGCACACATCCCTCGTGAGAGGGCGTCGGGGGATTCGTTAAGGGCCCCTGGCCGGTAAATGATGTCATAATCGAAGGTGGAGAGCTCGATCCGCCACCTAAGAATCTTATCATTTTTAATCTTCCCCCTCTGTTTATTATTGAACATAAACGCTACCGACCGCTGGTCGGTAAGTAGGGTGAAGCGTTTGCCGGCTAGGTAGTGGCGCCAGTGGCGCACTGCCTCCACGATGGCTTGGGCCTCCTTTTCTACGGAGGAGTGTCTGATCTCGGGCCCTTGGAGGGTCCTCGAGAAGAAAGCTACGGGCCGCCCCGCCTGGTTGAGGGTGGCCGCCAAGGCAAAGTCAGACGCATCACTTTCCACTTGAAAGGGAGTGTTCTCGTCCACTGCCTGTAGCATGGCCCGCTCAACATCCTGCTTAATGCTTTTGAAGGCGGCATGGGCCTCAGCAGAGAGCGGAAAAGAGGATGCTTTCAAGAGGGGGCGGGCTTTGTCGGAGTAGTTGGGGACCCATTGGGAATAATAAGAAAATAACCCCAGGCACCTTTTCAGGGCTTTGGGAGTGTTGGGCAGGGGCAGCTCCCGTAGGGGGCGCAATCGGTCGGGGTCTGGTCCGATTTCCCCATTCTCCACCACGCTGCCTAGTATGCAGAGGCGCGTGGTGTTGTAAACGCACTTGTCCTCGTTGTAGGTGAGGTTGAGTTTTTGTGCGGTTTTCAGGAACCTCTCGAGGTTCGAGTCGTGATCCTGCTGGTTGTGACCGCAGATGGTGACGTTGTCGAGGTAGGGGAAGGTTGCCTGCAAGTGGTGGTCATCGACCATGCGGTCCATCTCCCTCTGGAAGACCGAGACCCCATTCGTCACCCCAAAGGGGACTCTGAGGAATTGGTAGAGGCGTCCGTTCGCCTCGAAGGCGGTGTACGGGCGGTCCTCTGGTCTGATAGGGAGCTGGTGGTACGCTGACTTGAGGTCGATGGTGGAGAACACCCGGTATTGGGCGATTTGGTTCACCATTTCTGATATGCGGGGTAGCGGGTAGGCGTCTAGTTGGGTGTACCTGTTGATCGTTTGGCTATAGTCGATCACCATCCGTTTCTTCTCGCTACCCCTTACCACCACCACTTGGGCGCGCCACGGGCTATTGCTGCGTTCAATAATGCGCTCTTTCAGGAGCCTGTCTACCTCGGTCGCGATAAACCGCCTGTCCTCCCAGCTGTACCTCCTGCTTTTGGTCGCTATTGGCCGGCAGTTAGGGGTAAGGTTCGCGAATAGCGAAAGCGGCTTTACCTTCAGGGTAGCCAGACCGCACACTGTGAGGGGCGGCTGGGACCCACCGTAATTGAGCGTGATGCTTTGGTGGTAGCACTGGAATTCCAGGCCAAAGATCACGCTCGCACATAGATTCTTCATGATTAATACTTTAAAATTATCGTATACAGTTCCGTTAATGGACAATTGTACCGTGCAGTAACCCATAATGGTCGATGTCTGGGTTTTATCAGCCATAGAGATGGTACCCCGAGTAGGGACCACCTTTAGGGAGAGTTGTTGTACCAGTTCAGGGACGGCGCGGGCTGAAGAGTAGGCGTCCGAGTTTCTCTGGGCCACATCCAGGGATCGTGCTGTGTCCGCAGCCTGTTTCAGGTCCAATCCTGTTTTTTCCAGCAGTCTCTGCCGGATGTAAGTGGAGCTGAGGCCTGTGATAAAGGCATCGCGTACAAGCTCATCAGTGTACACTGCGGCTTTTACATCTTGGCACTTGCAGTCTTTGCCAAGCGTTTTCAGGGTGCCTAGGAACTCCTCCACCGATTCCCCAGGTCGCTGTGCGCGAGTAGCGAGCAGATGCCTAGCATACACCTCATTCGTAGGCTGCTGGTAATGCGCCTTTAAGATGTCGCAGGCGGCCGGGTACGTGTCGGCGTCTTGGATGAGGGGGTAAACCCGGTGGCTTACCCAATTCCGCAGAATTCCGAGTTTCATACTCGCAGCGTCCGTAGCGTCTTTGGCGGCTGCGGAATTGTCCAGGAAGAATTCCATACACATAAACCAGTGTCCGAAGCGTGCCGATGCGTCTGAAGCATGCTGGTCCAAATCCAAACGTTCGGGTTTCAAGAGTTGATCCATTGTGTTGAAAATTAAGTCAATAAAATTGATGTGCCTCAATAAATCCGAGACTCGATGTTAGCGAAACAAAACAAGGCTTTTATTGACTTAGAAGGTAACACACAGAGGAGAATGTATCTTCCATCCAGAGGTCTGCCGTACTGGATGTGCTGCAGGCTGGGCCAGCTTACATAGGAGCCAGGTATGGGCGGAGCCCTACACACAGTACAATACAATGGAAATGAAACTGAAACCAACCACAGTCACAGGCAGAGAAATACTGATGAGTGATGAATGGAATATTTCATCACAACTTGATGGGGGGAGGGGCACCTATTGACGCCCAACGTTCCAACGGGAGGCTGCTTAAATTTGCAAATCGGGGTCAGATGCCAGTGGTAGGACCCCAATTGCAATTTTTGGGTTCAAATGTTCCAGCCATTGAGTGACCTCACTAGTGCTACTTAAAGGAAGGCCGCTCAAAAAACGGCCGAGGAAATTTTTACTCTTTTTGTGCGCCAGGAGGAACAGAAGTGCTTCTCCAGGTTCCACAAAAAAATTGCAGCCCACTGTCAGTACATGCAAGGTCATCCCATGGGCTTGTTTCCCTTCCTGAGTGTCAGCTGTGGCTCAGTTGGTAGCACTCTCACCTCTGAGTCAGAAGGTTGTGGGTTCAAGTCCCATTCCAGAGACTTGAACACAAAAAGCTAGGCTGACACTCCAGTGCAGTACTGAGAGAGTGCTGCACTGTTGGAGATGCCGTCTTTCCGATGAGGTATTAAACTGCGCTCTCAGGTGCACGTAAAAGATCCCATGGCACTATTTCAAAGAAGAACAGGGGAGTTATCCCCGGTGTCCTGGCCAATATTTACCCCACAACCAATATCACTAAAATAGATTAGTTGGTCATTATCACATGGCTGTTTGTGGGAGCTTGCTGTGTGTAAATTGGCTGCCATGTTTCCTACATTACAACAGTGACTACACTTCAAAAAGCATATAATTGGCTTTTAAGTGCTTTGGGATGTCCGGTGATCGTGAGAGGCGCTATATAAATGCAAGTCTTTCTTTTTTCTTTGCACCCCAGGCCTGACCTGCTGGCTGGTTAAGTGTTGGAGCTGGCCAATAGCCTGCCCTCCAACAACTGGCAAACTGTAGCGGGACGCCCACTTTGTGTCCTCAGCTCGCTGGCACCATTTAAATGAGGCTCGAAGTGAAAATGGTTCAGAACATCCGATGCCAGCTTTGGGCAGGTGACGAGACCACTCCGCTGACTTCAAGCGGAAGTCAAAGATCGGCCCCACTAACTATTTTGTTATAGATACGACAGGAGTGTGAATTATAGAGCCTGCACTCTCTTATTAGAAACTTAAACACCTTTATTAAATTTTAGGAAACACCAATACATATTTCACTATGGATATCATTGGATTCATTTCAAAATCTTTGCTGCATGGTCAATTAGATTTGACCAATTCAGTGTGAGATTGATATTCTTAAAAGCACCAGGATTTCAGTCGCTTAAGTTGTGTGAATATTAAACATGCTCAGATATTAGTGTGTTAAAATAGATTTTTGTCCTTACCGCCTGGGAGTTAAGTATCACCACAGAAAGGAAAATCTACTGGGGAGGCTCGCACGCCCCTTACAGAACCCGCTGAATTTTGCTTCCATTAATCAGGTGGGATCTGTTACTGACGTAATCCTATTTTCCTTTCTGCACTCCATCATGGTAATGCGGTGAAACTATAATCTAGCCCATTCTTTATCATCCTGCCAGGTGATGGTTTCTCTTATTAGAACATACCTTTAAGGGTACATCAACAAGCTTGAGTTTTTTTTATCAGACGTGTGACACATGCTAAATTTGGAATACTTGCACAGCTATGGGAATTTCACGCAGCTCAAAGTGACAACACTTGGGCGCTCTTGCCTCCTTTAGTTGCTGCAATGTATTGCTTCTATGAACAGATAGGTTCAGAAAGAGGACTATCTCCACAGTAATGTTATATTACAGCTAACAAAGACCTGTGGTAGAAAACAAAAGCTGTCAATTGTTATTTGAGCTCACAGTTGAATGCAATTAAAATTATTGAGTGAGTCTTATTTTTGTGCTCACTTATAAATATATATTTTTATGATAATCATTATCTGTAATCTATTGAAAAGGTATAAAATAAGGAGGTTTGTTAATATTTTAAGACTTAAGTACATACCTAGAATAATTAAAATTAAGGCTAGTTTTGCGCTTGTGTGATCTTCGGCCTGTGATTTCGCCACATTCATTTTATGCGCACATAACGGAAATCTCTGGCCTTTATGAAATGGGTAATTTTCTGAGTCCACACCTGAATTTATGGTACGTACCACTTTTAAAATTATTCGTTCATGGGATGTGGGCATCGCTGGCAAGGCCAGCATTTATTGCCCAACCCTAATTGCCCTTGAGAAGGTGGTGGTGAGCCGTCGCTTTGAACTGCTGCAGTCCGTGTGGTGAAGGTACTCCCACAGTGCTGTTACGGAGGGAGTTCCAGGATTTTGACCCAGTGACAATGATAAGGCCATCTCTGACCACTTCCTTGTATTGCTTTCCACCCGCATCCCCCTTCCCCCACACAACCCTACTTCCTTCTGTGTCCGCCCCATGAAAAAACTCTCTCCCAACTCCTTTACAACTGCACTTACGAAATCCCAACTGTCCAGCCTTTGGCCTTCCATTCACCATGACACTTCTGCAGCTACCAATCTGCTCAATCACACCCACACCACCACCTTTGTAGCCCTAGTTTCTGTTAAAACCATTACTCTCTCTCGGTGTGGGCTGTTCCCCCGGTACAGCCCACACCTTCGCTCCCACAAGTCCAAGGGACGCAGACTTGAACGGATATGGCGGACAACTGGTTTCGCGATTCACCACCAGATCTGGCTGGACCACATAAAGCATTATTGGGTCCTACTCTTGTCTGATAAAACTGCTCACTATTCCAGAATCATTCTGGAATGCAAAGATAACCCCCGGCTACTATTTTCTACTGCTAACCGTCTTCTTAAACTCCTCTCCCCTGTCTCCTCCACACTCACCTCCAACAACAAGTGCGAGGAGCTCATCGACTTCTTTGTTTCTAAGATTGAGACCATCCAATCAGCACTCCTGGCTGGCCTCCCACATTCAACACTACGTAAACTTGAGGTCATCCAAAATTTGGCTGCCCGTGTCCCAACTCGCACCAAGTCCCGTTCACCTATCACCCCTGTACTCGCTGACCTACATTGGCTTCTGGTTAAGCAACGCCTTGATTTCAAAATTCTCATCCTTAAGTTCAAATCCTTCCGTGGCCTCGCCTCTCCCTATCTCTGTAATCTCCTTCAGCCCCACAACCACCCGTGATATCTGCGCTCCTCAAATTCTGCCCTCTTGAGCATCCCTGATTATAATCACTCAACCATTGGTGGCCGTGGCTTCAGCTGCCTAGGCCCTAAGCTCTGGAATTCCCTCTCTGAACCTCTCCGCCTTTCTACCTCTCTTTCCCCCTTTAAGACGCTCCTTAAAATCTACCTCTTTCATCTGTCCTAATTTCTTATGTGGCTCAGTGTCAATTTTTTGTCTTATAACACTCCTGTGAAGTGTCTTGGGACGTTTTACTATGTTAAAGGTGCTATATAAGTTGTTGTTGTTCAAAAGGGAGCTGGATAAGTACCTGAAGGAAAAAAATTTGCAGGGCTACGGAGATAGGGCGGAGGAGTGGGACTAGCTGAAGTGCTCTTGCAGAGAGCCGGCTTGGGTTCGAGGGGCCGAATGGCCTCATTCTGTGCTGTAACCATTCTATGATTCTAAGTCAAAATAAACATACGTTTTCTCCATAGACACACGTATTCTTCATGACTTTCATCCTGATTCAGCCTAAAGTAGCTTGGTGTAAATGTCCTAGGAATATAATAAAATAATATTAAAATACAAATCCACCTGTTAAAAGGATAATGCACCTTTTTAACATGACATCTGACATAATGAACTACTTTATCTGGTCACGAAGTTAAAAGCCCATGGGATCCAGAGCAGAGTGTCAAGTTGGATTCAAAACTGTCTCGGAGACAGGAAGCAGAGGGTAATGGTTGATGGGTGTTTTTGTGACTGGAAGGCTGTTTCCAGTGGGGTTCCGCAGGGCTCAGTACTAGGTCCCTTGCTTTTTGTGGTATATATCAACAATCTAGACTTGAATATAGGGGGTATGATTAAGAAGTTTGCAGATGATACTAAAATCGGCTGTGTGGTTGATACTGAAGAAGGAAGCTGTAGACTGCAGGAAGATATCAATAAATTGGTCAGGTGGGCAGAACAGTGGCAAATGGAATTCAATCCGGAGAAGTGTGAGGTAATGCATTTGGGGAAGGTTAACAAGGAAAGGGAATACACATTAAATGGTAGGACACTGAGTAGCGTAGAGGAACAAAGGGACCTTGGAGTGCATGTTCACAGATCCCTGAAGGTAGCAGGCCAGGTAGATAAGGTGGTTAAGAAGGCATATGGAATGCTTGCTTTTATTAGCCGTGGCATAGAATACAAGAGCAGGGGGTTATGCTTCAACTGTACAAAACACTAGTTAGGCCTCAGCTAGAGTACTGCGTGCAGTTCTGGTCACCACATTACAGGAAAGATGTGATTGCACTGGAGAGGGTACAGAGGAGATTTACAAGGATGTTGCCGGGAGTAGAGAATCTTAGCTATGAGGAAAGACTGGATAGGCTGGGTCTGTTTTCCTTGGAACAGAGGAGGCTGAGGGGAGACCTTATTGAGGTGTATAAAATTATGAGGGGCCTAGATAAAGTGGATAGAAAGGTCCTATTTCCCTTAGCAGAGGGGTCAAAAAGCAAGGGGCACAGATTGAAAGTAATTGGTGGAAGGTTTAGAGGGGATTTGAGGGGAAATTTCTTCACCCAGAGGGTTGTGGGGGTCTGGAACTCATTGCCTGAAAGGGACTACACTTCAAAATTATTGGGATGTCCTGCGGTTGTGAAAGGCACTATATGAAGGCAAGTCTTTCTTTCTCTTCCTTTCTTTCTCTGCTTGCTTTCTTTTTGCTTTCCTGCTTCTCGCATCAGCAAGTCGGTGCAGTGGCAGCTGCTGCAAACTCACACCTGATGGTGACAGGCCAGTGAGCAACACTTGACTATGTGTGTAGAGCCTGGCTTTAATTTGTTCTTTCGTGGCTGGCCCTGCTACTCACTGGTTAAAATCTTAGCACCATTACTTAAGTACCCTTTTTACGATTAACCTTAATCTATTTTCTGTTTGATGCCCATCACATCTAATTTTGAAGTACTACATGTTAAATTTCACGCCCACTTCATTTTTCTTGACAAATGACCTCAGAAGTAACACGTAATTGGCTCAATTTAATGGCATTGTGACAGTTTAAACATAAAATTTTAATCTTTCTTTTGCACCTCAGCTCCAGTGTTGTGGTAAAGTTTATAATTGGAAGATGTTATCGTAACCTTTTCACATATCATAAATCAAGCACTTGTAAAGCCCAGAAGTATTACTTTTAAATTTCTCTTTGTCTGCCTGCACCCCACATTTATACTTAATAACTTTTGAGCTAATAAATTGTTTCTGGTCTGTGGAAGGTGGGGGGAAATGATGGGCTGAATAATATTTTTCTCATTACATTGTTTTGTATGTATCATATTCTGAGTCATCCTAGTCACTCTGCTCTGGTTGGAGGAAGAAGAGCAGCAGCAGCAGGTCAGGAAACTTCAGAGATCTGTAATTGGGGCTCTAAGGAGACCGCAAAAGAGGAGGGCTGCTCCTGGGCATCCTTACCCTGCCCCTAGGGTCTATAGCACCAGAATCACCTATCTCCAGTATTCTGAGGAGCAGTGCATCAGGAATCTGTGCTTGTCCTGAGAGGGTGTCACAGACCTGTGCAACCTCTTACACAAAGACCTGCAACCCATTCTCCCAGTTGGCTATGCAGTGTCTGTAACAGTGAAAGTAACTACAGCCTTCAATTTTTTCACCTCCTGTTCTTTCCAGGCTACAGCTGGTGACATCAGTCATATTAATCAGTCTGCTGTTCATGCGAGCATCAACAGGTCACTGATGCCCTCTTTGCCAAGGCCAACCAATTCATAATGTTCCCCATGGGTGCCAACAGTTAGCAGGAAAGGGCAATAGGTTTTACTACAATAGGAGGCTTCCCCCAAGTTCAGGCTGTGATTGACTGCACCCATGTAGCCATCAGGTCACCTTCCAATAAGTCAGCAGTCTTTATGAATGGAAAAGGCTTCCAATCCCTTAATGTTTAGCTGGCGAAAATCCATTGCTACTACTGAGTTCTTTCGTGTGCATGTCAAAAGTTCCAGGGAATGCAAAGGTCTTCTATAGGCATATTGGTCTAGAAATTCGGCTACTTACCGCCACCCGTTACCGGCAGTGTCCTGAAAAAAAAGGCAGCCGCAGCTCTTCTGTCCGCCTCTAGCGCGGGACTCGGCCGCCGCAATTTTGCTGAGGGCCATAGCGCTGCCGTTAGCACTGCGAACTTAGAGCTTTGTGCTGAGTTTAGCGCTGGGTCTGAAGAGCGAGCATGCAGCAGACTGACAGAGATGCTGTCAGCACCTCTTTTAAAGGGACACACATCTATCAGGTAAGTTTGCATTCAAGCTTTTGGACTGGATTTTTTATATTTTATTGAAGTAGTGGCCATGTGGAAGATAGCTGTAAACTTCAGGAAGATATCAATGGACCTGTTAGACATGCAGAAAAGTGGCAAATGGAATTCAATCTGGAGAATGTGTGAGGTAATGCATTTGGGGAGGGCTAACAAGGCAAGGGAATACACAATAAATGGTAGGATACTGAGAAATGTAGAGGAACAGAGGAGCCTTGGAGTGCATGTCCACAGATCCCTGAAGGTAGCAGGACAGGTAGATAAGGTGGTTAAGAAGGTATACGGGATACTTTCCTTTATTAGCCGAGGCTAGAATATAAGAGCAGAGAGGTTATGCTAGAACTGTATAAATCTCTAGTTAGGCCACAGCTAGAGTACTGCATACTGTTCTGGTCACCACATTACAGGAAAGATGTGGTTGCACTAGAGAGGGTGTTTACCTCTTCTGCGTCTTCCTCATCTTACGAGGATGTTGCCAGGACTTGAGAATTTTAGCTATGAGGAAAGATTGGATAGACTGGGGTTGTTTTCTTTGGAACAGAGGAGGCTGAGGGGAGACTTAATTGAGGCGTATAAAATTATGAGGGGCCTAGATAGAGTGGATAGGAAGTGATCTATTTCCATCAGCAGAGAGGTCAATAACCAGGGGGCATAGTTTTAAAGTAATTGGTAGTAGGATTAGAGGGGAGTTAAGGAAAAAAAAATTCATCCAGGGGGTCTGGAACTCACTGCCTGAAAGGGTGGTAGAGGCAGAAACCCTCACCACATTTAAAAAGTACTTGGATATACACTTGAAGTGCCGTAACCTGCAAGGCTACGGATCAAGAGCTGGAAAGTGGGATTAGGCTAGCTAGCTCTTTCTCGACCGGCGCAGACATGATGGGCCGAATCGCCTCCATCTGTGCCGTAAATTTGTATGTTTCTAGTGGCTTGTTGCAATAGATATTAAAAGTTGTTAAAATGTGCAGGGAATGCTGCTGGATGTTTACAAGGTCTCAGATGGTAAAGGAAGGCCTCTGAGAAGACAGAAAATATTGGAAATACTCAGCAGGTCAGGCAGCATCCATGCAGAGAGAAACAGAGTTCAAGTCTCGGGTTGAGATGGTGCCTGACCTGCTGAGTATTTCCAGCATTTTCTGCAATTATTTCAGATTTCTGGCATCTGCTTGCAGAGGGAAGAGGAAGACGCAGAAGAGGAAGACGCAGAAGAGGAAGACGCAGAAGAGGAAGACGCAGAAGAGGAGGAAGCAGAAGAGGAGGAAGCAGAAGGAAAGATTCAACTCAGGCAGCCACTTTCTGCCTGGGATATCCAGGATGAAATCATCTGCCTGCGGTACCAGTGACCACAACCCTAATTCTCCTTTCAACATTTGTCCTACACCTTACCTTCCCTCTGTTACTAACCATCACAACGTCCTCTTGGCCACAATGCTGAAGTAAAAACCACCACAAAGCAAGCTTTCCAATCCAACTTTATACATCTTTCGATCCAGTATGACATCAAGAAATCAACTCATCACCCTTATGCATTCCCTTAGTGACTGTCTTGTGTGTGCCTTTGCCTATCCAACTGATGTCACGCAGTGCTACCCCAGTGGCTGCAGCATGGCTGGTGGAAGGTTGCTGATTTTCAGTGGGGGACACTGCAAATGGCCTTGCAGGTCAACCTTGAGGAGCTGGTGGCTGGGAGTGTGAAATCGAGTGATGATGTTTCCTCTTATTCTTCTTCTTCACTCTCCTCTCCCTCTTCTTGCTCACTCACTGGCTGGGCAGGCTGCATTTCTTGGGTGTGTGAAATGAGGAAGACGCAAGGGTGAAGTTGTAGTGAGGAGAAGGAGGGAAAGCAAGAGGTGCATGCAAGAAGGAGGATAACGTATAAGGATAGTAGCATCTTGTATCCTTTCTGCCCTGCCGCTGGCCAAGGGCTTAGCCATTCCCCTACCAAGAATGGCCAGCACTGTCTCCTCCAAGGGGATGAGTTGAAGCTAGGAATGGGAGGTGTGCCTCGTGTTTGGTACAGATTGTTGGTAGGTGAGTGATTGGCGGGGGGGGGAGGGGTTGTACATTGAGCAGTGTGCGAGGCTAGTGGTGCAGTTGGTAGGAGACGGCTCTTGACGATGTATTCACTGCCCTTGACCAATGGTCTGAGGTCATGAAGCTTCTTTGGACACTAGAGCCAGGTCCTGGGGGTGACACTGCTGGCAGTGACGGCCTTAGTGATGTACTCCCACATCATTCTTTCTGGACAGCCTCCTGGCCCCTGTGGGTAGAAGACCTCTCTTGTAGTGATGACCCCCGGCACAAAGCTGGAGTGGTGCGTGCGAGGCCCTGGGTGCCCGTTCCCTGGCTTGCTGAGCCATTTGTGTTAGTGCTGAAGCACTTTTCCCATTTTTTTAGGTGTGGAAGGCAGTTCAGCTTTAAGAGCTGAAGACTGCCATTTGGGAATTCTTTTTAGTGTTTTTTTTTCAGAAGGGAGTTGAGCTCTAAGGGCTAAAAACTGCCTATTTTAAAATGATTTTTATTTTTTTCGTTTTAGAAGGCAGTTCCCCATTAAGGGACTTCATTAGTTTCTAAAATGACAGCCTTGCTTTAAGAAAAGGCTGTTCTTGCTCCAATGATGCTAAGGCCACGCTACATTGGGCCTTCTGCTGATACTACTGCCCAAAATCCGGCCTTGCACAGTGAGATTAGCACTGCGCTGTTAATTAGCAAGCAGCACCATTATACCGGTGCTGCCAGCGCTATTAATTTCAGCGGCCATTAACTGCGGCCCGCAGTGCCACTGGCAGGTTTCCAGCACTCTGGAATTTCTAGGCTACTAACTGTAAAAGGGTTGTCAGAGCAGCAGTGGGGCTGGTTAGAGACCAAAATGGAGATCTAATGGTGGAGGCAGAAGGCATGAGTTGACTTTGCATTTACTAAGGAAGATGACTTTGCGCAAGCTACGGTAAACAAGGAGGTTATCGAGATACTGGATGACATAAAAATAGATAAGGAGGAAGTACTGAAAGGCTGGCAGTACTTAATATGGATAGGTCACCCAATCCGGATGGGATGCATCCTAAGTTGCTGAGGGAATTTAAAGTAGAAATTGCGGAGGTGCTGGCTACAATCTTCCAATCCTCCTTAGATACAGGTATGGTGGCAGAGGACTACAGGATTGCAAATGTTACACCCTTGTTCAAAAAAGGGGAGAAGGATAAACCTGGCAATTACAGGCCAGTCAGTTTAACATTGTTGGTGTGGAAGCTTTTAGAAACAATAATCCGGGAGAAAATTAACAGCCACTTGGACAAGCATGGACTAATAAAGGAGAGACTGCTGTTTTTGATATACACTAATGACTTGGACTTGTGGGTACAGGGCACAATTTCGAAATCTGCAGATGACTTGGAAGTGTAGTAAAGAGTGAGGAAGATAGTAATAGACTTCAAGAGGACACAGACAGGCTGGGGGAATGGGCAGACACATGGCAGATAAAATTCAATGCAGAAAAGTGTGAGGTGATGCATTGTGGTAGGAAGAATGTGGAGAGACAATACAAGTTAAATGGTACAATTGTAAAGGAGGTTCAGGAACAGAGAGACATGAGGGTGTATGTACACAAACCTTTGAAGGTGGCAAGACAGGTTAACAAAGCAGTTAATAAAGCATACGGGATCCTGGGCTTATAAGTAGAGGCATAGAGTACAAAAGCCAGGAAGTTATGCTAAACCAATATAAAACACTAGTTCGGCCCCAGCTGGAGTATTGTGTCCAATTTATCGCAGCCAGTGGTTATGATCTGGAATGCACTGCCTGAAAGAGTGGTGGAGGCAGATTCAATCGTGGCTTTCAAAGAGAATTGGATAAGTACCTGAAGGAAAAAAAATTGTAGGGCTACGGGGAAAGGGCAGGGGAGTGGGACTAGCTGAAGTGATTTGCAGAGAGCCGGCATGGGCTTGATGGGCCGAATGGTCTCCTGTGCTGTAACGATTCTATGAATTCTGGGCACCACACTTTAGGAAGCACGTGAAGGAAGGTTTGGAGAGGGTACAGAAGAGATTTACTAGAAAAGTTCCAGGAATGAGGGGTCATAGTTACGTGGATAGACTGGAGAAGCTGGGGTTATTCTCCTTAGAGCAGAGAAGGCTAAGAGGAGATTTGATAGTGGCATTTAATATCTTGAAGGGTTTAGATAGAGAAATGTTTTCTAATGGCTGAAGGGTTGATAACCAGAGGGCACAGATTTAAGGTGATTTAAGGCGATTGGCAACATGAGGAAAAACCTTTTCATGCAACGAGTAGTTAGGATTTGGAATGCACTGCCTGATAGGGTACAGATTCAATAGTAGCTTTCAAAAGAGAATTGGAAAAATACTTGAAGAAGATAAAATTGCCAGGATATGGAGAAAGAGCAGGGGAGTGGGACTAACTGGATTGTTCTTCGAAAGAGCCGGCGCACGCGATAGGCAGAATGGCCTCCTTCTGTGCTGTACTATTCTATGATTACAGTAATTCTGAGAAATTTGTGGTGTTGTGGAAAAAAACATTCAAAGAGTGTGTTAATAGTTCATAGAGCCAGTAATACCGACAGACACAGTCCAGCGAATCCTAATCTGGGCCATTGTCTGCAAAATCACTAGAAAGCGATTCAAAGAGTCCAGTAGAACATGAATGTTATCAGAGAAGAGAAGATCTGAAAAAGGTCTCTTGTAATACAAACTTTCAGTTTACTTAGGGAGCTTAGGGAGCAACAAGGCATGTAATTGCAAACTAGAATCTCATGCTGGTTGGCAAGTCAGTTTGAAAGAAAGACTTATTTTTTATTCATTCACGGGATGTGGGCGTTGCTGGCAAAGCCAGCATTCATTGCCCATCCCTAATTACCCTTGAGAAGGTGGTGCTGATCCGCCTTCTTGAATCGCTGCAGTCCGTGAGGTGAAAGTACTCCCACCGTGCTGTTAGGTAAGGAGTTCCAGGACTTTGAAGGATCGGTGATATATTTCCAAGTCAAGATGGTGTGTGACTTTTTAGGGGAACTGGGAGGTGGTGGTGTTCCCGTGCGCCTGCTGCCCTTGTCTTTCCAGGTGGTAGATGTCACGGGTTTTGGAGGTGGCGTGAAGAAGCCTTGGCAAGTTGCTGCAGTGCATCTTGTAGATGGTACACACTGCAGCCACCGTACGCCGGTGGTGGAGGGAGTGAATGTTTCAGGTGGTGGATGGGGTGTCAATCAAGTGGGCTTCTTTGGATGGTGTCGAGCTTCTTGAGTGTTGTTGGAGCTGCACTCATCCAGGCATTCATCTCAGAATGCTAACAGGAATGGGTATCTACAGATGATCAAAATTTCTAATATGCCCCTTGACGTAAGAAAACTACTAGGCACTTGGTCTGGGTATTAAACAAGGCTTTAATCAACTGTTTTTCAACATGGAGATCTAGTTGTGTCCTTCACTAGTTCCTGTTAAAGAATGTCCTGAGCAAGCTGGGCCCATGCCCGAGTATTTATACACTCCCTGGACAGCGCCACCAGCAGGCTGCCCTGTATTATTTCCTAAGTCATTTCCACATGAATGACAAGATTCATGTCACCCCTTGGCTCACATTTTCAATTGAATGCACTTCAATGATTGGCAGGGCTGCCTTTTCATGTAAAATAACTTTTCTTTTTGGGCCCATTCTGGCCCCAACTCCTCCTCCCAATAGGTTGGCTTGGTGTGAAAGCCACAACAGCTTCCCTGTGGAGGCCTCTGGTTAAAATAGTCTCCGAAGAAGTCATCAGAGTCCGATCTGTATATTTGAAGAATGACCCTGCCTGTTTCTGGTGGGTGTTGCTCCCGCCTGCTCAGAGAGTAGGTTATAATTGAAAGCTGTGGGGAGATAGTAGGACCTCGGCAAGTAAATCCCACGATTGATTTTAACTGCCTGGGAGGGTAGCTTGAAAATTGCCCCTTGCGTATTTAAAAGGCTTTCATTGCTGAATCACAAATGAAAATGCACCCTCCTAAAATTAATAACCTTTTTGGGTGGGAGATTGCTGGAAGGCCTCCTTGCCTCATTTCCATTACCAGAATGCATATATACCCACCAAAAGTGGGAGGATTTCACCTGGAAAATCTAAGTCCATGTCTCCAAGTTTCCAAGAGTTTGAATTGTGGAGCAGAGTTATGAGCTTGCAACAATATTGGCCCTGAAATTCGGGTCTCCACGGGTGAGTACGCACGGGGTACTCACCCGTAGGCCCAATGGAAGTGCCGGTTTCCTGCATGCACTGCGCATGCGCGGGAAACCGGCACTTCCGTTCCCCTGAAAGCAGGGGTTCAGAGGTCAAACGCGTGCGCGGGAGAGGCTGCACGTGCGCATCGAACTGCGTTTTTTTTTTACAGGTTTTCCGGGAAGGTAAGCCTGCAGAATTTAGAAATGTAAAAAGCAGGCGTAAGGCCTGCTTTTTACAAGGTAAGTGGTGAATTAATTAAAATTAAAACATTTTTTCCACAGGTTTATTATTTTTAAATACTTTAAAGCAAGGTAAGTTTATTTTTAGCCCCGTTAGAAAATAAAATTATTTTTTCCAAAAATTTAAATTATTGTTTAAATTGTTATTACATTTAATTTATAGTTTATTTAAAAAATGTGATTTAAAAAAAAATTATTTACAGATTTAGTGATATTTTGTAAGAAGAAAGGGCCTGCAGTATTTCTAAGTTTGACAGCACTTCCTGTCAGACTTATGAATGGAGCATTCCCTGCTCCGATTGGCTCCCCATGGCCCACGTGATCCCAGGGGACGCTTCGAACTAATTGTGCCCCTGGGATACGCAAGCACTGCACGCCGGCAGCTGGACCAGGCCCCGGATCGGAATCCCACGGGGGCCCAGAGCTCAACGGTCGGCGCGCTAGGTAAGTGCAGATCGGGGGCTTGCACCCGCGGGAAGCCCCCGACCCGAATTTCTGGGCCATTGTGTTGTAGTTCTAAACCACTGGGAAGAGGTACTGCAATGCACACTGAGTCTACTTCTAAAGTGTGCCATTTTCTGCTTTGAGGAAGACATTTTGCAATATGCATAGGCTTTGGTTTGTCACCCAGAAGGAGACAGATATATGATGGAAGAGGAGGGAGAGAGAGGGAGGAGACGGAAAGAAGACAACAGAGGGAAGGAAGTGGGTGTAACAGAGAAAGGGGAAGGTAAATGAACAAAAACAAGTACAACTTACAATTATATAGCATCTTTAACGTAGAAAAATATCCCAAGGCACTTCACGTAGATGTAATAAAAAAATGGACACCTAGATGTAGAAGGAGAAAAGCATGGTTGGAGGTGGATTTTAAGGAGGGTCTTAATGGAGGAGTTGCAGATGTGGAGAGGCAGAGAGTTATGGGGGGAAATTCGAGAGGTGGGGCCTAGGCAGCTGAATGCAGGGCTGCCAATGATGGGATTAAGGGAGAGGAGTATGCACAAGACGCCAGAGTCAGAGTAACCGAGAATTTGTGGGGGGTGAGATGGTTGTAGAGCTGGAGGAGGTTACAGAGATAGGGAGGGGTGAGACTATGAAATGATTTAAACACGATGATGACATTTTGAGTGGGACATCGTGCTGAAATTTAAGGTGCAAGGAGGATGGTGGGCCGGCCAAGAGAGCATTAGAATAGTTAAGTCTGAATAGTGAAGTCCGAAGGCATGAATGAGGATTTCAGCAGCTGAGGTAGGGTAAAGGTGGTCAATGTTAGAGGTGTAAGTAGGTGGTGTTAATGATGGACAGGTTATGGGGTTGGAAGCTCAGCTCGGGGTTCAATACCTGTGGGTTGTTTCAATAGAATACTGGTTTAATTTTCTATTATGATTCAAAAATTAATGTTTACGATCACGAAGCAGTCACATATATCTGTCTCCTTCTGGGTGACAAACCTATAACCTATTGCGAACAGTCTGGTGCAATCTGAGACAGTGGCCAGGGAGAGTCTGGAATCAGGTGATGGGCGGAGTTAATGGAAGAGGCCGAACACACTGGTTTCAGTCTTCCCAATGTTTAACGGGGAAATTGCAGCTCATCTAAGACTGGATGTCGGAAAAGCTGTCTGACACCACAGGAGACAGTGGAGGGGTCGAAAGAGGTAATGGAAAGGTAGAGCTGGCTGTTTTCAGCCTACATGTAAAAGCTGATGCTATGTCTGCAGATGATGTTGCCAAGGGGTAGCTTGTAGATGGAAAGGGGCCACGAACATATTCTGCAGACACATCAGAATCAACAAACACAATCCCAATTAGCTAGGCAACGGAGGAATAGTATGATAGCAAAATACTGCAGATGCTGGAAATCCGAAATAACAACAGAAAATGCTGGAAAAACTCAGCAGGCCAGGCAACATCCGTGGAGAGAAATTATAGTCGACGTTTCGGGTGAACCGAAAAACGGAGGAATAGTGTTGGAGGAGAATGATGCTGTTGACCATATCAAATTCTGCAGTAATCAAGTAGGACGAGGAGTGACAACGCACAACAGTTACCATCACAGAGGACGTAATATGTGACTGCTTTGTGATTGTAAACATTAATTTTTGAATGATAATAGAGAATTCAACCAATATTCTATTGAAACAACCCACAGGTTTTTAAAATATTGGGTTAATTTTGCCCATTTGACAATAGAATCACAGCAGTGGCATTTTTTGTTTTTATTTCATAAGTGGAAAAACTGTATGGAATACATATGGGGGGCAAAATTGGGCTTGGTAGCGCCTGTCTTTTGGGCGCTACGAGAGCCCTTAAGGTTCCAAAATGGCGTCCGCAGCATATGCGCACACTTCTGACGCAAAGTGTGCCAAACATCATATTGGTAAAGGGGTTAGCGCGCGCGCACCTAATGTCCGCTGGAAGTATACAGAGCAAGCAGATCATGACATCAAACAGCGTCCAACGTTGATTTGATGCCAGCACTGCCATTTTGGAGCTCCATGCTCCAGCCTGCACCCTCTCTTAACCTCCCATAGCTGAACATGCGATCAATGACATGAAGGACCCACCCCGCCTCTACCTCACCAGCGCTATTTAAAACGATCATCAAATACTACAGGTTAGTTGCTGGATTATTTCTTCTGGCTGTTGCTGCAATTCTATGCATTTTGGATGCTTTTCCATACTTGTTAAAAGTTTCCCTAATCTACAAGGTCTGGCTGGTGCCGAGTACTTTTTTGGTGAATTCAAGGCTTCTGCACAAACCAGTTGCTCCCAGACATGGATGGCCTAGTAGGCCTTCCTCTTGGCTTTGAGAATGATTGGGAAAATTAGCAGAGGCCACGCAGAGCAAGACAAGCTGCTAGAAGAGGGAGGAAGAGGAGGGAGAGAGGGCTTTCAGCAGGAAGCCATATCTGCAGAGGCTCTTTAGGGATCACGTCTGTTGGAGAACAGAGTGCGGAACGTTGGGTGGATGCTGCTTGTGCTGCAATGGAAGCTGAGACATTGGCCATCAGACGTTGCATCATGTTTGGCTCCATAGGTGTGTTGATGGAGGTGGCCACCCATTCCATGTTGGAAAGGATGGGCTCCAAGCTCTGCGCAAAGCCTGTGCCAAGTTGGTGCCGGATTCCCTTCTTGACATTAAACACATGCTTATTGGCAGGCTTTCCAGTGCACCAAGCATTTGGGCGTGTACCCATCAGCCTTCTTCTGTAGCCTGGCTCATCAAAGTCATCATCTGAGCCTTCTGCAGCAGAACTTGTGTGCGACCTCGCCCTCTGGGGACCTGGCACCTGTGCTCTCCTTTCTCCCTGCCCTGACTGCTGCGTGCTTGTGCCCGGTGTCTCACCATGTGCAGACCCCGCCTCTATCCTATCCTCTAAATTACATGCAGTGTCAGAGTGGTGGCTGCGAATGTAAAATCGAGTGATAGTGTGTCTTCATCTTCACTGTCTTCTTGCTCTTCCTCCACTACCTGGGCAGGTTGCAGTTCTTGGATATCTGAAAGGAAAAGGGGACAAGGGTTGGGTTGTGGTGAGGGGAGAGGAGAAAGTAAGAATTGCATACTTACACTATCAGCAGCTTCTCAGTTAGGAGAGATTGTGGGATGAGGGAAAAGTGGGATGAGAGAAGGAGAATTAGGTATGCGGATACCCTCATCTTCAATGGCTTCAGCCCCGTCGGTGGCCTCTTCCTCAGCAATGGCTCTCCACATAATGGCCAACACCGTCTCCTCCAAGGGGTTAGAACATGCCGGCTTGCCTCTCCCCCTCTGGTTAGTTCCTGTTGCGCCACCTTTTCCTGCAAGAGAGAGGAGAAAGTATCAGTGAGTGTCGTGCCATCTGTTTGGGTGATGTGGCTGTCAGGGCTTCCAGTGTGTGCAAACTGTGAGATGTGATTTTGAGGCTTGCAACAGTGCTAAGTATATGAGGGTGAGGTGAAGCTATGAATGTTAGATATGTGTCCGGATTGTAGAGATTGTTGGTAGGTGAGTGATGGGGGTGTGGTGAATTGAGCAGTGGATGAGGCTAGTGGTGCTGCTGGTAGGATATGGCATTTGAAATAAAAACGGAAAATGCTGGAAATACTCAGCAGGTCAGGCAGCATCTGTAGGAGAGAGAAACAGAGTTAACATTTCAGGTCGATGACCTTTCATCAGAACTTCCCAGGTCAGATTCAATTCTGACAAAAGGTCATCGACCTGAAACGTTAACTCTGTTTATTGCTCCACAGATGCTGCCTGACCACCTGAGTATTTCCAGCATTTACTGTTTTTATTTCAGATTTTCAGCATCCACAGTGTTTTGCTTTTGTATGGCATTTGAAGATGTATTCATTGACCTTGACCACTCAAGTGAGATCATTAAACTTCTTCCAGCACTGCAAGTCCTTGGGGCTATACTCCTGGCATTGACATCTATGGCTGTCTGTTCTCACTGTCTTCTCATCATGTGTCTGGAGGGCTTCCTGCCCCTGAGAATACAGGACATCTCTCCTCCTTTCCACCTCCTCCACCAAGATCTCTAATGCAGCATCTGAAACCCTGGAGGCCCGCGCTCTCCCATGGTCAGCCATTGATCTCTCTTTCCCAGGTCAGATTCAGTTGCAGTATGACTCACAGCACCTGCTGATGCACCTCCCCTTTAAAAGGTGCAGGCTAGCTTTAAGTAGTGCAGGCTAGCTTTAAGAAGTGCAAGTTACTAACGCTATTGGGCTCCCTGCTGATACGTGCAGCACGAACAGCCCGGGAAGCATTGGCTGCACCAGAAATCATTATAATTAGCAGGCAGCACGAAGTTGGTGTGCTGCCTGCATTCCACTCAACGGGCGCGGGTTAATCGCACATCGCGATCCCATCGCCCATTTTGGGGGGCTAACCAATTTATAGCCCCTAGACTCTACAGTGAGGGTTCAAGAGATTTCAATATCTGTATAAATATATGACCATGCCAAGCCCCCCACCACCCTTTATTGAATGTTGTCGATTTATGTTGCTGGGACAATAACGAAGTTGGAACTAGCTGAATAATTTAAGTCATCAGCAAAAGTTTAATGTTGATATGAAGTGCACCGATTATCAATCATCATTCTGTTTATGCAATATTGCATTTTTTTTAAATTCTGTTGCATTAATCATGTCATATTTTTACTTCTACTGAACTAGTCATATAATATTTAAGCAATCATTTTTTCCCAACTGAGAAAAGAGAATGTGCTGTAGCTGGTCTGATTTCAATTTAGCATGTAGCATTGTTAGAAAACAACCTTTACTTACATTGTAAATAAGATCATAGACTGGGTACCACATTGGGTTAGTATGCTGTCCTGGATGCTCTGGAGCCTGTGCCTGAATGTTTGCCAGACTAATAGTATAAGTCCTTTACTTTGTTATAAGTTTCCTACATAATCTTAGTTTGGGCTTAATCCAGTCCCTCGTGAGTATGCGTGCACAGCAAAAATGATGGCACATTGTTGGGACATAAGCCTGGCTTAGACACCTACGTGACAAAAAATAGACAATTTTCTATTATTTAGCATTATCATGTTGCCGAACAGGAAAATTGAATCCAAGCAACTTCAAAATTTATATTACATTGAAGTGTTTTTCTACGATTGTAACTGGTGTTATAAAGCTTGCAATTTTTGTTTATTTCTTTTTAATTAACTGTCAAATTGGTATTGTGAAGAGTGTAGTGGCATCACACTGATTCAGTATCTCACTTTAGTGCATTTGTGCATTTTGATTTTTGCCACTGTATTTATATACAAAACAAATCAAAACCTATACGTCAAAACTATATAATTTGATCATTATCTAGAGTTGATGCCGTAGAGCATTACTGTATTTTTTCCGCTAGGGCAAGATTGTACTTTTGTTCTTATTAAAATCAGGTATATGCATTCTGTGGAGTAGAATTTCTGAACGACAGAATAAATGTCCTTCATTTTAATGAGTATGAAAATAGTCCATCTTCCTTGCACTCTTCTTCTGTTTCCTAATAATCCAACATCAAATGAGAAAAGCAACACTTTTTTTTAAGATTGCATGCAGCGTGGTTAAGCTGCTCACTGTAAGCTTACAAACTCCATCTTGCAGACTCACTCCTTGTCCAGTTGGATCTAACCAATGTTACTTATTAAAACATTGGGACTTAAGGGAATATCTCTACATATGTATACTTAACATAGAAACATAGAAGATAGGAGCAGGAGTAGGCCATTCTGCCCCTCAAGCCTGTTCCGTCATTTAATGAGATCATGGCTGATCATCCAAATTCAGTACCCTGTCCCTGCTTTCTCCCCATATCCCTTGATCCCTTTAGCCTTAAGAAATATCTCTAACTCCATCTTAAATATATTTAATAAGTTGGCCTCAACTGCCTTCTGTGGTAGAGAATTCCACAGGTTCACCCCTCTCTGGTTGAAGAAATTCCTCCTCATCTCAGTCCTAAATAGCTTACCCCTTATCCTTAGACTGTGACCCCTGGTTCTGGACTCCCCTGCCATCGGGAACATCCTTCCTGCATCTAGTCTGTCTAGTCCTGTTAGAATTTTAGAAGTTTCAATGAGATCCCCTCTCATTCTTCTAAACTCTAGCGAATATAAGCCTAATTGACCCAATCTCTCCTCATACGTCATTCCTGCCATCCCAGGTATCAGTCTGGTGAATCTTTGCTGCACTCCCTCCATGGCAAGAACATCCTTCCTCAGATAAGGCGACCAAAACTGCACACAATACTGAAGGTGTGGTCTCAGCAAGGCCCTGTACAACTGCAGCAAGACATCCTTGCTCCTGTACTCGAATCCGCTCGCTATGAAGACCAACATACTGCGGTACCCCACTAGTCACTGCTTGCCACTCGGAAAAAGATACGTTTATTCCAACTCTTTGCTTCCTGTCTGCCAACCAGTTCTCTATCCAAGTCAGTACCTGACCCCCAATCCCAGGTGCTTTAACTTTGCACGCTAATCTCTTATGTGGGACCTTATCAAAAGCCTTCTGAAAGTCCAAATACACCACATCCACTGGTTCTCCCTTATCTATTCTACCAGTTACATCCTCAAAAAATTCCAGTAGATTAGTCAAGCATACCTTTTGTAAATCCATGTTGACTTTGTTCGATCCTGTCACTGTTTTCCAAGTGCACTGCCATTGCATCTTTTATAATGGACTCTAGCATTTTCCCCACTACCGATGTCAGGCTTACTGGTCTACAATTCCCCGTTTTCTCTCTACCACCTTTTTTAAATAGTGGGGTTACATTAGCTACCCTCCAATCCATGGGAACTATTCCAGAGTCCATAGAATTTTGGAAGATGACCAGCAATGCACCTAGTATTTCTGGGGCCACTTCCTTAAGTACCCTAGGATGTAGATTATCAGGCCCTGGGGATTTATCGGCCTTCAATGCCGTCAATTTCCCTAACACCATTTCCCTACAAATACTGATTTCATTCAATTCCTCCCTCTCATTAGACCCTATGTTCCCCAACATCTCTGGAAGGTTATTTGTGCCCTCCTTTGTGAAGACAGAACCAAAGTATGTATTTAATTGGTCAGCCATTTCTTTGTTCCCCATTATAAATTCCCCTGATTCTGACTGCAAGGGACCTACGCTTGACTTCACCAATCTTTTTCTCTTCACATATCTATAGAAGCTTTTACAGTCAGTTTTTATGTTCCCTGAAAGCTTACTCTCATATTCTATTTTCCCCTTCTTAATTAATCCCTTTGTCCTCCTTTGCTGAATCCTAAACTGCTCCCAATCCTCAGGTTTACTGCTTTTTCTGGCCAATTTATATGTCCTCTCCTTGGATCTTATGCTAGCCCTAATTTCCCTTGTTAGCCACGGTTGAGTCACCTTTTTTGTTTTATTTTTATGCCAAACAGGGATGAACAAATTCTGTAGTTCATCCATGCGATCTTTAAATGTTTGCCATTGCTTATCCACTGTCAACCCTTTAAGTAACATTCCCCAATCCATCCTAGCCAACTCGCGCCTCATACCTTATTTAAATTCAGGACCCTAGTCTCTGAGTCAACTACTTCACTCTCCATCTTAATGAAGAATTCTATCACATTATGATCGCTCCTCCCCAAGGGGCCTCGCACAACAGCATTGCTAATTAATCCTTTCTCATTACATAATACCCAGTCTAAATGGCCTGATCTCTAGTTGGTTCCTCGACATATTGGTCCAGGAAACCATCCCGTATACACGCTAGGAATTCCTCCTCCACAGTATTGTTACTAATTTGGTTAGCTCAATCTATATGTAGATTAAAGTTACCCATGATAACTGCTGTGCCCTTACTGCACGCATCTCTAATTTCCCGTTTAATGCCATCCCCAACCTCAGCATTACTGTTTGGGGGTCTGTATACAACTCCCACTAACGTTTTCTGCCCCTTGATATTTCTCAGTTCTACCCATACAGATTCCACATCATCAGAGCTAATATCCTTCCTTACTATTGTGTTAACCTCCTCTTTAACCAGCAATGTTACCCCACCTCCTTTTCCTTTTTGCCTGTCCTTCCTGAATATTGAATATCCCTGGATGTTGAATTCCCAGCCTTGGTCACCCTGAAGCCATGTCTCCGTAATTCCAATTACATCATATCCGTTTACATCTATTTGCGCAGCTAATTCATCCACCTTATTTTGAATGCTCCTCGCATTAAGACACAGAGCCTTCAGGCTTGTTTTTTTAACACTCTTAGGGGGAGAAATTCGGTTGTTAGCGCCACCGATTAACGCCTAAAGAGGCCGAGAAGTGGGGCGCTAACCAATATCCGGGCGGGCGCAAAGCGCCTAGCGCCTTGCCCCCATATTGAGCATGCATTTAGCGCCGGCACTAAATCTTAGCGCCCGTTCATGGGCGCTGGCTGATTATGACGTCATTTGAGTGTGCAACGCCTTTTGGGCGCCCCAGACCGGAAATTCAGTGGCACCCCCCTCCATAGCGCCTGGCGCTAATAGTGACAGCTTACCTGGACCTTACCAAGTCGCTCTCGGGCTGGAGGAGCGTTATTTAAAGGTGTGGTTTAAAAGCGGCAGCCATTTTTGGAGCACAACTTCCTCGAGTGCTACAAAGAGTTGCTGAGCTGCACACTGAGAGCCATTTGACCACTGAGCCAGTGCAGGCAGACGATCTTCAGCCTTCTGACCATCACCTTGCTGTTGGTGAGCCTTGACAATGGGGAACCTTCCTGTGGGCACTTATTATGGGGGCTGCATTGGAGGGGAACATCCTGCTGCTGAATCATCTGGATAGGGCACTGAGACGCTAGGAGAGGGGGGTGGGCATGGCCAGACGGAGGAGGGCCAACAGACGTCGCCACAGCAGACCTTACGCTGGCAGGGTTTTCCGACAGCAGTTTTCCTACATGAACATGCCGGAGGAGCAGTGTGTCAGAAGGCTGCGATTTAGAAAGGAGGTGGTGACTGAGCTGTGCCAGCTGCTTCAGCCAGATCTGCAGCCTCAGATAAGGTGCAGGACATCTCTGTCGGTGGCTGAGAAGATGCCTGCTGGCCTGAACTTCTACGCGAGCAGCTCTTCTCAGGCTGCGCGTCAGAGGCTGATCAGAAGTAGCTTCTAGGCCCCTCTCATGGAATGCTTGCTGCCATTCCAAGAACAGGAATGGAACCGGTCTGATACCCACAAGCCTGTGAAGGGCAAGATGCATGTATATAGTAGGCATGGCCATTGTAAATGAAGAAAGTGTTTCATTAAACAAAATGTGGTTCCTTCAAACATGAGAAAGCTATGGCAACAGAAAGCAAAACTAATACGCTGACACATAACTGCCTCTCACACCCGGGAGACTGTCCAAAACATAAATCACATTCCGACCATCTTCCTTGGCCTTGATTCCACTGCGCCAACCAAAGCATCCAATGCCCCATCAGTGAGTCGTTCCGCCCTCTGCCTCACCCTTTCCATGTCTTGCTAGGCTGGTGCGCCACCGATAGGCTCCCATCGCTTTGAAGGCCTACAAGGCAGTGAGTGTGTCTGGTGATGCCAATTGACCTGCCCCTTTAAGAGCTGACCGGCGCCACTATGTCTCAGGGAAAGTGATTATTGACAGCACCCTCGATGCGCCCCGCCGCCGCGAAATTGGGTTGTGCCGCTGGGTTAGCGCCTTAAGAGTAGCGTGCAGCGCCTGATTTAGCGCCGCAATCACCTTGAGGGGTGCTGCAACCCAATATCGCGCTAGGTGGCGCTAAATTGCGCCTGGCGCTAGCCTCTGCGCATCGCCAGGACTAGCGCCCCAAACGCGGCTATACCGAATTTCTAGGCCTTAGTCCTTTTAGAATTATTATTTACTGTGGCCCTGTTTGATTTCTCTGCCTTCCACCTTTGCTTTTCTCCTTCCTGTCTTTTGTTTCTGTCCTTGCTTCCCTTTCCTCTGTCTCCCTGCACAGGTTCCCATTTTAATTTAAACCCTCCCCAACAGCACTAGCAAACACTCCCCCCTAGGACGTCGGTCCCAGTCCCACCCAGGTGCAAACCGTCCAGTTTGTACTGGTCCCACCTCCCCCAGAACCGTTTCCAATGTCCCAGGAATTTGGTTCCCTCCCCCTTGCACCATTCCTCTAACCACATATTCATCTGAAATATCCTTCTATTTCTACTCTGAGTAGCATGTGGCACTGGTAGCAATCCTGAGATTACTACCTTTGAGGTCCTATTTTTTAATTTACCTCCGAACTCCCTATATTCAGCTTTTAGGACCACATCCTGTTTTTTACCTATATCGTTGGTACCTATATGCACCACGACAACTGGTTGTTCACCCTCCCCCTCCAGAATGCCCTGCAGTCACCCTGAGACATCCTTGACTCTTACACCAGGGAGGCAACATACCATCCTGGAGTCTCGTTTGCAGCCGCAGAAACGCCTATCTATTCCCCTTACAATAGGGGACTAATATACGATCATATTTTCCTTCTTTTCAAATGTTTAGCTAAATGATTCCCTTGAAAGAAAAAAAAAACTTGCATTTATACTGCATCTTTAACATCGTCAGGACATCCCAACACACTTCAAATCTAATATTGTAATGTAAGTAACTGCAACAGCCAATTTGTGCACAGCAAGGTCCCAAAAACTGCAAATGTGTTAAATGATCAGCTAATCTGTTTTAGTGGTATTGATTGAGGGATGAATGTTGGTCAGGAGATCAGGAGAATTCTCCTGCTCCTCTTCCCACAATGCTATATTTCACCCTCAGTACTGCACCAGAATGTCAGCCTAGATAATATACCTGGAGTGAGACTTAAACCTTCTGATTTATACAATATCGTTAAGTTTAGAGTAGCTATGGAAAAGGACAAGGAATAATCAAACGTGGAAATAAGAAAGCATAAGGGATGTTTTCCTTTATTAGCTGAGGCATAGATTATAAGAGCAGGGAAGTTATGCTTGAACTGTATAAAACACTAGTTAGACCACAGCTAGAGTACTGCATACAATTCTGGTCACCACATTACAGGAAGAATGTGATTGCACTAGAGAGGGTACAGAGGAGATTTACAAGGCTGTTTCCAGGTCTGGAGAATTTTAGCTATGAGGAAATATTGGATAGGCTGGGGTTGTTTGAAACAGAGGAGGCTGAGAGGAGAGTTGATTGAGGTGCATAAAATTATGAGAGGCCTAGATAGTGAATAGGAAGGACCTATTTCCCTTATATTTTGGTGCAGCAGTCAAATTTTTAGTAAATTTAAAAAAAAAATCAACAGCTTTTAAAACATGACTATTAGTGTCCTTGCCCCCAAAAGATCCAGCTGATTTTTGGAGCCTCCTTGAAGGCCTGCAAATGAGCGCAATGAGCGGAAACTCCCAGTGGTGATGAATTCATCCTGGGGCGTGGCCAGTATTGTGAGCAGGGCCAGCTTCCAGTGCGATGTTTTTTAAACCTGCATATAAGATCGCAGAAACTCAATTTGCGGTGGACTTAATTTGCGATCTGTTATGCCGATTTCGAGTGAATTACGCCGAAAAAATCAGCGCAACTGACCTGGAATTCTAACTGTTATGTATTGTGTGTTCTATTGTGTGTTCTCCTCCCACCTGTGGTGGCACTGTCACAGGAGATAAATGGTTGGGTGTTCTCTGTTAAGTTTAGCTCTCTTTGTTCGGAACTTTCCAGAACTTCCTTTCCTTCCAATAAAGCACTTCATGTTTGAATCTCTGAGTTCTGAGTCCTAAATTGTGTCTAGGTAGAAAGGTACCGACACAACAAGTGGCAACGAGGAGCAGAAGAATCTGCGTACATAAGAACATAAGAAATAGGAGCAGGAGTAGGCCAATCGGCCCCTCGAGCCTGCTCCGCCATTCAATAAGATCATGGCTGATCTGATCCTAACCGCCAATCTACTATCACTGAGCCATCTCCTGAATCTAACAGAATTAGACATGTGAAATAGGAGCAGGATCAGGCTACATGGCCCCTGGGCCTGCTCTGCTACCCACAGGGCCATGACCGATCCGAACCTAGACTCATGTCCAAATTCCTGCCCGTTCCCCATAACCCTTTATTCCCTTTACTTCTAGGAAACTGTCTATTTCTGTTTTAAATTTATGTAATGATGTAGCTTCTACAGCCTTTTGGGGCAGCATATTCCATGGACCTATCACCCTCTGAGTGAAGTAGTTCCTCCTCATCTCAGTCTTGAAAGAGCAGCCCCTTATTCTAAGACTATGCCCCCTAGTTCTAGTTTCACCCATCATCGGGAACATCCTCCCCGCATCCACCCGATCCAACCCCTTCATCATCTTAGATGTTTCAATAAGATCGCCTCTCATTCTTCTGAACTCCAATGAGTAGAGTCCCAATCTACTCAACCTCTCCTCATATGTCCATCCCCTCATCCCCGGGATTAACCGAGTGAACCTTCTTTGTACTGACATTACGGGTGCAGTGAGTAAACAGAAAATTTAATTTGAAACGTGAGATGGCTACTATATTAGGAAACATCGGTGATTTTGATGAAAATGTGGAGCAATGGAGCGCTTATACAGAACGTTTTGACTATTTTGTATTGGCGAATGCGGTGGCAAATGAAAAGGTCGTGCCTACCTTTTTGAGTGTAATCGGGCCGAAGACATTCAATTTACTTCGCAGCCTCGTGCAACCAGATAAGCCAGGAACTAAAACATATAAGCAACTGGTGGAAATTCTTGGAGCACATTTTTCACCAAAACCTCTGGTTATTGCTGAGAGATTTAGATTTCATAAACGGAATCAAGAGGAGGGGGAATCAGTGACGATGTTTATTGCTGCTTTAAAAAGGTTGTCTAAACACTGCCAGTTCAAGGAGGTGCTGAATGACACCATTAGAGACAGACTTGTGTGTGGTCTTTTGCAGGGAGAGTTCACAAGGTGTCGTCTGAGCCTAAAGGTGCGTGGAACGGCACATGTTACCGTTGTGGGAAAACGGGCCATCACGCTAATGACTGCTGGTGTACGGAGCTGGAATGCCGAAATTGTGGCAAAAAGGGTCACATTGAACGCGCCTGTAGAGGTAAAAAAAAGAACAGACAGAGCTGGGAAGCATGGAAGCAAAATGTCTGTATTTGGACGAGAGAGGAAAAAGAATGTTCATTCAGTGCAGTATGATGGAACAAGCAAAACAGAGGGGAGCGACACCTCTGAGGAGGAAGAGGTGCACATACTGACGGTTGCAGGTGATTTAAATGGCTACTGGGTGTCACCACTGGTGGAGGGACAATCCGTGCGGATGGAGGTGGACACAGGCACGGCTGTGTCCCTTGTTTCAGACACTGTCTACAACAAAATGCTAAAGCATCTTACCCTTCAGCCAACAAACATTGTGCTAAAGACGTATACCGGCGAACCTGTGGCCATGAGAGGAGTCATTGAGGTGACAGTTAAATTGAACGGACAGACTGCAAAACTGCCACTATATGTGGTAAAGGGAAATTACCCATCGCTACTGGGACGTGCGTGGATAGAGAAAATCACGCTGGACTGGCCTGCAGTCCGCATGATGTCAAAAGGGGAGTCAGGTCTGACTGCAGTGTTAAACAAACATGCAGAACTCTTCAATGGGGAACTTGGGAGCATGAAAAAGATCAGCGTGGGACTGGACATTAAACCTGACAGCAAGCCGAAGTTTCACCAAGCCCGACCTGTACCCTATGCAATTAGGCCAAAAGTTGAGGCTAACTTGGGGGCCTTAATCGAGAATGGAGTCCTGGAGCCTGTGAGCGTGAGCAAATGGGCCACACCCATTGTTCCTGTCCTGAAAAAGGATGGATCTGTTCGAATCTGCGGGGATATTAAAGTGACTATTAACCCGGTGCTGTTTGCGGAACAGTACCCTCTTCCCCTCATTGATCTTTTTACGGGCCTGGCCGGAGGGCAAAAGTTCAGCAAAATAGACTTATGCCAGGCTTATCTACAAATGCATGTCGATGACCAATCAAAGGAGCTGCTGACAATTGTGACACACAAGGGGCTATACAGGTACTGCCACCTTCCGTTTGGAATTACGTCGGCCCCTGCTCTATTCCAAAGGGCAATGGATCAGATTTTGAGTGGACTGCCAGGAGTCCAGTGCTACCTGGACGACATCCTTGTCACTGGGACAAATGAGGAGGATCATCTTCTGAACTTGGATGCGACACTACAACGACTGAAAGAGTACGGACTCGGAGTTCGTAAAGACAAATGTGAATTCTTTCAGTCTTCAGTTGAATACCTGGGGCATGTGATTGACGCTAGTGGCCTGCATAAGGCACCGTCAAAGGTCAAGGCGATCGTGGAGGCCCCAGCACCCCAGAATGTGAGCCAGTTACGTTCATTTCTGGGGCTACTTAACTACTATGGGAAGTTTATTCCAGACTTAGCAACATTGCTGAAGCCGTTACATCAGTTGCTATGTCAAGGCAAAATATGGAAATGGACTGAACTGTGCAACGAAGCTTTCGCCCATGCAAAGAAAGCATTGCTGAAATTGGAGGTCCTGACACACTTCGACCCAAAGCTACCCGTGCAGCTAGCATGTGATGCATCACCATATGGTGTGGGAGCAGTCATATCCCACATCATGCCTTCGGGTGAAGAGAAACCTATTGCCTTCGCATCACGCACCTTGAACAAGGCCGAGAGTAACTATGTGCAGATCGAGCGCGAGGCCTTGGGAATCGTTTTTGGAATTCGAAAATTTCATCAGTACCTGTTTGGGAGAAGGTTCACACTCCTGACGGACCACCGTCCATTGACTTCAATCTTCGGGCCCCACACCGGAATTCCGTCTCTCACTGCAAGCAGGATGCAAAGGTGGGCTTTACTGTTGTCAGGACACAGATACGACATCAAATATCGCAAATCAGACTTGCACGGCAACGCAGACGGTCTCTTGAGGCTACCCTTGCCTGTTACTCCCCCAGAGCCTCATCAGATAGACATCTTCTACTTTAGACAAGTGGAGGGAGCACCTGTCACTGCAGTTCAGGTGCGAAGGTACACCCGCAATGATCCAGTCCTGTCTGAGGTAATGGACGATGTCATTCGAGGGAGAGCTATAGGAGATTCTCCTAGTTTGAAACCTTACGTTTCAAAAAGAAATGAGCTCTCCGTCCAGGCAGGTTGTCTTCTTTGGGGACGCCGTGTCATCATTCCGCCACCTCTGAGGGAACCTATACTGCAACAATTTCATACAGGCCACAGTGGGATGGTTCGGATGAAGGAAATGGCAAGAAGCTACTTCTGGTGGCCAGGTCTCGATGGGAATACTGAGGAGAAAGCCAAAACATGTTCCCCATGTCAAAGGGTCCGGAATGTTCCACAGCTGGCAACCCTACACCCCTGGGATTGGCCTGCAGAAGTGTGGCAGTGAGTACATGTGGACTTCGCCGGTCCTTTCGAAGAGAAGATGTTTATGGTGGTTGTGGACGCTCATAGCAAGTGGCCGGAGGTCGCTGTGATGAGGTCTACCATGGCAGAGAAAACAATTGAGAAACTTGGTGAGATGTTCAGCCGTTATGGCTCACCGGAACAACTCCTAAGTGACAACGGTCCACAATTTATATCACAGGAGTTTGCAACCTTCCTGCATGTGAATGGTGTCCAACACATCAGGTCTGCGCCCTATCATCCCTGTACTAACGGCCAGGCAGAAAGGTTTGTGCAAACTTTGAAGCACGCCTTGAAGGCATCGCAAGGTCAGGGCTCAATCCACCAACGTCTGAACAGCTTCCTGTTGTCCTACAGGAACGAGCCGCATGCCACAACCAAAACTTCTCCCGCTTCGCTCTTGATGAAGAGGCAGTTGCGGACAAGTTTTGACTTACTCAAACCTCCAAGGGCAGAACAGGTTGTCCATCGTCAACAACAAGCTCAAGTTGAAAAGAGAGAGAAAAGAGCCAAGGAGAGACGGTTTCACCCTGGAGAGCACGTCCTAGCTCAAAACTACAACACTGGACCGAAATGGGTTCCTGCTACGGTGATCGCATAGACGGGCCCTGTGTCTTACACGGTTGAGACTGCTGAGGACGTCATCTGGAGAAGACACACAAATCAACTGTTGCTAGGAGCAGAGACAGCCACAGAGGCTCCAGCGGCTGGTTGGCCTGAACTGTTTCCGGATGATACCACAAACCAGCATCCTTTGCCACAGTGCTCTTCTCCAACACAGGAAGTCAAAGAGACTGTTCCACCTGTGCAAACTCCTGACTTTCGACTGACACAGGCACCTTCTCCATCCAGGCCTCTGTCAATGCCTACTGCTGTGGAAGCCAGCGATGACCGCCGGTATCCTGTCAGAGCGGCGGCCTCCAAGACGCTTGGATCTGTAGGCTTAGTGACTTACCCACAAGACTGGGGCAGAATAAACCCCAGGGTAAAGTCAGGGTTTGAGGCAGTCTACCTCTACCCTAGGTTCATTGAGTGCATTGAAAGTAACTTACCTGTTGAGGAATAATGTGGACCTTCCATTTAAGAGGGGAGGAAATGTTATGTATTGTGTGTTCTATTGTGTGTTCTCCTCCCACCTGTGGTGGCGCTGTCACAGGAGATAAATGGTTGGGTGTTCTCTGTTAAGTTTAGCTCTCTTTGTTCGGAACTTTCCAGAACTTCCTTTCCTTCCAATAAAGCACTTCATGTTTGAATCTCTGAGTGCTGAGTCCTAAATTGTGTCTAGGTAGAAAGGTACCGACACAACACTAACCCATAGTGATTAAGCTGAAACTGAAAAAGGAGGCTTATGATAAATGCCAGACTGATAATACAATAGAGAACCAAGCTGAATACAGAAATTACAAAGGAGAACTGAAAAAGGAAATAAGAGGGGAAAAGGGAGTGTATGAGAATAGATTAGCGAGTAACATAAAAGGGAACCCAGAAGTCTTTTATAAACATATAAATGTTAAAAGGCTAGTCAAAGGAAGAGTGGGGCCGATTAGGGACCAATAAAATCTTCTCATGGAGGCAGAGAGCATGGCTGAAGTACTAAATGAGTACTTTGCATCTGCATTCACGAAAGAGGATGCTGCTAATGTCACAGTAAAGGAGGTAGTAGCGATATTGGATAGGATAACATAAATTAAGAGTAGGTACTTAAAAGATTGGTGTTACTCAAAGTAGAAAAGTCAGCCGGTCTGGATGGGATGCAGCCCACGTTGCTGAGTGAAGTAAGGGTGGAGATAGCAGAGGCTCTGGCCACAATCTTTCTTAGATATGGGAGCGGTGCTAGAGGAATAGAGGAGTGCAAATGTTACACCCCTGTTCAAAAAAGGGAGAGGGATAAACTTGGCAACTACAGGCCAGTCAGAATAACGTCTGTGTTGGGGAAACTTTTAGAGACAGTGGGCTAGAAATTCGTGTGTTTAGCGCCACATGTTAGCGCCACATGTTAGCACCATGAGATGCCACTAAAACGCTGTTCAGAGCTCTACTGCCAGCTGATGGTGGTTCCAGCGCCACACACCATATCCGTTTTGCCGGTAGCACTGCCAGTAAACGCGATCGGCAGGGACAGCGCAGTCACGGAGATCATGACGCCAGTGAGTGTGCAACGCTCACTTCACACCCGATATCCCAACTTCATTTTGGCCATTGTACTCACCAGCTGGAGAAAGCAAAGACAGGTTGAGGAAGCGTGCAGCAGCAGGAAGCCGGCTCTGGCAACACTATTTAAAGGGATCTTTACCAATCACTCGGACCTGACAGGTTTTTGAAGGTTGAGTGGCTGTGTGCTACTTCCTGCTATTGGAAGAGTTTTCTTCATTCATTTCAAGGTTCTTTGGTATCAGGGAGTGTTGTGGCAAGTACAAAACACAACAATTATTTCTGAAAAGCTCCATCCTACATCACTTGCTAAAAGTCATGGGGGAGGTACTCGCCCTCCAGGCTCTATGGTGGAGGGAGCGGAGGCAGTGAGACAATCGGCCTTCCAGACGGGCTGTCCATGACCAGCTCATCAGACTCCTAATCACATGAATGAAACCCCAGATCCCCGTAGCTAACCACATCCCCATCATACAATCCCTGTCTCACGCCATATCACAGGGTCCTCCTGGGCACAAAGCTGAAATAAGAAAGACCACAAAATATTCCAAACACAATTAATAACTTTATCTATAAACATACCACACACACACATCACATGAATTCTAATAACTAATAAAAAGAAAGACTGGCATTTATATAACACATTTCATGACCACCGGACATCTCAAAGCGCTTTACAGCCAATGAAGTACTTTTTGAAGTGGAGTCACTGTTGTAATGTGGGAAATGCGACAGCCAATTTGCGCACAGCAAGGTCCCACAAACAGCAATGTGATAATGTTATGTTGGTTGAGGGATAAATATTGGCCAGGACACCAGGGATAACTCCCCTGCTCCTCTTCAAAATAGTGCAATGGGATCTTTTACATCTACCTGAGAGAGCAGACGGGGCCTCGGCTTAACGTCTCACCCGAAAGACGGCAGTGCAGCGCTCCCTCAGCACTGCACTGGAGTGTCAGCCTAGCTTTGTGTGCTCAAGTCCCTGGGACTTGAACCCACAACCTTCTGACTCAGAGGAGAGAGTGCTACCAACTGAGCCACAGCTGACACTGCGCCTGCCATAGTTGAATAGCTTTCATTGTGTGCAAGGTGTGAAATGTGTGTGTGAGTGTTGCTAGGTAGAGATTGTTGGCGGGTGAGTGCTGGGGGTGTGGTGTATTGTACAGTATGTGAAGCTTGTGGTACAGATGGTGGTATGTAGCATTTGTTGAAGCCTTCACTCACCTTGACCACTCATGTGAGCTCGTTAAACTTCTTCCTGCACTGTGTGTGGGTCCTGGGTACTAGAGTGCTGCCTGTGACGTGGTGTACCATCTCCCTCCACAAAGTCCGGCAGACTTGTGGCGAGGGCCTCCTGCCAGTTGCAGGGTACAGGACCACCCGCCTGCTCTCCACTGCTAAAACCAATGCCATCAAAGCTTCATCGGAAAACCTCCGGGCTCTCTCCCTGGGGTGGCGATTTGTGCACAGGGTTTGTTAGTAACTGATCCTTCTCTTTGTCTTTCTTAGGATTGTTGGGGCAGCTGCACACCCAAAAATGCTGAGAATGAGGTGCTGCAGCATCAATGAACCTCCCCTTTAGTGAAAAAAGCCTGTCGTAATCATGACTTGCAATTAGACTGCCCCCGATATTGGTCCAGCTTTTCAGTGTAACGGCAATGAGCTTGGGTTTTCAGATGAGAATCATGACTGCAATTATTTTAATGAGGAGTGAGGATGAATTTTGCGTGCATCCTAGACGATTTTCAACTGGCGCTACTTAACCATTTTTAGTCTAAACACTGCCCACATAGCTATAACGAATTTCTAGCCCAAATCTGAGACAAAATGAATTGGCACTTGGAAAAATAAGGGTTAATAAATGAAAGCTAGCATGGATTTGTTAAAGGCAAATTGTGTTTGACTAACTTGATTGAGTTCTTTGATGAAGTTAAGGAGAGTGTTGATGAAGGTAGTGAAGTTTATGTTATGTACTATGGACTTTCAAAAAGCATTTGATAAAGTACCACATAATGGCCTAGAAATTCAGTTGGTTGCGCCAGCCGGTAGCGCCTTAGGAGGAGTAGATGTCGGGCGCTAGGCAGCTAGCGGCCGGGCGCAGCGCGATCTGCGCCTCACCCCAACTTCAGTCAAGATTTAGCGGCGGCGCAAAGTCTTTGCGCTCGCTCAGCTGCGCGCGCAGATCATGACGTCATTTCCTCGTGCAACGCCCTTTGTGCGCCCCCAACCGGAAATTCAGTCGCAACGCCCCATTGTGCGCCTGGCGCCCCTAGCGACTGTTAGAGCAGAACGGTGCTCAGTCGATGCGGGGCGCGGGGGGCGCAAATTAAAGGGCACTCCTCCTGCACTATAAAAGGCTGCCATTTCACAGCACTCCTTCTTGAGAGACGGATCTTTGCAGAGAGCCCAAGGTAGAGAGCTTTCTGCTTTGGCCCAACACTCGGACAGGTACTTGTGGCTTCAGGCCACAGCTTTCCACTTGTCTTTGCCTTCATTGACATATCATTGTTTGCCAGCATATTATGGGGGCTGCAATGGGTGTAAACGCTGGCTTTCTCAATTACATCCAAAGGGCTCACAGACGCCATGAGAGAGTGGCAGCCCTGGCTAGACGGAGAGGGGGCAACAGGCGTCGGGAAAGGAGGCCTTACCCACCCAGGGTATACCGCCAGCAGTTCTCCTATCTCAACATGTCTGAGGAGCAGTGTGTTCAGAGGCTGCGATTCAGAAGGGAGGTGGTCACAGAGATCTGCCACCTGCTTGGCGGTGATCTGCAGCCACAGCTGAGGAGCAGGACGTCTCTGTCGGTGGCAGTGAAGGTGACGGTGGCTCTCAACTTCTATGCCACCGGCTCCTTCCAATCTGCTGCTGGGGACATTGCTAACATCTCCCAGTTCGCCGTGCATTGCTGCATCCGCCAGGTGACCAATGCCCTTTTCACAAGGAGACGTCAGTTCATCTCCTTCTCCATGGCCCTTGCCAAGCAGCAACAGCGTGCAATGGGCTTTGCAGCATTCGTGGGCTTCCCCATGGTGCAGGGCGCCATTGACTGCACGCATGTGGCTTTGCGGGCACCTCTGGAGAATGCCGAGGATTACCGCAACCGGAAGGGCTACCATTCGCTGAACGTCCAGCTGGTGTGTGACCACAGGCAGCTCATCCTAGCTGTCAATGCCCGCTTTCCAGGCAGCAGCCACGATGCCTTCATCCTGCGCCAGACTTCTGTGGCAGACATGTTCGAGGCCCAGCCTCACCCACGAGGATGGCTTATCGGGGACAAAGGCTATCCTTTGTGTACCTGGCTGATGACCCCGCTCCGTGCGCCCAGCACCCCTGCTGAAGAGGGATACAACGATAGCCATCAAGCGACCAGGAACATCATCGAACAAACAATCGGCGTCCTGAAGCAATGGTTCCGCTGTCTGGATCGTTCCGGTGGAGCCCTACAATATTCGCCGGAGCGAGTCTCCCATTTCGTGGTCGTTTGCTGCATGCTGCACAACCTGGCTATCCGCAGGACTCAGCCACTGCCACCAGAGATTGGAGGACCACCTGAGGAGGAGGAGGAGGAGGAGGAGGAGGAGGACCAGCACAGGAGGGAGGCAGAAAGTGCAAGGGCCGCCCGTCGCCGGCTTATTGAACGTCGGTTCTAGGCCCCCTCTCAGGGAATGGCTTGTGCCAATGTCAGCAGATGAATGTAGCCGCTCCTTAAGCCCTCAGCCAAGCAGGGCAACCAGGACTTAACCAAAAAACCATGCACAGTGCAATTTAACAACAATAATTTATTGAAAACCTCTGCCCTTCCCACATTACATCCTCATGTGGAGAAGCCCCCTCCAAAAACACAAAACTACCAGTCTCGGCCTTACAAAAAGAAAGAAAGACACCAGTCTCGGCCTTACAAAAACACAACTGCACCAATCTCGGCCTTACAAAAAGCACCAGGCATTTGTGCATACCTTCTACTTTTTGCCCTGCGAGGGCGATGCCTTTCGCATCCTTGCCTGGCCCCTGCCCGCCCTGCAGCTCCTCCTCAATGGGAGCCCAGTGGCTGCAGCAAGCCTGGGGGAAGGCTGCTGAGGGGCAGATGGCGAGACGGCAGATGCCCTTGGGGGTCGGCCTGCACCAGCTCTGGCCTTGGAGTGGCCGGCTGCTGACTGCTCCAACTCTGGCTGGGCGGCAGCAGTCTGTCCAGCGGCTCATGGCAGCTGCAATGGCGGAGTGGCAGTGTCGGCTGCAGGAATGGTGCCAACCTGGCAGATCGCAGGTGCTCGCTGGTCGCCTGACACATTGGCACTCGCACGGGCCAGCACTGCAGCATGCGCAGCAAACAGCTGAAGAACAGACTGCTGGGCTGCTGCTGCGCGGCGAGTGCCCTGGCGATGCCTGGCTGATCCAGCGAGGGTGGCAGCAGTTAGTGCCCGTGTGGCCCTGGTCTGTGTCCGCATGACAACAGCCAGTGAATGGACGGCACGACTGAGCACTTGGCTCGACGCCGCCTGTGCTGCCGCGAAGTCCTGTAGACTCCTGGCCTGTGCTGCACTGAATTGATCCAGACTCCTGGCCTGTGCTGCTCCAAATTGCTGCACACTCCTTGACAAAGACTCAATTGAGTCAGGCATCCTTGCCACTGCAGCCATGAGCTCATTGTGCCTGCGCTCAGCCTGGACGGCCATTTCCTCCAGGAGCCGCACCTCCTCTGCGCTGACCGTCGCAGGACTGGAGGCCGCACTCACCCTCTGGGGAGAAGTCCGCCGAGCTTCCCCACCCCTCCCGCGTTGCTGCAGGCCGCTGGGCCCCGGAGCTTCACTCTCCTCCGACCCTTCCCCCCGGCTCCCCTCCAGGGAAGACGTGTCCCCTACATCGCCATGGGCTGGCGCGGCTGAGGGTGGCACTGATGGGCCGGCTTCCTCTTCCTCCTCCTCGTATTCCGAAGCGCTGACAGTGGCAGCTTGAGGGCCCGCCTCCTCACCTGGCGATTCACCATCTGAAAGCAGGAAGGCACAAGAGTAGCTTTAGAGTGAGGACAGGGCGGCAGCGAGGGAGGCATGAGTGCTGCCATTCACTGCATTGGTCGGACAGTGGCAAAGGATGCTGATCTGAGGCGCAAGTGGAACGAGCGAGGTCAAAAGGGTGATGCCCTTACCATTGGTGCCCAGAACAGGGTCGGCATCTCCACTGGCGACGGGGCCAATCAGCCGGCCTGCCATAATGCGCTCCACATGCTGGTCGAGGTCGGAGAGCTCTTTTACGTCAGGACGGCCTCCCCCGGTGTCAATTCGTTTCCGCCGGTTGTGCACCACCTTGGCCTGTGTTAGGGAATATATATCTATATATATTTTAATAACATAGATTTTAATATGATTAAAATCTAATGATTTAAAGAAATCAGATTATGCTTAAGCTGACCACATGCCAAAGGATGGTGTGATGTATCAGATCCAATCACAGCTGGTAACGTCACATCGGCTGACTTAAAAACTGAGAACAATGAAAATGCTGATTTAGCTTAAACTGTGAAAGTGCTGATCTTAGCTTAAAACTGAAAGTGATGATTCTGCTTAACTAGAGAACAAAGGAATGATTGATGTATCAGAGATCCAATCAGTGTGATGTAGTTGAACCAACCATAGCTCTGCATGCATGCTGCTGAGCCAATGGTAATAAAGGGGGTGGGTACATCTGCTGCTGTATAAAAACCAGCCATTTTGAATATGATGTTAGTCGGATGAAGGAAGTCAAACAGTGTAAATCAAGTGATGCAATAAATCGACTATTTAAAACTTACCACCGGACTCGCAAACTTTTATTTTAGTGTGTTGACCTCAGATCAGCGTGGTCCACTGAAATTAATTACCCGATCTAACAATTTGGCGCTGCGAGCAGGGTGCCAGTGGAATCACTCCCAATCCAATCCAAGAGAAAGGACAGCCTCTACGTACATTGTGAAGCCCTGATCTTGTCTGCAGTGCCTCCCATGGTCGAATAGCTTGTACAGTGTGAAGCCCTGATCTTGTCTGCACTGCCTCCCATGGTCAAATAGCTTGTACAGGGTGTAAAGTGCTGAATGTGCAAGTGATTTTCATGCCAGTCCCATAGCTGCTGGATGAGGGCTGGCCATTAGGGCTTTCAGGTCCGTTTGCCCATAAAGTGAGGTGCACATGCAGGGATGAGGAGGACACTGGAAAGGGTACTCACCCTGACAACCCGAGTGAGGTCGTTGAACTTCTTCCGGCATTGCACAGGAGTCCTGGCAACCACGCTGTTGGAAGACACCCTGTTTGAGACCTCCCTCCAGGCTTTCCGGTAGGTGCTGGGCAGCGGCCTCTTGCCACCTTCTGGGAACAGAACATGGCGCCTGCGCTCCACTCCGCCAACCAGCAGCCTCAGGCCACCGTCGCTGAAGCGCTGCGCTCTCTCCCTGGCCTTCTCCATAGCCCTGGGCGTTGTGCAGGTGAAGCTGAAGTGGTCAGGCCGAGGTTGAGGGCTGCAGTGTGCAGGGCGTGGCAGGCAAACAAATCCACCTTCCCCCTTTAAGAGCTGACCGGCGCCAGAGTGTCTGCCGTCAATCAACAACTCGCCGCACCGGCGTTGCGCCCGGCCTCGGGGGTATCGCTCAGCACCGCCGGCTTAGCGCCTAAAGATAGTCGTGCATCGCCTGTTTTAGCGCAGCAGCAACCTCTTGGGGCGATGCGACTGAATATCGGCGAAGGGGGCGCGACTTTGCGCCGGGCGCAAACTTTAGCGGCCGCCCGACTTTACCGCCCCAAAAGTGGCTATACTGAATTTCTAGGCCAATAGACTTACTAGCAAAATTAAAGCCCATGGGATTAAAGGGACAGTGGCAGCATGAATACGAAATTGGCTAAGAGGGTAGTGGTGAACGGTAATTTTTCAGACTGAATCAGTCCAGGAATTTCTCTTAGTAATAGACTTGGGTATTAAGTTCCCTTTTCAATTGGTTAAAAGTCAAATTTTTTTTTGGTAAGTTAACAAGATTGGCTGCTCCTGTGCTACCAAAGGGTAATGAGACTGAGGTATCCCTCCTCTCATGGTACCTATCAGTGAATGAAAACCCAAAGACGCAGCAGCCTCTATCCTGGCTGTCGGGGTCTGGAAGCTGATGTGCCTCAATAATTCCGAGACTCGAAGTTAGCAGAACAAAAACAAGGCTTTTATTAGCTTAGAAAGTAACACGTAAGAGAGAGAGATGTCTTCCTTCTGGAGACTGGGGCTAGACTGAAGCTAGCTTACAAACGGGGCCAGGTATGGGCGGAGCCCTACACACAGCACATTCCAGCACATTCCAGTATACAATACAGCACATTCCAGTACACAATACAATGAGGTCTGGGGGAAGGGAAATGACACTGAAACCGATCTCAGTCACAGGCAGTGGTGAATGGAATATTTCATCACATTCACCCCTTCTATAGATTTAGTCTGTTCGGGGGTTTGATAGTCCTCTGCGACCGACGTGGCTGTTGCGGTGCCGCGGGTGTCGGCTGGGTGTCCCCGGTAGCCTCCTGGGTCTCTGCCGGGGGTGCCGCCAGGGTTGTTGGAGGGGTAGTTGGTGGGGGTGCCGTTGGTCGGTGTTCTTCCGGGGGTGATGAAAGAGTAGTGGGTGGGTAAGAGTTGCTGTGATCGTCGTTGCCGCTATTGCCGTGGTTGTTGTCGATGCCGGCTGGGGCGACGTCTTTTATGGACACGGTGTCCTCCCTTCCGTCGGCGTGCCGGACATATGCGTATTGGGGGTTGGCGTGGAGTAGGTGTACTGGCTCCACGAGAGGGTCCGTCTTGTGGCCCCTCACATGCCTTCGCACGAGTACCGGACCTGGGGTGGAGAGCCATGACGGCATGGATACGCCTGAGGTGGATTTCCGGGGAAAGACAAACATTCGTTCATGAGGCGTGGTATTAGTGGCCGTACACAATAGCGACCGTATCGAATGGAGCACATCCGAGAGGACTTCCTGCCAGCGGGAGATAGGGAGGCCCTTGGTCCTTAGAGCTAGAGTGACTGCTTTCCATACTGTCCCGTTCTCTCGCTCCACTTGGCCGTTACCCCGGGGGTTGTAGCTGGTGGTACGGCTCGTGGCGATCCCCTTGGACAGCATGTACTGGCGTAGCTCTTCACTCATGAAGGACGCCCCCCTATCCGTATGGATGTAGCTCGGCATACCGATCAGGCAGAACAGGCTGTTGAGGCATTTAATGACCGTGGCGCTGGTCATGTCTGGGCAGGGGAAGGCGAATGGGAACCGGGAGTATTCGTCCACAATGTTCAGGAAGTAAACATTGCGGTCGACGGATGGGAGGGGGCCCTTGAAATCTAAGCTGAGCCGCTCAAAGGGCCGTGTAGCTTTGATTAAGTGGGCTCTATCTGGGCGGTAGAACCGAGGTTTGCACTCAGCGCAAGTGCAGCAGTTCCTGGTCAGGGACCGAACTTCCTCAATCGAGTAGGGTAAGTTACGGGACTTTATGAAGTGGAACAGCCGCGTGACCCCTGGGTGGCAGAGGTCGTTGTGGAGGGTCTGTAGCCGATCCCCGGTGGCGCTGGCACACATCCCTCGTGAGAGGGCGTCAGGGGATTCGTTAAGGGCCCCTGGCCGGTAAATGATGTCGTACTCGAAGGTGGAGAGCTCGATCCGCCACCTAAGAATCTTATCATTTTTAATCTTCCCCCTCTGTTTATTATTGAACATAAACGCTACCGACCGCTGGTCGGTAAGTAGGGTGAAGCGTTTGCCGGCTAGGTAGTGGCGCCAGTGGCGCACTGCCTCCACGATGGCTTGGGCCTCCTTTTCCACGGAGGAGTGTCTGATCTCGGGCCCTTGGAGGGTCCTCGAGAAGAAAGCTACGGGCCGCCCCGCCTGGTTGAGGGTGGTCGCCAAGGCGAAGTCAGACGCATCACTTTCCACTTGAAATGGAGTGTTCTCGTCCACTGCCTGTAGCGTGGCCCGCTCAATATCCTGTTTAATGCTTTTGAAGGCGGCGTGGGCCTCAGCAGAGAGCGGGAAAGAGGATACTTTCAAGAGGGGGCGGGCTTTGTCGGAGTAGTTGGGGACCCATTGGGAATAATAAGAAAATAACCCCAGGCACCTTTTCAGGGCTTTGGGAGTGTTGGGCAGGGGCAGCTCCCGTAGGGGGCGCAATCGGTCGGGGTCTGGTCCGATTTCCCCATTCTCCACCACGCTGCCTAGTATGCAGAGGCGCGTGGTGTTGTAAACGCACTTGTCCTCGTTGTAGGTGAGGTTGAGTTTTTGTGCGGTTTTCAGGAACCTCTCGAGGTTCGAGTTGTGATCCTGCTGGTTGTGACCGCAGATGGTGACGTTGTCGAGGTAGGGGAAGGTTGCCTGCAAGTGGTGGTCATCGACCATGCGGTCCATCTCCCTCTGGAAGACCGAGACCCCATTCGTCACCCCAAAGGGGACTCTGAGGAATTGGTAGAGGCGTCCGTTCGCCTCGAAGGCGGTGTACGGGCGGTCCTCTGGTCTGATAGGGAGCTGGTGGTACGCTGACTTGAGGTCGATGGTGGAGAACACCCGGTATTGGGCGATTTGTTTCACCATTTCTGATATGCGGGGTAGCGGGTAGGCGTCTAGTAGGGTGTACCTGTTGATCGTTTGACTATAGTCGATCACCATCCGTTTCTTCTCGCTACCCCTTACCACTACCACTTGGGCGCGCCACGGGCTGTTGCTGCGTTCAATAATGCGCTCTTTCAGGAGCCTGTCTACCTCGGTCGCGATAAACCGCCTGTCCTCCCAGCTGTACCTCCTGCTTTTGGTCGCTATTGGCCAGCAGTTAGGGGTAAGGTTCGCGAATAGCGAAGGCGGCTTTACCTTCAGGGTAGCCAGACCGCACACTGTGAGGGGCGGCTGGGACCCACCGTACTTGAGCGTGATGCTTTGGTGGTTGCACTGGAAATCCAGGCCCAAGATCACGCTCGCACATAGGTTCTTCATGATTAATACTTTAAAATTATCATATACAGTTCCGTTAACGCACAATTGTACCGTGCAGTAACCCAGAATGGTCGATGTCTGGGTTTTATCAGCCATAGAGATGGTACCCTGAGTAGGGACCACCTTTAGGGAGAGTTGTTGTGCCAGTTCTGGGTGGATAAAGCTCTCTGTGCTTCCACTGTCAATTAAGCATTTAACCCGGCACCCGTTTACCTCGATGTCCACCATTGATCTGGATAGCGGGTGCGGCCTGGTCTGGTCCACTGTGACCGATGCCACTGTAGGGCCCTGATCGATACAAGATGGCGTCCACGCTGTCTGCTCACAAGATGGCGGACCCCACGAGGTCAGGCAAGATGGCGTCCAAGATGGCCGCTCCCACGGCGCACACGCGGCGGTGGCGGGTTTTCCGGCGGTTGGTTTTCCGGCGGGGTTCCCTCTGCACACCTTCCCGAAGTGCCCCTTCTTACCGCACTTAAAGCAGGTGGTGCCTTTCGCCGGGCACAGGTTTCTGGTGTGCTTTGGCTGCCCGCAGAAGTAGCAGTTGGGTCCCTGACGCGTCGCGGCTGTCGTAGGGCTTCTGGGGGGAGAGCGGGGCCCAGCCGGTGTCGGGCTGTCGGGCGGGGAAGATGCCTTCCAAGATGGCGGCGCCCTCGGTGCACACGTGGCGGCGTGGACGGCGCGGGCTGAAGAGTAGGCGTCCGAGTTTCTCTGGGCCACATCCAGGGATCGCGCGGTGTCCGCAGCCTGTTTCAGGTCCAACCCCGTTTTTTCCAGCAGTCTTTGCCGGATGTAAGTGGAGCTGAGGCCTGTGATGAAGGCATCGCGAACAAGCTCGTCAGTGTACACTGCGGCTTTTACATCTCGGCACTTGCAGTCTTTGCCAAGCATTTTCAGGGTGCTTAGGAACTCCTCCACCGATTCCCCAGGTCGCTGTGCGCGGGTAGCGAGCAGGTGCCTAGCATACACCTCATTCGTAGGCTGCTGGTAATGCGCCTTTAAGATGTCGCAGGCGGCCAGGTACGTCTCGGCGTCTTGGATGAGGGGGTAAACCCGGTGGCTTACCCAATTCCGCAGAATTCCGAGTCTCATCCTCGCAGCGTCCGTAGCGTCTTTGACGGCTGCGGAATTGTCCAGGAAGAATTCCATACACTCAAACCAGTGTCCGAAGCGTGCTGATGCGTCCGGAGCATGTTGATCCAAATCCAAACGTTCGGGTTTCAGGAGTTGATCCATAGTGTTGAAAAATAAGCTAATAAAATTGATGTGCCTCGATAATTCCGAGACTCGAAGTTAGCAGAACAAAAACAAGGCTTTTATTAGCTTAGAAAGTAACACGTAAGAGAGAGAGATGTCTTCCTTCTGGAGACTGGGGCTAAACTGAAGCTAGCTTACAAATGGGGCCAGGTATGGGCGGAGCCCTACACACAGCACATTCCAGTATACAATACAGCACATTCCAGTACACAATACAATGAGGTCTGGGGGAAGGGAAATGACACTGAAACCGATCTCAGTCACAGGCAGCGGTGAATGGAATATTTCATCACACTCTCATTATGACATCTTCAAGCATATCTCAAGTTGGTATGTCGGATGCTTTGTATGTTTTCTTTTTATATTCGATTATGGGATGTAGGCATCCCTGGCAAGGCCAGCATTTATTGCCCTTGAGAAGGTGGTGGTGAGCCGCCGCCTTGAACCGCTGCAGTCCGTGTGGTGAAGGTACTCCCACAGTGCTGTTAGGTAGGGAGTTCCAGGATTTTGACCCAGTGACGATGAAGGATCAGTGATATACTTCTAAGTCAGGATGGTGTGTGACTTGGAGGGGAACATGGAGCTGGTGGTGTTCCCATGCGCCTGCTGCCCTTGTTCTTCTAGGTGGAAGAGGTCGCGGGTTTGTGAGGTGCTGCCGAAGAAGCCTTGGCGAGTTGCTGCAGTGCATCTTGTAGATGGTACACACTGCAGCCATAGTGCGCCGGTGGTGGAGGGAGTGAATGTTTAAGGTGGTGGATGGGGTGCCAATCAAGTGGGCTGCTTTGTCCTGGATGATGTCAAGCTTCTTGAGTGTTGTTGGAGCTGCACTCATCCAGGCAAGTGGAGAGTATTCCATCACACTCCTTACTTGTGCCTTGTAGATGGTAGAAAGGCTTTGGGGAGTCAGGAGGTGAAACACTCACCTCAGAATACCTCGCCTCTGACCTCCTGTTGTTGCTACAGTATTTATGTGCTGGTCCAGTTAAGTTTCTGGTCAATGGTGACTCCCAGGATGTTGGGGGATTTGGCGATGGTAATACTGTTGAATGTCAAGGGGTGGTGGTTGGACTCTCTCTTGTTGGAGATAGTCATTGCCTGGCACTTCTGTGACGCGAATGTTACCTGCCACTTATCAGCCCAAGCCTGAATGTCGTCCAAGTCTTGTTGCATTCGTGCATGGACTACTTCATTATCTGAGGAGTTGTGAATGGCGCTGAACACTGTGCAGTCATCAGCGAACATCCCCATTTCTGACCTTATGTTGGAGAGAAGGTCATTTATGAAGCAGCTGAAAATGGTTGGAGAACTCCTGCAGCAATGTCCTGGGGCTGTGATGAATGACCTTCAACCACCACAACCATCTTCCTTTGTGCTAGGTATGACACCAGCCAGTGCAGAGTTTCCCCCCCAATTCCCATTGACTTCATTTTACTAGGGCTCCTTGATGCCACACTCGGTCAAATGCTGCCTTGATGCCAAGGGCAGTCACTCTCACCTCACCGCTTGAATTCAGCTCCTTTGTCCATGTTTGGACCAAGGCTATAATGAGGTCAGGAGCCGAGTGTTCTTGGTGGAACCCAAACTGGGCATCAGTGAGCAGGTTATTGGTGAGTAAGTGCCGCTTGATAGCACTGTTGATGACAGCTTCCATCACTTTGCTGATGATTGAGAGTAGACTGATGGGGCGGTAATTGACCGGATTGGATTTGTCCTTTTTGTGGACAAGACATACCTGGGCAGTTTTCCACATTGTTGGATAGATGCCAGTGTTGTAGCTGTACTGGAACAGCTTAGCTAGAGGCATGGCTAGTTCTGGAGCACATGTCTTCACCACGATAGCCGGGATGCTGTCAGGGCCCATAGCCTTTGCTGTATCCAGTGCGCTCAGCCGTTTCTTCATATCACGTGGAGTGAATCGAATTGGCTGAAGACTGGCTTCTGTGATGGTGGGGACCTCGAGAGTAGGCTGATATTGATCATCTACTCAGCACTTCTGGCTGAAGATGGTTGCAAATGCTTCAGCCTTGTCTTTTGCACTCACGTGCTGGGCTCTATCATCATTGAGGATGGGGATATTCATGGAGCCTCCTCCTCCCATTAGTTGTTTAATGGTCCTGCCACATACCTTATGACTGGATGTGGCAGGAATGCAGAGCTTTGATCTGATCCGTTGATTGTGGGATCGCTTAGCCCTGTCTATAGCATGCTGCTTCCTCTTTTTAGCATGCATGTAGTCTTGTGTTCCAGCTTCCCCAGGTTGGCACCTCATTTTTAGGTACGCCTGGTGCTGCTCCTGGCATGATCTTCTACACTCCTTATTGAACCAGGATTGGTCCTCTGGCTTGATGATAATGGTAGAGTGAGGGATATGCCAGGCCATGAGGTTACAGATTGTGCTGGAATACAATTCTGCTGCTGCTGATGGCCCACAGCGCCTCAAGGATGCCCAGTTTTGAGCTGCTAGATCTGTTCTGAACCTATCCCATTTAGCACGGTGGTAGTGCCACACAACATGATGGAGGGTGTCCTCAGTGTGAAGATGGGACTTCGTCTCCACAGTGACTGTGCGGTGGTCACTGCTACCAATACTGTCATGGACAGATGCATCTGTGACAGGTAGATTGGTGAGGACGAGGTCAAGTAAAATTTTCCCTCGTGTTGGTTCTCTCTCCACCTGTCGCAGGCCCAGACTGGCAGCTATATCCTTCAGGACTCGGCCAACTCGGTCAGTAGTGGTGCTACTGAGCCACTCTTGGTGATGGACATTGAAGTTCCCCACCCAGAGTACATTCTGTGCCCTGGCTACTCTAGGGGAGATTTTGCCAAAGGGGACGTGATGGAGGCGGGACTGCTGCTTGTCGGGTTTTAGTCCCGCCTTCATCAATGTCCGGCCAACCCACGCTATTTTCCCTTGATTGACCTTGTTAAGCCCGCCCAGCAGACTAATTAAGGGAAAGGTGGTTACTGGTGACGTCAGCGAGTGATGGTTCATCTGTCAAGAGCTTTTGACAGATGAATTGTCATCGTTTGAGAGCTCTGTCAAACACTGACAATCTGTCTTCTAAGTTGAGTCCTGGGACACAGGCTCACTTAGAGATCTCTCCTGAGCAGAAAGCAGAAGGCTGATGCATTTGAGAATGCAGCGGCCATTCTGCTTTCTCTGCCGGTGAGATGAGGGACTCTTGAGACCTGAAGGGTTGGAGCCTGGAGGAAGAAGCAAAGGTAAGTAAACCTTTTAAAACACTTAAGACTCACCTCACACACTTACCTTTGCACACATGCACCAATCACTCACCTGCGCAATGGACATCTCGGCCCCGCAGACCCACGGCTCGCCTCGCTGACCCTGGCGAGGTTCGGAGCCATCGAGAAGCCCAGACTTTAGGGTTCAAAATAGGATTAGCCAAAAAACTGCCTGTTAAATAACTGTTAACAGGCAGTTAATTGGCACTAATCCTCTTGCCGCCTCAAGGAGGCGGCTCCCAGCGTGGGTCGGGTACTCGCCTCCTGGGAAGATGGCACGGAGGTGTGTTGCGGGCGGGATGGATACACGCCACCAGATTCAGCCATTTTCCCAGCAGTCCCGCCTCCATACCTGCCTCCCCAGGGCTGGGCAAAATCGGCCCCTATGTGTCAGCTGTGGCTCAGTTGCTAGCACACTCGCCTCTGAGTCAGAAGGTTGTGGGTTCAAGTCCCACTCCAGGGACTTGTGCAGATAAAGCTAGGCTGACACTCCATTACAGTGCTGAGGGAGTGCTGTACTGTCGGAGGTGCTATCTTTCAGATGAGACGTTAAACCAAGGCCCATTCTGCTCTCTCAGGTGGATGTCAAGGATCCCATGGCACTATTTCGAAGAAGAGCAGGGGAGTTATCCCCGGTGTCCTGGCCAGTATTTATCCCTCAACCAACATAACAAAAAACAGATTATCTGGTCATTACCACATTGCTGTTTGTGGGAGCTTGCTGTGCATAAATTGTCTGCCACATTTCCCACATTACAACAGTGACTACACTCCAAAAGTACTTCATTGGCTGTAAAGCACTTTGAGACGTCTGGTGGTCGTGAAAGGCGTTATATAAATGCAAGTCTTTCTTTCCTTCAGTTACACAGGATTACATAGGATATACGGCACAGAAACAGGCCATTCGGCCCAACCAGTCCATGCCGGAGTCCATGCCGGTGTTTATGATTCACTCAAGCCGCCTCCTGTCTTTCCACATCTAAATCTATCAGCATAACCCTCTATTCCCTTTTCCCTCATATGCTTGCCAAGCCCCCTTTATTGCGTCTATACTATTCGGTTCAACCACTCCCTGTGGTAGCAAGTTCAAAACCTTTCATAATTTTAAAGTTAAAATAATTTTAGGTCACCCCTCAGCCATTTTAAAATCCTTTCCTGATCTGTATATCCTCGCATTTCTGGTATCATCCTTGTATATCTTCTCTGTATCCTCTCCAGTCCCTGTATATCATTTTTATAATATGGCGACCAGAACTGTACACAGTACTCTTAAGTGTGGTCTAACCAAGGTTCGATACAGGTTTAGCATAACTTCCCTACTTTTCAATTCTATCCCTCTAGTGCTTTGTTTACTTTTTTTATGGCCTTGCTAACCTGTGTCACAACATCTAGTGATTTGTCTATTTGTACTCCGAGATCCCTTTGTTCCTCTACCCCACCTAGACTCGCACCCTCCAAGCAATAAGTGACCTCCCTATTTTTCCTACCAAAATGCAATACCTCACATTTATCTATGTTGAACTTCATTTGCCAATTATATGCCCATTCTGCAAGTTTATTAATGTCCTGTAATTTGTTGCAGTCCTCAGTATTGACTGTCCCCCCCAATTTGGTGTCATCTGCAAATTTAGAAATTGTGTTTTTGATTCCAAAGTCTAAATCATTAATGTAGATTGTGAACAACAGTGGTCCCAGCACTGATCTTTGTGGAACACCACTACCCACCTTCTGCCACTGTGAATAGCTACCCTTTACCCCTACGCTCTGCTTTCTGTCTTGAAGCCAGCTAGCTATCCATTCTGCTACTTGTCCCCTGACTCCGCATTCTCTGACCCTGTTCATCAATCTATTATGGGGTACCTTATTGAAGGACTTTTGAAAATCTAGATAAATTACATCATCTGCATTACCATTGTCTACTCTCTGTTACCTCTTCAAAAAATTCAAGGAGGTTGGTCAAGCAAGACTTTCCCTTTTGAAATCTATGCTGACTCTTCCTTATAATTTTGGTTTCTAGATGTTCTTCTCTTTTCTCCTTTAGTAGGGATTCCATTATTTTTCCTATGACTGATGTTAAGCTGACTGGTCTATAATTCCCTGGACATGTTCTATCCCCCTTCTTGAATTATATTACGTAAGCTATTCGCCAGTCTTCTGGTACTACATCTTTTTCTAATGAATTATTAAATATGTTTAGTAATGCCTCTGCTATCTCTTCCCTATATTCTTTTAAAATGCGTGGATGCAATCCATCCGGACCAGGGGTTTTATCCTCTTTGAGTTTGATTAGTTTATTTAATATATCCCCTCTTTTTATTTTAAGTGCATTTATCGCATTACTCATCTCAACATCCAATGTCATGCCTATCTGTTCTATTTCCCTAATAAATACTGAAGCAAAATAATTAGTTAATATTTCTGCCATCTCTCTATCGTTACTTGTGGTATTATCCTGTCTATCCCTTAATGGCCCTATCCCATCCCAATCTCCCTTTTTTTATTGATGTGCCTGTAAAATAATTTACGATTTTTTATGTTCCTTGATAATTTAATTTCATAGTTCCTCTTTGTCTTCATAATTGTTTTTTTTTTACTTCTATCCTAATCACTTCATATTCTCCCTTATCTCCTGCACAATGCATCAGTCACCTGATGAATACATGCCTACGCTGCACCCTAGCTGAAATTATGATATCCTTTGTGGCTGCCTGAAATATCTAGTGCCATAAAAATTGAGTGTTGTTGACACATGCATAGTCACAGAGACCAGTGAAGGCAGATGACTGTGGCTACAGGTCCTCATGCAGTAGGTGGCAAAGCTCCCCTATTGACTTTTTGGTGAAGGTGAAGACAATTAAGTCCTTATAGGACCTGTGTTGCCTTTATATCTGCTGGGGTACATCCTCCTTAAATGCTACCTCACCTCTCCTTTCCTCCATCCTCTCCTGCTCGTCCTCCTTTATGATAATGATATATAATGACATTCCTATGGGGAATACAATGCATGCTACTGGGAAGCCTTCACTGGAGCGGGGGGCGGTTAAAAATCTTCCTGTGGTCTTTCACTGCCATAAGCAGTCAGAAGCAAGTCCTGTGTGTTCAGAATACCAAATAAAAAGCTTTAAAAAGTCCCAACTGCAGTAATTGCTGGTTAAACATAAGAACATAAGAAATAGGAGCAGGAGTAGGCCATACGGCCCCTCGGGCCTGCTCCGCCATTCAATAGGATCATGGCTGATCTGAATCTAGACTCACGTCCACTTCCCTGCCCTCTCCCCGTAACCCCTAATTCCCTTATCTGCTAGGAAAATGTCTATCTCCATTTTAAATTTATTTAATGTTGCAGCTTCCACAGCTCTCTGGGGTAGCAAATTCCATAGATTTACTACCCTCTGAGTGAAGAAGTTTCTCCTCATCTCAGTTTTGAAAGGGCAGCCCCTTATTCTTAGATTATGCCCCCTAGTTCTAGTCTCACCCATCAGTGGAAACATCCTCACCGCATCCACCCGATCAAACCCCCTCACAATCTTATATGTTTCGATAAGATCGCCTCTCATTCTTCTGAACTCCAATGAGTAGAGTCCCAATCTACTCAACCTTTCCTCATACGTCAACCCCCTCATCTCTGGAATCAACCGAGTGAACCTTCTCTGAACCGCCTCGAGAGCAAGTATATCTTTTCTTAAATATGGAAACCAAAACTGCACGCAGTATTCCAGGTGTGGCCTCACCAATACCCTGTATAACTGCAGCAAGACTTCCCTGTTTTTATACTCCATCCCCCTTGCAATAAAAGCCAAGATTCCATTGGCCTTCCTGATCACCTGCTGCACCTGCATACTAATTTTTTGTGTTTCATGCACCAGGACCCCCAGATCCCTTTGTAATGTAGCACTTTGCAGTTTCTCTCCATTTAGATAATAACTTGCTCTTTGATTTTTTCTGCCAAAGTGCATAACCTCACACTTTCCAACATTATATTGCATCTGCCAAATCTCTGCCCACTCACTTAGCCTGTCTATGTCCTTTTGCAGGTTTTTTAATGTCCTCCTCACTCACTGCTTTCCCTCCCATCTTTGTATCGTTGGCAAACTTGGATATGTTGCACTCGGTCCCTTCCTCCAAATCGTTAATATAGATTGTAAAGAGTTGGGGTCCCAGTACTGACCCCTGCGGAACACCACTAGTTACTGATTGCCAGCCCGAGAACGAACCATTTATCCCAACTCTTTGTTTTCTGTTAGATAGCCAATCTTCCACCCATGCCAGTATATTACCCCCAATCCCGTGATTTTTTATCTTGATCAGTAATCTTTTGTGTGGAACCTTGTCAAATGCCTTTTGGAAGTCCAAATACGCTACATCCACTGGTTCCCCTTTATCCACCCTGTATGTTACATCCTCAAAGAATTCGAGCAAATTTTTCAAACATGACTTCCCCTTCGTAAAACCATGCTGACTCTGTCCTATTAAATTATGTTTATCCAAATGCTCTGTTACTGTTTCCTTAATAATGGACTCCAACATTTTGCCAACCACAGATGTTAGGCTAACTGGTCTATAGTTTCCAGCTTTTTGTCTACTTCCCTTCTTAAATAAGGGTGTTACATTAGCAGTTTTCCAATCTGCCGGGACCTTTCCTGAGTCCAGAGAGTTCTGGAAAATGATCACCAATGCATCCACAATCCCTACCGCCACTTCTCTCAAGACCCTAGGATGTAGGCCATCAGGTCTGGGGGATTTATCCGCCTTAATTCCCATTATTTAACTGAGTACCATCTCCTTAGTGATTTTAATCGTGTTTAGCTCCTCCCCCCCCCCCCATTGCCCCCTGTTTGTCCAGTGTTGGGATATTTTTAGTGTCCTCTACTGTAAAGACTGATACAAAATATTTGTTCAGCGTCTTTGCTATCTCCATGTTCCCCACCACTAGTTTCCTGGTCCCATCCTCTAAGGAACCAACGTTCACTTTAGCCACCCTTTTTCTTTTTATGTAGCTGTAGAAACTCTTGCTATCTGTTTTTATATTTTTTGCTAGTTTACTTCCATAATCTATCTTCCCTTTCTTAATTAATCTTTTAGTTATTGTTTGCTGGCTTTTAAATGCTTCCCAATCGTCTATCCTCCCACCAGATTTGACTACTTTATATGCCCTTGTTTTCAGTCGAATACTATCCTTTATTACTTTACTAAGCCACGGATGGCTGTCTTTTCTTTTACTCCCCTTTTTCCTCAGTGGAATATATTTATCTTGAAAGATGTGAAATAGCTCCTTGAATGTAGGCCACTGCTCTTGTACCATCTTACACTTTAATCTGTTTTCCCAGTCCACTTTAGTCAATTCTACTCTCATACCTTCATAGTCTCCTTTATTTAAGCTTAGTACGCTGGTTTGAGATCCAACTCTCTCACCCTCAAACTGAATTTGGAATTCAACCATATTATGGTCACTCATTCCAAGGGGATCCTTTACTAGGACATTTTTTATTAATCCTGTCTCATTACACAGGACCAGATCTAAGATTGCCTGCCCCCTGGTTGGTTCAGTTACATACTGCTCAAGGAACCCGTCCCTAATACACTCTATGAACTCTTCCTCAATGCTGCCATGCCCAATTTGATTAGTCCAGTCAATATGAAAGTTAAAATCCCCCATGATTATAGCTGTTCCCTTATTACAAGCCCCAACTATTTCCTGATTTATACTCCAACCAACAGAGTTGCAACTGTTAGGAGGCCTATAGACTACGCCCACTAGTGACTTTTTCCCCTTATTATTCCTTATCTCCACCCAAACTGTTTCACTATCCTGATCCTTTGACCCAATATCATTTCTGACTATTGCAGTGATTCCATCCTTGATTAACATAGCAACCGCACCTCCCTTTCCTTCCTCCCTTTCCTTCCTGTCTGTCCTTCCTAATTGTCAAATACCCTTGTATGTTTAGTTCCCAGTCATGATTATCTTGCAGCCATGTTTCCGTAATGGCCACCAGATCATACCCATGTGTAGTTATTTGCACCGTCAACTCGTCAATTTTGTTACGAATGCTGCGTGCATTCAGATAAAGAACTTTCAAATATGTTTTCTGACAATTTATTCCTGCTTTTACCCCTTTTACTACTTTACCTTTATCATTATACATTCTGTCCCTTCCTGACACGCTCTGGTTTTTAATTCCCCCACTGCTACCTTGCTCTATTGCCTTCTCCGCTGTCATTTTTATTTTTCGCTCTCTTAAAACCTCCCCCCCACTAATTAGTTTAAAGCCCTCTCTACAGCCCCAGTTATTCGATTCGCCAGGATTCTAGTCCCAGCACTCGCCAAGTGAAGTCCGTCCCAACGGAACAGCTCTCTCCTGTCCCAGTACTGATGCCAGTGTCCCAGGAAGCAAAACCCATTTCTCCCACACCAGTCTTTGAGCCACGCATTTAACTCTCTAATTTTATTTACCCTAGCCAAATTTGCACGTGGCTCAGGTAGTAATCCAGAGATTATTACCCTTGTGGTTCTGCTTTTTAATTTGGCCCCCAGCTGCTCAAACTCCCTCAGCAGAACCTCCTTCCTTGTCCTATCTATGTCGTTGGTACCAACATGGACCATGACAACTGGATCCTCCCCCCTCCCACTCCAAGTTTCTCTCCAGCCCAGAGGAGATGTCCTTAACCCTGGCACCGGGCAGGCAACACAGCCTTCGGGACTCTCGCTCTCGGCTGCAAAGAACTCTATCTATCCCCCTAACGATACTATCCCCTACCACTACAACATTTCTTTTAACTCCCCCCACTTGAATGGCCCCCCACTCCACGGTGCTGTGGCCAGGTTGCTCATCCTCCCCGCAGTCCCTGTTCCCATCCTCACAGGGAGTAAGAGCCTCAAACCTGTTGGACAAGAGCAAGGGCTGCGGCTCCTCCAACACTACCTCCTGGATCCCCGTACCTGCCTCACTTCTAGTCACACCATCCTGACCCTGGCCACGGACTACATCTGAATTAATTAATCTAATTGGTGTGACTACCTCCTGATACACAGAGTCCAGGTAACTCTCCCCTTCCCTGATGTGTCTCAGTGTTTGAAGCTCGGACTCCAGCTCTTCAACACGGAGCCGGAATTCCTCGAGCAGCCAACACTTACTGCAAATGTGATCACCGTGAGCATCAATGGTGCCCACCAGCTCCCACATATTGCAGCAGCAACACATCACCTGATCTCCCATTCTATGTAATTAATTAAATTTATTAATATTATTTTTAAATACCCTGTGCCCCGATTCTAGATGATGAATATCGCACCTTAGAAACTATAAACCACAGAGTTTAAGCTTAAAAAAGAGAGAAATACTTACCAACCAATCACTTACCCGCTTTCTGGTGACGTCACACTTGGATTACTTTTTATCTCTCTCCTTCCCTCCGAGTTCCGAGTTCGGAGACTGGTAGGCTTTACCTGGGTCTCTGGAGCCTTTTATAGCCCCGCTCTGCCGCTCGAGATTCCCGCCGACGCTGTGAGGCCTTACCTGGTCTGTGGGGCCTTTTATAGCCCCGCTCAACCGCTCGAGATTCCCGCCAACTTTCAGCAGTCTTCAGGCTCATGAACTCCTCTGTTCCTTCTGGCTCAGCTCATCCTGGCAAAAGCTGCACCTGATATTTCTCATTCTGACTTATATTGCAAATGTAAAACCAGAACGTTTGGGATCGCAACACCACTGACCCTTATTTACGTACGGTTTGCTTTGTTGGCTGTGCTCAGCAGGCAGACCACAGGAAGGGTCAAATTGTGTTTGGAAATTTGGGGGTATTGATATTGGGAAGAACTGGCAAAAATTGTTTCCACTCAGCATTTGATGGCCTGAAAATCGACTTAATCCAATTTAGCGTGATAAAAACACTGAAAACAGTGTGGAATTTTGGGGCTCATGGTACTGCCTGCTGCCACAGATAATATTAAATCCACAAGATGTAAGAAGTTGTGTAACAATGCCTTATGCTATGAAGCAAGGTTTGTTTTGTAATCCCATAGCTTTTGAAGTCAAAATACCAGCTGAATTAATCAGTGCTCATTAAAATCCAACAAGTGTAACTGAGTTAGGACATACACATTGAAAAAGAAAGAAAGACTTGCATTTATATAGCGCCTTTTGCGACCACCAGACGTTTCAAAGCGCTTTACAGCCAATGAAGTACTTTTGAAATGGAGTCACTGTTGTAATGTGGGAAACGCAGCAGCCAATTTGCGCACAACAAACTCCCACAAACAGCAATGTGATAATGACCAGATAACCTGTTTTTGTTATGTTGGTTGAGGGATAAATATTGGCCAGGACACCAGGGATAGCTCCCCTGCTCTTCTTAAAAGTAGTGCCATGGGATCTTTTACATCCACCTGAGGTAACAGATGGGGCCTCGGTTTAACGTCTCATCCGAAAGACGGCACCACTGACAGTGCAGCACTTCTTCAGCACTGCATTGGACTGTCAGCCTAGGTTTTTTATGTGCTCAAGTCCCTGGAGTGGGACTTGAACCCACAACTTTCTGACTCAAAGGCAAGTGTGCTACCCACTGAGCCGCAGCTGAAAGCACAGAAATACTGTATATATACATTACAGAAACAACAAATGGAATGTGAATCGACCATGAAGTTCTCATCTGATGATTCTCATCAACTCATTTTACCGGGTCTTTGAAGGTATTTTACTTCTTGTGATAACCTGAAAAAGAAGTCTCAATGCCTGAACCTCATATTTTGAAGTTCCTGAGTTGGTCATATGGTTTTCTTTATACTGCAGCATTGGCTGACCTTCACTGCCCTGAACTGCCAGGATTCTAAATCAATGCTTGCTTGGAAGGAACCACCAAGGAGTTTGAAATTGGTGATTCTGTTTAAGACTGCTGATACTGCATAAATGATGGAATATAAACTGTGTAGCAGGATGATTGAGGGCCGGTATGTCAGCTGCAGGCTGATGAGGGCCCTGATCCCAGAGGAAGGGTATGGTCCCTTTAAGAAATTCCCCTTTAAAGATAATAATTGCACCTGGAGGAGACATTCCCAGCCAGCTGAGCATGAAAGGCCGAGCACCAAGGGAAGTGAGGAGAGCTGAAAAACGTACTTTATGGTCTTGCTTTGTGCATTAGAAAAAGGTGTTTGAAACTTAGATTGTTCAAGGCCTACTGTTTGTAGGGGAAAGGGGGCTCCAAGATTGTAGGACCATGTAACAATTGTTAAAGGCAGAGAACACAACTGAAAGTGTTTATTTAGTTCAGGCAAATAACAATGACTGTTGAGTCACTGGGCTACTCAATGCCTTATGAAGTAGAAGATCCGTTTGTTACTGTAACACATGCAGTACTTGTCATGCTATAAGGTAGAGTAAAGTGCAAACTTACAGAAGGATGGTACTATAACTTAAGCAATTTGATGGAGCATCTGAAACTCACTACAGGAAGACTATTGCACTATTTCTCAATATGATTGAGCATAAGATATGTGACAGAGATGTAGAAGTAGTACAAATCTCATTTTTTTTTCTCAATGCTGCTTAACCACATGATATACATTTTAATGGGTTCATACCAAATCATGAATAATTATAGCAGTTGTACGATTCCCTCATACTGACTACAGATTTTAATGTGACTTTTACTTTAATTGTAGTACTTTAAATCAAATTCAGGAATACACTTCAATATTATATTCCCCAATGGCTAAAACAAATCCTAAGACAGTGCTAGTAAGGGGCAGAGGGGCATGTATTCACAGAACATACTTTCTTCTAATGTAATATTTAATATATAATACATGCTTCTAAGTTATTTTGTAACAATGCTTTCAATTATCAAAATTGTAAGCACAACTCTCACTTCCATCATGTATTCGTTTGTCAATTTCTGTAGGCTTATTTTCAAAGCTTTTGTAAACTTTGTAGAACATTATTGGCCTAGCATAATAATTCAGTATACATTTTTGAGTGTCAATGGGCATAAATCAGCGTAAACAATCAGAGCCCAAGGAAACGCTGCACCCACTCTAGTATATTCCTGCTTTGAGCCTTAAAATTTAAGTTTCAACTGATTTAACATTCATTCATGCATATAAGGCACAGTGGCCTAGAAATTCAGTGCCCTTAGCGCCGATTTTGCGGCGCTAGAGGGCCTAGCGCTGCAATTGGCGCCGGCGCCGAAATTGCCTGGGGCCCTTCCGCCGCGGTAGACCGGTAGCGCTGCGCCGGCACCGATGACGTCATCGGTGTGCGCAGCGTCCCGGTTGCCATGCCGACGGGCCCCAGCGCCGAAATTCAGTTGCGGCCGCCTCGCCCGTGGCAGCTGCAACTAAGACTCTGGCAACAGAGTCTTACATGACTTTGCGCCGGCGCATTAAAGGCACCGCGGCGGCCGGCCGCTTTCCCGCCGGCCGCCTGGCCGCAGCTCCCTCCCCGGACTTCCCCCCCACCCCCCCCGGAACAGAAGCAAGCCCGGCACTTGTCCGAGGTGCCGGGCTCATTTTTAAAAAGATTTTCGCGGGCCGCGGCCGGGTGCAGGCAGCTCCTCCTTAAGGGAAGGAGGAGGCCTGCACTTCCCGAACCTGCTGCACCGCAGCGGGCGCCGCAGCGCCGGAATAGCGCCGATATTCAGCGCGTAGCGCCAGTTTTCAGGCACAAACAGCTCTCAGCAGCGCCGGCAGCCGTTTGGGCGCAGAATTGGTGAATTTTGGGCCCGACCAGCGCGACTTAGCTCCGGCACTAACTTCCGGCGCTAAAGCCCTGGCTGCGCCAAAACTCAATTTCTAGGCCAGTATGTTTAAGAAGCTGCAATCGGGGAAGCTTTTGAATTTCTAATGTGATTTATACTTATGCCATAAAAAAGCTTTAAAAGAAACAGAAAATACAGAGAAGGTCTCAGTGAGGATAACATTTTTTTAAACGCTCAAAGCATTGCAATTAAAAGAACAGAAAAATGTCTTTCTTTGCTGCTGCACCTGACATTCTGGTGACAATGTTGAGCGACCCCCCAAACACATGCAATTGGAGGATACTCATATTTGAGAGGCAAGGGCGAAGCCAATTTTTTGGACGGAGATTCATTCAGATGGAGGGTTTGATGGACGGGCGTTAAAGACCAAGGGGACTTGGGCATATTGTAGTTAACCAGGTAACTTGCTTATGACACATAACTTGTTTGCACCTGGATTACAATAATGGGTAAAACAAAATTGCTTAGAATAAACTGCCATCTTTTCCATATGGACAACCAGTTATGTGACTCAAGGTCCTTGCAACTGATATCTGGAAAATCCCCCACAATAGGTTTAAACGCAATTAGAATAAGTAAAATCTAATTAAAATGGCATTTCTAATTAAGGCAACAACAACAACTTGCATTTATGTAGCACCTTTAATGTAGTAAAACATCCTAAGGCGTTTCACAGAAGTATTATCAGACATAATTTGACACCAAGCCACATAAAGATATAATAGGACAAGTGACCAAAAGCTTGCTCAAAGACATAGGACCTAGACAACTGAAGGCACGGCCACCAATGGAGGGGCAAAGGAAATGGGGGATGCACAAGAGGCCAGAATTGGAGGAACACAGATTTCTCAGAGGGTTGTAGGGCTGGAGGAAGTTACAGAGATAGGGAGGGACGGGTGGCCATGGCAGGATTTGAACACACGAATGAGAAGGCATTGCTGTGTAGATTTTTCTACCACGCTTTCAACCAAACAGGATTTGGGTGGTGCATAATTATCACATATCTGAATATTAGTGCACTGGCCCCACTGAACTTAGTGTTACCCTGATTTAAATAACGTGGGTGACTTCCCAGGGTGGATAACAACTCTGGTTGGGAGATCATCTGTTTGCAGGCAGGAAATCATGTGCTGCTGCAGGTTTTAAAGGCTTAAAGTGTTTGAAGCTAGAGGTTGCTTTTGTCAGCAGGAGTTCGAGGAAACTTGCCAAATGTCAAAGAAGTAGAGCTGGTTCTAGGGACCCATTTTTTATGGGGGTCACTGAAATATTATTGGAGCAAGTCGGCGAGAGGAGAGGGAGCACTTTTTTCAGTTGATACCATTGAGTACCCAGGGCGAATGGGAAGAAGTGGGCACTAATATAAATGTATTCTGCAATTCTGAGTGGACCTTGCTGCAAAAAGTTTAATGACTTCAACAGATTAGACAAGCTTGGATAACCTACTATAAAGTTATGTATTATGCAGTATACTAAGCATGAATGGCATATCAAATTACCATCTCTCACAATCAATTTTTAGTGCTTACCTTGAATACCCATTATACAGCAGGGTGCTCTGTGCAGCAGTAAACTTTCCTGTAAGTATTAATTTACTCACATTCTAAATGAATTTTCTCCAAACAAATCTTTCCATGTAATGCACGTACATAATGCATGTGCATTCAGTCACAGCCGCCATGAGCTGCATGGTGACAGCTGGATATACCTGTATGCCCTCCTGCCAATTTAAATTTGTCATCTCTTCTATTCTGTTTGTAGGAGAGGACAGCAAATAACAGTAGGAAGGGAGCCCTCATTGGAGTCGGGCTGCCAACCTATTTCTTCTTATCTTGTATGAGTATGCAGCCCCTGGGATTTCTAGAATGAGATGTTATCAAAGGAGCAAGAGATAGAGAAACAGGAGGCCTGCCCTTAGCTCAGATTTGTTGTCTTCTGCTTTTTCCTCTCCCTCACTCCCTGGCACCAAAGCATACAGTAAAGCACAGTATCATGTCACGCATTCTGCTGAAAGCTGTATCTGAGGTGCCCTTATAGGACAGTGTTCCTCTTCTCTTTTGAGGTGTGCTAGAGAAAGCACATTCAGGGTCCAGTGACACTGAGTAAGCCACTACCTCACAGCATGTAGCACCATTCACTCTAACCCTGCATAGCACCAGCCATCGGATGCCAGGGATTTCAATTCTGAGGTGGAGGAGGGTGCACTAGGTAATATATAGAGTATGAGTGGGTAAGAACAGATGGTGGTGGCAGAAGAGCATGAACCAACTGACTGGAGGGCCAGCTTGCATTTGTTTTCTGTTAATGAGGCCAATTATTTGAACGTGCTTTTAAAAGCAAGATTCTTTTTGCATATCAAAGATTGCTAGTGATTGGAGACCTTAACAAACAACATTCAACAGATGATGATTAGTGCGCTGGGGTGCACAACCCACATCTTCACAATGTTGATGGATGGAATTGCAACACTGCAGGCCACCATGGGATATCTGCAGGGGATTCCGCCCCCCCACTCCCCATTCCTCATGGTAGAAACCCCAAGGCAAGTTGTAATTTCTCTCAGCAAATCCTTAGATTCGTGCTATGGAAAATTTGGGCTCCAATATGTGACTGGCTCTTTCCCCAGCTTGGAGAGGTTTTGAATCTTGGATGGAGAGGTTTTGAATCTTGGATGGAGAGAGCTGTTGATTAGAGCTTCAAAAATTATGAAGGAGTGTACTTGGGTGTTCCAAACAGAAATAAGCTAGAGGTCAAAATCACATCACATTCAGTCCATTATCCTATTGAAATTAAGGCCGCGATTTTGCTAACCTCGGCGGGTCCGTGGCGGGCGACGTCGGTGGCGGGTCCTGGCCCCACTGCTGCCTCCATCCCTCTGTCTGAAATGAATTTCCCTTGATGGGGCTTGTTAAGCCTGCCTAGCGCATTTCCCGGCCAGTTAGAGGAAGTGGGTTTGATGACGCGTCATCAGCCGGTTTCCTTAAAGGGACCATGGCCTACTTTATTTTGATATTTGTGCTGTGTCAGTGTTCTACAGCATTGAGGTGCTGCAAACACTGACAATGACTGCAGAAAGCCACAGGGCTGCACCCAGGCTCTCTCATTACTCCCTCCAGTCACAGCACGCAGAGAGGTCCTCTTCCCTTCCCATGGGTGGAAGAGACCTTCCCAGGAGGTCAACACAGCCTGGTTGCACATTACAGAGGAGTACACAAGCAGGGATGTGGTCAGGAGGACCTGGGTGCAGTGCCGCAAACCTATCAAAGATCTCAGTAGATCACAAAACGTTAGTACAAGGCCACACTCAACCTCATCCTGCTGTGCCTCTCATCACATCCCCATCACTCTGCCTTCCCTACCCTACTCCTGCACATCCTTACTCACATCAACTTTCCTTGGACCTCCACCCATCCCTCTCTATCTATATTATCACTAGCCACCCCTCACACTCACCCTCATTCTAATGCAATCATACCAACTAACAATGCACAAGGGTAGGCACTTGGGTGTTTTATGCAATGTTCATGTAAAGTTTCTGTTAATGTGGTGTCAAAAATTGAAACCTTTATTTTCAACACTTTGCGTTCTTGGACAGATTTGTGTGCACCTTTGGAAGTGGCTTGGCGAGACATAATGGTACCCCCCGCAATGGTGATGAGTGTGAAAGGAATGGCTTGGGCATTGTAGGGATGCTTTATGGTGTTGATGTGGGGTGGTGCCAACTTGGTGCATCATGTGGCAGCCAGGGTGTACAGCATCAAGTGAAGTAAATCTGGCCATGGTGAAGCCATCTCTGGCCTCTGTCCTGTGCAACATCAGTTGATTGCGGAGAAGATTGGCATTGTTGTTGGTGCTGCTGCTGTGCCTGGTTCTGCTGGGGTTGGGGCTGATCGTGGTGGGATTCTGAGGACCACGGTGGGAGAGTATAAAGGGCACCCATGCTGATGGAATAGATGGCAGTTGAAGTTGAAATGACAGAAGCGATCAGTCAGTGGTGAGAGAGGTTGCTGCAATGAGATGACACTGACTGGAGAGTTTGCTCCAAACACTTGCAGCCTGCATAAAGTTCAACCTGTGTTCCAAAGGGAGAAAACAGCAGCCTCTGCACTTGCAAAGTGAACAAGTGTGAAGTGGGAGCTTTTATACTACATTCCAAGCTGTCAGTCATCAGCTGATTCAATGGCCACTCAACTTCCATCTCAGATTAACAAACGGGGTCCAGGAGCAGCATGGAAGTCGTGGGCGAGCTATAAAAGTGAAAAGGTAAGGTTAAATTCACTCCTAAGGGCTTGAAGCCAATAATTGTTTAAATTAGGTCCCCTGCTGCTGTCAGTCGAGTCTGCTCAGCGCTGGCAGACCCGACATTGGAAAAGGCAAGTGCGCGTGATCTGTCAGTGGGTTCCCGACCCGCTGTCAATCAAATCAAATTTCACTGCTGACCCGCCACCGATCCCATCCGCTGAGTACTGGCAAAATACTGACCATAGTTCCCGTGTCTTTGGGGCACAACCTACCAGTCTCCAGGAAAACCATGAGAAAAATGCATGTGATGTGCATTATGGATGCAGATCCAGCATTAGCAATTACCAGCGATACCATCAATCACTTATACCATGAATATTTCCATTTTTGGGGTGGTGATGACAAGAATATCTAGGCTGGTGTGGTTAAAACACTAGTCAATATTGTTTGTGCTATATTCCCAATAGAAAGAAAGAACTTGCATTTATATAACGCTTTCTACCACCTCAAGATGCCTCAAAGTACTTTTTTAGATTATTCGTTTATGGGATGTGGGCATCGCTGGCAAGGCCAGCATTTATTGCCCATCCCTAATTGCCCTTGAAAAGGAGGTGGTGAGCCGCCGCCTTGAACCGCTGCAGTCCGTGTGGTGAAGGAACTCCCACAGTGCTGTTAGGTAGGGAGTTCCAGGATTTTGACCCAGCGACGATGAAGGATCAGCGATATACTTCTAAGTCAGGATGGTGTGTGGCTTGGAGGGGAACTTGGAGGTGGTGGTGTTCCCATGCGCCTGCTGCCCTTGTCCTTCTAGGTGGAAGAGGGTTTGGGAGGTTTGGGAGGTGCTGCCGAAGTAGCCTTGGCATGTTGCTGCAGTGCATCTTGTAGACGGTACACCAGTGGTGGCAGAAGTGAATGTTTAGGGTGGTAGATGAGGTGCCAATCAAGCAGGCTGTTTTGTCCTGGATGATGTCGAGCTTCTTGAGTGTTGTTGGAGCTGTACTCATCCAGGCAAGTGGAGAGTATTCCATCACACTCCTTACTTGTGCCTTGTAGATGGTAGAAAGGCTTTGGGGAGTCAGGAGGTGAGACGCCACGGAATACCTAGCCTCTGACCTGCTCTTGTAGCCACAGTATTTATGTGGCTGGTCCAGTTAAGTTTCTGGTCGATGGCGGGGGATTCGGCGATGGTAATGCCATTGAATGTCAAGGGGAGGGATTAGACACTCGCTTGTTGGAGATAATCATTGCCTGGCACTTCTGTGGCGCGAATGTTACTTGCCACTTATCAGCTAACTAAGTACTTTATGGCCAACTAAGTACTTTTGAACTATAGTCACTGTTGTACTGGAAACACGGCAACCAAGTTGCGCACAGCAAGGTCCAACAAACAGCACTGAGATAATGACCAGGAGATCTGATTTAGAGATGTTGGTTGAGGGATAAATATTAGCCAGGACACTGGGAGAACTCCCCTGCTGTTCCTCGAATAGTGCACTGACATTGATTTTAAATATGATCTAACATGGGAAATATTAACAGGAGAGTATTGATATGTGTGTGTTAAAGTCAACATGATATTTGAGGTCATTTATGTTAAGCTTGAAGTTTTCAGCATGAAAGCTTTGTGAACTTTTTTATTGTGGCAAAACTTAGGAATTTATAATGGTACAAACCATAGAATTTATATTTAATTAATTGAAGTATTTTTGTCACTTTCTCAATTACATATTTATCACAATGATATTTTGTGCTAAGGAGTTCTCTTGATGTCCCAGAACAGAACTTGTGGATAAAACCAGGCAAGCAGAAACATATAAAACTGAAATAGTCTCATTAGAAAATTTATTGTAAGAGCTCATAAATCAGGAATTTACCTTATTGGCAAATTCAGTAACCAGTTCAGATTGTTGAAAAGGCTACATTGAACTTACTTTGAAGCAGATGAATAGAAAATCAATAAGGTTTTTAATCTTGCTAGGCAAGCAGAAGTATAAATTAAAGCTATTTCTTCATTGCAAAATAAATTTGTGTTGTCATGTCCTCTTAGTTGTTGATCCTCTTGAAGATTAGCAAGCACAAGGGCTTTTTCAAAAACACAGATGTATTCAACATGAATGCATTGTATTTTTGAGTATCTAACTAAAACTGTTTATGTAAGTTATGAGGTTTTATCTGCTACAGTGCTATATTAATATGGCTTTACGACAATCAGAAGTTTCTTAATTTAGAAACATATCTCACGTTACACAATACCATGATCTTCATTAATCAATCATACATTTCAATTAGATTTTGTGTGGATCTGATTTTTCTTTTTTGCTTAAATCATTCACTATTTTCAAATTTTAGTCAGCAAAAGCTGTAACTAACAAAAAGGAAAAGGATGAAGTGTATTACTTGGAAATAAGATATTTTGAAAAATTGTCTCGGGTGGCTAAATTCGGTTGATTTGTGCCTCCCGTTAGCGCCAGTAATGCCTCCTGCGAAATTCAGCGGGAGGTTAGCGGCGGCGCTAACCATTAGCGCGTGCGGCGCTACGCCGCTGGCGATGACGTAATCAATGTGCGCAGCGCCCCACTCGCGCCCGGGTTGTAATATTGGGTGGCGCCCCTCGACTTACCGCCGGACGCTATGTCCGCCGGGGTCAGGGGGGCCTACCTGCGGCCTGGGCGGTGCAAGTTAAAGGGGAGGTAGCGGGCGGCCATTTTTGTTGCCGAACGCCTGCCAGCACCTGCCCCCGTTGCTGTCCCCAGCCCCCGTGAAGCCCCCCCCCCCCCCCCGGTGGGGTGCCGGCTGCTCTCCGTGAGCCCGGCACTCCTCTTGAGTTTCCCAAAGGGGGCGCTGCCCAATTTTTACCCCTGGTTCTCTCTACACCATCCACCAACTGCAGTGATAAGACCAGGTGTGCTTCTTTCAGGCTTCCACCAGTGCTGCTTTTGAAGTTGGTTGTACGTTTGCAGCCATGAAGATTCTCCTTTCAGAGTTCCCTTCCTGCTTGTGTAGAAATCCCTGGGTTCTGCTCTGTACCTTTCCAAAGTTACTGCTGAGATTGGGAACTTAGGCTGGAATTTTCCCGGGTGGTAGCAGGCACGATCGGAGGCAGGTCGGGTGGGAAAGTTGTTGTTTTTGGGAGCGGGTCAGGAACCCGCTGTCATCCCGCTCCCACATCAACCGCATTGCCCTAATCAACCCTCTATGTTACCTCATCAAAAAACTCAATCAAGTTAGTTAAACACAATTTGCCTTTAACAAATCCATGCTGGCTTTCCTTAATTACTCCACACTTGTCCAAGTGACTGTTAATTTTGTCCCGGATTATCATTTTTAAAAGCTGCCCCACTACCGAGGTTAAACTGACTGGCCTGTAGTTGCTGGGTTTATCCTTACACCCTTTTTTGAACAAGGGTGTAACACTTGCAATTCTCCAGTCCACTGGTACCAGTCCAGTATCCAAGGAGGATTAGAAGAATATGGCCAGTACCTCCGTAATTTCCACCTTTACTTCCCTCAGCATCCTAGGATGCATCCCATCCGGTCCTGGTGACTTATCTATTTTACGTACAGCCAGCCTTTCTAGTACCTCCTCCTTATCAATTTTTATCCCATCCAGTATCTCAACTACCTCCTTTCACTATGACTTTGGCAGCATCTTTTTCCTTGGTAAAGACAGATGCAAAGTACTCATTTAGTACCTCAGCCATGCCCTCTGCTTCCATGCATAGGCCTCCATTTTGGTCCCTAATCGTCCCCACCCCTCCTCTTACTACCCGTTTACTATTTATATGCCTATAGAAGACTTTTGGATTCCCTTTTATGTTAGCTGCCAATCTATTCTCATACACTCTCTTTGCCCCTCATTTCCTATTTCACTTCCCCTCTGAACTTTCTATATTCAGCCTGGTTCTCACTTGTATTCTCAACCTGTCACATGCCCCCTTTTTCTGCTTCAACAAATTGGCTATCTCTTTCATCATCCAGGGAGCTCTGACTTTGGTTGCCCTACCTTTTCTCCCTCGTGGGAATGTACCTCGACTGTACCTGAACCATCTCCTCTTTAAAGAATGTTGGCCTTTATTGAAAGGGGATGGAGTATAAAAGTAGGGAAGTCTTGCTGCAACTGTTGGTGAGACCACACCTGGAGTACTGCGTACAGTTTTGGTCTCCTTATTTAAGGAGAAAGATACTTGCATTGGAGGCAGTTCAGAGAAGGTTCACTCGGTTGATTCCTGGGATGAAGGGGTTGTCTTATGAGGAACGGTTGAGCAGGTTGGGCCTATACTCACTGGATTTTAGAAGAATGAGAGGTGATCTTATTGAAACATATAAGATTCTGAGGGGGCTTGACAGGTAGATGCTGAGAGGATGTTTCCCCTTGTGGGGGAATCTAGAATTAGGAGGCATAGTCTCAGGATAAGGGGTCGCCCATTTATGACGGAGATGAGGAGGAATTTTTTCTCTCATAGGGTCGTGAATCTTTGGAATTCTCTACCCCAGAGAGCTGTGGAGGCTGCGTCATTGAATATATTCAAGGCTAAGCTAGACAGATTTTTGAACTGCAGGGGAATCAAGGGTTATGGGGAACAAGCAGAAAAGTGGAGCCAAGATCAGATCAGCCATGATCTTATTGAATGACAGAGCAGGCTCGAGTGGCCGAATGGCCGACTCCTGCTCCTATTTCTTATGTTCTAAAGGCAGCCCACTGTTTGATTACAGTTTTGCCTGCCAAACTTTGATTCCAATTTACCCAGGCCAGATCCATTCTCAACCCACTGAAATTGGCCTTCCTCCAATTAAGTATTTTTACTGTAGATTGCTCCTTGCCCTTTTCCATAGCTAGTCTAAACCTTATGATACTCTGATCATTGCTCCCTAAATGTTCCCCTACTGACACTTGCTCTACTTGACCCACCTCATTCCCCAGAACCAGATCCAGCAATGCTTCCTTCCTCATTGGGCCGGAAACGTACTGATCAAGAAAGTTCTCCTGAACACACTTCAGAAATTCTTCCCCCTCTCTGCCCTTTACACTATTACTATCCCAGTCTATATTAGGATAGATGAAGTCCCCCATTATCACTACTCTATAGCTCTTGCACCGCTCTGTAATTTCCCTACAAATTTGCTCCTCCATATCTTTCCCACTAGTTGGCAGCCTATAGGATACACCTAGTATAGTAATGGCACCTCTATTGTATCTCAACTCTAACCATATAGATTCTGTCCTTGACCCCTCCGGGACACCCTCTCTCTCCAGCACTGTAATATTCTCCTTAATCAATACTGCCACTCCACCTCCTTTCTTTCCTGATCACCTTATATCCAGGAATGATATGATATGAGTGACTGATGTATGCCATGTAACTCTATGGTATGTAATTCTGTCACCAGGTTGCTGAGATGTCCCCCGTCTCTGTCTCCTACTTCCAGCTCCAGATATTTCTAAAGTAGCCTCCTCTGCTGTTGTAAGGTTTGCAAATGATGGAGGGCCACTGCCGGTTCTCCCCCTCTCCCTCTTATTCTGGACTCTCTTTTCCTGCAAGGAGGGAAAGAAGAGAAGGCTGAGTGCGAGTGATGGAATGAGTGTAAAGAATGGATGGGTTACATTTTTAGAGGGAGTCTATGATGGAATGAGGTGCCAAAGCTAAGTGGCCTCCTTGTGTGTTAGTTGGTATGATTGGGTGAGTTTGAGGGGTGGCTAGTGAAATGGGGATATGATAATGTAGATAGCAAGAGAGGGATGGGTGGACATGCAAGGTATGTTGGTGTGAGTAAGGATGTTCAGGAGTATGGATAGAATGGCAGAGTGATGGGGATGTGATGAGAGGCACAGCAGGATGAAGGTGAGTGTGGCTTTGTACTTGCGTTTCCTGATCTAATGAGATCATTGAAACGTTTGCGGCCCTGCACCCGGGTCCTCCTGACCACATCCCTGCTGGTGACCTCCTCTGCAATCTCCAACCAGGCTGCTTTGGTCTCCTGGGGAGGTCCCTTCCACCCATTGGAAGGGAAGAGGACCTCCCTGTGTGCTCTGAATGAGTCATTGAAGAACCTGGGTGCAGACCTCTGCCTCTGTGCAGTCAGTGTCTGCAGCACTCCAATGCTGTCGTGCACTGACAGAACTATGTTACATTGACATTCAAAGCCAACGTGGCCATGGCCCCTTTAAAGATCCCGGCTGAAAATGCGTCATCGATGATGTCACCAGACCCGCACCATTTAATTGTGCCAGGCAACACGCAGGGCGGGCTTAATAGTCCCTATTAAAGGAAAGTCGTTTTCAGCAGCAGCATGGCCACCGCTCGCACTGGACTCACCCAGGTAGACAAAATTCCAGCCTTACTGCGTGGAAGACTACTTTATCAAACTCTCCCCTGTCCCACCTCTACACACTTTGATGTCAACAATACTGCACACCACATAGGTATATTTAAAATCTGAAGTTCGGCTGCTTAAATGATAATAAAAATGGATGCTTCCCTAGTGGCCATCTATGATATTCAGTTATGCCTCACGTGAGAGGAAATGGGATTTTGCTGGTATGAAGTTACGTGCATAAAATTTGACTGACTGAGCAGTATGAAAGTTGCTGTGTTCACAATAAAATTGAAGTGTTGCTGACATTCATGTTAGATTTCATCCAACGTTGCAGAATTTTGAAAGGCAGTGAGATAAAAAGACACAACTAAAATTCAATGGTTGACTAGTTTTGAACAAAGAGTGACTGACTGTATTCTTGCATTTTATTTGCCTACTTAACAACAGTCACTTCATTTCAAAATAATTCATTGTATGTGTTGTGCTTTGAGATGTGTAGAAGGCACCGTCAAAATTACAGGCTTTCTGGGGAGAAATTCAGTATCACCCCGTTTGGGGCGCAATTATCGGCCGGGCGCAAAGTTTAGTGCCTAGCGCTAATTATCGCCTCCGACTGCAAACTTGGCTTCTATCGCCCCTGGAGGTGACTGGAGCGCTAAATCAGGTGCTACACACCTCTCTTAAGGCGCTAACGCCGAGGAGTGAGGCGCTAACTAATAGCGCGGGCGAAGCTTATGTGATGCCAGTCAGCAATGGAACATAGACACGTTGGTGCCGGCCAGTTCTTAAAGGGGAGAGTCGATCTTGCTCTCCATCCACACCTTGCTCATTGCAGCCTTGAATCTCGGCGTGGAGAGACCTGTACATAATTCTGTTGGAAAGAACAATGGAGAGGCCCAGGGAAAGAGCTCAGAGTGCAGTCCCCACGGTCTCTTCTAAATCGATGCAAGGAAGGTCAAATCAAAATGAACTGCAAAGTGCTGCTCAGTCCCCAAAAGCTCCTTCACACAGTGTTGAATCTCTCCAGAAGTCTCTCTCTCTCTCTCTCTCTCTCAGAATGCGTGGTGCAAAATTATCACTGACAAAAAAAGTCAGGAAGCGGCCGCCTTTAAATAGCGCTCCCCCAGTCCCTTCCCAACTGCAAAACGTTCCCCTCAACCTGTCATTGCTAGCGGTAAGGCAGGGGGCACCACTCAACATCCGGTTCGGAGCGCTACCTGGGCATTGCATGTTAGACTGACGTCATGATCTGCGGGCGCAGGAGAATGTGACGGTAGTGTTTAGCGCCGCCACAAAATGTCTGATCAATTTCACGAGCGACGCAAACATCGCCGCGCCCGGGCGCTAGTTGCTTTATGCCCCATTAGCGCCCTCTTAGGGTGCTAACAGAAGGCGCAAAGCAACCAAATTTTTCCCCCTCTAGCTCTTATTAAATTGTGACCTTATTTGAAATGAAAAAATAATTTTGTGCCATTTAGAAAGCAATTAAATGGTATCAAAGCTACTGCAATCACAAAAAAAATTGTTCTACCAATGATAGCCATCTTAGATTTTAAGGAACCATTCATTTTAAAAGCAAGTCGCATTGACATTATGCAGTGAGTCAAATCTGGCAAAAAAAATTGAAATGACTATATACCAGACTTGCATAGAACAGAGGAGCATTACATAATTGTATGAAGCAAAGTTGAAACTTGGTTGCAGTTTACATAATGAGACCATCGTTCTGAATTTTTGAAGTGTGTTGCCCATCAGGCTTTTTCTTAACCCTTGTTCTCATGCTCATGGCTCGACAGCAGAGTGAACTCCTCAAGAACCAAAAATTGCATCCTTATTCACTGCCATGTATGGGTTAGCGTGCTCAGGTTTAACAATTAATCTGAAATTATGGTAAACCACTTACTGGATCATGTATGTGATGCCTATTGTGTTCTTTTGTCACCTCCTGAAATGGAAAGTAGCACATTGCTGGACCAAAGGATACAGGTTAGAACTACTTCAGATTTATTTACAGCCAAAAAGGTTGAAGCAAGTTACTAAACAACACAATACCAAAAAAACAGCAGAAACAGTTTGAAAGGAAAAGTTACATGTTTCTCTTTTATGGGGTAATTTTACCTTTCAGCGATAGTGTAATATGAATGAAATCGGATCAGCCGCCCATTATACACCCCGCCTGATTTTTCTTTCCACTGAAATCAATGGGAACAAAAATCCGGCGGAGCGTAAAATGGGCTGTCGATGCGTTGTCACCCATTTTGCGCTACCACCCAAGACAAATTTATGCTTAAATCAGTAAATCAATAATCAATTGACTATTGCTATAAACTTTAAGCATAAATTCATGCTCCCAGTGTAGAGCGTGGCCTTGTAAGGGGTTGTTTTAACGAGCTTGTGGTGTGCGAGATCGGTTTTTGATTTCACACTGCTTGTGAGCGGTTCCGAAGCGCTCCCCCCTCACCGGTTCTAGACACTGGGCTTATTGCCAGACCATCTTGATGTGTTGGCCCAACTTGTGACTCGGAAGACAAATGGATCAGGTGAGACAAGGTAAGTTTTAAATCAAAGGTATCTTTATTTTTAAGGAGAATAAAACAGAGAATGAAGAAACAATGCAGACAAAAATCATGAACACGCCTCTCAATGGGAACTAAAATTTAATACACAAGAGTTACTTTGACTATCATAATACATCAATTCTAGATCAGCGATATAATAAAACGGGGGTGGAGAAAGCGCACGGCACAACGAAGGATGAATAACACTCCCGAATTACAAAGCCCTTAATATTAAAAACCCTCCCGTCTCTACAGTATACCTCAACTAGATCAGCTAGGTGAAGTTGGGCCTCTATGCTCACCAGGGGTTTTAAAAACTGTCCTTGACCTTGGTGCTCCTGTATCGTCCGGGATCTCCAATCTTCCTTATGGGACCGGCTCCTGAACCTGCTCTCCTGCTCGAACTTGTAGGCCCTCTGTGCTCCTCGAACCTCACCAGGGTTTTTTAAACTGTCCTTGACCTTGGTGCTCCTGTATGAAACTGTGTTTTTTGTCTCTTTTCCCCCCACAGTTATACTGTTTTCTTGCCCTTATCTTGGCGCCAAACCAGGGGTTTTCTTTTGTTAAAGTAATGGGCAGGCTGCTTTGACAAAAGCGGGTACTTTATTTTAATGTCTTGTAAATGAAACTAATGGGATCTGTCCTGTGTCCCTCTGAGTTTGGTACAGATAATGGGTATTGTCTGTGCTCTGTGATTTCAGTGATGGGTTTATGTTTATCTGGCGATTAACATGACCTTTTCAAGTGCAAGTCCTTTGTTTTTGACTTCGTTACTGCTGCTACCTTTATTACCATATCAATTGCAGTCAGTTCTGGAATCTTCTAATCGGTGGCGACTCAGGTTTCTTTAAGATACTGCAGTGGTATGTCCTTCTGAAATGAGTCATGTGATCTGCCAACTCCATCTTGTGTTCATAAAATGTGGCCATTTCAGGGGTTTTACAATGTAGACTGTATTTTCCTGGATTTTTGCGAATCCTACAGCCTGCCAGGATCATTTAATAGAATACTGGTGGAGCGATCAACAACAATAGCTCAACAATAGTGATCAAAAACTAAGTCAAAAATGTGTGTTTTAAGAAGTTGACAGAGAAATGGAGAGATGGAAGGATTTAGGGAGGGAATCTGAGAGTACGCTGAGGCAGCTGAAGGCTCTGTTTCCAATGGTGAATGGAAGAAGGATGCACTAAGGCCAGAGTTAGAGGACAGAGAAACGTGCGACGGGATATAGTAGTGTAGGAAGTTGCAAAGATAGGGAGGGGTGACAATGTGGTGGGATTTGAAATTTCACATTTCAGATGTGTTCAGCGATGGGGGAATGGGAATGGCAGCTAGTGTGGGACCAGGTAGAAGCAGTTGAGTCTTGCATATGTTGAAGTGTTTAGAGGATAAAGGATGGGAGGCCAGCAATGAGAACATTGAACTAACCTTACTGGTGCTAAACCTCTGTGATGGGGTGCAGCTTTGCTGCAACTTTATGTTTAATACATTTAAAATAACATGCAACTTTAGAAAAATAGTAATTGTTTAGAATTGAGCAGATTGGATCATACCACTATGGAATAATGGGATAAGTAACACTTTGCCATGTTTTGCAGTTTTTTCTCATGAAAAAACTGGGATATAAGCAATTTTAATGCATTTTTGGCAGAAGTTTGTCTGAAAGGGAAAAGTTTTCTCAGCCAGCTCCATGCTGGGTTTTCTGTCTTTCTTCCTTTCTGTCTTTCTCATGCAAATATAACTTCCCAATACTCATGCTCTTTCATTTCTAAAAAAAAAATCAGTTTTCATCACAAAAAGCACATTAATTAGTTAGTTAATTTAATGCAATTGAAACTGATTTATTATTGCTTTTTAATACTTCCATTTGTCAGTCTCTTGCTGTGCTACCCCAATTCAGCTAAATCAGCAATTTTCCTATTCGAATGCATTGAGAGTTAATTTTTGTCCAAGCAAATGCTCCCTTTAACCTTTTGTTCTCTTGAACAACTGATCTATTAATTGGCATGCACGGTAATTTAAAAAATGTGTCAAAAATGCCTTACAGTTACATTTATATTCTTGAAGCCTAAGACTTCACAGTCTCATTGGATGTTGTGTTTCTGATGCATTCCTTTACACACAATTTATTTCAAATTGCATGACCATGTAGTTTGTTGAGCAATAGCAGTAATCCCTCCTCCCCAATAATTCCTGTGAATCACAGAGCTAAAACATATGTAAAAAAGGCAAGCAAAGAATGTTAGGCCCATCAGTGCTCGTGCTATGGTGAAACATAAGGCAGCGCCCTCTCCAATTTCCAGTAATGCTAACTCCTGGAATAGGCAAAAAAACAGAACAAAACCTGTACCCAATCCAGGAACAAAACTCTTCAGCACCATAAGACAATTAAACAATCCACAGCTCTCCCTGAGAAAATAAATACTTCCCGGCATCTAACCTGACTCGTTGCCTATGCATTTTATAGGTATAGCCTCTAGTCCTGCTGTAACTATTCAATGAGAAGTGTGATTTCCAACATTATTTGTGAAAAATGTAACAGGCAATTAGAGCACAACTGCTTTATAATTCCGTAAGAGTTTATAAGATATGAAATTGCTGGTGTAGGTCACAAATAATTGCAGTTGAGAAAGTCTATTTGACCCATCTTGATTCATTCATGCAGAGAGATCCTAATGTCCCAGTATTGTAATATCCAATTGTTTTTAAATGATTCCAGGGCTTTTGCCTCCACTACTCTAGCTGGAAGTTTATTCCATACCTTGATCACTCTTTGTGTGAAGAAGAATGTCTGATATCACTCCTAAAGTTACCTTTTACTACAGGAAACTTTCTGGTATCCGGCACGGACGGGACCGACGTGTTGCCGGTTCATCAACAATTCCGGATAACCGAACACTATAGTAAAAGATACGGAGCTCAGAGCTCCTTATAAAGCAACAAACCTGCAACAGCTTCAAAACAATCGGCACAAGTTGCAAGCGTCTCTGTAGCTTAGCAACAGCTTCAGCTACACCCTTGCACAGCAACAAATGGAGTAAAAAAAGTAACTAAAAGTAAAAAAAGTTACCTGAACTGACTCCTGAATTTTGACGGTGGATAGAGCATTCCAGTTATTTAGGGGCCGGTTAATCGAAAGTTTCCTGTAGTTTGAACCTGTGTCCTTTAGTTCCACTCCCACAATTTAAAGTAATACTCCGGGTTCATTTTTTCTACACCCTTAACAATCTTGTATCTCTGTAAGATCACCTCTCGTATGCCTTCTTTCCAGACTGAAAAGCCCAAATCTATGCAGTTTTTCTTCATAGCTCAGACCAAAACACTGGGGATCAATCTTGTGGGTTTTTTCTGCACTGCCTCCAGCACTTGAATGTCTCTCTTGTTTCTTGGTGACCAGAACTGGACACAGTATTCAAAGTGCTAGTTGACGAGAGTACTATACAGTTTGATCATTACCTCCTATGATTTATGTTTTACTGTTTTGGTTATGTATTTCAGCATTGTGTTAGCTTTGTTGATTACTACTTTGCATTGGTTGGACAAGAGACTCTTGTGACTTTTTCAGCTTCATCTTTTGCCTATTTTAGTACCATTCAGAGTGTATGCATGTTGTCTATTTTTGTTTCCTATGTTTAGCACCTCACACTTGTCTGCATTAAATTTCATCTGCTATTGTTCTGCCGACTTACACATTGACCCCGATCTTGTCTTGGAGGCGCGTTCAGTGCCGTGGGGATGGAGTTATGGATGGGAAACCCGGAGGTACAGGTTTCCCGAACGTCCTGCAGTTTTTAGCTTTTAAATTTTTCTGTTGGTTTCCTGCCCGACAGTCAGCCTGATTGACAGGCTGGATGCCTGTCGGGCGAGAACGCCTGCAGCACAAGGGAAACCCAGCCGACTGTGGTTAAAAATAAAATCACTGTTGAAATGAAGGTACGCACCCTCCTTTAAAGGTTTCAACAACCGACCTGCCTCCTGCGAGTGGATTGGTCACGCGCCCCTCATTCCACCTTCATTAAAACTGGAAGTAGGTGGGTTTGGTTCCTGTTTAACCTCCCGAACCAAACCCACCAGTTTCTGGTGGTTAAAATTACCCCCATTTTTTGTCCAACTCATTTTGCAAGTTCTAGCTACCCCTTTCAATTCCACTGCCCCATCTAAATTGGTACTATCTGTGAATCTGACCACTTTGCATTGAGTTTCTAAATCCAGGGCATTTATTTCAATTAGAAACAGTTGTGGTGCCAGCACTGAACCTTGAGATACCTCATTCCAAGATAACTCCTCTAAAAGGTACTCTGCAGATTTTTGGTTGACATTATTATGAAGGATTGTTCCAACATTATGAACTTTTTTTTCAACCTAGGCATGTTTATGTTATTCCGTTCTTCACGTGGATCTTGTCTTTTGGAATTATTCTGGCTCAAGCTATTATACAGCCAATCACTTCCATTTTGACACTGGTAAAAGGAACTCTGTTAATCATCACAGTGAGTATAATATTCTGCAAACATTTGCTTTGGTCTAACCATGTACAGCATGCATTTTTAAAATTTTAGTTTTTAAATGAATTATCTTCATCAGTTCCCATATGTGAAAGACAAAAATAAACAGATATCAGACTCCTCTTAATATATTACTTATTGTGCATTTCCTCTAAGTAAGTTCAGAAATTCTTCTGCACAAAAGAAAAAGCGTTGATGATATGCCACCTACTCTTATTTCATTAGTTCTATATGTCAGTTTAAAAATAATTCCCTTTTCTTGTGCAGCATGGATATCGCTAAGAAATAATTCAAATGTTGTTTTATTTCATTGCTATTAAATGTCACCATAAAGGATTATTATGGGATATAACTTCAGTGAGGGTTCCCTGACAACCCACAGTAACTTTAGTGGAAGATCGGTAGGAATCCAGAGAAAGAAGTCAATGGAAATAAAAATCGGGAGAGATGTGAAACGAGCTGCCGATTCACTATCACCTGCTTCACGCTATCACATAAAGTCAAAATCTAACCCAATGTGTTAAGTTCCTCTACTAAAATAGCAGACAAAGAAAAGCCATTTAAACCTGTCCAGTGTGTGTCTGCTATGATCGCCAACAGTCAATTCTGGCAAACATTATTTGTTTGACTGTCAAAAAAGTTTGCTTTTCTGCAGTGGAAATAAAAATCATTTCACAATGCAATGATCAAAAAGCACAAAAGAAATCACTAAAAATATGGTTGGCAGGAATGGAGGGCTGAATTTAGTGCTTTCAGGTGGACCTGACTGCCTCCAGTCTGGGGTTTGCAATCTATTGAACTCTAATTGATTATTAATATCACTCATCATATCTTCCCCATGGATATTGGTTACTCTAATATGGGTGCTGTGGGCTTACTCCCCGAGACCATATAATGACAGAGACCTCCACCGGAACCGTGTAAGTAAAGTTTCAGAACGTAGCTAGGCAGTACAACTCGGCACAAACTGGTCAACTGTCTGCTTTATACATCATAGTAGTACACAGTAGTAAAATATTGCTAAGCTGGTAGCTGAATACTTGAATAACATCCAAGTAAAAAAGGACCGAAGCCAAATAGGAAACACACAAGTTTTTTTCTTAAACTTAAAGATTTGTCTCTGTTATGTCCCAAAACCAGGCATGAATGGGATGTAAAGGGAGGTGTGCCAGTCGACCACCTGCCCCCGCCCCCCGAGAGCATCACTACGATACGTAAATGCCTGTCTAACCCTTATGCTACATGTTTTTCCAGAAGCTCATATTGGTATTGCATGATCAAAAGCTAACATTCTCTGATTGGCCTTCAGGCCCTGGCACATCTACCATACAAAGACCATGGGGTCAGCAGAGAGGAAGATGCAGAGCTGCGCCATCTGCTGTTGGGACACTTGTGGCTACAATGCAGCATAGGGCTGTATATGCAACTAAAGTAATGGTCAGCTTGGCCTGAAGTTTGGCTACACTTCCTTTTTAGCATGCTGATGTCCTGACCTAATTAGATTGTGAGAGATATGAGTGGCTCTTGTTTGCCCTGGCTTGCTAAAGTTATGTAACACCCAGGGGCAGAAATTTGACTTGTGCACAAAACAAACAGCAAGTAGGCGAAGCGGTTGCTTCATATGCCGGCCTGAGCCAAATTTGTCCCGATGCAGCTCTCCGGCTCCTCCCAGCTCAACAGAAATGTAACTATTACAGTAAAAAGTTTCTTGAGTGGCCTCCAACTGCCCCTTTAAGGACCGCTGGTTAGGCCGCTCAAGACCTCATACAACTAGGTGAAGCTGGTGTGGCACAAATATTTTACACCCGGTAAACGGACAAAGGTAAGTTGAATTTCTCTCCCCCAACCCAGCATTGAACATACAGGGCTGGATTTTGTCAGTGTGGGCGGGCTATGGCGTGTCAGGTGGAAATTGTGTCAGGACCCTGACTCCTAAGTGTTGTGTTAAAAAAGTGGGATTTTCCCCTAATTGGGCAATTGATTTCCTGCGTGTGGGAACCACTGGCCCAATGAGTATTTTCATACAGAAAGTCGCCTCCAATGACATCATCAATGCTGTTGGATTTAAGGCCTGCAAGCAGCCTTGATTCTTCTGGAGACTGCAAAAGCTCTGCAATTTATATGAAGGAGTTGAATTGTGGAAAATGTCGACGATCAAGCAAAAGTGTGCTCCTCGATTTGCTGAGCCCGCCCTCCAAGCTCTGGTGCACAGAGCCAGCTGTAATAAAGAGGTGCTGTTCCCTTCCTCAGGGAGAAAAAAAGCACCCCAGCAGACAAAAGCTGTGTGGCTACAAGTGGCCCAGGAGGTCAACTCTGTATTAATGAGCCGCAGAACCTGGCTGCAATGCAGGAAGAGGTTTCATGACATTCTCCACACAGGAAAAGTGAGTATGACTTTCCCATCACCCTCAATCTGATCCCCATTGCCTCTCCTCACCAGCACTCTGCTTTGCCAACCTCTTCCTCCACATCCCACTTGACACTTACACCCCTGCACCCTTACCTATTCCCTCTCTATGGTCAAAGTCACTTAACTATTCTACCATGCAGCCCTCACACTCCCTATCACTGTGATGCAATGACAACAACAACTTACAACACACAGCGAGGGCCCTTTGTATCCTTCTAAGCATCTATGCTATGGATTCTCTACACTCACTCCTTCATTCTCACTCAAACTCCACTTGTGTCCCTCATTGCAGGAAAAGAGAGCCCACAATAAGAGGGAAAGAGCCATGACAGGAGGAGGGCCACCCTCAGTAGCCCAGCTCACCCCCTGGGAGGAGGCGGCCCTGGAAATTGCTGGAATCAAGGAGGATATCCAAGTGGGGGACAGACAGATGGGCGCATCACAACAAGCTGGTGACAGAATAGTTTGGAATCTCTCTCATTGACGTAGCATGAGTCACTGATAATGATTCTGATGCTCTAACAGATTGACTTATGATCATCTGCAATATTCAATGTGCATGTAACCTTGGCCTCACATCTCTAACTCTTTCCTTTACTCCCCCACAGGACCATCGAAAGCCCCCATCCCCACTATCCAGGAGGAACAGCCTGAGCTTCCAGACTCCTTAACGAAGCTGCAACCTCTGAGGGTGCAGCGTCAGCAGAATTCAGCGCACCCAGCACCAGCGCAGACACTCACACCTCGGTGGGACCTTCGCGAGATAGAGTAGTGTTGTCACCTGGTGTATCACAGCTCACAAGTGAGCATCAACAGATGGTGGAGACAGGGACAGCAGTGGAGAGTCCTTGTCGGAGGGCGCAGGACTTTGCCAGCTCAGCTCCGCTGCATGTCGACCCTGTGCCTCTGGGTCCATCCAGCAGGAGAACGGTGCTGAAACTCCAGGAACAGGTGCAGGAGTCTCTGGCAGGTTTTGTCTCCAGGGTCACTGCGAGTGTGGAGCGAATGGAGGAGTCCATCGCGAACATGAGCAGAGCCTTTGTGGAGGCATTGGCGCATGAACGCATCACCGCGTAAAGGATGGCAACCTATGTGGAAAGGATGGCTACCTCCATGGTAAGGCTGGCTACCACAGAGGAGAGGATGGCTACGGTAGAGGAGAGGATGGCTACGTCCATGGAGGAGCTTAGTCGCCAGGGTATTGAAAACATGGTCATTATTCAGAATAGAATGACATCTCTTGAGGAGCGATGGTCAGCTATTGAGCAAACAAATCAGACTTTCATGCAAGTCCTCTGGAGTAGGACCTCCAGTGCAGAAACGGGTCCTCAGGTGCTGTCAAGCCACTTGCTAACTCTGAAGTGGGGCTGACCCATGAGAGGGATGTTGGTGGCAGACAACAAGGAAGTGGGGGCTCTTCTCCAAGCATTCACATGACCATACCACAGCAAAGCCCTCGGTCAGAGCCCCACCAGAGTCCACCCAACTTAGAGGGGCGTCTCAGCCCCTGCACAGCTGCAAGAGCAGCTGACTGTTGGCGAGCCCACACAGGTTCACCACCCCAGAGGACGCCCACCAAAGGCGTCGAGACAGGAGCAGCAAGAGAGTAAGCAAGGGGCCTCCACATCTGCTGAAGCCACAGGGGAAGCACCACGTAGGAGCATGCGTAAGAGGAAGATAAAGCAGAAGTAGTCACAAGGGTAGTTACTTGGGTGCTGTGTTGTTTTGGTTTTGGACCAGCCATCATTGTGATTGTATTATGAAGTGTTTTGATGGCAAACTGTTAAAGTTGTGGCCTGTGTCATTTTGCAAATGGGACGTTCACATTGAGGGCTTAGGGTGCCTTGCGATTGTCAGAATGGTGGTCAGAGTGATAGGATTCCGCAGGTTCTTCTCCATTGTCGATGCTCTGGTAAGAAGGAGCGAGACTAAAGTCTTTGATTGTGCAGGCTGAGCAAATCTGGCCAGGATGAGTGCGTCCCTTGCATCCCGGGCAGCAATGTTGTCGCGCGCTGGCGCCTTCTGGCCTGTGCATCTTCAGGAGGGTGACTAGCAGCTTGCTGCTCCTGTTGATGCTCCTGCTGTTGCTCATGGTTCTGCTGCTACCGCGGCTGGTCTGCATCCGAATCTGATGTCCAGGAGAAAAGGAATTAAATGTTCGCCATTCTTCTGGAATATGCCTCAGTTGAGGAAGCGCTTAGTCAAGGTGGGGAGAGGGGTTTCCCAGGAGGTCACACTGGAGATGGGTGTCAGGCTCTGAACTTCCATAACACTGAGTATGCCTGCTAAAAGTTCCCCCAGACCTGAAACAGCAAAGTTCTGCCACCTGCACATGATCATTTGTGAAAACTCCTTTGTAATAGTGGCGCTGCAGCTGTGAGTAAGCAATCCACTTGTGAGGCCGCTAGCATTACCTGGCATGTTCCAGAGGAGGCGTGTAGGATGTGGGGAATGACTAAAAATCAGAAAGGCCTCTCAAAATGGGATTATGGAGACTATTAAGTGGTTGTTAAGGGCCTATCCCGCCTCTTGGAGGCGGGATGGAAAGGGGGTCAGAAAACACGCACTTGGGAAAATTGCTCGGAGGTGGGATCGGGCCCACCCGCCATTTTTGCTGATTTTAACAACTCACACACCTCCAATCCCGCCTCCTCGGGCCTGGCAAAATCGAGCCCATAATGTTGCTGCACCCATGCGTATATATGAATAGCTAAGATTCAGATTTAATGTCAAAACAGTATGAGGGAAGGGCAAAAGTATTATTGCCAATTAACCATCCAGTGTTTGAACTAGAATTGTTTATGATCACTAAATGATTAGTCTGAAAATGCCTGTTATCAATTTCTATCTTCTTAGACCGGGTACTGATCAATGTCAAGTTGAGCTATATCCTGATTCATTTGCTTATATAATTGGTTTTATTAGCATTATTCTTTGTTTTTCACATTTCTGCTGTGCTTGGCTGCTTCTAATAATGTCTGTCTAATCTTAATAAGAATTGCTTAAATGCATTTGAAATTTTAATAAATGTTTGTTTAGAACATTAAGCTATTATTTTAACCTGAAATACGTCAGACGTGGCTCAGAACAATTTATGTTTACACTTATATTTATTTTAATAGATCAAAATTATTCCAATAAACCAAAAATGTAATTTTTGTTTTTCAGTACAGTATCAGGGTAATTGGTAACCACAGATTAAGGTTTTGTACCAGGAAAATGATAATTTGAAGGGATATTTACTAGTCCTAGCCCCTTTAGGGCTACCCCAGATCAGGCATATTCCTCAGACATTCACTTTCAACTAAAGTTTGAGGTAGCCAAATCCTAAAGACGCTGAATTGGGTCTAAAGGTCCAGACTATCTCTCCCTAAAGGAAAGGAACAACCCGAGAATGCTACCGTCCTCCAGATAGCACTTTTAATAAGTTTCGCTAGACTGTAACGTTCCGGATATTATGAGTGTCCGGAAAATTCCCCCAGAATTCTGCAACTCCTCACCAAAGAGTGTTCAGAGATTGAGTTCGCGAGTTTTTGATACAGAATTTTTATGTGAGACAATTCTAAAAATATATATTTATTAAAGAACCGACATGTAGTTTACAGTTGGTGAGTCAATTGCAACATTAACAGTTCCAAAAAGAGAAAACTTACAATCTTATTATCAGAGAGTCTTACTTTTAAATCTTAACTTCACTACAGGATTACAGGTTATAAAGCCTCTTAAGGGTTTCTCAATGAGCTGTTAACTACTTCAATGAGGTTACCCACCTCTCCCGAGCGGGTCCATGGCATGCTGGGAAACGCACCTAAGTTAAATGCGGAAGTCAGCGGGATGAAGGCGGGTTCCCGACATGCTGTCAATTTCAGCGCTTTGAACTGCCAACCCGCTCGTGAACCCGCACTCTCTGCAATGTAAAAATTCTGGCCCATGAGTTTAAACATCAAAGATTCCTGAAGATGGGAAAGGCCAATATTAAATTTACTGAAAAAAATTCCCCATCTTTGGGGTCCATGCCAATTCCTTAGCCTAACCACCACACCTCCCCCTCTCTTTCCCCCCCCCCCCACCCCGCCCCCCAGGTAGGGCTCACTTCTGCTTTTCAAGAGATCTGTTTGCCTCCTCTCATTCAGAGTACCAGCATTGGATCCATAATGGGGCAGGAAACAAGTACTCCCAGGGTAAGGAATCCCCATTCTGATGCTGTCCCCGCTGACATTGCTGGCCTTGTAAAGGAGGGTAGATGTTCTGAGACTTACAAGGCTTAATGAGATTTCCCAAATGAGATCAGGATCTGGAGTTTTGGTGGATGCCAGAAGGAATGGCTGAGGAAATTTGGCCCCAAATATCTAATGTGTGCACCAAAATTTGTCATCAGAAAGCTGATGGTCATCAGTCTGAGCAGACCTGGGTAGATCCATTAAGATGACTATTTTAGTGGAAGTAATAAGTCACATTAGTTTAGATCCTACCCTACTGCTCTATTCACCCTTTTCACAAAGATATTGGTGCCATTTTGGTTCAGGTGAAGGCTATCTGTCTGGTTATAGCTTTCCCTTTTCCAGAACTTGCTCCAACAATGTGAATCGTTCTTTACTGCAGCAGCTCTGAGCCACATGTTGACCTTCATACCCCTCCTCTCCTTAACATGTTTGGCGCATGGGACAAGAAGGAATTTGGAGATTATGACCTAGAAATTCATTCATGCCGGCCACTGGCATGCACTGGGAGCAGGGAATGATCCCTGTTGCTGAACAGGTAACCCCGAGGCGCACCCGATATTGAGCCTTGGAGCTCATGTAATGAGAGCATGTGGACATCTGTAGGGCATCCCCAGGCAGCTCGCTGGCGAAGAAGCTTTGAATTTCGTGTCACTGGCTGCGGTCTCAGGTAGGTCCTTAGAGGAGAAGGGAAGGCAATCGGGAGAGGGCACCCGGGAGGGAAAGGGGTCAGGAGAGTGGTAATTGGGAAGGAAGGTGATTGAGAGGGGGCGATTGGGAAGGGGGCAACCGGAAAGGAAGGCGATCGAGAAGGGTGCTATCACGGGCCAGCAGCCATCTACGGGACTGCAGCGGAGCCAAGAGAAGCTCTGCTGCACCTCCTGGCGCCACCTTCAGGAAAGTATTTATTTTTTTATGCTGGCTAGGCCGTATGTGGACTTGGTTATCCTGAATGCAGCCAGTCCGGCGCCGGCTACAATCAGGGCAGCCCAATTTTGGGAAGGAGTCCTTAAACAGACCTCTATTTGCATATGCAAATAGGGGACCTAACGCTTTTTTCAGTTTCAAGCGAAGGCCCTGGGTGCCTACACTGATGCCTTAGCGGACCAAGAATTAACATGTTTATACAACATTCCTCTGTTTGCTATTTTAACACAGCCATTAACTTGTTTTTTTCAAATGGGTTAACATCTCTAAAATAGCAGACAGGAATGTCCTCCCAATATAGTGTGTTTGTCTGCTGATACCACCGACTGTAATTTCTGTGCTTACACCTTTGATTGCTGAGAAGCTAAGTTTTAAATTTGAATATAGACAGTATGAAAATACCACTCAGGTTGTCAATGGAAAAAGATTAGATACACTGCAAGACAGTGTTATGTTTCTCAGTATATAATCAGTCCATTCTCACAATCCTGTTTTCTCCTTTGCAGGTAATTGTGACCTTTGTAGTGGGCGCCGAGGTCCATCAAGAAATAAGCAATGATTTCTCCAGCATTGGAACACCCTTTCTGATGGGTACTGTTGCACTTGGTAAGTTATTTTTACTGCAAGTTTTTAACCCTGGGTTATATTTTCCTCTTTGGTCAAAAATGGAGTAAGTGTTAATTTTTCAGCACTTAAGACACACTAACAAAAAAGTGTGATTGCATAGTTTTGAAAGAGCGATTTCCTTGCATGTCATTTCATTAGCGGAAACAAAAATGCACCCACTCGTGACGTAACTGTAATAAATCATCCTTCGTGGTTTCTTCAGCAGTCATTGAGCCACTGAACTCATGTGCTGACTCTAATATTAGGAGTTTTAAGGTTTCGGACATCAGATAGTCAAGCTATCCTGGAGATGTATTATGGGTCCACCACTGAACGTGCCAGGATTTCCGACGGTGCTAAAAGTGGGTGGAACCCTGCTTGATCTGGGTTCTACCTTGAATTTAATCCCCCTCCCCCTCTGTCAATATCCCAAGAAACTGCCCTCCCTGGCTCAAGAAATTATTTTGGGGCCCTAGTTCATATCTCTGAGTAGCCAGTCATCTATCATTCCTACTTTTTGAAAGAAATGCAACATGTTTCATTGCCTCAGAATGTAAATGCAACGTGCTTCCCCCGATAACATACATTGGAGCACAGTATTTATTTCTCTAGGTCACAAACCAGGTGCACGTTTGTGGAAAAATTATCTGCTCTTTGTTTAAGTGTGCCAAATGATTCATGTGGGCACATTCAGTGATGTCCTGCATCTTAGGGAAGCCACCAACTTGGTAAAATGTTAGCTGCCTCTGCTACAGCTCGACAATAGTTGGGTGTGTGGCAGTACTTTCGTTCACTTAGCTCCGTAATGAAACTGGGCATGGCTAAGGAACACAAAGCATAGGCAACTAATCTGTTAGCAGTTTCTACTGGACATACGACACTGTTTAGGCACATCTAGGCCTGGATATTAACAGGGGCGGGTTGCGCAGGCTGGGAGGGGGGGTGGGGAGTTTCGGACGGGAAACCCAGAATTCCGAGTTTTAATTCCACAGTGTGCGTCTTTTGTCATTGACAGGTTCCCCGCCCGGCCTATCAGCCTGATTGACAGGCTGGGCTTCATGTCAGGCGGGGAGGATTCAGGAGCAGGCCGCAGGACCAGTTAGGTCCGATCCACGACCCTCAGGAGGGAAGCCGATCCCCAACCCCAGTGGGGGTGGTGCGGGTATGATCCCGGAGGTAGGGGCTGATCCCCGACCCCAGGGTGGGGGGTGGTGTCCTACCCTTGGGGGGTGGGGTGATTCTTGGCCCCGGGGTGGGTGGGGGCAGCTGATTTCTGACCCTGGGGGAGGGGTATCCGATCCCAGCGTGGAGTTCTGATTCCTGACCCTGGGGGAGGGGTGTCTGATCCCTGGGGAGGTCCCATTCCGGACCCTGGGTGGGGGGAGGAGGGGTGGGGCGGTTGGTGGAGGGGTCTGTTTCCAGATCACGGGGTCTTTGTATGTGGGGGGGAGGCGGGGAGCTTTGGAGGCCAGGAGGAAGCACTCCTGCGCCTTCTGGCCCACAAGGAGTGCTGTAAAGGCACTCACCTTCTCCCTGAAGCTGTCCTCGCCTCCCCTTCAGCTGCCGTGTTTCCTGAGGCTTGGGAAATCCGGCTGGCCACAGTTAAACCTGTAAAACAGGTTAAGTTAGAGGCTGCCAGCCTCATTAAAATAATTAAATTGCCAACCCACCCCTTCCCCGTCTCAGTTAAAAGTGGGTGGGTTGGAGGCAGGTTGGGCTCGTGTTTGAGATTTTAAAAATTTTAACCTCTGACCCGACCCCAACCCACCTGTTTTGGGGCATTAAAATCCAGCCCTACTACTTTCTCACTAAAATTATTGAATGCCCCTTGACATTCAACGGCATTACCATCGCCGAATCCTCCACCATCAATATCCTGGGGGTCACTTTTGACCAGAAACTTAACTGGACCAGCCACATAAATACTGTGGCTACAAGAGCAGGCCAGAGGCTAGATATTCTGCAGCGAGTGTCTAACTTCCTGACTCCCCAACCCTTTCCACCATCTACAAGTAAGGTGTGTGATGGAATACTCTCCACTTGCTTGGATGAGTGCAGCTCCAACAACACTCGAGAAGCTCAACACCATCCAGGACAAAGCAGCCCTCTTGATTGACACCCCATCCATCACCTTAAACATTCACTTCCTCCAGCATAGTGGCTGCAGTGTGTACCGATAATCTGCAAGATGCACTGCAGCAACTCGCCAAGGCTTCTTCGGTAACACCTCCCAAACCCGCAACCTCTACTACTTGGAAGGACAGGGGCAGCAGGCGCATGGAAACATCACCACCTCCAAGTTCCCCTCCAAGTCGCACACCATCCTGACTTGGAAATATATCGCCATTCCTTCATCGTCGCTGGGTCAAAACAACACTGTGGGAGTACCTTCACCACACGGACTGCAGCGGTTCAAGAAGGCGGTTCACCACCATCTTCTCGAGGGCAATTAGAGATGGGCAATAATTGCTGGCCTTGCCATCGACGATCACATCCCAGGAACGAATATTTAAAAAAAAATAGATAATATCGGTGAAACCCAGGTACGGAAACTGTGGAGCAAGCAATACTGGACTTTAGCAAACACCGCAGTCATTATAAGCAATCTGTATTAGGCTTTTGATTAGAAGAATCATAGGGCAGGATTTTAACTGGGCAAGTGAAAAGGCACTTACCTCCTGGATCCAGCAGTCCTCGCCTTTCTTTAGCCGGCGGGTTCCCCGAGGCCCGGGAAACCCGGGCGCCCAGAGTTAAATTTAAAATAGAGATTCAAAATGAGGCACGCGGCCTCATAATATTTAAAGTGCCAACCCACCTCCTGGGAGTGGGTTGACCGCCTGGCCCCGTCTGCCTCCGTTGAGACCGGAAACGGGCGGGTTTCAGCTTTCTATCGCTTTAACCTCCCACCTGACCCAAACCCACCCCTTTCTTGGGGTTAAAATTCCCCCCATAAGATCTGCAAATCAATTGACATTTTAAGTTAACCCACAGACTTCTCCCTTGATATGAATTTCACATTTCTCATCAAATTTAAATAATTTGCACATAATTTAAAACAATTGATTTGTTCTCCATGATTAAGGTTTATGCTGTATGATCCCAGTTACTAGAAGAAATTCCAGTGATACCAATATATGATTTACAATACAGTGTATGGTTTACTGTATATAGGGAGGAGAGAGAAGGTAGGAATAAAAATCAGGATGCAGGTTCTTTACAAGGCTTTTTTTTCAACACTAACACTAGTTGGGTACTTCATTTGTTTAGATTGCAAAATAATTTCCTAATATCTCAAGAATGTATTCAGGATCATGAGTCCCACAGCATATCTGGGAATTACGTAATTTGAAGCTTTGGGAGTTGACTCTGGGATCCAGACATGTAATATCATTAATTGTTTGAAAATCATCCAGATCTCGAAAGTAAACCATTCAAAAGTGAAGCTTGCTTCTTTGATCACATGTGACATAATTTACTTACCATATTACCAGTTGCTTATGAGGCAGTAGCACTTTATCTTGGACAAGTTCTACCTACTCTTGAAAATTGGGGAATTTCACATGGACGTGTTTAATAGTATTGCCTTAGGTAATGCACCTGCTTATTGGCAGTCAAATACCTAAGTGGTTTGGGAGATATGAAAAGTTGGATGCTTTATTGGCAGTTGTGAGGAGCTTTACATTTTCAATGTCCTCTGAACAGTTTAACCCTTTCATTACTAATTTCTCATTATCAAAGCTCTTTACTTTGCATGGTTCATATAATCAGACACCAGATATGACAAAAAATTAACTTTGCCTGTGTTGAATTTTAACTTGTGTTCGTTTTAACTGGAAACAGCATGTGGAGGGGAGGGGTGGTGCGGGAGGTTATAAAGAGGCCACGCTGCATTAAGATCAGTCATGGCTGTGTTGAGATACCGCGGCAAACGTGGGAGTCGAGACCAGAGCTAGTAAAACACAACTGCTTTATTCAACCTCATGGCAAAGAGAAACTGGAAAAGCCCGCGCATCCACTTAAATACTCCCCAGACAGGAAGTGCTGCCGGCAGCCTGTCCCTGCGGGAAACCAGTTGCTGGAGGAAAGGGCCCCCGGCTGGGGGCGTCTGCTTAAACTGTCCATGCCGCCGTGAGCGGATTATGTCCAGTGGTGGCGTGTAGCCACAGAGCTCCCCCCAGAATCCGCTTAGGAGGAGTGGACGAGTCGTGACGGTGGTCTGATGGTTCTGCCGCAGCGGCTCTGAGTGGTCGCCGGTCTAGTTGGTGGGGCCGGGCGGTTCGCCGCCGGCTGTGCTGGCTTGCTGGCGGGACGGCCTCTAGTTGGAGGCCGGGCCACGGGGACCTGTTCCCCTGGTTCTGTGTGTGCTGGTTTGAGCCGGTCGATGGAGACTGTGTCGACCCTGTCGCCGAGTCGCAGCTTGAAGACCTTGTCCCCGGTTTGTAGTACCTCGTACAGTCCGTCGTACGGGGGTCGCAGGGGTGCGCGTCGTGTCGCACGAAGACGAAGCGCGCCTGCTGTAAATTTGGCGGGACGTGAGGTGCAAGTTCGCCGTGTCGGTTGACCGGAAGTGGGGCGAACTGCTGAGCGGAAGAGAAAGAGTTGAGCCGCTGCTGTTCGGTCGACCAAGGTGTGGTAGCCTCCAGAAGGAATTCGCCTGGGACGCGCAGCGGTTGTCCGTAGACTAACTCCGCTGCCGAGGACTGGAGGTCTTCCTTGACCGCGGTGCATAGGCCTAGTAGCACCCACGGTAGGCGGTCAGTCCAGGTACTGTCCTGCAGGCCGGCGCGGAGTGAGGCCTTGAGTGACCTGTGGAAGCGTTCACACAGCCCATTGGCCTGCGGGTGGTACGCCGTGGTTCGGTGGAGCGTCACCCGAGGTTGCGTGCTGTGGCCGTCCAGAGTTCGGAGGTGAACTGGGCGCCTCTGTCGGAGGTTATGTCGGCTGGTACGCCGAACCTTGCGACCCAGGTGTTAACGAACGCCCTGGCGATGTCGGCTGTAGTGGTGGAGGGCAGCGGCACTGTCTCAGGCCAGCGTGTGTAGCGGTCGACCATCGTGAGGAGATAAGTTTGGCCTTGCGATGGCGGCAGAGGACCGACGATGTCGACGTGTACGTGGTCGAAGCGGCGGCTGGGTACCTCGAAGTCTCCCAGGGGTGCTTTTGTGTGTAGCTGTACCTTAGCCCGTTGGCAGGCGAGGCAGGAGGTGGCCCAAGTCCGAACATCTTTGCTGAGGCCGCGCCGGACGAAACGCTGGGAGAGGAGTTTGACGGATGCGCGGGCACCCGGATGGGAGAGCGCGTGTAGCGCGTCGAAGATGCGGCAGCGCCAGGTTGTAGGGACGACCGGCCTGGGTTGGCCGAGTGAGACGTCGCAAGTGACTGCCGTGGCTTCGGGCCCGTGCGCGACCTTGGCTAGGCGTAGCCCTGGCAGGCTGGTAGCCGCCGAGAGGAGGTCGGGGTCCATGAGCTGGGCCGCTGCTAGTTGCGCGTAGTCGACCGCGAGGTGATTCGCGCAGATGGCGGGACGGGAAAGGCAGTCGGCGACAACGTTGTCTCTACCGGAGACGTGCTGGATGTCCGTAGTAAACTCGGACACGGCCGCGAGCTGGCGTTGCTGCCTAGCGGACCAGGGTTCGGTGTGCTTGGCCATCGCGTATGTGAGCGGCTTGTGGTCCATGTACGCGGTGAAGGGGCGGCCTTCCAGGAGGAACTTGAAATGGCGGACCGACAGGTGGAGCGCGAGAAGCTCGTGGTCGAAAGTGGAGTATTTGACCTCTGGGGGGCGCAGTTGGCGGCTGTAGAAGGCAAGCGGCTGCCACGCGCCATTGACCCACTGCTCGAACACGGCTCCGACCACGTGGTCGGAGGCGTCGGTGGTGAGCGCGACCCGGGCATCGGCCCTCGGGTACGCGAGCAGGGTGGCGTCGGCGAGCGCGTTTTTGGTGGCGTCGAAGGCGGCTGACGTGTCAGTGGTCCAGGCTACGTCCATCTTGCCGGATTTACCTCGGAGGGAGTCGTATAGGGGCTTCATGAGGGCTGCAGCTCTGGGGATGAACCTGTTGTAGAAGTTCACCATCCCGAGGAACTCCTGGAGGCCCTTGATGGTTTTGGGGTGGGGGAATTGCTGGACGGCCTGCACCTTGTTGGGCAGGGGGACGGCCCCAGCAGGGGTGATGTGGTGACCGAGAAAATCGATCTCGGTTAGGCCGAATTGGCACTTCGCCGGGCTGAGGATGAGCCCGTGTTGGGCTAGGCGCCCGAACAGGATGCGAAGGTGTTCGAGGTGTTCCTGTTTGGAGGAGCTGGCCACGAGAATGTCGTCTAGATAGACGAATAGGAAGTTCAGGTCCCGGAGGACTGAGTCCATAAGGCGCTGGAAAGCCTGGGCTGCATTCTTGAGGCCGAAGGGCATCCTCAAGAACTCGAACAAGCCGAATGGGGTGATGATGGCCGTTTTGGGGATGTCCGCGGGGTGTACGGGGACTTGGTGGTAACCGCGCACCAGGTCGACCTTGGAAAAGACGGTTCGTCCGGCCAGTCGGGCCGAGAAGTCCTGGATGTGTGGCACCGGGTATCGGTCGGGGGTGGTGGCGTCGTTGAGGCGGCGGTAGTCCCCGCAAGGGCGCCAGCCTCCGCCGGGCTTGGGGGCGATGTGGAGGGGTGAGGCCCAAGGGCTGCTGGAGCGGCGGATGATGCCGAGTTGTTCCATGGTGGTGAACTCGGCCCGCGCAATTTCCAGCTTGGCTGGGTTGAGTCTGCGGGCGTGGGCAGAAACTGGGGGGCCGGTGGTGGGGATATAGTGCTCCACACCGTGTTTGGCGGCTTTGGCCGAAAAGGTCAGGTTAGTGAGGGCGGGAAACTCGGCTAGGAGTGCCGAGTAGTCGTCCGTGGCTCTGGCGAGGCAGTAGGTCATCAGGCCGGCCGAACGGGCCGGGGTGAATGCGCCGGGGATGGGGGCCATAGTGTTGATGTCGACGAGGCGGTGCCTCGGAATGTCGACAAGGAGGCCGTGGGCGCGTAGGAAGTCGGCGCCGATGAGTGGGCAGAGGACCTTGGCTGTGAGGAACTCCCAGCGGTAGCAGCGGCCTGCGAGGTCGAGCGTGACCATGCGGGTGCCATATGTGCGGATGTCAGAGCCATTGGCTGCGGCCAGCGTGATACCCCGTGTGCCGCGTTGGATTTCGAGGGCAGAGGCGGGGGTGATGCTGTGCTGGGCCCCTGTGTCGCACAGAAATCGGCGGTTGGTTCTGTCGTCGGTGACGTACAGTAGAGGCCCCTTTTGCCCCGCAGCCATCGTGGGGGCCGGTGCGGGGGGGGGGGGGTTTGAAAGTGCACGGTGGCGTGCAGCGTTGGGCCCTAGTGCCAAAACGGGTGTGGTAGTAGCAGTGACCCGGAGTGGTAGGGCGGTCGAGCCTAGTGGGCCGGGAAGACCGCGTGGTCGTTGCCGTGAGGTCAGGCGCGACGTCGCGAGCGGACTGCGCAGAGAGCAGCCGGTCGGCCTTTTCGGCTATGTCATTCAGGTCCGTGGAGCCAGACTCCACAATGAGCGGGCGGATGCTGGCGGGGAGCTGCCGAATGAAAAGCATGCGAAAGAAGGCGCCGGTGTTTTTGTCGTCCGAGAGGGACAGCATGTGGGAAAGCAGATCCGAGGGTGAAGCATCACCAAGGCTGGGGAGGTCAAGGAGTTGGCAGTTGCGCTGGTAAGAGGACGTTTGAAATTTTTTAAGGAGCGCAGCCTTCAGATGTTCGTACTTGCCTTCCACTGGTGGATCCTGCAGCGCTGCCCAAACCTTGGGGACTGTGGCGTAGGTGAGAGAGGAGACGAGGTAGTCGTACTTTGTGGCGTCGACTGTAATGTGTTTCAGCCGGAATCTGGACTCAGCTTGAACAAACCAGGCTTCGGCCAGGTTCTCCCAAAAGTCCGGTAGTTTAACCGTGACTGCGTTTGTATCCGCCATGCTAGCTTAGGATTCGTCATGAGCGTCGGGGTCACCAGTGTTGAGATACCGCGGCAAACGTGGGAGTCGAGACCAGAGCTAGTAAAACACAACTGCTTTATTCAACCTCATGGCAAAGAGAAACTGGAAAAGCCCGCGCATCCACTTAAATACTCCCCAGACAGGAAGTGCTCCCGGCAGCCTGTCCCTGCGGGAAACCAGTTGCTGGAGGAAAGGGCCCCCGGCTGGGGGCGTCTGCTTAACCTGTCCGTGCCGCCGTGAGCGGATTATGTCCAGTGGTGGCGTGTCGCCACAGCTGTCTATTTTTCTGCAAGATGGAGGCAATTTACATTATAGTTTGACACGAAAAGGATCACTTCAGAGTTACATTGCACCTAAGATGCACTTTGTGACACTTTGCTCCTTAGGTGTAGTTCTATTCAATTTTCTCAGATTGAGACTTTAGTTACAGACAGGCTATGCGAAGCCTCCATTCTTTATTGAAAATGGCAATTACACTTGGCTTGACAAACATTCCAAGTAATTTATAGCCTGTGATTGCAGTTGATCCAATATCATTATGAGTCATCTGTTGCTTTTTGTTTCAGTATAATTTTAAAGGAGTCTGTGTTGCAATTCTATAAGAAGGTTGTTTACCAAAAGGAGTCAATTTTAAGCTTTCCAACCAGCAGAGAAGTTCTGTGTTTAAGTTTGTGCTGACTGGTAGAGAAGCCCGACCAGTTTGAATTGGTTTCTTAGTGTAAGAAATAAGCTTCTGTTTAAAAGTTCACAATGTAAGAAGTGAGAACATAGAAACATAGAAAAATAGGAGCAGGAGTAAGCCATTCGGCCCTTCAAGCCTGCTCCACCATTCAATATGATCATGGCTGATCCTCTATCTCAATACCATATTCCCGCTCTCTCCCCATACCCCTTGATGCCTTTTGTGTCTAGAAATCTATCTGTTTCCTTCTTAAATATATTCAGTGACTTGGCCTCCACAGCCTTCTGTGGTAGAGAATTCCACAGGTTCACCACCTTCGTTTTAAAAGTATACATTTAGAGAGAAAGTGAGTGGCTTATTCGTTATTTTATATATTGTGGAGAATAAAGAATTGCATCTTTCTCACCCCCCAATTTTAACTCCGGGTGGGTTTTGGACAGGTAGGTGCTGCAGAAAGCAGGCCCAGGCTATATTAACTCCAGGGCGACATTAACACACCGCATGCCGGAAGCGGGCGGGAACCAGTTGCTGGCTCCATGGGGAGGGGGTTGCGGGGGAGAGCGGGGGGCGCGCGGTGGGGAGTCCAAAGCAGGCTGGCCTAAACTTTCCTCCTCCTTCTGGCCCCACAAAGAAAAGTGAACAACTTACCTGTTTCGGCATGTTTGTCTTCCTGGCAGGTCCCGACTCTCTTCAGCCTGGCAACAAAGCCACAGGAGCTTCTCTGCTCAAGCTTAAGTTAAAATTGCAGTTGGGGCCTGGTAACGTCATCAGATCCCGATCTGCATATTTAGAAATGAACCCTGCCAACTTTGGGTGGACGACTTAGTCACCTGTCCAAACGCCTGCGTAAAAATAGTGGCCGGCGTGATCTGGGTGGCTTGATTGAAAAAGGTAAACTGTTTTCTTTCCTTTCTGGGACCAGGAGGGACAGGAATGTCCCTGGACCCCACAAGAAAAGCTTAGGCGCCCCCTGCCCCCCGCCCCCCACCCTGAACATTCCCCTGTTCCCAAATGCAAAACTCACAGGAGACGATCCCACCACCTACCTTGTGTTGGCGGGCAGCCTCCAGGCCATGCAGTTTTCTGCCACTTCTCACCAACCCAGAACAGGCGGGAAGTCAGCTGGCAGAATTTAAATGAAGCCCGGGAGTTGAAGGAGCCCAGGTCTCATTTCTGGAACAGCAGGTGAGTTTTCATCCAATTGTCCAAAACCCGCTTGGAGTTAAAATCTGGGCCCAAAGCTGTTTCTTTCTGTAACTTTGTGAGAATATTGTGCATATGCAGTTTGCGTAATGATGTGATCTTAGCTCAGTCTGTAAAACTCTCATCACTGAGTCAGTAGATTAGTTTAAATCAAGGCTTTTTCTGCCTGTTTTTGGTGGTTCAGTTGGATGCTAACAATCTCATGTCACTGTTTAAAGAAGATCAGGGAGTTCTCCTGGTATGTTAGCTCTCTTATCCAGTACCAACAAAACCAAATCATCTAGTTACCTGTCTTGGCGCATTTTTATGGGATCTTGCTGTGCATAAAATGGCTGCAGCGTATTCCTGCATAACAGGCACTGCACTTCAAAGTAGTTCATTGTACGTGAAGCCCTTTAGATGGTTCTGAGAAGGTACCATATAAAAGCAAGTCTTTCTTGTAAATGATGTAATTACCTTCTATTTTCCAATGTTACAGGCCATCTGCCATTTCTTGCCTCATTTTCTTAATTTGTCAGGATTTCTTTGAATGTTACACATCGCCACTGCCACAAAGTTTAGTAGCATTTGTATACCTGATAATATTAAGTGGTACCGTATCTATATGATTATGGAAATTATATTTTTTTAAAACCCAGACCAGGTCTTAGCAAAACTCAACTGAGAGCTGCTTCACAGACAAAGCACTGTCCATTTATCATCATCTTCTGCTTCCTGTTGCCAAGGCAATTTTCAATACAGATGGGCAATTTCCCATTAATCTACACACCTTTATCCAATTTAGAAACCTAAGATGCAGAACCTTGTAAAATTCCATCTCAAAGTCCTGGGGGTTTAATTTGTTCAATGTGCTATTTTTAGCACATTGGTTAATGTGTTCACCTTTCCTTCCTGTTCTATTTTAATACACTGATTAACCTATTTATTTTAAAAACCGTTAAAATTATGCAGACGGAAATTTAACAAGAATGCATTAACCATTATGCAGAGAGGAAATCAAACCTGATTTAAACCCGGAACGAGAATCGAGAGGGTGAGGTGAGCATCAACCCCACTCCCCACCCCGACCTCAGCAGCATTAATTCCCAGGCCTCATCTGCACGCCCCTGGTCAGTTGCCCACCTGAAACGAGTAGGAAGCTGGCCAGTGGGCGGGAGTGTAATTTCGGGTGGCAGGAGGCCGACGGCCGGGACCAAAGGAGCGGTCGCCAGCACTCGGGTAAGTTGGGTGAGGGGATTTTAGGAGGACCTTGCATTCGAAAAGGAGAGAAGCCTAGGGCAGGGCAGGCCTAAACATACCTTATAAGGCCAGGAGGAGCAGTCCTACTACTCTTCTGGTCCTACAAGGAAAGTAAAAAAAAATGTTTCAAAAACCTAGCTGTTTGGCCTTCTTTTGGCTCCAGCTCCTCTTCCCGCTGTCGTCACCTGATGGGAAAACCGCAATGGCTTCCCTGCTCAGGCCTCAGTTAAAATTGCAGTCGGATCCCGGTGACGACAGCGGACGCTGATCTGTATATTTAAAGAAGGAAATCGGCTGGTCTAGACAGGTGTCCTTGCTGCCTGCTCAGAAGAGAGATTAGCGTGTAAAGTTAAGGCACATGGGATTGGGGGCAAGGTATTGACTTGGATAGAGAACTGGTTGGCAGACAGAAAGCAAAGAGTTGGAATAAACGGGTCTTTTTCCGAGTGGCAGGCAGTGACTAGTGGGGTACCGCAGGGATTGGTCCTTGGACCCCAGCTATTCACAATATATATTAATGATCTGGACGAGGGAACTAGATGTAATATCTCCAAGTTTGCAGACGACACAAAGTTGGGTGGGCGTGTGTGCTGTGAGGAGGATGCCGAGAAACTCCAGGATGATTTGGACAGGTTGGGTGATTGGGCAGAAGCATGGCAGATGCAATATAATGTGGATAAATGCGAGGTTATCCACTTTGGTGTCAAAAACAGGAAGGTAGATTATTATCTGAATGGCAATAGATTGGGAGAAGGGGAAGTGCAACGAGACCTGGGTGTCCTTGTGCACCAGTCGCTGAAGGTAAGCATGCAGGTGCAGCAGGCGGTTAGGAAGGCAAATGGTATGTTGGCCTTCGTAGCGAGAGGGTTTGAGTACAGGAACAAGGATGCTGTTGTACAGGGCCTTGGTGAGACCACATCTTGAGTATTGTGTGCAGTTTTGGTCGCCTTATCTGAGGAAGGATGTTCTTGCCATGGAAGGAGTTCAGCAAAGATTCACCAGGCTGGTACCTGGGATGGCAGGAATGACGTATGAGGAGAGATTGGGTCGATTGGGCTTGTACTCGCTGGAGTTTAGAAGAATGAGAGGGGATCTCATTGAAACTTATAAAATTCTAACAGGACTAGATGCTGGAAGGATGTTCCCGATGGTCGGGGAGTCCAGAACCAGGGGTCACAGCCTAAGGATAAGGGGTAAGCCATTTAGGACAGAGATGAGGAGGAATTTCTTCACCCAGAGAGTGGTGAACCTGTGGAATTCTCTACCAAAGAAGGCAGTAGAGGCCAATTCATTGAATGTATTCAAGAAGGAGTTAGATATATTTCTTAAGGCTAAAGGGATCAAGGGATATGGAGAGAAGGCAGGAACAGGGTACTGAATTTGGATGATCAGCCATGATCTCATTGAATGGTGGAGCAGGCTCGAGGGGCCGAATGGCCTACTCCTGCTCCTATCTTCTATGTTTCTATGTAAGAGCAGGTTAAACTAGAAGACAATGATAACAGAGCAGGGTAGCAGTGGCTAAATCTCCCGAACGATTTTAACCGCCCTTCCACGTTTTGCTGGCAAGTAGGGTTAACATCGCCCCTTTAGTAATTGCACAATATGTAGCCCTCATTTAGTGATTTAGTGCCCTCTACAAAGTACTCCAGTACATTTGTAAGCCGTGAAACCATGCTGAACCCGCTTATAGCTCTGTATTCCACCGATGATCACTGAAAGTGCCCTGCAAAATGCCATTGAGCCTATTTATCACTATTGATTGATGTTAGATTAATTGATCACATATTCCTCCTTTTTCATATATCAGCATTATAAATCATCTGTGAAACACCAAGAATTATTACAGCTTTGTTTATTTTGTTTAGCTTCTAGGTCTTATCCCATTTAGTTCAGGCATCCAGTAGACTTTGAGTTTCTTAAATGACATGCTTTACTGACCTACATTTCTTATAGTTCCTTAAAATACTTTGCCTGGATTGGGAATTTCACTGTCTTCATTCATGAATGATTAATTTGATTACATTTAATTAATGCATCTGACATTTAAGTTCCATGACAATTCTGCTCAAATTATCCAGAAGACCTAATAATTTGCTCATTTCATGCATCATTTCAAGAAACTGTGGAATCCCTACTGTTCTTATTCACAATGCATAATTTCAGTTAATTGACTTCCAACTGTTCAGAGGATGAAATAAAACAACCTAAAAGAAATTAGTCACAGAATAAAAATGAGCTTATTTAGTGAAACAGTGGAAGTAAATTATTTAATTTCAGATGTAAAGGTAAGCCAATCTAAGTCAGTGCAAGCTTTCAGTAAAAAGGAAGAATGTAACATTAGTACAGAGTATATTTGAGCATAAAGATAGGTATCACAGGAATATAAATTATGGTTACACTCCAATAATTAAAAAAAAATTGCAAAGCAGCACAGTTAGCACTAAAACATAAAAGCTATTGTGAAGGATGGAGCAGATAGCCAAATATTGAATTGCTCCGTCATTTTTAGAATTATTATTAAATCTAGAAGCCACGCACACCATGAACATTGAGCCAGTTGAGCAATGGTGCTCACTGGGAGCAGAATCATACATCCCTCACTGAATCTGGCCAGTGGGTCTGAATGCCAGAATTGCACAGTGCCAAATTCAAAAATATGTAAATCTAGCACATTTTTGAAGCCTACGTGAGCCTAACACTTATTTTTAATGTAATCGCATGCAAATTGGTCCCATTGTCAACGTCAGTGATTATTTTTCCACCTGGTCATTCCTTTTGCAATACATTACCTATATACAACGCACTGCTGGGAGTTACTGCTCTGACCTTTGGGAGATTTCTTCTTGAAGGATTGTTTGATTGATTATTACTGCCTTGGGAATTGTGGGTTTCTTTTGTACTTTGATGTCTGTTTCTGTATGCTGCTGCTGTTCAGTGTTGATTTTTTTTGAATTGCAAGACTTCCGTACAACATTCTTGCTGAGAATTGCTATTTCACTGGCAGCAAGCAAATTGTTCAGCATGGCAATTCCTTTCGACATTCCTAAAGCAGTCCTAGATTTGGAAAAGGAAGAGGACTTTATGTGGAGGAAAAAGACCTGAGCGATTACAGCTGAAGTGTTGAGCCTACTTGCTCTCATCTCAGGAGCTGTGTATTTAGATCTAGGCACACTCACCTGGGTACATCTGAAGAGAACTTTTTTTATTATGATTCACCAGTCTGTGGCCACGTTTTGCAGTCTCCTCATAAGTTCGCAGAGGTCAAGTAGGTTTTTCCCTCGTGTTGGTTCTCTCACCACCTGCCGCAGGCCCAGTCTGGCAACTTTGCCTTTCAGGACTCGGCCAGCTTGGTCAGTAGTGGTGCTTAGGGTTGCAAAATTCCGGGAATTTTTAAAAGAGGAAACTTTCCATGGGAATTTTTGTGAATTTATGGGAATTTTGAGTTTTTTTGCACACTGATGGTTTTTGTCCCTGACCCTTATATTATCTTTGTCATCAAAATAGACATACTGTTCCATACAAATAAAAACAGGCTTTCAAAACTTTATTTAGGTTATAATTTTGAACTTTATTGAACCCCCACAAAAAAGACCCATCTAAAATAAAATAAAAAGAGCGTCATCTTTTTTAGCCTGTAATTTGTCCTTATTTTGTCCCTTTGAGTCTTCTACTCATCATTGCTCCTCCTGATTCTCTGACTCTGGCTCTGACGTGTCCATTTCCTCCTCTGTGTCACTGTCTAGCTATGTGGTGGACACTTCTGTATCTGGCTCAATAAGTTGTAGGTTCGCCCGGATAGCCACCAGTTTCTCCACTCTCTTGTTAGTCAGCCTGTTGCGCACCTTTGTATGCATATTCCCAAAAAATTCAGAGGCCGCTGATGAAGGTGGGATTTGGAGTATCACCGATGCAATGGGTGACAGGGCCTCAGATGCACAAAGTCCCTTCCACCAGGTATGTGCACTGATATGCTTGCATGATTCCCATATCCCGTCCCCATTCCAAAGACCTTGCTTGGTAGAGAACTTTGCCAGACTTCCCAGAACTTTGCCCACGTCCAGATTGAGGTGGCATGAGAGGGTAGAAATCACACTGTAAGCGCTGTTAATCTGTTCTCCAGAAAGTATTGGTCTCCCAACATGCTTTGGGTCCAGCATGTATGCTGCAGCATGAATCGGCTTGACACAAAATTCTTGACGCGTCTGTATGAATTGAACAATTGCCTTCTCCTCTGCTTTGAGCAGCAGGGATGTGGGTTGGGCAATGCTGATTTGTTCTTTTAAATCAGCAAAAAGCCTGAGAACATCTGACAAGGCAGCGTCATCTCCTTCAATCTGAGCAATTGCAGATGCTACTGGTGAGAGTAGTTTAAGGCTGCTAACCACGCTCTCCCAAAACACATCATCCAGCAGTATTTTCTTGATAACAGAAAATGCTGGAAATGCTCAGCAGGCCAGGCAGCATCCGTGGAGAGAGAAACAGAGTTAACGTTTCAGGTCTGGGACCCATATCCCCAGACTGGGATATTGCCATTTCTTGCAGCGACTCCTTACCCTCCAGAAGGCTGTTATACATTATGACGCCACCCCATCTAGTGTTGCTGGGCAGCTTCAGTGTGGTGTTCTTGTTCTTTGTTGTTTGTTTGGAGTTGTAGGTTGCTGCAACTACCTGTTTTTCCCTGACATACTTAACAACTTGCTTGGCTCTCTTGTACAGTGTTTCCATGGTTCTCAAACCCATGATGTCCTTGAGGAGCAGGTTGAGCCCATGAGCTGCGCACCCAATAGACGTAATATGAGGGTAGGCCTCCTCCACTTGAGCCCAAGCAGCCTTCATATTCGCAGCATTGCCAGTAACTACAGCAAAGATCTTTTGTGATCCAAGATCGTTGATGACCGCTTTCAGCTCATCAGCAATGTATGTGCCTGTGTGCCTGTTGCCCTTCGTGTCTGTGCTCTTGAAGAACACTGGGAGAGGAGTGGAGACGATGTAGTTTATGATGCCCTCCCCTCGTACATTTGACCACCCATCTGAGATAACTGCAACACAGTCTGCCATCTCTATCGTTTCTTTGAGCTTTCCTTGGACTCTGTTATACTCAGCCTCCAGCAAATAAGTAGACAAAGCATGTCTGGTGGGAGGACAGTATACAGGGCGACTAACATTGAAAAATCTCTTCCAGTACACATTGGCTGTGAGCACGAGGGGTGAGCCTGTCGCATATATAGCTCGAGCAAGGCACTCATCTGCATTCTTCCGGCTATGGTTATCCATTGTATCAAAGAACCTTCCAAGTGGGCCAGGAGTTGCTGATGATAAGGAGCCTGATGCTGAATGTGAACCATCATCTTCTTGAATGGAAGCAGAGGAACTCTGGGCTGACTGCTGTGAGCTTTGAGTGAAGTTGTTGCATTTGGATAAATGCTGCTGCATCTTTGTGGCGTTCTTTACATATGGCTTTGTACAGTGTTTGCACATGTACACAGTCTTTCCATCTTTAATGCCTGGGGTAAAATGCTTCCACACATCCGATGGTAAACGTGGCATTGTTCTATGCAGAGAAATAAAGGGCATTCGTCTCTGTGTCGAACTGCTGTCGATCAGCACGACTGCAACAGGGTGAGTAAATTTTTCCTGATGCTCCATGTGATGGAAGCATGACCAGTGCACGCACGACGCTACATTACCAATAAAGGGAGCTAATCGCTCATCCACTCATCCAACCAATCAGGACATATTTGTTCACAGTCACACACAAAACTTGTAATTATTAAAACAAGCCAAGTAAGAAGATAAACATATATTGATTAAGAAATTCCTCAATAATTAAGATTCCATCTCTGTTAGTAATTTTAAGAGAGGACCTGTGGGGAAAGAAATACAAAAAAAAACAATATTATGCTAGCATGTGCTTTTTTGGGCAAAATTCCCAAACTAAACTTCCCGTGGAAAATTTCCAGAAATTTACCAGAAGGGTTTCCACCCCTTCACAACCCTAGTGGTGCTGCCGAGCCACTTTTGGCGATGGACATTGGAGTCCCCCACCCAGAGTACATTCTGTGCCTTGCTACTCTCTGCTTCTTCCAAGTGGTATTCAACATGGAGGAGTAATGATTCATCAGCTGAGGGAGAGCGATAGGTGGTAATCAGCAGGAGGTTTCCTTGCCCATGCTTGACCTGAGGCCATGAGATGTTGAGGACTCTCAGGGCCACTCCCTCCCGACTGTATACCACTGTACCACCACCTCAGGGATGGTGATGGAGGAGACTGGGACATTGGCTGAAAGGTAAGATTCTGTGAGTATGACTATGTCAGGCTGTTGCTTGACTAGTCTGTGTGACAGCTCTCCCAATATTGGCACAAGTCCCTGGATGTTAGTGAGGAGGACTTTGCAGAGTCTGGGCTGGGTGTGCCATTGCCGTGTCGAAGTCAGTGCCGAGATCGATGCCGGGTGGTCCTTCCAGTTTTATCCTTCTATTGTTTTCTTGTAGCGGTTTGTTACAACTGAGTGGCTTGCTAGGCCATTTCAGAGGGCAGTTAAGAGTCAACCACATTGCCAGATCGGGTATAGATGGCAGATTTCCTTCCCTAAAGGACATTCGTGAACTAGATGGGATTTTACGACAGTCCGATAGTTTCATGGTCACCATTACTCATACTAAGGGAGTGGTTTTGCCAGCCTTGGGGAGGCGGGTTTGGAGGCGGGACTGCCGGGAAAATGGCAGAATCTGGGGGCGGGTACCCATCCCGCCCCCAACCCACCTCCGTGTCATCTTCCCAGGAGGCGGGTCCCTGACCCACGCCGGCTCCCGTCTCCTGGAGGCAGGAAGGGGATTACAGCCACTTAACTGCCTGTTAACAGGTAGTTAACAGGCAGTTAAGAGGATTGTCCCTATTTTTCCAACAGAGGTGTGGGCTTCCTGACGTCGGGAAACCCCGCCAGGGTCAGCGAGGCGAGCAGTGGGTCTGTGGGGGTGAGAGGGGTCCAAAAGTGCGCTGTGAAGGTGAATGATGGGTGCAAGTGTGGAGAGGTAAGTTTGTGAGGTGAGTGAAAAGTCTTAGAAAAGGTTTCCCTACCTTTGTTAATTCCTGCAGGTTTCAATCGTTGGGGATCCGGAGGCTCCGGCACCTCCACGGTAGAGATGACAGAATGGCTGCTGCATTCTCCGTTGCAACAGCCATCTGCTTTCTGCTCAGGAAATAGGTTTGGTGAGCCTTGAGTACAAGAACTCACCAAACAACAGAGAATGTCAGTGTTTGACAGTTTCTCAAAGCTGTCAAACGATGACAATTCATCTGTCAAAAATCTTTGACAGATGAATCGTCATACGCTGACGTTCTCTGTCACCAGCTTTCCCTTAATTGGCCTGCTAAGCCCGCTGGGCAGGCTTAACAAGGTCAATCAAGGGAAAATAGCGTGGGTTGGCCACAAGTCGATGGAGGAGGGATTAAAACCCGACAAGCAGCGGCCCCATCTCCAACACGCCCCCATTGGCAAAATCACCCCCTAACTTTTTATTCCAGATTTATTTCATTAACTAAATTTAAATTCCCCAGCTGCCGTGGTGGGATTTGAACTCACGTCTCTGGATCATTAGTCCAGGCCTCTGGATTACTAGCCCAGTAACATAACCACTATGGTACCATTCCCGGTGCCACCAGAACTTGAGGAGCAGGGAGACTGGACAGACAGCTGCTAAGCAACAAAAGATACCCACTGGAGGACTGGCTGTTGATCCCATTGAGAAATTCTAGAACAGACATGAAATACAGATATAATGCTACTCATGTCTACTTAAATTCAGGTGGAAGAGAGATTCTAGTGTTTGGAGGGGAGGAGGACAACCTGGTCTATAGCTCTGAGCAAGTCTCCCAGATCATCTGAATCTGTTGCTTATTGCACAGTATCGCCATCCAGAGCAGAATAACCATAAAATCAGTGTCAACTTGGCAGAAGAGAAGAAGGAAGAAATGGATGAAGATGGCATGCAGCCAGGGAGCATAGTGAATTGATTGGTGACTTTCACTGATGTCCATAAATTGGCATATGCATGTGCAGTCCTATGCTATAAAGAACTAAACAGTGACAGTGCTGCAAGTCATTCCCTCATCATGGTCACAGATCTGTGTGGGAGATTGATTCTCTGGTTACAACTAAATAGATTGATGATGTCAATCAGCATGCAACGCTGATTTGATGCCAGCGCTGCCATTTTTGAGCTCCACACTCCAGCCTACGCCCTCTCTTAACCTCCCACAGCTGAACACACACTCAAGGGCATGAAGGACTCCCCCACCAGGGCTATTTAAAGGGATCATCAACTACTTACAGGTTAGTTGCTGTATTATTTCTTCTGGCTGTTGCTGCAATTCTACGCATTTTGGGTGCTTTCATACTTGTTAAAAGTTTCAGTAATCTACAGGGAGTGGTCTGGCTGGTGCTGAATTACTTTATTGCTAATTTAAAGGCTTGTGCACAAATCAGTTTCTTCCAGACATGGGTGCACTAGTAGGCCTTCCTTTTAGAATTGACCATGACTGGGAAAATGAGCAGAGGCCATACAGAGCAGGGCAAGCTGCTAGAAAAGGGCGGAGCAGGGGGAGAAGGACTCACAGGCAGGAGGCCATATGCACCCAGGGTGTCCAGGGCGCAATTGTCCTACCTGAATTTCAGCAGTGACCAGTGTTTGAGAAGACTGCGCTTCACTAAGGAGGTCGCCACTGAAATCTGCCAACTGCTGCTGCCACATCTCCAACCTCAGAGCAGGGCGAGGATCTCATTGCCAGTGGCTGTGAAGGTGACCGTGGCTATGATCTCTTATACGCCTGGCTCCTTCCAGGCCGCTGCTGGAGATATTAGCAACATCTCGCAGTTAGCAGTGCACTGCTGTATAAGGGAAGTCATTGAGGCTCTCTATGTAAAGAGAGATAACTTAATTTCATTCCCTCTTGCCAGAGAGAAGCAGGCGGAGTGTGCACAAGGATTTTCAAAGATTGCAGGATGCCATTGACTGTAGGCACATTGCTTTGCATGCGCCTTGTGTCAACTCTACCATGTACCTGAATCGAAAGAGATTCCACTCCCTCAATGTGTAGCTGGTGTGTGACCACAGGCAGCGCACTATGCAGGTCAATGCCCGGTATCCTGGCAGGCGTCACGATGCATTTATTCTGCGGCAGTCCGCTGTGCCTGCTGTATTTAAACCACCATGACAAACCAAAGGGCTACTGGGCGACAAGGGCTATCCGCTGACAACATGGCTCATGACTCTGATTCGCAACCCACGCACATGTACGCAGCAGGCATACAATGAGAGCCATGATGCCACAAGAAATTTGATTGAGCAGACCATTGGTATCCTGAAGCAACGATTCCGCTGCCTGGACCGCTCTGGAGGAGCCCTAAAGTACTCAGCTGAGCGGGTCTCAGGATTTGTCATGGTATTCTGCATACTGCGCAACTTTGCCATCATGAGGGAACAGCCCTTGCCACCAGCTATATGGCAACAATCTGAGGCGGCGGAGGAAGAGACGGCGGAAGTGGAGGAGGAGGAAGAGGAAGGGAGGAGGCAACTCAGACAGCCCTTTCTGGCCGGGCTGTCTGTGACCGACTCGTCTGGCTGTGATACCAGTTAACGCAACCCCAATCCCACATTCATCAACAGTCTCACACCTTACCTTCACTCTGTTACTGACCATCATGTCGTCCTCTAGGCCACAATGAAAAAATAAAAGCCAACAGAAAATACACATTTCAGTGCAAATGTATGCATTAAATCATGCCATATTGGATACAAAAATAAACTAATCAGCCTTGTGCATTCCCTTAGTGCCTGTCTTCCATGTGCCTTTGCCTGTCCTGGTGCTCCTATGCGGTGCTACCCCAGTGGCTGCAGCATGGCTGGCTTTCAGTGGAGGAGACTGCAGATGGCCTTGGAAGATGACCTCGAGCAGCTCTGGGCCGAGAAGGCCTGGCTTCAGACTGCACCATCTTGACAAGATTTTAATATATTATGGCCCAGAAATTCGGGTCGGAGGCTTCCCGTGGGTGCAAGCCTCCGATCTGCACTTACCTAGCGTGCCGGCCGTTGTGCTGTGGGCCCGCGTGGGATTCCGATCCTGGGCCTGCTCCAACTGCTGGCGCGCAGTGCTTGCGTATCCCAGGGGCGCAGTTAGTTCGATGCGTCCCCTGGGACCACGTGGGCCATGGAGAGCCAATGGTAGCAGGGAATGCCCATTCATAAATTTGACAGGAAGACCTGTCAAAACTATGAATACAATTCAGCCCCAAAACATAAGTAAAACTTCAAATAAATTTTAAAAAACATCACATTTTTAAAATAACTATAAGTTACATAAAATAACTAGTTTAAACAATAATTTAAATTTTTGAAAAAGTTAATTACAGTTTCTAACGGGGCTAAAAATAAACTTACTTTTCTTTAAAGTATTTAAAAATAATAAACCTGTGGAAAAAATGTTTTAATTTTACTTAATTCACCACTTACCTTGTTAAAAGCAGGCCTTGCGACTGCTTTTTAAAAGTGTAACTGCTGGAGACTTACCCTCCCGGAAAAAAAACGGAAGTTCCATGCGCACGCGCTGCCTATCCGGCGCACGCGTTCAACCTGTGAACCCCTTTAAGGGAACGGAAGTTCCGGTTTCCCGCGCATGCGCAGTGCATGCACGAAATCGGCACTTTCGTTGGGCCTACACGTGAGTACCCAGCACGTACTCACCCGTGGGGACCCGAAGTTCTGGCCCTATATATATAACATTTTAATACATTATAGATATATAGGTCTTAAAGAATTTGATTCTCTTTACAGTTCATACTGTTTTTTTAAAGCATACTATCTGGTCCAGACCAGCTATGTTACTTGTGAAGAAAAACTAGCATTTGAATTTAGCTTTCACAAACTAAGACATATCAAGCCATTTTGTGATTAGCATATGTAATTACGGTAAAAATAAATGTGTGCAAAACTAAAATTCCCTCATAACAAAAACAAAGGATATTCTGTACAAAATAAATGATTAAGCATGGACATTTTAGTGTTTTCAAATTAAATATGCTAAAGCCGTATTACTGTGTTAATTAGGTTTTCAAACATCATCTGTGTTTCAATGATTCCCCAGAAAAAAGTAATTTTATGTTAATTAAGCTCAAAGAAAGTTTCATGCAAGCAATTTTATTTGCAGCTTACATCATTAAAATGATAAAAACAGTCTGTCTTACAATTTTGGAGGAAAAAAATGCAAAACAAATCTTGCTGAGTGTCATGGGGCCGAGTTTAGGTTTATGCGCACAATGGGCGGTTGATGGGTGGCGTGTGCCCGCCGCCTGCCCCTTATAACCGCCATGAGGCCCGAACCATAAAGAGGCCCGGACCTCACTTACATGCAGCCGGCACTCTGAGGCAGCTCCCCAGTGGGGAGGACAGAAATCGGCTGACTTCCTCACAGACCTGAAACGTTAATTCTGTTTCTCTCTCCATGGATGCTGCCTGACCTGCTGAGTGTTTCCAGCATTTTCTGTTGTTATTCCCTTTAAGAACCACTGGTTAGGCCATTCAATGCCAGTATAAATGGGCGGAGCATCAGCAGCACAAGTTCCACCCATTTGTACCTTAAAATTGCAGTCGTAACCAGTGTATGTCATAGGCCCCTGATTTGCATATTACTAGTGGCCACCCGCATGGACAGTCAGGCGTACCCGCCACCCTTCTCAGGACCCTACTCGCAGTGGCCAGAATGCCAGTGTTAACCATTTTCAGGCTGCTACCACAACATTTACGCCAGGCGGAGGCAGTTAAAATCGATAGTAACAATAATAAAACTATCTGCATAAGTAGACAGTTTTAGTTTAAGACTTAATTTAAATTAATTCTCTGGAGTTGATGGGTGTATATGGGTCTGGATTCTGAATGGACTTTCTACCTTACACCTTACCAAACATAAATTAAACCAATATCATTTAATACATTTCTTTTTTTTTTCAGGAGGCATTGTAAATGTGATGCCAATGTTATTTTCTGAGATTTCACAAAACAGATCCCAGGTAGGATTTACGTTTATTTAAATATATTTTTTGGACATGATGTCGCTATTTTTCAACCATTTGTTATGTAATATTCAGCAGTCGCTTTTATTATACTTATTACAAGTCCATTAATAATTATTTGTTTGTAGTTTGGAAGAATTGACTTTCCAGTGTATTTATCACATGTAAAATGAGTTCCCCTGGTTGTTATAATAAGAACATAAGAACATAATAAGAAGTAGGAGCAGGAGTAGGCCATACGGCCCCTCGGGCCTGCTCCGCCATTCAATAGGATCATGGCTGATCCGAACCTAGACTCACGTCCACTTCCCTGCCTGCTCCCCGTAACCCCTAATTCCCTTATCAGCTAGGAAACTGTCTATCTCTGTTTTAAATTTATTTAATGTCGCAGCTTCCACAGCTCTCTGAGGTAGCAAATTCCATAGATTTACTACCCTCTGAGTGAAGAAGTTTCTCCTCATCTCAGTTTTGAAAGGGCAGCTCCTTATTCGAAGATTATGCCCCCTAGTTTCTATAATATTGAAAGTGGGATCTCTCAGCCAGGAAAATGTGACACTAATTTAAAAGAAAGAACTTAAAAATACCAGAAAATCGCACAGAATACGACTTGTGACTATAAACTGATGACTCTGATAGTAAGAAATATCGCCATTCTAAATACCAGAAACTTCCGATTTGGTTATTTAACAGCAAAGAAATACGCTGACTTGATAAATAAAGAATGAGTATTTCTTTAGTCACATTAAAATTGCATTTTGTATTGCATTTTAATCTGGGGAACTATTATTAACATGCAAGATGTAAAGCAGTAGTACCGTTATACTCACGCCTTTGGGATAATGATTTGTGTGATTGAATGCAGGCACCATCCATTGTGAGATCACCATATTACATTTGTTCTTTTGGCACCGTGTGTTTTTGTACTACATTTTGCAGGAGAGAAAACGTTCTGTTTCTTTTTTTGTGTAAGGTAATGTGGTTCCGCCGAGCTGTCACTGGAGGACTCACTACTTGCGCTATACTGAATATTCTCTGGTAGGCCTTCAAATATATGCTTGTGTGAAACTGAAATCGTTTATTTTTGAAGCCACGACAGTTTTTATTGTCTTCTAACACACCACATAAGTGTAACACAGCCCCTGTAAAAGTCAGAAAGACTGGAGTTTATATTAGTATCAATGCTTTATTTTAAAAAAATACATTTGGGATAAAGATGAAATAGTGACAAAAACACCTCTTTCCTGGGATCTCAGCTGTCCAAACTTCAAACACATTATCAGTTATTGTTTCTGTGAACATCTTGTTTTATAATGCAATGTTGAAACTACAAAAAGTGTATGGCCTAGAAATTGCTTTGCGCTGGCCTGTCAATCCCTGTGCCGGGTCAGGTAGGCCCGAGGCCCAATATCGGGTATCTGACTCAATATCGGGTGTCTAACTAATCTGACTATTTGTTAAAAGCCCAGCTGTGGGACCGCTGGCCAGCTAAGATATTTTTTTTCCTTTGGCCTCCATTGCTCCCCGTTGTTAGATGCTACTGGACTTTTCTCAACTTCCACTTGCCCACCCTGCCCTTGTAGCTTGGCACCTTCTGTGGCCTGTTCTAGACTCCAAAAACTCCACAAACCTGCTAGTTGATTCCTGATGTGCAACGTCACTAGAGATTGACTCGTGTTCTTTGAATTGTCAAACATCAGTTTTGTAATTGACTCACTATTTAGATGAGCAGATGTTAATTCATTCTCTGTTGTTCTTACAAAAGCAGCCTATGCCACAATCTGAATCCATTAATGGTTTTCAACATTTATAAGCAATTAGGTTTCCTATTTTTTACTATCAGTTGTGACTAGCCATGCATTGTTATCACTGTCATTTTTTAGTAATGAAGTTCTCAGTGGACTTTGAAAGGCCTTTCTATTCTATCCATATTTACCACCAGCATTTGTCTGTTATTTATTAATGTCACTTCAAAAGGACTTAAATTGGTCATACACAGAAGCTCGTGTGTTGCCTGGATCTCAGATCTCTGCAGGTGTTCTCTGATATTAAATATAGATTCTAATTAGGTCTGATGGTGATTTTTTTTTTGTGCTCATATTAAGTTACATGGAGCATAGATCAGTGGATAATCTTATCTTTGTGATGGGAGGTCAATTTGAAAATTTTCCAGATTGATGGTTTACTTTAACTAAAAGGTTTGTGTAAGTGTGATGGATGAGTCCTCTAGTTACAAAACAACAAAAAGGCTGGATTGTTTCCAGCAGCACTCACCTTCCATTAGATATTTATTATTACATATATCAGCTCTACAGAGGAACCGGAAAATCTAATTTGTCAAGATAATGATTATGAGTGTTAGTTTTACATTTTGTAGTCAATCACTTTCCAAGTACTGTATTTTGTGCCTTTGTGTTTGGAATAATAATATGCTGACACTGTTGAAAATTAAATGTGTTCTAAAGATAAATATACAGAATAATTCTTAAGCAAAACTGTTCTCAAAATCAATAGCTTTTTAAAACAAAATACAATAACTGTATTTAAAACAGTTACATTTTTGAGGCTCCACTGCCAGTGCTCAGCCTCACTAGCAGCAAGCACAGGTCAGAGAATCCGAGCTACAGAGTTATAGGAGGGCATCTGCCTTGAGTAGTTAGAATCTAGACCTATAGGAGCAATTCGTTCTGCACTGGTTGCAGTTGGGATTTTTCCAAAGTAACAATGAAACCTCATCTCCCTAAAAGGCACTGTTTCTATTGAATATTATGTAGCATCCTGGGAGGGAGCTCTGGTCAGCCCATCACCTTGATTGGACAGGTATGTAGTGCATTCGTCCTCCACCCCAGTTCATAAATTCTACTCTTGTCACCAATTCCATCCACCTCTCTGGCTATTGTCTCAGACTGAACCAGGCTGTTCACAATCTCAGCATCCTTTTCAACCCCGAACCGATGTTCCAGCCCCATATACACTCTTATCGCAAAAACAGCGTACTTCCACCTCCATAACATTGCCTGCCTCTGCCCCTGCTTAGCCCATCTGCCACTGAAACCTTCATCCATGCCTTTATCACCTCCACACTTAACTATTCCTATTCTCTGCTAGCTGGCCCCCCATCCTGCAACCTCTGTAAACTTCAGCTCATCCGAAACTCTGATGCCTATATCCTAACCCACACCATATTCCAGTCACACACCATCCCTGTGCTCGCTAATCTACATTGGCTCCGGCCCCTCAACGCCTCTGATTTAAAATCCTAATCCTTTTGTTTAAATCCTTTCATGTCCTCATGTTCCCTATCCTATGGAACCTCCTGCAGCCCTAAAACCACCCCCTACCCGAACCCTCCATTCCTCTTGACTCTGGCCTTTTATGCAACCCCTTTATTAAACATCTCTTAGTACTTTCCCCTAACTCCATCCCTTTTGCACACTGTCTTATTTTCACTTTAGCTAGGCTATCAGTCAGAGAAGAAGATTAAATCCACGGTTTAGAGTCTTGCTGAAAAAAACCTATAAAATCCATAACAATGACTGGACTTTTGCTTCGCCCTAAATGTAGGTTCTGCATTGATCCTTGTTTACTTCGAACCCAATTGGTTAATTTATTACTGATGGAGCAGCTGTCAGCTCTTGAAATTTAATGGTGCCAAAAAGTATCAAAACTTTCTGACCGAAGCATTGAAGAGGTTTGGCAGGAATATCAACAGCAGAAGCAAACAACTGGAAATGCTGCAGATTAGTCTTGTACTTCAGGGCTTTCAGGAGTAATCTATTTTAGACATAGCCTTGATATATTGGGTAATGAATTCAAGGAGAAAAGCACATGAAAAATGCAATTAAAGGGCTTCTTGAACAAAATAGCTGTTCTCTCCCCATCCAAAAAAGACTGTAGCACCTCTTCTCTATTAATGGCTCTTCATTTATCCCATATCTACATGCTCAACCTAAATTAGAGATGAAGTGAAGCCCACTCACATATTCCCTTTATACAATTCAATAACTAGCCGATGAATTGTTCTCTGTACAAAAAATATTTGCGAATGGAGATCCCAACAAACAACAATACATTTCACTGGGAATTAAAGTTCCAATTTAATTACAGTAAAGATGTAATTAAACCGTCAACACATGTATTATCCAACATATAGGGAAAGATTTTCAACTTGCCATCTGGAAATCGATGAAAAATGAAAATTGGGTGTTTTCTATATTGGATGACTGATCTACACTGCCAGTATTACGCCCAGGTGGAAAGTTAAAAACCCAACTCGTAGTGTTCCCAACGTAAATCCTAAACATATAAAGAGAGATGTTCCTGGGTCTGTACTCGGGTGCAATGAATCATTGCACTGGAAATCTTCCCTATAAATGCAAAATACACTTAACACAATTTTCATCAATTTACAATTTTCCCTTATTAACTTTTACATACAGCTCAAAATGTATAAAAGTATAAAATAAATGTTGATCTTTATCCGAAGTCTATACAGATGAAAATCATCTTCCCTTATGTGCATCTGGAATGAATAGCACCATACTAATGGTCCAAGTTATGTAGGTAGAATGAGCTACTAAATCTATCTAACTTCTACATAGTGTTCAATGTAAAATGGTACTTTAACACTGATGCTGTAGTAAATATATTTTTGTAAAAAAATTATACTGGTTGTAATGCAGAAGTTAGTGTAACTATAAAATAACATTTTGAACACGGATGTCGTGATCTAAGATACTGGGACTATTTCCTTTAGAACAGAAAAGGCTAAGAGAAGACTTAATAAAGGTTTTTAAAATTATAAAGTGCTTTGATAAGGTTTAGACAAAGATGTGGCAGTTTTCAACATTCACCCAAAATGGGTACATAGTTGTCGGTGCATCCATTGCGCCTGCTCGATAGATTCAGTGGGAAGCCCAAACCATTTTCAGGTTTGGGCCTCATTGGAATATAATTGGGAAGCTTCCCAGTGCTCAATGAGCGCTAGTGAGCAGCTTGCCAGGCTGGGGGGCCGGAAATGTACCGGCGAACTGGAAGTCAGCAGTCGGGGGGGTGGGGGGGGTTGGGGGTGAGGGTCGGGTGAGGCGCATCGGAGGTTACTCAGCGGCCGACAGTAGGATGTAGTATTCCTCCAAAAAATGTTCCAGGCTCTTTTTGAAGATACCTCCAGTGGTCCCTTTAAGGACTGCTGGATAGGCCCCTCACGACCTGGTGCAAATGGGCAGAGACTGTTAGCACACGCTGTACCCATTTGTACTTGAAAATTGCAGTATTTCCTCTGGTTGGATAGTTGTGATAAGGGGTCATAAATTTAGAATTGTCATTAAGAGGGTGAGGAAAGTGTTTGCGGGAGAGACCATGGCCCTGAATTTACACACAACTTGCAGCAAATTCCAGGCATAATTCGAGTGTGGCAGTTTTGTTGGGCAGACCCACTTCTGTTAGGTTTCTGTCCCTTAATGACTGGGCTGGTGTTTCTATCAAGGCCTTGGGCCTTCCATGTGTGCGCTCTCCAATGCTACTGGATGTCCATTAATTTTTATTACAATGAGGATGACCAGCGATGAAGTGCCCAAACTCCATGACTTGCGTCCCCAGTTCACCAAGGGTAATTAACAAGTTAAAAGAAGTGTACCTATTGCCAGTATCAGGTGGTACTGGCAGAAGTGCTTTACTTTGAGCCTGCAATGTGAAGACATTTTGAGGAGTAATTATTGGAGTTACAAAAGAGGTTTTGGAGTGGGTTTTTTTTGCTTGTCACCTGGACAGAGCTAACTTTGTCTCAAACAGCCTAATGGCCTGTGATATCAGGGTGAGGTAACATTTAAGAAATTTGTGGCACACAGGTTTTCTGGAGACCCTAGTGAGGAGTGCTGCATGGGAAAGGTTTGATTCATCAAAAAGGCCATGGGAGAGCTGTGCCACCTTTTGTATTAAGACCTGAAGCTAATATCATCCACCAGGCCTCGTACACATAACAGCATTGAACTTTTATGGCACTGCTCTGTGTAATTGTTTTTTCTATATTTGTTCTTAGGGCATGGGCAACACTGGTAATGCAATATTAATTCCCTGCTCCTAGTTCTCTTGAGGGCATTCAGAGTCAGTCACATACTGTGAGACTGAACTCACATGTAAGACAAACCATGTAGGGGTGAAAGGCTCTGTTCTCTGAAAAATGTTAGTGAACCACTTGGAACTTTACAACAGTCCAGCAGCTTAGGGTTGCTAGCCCTTAAAGTTCACAACTTGCCAGAGGTAGGATCTGAACTCTAGTCCAGTACCATAACCACTAGGTTAGTGTACTCAATATCACTCAAAGTACTGTTCAGGCATATATTCATCAAGTCCCTGCAGGGGAATTCATTCAGTTTGGTATTAATGTCAGGCAGCAGCATAATACAGCCATACATTCTGCCCTCCTTGATCTTTTCAAGGAAGAATCTGAAGCAATCAGATTGTCTTTTGGGTGACATAATGGGGGGGAATTTAACTCAGGAGTCGGGTTGGAGGTGGGACTACAACTTCGTGGTTGTAGTCCCGCCTCCATATTGATGCAGCCAATCTACGCGATTTTAACTTGATTGACCTTGTTGAGCCCGCTCAACGGGCTCAGCAGGCCAATTAAGGGCCACCCGGCAACAGGTGACATCACAGACTGAAATTTCATCTGTCAAGACGTTTTGACAGATGAAATAGCAGCGTTTCACAGCTGTTTGAAGCTGTCAAACACTGACAGTCTTACTTCTAACCTGAGTCCTTCTCCACAGACTCAGTTAGAAATCTCTCCTGCACAGAAAGCTGCAGGCTGCCACTTTTGACAGTTCGCAGCCATTCTGCTTTCTGTGCCGGTGAGATGAGGGACTCCTGGAACCTAAAGGAAGGAAGGCTGAAAAGGTAAGAGAAGGTATGTAAAACTTATTTAATCACTTTAGACACACCAAACACACTTACCTTTGCACTCATGCACACATCACTCACCTGAACACCGACATCTTGACCCCTCCAAGTCCTTCAACCCGACAGTCCGACTCCTCTAACTTGGCGTGATTTGGAGCCGTCGGGAATCCCACACTTCAACATCAAAAATAGGGATTAGGCTAAAAACTGCCTGTTAACAGGCAGTTAATTGGCACTAATCCCTTTCTGCCTCGGGTAGGCGGGTCCCACTGCGGGGCGGGTACCCGCCTCCTCTGAAACAGGCATGGAGGCGGGTTTGGGTGCGGGGAGGGGTCGGGACCCCTGATTTCGGGATTTTAACCCCCCGCACGCCTCCAAGCCCAACTCCACGGCTCAGTAAAAATCGAGACCAATGTGTCCCTTACTACCATGGTCATGACCCCTCAGAGTTGCAAGAACAACTGAGGCATGGTACAACAAGGCGCCTGCTTCGACCAAAGTCCTGTCTTCCATAGGGAAGAGATGAAGTCATTGACTATGGCGACCAGTGCATCTGTCATCTGCTTGATGCAGGCATGCACAGCTGTTTGACTAATGTTGCTAATGTTACCTGCTGCAGCCTAGAATGTCCGCAATACTTAAAAATCCAGGGAAATTATTGTGATGGTCTTTAAATCTGTTGATTATGATCATGAGTTGTAATTGTCCACCAATTAAATATTGTAATATAATTCAACTTCCAGAAATAAAGCAAGAGTAAGTACTTTTTCATTTTTCAAAGCAAAAACTTGACACAAACCACATCCAATTATTCTGTGCCTCTCTGGAGATAATAGTCGACCCTAATTAACTATGTCACAAAAATAACAGTAGAGAATCAGGGATCTAAGCTTGGTTCTAGTGTTTAATTAAGATTGATCCATCAAACATGGTGCCTGAACCGCTCAAATTGTTATTTCCTGAAACAAATCAATGAGAAAGAGGGTAAAATTGTCACCCAGTACAATCATAGCAAAGTTTCATCTTAATAAAGGTAGTGTTGCTTCCCTGTTCTGTACTACCACACATATACTCATAGATTTGATGCCTTTATTATGATCCCATCTAGTAAATGATCATACCTATTGACATCTGGTTCTGAAGGAATTCATTTTGTAATAAGTACACTTTATTTTTTAACAAAAAACATTTGGCGGCTGTTTAATAGTAGTGTTGATACACTTACAAATTGTCACCTGTGAATATTACATTTAAAGTCTTGTTAATATTTTCTTTGAGAAAAAAATTATTTTGGTAGAAACATTTGTCACTCAACAAAATGGGACAAAAAGGGAAGTTAAAAGCCTTAAAAGGACCACAATGACACTAGCCAGTCTCTCGTGGCATTGCAGGTGGGGAGCCAATACCAAGTGTAACATTCAGTTGAAATGGCAGTTGAGAACAGGGGATGATTGGACCAGGGCATGCAGATGTTTTCATTTTGAATGTGGGCATAGGAATTTACAGTGGAAAAAGATGACAGGAAAGGTGTGCATATGTAAGATTCTTACTAGTTTGTCTCCTGTGGCGTTGCACAGAGGGACTCGAGACCAATTGTAATCTTGTGCACCTTGTGCACCAGTTGCTGAAGGTAAGCATGCAGGTGCAGCAGGCAGTGAAGAAGGCAAATGGTATGTTGGCCTTCATAGCGAAAGGGTTTGAGTACAGGAGCAAGGATGTCCTGCTGCAGTTGTACAGGGCCTTGGTGAGACCACACCTTGAGTACTGTGTGCAGTTTTGGTCGCCTTATCTGAGGAAGGATGTTCTTGCCATGGAAGGAGTTCAGCGAAGATTCACAAGGCTGATCCCTGGGATGGCAGGAATGACGTATGAGGAGAGATTGGGTCGATTGGGCTTCTACTCGCTGGAGTTTAGAAGAGTGAGAGGGGATCTCATCGAAACGTACAAAATTCTGACAGGTCTGGACAAACTAGATGCAGGTAGAATGTTCCCGATGGTCGGAGAGTCCAGAACCAGGGGTCATAGTCTAAGGATAAGGGGTAAGCCATTTAGGACAGAGATGAGGAAGAATTTCTTCACCCAGAGAGTGGTGAACCTGTGGAATTCTCTACCACAGAAGGCGGCTGAGGCCAAGTCTTTAAATATATTCAAGAAGGAGTTAGATATATTTCTTAGAGCTAAAGGTATCAAGGGATATGGGGAGAAGGCAGATACGGGGTACTGAATTTAGATGATCAGCCATGATCTCATCGAATGGCGGAGCAGGCTCGAGGGGCTGAATGGCCTGCTCCTATCTTCTATGTTTCTATGTTCAGGTGAAGTGGGGGTAGAGGACAGGAATCATTACATTCTATCATTATTTCAATTATAAATTCTGGTCACATTTATAATGGAATTTATAATTGTAATTACACTGCACCTTCTCTTTCTTAACCCCTTTCTCTTAACTTCCTTCTCTCAACTCCCTCTCTCAGCACCGCTGCTCTCCACTCATACACTCTCAGTGCCTTCTTTCTTTCACTCTCACTCAACCACCTCCCTCTATCTCTCATCCCCCTCTTCACTCAATCTCCCTTCACTCTCTCACCCCTCCTTCACACATCCTCTTCTGTCTCGCATACCTTTTTCATTCTCTCAACCAAATATCTTTCACTCAACCCTTGCTCTCTCTCACTCATACAGACTCTCTCTCAACACCCCCCCCCCCATTCAACCCCTTCACTCTCTCAAACTCCTCTCTTATCCCTGTCTCTTTAACTCTCTTCTGTCTCTCAATACTCTCAACTCTCTTCTCAATTTGCTGTCTCCTCCCCTTCTTCTGTTACCTTCCATTTCCAGCTGTTTCTCTCGAGGCTTTGGGCTTAAATTTGATAGTGCCTGATAATGCATGCAAAATGGACTCAAAGCAATGGAGGCAGCAGCACAGATAGTCTGAATCATTAGGTCTTTGCATTTGGTGTTTGAGGTGTTTGTAGCAAAACTAAACAACTTTAGATTAGTGAATTCATCTCTATTACCTCTCTTTTGTAGGTGTTGGGCTGTATTGGACATTGTTCCCCAGACGTCTGTGCGGAAAGTTCTATTTGACGGAGGCTTGAACACCAGCGTGCCTGTCACACATCAGATGGTACCTGGCTACATAATCATCTACTCTAATATATCTTTGGAAGCGTGAGTAATCTACAATATTTATCTTGTACTAATAATTGTCAATAGTTAGCGTATATTATTTTACAACAACATTTGCTGTTTATTTTCTGTCAAATATGATATAGTAACAAGGTAATTTTGAGTGGCTGCGACAAGTATGAAAAAATAAGAAAGAAGCACCTTTGCATATCTTCAACTACAGATATTTTTAATAATAGCTAAAACCTGTTGGATACTGTTTTTTTTAATTGCCGCGTGGTGGAGATGGCACACAAGGCTTACAGGACCATTTTCTCTTAATTTCTTCGTATAGATATTTATTAGCGCCCAGAAAATGTTTTGGAATCCTTCAAATTCATTTTTTAAGTACTTTATATAAATAAATAAAGATCAGAGCGAGCACATCTAAGACAAAGCATTTTAGTTACTTACCTTTACTTCAATATATTAGAATTTGTACTTTTCCCATAAAAGGTTGTTCATTAAAATGTTTATTGTGTATCTGAATTGGAAATCGAGGTGTTAAAATATTTTATCGACATGCTTTGCCTCAGCGACATCATCTGAAAACACAACTCCCAGCTCTACCTCACCAGCATCACTCTTGACCCCGCCACTGCCTTTGTGTTGTCAGACTGTTTGTCCAACATCCAGTCCTGGATGAGCAGAAATTTCCTACAATTATACATTGGGAAGACTGAAGACATTGCCTTGGGCCTGTTAGATCCGTGATTCTGAGAGTATGATGTTTTTCAATAACCACACGGATGCTGTAACTTAACAATCAACAGGTGTTTACTGGAGGAGGGTAGTCTCAAGACTGGGGTACAGAGGCATGCTCAAGGCTTCTATACAGGTGTGGTCACTGCCGGTACTAAAGTATACAGGAGCTGTAAAAGTAGTTCTCTCTTAAAGGTACATACACTACAATTCCTCCCCTTTTAGATTAGTAGTACCCATAATATTCAAATAACAATTAACACTTTAACATGTACATTAAACAACAATAGTCCATTTATAGATTCAGTCTTTGGGGCGGCTTCCTGATCCTTTCGGGATAGCGCCTTTCCTGAGGTTCTTGTTCTTGATGCGGAGGCGATTCTGGCCCCTTTTTATCGGTTAGTTCATCGGGTTCCACTGCTACTGGTTCGGAGGTAGATGCTACCGGTATGTCGGGTTCATCCCCAGGTACGCAAGACATGGGGTTGACTTGTTCCTGTGACGCTAAGATCTGATCAACGTGGCGTCTCACAATGTTCTCGCCGACATCCACTGTGTACACTAATGGCCCCTGCCGTGTGCATATCGTTCCGGGTTGCCATTTCTCTGTTCGGTAGTCACGGGCCAAGACTGGTTGTCCTAAATTGAAGCTCCTTGTCGGCTTCTCATTGATGTGCTGGAATTGTTTATCCTCAACATTTCTTCGCACATTTGGTCTAAGCAAGTCCAGATGAGATCGCAACCTTCGGTTAAAGAACATCATGGCCGGGGTCTGGTTGGTAACTGCATGTTTCGTGTTTCGGTAGGCTAATAAGAAATTGTCCACCTTATGCTGTAGTGGAATTTCATCGTCGCACATGGCCTTTATCGCCTTCTTAAAGGTTTGTACGAACCTCTCAGCCAATCCATTTGTGGCTGGATGATACGGGGCGGATGTGTAATGCCTTACCCCATTCCTTCTTATAAATTTTCGAAACTCTTCAGACACAAACTGTGGTCCATTATCAGAGCAAATCTGCTCTGGCAAGCCGTTTCTGGCAAATATGGTCCGTAGGACTGCAATCGTTTTCTCTGTAGTGGTTGAGGACATTTTTATCACCTCAGGCCACTTCGAATGAGCATCCACTGCTATTAAGAACATTGAGTCCATGAATGGACCAGCAAAATCAATATGCACCCGTTGCCATGGAGAGGAGGGCCACTCCCATGGGTGTAGAGGGGCATGTGGTGGTGCATTTTGGACCTTCTGGCATCCTGAGCAGCTCTTGGTTAGGTCTTCGATTTGTTGATCAATTCCCGGCCACCACACATAAGCCCTAGCAAGGCTTTTCATTTTCACTCCCCCCAGATGACCTTCATGTAGCTCATTTAGCAATCTCTCCCTTAACTTGGGTGGAATCACCACTCTAGATCCACACATCACTGTCCCCTGGCATACTGACAGCTGTTCTCTTCTGGATGAGAATGCTGGCAACAGTGAGTCGCCATGTGTTGGCCATCCCCTCACCGTCAAATCATATACCCGAGACTGCGTCGGATCATTGCGGGTCTCCTTCTCTATATCCACGTTCGTTACTGGCAATCGTTCAATTTTTGATGAATAAAATATCTCGATAGGGTCCACTGCTGGTGCTTCCTCCACAGTAGGCAGTGGCAGGCGCGATAGCCCATCAGTGTTTCCATGCTGTTTCGTGCCTTTATATTCTATTTCATATTGATTCGCCCCTAGAAACAGGGACCATCTTTGTAACCGTTGTGCCGTCATCACTGGAACGCCCTTCTTAGGACTAAAGATGGAGACAAGTGGTTGGTGGTCAGTCAGCAAGGTGAACTTCTGCCCATGCAGATAGTGGTTGAATTTTTTTACTCCCCATACTAGGCTGAGGGCCTCCCTGTCAATCTGGGCATAGTTGCGCTTGGCTGAGGTTAGTGACCGAGATGCAGAGGCTACTGGCCTCTCCAACCCATCTGGGAATTTGTGCGACAGCACCGCTCCAATACCATAGGGTGATGCATCACATGACAAACGAATTGGTAGTGCTGGGTTGAAATGGGCCAACACCTCTTTTGATGTGATCAATTCTTTACACTTCTGGAAAGCTCGTCTACGTTCGTCATTCCACTTCCATGGTACCCCTGTTCGCAGTAGGGTGTTCAGTGGGTGTAATACCGTGGACAAATTTGGTAAGAACTTATGGTAGTAGTTTACCAGCCTGAGGAACGACCTCAGTTGTGACACATTTTCCGGTGCTGGAGCCTTGACTACTGCCTCAATCTTTTCAGGGGACTTATGTAACCCCTCTTCATCGATGACGTGGCCACAATACGAGATCTGCTTCTGGAAAAACTCGCACTTGTGGCGATTAGCTCGTAGCCCATATTCCTTTAATCTGGTGAGCACCTTCTCCAAGTTGGCGAGGTGATCACTGTCATTTTCGCCCGTGACCAGGATGTTGTCCAAATAACACTGGGTCCCTGGAATCCCTTGCAGGACTTGATCCATCGCCCTTTGCCAAATAGCCGGAGCCGATGCTACCCCGAACACCAACCGGTTTTATTGATAAAGACCTTTATGAGTGTTAATCGTAAGGTATTGTTTCGAGGCTTCTTCTACCTCCATTTGCAAGTACGCCTGGGCTAGATCAATTTTGGTGAAGCGTTTACCTCCAGATAGCGAGGCAAAAATATCCTCAATTCGTGGGAGCGGATATTGTACCATGTGAAGGACTGGGTTCACTGTCACCTTAAAATCCCCACAGATGCGGACCTTCTTTGGTTCCCAGGCATATTACTCAACGACCTCTTCATTACAGGAACGATGGGTGTAGCCCACTCGCTCCAGTCTACTTTGGACAGTACTCCTGAACATTCCAACCCTTCCAGCTCTGCTTCGACTGCTGGTCTGATCGCATAAGGCACTGGCCTGGCCTTAAGAAACTTTGGGCTTGCATTTTCCTCTATTTTAATCGTTGCTGTTATGCCTTTTAGTGTTCCGAGTCCCTCCTGGAACACTTCTTTTGCGTCAGTTAGCATTTTTGACAGTCGTCCAGGTGTGACGTCGTCATTCTTTTTGGCCTCAACCTTCAGTGCCTGTATGGAATGCCAATCTAATTGTATCTTCCGGATCCATTTACGTCCTAGCAGTGGTGGTCCTCCATCTGGCAATACATATATATCCATTTTAGGTATTTCCTGGCCTTTATATATCACTTTCACCCTTATTTTTCCTTTGGGGTAGACTTTCTGCCCCGTGTACGTCTTCAAGACAATCTCTGTAGCTTTCAAGGGTATATGTGAAAATAGCCGCTTTGTAGTCCCTTTGGTTTATGACTGTTAGGGCTGGTCCTGTGTCCAATTCCATTTTCACTTGGACTCCGTCTATCTTGAGTGTAACCCAGATAGTCTGGTGATCCTCCATTTTGGTTACCTTATGTAGTTTCAGACAACCCAGCTCCTTGCTTCTGGAGTCTGTGTCACTTTTCTGTTCGTCTGAACTACTGTCCATCAGCTGGTGTACCTTTTTTGTACTTCTCCTGTGGAGATTTCTTACTGTTGGTTTTCTTCCCAGACCTGCAGACTCTTGCTATGTGTCCTGCTTTTCCACACTGTCTGCACACTTGGTCCTTGAAACAACAATCCTTCTGGTCATGTGTTGTTCTGCCACAGCAATAGCACTTCCCTGTTCCATAGGACATTTCATTGGTGCCATATTCTTGCGGTCTCCGTTGTATCTCTGCAGCGCCCCTTGCGGCTGCTTCGTGTGATACTGCCATACTGAAAGCCTTGTCCAGCGTCGGATCCTTTTCTGATAGAAGCCGTTTCTGGGTTCCTTCACTTTGCAGCCCACACACAAACTTGTCCCTTAACGTATCTGCTAGTCCCGCTCCAAACTGGCAGTGTTTCGATAGCTTGCGCAGTTCCGTTAGGTACTCAGCATTGCTTTCGTCTTTGTGTTGGTTCCTTTTATGGAACTTAACTCGTTCTGCTATCAGCAGCGGTGTGGGGTTTAAGTGGTCCTGTAGGATTTCTACTATGCTTTCGAAATTCTTGTTCACCGGCTTCTCTGGGGTTATTAGGTTTTGCAGTAACCCATAAGTTTTTGCACCCATGGAATTTAACAAAACCAGTGCTTTCCTAGCATCTGGCACATCATTCGCCCTGCAGTACACCTCAATACGTTCCACATATGTCGCCCAATCTTCGACTTCATTGTCGAATGTAGAGATACTGCCACTCTTCGGCATCCCTGGGTGTGATTTAACTGTCAAAAATGGCGTTTCCCGCGCTTCCCCTTCTTCTCCGCTGGCACAAAATGGCGTCTCCCGCGCTTTCCTTCCTTCCCGTGCTCGCCCTTCTTCTCCGCTGCGGCTTCTAAAAATGGCGTCTCCCGCGCTCTTCCTTCTCCGCGGCTCAATGGCGTCTCCCGTGCTCTCCCTTCTTCTCCCCGCGGACACTGTTCAGCCCTTGAGCCCTGGCTGTGCTCTGCGCGTTCTTTTTTTTTTTGTGCGCCTTTCCCGTTTCCGCCGCTCGGTCCTGAACCCGGCTGTTGCTTTACCCTCTCTCCGTTTTGTTTTTCCTCAACGCCGCTCGGTTTTCAACCCCCGGCTGCGCCCTGTGCGCTTCACCCTCTGTCTTACCCCGTCGACGCTGCTCGGCTTTCTCTCCGCCGTCAGTCGGCTCCAGCCGCCGCTGTCCAGGAAGGGTCTGCGCTGTACCTGTTGTCAGTCTATTGCTGATCGTCGTGGCTGGGGAACCAAGCCCGGCTCTCCACAGCCTCCCCTGCGATGTTCACTCTCTGCCGGACGACTGGGCGGTTGCTCGTGGTCGACGCCCGTGTTTCTGGCCTCGACTTTCTTCCACCGCCCTCCCGGAGCGAATCCTCGAAGGGAAATGCAGAGTTGCAGGTAGATTCGAATCGACACTCGTCGCCACTGTTAGATCCGTGATTCTGAGAGTATGATGTTTTTCAATAACCACACAGATGCTGTAACTTAACAATCAACAGGTGTTTACTGGAGGAGGGTAGTCTCAAGACTGGGGTACAGAGGCATGCTCAAGGCTTATATACAGGTGTGGTCACTGCCGGTACTACAGTATACAGGAGCTGTAAAAGTAGTTCTCTCTTAAAGGTACATACACTACAGGGCCCTCACCACAAACTCTGTTCCCTAGCCACTGAATCCATCCCCCTCCCTGGCCACTGTCTCAGGCTGAACCAGACTGTTCGCAATCTCGGAATCCTATTTCACTGGGTTGAGCTTCCAACCCCATATCCTCTCCATTACAAAGACCGCCTACTTCCACCTCTGTAATATTGCCTGTCCCTGCCCCTGCCTTAGCTCATAACTACTCAAATAGTCTTCTGAGCGGCCTCCCATCTTCCACACTCTACAAACTTAAGCTCATCCAAATCTCTGCTGCCCCTATCCTAACTCATACCAAGTCCCATTCACCGATCGCCCCTATGCTTGCTGACCTATATTGGTTCCTGGTGCAACAACACCTAGATTTTTAAATTCTCATCCTCATAGTTCAATCCCTCCATGGCCTTGCCCCTCCCTATCTCTGTAACATACTCCAGCCCTACAAACCTCCGATAATTTGCATTCCTCCAACTCCGGCCTCTTGTGCATCCACTACTTCCTTTGCCCCACCATTGGCGGCCATGTCTTCAGTTATCTAGAACTTAAGCTCTAGAATTTCCTCCCTAAACCACTCTGCCTCTCCACCTTTCTCCCCTTCTTTAAGATACTCTTTAAAACCTACCTCTTTGACCAAGCATTTGGTCACCTGTCTTAATGTTTCCTTCTTTGGCTCGGTGTCAAATTTTGTCTGATTACACTCCTATGAAGTGCCATGAGACATTTTACTACATTAAAGGCGCTATATAAATGCAAGTTGTTGTTGTTGATGGATACCATCATTCATACAATTGTGTTCCTAGGATAATTCTATATCAACCAAAATGTTTATTTTAGGTAGCACAAAACACAGGCACAAATTAGTTTAATTGTTAATTAAAATGAGAGCCTTGACTGGAATGTAAACCTTCCAAGAAGTGCTGTTTTTATGCACCAAGCAGATCCCGCAATCTCTTAATATTCCATCGGCCATAAATTCTGGAGGCTGGAAAGCAGCACAGTCCTGGTGGGATGGTTGAAAGTTTGGGCAGCATCCAAAGCCACTGCCACTCACTTGGAGCTGCAGCTCATCGCACCGACTGATCTGCGGGAGAGCTGACCACAGGAGATGAGTGACACATTGAAAGCCCATATCATACATAGGGCTGGATTTTCATTCAGAAGTCGGGAAGGAGGCGGGACTACAACTTTTGGGTTTTAGTCCCGCCTCCATCGAGATGCAGCCAATCAAGGGCCACCTGGCAACAGGTGACATCACAGACTGAAATTTCATCTGTCAAGACGTGTTGACAGATGAAATATCAGTGTTTCACAGCTGTTTGAAGCTGTCAAACACTGACAGTCTTACTTCTAACCTGAGTCCTTCTACGCAGACTCAGTTAGAAATCTCGCCGGCACTGAAAGCTGAAGGCTGTCACTTTTGACAGTTCGCGGCCATTCTGCTTTCTGTGCCGGCTGAATGATGGACTCCTGAAGCCGAGAGGAAGGAAGGCTGTAAAGGTAAGTACAGGTAATTTAAACATCGCTACACACTTTAGACACACCAAACACACTTACCTTTGCACTCATGCACCCATCACTCACCTGAACACCGACATCTCGACCCCTCCAAGTCCTTCAACCCGACGGCCCGACTCCTCTAACCTGGCGTGGTTTGGAGCCGTCGGGAATCCCACACGACACCCTTCAAAATAGGGATTAGGCTAAAAACTGCCTGTTAACTACACTAATTGGCACTAATCCCTTCCCGCCTCGGGTCGGCGGGTCCCAGTGCGGGGTGGGTACCCGCCTCCTTTGAAACTTACGTGGAGGTGGGTTTTGGGCGGAATGGTGTTGGGTCCCCCGAATTCGGGATTTTTGCCCCCCGCACGCCTAAAAGCCTGCCTCATGGCACACTGAAAATCGACCCCATAGAGTTATACAGCACAGAAAGAGGCCCATCGTGTCTGCGCCGGCCATCAAGCCCTGTCTATTTTAATCCCATTTTCCAGCACTTGGTCCGTAGCCTTGTATGCTATGGCGTTTCAAGTACTCATCTAAATGCTTCTTGAATGTTGTGAGGGCTCCTGCCTCTACCACCCTGTCAGGCAGTGAGTTCCAGATTCCAACCACCCTCTGGGTGAAAAAGTTTTTCCTCAAATCCCCTCTAAACCTCCTGCCCCTTACCTTGAAACTATGCCCCCTGGTTATTGACCCCTCTACTAAGGGGAAAAGTTCCTTTCTATCTATGCCCCTGATAATTTTGTACACCTCAATCAGGTCCTCCCTCAGCCTTCTCTGTTCCAAGGAAAACAACCCCAGCCTGTCCAGTCTCTCCTCATAACTGAAGCGCTCCAGCGCAGGTAACATCCTGGTGAATCTCCTCTGCACCCTCTCCAATACAATCACATCCCTCCTATAGTGTGGCGACCAGAACTGCACACAGTATTCCAGCTGTGGCCTAACTAGCGTTTTGTACAGCTCCATCATAACCTCCCTGCTCTTATATTCTCTGCCTCGGCTAACGAAAGCAAGTACAGGAAACTTTGTGATATCCGGCACCGACGGGACTGGCGTGTTGCCGATCTATCAAAACTGCCGGACATATAAAGTTAATGTTGAAGCATACGGAGGTTTTCATCTCCGTATCTGACAACAAACACTGTTGCTTAGCAACAGCTTCTAAAGAGGCAGCTGCAAGCGTCTCTAGCTGAAGCTGTTGCTATAGCTACAGACCTTGCAGTGCCTGACTGGGAAAAAAAAGAACGAGAACTAAAAAAACTTATAGAAAACGGCTCCAGATTTTTGCCATTAGATCGAGTATTCCGGACATACAACCTCCGGATAAACCAAAGTTTCCTGTGTCCCATATGCCTTTTTAACCACCTTATCTACCTGTCCTGCTGCCTTCAGGGATCTATGTACATGCACACCAAGGTCCCTCTGATCCTCTGTCCTTCCTAGGGTCCTGCCATTCATTGTGTATTGCCTTGCCTTGTTAGTGCTCCCAAAATGCATCACCTCACAGTTTTCAGGGTTAAATTCCATTTGCCACTGTTCTGCCCATCTGACCAACCTGTCTGTATCGTCCTGTAGCCTGAGGCTTCCCTCCTCGCTATTTACCACTCCACCAATTTTCGTGTCATCTGCAAACTTACTGATCATACCTCGTACATTCATATCTAAATCATTAATGTACACTACAAACAGCAAGGGACCCAGCACCTATCCCAGCAGTACACCACTGGACACAGGCTTCCAGTCACAAAAACAACCTTCGACCATCACCCTCTGCCTCCTGCCACTAAGCCAATTTTGGACCCAATGTGCCAAATTGCCCTGGATCCCATGGGCTCTTACCTTCTTGATCAGTAGCCCCTATCCATGTGGTCCACCAGTCCTTCCAAGGTGAAACACACGTTGGAGCCCAGAGTTTGGATGGAAGCTATTTAAGCTTCCATCAAAGCTACAAAGGCTGGTAACACAATCTCCTGGTAAGAGCTGAGTGTTTGGAATAAGAATTGGAGGTGGTTTAGTGTGCTCTTGTGATTGGTGGTGAAGGGTGTGATGTAGGGGAGGGAATTGCTTTGAGTACTGGGGGAAAGACAGTTGCCAGGTGTTATTGAGAGAGATGGAGAAATCGAGAGCTGTATTCATCCTTGCTGCTCTTGTCAAGTCATTGAAACATTTCTGAAGATGAATCCAGATCCTGGGGGTGATGCTCCTGGAATTGACCATGTCTACCACTTCCCTCCAGGCCTGATGTATGTAGGTTTAAGCAATTGTCATCCCACTGCTGGAAAACACAACATCCCTCCTTGCCCTCACCTCAGTCCACTAAGAGGCATCAGAGACCCGGGGGTGGGCCTTGCAACTCATTGGTGAGAATCTCCACTTTCCTAATGTCTCATTGAGTAATCTGGCAGCAGTGAATATAACCTCCCTTAAAAGAATGCATTTAGACTTTAAATATGCCTCTGGAGGCCTACTGGAAATCCCACCCAGAATGTTGGCAGACTTCCCATCCCCGATGCAATTGCGTTGGCAGCCTACCACTCAAATGTAACTGAGGCCCAGGAGTTAAAATAGTCTGGGCCTCAAACTGATGACTTTGGGCGTATTTGGCGCTCGCCCTGCCCATCCATAGCCACTCTATTAAAATGTCACAAGACTTCAGTAAGAGCTGTTGAGATGCCCTTAGGCTAGGGGTTAAAATTATTCGAGCAGAATAGCGCAAGCTTTATATTGTATCTAACAATCACTATGTCTGGTCTGGAAACACTTGAACCTGACACTAATTGCGATAGTGGAATCATGTTACAACTTCACATTAATGAGCATAAGATCAGTAAAAAAAAATCCAAAATTGGAAAAACTGAAACAAAAGTAAGGAAAGGGGAAAAATAATTGTTAAGAATATGAAGAAGCCAAATTTTGAGGTGGAACAAATCTTCAGTTTTCCCACATTTGGTTGGAAGTGGCTGTCGGCTCCTATCATTTTTAATAGACCTTGGGTATCCAACATAGCTTCCAAAAATTACCAATGTTTACGAACATATGGCATATGCAAAAGTGATTTTCTTTACATTTGTAACTGCGTGGAATCACAGAGCATTTCTCAATCCATTGTATTTACTGCATAATCCCAACGATTATAGTCTGTTTTATTTTTGGAGCCAAAGGCTCCTTTATAAGTCTGAAAGTGTTAATAGATGTGTGACTAGAAATCTACTTGAATTTTCTGATTTGAAGGGTCAACACTCACTGCTCCAAATGCAGGACGACAATGCCATCTGCAGAATGTTTCAGAAATGGACTGCAAATACGTGTTGATCTCACAAATGCATTTCACTGAGTTATGCATCAAATTCCATCTTTCAGAGCCATTCATTAGCTTTAATGCCTCTGAATTTGTGTGACCAGTATTGGTTTTGCAGTTATTTTTGTTTTAAATCTTGTAACTTACAAAATGTAGCCTGACTATTGGCATTTCTGCGATAAATGAATGATTAAGCTTCTGTCAGGGGAACCTTGAAGTCTAAAAATCCTTGACCTAATGTCTTTTGCTCGTAGGTGCTATAAACTGCATACAAAAATGAATAATTTTTAATATTGAAACCTCAGCTCACATTTTTATTTTGCAATTGAATCAATGTAAAATTGTCAAAAAATATTATACTGTACTATGATCATATTAATCAAAAAGAGCTTTTATAAGGTGTTTATATGCAAAATGATTACAATTTGAATGGACAACTCTTCAGGTAAATTGTTTATTGGGCTGACAATAATTAGTATGCTCAACCTTCAAAAATATGAATAATTGAGGAATTGTTTATTACTGGATTAAGATTCTACATTTAAATGTGCTATCTGAAGCACGGATATAAAACGTTTGAAAAGATTATACTTGGATTACAGTGCTCCAGTCTGATTTACAGTTAAATTGGTTATGTTAACCATAGAAAAAAATTAGCATTGCCTGAACACTGTTCATTTCTTACAGTAAGTACTGAAATGCATAGAACAAATTAGTTCACCGTTTTGTAAGGGATACAAGTTATAATTTTTCAGCTTTTTTAAGTGCTAAAAATTAAAACTTTATTTTAATGTTTTTCTCTTTTTTTACCCTTATATATGATCTCCGATTATAGGAGTATTCTTGACACAATGGGGTGCTTTTAGGGAGGTTCCATTTCTGATAAAGGTAGGAAATATACCACTGTGGACCTGCCAAGTTGAATATCGGGGTAAATTTAGAGTGGATCAGACATATCACTGCAACGACTTTTTTAGTTTTCATTCACAATTAGAAGTAGAAAACCACACATCACAGAGGGCGCTACCTTCTAGATGTCTGCAAATTTTCCAGTTGATTTGTGACGACCAGAAAATAGGATTTTGGGGGTGGAAATTGAGTTTTGACTTATTTTCTGTCAGACTGAACTTCAAGATTATGTTTATTTGGGTGGAAACAGTTTTCTGCATCTTGCTAAAAATCCTCAACTTAATCAGTTATTGGGGGCGGATCTAATCAGCTTTAGATTTGCTGTGTCATTCCATTAAGATTACACTCTTCTGCCGTGAGTGCCAGACTAGGTTAAAGAAATATAGGCCTGGATTCTGTTTTGGGAGGATTTGGACGGTAAACAAAATTAAATGTTTTTAGAGGCTATTGACTCAAATCTGTCACAAAACAATTGCACCTACATTCCCCTCCCAAAATACTGCCAGTTCCCTTCAAGGCCTGTTCCACCATACCTAATTGTAGTCAAGGGGACATGGCTAACCCTTCACCCCATTGCCCTCCATTTAAGAACATAAGAAGTAGGAGCTGGAGTCGGCCATTTGGCCCCTCGAGCCTGCTCCGCCATTCAACAAGATCATGGCTGATCTTCTACCTCAACTCCACCTTCCCGCACTGTCCCCATATCCCTTAATTCCTTTGTTCCCAAAAGTTTATCAACCTCTGTCTTGAATATACTCAACAACTGAGCATCCACAGCTCTCTGGGGTAGAGAATTCCCAAGATTCATAACCCTTTGAGTGAAGACATTTCTCCTCATCTCAGTCCTAAATGGCCTACCCCTTATTCTGAGCCTGTGACTCCGTGTTCTAGATTCCCCAGCCAGGGGAAACATTTTCCCAGCATTAACTCTGCCAAGCCCCTGTAAGAATGTTATATGTTTCAATGAGATCACCTCTCATTCTTCTAAACTCTGAGGAATATAGGCCTAGTCTACTCAATCTCTCCTCATAGGGCAATCCCCTCATCCCAGGAACCAGTCTAGTGAACATTCGCTGCACTCCCTCTAAAGCAAGTATGTCTTTCCTTAGGTAAGGAGACCAGAACTGTACACAGTACTCCAGGTGTGGCCTCACCAATGCCCTGCATAATTGTAGTAAGACTTCTTTACTCTTATACTCTAATCCCTTTGTAACAAATCCACCTTATATAATTACTGCCACTATATCCATAGTCATAAGAGCTGCTGAAAGTTGTCCCTGAGGTGAATACTAAACTGAGGATCTATTTTGTGTATTACTACTAAAGATTGGTTGTTCTTTGCCTGCATAGTAATCTTTTTAGTACTTTGGGATGGTCAGGACTTTTACTGCCACTTTTACTCAGCTCTGCTTAAAGTATTGATTTGTACTTTAGACGTAGATCTCTCAATGGGAATACCTTTATTTAGTGTTATGAAGAGGATGAAAACACAGAAGCGGCTAGGTTGGAGGTCTTACCAAAGGTACCTCGCCCCTACATATAGACACTCACTCGCCAGGGTCTAGAGACACAGAAGATCTTACTTGGGCATTCCCACAGCACAAGGAGCATGCACTAGAAGGAGAGGAAGTGGAACAGAACAACCACCTGCTAAAGTAAGGAGAGCACAACTGATCGCCCAGAACTTCAATAAATAAAGATCAACTCACCAAATAAAGTCACTACACACTTGCTTGTTCTCCCTCCCTGCCCGCGCCCCCCCCACCCCACCCCCCCCCCCCCCCACTTTCCAAGATTTCTCCCAAGGTCTTTCATAAGACAGAAGTTTACATTTCCCCTGCCATCATCCAGCTAGCAAAAGTTGACAGCATACCCAGAAATGAACTCGGAACTTTATGTGGTCAAGCTGTCTTTACTTCAAACAACATTCACCAGGAAACGCCAACAATGATGCCAACAATGACGTATGAGGAGAGATTGGGTCGGTTGGGCTTATACTCGCTGGAGTTTAGAAGAATGAGAGGGGTTCTCATTGAAACTTATAAAATTCCAGCAGGACTAGACAGACTAGATGCAGGAAGGATGTCCCCGATGGCGGGAGTCCAGAACCAGGGGTCACAGTCTAAAGATAAGGGGTAAGCCATTTAGGACTGAGATGAGGAGGAATTTCTTCACCCAGAGAGTGGTGAACCTGTGGAATTCTCTACCACAGAAGGCAGTTGAGGCCAATTCATTAAATATATTCAAGAAGGAGTTAGATATATTTCTTAAGGCTAAAGGGATCAAGGGATATGGGGAGAAGGCAGGGACAGGGTACTGAGTTTGGATGATCAGCCATGATCTCATTGAATGGCCTACTCCTGCTCCTATCTTCTATGTTTCTATGTAACAAAATGAACTCTTCCCTTTCTGCAGCTAGTTCTTAATGATGTGACTATCCTTTGTGCCGGCTAACTTAATTACATAGGTCTTGACAGTATAATTATATTAGTGCATTTTTAAGAATGAACTGTGTTACAAAATGTGCTTATGGAAATTCACCAGTACGGAAAATAAGTTAATATATATTAGAAAATATTCATCCAAACCATATTCTTCAGATTATGTAAATGAAGGCTAGAGTCACAATATAAAAGTGGACCACTTTGGACAGTTGTTTCCAGAAATATATCATTAAGCACATCTGTTTGCATTGCCAAATTGGTGCTTATCTTTATTTTTAAATAAAATGCAAAATAAATACCATTATGGTGAACAAAAGCCACAGGAGATAGAAATGATGCATATAAGCCTTTTATGTAAAATAATTTTAAAAAGCTATTTAAAAAATTCTATTTTATTAAGTGATTAAAAGTTATATGCACAATTTTGTTTTTCAACTGTTTCTTATAGGCCTAGATTTTCTGGTTGCAACACTGATAGTAACTCATTAATTTTAATGGGTTGCCGTCAACATTATAATTGGAAATCTAGGCCACTGATTCTTGCTGAGATATGGTTCCATGAACATGAGAAGCCTTTCGATACCTTGCCCAAATGCCAGTATTCATGTGAGCCTAGATAATGAGTGTTGTCAGACTATTCCAGTGATGAAAGTGATCACAGTGGAGCCTTTTCCTGTCTTTATCTCACTTCCACACATGGGCACTGAGCAGCAGTAGTGAGTGGAGAAGTCTGGCTTTTTTTTTTACCCCTACCTACCCTTGGGCACTGAAGTCAATTGTAGCACCAAACTAACTTAACATAGACTAAGAATCAAATCTGGACTTTCTAGGCTATATGCCTAGATCATCAAGGAAGACCTGTACATGACTCTTAACCTTAAAACACATATGAATAATTCCCACAAAGATTGAGTTGACAAATGCACTGTGACGTAAGAAAACTACTAGGCACTTGGTCTAAGCGTTAAACAAAGCTTTAATCAACTGTTTTACAACATGGAGGTCTAGTTGTGTCCTTCACTAGTTCCTGTTAAGAATGTCCTGCGCAAGCTGGGCCCGTGCCAGAGTATTTATACTCTCCCTGGACAGCACCACCCGCAGGCCGCTCAGTTGATTCATGTCACACTGCCATTGCACAACTGAGCCATAAACGACTAGGAAGGTCCGAGGTTCATTCTCAGGTCTGTGGTAAGTTAGATGATCTCAGTTGGGGTAGCAGTAGGATATTATAACTAGTCTCAGCATTTCTAGTCTAAGGAGGGAAAAATCAGCCAGCGTTCTTTGTCCTGACCACTATCCACTGGTCCCTGCTGGAACGTGCATGAGCTTATGCCCTCAAGGATGTTCCATGATCTTCTTTCCTGCTGCAGTTTTCTAGTTGCTTGCAGCAATTCATCTCTTAGCAATTTTACAAGTTATTCTTATTTCTGATGATGATTGGGGCTAATATCTCAGAGCTTTGCCATCAGTCATTGGGACAATCTAGTTTCTCAGCTACTCACTGTGATGCTCATTCATCTTGCAGTGGCTTGCCGCAATACTCTTTCTGAGAGCGATTTATGGGTAAATTAACCAATCCTGTGTTTTCAGCGGGGAGCCATGCTTCAAGGTAATGTGGATCAAAGAAAGGGCTGGAATACTGTAGCCCAATTCTTCGACTAGTGCTCCCTCTGAGTGCAGCTCCCACTGAGACTGTAGGATCAGTAAATTTACCTTTTACTGTACCGCTATAACTTCTTACCATGACTTCAGTGCAGTATTTGCTTCTTGTTCACATTCACACAATATATTGGAACATAGCCAATACGTGAGGGTGTGGCGGAGACCACATAGGGACAATAACACAATTCACAATGTATAGCCAATGTGGTTATATGTACCTAAACACAATTCACTACGTATAGCCAATGTTGTTATATGTACGTACTTGGTTGAGTTATCGGGGCAAGATCCCTTTAAGAGCGTCGGTAGCATGATGATGTCATGCGTCGGTAGCGTGATGATGTCCTAGCCCTGCAACGAGGCTGAGAACCTCAGTCCTCATGGAGAGTGAATAAAGTAACCAGCGTTTTGCCTTTGCTGCAACAAAAGTCTCAGCCTATTGATTTCTAGCGACTCCAACATTGGTGACCCCGCTGCTCTTTTGGATGATTCCAAAGACCGCATCCGAAATGGCGACGAACGCCGTTTCCATCAAATTACCCGAGTTTTGGGAACGACAGGCTGTCGCTTGGTTTGCCCAGGCCGAGGCTCAATTTGCACTCCGGGACATCACCGCGGACGACACCGCGGCCAGAGTCGTGAGCCTGCTCGAGAACCCCCCGGAGCTCAACAAATTCGAAACGCTGAAAACGCACCTCTTAAAAACTTTTGGACTCACCGAAGCCGAGCGCGCATGCCGGCTTCTCTCTCTACCCGGGCATGGTGACTCCAAGCCCTCGGAGCTGATGGGCCACATGCTGGCCCTCCTGGGCACACACAAGCCGCGCTTCCTCTTCAAGGAACTGTTCCTTCAACAGCTGCCAGGTCAGGTACGGTCGGCTTTAGCCAACTCTTCCATTACCGATTTCCGTGACCTGGCCAAGGAGGCCGACAAATTTTTCTCCGCCGGGCAACAGTACTGCGCGGCCACGCGGAGCCCTGCCCCCACTGATACAGCCCAACGGCGGCAGCCCCCAAGCCTCTGCTTCTACCACGCGCAGTTCAGCCCCAAAGCCAGGAAGTGCCGGCCCCCGTGCAGTTTTCCCGCGTCGAAACAAACGAAAAACCACTCATCGGCTGCTATGGCTGTCGGCCGTTCAGGCAGTTTGTTATTTATTACGGACACCGACTCCGGACGTCATTTTCTTTGCGACACAGGTGCCCAGGTGAGCGTCCTGCCCGCGTCAACCATAGACATCCAAGGGGGGAACCACGGCCCCGTCCTCGAAGCCGCCAATGGCAGTTCCATCCGCACCTTTGTTTTGGCGGGCAGCGGTTCACCTGGGACTTTGTCACGGCAAAAGTGTCCACCCCCCTTCTCGGCGCTGACTTCCTCTGCGCCAATGGCCTTTTGGTGGACGTCAAGAACCGATGTCTCATCAACGCTGAGACTTTCAGCTCGCTCCCGTGTTCCCTCAGCGGGTCCAGCACGACGAAGTTGTCCAGCGCACACTCGGCCTCCGACGAGTTTGCCCGCCTCCTCGCCGAGTTCCCGGACCTCACGAAGCCCACGTTCTCGTCTGCCGCCACCAAACACTGGGTAGAACACCACATCTCGACCACCGGCCCGCCTGTCTATGCCCGCGCTCGGCCCCTCGACCTGGAGAAACTCGCCATCGCTAAAGCCAAGTTCGATACCATGGAATGCCTCGGCATCATCCGCCGGTCGAACAGTCCGTGGGCCTCGCCCCTCCACATCGCTCCGAAACCAGGCGGCAGGTGGCGCCCGTGCGACGATTACCGGCGCCTCAACGACGCTATGACCCCCGACCGCTACCCGATTCCACACATCCAGGACTTTTCCGCCCGCCTGGCCGGGAAAGTGGTATTCTCGAAAGTGGACCTCGTCCGGGGTTACCACCAGGTCCCTGTCCGGCCACAGGACGTCCCGAAAACCGTGGTGATCACCCCGTTCGGGCTGTTCGAATTCCTCCGCATGCCATTTGGCCTCAAAAACGCCGCCCAGGCTTTTCAACGCCTAATGGACGCCGTGTTACGGGACCTGACATTCCTGTTTGTATACCTGGACGACATCCTCATCGCCAGTGCCTCCAGGACGGAGCATGTGTCGCACTTTCGGACTCTCTTCCAACGCCTCAGCCAGCACGGCCTAATCGTCAACCCGGCCAAGTGCCAGTTCGGGCTGTCCTCGATCGACTTTCTCTGGCACCGCATCATGAAGGATGGGGCGGTGCCACTGCCATTGAAAGTGGAGGCTGTGATGGACTTCCCGCGACCCCTCACCGTGAAGGCCCTGCAAGAGTTTTTGGGCATGGTGAACTTTTACCATCGCTTCGTCCCCCGAGCAGCCCAGCTTATGCGGCCCCTTTACGAGGCCCTCAGAGGCAAGCCCGACAAGCTCGCCGTCGACTGGTCCGAGGAGATGGCCAATTCTTTCACGGACATGAAAAGGGCCCTGGCTAACGCAACCATGCTGGCGCATCCATTACCTGATGCGCCGGTCGCTCTCACCACCGACGCCTCAGACTATGCGGTCGGCACCGTCCACAAACAGTGGGTCAACAACACCTGGCAGCCGCTCGCCTTCTTCAGCCGGCAGCTCCGCCCCAATGAGCGGAAGTACAGCACCTTCGATCGCAAGCTTCTCGGCCTCTACCTTGCCGTCCGACACTTCCGTTTCCTACTGGAGGCTCGCCCGTTCATGGACAACAAACCGTTGACTTTCGCCATGGCCAAAGCTTCCGAGCCGTGGTCGGCCCGTCAGCAACACCAGCTGGCCTTCATCTCAGAGTTTACAACGGACATCCAGCATGTGGCTGGGAAAGACAACCCCGTCGCCGACTGTCTCTCCCGAGCAGTCGCCAGCGCCGTACACCTCGGCATCGACTACACCCGCATGGCGGCCGACCAGGCCTCCGACCCGGACATCCAGGCCGACAGGATGACGGTCACGGGCCTTCAACTAGCGGACGTCGCATTCGACGATGCCGGCACCACACTGTGCAACGTCTCCATTGGGCAGCCTCCGTTGGGCAGCCACGTCCCGTCGTGCCCGACGGGTGGAGACAGCAAGTTTTTGACACCGTCCATAATCTTTCCCACCCGGGCAGGAAGCCGTCACAGAAGCTGGTGGCGGCTAAGTTCGTCTGGCACGGGCTCAGGAAGGACGTTCGCGACTGGGTCAGCACCTGCGTGGTATGCCAATGCTCGAAAGTGCATCGTCACACTAAGGCCCCGTTGGCGCCTTTCGCGGTGCCCGAGAGGCGGTTTGACCATGTTAACGTGGACCTGGTGGGGCCCCTGTCGCCCTCCCGCGGGTTCACCCACCTCCTCACAATGATCGACAGAACCACCCGATGGCCGGAAGCCGTCCCACTGTCTTCAACGACGTCCGCCGATGTGGCTTGAGCGTTCATCATCACTTGGGTCGCCCGGTTCGGCGCCCCATCTGACATTTCCTCCGACCGGGGGCCCCTGTTCACGTCGGAGCTCTGGAATGCTGTCACCCGAGACCTCGGGTTGAGACTCCACCGCACCACAGCATACCACCCTCAGGCTAACAGACTGTGCGAATGGTTTCATCGTTCCATGAACGCCGCGCTCCGGGGCAGCCTCCGGAACGACAGTTGGATCGACAGACTCCCGTGGGTCATGCTGGGACTCAGGGCCACCCCCAAGGAGGACCTCCAGTCTTCGTCCGCCGAGCTCGTCTATGGACAGCCGCTGCGGGTTCCCGGGGATTTCATCCCCAACGCAACAGAACCTTGGTCCGCAGCCCGTCAGCGGTCCGACCTTCTGGACAACGCCAAGGTTTTCGCGCCGGTGCCCACGTCTCAGCATGGCCTCCCACAGTCCCACGTTCCGCTCGACCTTCGTGCGGCGGAGTACGTTTTCGTCCACCACGACGCCCACCAGGGACCTCTTCAGCCACCCTACGATGGACCATTCCGCGTCCTGGAAACCGGGGACAAGACCTTCGTAGTGGATGTCGGCGGTAAGCCGGACTGCATTTCCGTGGACCGTCTTAAGCTGGCCCACCTGGATCTGGACCGACCCGTTGAGTTGGCACAGCCCCCGAGGTGGGGCCGACCTCCGGTTTCTGCACCCTCAGTCCACCACCGAGTGCCCGAGGTCCCTCCTCCGAACCCCCCGGTCCCCGCCCCGGAATTGAGGAGCCGTTCCGACCATGTGATCCGGCCCCCCCCAACGACTGACATTGCCAGTGCTAGTGAATTCTGGGGGGACGTATGTGGCGGAGACCACATAGGGACAATAACACAATTCACAATGTATAGCCAATGTTGTTATATGTACGTACTTGGTTGGGTTATCGGGGCAGGGTCCCTTTAAGAGCGTCGGTAGCGTGATGACGTCCTAGCCCTGCAACGAGGCTGAGAACCTCAGTCCTCATGGAGAGTGAATAAAGTAACCAGCGTTTTGCCTTTGCTGCAAAAAAGTCTCAGAGCCTGTTGATTTCTAGCGACTCCAACAGGGGTTTCTTAATGAAATTATTCATGATGGTTCTGTTTTTCCTAGTAATTAGCTGCGATACCATTGTTTCTCATAGTGATCAGTTGTGATGCTTTTCTTCAGTGATTAAAATTGTTAGTAAGATTTTGCCCTGTAATTAGGCACATTGTTCTCTTTTTTCAGTGATTAAATGTGATTAGCTATGATGCTTTCCTGTGATTAACTACGGTGCTTTCATTTCTTAGTAATTAGCCACAATATTCCAGTTTCTCCCAGTGATTGGCCACAATATTCCAGTTTCTCCCAGTGATTGGCCACGATGCTCCTGTTTCTCCCAGTGATTGGCCACAATTTCCTGTTTCTCCCAGTGATTGGCCACGATGTCCTGTTTCTCCCAATGATTGGCCACGATGCTCCTGTTTCTCCCAGTGATTGGCCACGATGTCCTGTTTCTCCCAGTGATTGGCCACAATGTCCAGTTTCTCCCAGTGATTGGCCACAATGTCCAGTTTCTCCCAGTAATTGGCCACGATGCTCCTGTTTCTCCCAGTGATTGGCCACGATGTCCTGTTTCTCCCAATGATTGGCCACGATGCTCCTGTTTCTCCCAGTGATTGGCCACGATGTCCTGTTTCTCCCAATGATTGGCCACGATGCTCCTGTTTCTCCCAGTGATTGGCCACGATGCTCCTGTTTCTCCCAGTGATTGGCCACGATGCTCCTGTTTCTCCCAGTGATTGGCCACGATGTCCTGTTTCTCCCAGTGATTGGCCACGATGCTCCTGTTTCTCCCAGTGATTGGCCACAATGTCCTGTTTCTCCCAGTGATTGGCCACGATGCTCCTGTTTCTCCCAGTGATTGGCCACAATGTTCAGTTTCTCCCAGTGATTGGCCACAATGTCCTGTTTCTCCCAGTGATTGGCCACGATGTCCTGTTTCTCCCAGTGATTGGCCACGATGCTCCTGTTTCTCCCAGTGATTGGCCACGATGTCCTGTTTCTCCCAGTGATTGGCCACGATGCTCCAGTTTCTCCCAGTGATTGGCCACGATGTCCTGTTTCTCCCAGTGATTGGCCACAATATTCCAGTTTCTCCCAGTGATTGGCCACGATGCTCCTGTTTCTCCCAGTGATTGGCCACGATGTCCTGTTTCTCCCAGTGATTGGCCACGATGCTCCTGTTTCTCCCAGTGATTGGCCACGATGCTCCTGTTTCTCCCAGTGATTGGCCACGATGTCCTGTTTCTCCCAGTGATTGGCCACAATGTCCTGTTTCTCCCAGTGATTGGCCACAATGCTCCTGTTTCTCCCAGTGATTGGCCACAATGTCCTGTTTCTCCCAATAATTGGCCACGATGCTCCAGTTTCTCCCAGTGATTGGCCACGATGCTTCTGTTTCTCCCAGTGATTGGCCACAATGTCCTGTTTCTCCCAGTGATTGGCCACAATGTCCTGTTTCTCCCAATAATTGGCCACGATGCTCCAGTTTCTCCCAGTGATTGGCCACGATGCTCCTGTTTCTCCCAGTGATTGGCCACGATGCTCCTGTTTCTCCCAGTGATTGGCCACGATGCTCCTGTTTCTCCCAGTGATTGGCCACGATGCTCCTGTTTCTCCCAGTGATTGGCCACGATGCTCCTGTTTCTCCCAGTGATTGGCCACGATGCTCCTGTTTCTCCCAGTGATTGGCCACGATGCTCCTGTTTCTCCCAGTGATTGGCCACGATGCTCCTGTTTCTCCCAGTGATTGGCCATGATGCTCCTGTTTCTCCCAGTGATTGGCCATGATGCTCCTGTTTCTCCCAGTGATTAGCTGTGTTGCTCTTGTTTTTTGCAGCTTATGTGTAGTGCAAAGGTTATTCCTTAGAGCAGATTTGTGATGACACACCGGCATTCATTTTTGAAGTCATTTGCTGTGATTATTTTTTGGTTCGACAAGTTTTTTATGATCCTTGATGGCACATTTGTTTTTCATTGTGGTTTGGCAGTGTCCTCGTTTCCTGGGCTTCACTGTAATGCTTTCATTTCTTGCAGGGATTCACTGTGATGCTCTCATTATTTGAATGGCCATCATTTCTCAGAGGGATTCACTGTGACATGATTGTCACTCACAGTATCTTGCTGCAACACTCTCATTGTCCCAGTGCTATCATTACTTGTAGCATTTCCTTCAGGTCCTCTCATTTTTGACAGCATTTCACTGCAATGCTCTAATTTCTCATAGAAATTTTCGATAACACTTGTTCCCTGCCAAGATTCACCACAAGACACTCATTTTTTTACAGCAATTTCGCATAGCACTCTCATGAATATTACTGCATGGTTTTTAACACCCACTTGTCAAGAATTAGGCTAAAATCTAGCAATGATCCTAATTCACTAACTTTGCATAACAGCTTGTATATAGCTTTGTGGCACATAACACCTGCTGTTTAAATCATTGCTGAATTCCAGTAGAGAATGCAGCTGTGATTCACCAAGCATAGGATTACTCCTGTTTGTTGATGCAAGTGCTACGTTATTGGAGTGCTATAAATTAAATGAAGCATTAGTACCCTAAACTTCCATCTTTGGAGCAAACGTGCTTACCTTATATCATAACTCAATAGCCATGACAGGATATATTTTTTAAAAGACCTTGATACTAGTTTGCATGATGTTGCAAATGTGATTAGGTTCATTGGCATTTATAAATGCAGAAGAAGCTGAAGCAGGTATTTATGCAAGAAGGGTTTAAAATATGCATTAGGTGGCAACAGAGTGCTAACTAATGTCACCAAGCTACTAACTAATGCATATTCTAAGTTGGCAATAGGCTGCTGCATTGTGCCATGGAGTGATAAATTCTCACCTCCAGTTTCCCACTTGATGAGTTTCTTGAATTGCAGCTAGGACATTGTAGGAACATACAGGACAGGAAAATAATATTGCAGTCCATCTGGTCAGTCCCAATGGCTAGAAAATATCATAGCCTATAGTCTTCCTCATACCTGTCCAAATTTTTGACTCTTATGGGAGTGGCCACAACTGCAGACCCAAAGCTTGTAACTCAAGTCTTCATTCTCATTGCACCATGTCGAAATGGATATAACTCTTCCACCTAGGACCACTGCTTGGGACACCTTTCACAAGCCTTTGTATGTGGCCCGTTACAACTCCAACCTCTCACATTATAGGGACCTTCTAGTACCTGTTGTTGGATACATCAGCTGTTTACTGCCGCCTTAAGATGCTTACTGTCATCTACTGCTGTGAGTATTATTCGAGGAGAAATTGGCACATAATGCCCAGGAGAGGCAGGCCACTGGCTGGGGTATACCTGACCTAAGGGAGTTAATAGATTTTGAGGACTAAGCTATTGAGCTCCAGGGGAGGCAAACAGCTGTGGAAGTTGGCGAAAGCGAGGTGAGTGGGCCAGTGCCTGATGCAGGTGAGTGGGTGCAATGCAGTACCTGTTCCTGCTACACCACTTGTTAAAGGACCAAGCTGTCATAGAACTTCAGGCTGCCTGTACCTTGTCATCCTCTCTGGGTGCTGAACACCCTTTCTTGTGTACTCTCCTTCAGCAGATCCCACACAGCAATAGGGGGAGGAAGAGGATGATGATAATGATGAGAACAACGAGGAGGAAGAAGGAAATCCTTACCTGTTGAGAAAAGATGATGATGATGACAATCATCCTGCCTCCTGCACCTCTAGTGGCCCTGCCGCTTCGTCTATTTCACCACCTTCATCAACCACCTTATCGGTCCCGTGTAGCAGCTCAGACACTTTCACCTGGAGAAGTCTAGATATGGGGATGAAGATATTGTACTAAGTGACTCATTGAGCATGAAGGAGCTGATAGAGCAAGGAGTGAATGAGGACTCAGTTGTTTTCAGCAGAGGCTGCTGAGATGCCTTCCCTTGGCTGAAAAAGCTGTGGACTTAGAGTTCATCAGTCCAGTATGAAAAGAAGAATATTCAATGAACATCACACCTATGTTCATGCACTGAGGTTGCTCTAGCAGGATGTGTGATATATGACAAAGGTCTCGATTCAGTAACATGCTGTAACATCAAGGAAGCTTTCTCCCCATTGCAGAGATCAGTGGAGCACCTGGCAGCTTCATTGCAGAGTGCAACCGTTTCCACCAACCGTCCCCGCCACAGCAGTGCCCATAACGTTGGCGCCACCTCCTCATCAAAAGCCGAGACTGCAGTGCTGGAGGTCTTGGGGGACAGGCTTGAGAGAGGCCCTGCATTCTGGCCTTCAGATACTTGGGGCCATGTTAAAGTCGATACCCTTTTGGTGCTTTCAGGATCTTGTGGGCACCACCATTAGATCTGCCATTCTGCTGATCAGTGGCCACCCAGAGTCTTTGCTGCATATTTCCCACTGCCTGGATGTCCTTCTCATAACTTGGTGGCTGGGCCCCACCTGCACATCTATACAAACTCACAATCACTTCCAGAGCTTTGTGCCCTATTCCTCTGGCTATACAGCTCAAGATCTTATGTGCCTCCTTTACTGCTGCCGCACATGGTGCTGATGGCTTCAGTGATTTATCCCTCAGTACCCCCAAATCCCTATCCTATACAATGTCCTGTAAAATACTACCTATCCAGGGAGATTCATCAATGAAGGCAAGAGCGCTAATGAAAACGGGAACCCAACCCACTTGGGACATGCATGTTCATTCCTAGTGGTCACTTATAGAATGGTATGCACAAATGCCCAGGTGCAGGACACTAACATCCAGGCAGTAGTGAAAGGGATAAGGGAAGTTAAGAAAAAAAGCTAATATATAAATAATTTTCAGATCTTCATTAGTTGAAAATGCAAAAAAACTATTATTTGTTAATAAACTTTTTGATTTTTTCTGTAATATATTATCGGGCACCAATTTTAAGTAAAATTTACAAATGAGCAATTTAGATTGTTAATTAAAACACTAACTATAAATCAAAGAAGTTTAGTTTAAATAAATAATGGGCCATATTTTCCAATCGGAGGCTTCCTGCGGGCCATGGGGAGCCAATCAAAGAAGGGAATCTCCCTTCATGCACTTGACAGATAGACCTGTCAAATATATGAATGGAGATCACCCCAAAAATACAGTAAAACATTAAATACATTTTTTTTTAAATCATATTTTTTAAATTAGTTGAAATTACAATAAATTAAATATTTTAAACAAAAATGTAATTTTTTGAAAAAATAATTAAGTTTTTTACGGGGCTAAAAATAAACTTACCTTTTAAAGCATTTTAAAATGATAAATGAGTGAAAAAATTATTATTTTTTAAACTTTTTTTCAAATCTTATGCTGGTAAAAGCAGGCCTTACGCTTGCTTTTACCAGGCGTAAGATTTCTAAGGGTTTTCTGCGGGCGGAGGTTCTCCAGAAAGTGGAACTATCCGCCCGCAGAGGCCCTTCTCTAGGGCAGCCGGAGGATCTGTCAAGAGCATTCTTGACAGATCGGAAATGCCGGTTTTCAGTGTATACACCCATTGGCGTCGGAATATCCAGCCCAATATATTCTTCTGTTATTGATTGTAGATTGAACGTGACTGTCTTTTTTCTACCTATTTATAACCTAAGGGTTATTTATTAAAATATTAATTTCCCAGCTGTAAAGTAATGCTTGGCTTTTTGCATTAGCAAGTGTGTAAATTATGAACAGCGATGCTGTTGGTATGCAAAGCTTTGAATGGGATACTGAAAATGTCTTGTTTTCCACTCCATTGATTCCCACATGGGTATGCCATTAACTACAAGGTCATGTTATCAGCAGGGAATGTAGATCTACTTCTGGGAAGGTCATTTTTTGCTATGGATTCAGCTATAAGATATGTCATCTGCACTTCTTGAATGAGGCCCCGTTGCTTCTCTGTTCTTTTTCCATCTGTACATTTGTTCATTTTCTCTGTAGCGGTTTAACAGCTTATGAGATTTCAGGAGAGTTTTAGTGCCTGTTGTGTACCAACCTGATTTTTCTGAAACCAGTTTCTGACAACCTCTACTGACTTCTGGCGCTAAACTGAAATCTCTGGTGCTTTAGATTGCAGCATTCTTTCAGCAGTCATCCACAGGCCTTAGACAAATGCATCATTAGAACTACATAATTTAATTCTAAAATGTGATTTCTGCCATTAGAATAGGAAGATGTGTGGCTGGCACTATGCCACAGGCATTTTTATAAAACTTTCCACCAAATTTTATAAAAATTATAGTATAGGTTTCAGCAATAAACTTTTAAAATTTCATTAAAAAAAAAGAAAGACTTGCATTTATATAGCGCCTTTCGCGACCACCAGACATCTCAAAGCACTTTGCAGCCAATGAAGTACGATTTGAAGTGGAGTCACTGTTGTAATGTAGGAAACGCGGTAGCCAATTTGTGCACAGCAAGCTCCCACAAATAACAATGTGATCGGGGGGCCTACCTGCGGCTGGGGCAGTGCTAGTTAAAGGGGAGGTAGCGGGCGGCCATTTTTGTTGCTGGCCGCCTGCCAGCATCTCCCCCCGTTATGTCCCTGTCCCCCGTGAAGCCCCCCCCCCCCCCCCCCGCAGGTTGTCGGCTGCTCTCTGTGAGCCTGACACTCCTCTTGAGTGCCGGGCCCGTTTGCCGGCACTCCCAATTCCTGGTGGCCCAGCTGGGCACCGGGACGCGCTGCGCCAGGCCCCTCCCCTTTAATAAGGGGTGGAAGGCCTGCAGTACCGTGGCACATAGCGCCGCGATATTGGCTCGCAGCGCCACAAGAGGGGGCGCTACCGACTTTTTACCCCTAACAGTCAGTACAAATAACTGCTCCATAACAAGCAATAACCCAACTTAACTGAAATTGAATTACAAGACAGAAATTTGCTACTATGAATTAGATAGGCAAAGAAGTACCCATGGTAACTGAATGTATCCCCAGGTGATGGCAGATCTACAACTATTATAAAGTAACTTTTAAACTTGAGGGCCCCGAAAGTTCTAGGGCTGGAGTGGGGTGGAAAACTTCAATTCCGCCTGTCGGTGGGGGCGGTGGGAGGAGCAGGCATTTGAGGTGGGTCTTTACATTCTGATAGGGTGTATCATCTTCCATCCCCCTCCCTCACGTCATGGGAGTGTGAATGGGGGAGGTTCCAGTCTATTCCAGAAGTTTATGCCCTTGAAAGGACATAGAAACATAGAAGATAGGAGCAGGAGTAGGCCATTCGGCCCCTCGAGCCTGCTCCGCCATTCATTGAGATCATGGCTGATCATCCAAATTCAGTACCCTGTCCCTGCCTTCTCCCCATATCCCTTGATCCCTTTAGCCTTAAGAAATATATCCAACTCTTTCTTCAATATACTTAATGAACTGGCCTCCACCGCCCTCTGTGGCAGAGAATTCCACAGGTTCACCACTCTCTGGGTGAAGAAATTCCTCCTCATTTCAGTCCTAAATGGCTTGCCCCTTAGACTATGACCCCTGGTTCTGGACTCCCCGGCCATCAGAAACATCCTTCCTGCATCTAGTCTGTCCAGGCCTGACAGAATTTTATAGGTTTCGATGAGATCCCCTCTCAATCTTCTAAACTCCAGTGAGTATAAGCCCAATCGACACAATCTCTCCTCATACGTCATTCCTGCCATCCCAGGTATCAGCCTGGTGAATCTTTGCTGCACTCCTTCCATGGCAAGAACGTCCTTCCTCAGGTAAGGCGACCAAAACTGCACACAATACTCAAGGTGCGGTCTCACCAAGGCCCTGTACAACTGCAGCAAGACATCCTTGTTCTTGTACTCGAACCCTCTTGCTACGAAGGCCAACATACCATTTGCCTTCTTAACCGTCTGCTGCACCTGCATGCTTACCTTCAGCGACTGGTGCACAAGAACACCCAGGTCTCTTTGCACTTCCCCTTCTCCCAATCTATTGCCATTCAAATAATAATCTGCCTTCCTGTTTTTGCCACCAAAATGGATAACCTCACATTTATCCACATTATAGTACATTTGCCATGTTTCTGCCCACTCACCCAACCTGTCCAAATCGTACTGGAGTTTCACGACATCCTCCTCACAGCATACCCTCCAACCCAGCTTTGTGTCGTCTGCAAATTTGGAGCTATTACATCCAATTCCCTCGTCCAGATCATTAATATATATTGTGAACAGCTGGGGTCCTAGGACCGATCCTTGCGGGACCCCACTAGTCACTGCCTGCCACTCGGAAAACGACCCGTTTATTCCAACTCTTTGCTTTCTGTCCGCCAACCAGTTCTCTATCCAAGTCAATACCTTGCCCCCAATCCCATGTGCCTTAATTTTGCACGCTAATCTCTTAAGCCTTCTGAAAGTCCAAATACACCACATCCACTGGTTCTCCCTTATCTATTTTATCAGATACATCCTCAAAAAATTCCAGTAGATTAGTCAAGCATGATTTACCTTTTGTAAATCCATGTTGACTTTGTCCGATCCAGTCACTGCTTTCCAAGTGCTCTGCTATTACATCTTTTATAATGGACTCTAGCATTTTCCCCACTACCGATGTCAAGCTCACCGGTCTATAATTTCCCGCCTTTTCTCTACCACCTTGTTTGAATAGTGGGGTAACATTAGCTACCCGCCAATCTATGGGTACCGTTCCAGAGTCTATCGAGTTCTGGAAGATGACCAGCAATGCATCTACTATTTCTAGGACCACTTCCTTAAGTACCCTGGGATGTAGATTATCAGGCCCTGGGGATTTATCGGCCTTCAGTCCCATCAATTTTCCTAACACCATTTCCCTACAAATACTGATTTCTTTCAGTTCCACCCTTTCATCAGACCCTATGTTCCCCGGCATCTCTGGGAGGTTATTTGTGTCCTCCTTTGTGGAGACAGAACCAAAATATGTATTTAGTTGGTCAGCCATTTCTTTGTTCCCCATTATAAATTCTCCCGATTCTGACTGCAAGGGACCTACGCTTGACTTCACCAATCTTTTTCTCTTCACATATCTATAAAAGCTTTTACAGTCAGTTTTTATGTTCCCTGCTAGCTTACTCTCATATTCTATTTTCCCTTTCTTAATTAATCCCTTTGTCCTCCTTTGTTGAATCCTAAACTGCTCCCAATCCTCAGGATTATTGCTTTTTCTGGCCAATTTATATGTCCTCTCCTTGGACCTTATGCTATCCCTAATTTCCCTTGTTAGCCACGGTTGGGTCACCTTTTTTGTTTTATTTTTATGCCAAACTGGGATGAACAAATTCTGTAGTTCATCCATTCGGTCTTTGAATGTTTGCCATTGCCTATCCACCGTCAACCCTTTGAGTGCCATTCCCCAATCGATCCTACCCAACTCGCTCCTCAGACCATCGTAGTTTCCTTTATTTAAATTGAGGACCCAGTCTCCGAGTCAACTACTTCATTCTCCATCTTAATGAAGAATTCGATCATATTATGATCGCTCCGATCCAAGGGGCCTCGTACAACAAGATTGCTAATTAATCCTTCCTCATTACATAATACCCAGTCTAAGATGGCCTGATCTCTGGTTGGTTCCTCGACATATTGGTCCAGGAAACCATCCCGTAAACACTCCAGGAATTCCTCCTCCACAGTATTGTTACTAATTTGGTTGGCCCAATCTATATGTAGATTAAAGTCACCCATGATGACTGCTGTGCCCTTATTGCACACTTCTTTAATTTCCCTTTTAATGCCATCCCCAACCTCCGCCTTACTGTTTGGAGGTCTATAAACCACTCCCACTAACGTTTTTTTCCCCTTAGTATTTCTCAATTCTACCCATACAGATTCCACCTCATCAGAGCTAATATCCTTCATTACAATTGTGTTAATCCCTTCTTTAACCAGTAATGCTACCCCACCTCCCTTTCCTTTTTGCCTATCTTTCCTGAATATCGAATACCCCTGGATGTTGAGTTCCCAGTCCTGGCCTTCCTTGAGCCACGTTTCCGTAATCCCAACCAAATCGTATTTGTTTACTTCTATTTGCGCAGCCAATTCATCCACCTTATTACAAATGCTCCTCGCATTAAGACACAAAGCCTTCTGGCTTTTTTTTTAACGCTCTTAGACCTATTAGAATTATTATTTACTGTGGCCATGTTTGATTTAAACCGTTGATTTCTCTGACTGCCACTTTTGTTTTTCTCCTGGCACTCACCAGCTGAGAGTTACGCGAATCCTTTAGGGGGCACTTAGTGACCCCAAATCCTTACTAGTGAAAAATAATCGAATCCAACCAGCAGTTTGGGGTGGTTGCTAAAGTGCTTTTACAGGCTCGATGTGCGCACTCTGGCTGCACAGATGATCCAATCCACAGAATTTGGCTACCGACATGGACAGGCAGGGGTTCTGTTCCATTGCACTTGCGCCAGTGGAATGGACCAGTAGGAATTTTGAGGCTGCGATGTTTTATTCAATACTAACTTAACAGCAATTTAAGTAACACAAAGACTTTCTTCAATAGATAGCACAACGATTCAGTTATAGCACCGGATAAGGTACAGTGGAATCTCCCCATGGCCTCACCTACCACACAGTTCTGATATTTTCAATCGCCCCAGCGCTTCACTCGCCACGTGCTGAATTTGCACAGCACAATGTGGCACTAACTGGCAAGAAGACCCCGCACCAGCGCATTGTGCCCAGTGAATCACCACGTGTAGACACCTCCTCTAACCTAGCCTCTAAAGTCCATGTAGTGCGGAGAGTCAGATTGAGTGATAGTGCATCTTCCTGAAGGCTAGCCTCCTCTTCCCCCACTGGCACAGAGGCTTCCTCATTCTCAGCAGCTAAGTGAAGAGAAGGAGAAGGGTTAGCTTGTGGCCTGAAGGGAGAGCAGAGGGAGAGAAGTGGGTGCTGAAAGTATGCGCAGCTTGTCATGCAGAGTATGTGGGGTGAGAGAGAAGTCAAAAGGGACTTCTGCACAATTTAAATTTAGTTGACAGCTCCCAACCCAGCCTTTTTGCAGAGGCATTAAAAGACAAAGATAATTCAGTGGATAATTGGTTATTGTGAAATACGTAATTTTTTATTGTTTTATTTTGGTTAAACCCTAGTTTTGAACATTAGAAATTTCAGTTCCTGAAGAAAAAATTAATAAGTGAAAAGAAATTCAGCAAACATTCTGGGAGAATTGTAGATTTCAGAAATTGGTGGCCAGATTGTGTAATCAGTGTGGCTTGTTTACTTAGATATATTTCATTATAAATGTGGGATAGGAATTTATAATGGAAAAAATCAACACAAAAAGGACATGAAGAATGGAGCAGACAGGAAGTGCAATTTTTACGATATTATAAATAGATTTTTATATGGAATTTGGGTCATACTTTGAACAAAAAGTACCCCCCCCCCCTCAGAGTTTTGCTCCCCTTTAAAATCACATTTTTGAAATAGCTCAAAAAGGTTACTGTTGTAAAAATTACAAAATATATCGGATATCCCCAAAATTGGCCTTTTGAAGTATTTATCTTACAAGATGATACGGATCTTTAATTTATCTTCTCATTTAAACCTGTCAGTAAAGCTGTGAATCAATCTGTAATTGGTAACATGATTTAAATACTCAAGTTATCATAGTATTCCACGTTACAGCAGACCGATATTTTGGAATCCAGAAGCTTTGTTAACCCTTGTCAATGTCCATCACAGTATACTTCCCAGTGTTCCAGAAAGGATCATCATTTTTTAGAAGATTGTGTGAACAGTATATAGAAGTAAATTTTTGACTTCACCGCCTGAGCAGTAATCTGTCACCCCCCCATTGTACAAACTGTCTGATTTTCATCCCGTTTATTTCAATTGAATGAAACTCAGGCAGGTTCTACAACGAGCAGGCAATCCACTCTGTCAGTTCACCGCCCAGGCAGTAAAGATGAAAATTTACCTATGCTGCTTAATTTAAGGATTGGAAGTGTCTTTAATTATACTCTGCAGTTGATCATGCATTGCTTATCATTTTTAGTTTAAAATCCCCAATTATAATCTGGCCTGTGCATTTTAAAAATGCTGCATGTCTTTTTTTCTTTCAGCTCAGAAAAGGCAGGGGAAATAGCCACAGTTCCACTCACAAGAGTAAGTGCCTCTTCATTTATTTGTTGCTTATTTACGCTATTTTGTTTTAGGTTAAAATAAAAACCAATGTATATTAGTTAAGATACTGACTAGATTAAGAACATGGTGAAGCAGTGACAGTGGTGAAAACATTTGGGGGGAAAAATTCCGTTTCTTAGCACCTCCCGTTAACACCCTAAGCACTAATGGGACGCAAAGCAACTAGCGCCCGGACTTGGCGATGTTTACGCCGCTCACGAAATTGACCAGACATTTTGCGGCGGCACTAAACACTACAGCCACAATCTCCTGCGCTCACAGATCGTGATGTCAGTCGAGCGTGCAACGCCCCGGTAGCGCCCTAGACCGGATATTGAGTGGCGCCCCCTGCCTTACTGCCTGCCGCTAGCAACGACAGGTTGAGGGGAGCGTTTTGCAGTCAGGAAGGGACTGGGGGAGCGCTATTTAAAGGCGACCGCTTCCTGCCTTTTTTGTCAGCGACATTTTTGCACCACGCATTCTGAGAGAGAGACTTCTGGAGAGATTCAATGCTGTGTGAAGGAGTTTTGGGTACTGAGCAGCACTTTGCAGGTTCATTTTGATTTGATCTTCCTTGCATCGATTTAGAAGAGACTATGGGGGCTGCACTCTGAGCTCTTTCCTTGGGCCTCTCCATTGTTCTTTCCAGCAGATTTGATGTACAGGTCTCTCCAAGCTGAGATTCAAGGCTACAATGAGCAGGGTGTGGATGGAGAGCAAGATTGACCCTCCCCTTTAAGAACTGGCTGGCGCCAGTGTGTGCTGACTGACATCACATGAGCTTTGCCAGTGCTCTGAGGAAGCGCCTCGCTCCTCAGCCTTTGTGCCGTAAGACAGGTGTGTAGTGCCTGATTTAGCACTCCAATCACCTCCAGGGGTGATAAAAGCCAAGTTTGCAGTCAGAGGCGATCATTAGCGCCAGGCGCTAAACTTTGCGCACGGCCGCTAATTGTGCCCCAAATGGGGCGATACCGAATTTCTCCCCCTTGGTTTCCAATTTCTAAATTCACACTATAATCTTGGCTCTAATCTTCAAAAGGCCCAAATGCGCGCTCTCGTGAACTCCTTATGGTTTGCTCATAAGGGGTTAGTGGTTTCCTGTGTGTGGGTCCACCATCTATTCCATGCTGCCATCTTCATTATATGTAAATTTTGCCTTCAAACATAAGAGCAATGGTGATTGAAACAAGAGGGATACTTTTCAATTTGGACTGCCAGCAAGCACCCTCGCCTACCGGCAGTTCAAATCAAAAACTTGGGCATCCACTAACCATGGTTTTCTGACAAATGGTCAGAAAATTGTGAGAAGCTGTGCCCGAATTTCTAATTTCCATTACCGGCAGATAAAGGTTACTACTAACGGGCAGGCTCGTAAAATTATCCATGAGGATAATTCCTTCCTAAAATATATTCTTTATCCCTTCATCATGGTATATATAATGTAATTTACTTAACCTTGTTGTTTTTACTTCTACTGCATTACTTGGTACGTCTTATTAATGTTTCTGTGTCTGTTACAATTTTGGGTTTTTAATGCTGTATATTTCTTTAACATCACTGGCCACTCCCATAAGTGGGTGTTGCATCGACTACAAACCAGATCATGTCTTTATCTGTTCAATATAACGAGATCCAGTGATTGAACAGAGACCCTTTGTTACTGTACTTACCGGAACATAGCGTATACTACTATGTGATCGCCTCATCTTTGTTTGGGGGAAGAATATACACTCATCAGACTGTGACTCAAGCTATAAACCACTAGATAAAATTTGTTGAATATTAAACAGTTAAGTGAACAGTACTCAGTATAAATAGTATATTTATTTAGTAATTACAAATTTTAGTGATGTCCTCGAAATGTCAAAAACAACAAAGAGGCTACTCTTGCATTACCTTTCAACATTAAACTGGCCCTAGAAACACTTCCTTTATTTCTGGAGTCACTGGCCCACCTCTTATCTCTATGGGCTTCCGACAGACTGCAGTTTTCGTCCCATACAAGATGTTTCAAATTTCTTTGAAGCTATCTCAGAGCAAAAGGAACTATGAATCACAGGCCCGATTTTAGCCCAGTGCAGAAATCATGCAGACCAGAGGAGCGGCAAACCCCCTCACTTCATCTTCATGCCCCAGGCCAGTCGCCCACCCGAAACAGGCAGAAGCAGAATGTTAGGCGGCAGGAGGTTGCCAGCTCACAGTTAAGTCACATGGAGGCGGTTTTGGGAGGTTCTTGAGTTCAGGATGGGGGTGGAACCTCGAGCATGCGGGGTGGGGGGGGGGGCGCCTGTACTGCTCCTCCTGGCCCCACAATTAAAGTTTTTAAAAAAGTTTTAAAGACTTACCTGTTTGGGCCTCTTCTTGCTCCAAATCCTCTTGCTGCTGCCCTCATCTGACAGGAAAACCACAACGGCTTCCTCGCTCAGGCCATCAGTTAAAATTGCATTCAGGGCTTGATGACGTCAGCAGATCCCAGTTTGTTTATTTAAAAAAGGACCTTATCGGTTTCAGGCGGGCATCTTTTCCGCCATTTCAGAAGAGCAGGTTAAACTAGAAGACTGCAGGAATGGCATGGGATGTCAGCGGGTAAGTCTGCTGGTCAAATTTAACTGCCCGGATTCCAGGCAGGCAGGGTTAAAATCGCTCCTCACATTTCTCTTAACTACATTGGACGGTCAGCCGTAGGATTCAAAATGATGTTTATCCACACAAGTAAACATGTACTGTAAATAGAATCATAGAATGATACAGCACAGAAGGAGGCCATTCGGCCCACCATGCCTGTGCCAGCTCTTTGGTAGACCTATTCAATTAATCCCAGTCCCCTGCTTCACAGGATGCTGTAATTGAATGGAATGGCTGAATCAATTTTACAATACCCATTAATCTGCTCCAAACACTTTGATGATCTGAGGCCAGTAAACAATCCACGTTGATCAGTGCCTTTGGAATACCAAACCGTAATATATATGCTCTGCACATTGAGAAACAGGTGGCAGTAACTAGTTATAACCCTGTGTGTTCTGCAGCCTACAACAAAGAGTCCAATAAATAATCCAGCATAGACAAAAATGATTCATTTTTACCGCAGTTTGTATAGCTTTTTTGCATCACTTTCTAACATTTACTGCTTCCCTAATGTCCACGTCTCTGCTGCACCACTCTTGTATAGTACTAATGTTGTGTTACCTTTGTGCTATTTTTCAAGTCTTGAATTCTTCCGAATCTACTGGCAGCTCCTCCGAGTTATACACACGTGACAGCAATAGTGGCCATAACTTAGAATCTTTTTTATTTAGTGTTCTTAACACATTTATGTATTATTTTTCAAATTTACTGGATTTGTTATTACCATGTCATCTGTGAAAACTTTAATGCATTAATCTCCAGGTCCCTACAATTGTAATGCAGTGAAGATAAAACATTATAAGTGTGATTTGTTTATAAATAATTCATTCTCTAAGTAGTCTTGACACAGGTATGCATAAATCTTTCTCAGAAGCATATTTTCATATTCTAGATATGATGGTAAGGAAAATAGTAGGGTTTGTTCATTTTAACATGGACTTTCAAATGTAATTAAATGATGCAATTCACTTTCCAGTTTATATATTTTTATGTGATAAAACAGGGCACTACAAACCAGAGCTCACATTATTCAGATCAGACCTGAACTACTTGATAATATATTCTCTTTACGAATCTTGTTGCTTCTCATAAATGTAACTGTAAAAGCATCTAATCAAATAGTGGAGTTGCATCAGTAACTACAACTTATGTATTTTCTTATTGTCACAAATTGGATTTATTGGTAAGGTTTTAGATAAAGAAGTATCTTGCATGTTGAGAGGACTTTATACAGTGTGTAAACAATAGTACTATCACTGTAATTTTATCAGATTATCTTTTATTATCATAATCAACTTGCCAGCCAGATTTGTATTCAGCAGCCTTTACTGTTAAATTGGCTTATAAAAGTACAGTAAATGAAATAGTAAATTTAAAACAGTTTTAAAAAAGAGATGGCAGATGTACTGGAGGTAAAATAAAGGTGTCAATTTTAACACACCCCACCCAGCAGGAACAGGGCAGGGGGAGCTCCTGACCGATCGATTTGACTTACCGACCCGTTCCCAATGTAATAGTGCTGGCCTCCATTTTAACTGCTCACATCATTTAGGTGGCTGAAGCACTCGCCAGAAACAGGTCATGAACCCATGCAAATTAGGGTCGTATGATATAATTAGGATCTCAACATGGTTTTAATTGGGTGGGCCAGAAGCCCCGCCCACAAGCCAGCCCACTGAGTAAAACCTCACAGGATTAGCTCGAGGCACTGACTGACCCACTGGAAGCACTATTAAAAGAGATGTGATGAAATATTCCATTCATCACTCATCAGTATTTCTCTGCCTGTGACTGTGGTTGGTTTCAGTTTCATTTCCATTGTATTGTACTGTGTGTAGGGCTCCGCCCATACCTGGCTCCTGTGTAAGCTGGCCCAGCCTGCAGCACATCCAGTACGGCAGACCTCTGGATGGAAGATACATTCTCCTCTGTGTGTTACCTTCTAAGTCAATAAAAGCCTTGTTTTGTTTCGCTAACATCGAGTCTCGGATTTATTGAGGCACATCAATTTTATTGACTTAATTTTCAACACAATGGACCAACTCTTGAAACCCGAACGTTTGGATTTGGACCAGCATGCTTCGGACGCATCGGCACGCTTCGGACACTGGTTTATGTGTATAGAATTCTTCCTGGACAATTCCGCAGCCGTCAAAGACGCTACGGACGCTGCGAGTATGAAACTCGGAATTCTGCGGAATTGGGTAAGCCACCGGGTTTACCCCCTCATCCAAGACGCCGACACGTACCCGGCCGCCTGCGACATCTTAAAGGCGCATTACCAGCAGCCTACGAATGAGGTGTATGCTAGGCATCTGCTCGCTACTCGCGCACAGCGACCTGGGGAATCGGTGGAGGAGTTCCTAGGCACCCTGAAAACGCTTGGCAAAGATTGCAAGTGCCAAGATGTAAAAGCCGCAGTGTACACTGACGAGCTTGTTCGCGATGCCTTTATCACAGGCCTCAGCTCCACTTACATCCGGCAGAGACTGCTGGAAAAAATGGGATTGGACCTGAAACAGGCTGCGGACACAGCACGATCCCTGGATGTGGCCCAGAGAAACTCGGACGCCTACTCTTCAGCCCGCGCCGTCCACGCCGCCACGTGTGCACCAAGGGCGCCGCCATCTTGGAAGGCATCTTCCCCGCCCGGCAGCCCGACACCGTCGGGGCCCCGCTCTCCCCCCAGAAGCCCTACGACAGCCGCGACGCGTCGGGGACCCAACTGCTACTTCTGCGGGCAGCCGAAGCACACCAGAAACCTGTGCCCGGCGAAAGGCACCACCTGCTTTAAGTGCGGTAAGAAGGGGCACTTCGGGAAGGTGTGCAGAGGGAACCCCGCCGGAAAACCCGCCACCACCGCGTGTGCGCCGTGGGAGCGGCCATCTTGGACGCCATCTTGCCTGACCTCGTGGGGTCCGCCATCTTGTGAGCAGACAGCGTGGACGCCATCTTGTCTCGATCAGGGCCCTACAGTGGCATCGGTCACAGTGGACCAGACCAGGCCGCACCCGCTATCCAAATCAATGGTGGACATCGAGGTAAACGGGTGCAGGGTTAAATGTTTAATTGACGGAAGCACGGAGAGTTTTATCCACCCTGAACTGGTACAACAACTCTCCCTAAAGGTGGTCCCTACTCGGGGTACCATCTCTATGGCTGATAAAACCCAGACATCGACCATTATGGGTTACTGCACGGTACAATTGTCCGTTAACGGAACTGTATACGATAATTTTAAAGTATTAATCATGAAGAATCTATGTGCGAGCGTGATCTTGGGCCTGGATTTCCAGTGCTACCACCAAAGCATCACGCTCAATTACGGTGGGTCCCAGCCGCCCCTCACAGTGTGCGGTCTGGCTACCCTGAAGGTAAAGCCGCCTTCGCTATTCGCGAACCTTACCCCTAACTGCCGGCCAATAGCGACCAAAAGCAGGAGGTACAGCTGGGAGGACAGGCGGTTTATCGCGACCGAGGTAGACAGGCTCCTGAAAGAGCGCATTATTGAACGCAGCAACAGCCCGTGGCGCGCCCAAGTGGTGGTGGTAAGGGGTAGCGAGAAGAAACGGATGGTGATCGACTATAGCCAAACGATCAACAGGTACACCCAACTAGACGCCTACCCGCTACCCCGCATATCAGAAATGGTGAACCAAATCCCCCAATACCGGGTGTTCTCCACCATCGACCTCAAGTCAGCGTACCGCCAGCTCCCTATCAGACCAGAGGACCGCCCGTACACCGCCTTCGAGGCGAACGGACGCCTCTACCAATTCCTCAGAGTCCCCTTTGGGGTGACGAATGGGGTCTCGGTCTTCCAGAGGGAGATGGACCGCATGGTCGATGACCACCACTTGCAGGCAACCTTCCCCTACCTCGACAACGTCACCATCTGCGGTCACAACCAGCAGGATCACGACTCGAACCTCGAGAGGTTCCTGAAAACCGCACAAAAACTCAACCTCACCTACAACGAGGACAAGTGCGTTTACAACACCACGCGCCTCTGCATACTAGGCAGCGTGGTGGAGAATGGGGAAATCGGACCAGACCCCGACCGATTGCGCCCCCTACGGGAGCTGCCCCTGCCCAACACTCCCAAAGCCCTGAAAAGGTGCCTGGGGTTATTTTCTTATTATTCCCAATGGGTCCCCAACTACTCCGACAAAGCCCGCCCCCTCTTGAAAGCATCCTCTTTTCCGCTCTCTGCTGAGGCCCATGCCGCCTTCAAAAGCATTAAGCTGGATATTGAGCGGGCCACGCTACAGGCAGTGGACGAGAACACTCCCTTTCAAGTGGAAAGTGATGCGTCTGACTTTGCCTTGGCGGCCACCCTCAACCAGGCGGGGCGGCCCGTAGCTTTCTTCTCGAGGACCCTCCAAGGGCCCGAGATCAGACACTCCTCCGTAGAAAAGGAGGCCCAAGCCATCGTGGAGGCAGTGCGCCACTGGCGCCACTACCTAGCTGGCAAACGCTTCACCGTACTTACCGACCAGCGTTTATGTTCAATAATAAACAGAGGGGGAAGATTAAAAATGATAAGATTCTTAGGTGGCGGATCGAGCTCTCCACCTTCGATTATGACATCATTTACCGGCCAGGGGCCCTTAACGAATCCCCCGACGCCCTCTCACGAGGGATGTGTGCCAGCGCCACCGGGGATCGGCTACAGACCCTCCACAATGACCTCTGCCACCCAGGGGTCACGCGGCTGTTCCACTTCATAAAGTCCCGCAACTTACCCTACTCGATTGAGGAAGTTCGGTCCCTGACCAGGAACTGTCGCACTTGCGCTGAGTGCAAGCCTCGGTTCTACCGCCCAGATAGAGCCCACTTAATCAAAGCTACACGGCCCTTTGAGCGGCTCAGCTTAGATTTCAAGGGCCCCCTCCCGTCCGTCGACCGCAATGTTTACTTCCTGAACATTGTGGACGAATACTCTCGTTTCCCATTCGCCTTCCCCTGCCCAGACATGACCAGCGCCACGGTCATTAAATGCCTCAACAGCCTGTTCTGCCTGTTCGGTATGCCGAGCTACATCCATACGGATAGGGGGGCGTCCTTCATGAGTGAAGAGCTACGCCAGTACATGCTGTCCAGGGGGATCGCCACGAGCTGTACCACCAGCTACAACCCCCGGGGTAACGGTCAAGTGGAGCGAGAGAACGGGACAGTATGGAAAGCAGTCACTCTAGCTCTAAGGACCAAAGGCCTCCCTATCTCCCGCTGGCAGGAAGTCCTCCCAGATGTGCTCCATTCGATACGGTCGCTATTGTGTACTGCCACTAATGCCACGCCTCACGAGCGAATGTTTGTCTTTCCCCGGAAATCCACCTCAGGCGTATCCATGCCGTCATGGCTCTCCACCCCAGGTCCGGTATTCGTGCGAAGGCATGTGAGGGGCCACAAGACGGACCCTCTCGTGGAGTCAGTGCACCTACTCCACGCCAACCCCCAATACGAGTATGTCCGGCACGCCGACGGAAGGGAGGACACCGTGTCCATAAAAGACGTCGCCCCAGCCGGTAACGACAACAACCACGACAACAGCAGCAACAACGACCACAGCAACTCTTACCCACCCACTACTCTTTCATCACCCCCGGAAGAACATCGACCAACGGTACCCCCACCAACTACCCCTTCAACAACCCTGGCGGCACCCCCGGCAGAGACCCAGGAGGCCACCGGGGACACCCAGCCGACACCCGCGGCACCACAACAGCCACGTCGGTCGCAGAGGACTACCAAACCCCCGAACAGACTAAATCTATAGAAGGGGTGAATGTGATGAAATATTCCATTCATCACTCATCAGTATTTCTCTGCCTGTGACTGTGGTTGGTTTCAGTTTCATTTCCATTGTATTGTACTGTGTGTAGGGCTCCGCCCATACCTGGCTCCTATGTAAGCTGGCCCAGCCTGCAGCACATCCAGTACGGCAGACCTCTGGATGGAAGATACATTGGGCTAAAAATTCGGTATCGCCGCGCCAGGTCTTTAGTGCCCAAATTTTTGCGCTCGCCCGGATTCCCGTAGCGCCCGCCTGAAATTCAGTTGCGCCGCCCCAAGACGGAGGCGGGCGCTATTGCAGGGTTTGGCCGCCTCGTTTGGGGCGATGAAAGTCAGTTTCAGGCGTCCAGCTGCCGCTGCGGCACCCGATGCGGTGCGGCAGGCTGGGGTACTGCAGGCCTCCTCCTTCTCTTAAGGAGGAGCTGCCTGCAGCCGTGAGATCGCCGCTGGATTCCCCCGGCAAATGAGCCCGGCACCACGGAGAAGTGCCGGGCTCGCAGGAGTCAGACACCAATGCCGGGGGGGTGGTGCAGGAGTCCGGGGAGGGAGGTGCGGCCAGGCGGCCGCCGGGAAAGCGGCCGGCCGCCCCTCCACCTTTATGCGCGGCCGCAACTGAATTTGGCCATCGGCACGGAATAGCATTGGAACCGGGGCGCTGCGCACACCGATGACGTCATCGGTGCCGGCGCAGCGCTACCGGCTAACGCCGATGTTAGGGACCAACTGAATTTCGGGCGCTAAAAAACTTCCGGCGCAAACCACTCTATAGCCAATAAGTGGGTGCAAACGCGACTGAATTTCTAGGCCATTCTCTGTGTGTTACCTTCTAAGTCAATAAAAGCCTTGTTTTGTTTCGCTAACATCGAGTCTCGGATTTCTTGAGGCACATCAAGAGGTACTCAGCTGCAGGTCCTCACGTCATAGGAATTTGTGTGTTATTGTGCTTAGTGGCGTTCCAAAGGATTTTGAAACTTGGAGATTGGTTGTTTCTCTTTCTTTTTGCCTTACCATGAATAAGCTCTCACAGCTTATCATGGGTGCCATTTTTGCTTCATTACTTTGGATGGCAAATTTGAGGAGGCAGAAGTACTTGACCAGAGGGTTAGGAGATGTTAGCCTTGGGACCCAGGTCTCATGTGTGCTGCTTTTAAAAGAAGGAAGCTTGTAGAGCATCACATGTACTGGATGGGTGCCATATGCCTCCTGTGGTATCTTTTTTTTATTTGTTCCTGGGATGTGGGCTTCACTAGCAAGGTCAGCATTTATTGCCCATCCCTAATTGCCCTTAAGAAGGTGGTGATGAGCCGCCTTCTTGAACCACTGCAGTCCGTGTGGAGATCCCACAGTGCTGTTAGGGAGGGAGTTCCAGGATTTTGACCCAGTGATGATGAAGGATCAGCGATATACTTCTAAGTCAGGATGGTGTGTGACTTGGAGGGGAACTTGGAGGTGGGGGTGTTCCCATGCGCTGAGGCCCTTGTCCTTCTAGGTGGAAGAGGTTGCAGGTTTGGGAGGTGCTGCCGAAGAAGCCTTGGCGAGTTGCTGCAGTACATCTTGTAGATGGTACACACTGCAGCCACGGTGCACCAGTGGTGGAGGGACTGAATGTTTAAGGTGGAGGATGGGTTGCTAATCTGACGAGTGTGGTCTAGCAGATGTGATCTATTTTGGAGCAATGTGTACTTTTTCACGGCTCAGCTGGAAGCCAGAAAGCTCCTAGAAAAGAATGTAAATGAAGCTATGTTTAGAAGATGTCCTATAGCTGAGTCCAATTCTAGAAGAACCTATAATGCATTGTGGTAGCAGTGGTGTTGCTCTTTGTTAAAAGAATCATCTAGAAACCTTTCTTTAAAAAAAATCAGAGAATGAGTTTGCCAGAAATCAGACAAGACAAAGACATGAAAAAGACAATGCATACGAGTAGATAGGAGAAGAGATTTAAAAGGGTAGACAAATGGCTTCTTTCCATATTATCCCCCAAATAAGTTTGAATTCAGTAAGCTAGCAGAATGGCCAAAATGGGTAAAGCAACTTGAAAAAACATTAATTGCTTGAAGCTTAAATAACAAAGAAGGGCTGAATCATATTAGCACATTCATATAATCAATGGATGAAGAAATAGAAGATACTCTGTGTTCTTTACACTTGTTCAATTTATTTATGAATCAATATAAGATTGATTCAAAAAACATTTTATAGCCTTTGGAAACCTAATTTTTGAAAGAGCTAAATCATACTTTTTGGCCAAACACTGTGGCAATGGTACTCTGCATGGTAAAATATTTGCAATATTGTATTGGGATATCATATGAGATGAGAGACAGTTTGAGAAATATATCCAATATATGCCAAGAGAAAGTTGTATGGCAATTAAAAGTTGTATCAGTTTAGGCTAGGATTTGGTTTTTGGGAGTACAGCTAAGTTTATTGTTGCTTCAGCTCATCTGCTTCTGAAACCCTCATCAATGCTTTTGTTACCTCCAGACTCAACTATTCTAATCCTCTACTGGAGGGCCTCCCATCTTGCACCCTCCGTAAACTTGAGCTCATCCAAAACTCTGCTGCCTATATCCTAACTCGGACCAAGTCCCGTTCACCCATACACCCCTGTGCTCGCTGACCTACATTGGCTCCTGGTCTGGCAACTCCTCAGTTTTAAAATTCTCATCCTTATATTCAAATTCCTCCATGGCCTTGCCCCTCCCTACATCTGTAAGCTTCTTCAATCCTACATCCTTCCAAGATCTCTGTGCTCCTCCAACCCTGGTCTCATGCGCATCCCTGTGTTTCATCGCTCCACCATTGGTGGCTGTGTCTTCAGCTGCCTAGGCCCCAATTCCCTCCCTAAACCCCTCTGTCCCTCCACCTCTCCTCCATTAAGACACTCCTCAAAACCTACTTCTATGACCAAGCTTTTGGTCACCTGTCCTAATATTTCCTTATGTTGTTCGGTGTCAAATTTTGTTTAGTAATACTCCTGTGAAGCGCCTTGGGACATTTTACTACATTAAAGACACTATATAAATGTAAGTTGTAGTTGTTGTTGTTATGTGCCATGACTGAATTATAGGACCCAGACCAAACTAAAATGAAAATTGTGTCACCTCCTCCTAGGCATGCTACACTGCTAACTTCTTGGGTGGGGTGTGCTGGAATGCCAAACAGGGCAGACCTCTATTGCTCCTTCTCTTTAAAAAAAAAACATAAGGGGATACCAAAAAATGGTGTAGATAAAGCTTCAAAATGCAGCTAAAATGTTTACATCTGGACTCTTTAAATACACTTGCATAAACAACACACCCTCATAAACAACACACCCCATCAGCCTTAGACACCCATTTTACGAGTGGGTAAATGGCTGAGCGATTTAAGTGGATATCTAAATTATGTCATCAGTGGCTCATTTTTTAATATAATTATGTGCAAACTGGTGCAAGTTTCTGGCACCAGTACAAAACCTGACCAAATAAATTGAATGGGGCGCAAAATGAATGGAATATCTGGTTTAACAGATCTCTGCCTGTTTTTGGGTGGTCCACTTTATGCCCGTTAATCAAGCATAATCGATAGGAAAATGAACTGCACAGTTGCATCATTTGCTTAACAACGTGCAATTATGAGTTATAGCATTACATGCCCAACAGCAAAGAATGATTTACAATAATTTTGAACAGATTATTGTAACCATGGTAACCAAGTATCGGTTGTCTCTTGATTTCCCCCCACCCTTTGAATTTCTTTTCCTTAGGTGTTCTTTCATTTACTGTCATCTATTGGCAAAAATGGATACTGCAAGAGCCCTTTTTATTGAGGATGTACATTTTTTGGTTAAGAGATGCTCCAAACCAATAGTTTCACAACAGTAATATTTTTCATAGTGTCTCAAATCAGATTTTTAATTTAAGTACATTTCCATGCTACTGCCATTAATGAATAGTAATTACATCAAACAGTAATGTAACATTTTATGTCAAAATGTGTTGGCAGTCAATGAGCCATTCACAAATAACACGTAAATGATTTAATTATGCAAATATATAGAATTGAAGGCAAATTATTGACCTGGTTAGGAAATTGGCTGAGTGACAGGAGTCAGAGAGTAGGGAAATAACAACAGAACATGTTGGAAAAACTCAGCAGGCCAGGCAACATCCGTGGAGAGAAATTAGAGTCAACGTTTCGGGTCAAGACTAAAGAGGCACAGGGAATGAAATAGATTAAGAGGCCGGGCTGGGAGAGAACAAAAGAGAAGAGACACTAAGAGGTATTCAAAACAAGACGAGATGGTGATAGAACTAGTGGAGACAAAAGACAGCTCTAGATTTTTGAGTTTTTCCAGCATTTTCTGTTGTTATTTCGGTTATTTCAGATTTCCAGCATCTGCAGTATTTTGCTATCGTCAGAGAGTAGGGATATTGGGCAGGTACTCTAATTGGCAGGGATGTGACTAGTGGTGTCCTGCAAGGATCTGTGTTGGGGTCTCAACTATTCACCATATTTATTAATGACTTAGATGGTGGGATAGAAGGCCACATGTCCAAGTTTGCCGATGACGCAAAGATAGGCAGCATTGTAAGCAGTATAGTTGGAAGCTTAAAATTACAAAGAGATATTAATAGATTAAGCGAATGGGCAAAACAGTGGCAAATGGATTTCAATATAGGCAAATGTGAGGTCATCCACTTTGGACTTAAAAAGACAGAGGCCTAGAAATTCGGTGGGCTGTGCCACCAGTTAGCAGCAAAAGAGGGCACTTAGTGGGTTTAGCGCCACTGGCCACGCCTCCCGCGAAATTTAGAGGGGCACTAATGGCGGCGTTAGCCAGTAGCGCTGCGCCGCCACTGATGACGTCATCGGTGTGTGCAGCGCCCCGCTACCGCCCCGATCGCGATATTTGGTAGCGCCCCCCGCTGTAACGCCGGTCGCAATTTGCGACCGGTTCAGGGGGGCCTACCTGCGGCGGTAGAGGCGCAAATTAAAGGAGAGGTGCGGGGCAGCCATCTTTGTTGTTGGCTGCCTGCCAGCACCTCTCTGCGCTCCCGTTCCCGGCCTCCTAACCACCCCCCCCCCCCCCCGCGTTGTGCCGGCTGTGTCCCAAGAGCCCAGCACTTCTCCTCAGTGCCGGGCTCTTTTGCCGGCACTCGTGCTCTTCGAGCGCGCTGCAGCAGGCCCTTCCCCTTTAAGAAGGGGAGGAAGGCCTGCAGTACCGCAGCGCGCCGTGCCGCAGCGCGTGGCACGTTGTGCTGCGATTTTCAGTTGCAGCGCCCCAAGACGGATGCGGGGCGCCTCGAGTAGCGCCGCACTTCCGTTTGGGGCGCTCAAACTGAATATCCGGCTGGCGCTCGCGGCTCCTTCCGGGGCAGCACTTCCGGCGCCCAGGCGAGACTGGCACCCCAAATGGGGTGCCACCGAATTTCTAGGCCAGAGTACTTTCTAAATGGTGAAAAGCTAGAAACATTGGAGGTCCAAAGAGAGTTGGGGGCCCATGTACATAGATCATTAAAGTGTCATGAACAGGTACAGTAAATAATCAAAAGGGCTAATGGAATGCTGGCCTTTATATCTAAGAGGACTAGAATACAAGGGGGTAGAAGTTATGCTGTAGCTATATAAAACCCAAGTTAGACCACACCTGGAGGACTGTGAGCAGTCTGGGCATCGCACCTTAGGAAGGATATTTTGGCCTTGGAGGGAGTGCAATGTAGATTTACTTGAATGATACCTGCACCCCAAGGGTTAACTTATGAGGAGAGATTACACAAATTAGGGTTGTATTCCCTAGAATTTAGAAGGTTAAGGTGCAATTTGATCAAAGTTTTCAAGATTTTAAGGGGAACTGATAGGGTAGATAGAGAGAAACTATTTCCCCTGGTTGGGGAGTCTAGGACTAGGGGGCACAGACTTAAAATTAGAGCCAGGCCTTTCAGGAATGAAGGTAAGTAATACCTCTACATGCAAAGGGTGGTAGAAGTTTGGAACCCTCTTCCACAAATGGCAGTTGATGCAGGGTCAATTGTTAATTTTAAACCTGAGATTGATAGGGCTAAAAATTTGTGTCTTCAGTGCCACTGGTGGTGCTAAAACGCCGGCTGGCACTCTACCACCAGCTGGTAGCATTTCCAGCAGCGGGCATCATTCGAGTTGCCGGTATCGATGCCGGTAAACTCGATTGCTGGGTTCATTTAAATTACAGAGCTCATGACGTCAGTGAGTGCGCAATGCTCACTTGATGCCCAATCTCCTAATTTGCTTTTGGCCATTGCAATTATTGGCTGGAGAAAGCAACAACAGGTAGAGCTGGCGTGTTGCAGCAGGAAGCCGGCTCCAGCGACGCTATTTAAAGGGATCATCACCAATCACTCACACCTGACAGGGTTTTGCAGTTTGAGTGGCTGTGTGCTGCTTCCTGCAACTGCAAGAGTATTCTTTAGTTATTTCAAGGTTATTTGGTATCGGGGAGTGTTTTGGCAAGCACAAAACTCCCTCATTTTTGAAACGCTTCAAACTACAACACTTGCTAAAAGGCGTGGGGGTTGTACTGACAGTCGACCTCGCCCTCCAGGATCTACAGCGGAGGCAGCAAGAAAGACGGGAACATGTATGCAGAGGGAGGAGGAGGACCATCAGGGCTCTCAGCAGGAGGTCTTACCCACCTGGGGTCTTCGACAGCACTTCTATCTCCAATTAAGCGAGGAGCAGTGTATTAGGAGGCTCCACTTCACCAAGGAGGTGGTCACAGAACTCTGCCAACTCTTCAACCAGACTTCCAGCCTCAGACCAGAGCGACCACCGCTCTCCCAGTGGCAGTCAAGGTCACCATGGCCCTCAGTTTCTTTGTCAGCGGATCCTTCCAGTCTGCAGCAGGAGACATATCTAACATCTCACAGTTCGCCGTCCATCACTGAGGCTCTCTACACTAGGAGAAGAGACTACGTTGGCTTCCCTCTCACCAGAAAGAAGCAGGACGAGCGTGCATGTGGCTTTTGCAGGATAGCCAACTTTCCCATGGTGCAGGGCGCCATCGACTGCACCCATGTGGCTTTACGGGTGCCGCATGACAATCCTGACATCTTCTGTAACCACAAAGGCTACGACTCACTTAATGTGCATTTGGTGTGCGACCATGTACAGTGAATCCACGATGTCAATGCCCGCTATCCTGGCGGCAGCCACGATGCCTTCATCCTGAGTCAGTCCAGTGTGCCAGCACTCTTCTAGCCACCACATCAAGCTCGAGGGTGGCTGCTCAAAGACGAGGGCTATCTGCTCTCCACCTGGCTCATGACTCCCCTCCGCAAACTCAACACTCATGCCCAGCACTCATATAATGAGAGCCATGCTAGCACCAGGAACATCATTGAGCAGACCATCGGCCTACTGAAGCAACAGTTCCGCTGCCTTGACCACTCGGGAGAAGCCCTCCAGTACTCGGCTGAGCGGGTGTCCCATTACTTGGTGGTCTGCTGCATGCTTCACAACTGGGCCATCATGAAGGCGCAGCCCTTGACAGCAGGGATTGCAGGACCACATCAGGAGGAGGACGAGGAGAAGGAACATGAGGGAGGGAGGGAGGAGGCAGACAATCGACCTTCTGGACGGGCTGCCCGTGACCGGCTCAGATTCGCATGATTGAAACCCCAGATCCCCGTTGCTCACCACATCCCCATCATACCATCTCTGTTTCACGGTATATCACAGCATTCACCTGGGCACAAAGCTGAAATGAGAGACCCCACAAAAGATTCCAAACACAATAAATTTATCTATAATCAAATCACACATATTTACATTAATACTATTAACTAATCACTATTGTGCAATCCCTTAGTGTCTGTCTTTCGTATGCCCTTTCCTGATCTCGTGCTCCTACGACGTGCTCCCCCAGTGACTGTAGCACGGCTAGTGAAAGGCTGCTGAATTTCCATGCAGGAGACTTCAGATGGCCTTGCAGGATGACTTCGACCAGCTCTGGGCCTGGAAGGCCCGGCTGTAGACTGCACCACCTTGGCATGTGTGGCAGCAGCCTGGGCTTGCTGGCTGATAGACAGCAACAAGGGTAATGGCGGAGTGGCCGTGGCGGGAGTAGGAATGCTGTCATCCTGAGAGGACAGCAGCTTCCTGCTCCACTGACCCACTGCCACTCCCCCGGGGCAGCGTCTCAGTATTCCTAGCAATCTGTTGGAGCACAGATTGCTGGCCTGTTGCAACATCCTGAAAGCCCCAGTCGATGGTGGTAAACCCAGTCATGATGGCAGCAGTCAATGCTTGGGTGGCTTCAAGCTGAGTTTGTATGAGAGCAGTCTGAGCTTTTACTGTAGCACTAAGATGTTGGGTCGCTTCCACCTGTGCTGTAATGGAAGCTGCGACATTGCCCATCATGCTTGCCATCACGTTTGGGTTGCCATGGTCTCTCTGGGAGTGTACCATGCTCCATGCTCTGCGCTGAGCCCTGTGCACTGTGGGAGGCGGACTCCTCCATGCTCCTTGATATTGCTGAGAGGCTCTCTGGCAGGCTTGCCATTGCACCTATCATCTACGTGTGCGTGCCCATCACCCTTCTGAAGACCTCCTCATCGAGGTCCTCAACTGAGTCCTGTGCAGCCGAAATCGTGCGCGAACTCACCCTCCGGGGAGCTGGCTCCTGAGCTACCCTTTTCCCCTGGCCTTGCTGCAGCCCACTCTGTGCAGATCCCGCTATTTCACTAGCCTCTAAAGTATGCGTACTGCCAGTATCTGAGCTAGTGCCTGCGAGTGACAGATGCAGTGACGCGGTATCTTCTTCCTCCTCCCCTCGCTCTTTGCGGTGCCCTCGGGGACAGGCTGCTCGGGTGCTTGCTCATTATCTGAAAGCAGAAAAACATAAGAGTCAGGTTATGGTGAGGGACGGGGGGTGGGGGCATATAGCCTGAGTAGCTTGAAAGGGAGAAAAGATTGTGGGCTGAGGAAGAAGTAGGGTGTGAGAAGAAGGATTAAGAATGAACATACCGCTGTTGAACCAAGGCGGCCAACATCACCGGTGGCCATGGCGTTGACGACGTGGCGCCCAATTATATCAAGCATTCGATTCTCCAGCTGGCTCGGCTCTTCAAGATCCGCCTAGCTCCCACCTGTCCACTCTTGCTCCCGGCGATTCTGTGCCAGTTTGACCTGCAAGAGAAAGAGAAGTGTTAAGTGAGTTCAGTGGAATGTGTTTGGGTGATGTGCCTGCCATAGTTGAATAGCTGTCATTGTGTGCAAGGTTTGATATGTGGGTGTGAGTGGTGATAGGTAGAGATTGTTGGTAGGTGAGTGCTGGGGGTGTGGTGCATTGAGCAGTGCATGAAGCTTGTGGTGCAGATGATGGTATGTGGCATTTGCTGAAGCCTTCACTCACCCTGACCACCCGTGTGAGGTAGTTAAACCTCTTCCTGCACTGGGTGTGGGTCCTGGGGACCGCAGTGCTACCCATGACGTCTGCAAACTCCCTCCACATAGTTCGGGATATTTGTGGCGAGGGCCTCCTGCCAGTTTGCGGATACAGGACCGCCCAGCTCCTCTCCACCACGAACACCAATGCCTCAGGAGCTTCATCTGAGAACTGACGGCCTCTCTCCCTCCGTCTCCGGTCTGCCATGGCTGCAATTGATCTCTTCTTAACGTTGGTTGCTTTGCTGTTGGGGCAGCTTCAGACCCAACAAGCCTGTCAATGAGGTGGATAAAGCCTGTGGCAATCATGAGTTGCAATTAGACTGTCCCCGATACTGATCCAGCTGGTCAGTGTAACGCCAATGAGCTGGAGTTTTAAGACGATATGACTACAATCATGTTAATGAGGAGTGAGCACGAACTTTGTGTGTTACCTAGACCATCTTCAGGTGGCGCAGCTTAACCGTATTTAGTCTAAACACTGCCCGTTTCTTGGCTACAACGAATTTCTGGACCTGGTGCTTGATGCTAAGGAGGCTAATGCTGCTGGAATGCATAAACCTCATTAAAGGTCAAAAAAAATGTAAGTTAAGGTTATGATAGGATGGACATTGCTTTGGGGCAACTCCCAAGTTATATGGGTGCTGAAATCCAGCATGGTGATTCCAACCCTCAGTAGCACGAGCATTTCCAAACCACATTACAGTACCTGTACTCTGCACCAAAGCTACGCAGCAGCCCTGATGATACAGGGACCTTCCCCCGATCGGCATCAGTGCTGTGACACCAAGGATTACATTATCAGTCCCGTAGGCAGTTCACTGAGCAAGAGGTTATAATCTAACTTTCTACAATTCATACTTTTAGCGCCCCACCGCCGGAAATTCAGTTGTAGCGCCCCAAGCGCTACTGATTAAAGGGGAGGGGCCTAGCGCTATGCGCACCGGGGCCCTGCTAGACCACCTGGGAGCGGGGTGCCATGAAAACAGCCTGGCACGCAAGAGGCTGAGCGATCACGGCTGGCACCCTGAGAAAGAAAGAAGGGGGCAGGTGCTGGCAGTCGGCCCCAAAAAAATGGTCGCCTGACACCAGTCCCTTTTAATAGCACCGCCGCAAGAACGCCCCCCCAGACCCTGTCGGACATATCGTCCGGCGATAGGTCAGGGGGCGTAAGCGAACTTTGCGGCCGGGGCGTTGCACACGGCGACGATGTCACCGCTGGTGGTGCAGCACCGCAGGGTGCTACTGGCTACCACCGCCGCTAACCTCCCGCTGCATTTCGCGGGCGGCTCTAGCGGCGCCGCGACCGGGCGCTAGGGGATTTGCGCCCCGCTAACGAGAGGCAAATATCAACCCAATTTCCCCCCAATATGTCATAAAAAATAAGGGGCTCGATTTTGCCAGGCCCGAGGAGGCGGCGTCGGAGGTGTGCGAGGTGATAAAATCACATTAAATGGCAGGCAGCTCTGATCCTGCCTCCGAGCAATTTTCCCAGAATCGGGGTTTCAGACCCCGTTTCCATCCTGCCTCCAAAAGGCGGGATAGGCCCTTAAGGCCCTTAACAACCAGTTAAGTGCCTCTATGATCCCATTTTGAGAGGCCTTTCTGAATTTAACACTTTCCCCCCCAATGCTGCACGTCTCCTCTGGAACATGCCAGGTAATCCTGGCGGCCTTACAAGTGGATTGCTCACTAACAGCTGCAGCTCCACCATTAAAAAGGAGTTTTCAGCAATCATCATTTGCAGATGGCAGAACTTTGTTGTCTCAGGTCTGGGGGAACATTTAGCCGGCTACTCATTGTTGTGGAAGTTTGGAGCCTGAGACCCATCTCCAGCGTGACCTCCTGGGAAACCCCTCTCCCCACCTTGACTGAGCGCTTCCTCAACTGAGGTATATAGCAGAAGCATGGGAACCATTTATTTCCTTTCCTCCTGGACAGTGGGGAGTGCGGCTGTCGCTGGTTCTGTGGGGGAGTAAAGGAAAGAGTTAGACATGTGAGATAAACGTTGCATGCACATTGAATTGTGCAGCTGATCATAAGTCAATCTGTTAGTGCATCAGAATCAATATCAGTCACTCATGCAATGTCAATGAGAGAGATGAAAAACTATTCTGTCATCAGCTTGCACTGATGCGCCCGTCTGTCCGTCCCCCACTTGCGCATCCTCCTCCACTCCCACAATCTCCAGGGCCGCCGCCTCCGCAGTGGTGAGCTGGGCTATTGAGGGTGGCTCTCCTCCTGTCCTCGTACTTTCCCTGTTATTGTGGGCTCTCTTTTCCTGCAATGAGGGACACAAGTGGAGTTTGAGTGAGAATGAAGGAGTGAGTGTAGAGAATCCATAGCATAGATGCTTAGAAGGACACAAAGATGGAGTGAGGCGCCGAGACCAAGGACCAAGTGTAATTGGTGGGATTGATTTGATTTAATTTAATTTGAATTAATTAAAGGGTAAGTCATGGCAGGGCAGCTCGGCGCCATAGTATGCTTCTCCTGCACTATGTGGGAAATCAGGGACACTTCCTGTGTCCCTGACGACCATGTGTGCGGGAAGTGTATCCAGCTGCAGCTACTGACAGACCGCATTGCGGCGCTGGAGCTGCGAGTGGATACATACTGGAGCATTCGCGATGCTGAGGACGTCGTGGATAGCACGTATAGGAAGTTGGTCACAGCGCAGGTAAAGGCTGCACAGGCAGGAAGAGAATGGGTGACCACCAGGCAGAGTAGTAGGCGCAGGCAGGTAGTGCAGGGGTCCCCTGTGACCATCCCCCTCTCAAACAGATATACCGCTTTGGATATTGTTGGGGAGGATGACTTATCAGGGGAAGGCAGCAGCCAACTTCCTGGCACCATGGGTGCTTCTGCTGCACAGGACGGGAGGAAAAAGAGTGGGAGAGCTATAGTAATAGGGGATTCTATTGTAAGGGGAATAGATAGGCGTTTCTGTGGCCGCAAACATGACTCCAGGGTGGTATGTTGCCTCCCTGGTGCACGGGTCAAGGATGTCTCAGAGCGGCTGCAGAACATTTTGGAAGGGGAGGGTGAACAGCCAGTTGTCGTGGTGCATATAGGTACCAACGATATAGGTAGAAAATGGGATGAGGTCCTAAAAGCTGAATATAGGGAGTTAGGAGGTAAATTAAAAAATAGGACCTCAAAGGTAGTACTCTCAGGATTGCTACCAGTGCCACATGCTAGTCAGAGTAGAAATAGAAGGATATTTCAGATGAATATGTGGCTAGAGGAATGGTGCAAGGGGGAGGGATTCAAATTCCTGGGACATTGGACCGGTTCTGGGGGAGGTGGGACAAGTACAAACCAGACGGTTTGCACCTGGGCAGGACCGGGACCGATGTCCTAGAGGGAGTGTTTGCTACTGCTCTGGGGGAGGGTTTAAACTAAAATGGCAGGGGTTTGGGAACCTGAGCAGGGAGACAGAGGAAAGGGAAACAAGGATAGAAGCAAAAGACAGGAAGGAGAAAAACAAAGGTGGAAGTCAGAGAAATCAAGGGTTTAAATCAAACATGGCCACAGTAAATAATAATTCTAAAATGTGTAAGAGTGTTAAAAAAACAAGCCTGAAGGCCTTGTGTCTTAATGCAAGGAGCATTCGTAATAAGGTGGATGAATTAGCTGCGCAAATAGAGGTAAACGGATATGATATGATTGGGATTACGGAAACATGGCTCCAGGGTGACCAAGGCTGGGAACTCAACATCCAAGGATATTCAATATTCAACAAAGCTAGGCAAAAAGGAAAAGGAGGTGGGGTAGCATTGCTGGTTAAAGAGGAGGTTAACACAATTTAAAGGAAGGATACTAGCTCTGATGATGTGGAATTTGTATGGGTAGAACTGAGAAATACCAAGGGGCAGAAATCGTTAGTGGGAGTGGTATACAGACCTCCAAACAGTAATGCGAAGGTTGGGGATGGCATTAAACGGGAAATTAGAGACGTGTGCAATAAGGGCACAGCAGTTATCATGGGTGACTTTAATCTACATATAGTTTGGGCTAACCAAATTAGCAACAATACTGTGGAGGAGGAATTCCTGAAGTAGATGCGGGATGGTTTCCTGGACCAATATGTCGAGGAACCAACTAGAGATCAGGCCATCTGAGACTGGGTATTATGTAATGAGAAATAATTAATTAGCAGTCTTGTTGTGTGAGGCCCCTTGGGTCGGAGCAGTCATAATATGATAGAATTCTTCATTAAGATGGAGAGTGAAGTAGTTGACTCAGAGACTAGGGTTGTACTGGCCGCGCTAGACGTGCTCCTATCGAGCTATCCAGCAAGTTAAACACTCATTCAAAAATAATTCTTCTGAAGCGGTTGCTGTTTTGAAGCTTTTACTTGAACAAATTTGTGAAACTGTAAACAAAGACAAAGTATGTTTTGTACATAAACTGAGAACCATACATTCGATATTACCTAAGATATAAACATATTTACAACAGTAGAATAGACTAATTGTATAACTAACTAACATTTGGACTAACTTCTATAACTATCAAATATTAACCTTTTATAAACATAGTATTATCAAAATATTACTCTGACAACATTGCTATTATGCTAAGAACCAAAGATACTCACAGATATTGCGCTTGGCCTAACATATGAAATCAGATTACATTGGATTGTAAATGGAACCTCTCATGGCAGATTCTTCATTACTCAAGTCCGGTTCTTCCTGGCAAAACTGCTTCCTGGGGTCAACAGGAAGAAAGGTAGGAAGGTCAAATGACCTCTCACAGGAAGAAAGGAACAAAGGTCAAATGACCTCACACAGGAAGAAAGATCAGATGACCTTTCCAGCATACAAACTGTTAACACAATAACCGCCACCAGAGGGTGCTATTGCATGTAAAAATGTCCAGAATGTCACATAATGTCCATCAGTCCAGAACAAGGGTCCTGAATTTAAATAAAGGAAACTATGATGGTATGAGGTGCGAGTTGGGTAGGATTGATTGGAGAATGTTACTCAAAGTGTTGATGGTGGATAGGCAATGGCAAACATTCAATGATCGCATGGATGAACTACAGAATTTGTTCATCCCCGTTTGGCATAAAAATAAAACAAAAAAGGTGACTCAACCGTGGCTAACAAGGGAAATTAGGGATAACATAAGATCCAAGGAGAGGACATATAAATTGGCCAGAAAAAGCAGTAAACCTGAGGATTGGGAGCAGTTTAGGATTCAGCAAAGGAGGACAAAGGGATTAATTAAGAGGGGGGAAATAGAGTATGAGAGTAAGCTTGCAGGGAACATAAAAACTGACTGTAAAACATTTTATAGATATGTAAAGAGAAAAAGATTGGTGAAGTCAAGCGTAGGTCCCTTGCAGTCAGAATCAGGGAAATTTATAATGGGGAACAAAGAAATGGCAGACCAATTAAATACATACTTTGGTTCTGTCTTCACAAAGGAGGACACAAATAACCTCCCAGAGATGTCAGGAACATAGGGTCTAATGAGAGGGAGGAACTGAAAGAAATCAGTATTTGTAGGAAAATGGTGTTAGGGAAATTGATGGGATTGAAGGCCGATAAATCCCCAGGGCCTGATAATCTACATCCTAGGGTACTTAAGGAAGTGGCCCTAGAAATAGTAGATGCATTGCTGGTCATCTTCCAAAATTCGATAGACTCTGGAACAGTTCCCATGGATTGGAGGGTAGTTAATGTTACCCCACTATTCAAAAAAGGTGGTAGAGAGAAAACGTGGAATTATAGACCAGTAAGCCTGACATCGGTCGTGGAGAAAATGCTAGAGTCCATTATAAAAGATGTAACAGCAGAGCACTTGGAAAACAGTGATAGGATCGGACAAAGTCAACATGGATTTACAAAAGGTAAATCGTGCTTGACTAATCTACTGGAATTTTTTGCGGATGTAACTGGTAGAATAGATAAGGGAGAACCAGTGGATGTGGTGTATTTGGACTTTCAGAAGGCTTTCGATAAGTTCCCGCATAAGAGATTAGCGTGTAAAGTTAAGGCACATGGAGGGGGCGCGTGTGGGGAAGCCTGGGACACTCCTACTTCCTTCTGGCTCCATAAGGAAAATCAAAGACTTAGCCTGCGATTTTGTCGGCGCTCAGAGAGGCATGTCAGAGGTTAAAGTGTAATTGATTTATGGCGGGTTCCGAACCCGCCTCCAAACAGCTTTCCCAAGTGTCTGGTTCCCAATTTGCAAATGGCCCAGACACCTAGCGGCGGGAAGCGGATTAAAGGCAATTACCTGCCTATTAACAGGTACTTGCCAGTAGTTATCAGCCTATTTTTGGATTTTCCCGCTTCTATGTTGGCTTTCCCGACGCCTGGACACCACGCCAGGTAAGTGTGGCGTGTTGTGAGTCTGCTGTAATGTTTGTGGAATGATGACAGCTGGAGAAGTGGTGTGAAGGATCCAATGTTGCACATGGTGAGTTTCAGAGCAAAGAAAATGTTGGGTACTGCATTTTTAATACATTTACAGATTTCTTTAGCTTACAAGTTTTAAATCCATGTCCAGTGCCCCCTCATTGGGAGAACCTCTCTCACCAGTGACAGATCCCTTCTGTCACCTCACCTGCAGCTGTCATCTATTCCAGCCTATGGAGGATGTCATTGGAGAGCCTGGGTGCAAGAAATCATCTTTGTGCAGTGATTGTCAGTGTTTTCAGCACCTCAATGCTGTCAAACACTGAGAAATCAACTGTCAAAATAAAATTGTGCGTGGTCCCTTTAAGGAAACCGGCAGATGACACCTCATCAAATGATGTCATCAGACACGCTTCCTGTTAATTGGCCGGCAAGCCCGCAGGTCAATCGAGACAAAATCATGTCTGTGGATCGGATGCAGCTGGGGGCAGGACTGGAAGCCAGAAACCAGCTGCACCGCATTCAACCCGCCTCCATTAATAAAATCGCGACCTTAGCTTTTTGAGATTCTTCTGGCCCCGACAGATGGACCTGGCAGAAAAGCCCCAACCGTGTTCCCGCTCAAGAACACAGATAAAATAGCAATCGTGCCCTGATGTCGTCATCAGAGCCTGATATGTGTATTTAAAGAAGGACCCCGCCAAATTCCGGCTGGTGTCCCACTCGCCTGCTCAGAAGAGTAGGTTGTAATCGGAACCTGCGAGATCTTTGTGGGGTGACGGCAGGTGAGTCCCACGGTTCATTTTAATTGCCCACTTGCCCAGTTTCTGCCAAGCGGGCAGGATTTAAATCGCCCCAATGTATCTGTAATGGATCTAGGGAAAGCTGGAAATCTCCCAGTAGAGGATAGGGTTCTGCAGGAGGCTTTTATAAAATATGTATGCATAACAGAAAAACCAGTTTTACTTTTACATAAAGCATCAGTAAAATCAGTAATATTTAAACTCATTAATTTTTCCGAATAAAACTATACAGATAAAATGTACATAGAATCACAGGTGTAAAAATATAAATAAAATTTGTTTGAATATTTTATTTATATTGTGTTCATGTAGTAATCAGCACAACACCTTAGTCTGATATCCAAACAAAATCACATTTTATTGTTCCTCTTATTTTAAGGTTTCTGATGTAGTTTTACAAAAACTTACTGGAGTATGAAAGTAATTCCGTGAACAGTGTAAGCTGCTTATAGTAGACTTAACCATGCAGACCTGATTTGTCCTGTATGTCCAAAGGCCATTGTTGTTGGATAAATAAAGTCTTGATGCATGTTGACAGGAAGGCTGGAGAGTCAAGTTGGATCAGGTTTTGATGGTTTAGAGAGCTAGGAACCTTGTGAAGTCAGACCAGGAAGGCCTGGGGAAAGGCACCCATTGGAGAGGCCTGGAGGAATTTGGCTGTGCACAAGTTTCTAAGCATGTAATATATACTTAAGACTTGCAAACTTGCCAGACAACCAATTATCCTGTCATGGGTAGGCACACGTAGTTTTGTGTAGGTATTAGTTCGGGTACAGTTCTATTGGGATTTCCCATAAGCAATCTGAGCATCTTGCGTTTATATCTAAAGATCCTCCAATATCTAACTTCATAATAATGTAGTAAACAGTAGCAGACTTCAGGAGGTCATAGACTGGTGAAAAGGGCAGACAGATGGCATATGAAATTTAATGCAGTGAAGTGTGAAGCAATGCATTTTGGAAGGAAAAATGAGGAGAGGCAATATAATTTAAATGGAACAATTTTAAAGGAGATGCAGGAACACAGAGACCTGGGGCATCACAAACACAAATCTTTGAAGGTGGCAGGACAAGTTGAAAGGGCTGTAAAAACAACATATGCGATCCTTGTCTTTATAAACAGAGGCATAGGGTACAAAAACAAAGAAGTTATGGTAAACCTTTACAAATTACTCGTTAGGCCTCACCTAGAGTATAGTGTCCAGTTCTGGACACCGGACTTTAGGAAGGATGTCAAGACCCTGTAGAGGGTGCAGGGGCGATTTACTAGAATGATACCAAGGATGAGGAACTTCAGTTATGTGGAGAGACCAGAGAAGCTGGGATTGTTCTCCTCAGAACAGAGAAGGTTAAGGGGAGATTTAATAGAGGTGTTCAAAACGATGGACGAGGGAATTGGATGTAATATCTCCAAATTTGCAGACGACACAAAGCTGGGTGGGAGGGTGTGCTGTGAGGAGGATGTTGTGAAACTCCAGTATGATTTGGACAGGTTGGGTGATTGGGCAGAAACATGGCAAATGCACTATAATGTGGATAAATGTGAGGTTATCCTCTTTGGTGGCAAAAACAGGAAGGCAGATTATTATTTGAATGGCAATAGATTGGGAGAAGGGGAAGTGCAAAGAGACCTGGGTGTTCTTGTGCACCAGTCACTGAAGGTAAGCATGCAGGTGCAGCAGGCGGTTAAGAAGGCAAATGGTATGTTGGCCTTCGTAGCGAGAGGGTTCGAGTACAGGAACAAGGATGTCTTGCTGCAGTTGTACAGGGCCTTGGTGAGACCGCACCTTGAGTATTGTGTGCAGTTTTGGTCGCCTTATCTGAGGAAGGATGTTCTTGCCATGGAGAGAGTGCAGCAAAGATTCACCAGACTGATACCTGGGATGGCAGGAATGACGTATGAGGAGAGATTGTGTCGATTGGGCTTATACTCACTGGAGTTTAGAAGATTGAGAGGGGATCTCATCGAAACCTATAAAATTCTGTCAGGCCTGGACAGACTAGATGCAGGAAGGATGTTCCCGATGGCCGGGGAGTCCAGAACCAGGGGTCATAGCCTAAGGATAAGGGGTAAGCCATTTATGACTGAGATGAGGAGGAATTTCTTCACCCAGAGAGTGGTGAACCTGTGGAATTCTCTGCCACAGAGGGCGGTGGAGGCCAGTTCATTAAATATATTCAAGAAGGAGTTGGATATATTTCTTAAGGCTAAAGGGATCAAGGGATATGGGGAGAAGGCAGGGACAGGGTACTGAATTTGGATGATCAGCCATGATCTCATTGAATGGCGGAGCAGGCTCGAGGGGCCGAATGGCCTACTCCTGCTCCTATCTTCTATGTTTCTATGATGAGGGGTTTTGATAGAGTAGATAGGACGAAACTGTTTCCACTGGCAGGTGAGTTGGTAACCAGAGGACACAGATTTAAGATTATTGGCAAAATATCCAGGGGGGAAATGAAAATAAAATGTTTTACACAGCAAGTTGTTATGATCTGGAATGCACTGCCTAAAAAGGTGGTGGAAGTAGATTCAATAATAACTTTTAAAAGGGAATTATTAGATATATAATTGAAAAAGGGAAATTTGTAAGGCTATGGGAAAAGAGCTGGAGAGTGGGACTAATTAGTTGGCTCTTTCAAAGATTGGCACAGACATGATGGCCTCCTTCTGTGTTGTATGAACTGGTTAAATGAAACTAATGTGTGTATAATTAGTTGTGGCTTCAGATTACAATAGATCAAATTCTTGCCATAAACATTACAAATGCACATTTTTTTTAGTTTAAACTAATGATAATGCTGTATATATAACACCTACCTTGCGTCCATTACCATTTATCACCATTGTTTTCACCAGAAGTTGAATAATGGTCTTTAGCTTTTCAGTCAAGTGACAATTTTTTTCCTGTAAAAACTGATGACCCTGTAATTTTAATGATTTTTTTTTGATACCCAGATGTAGTATTGCGATTTTTAAGACTGTTTAAAAATTAATTTCCCAGGCAGTGATTTTTTAATCTGCCGATGGAACTCAATAGTTTATCAGCACAGCTCACAACCTCACTGTATAATGGTGCTCAGCTAAATTAGTTTCACTGCTCTCAAGGATCTTGTCTATTACAGCTAACAGCATGATCTCCACAATCTAATATAGAAATGTAAATTAGCAGTACATCACTGGCAGAGACAAAAGCCAGAAAGGTTGCCTGATGATAAATGTCACTGACAAAAAGCTCTGCTGCAAATGTCATTAAGCCAAGTTCTGAACATCTTTTATGCTACTGCTTAGTTATTGGATGACATTATAGTATTTCAAACCATCAGGTCTTTTCTCCTTCTAGTTACCGAGATCATATTTATTGGGAATTTTTAATGACCTTTGAGATGAAAATGGAATGTTCTTATGCAGTTTTGTACTAATTAAACTAATTTAGTGTAATGTGTTGATGCACTAATAATTTAGTAGTAAGCTATTATTTTGCAGTTTATAAATTACTTTGATGCCCCTGATTATTATTCAATAGATTATTACTACATTATGCTGAATGCAGCAAAGCTGAACAACAAAGATAATAGGGGTAAATTTTAACTCTCACCGCCGGGCTGCAAACTGGCGGTAGCTGATCTGTTCGGGAATGGGTGTTCTTAAGTTTATACATTATTCCTCAAGATAATAGGGTTCAGAAGCATTTATTGGCAAACATAGGAATTAAGCATACAATGATAACTATTATTAACAATAATTACACATATACTCAAGAGTACACTTACAGCAATACGAGTTCACCAGCGTACTCAAAGTGTTGCAGTTTTTGAGCTTGAAGGGTGGAGTCAACGGTTGATCAGGCCTCGTTGAATTCTGAGAGATCTCTCCTAACGCTCTTTTTTAATACATTTTTTCTGACCAGCTATATGAGGATCCACATGTTTCATCGCATTACCTCATCCACATTCAATAAGCTATTCTCCCTCATTGATAACTGCAGTTTTAACCAGAATAACTCCCATTCAACTGGAGACAGTTAGAGAGATTAATGAACAAAGGTCCCCTACAGGGAATGTTATCACTTGCCTTACTTAGATGTGACCTTGTTCTTGGCGGACAGCTGAGAGATCCATGGGGCCAGGACAAAGGTAACTTGTATCTGCAGTTTTTATCAGCCATATGTCTCTATCTGGTAACTTCTAATTCCCACAGACTAACTGAACATTACTAAAACATACATTTGAAAAGCTAAAAGTTAATATAAAGAATTTACCCTTTCCTTACGGATCGGCTATCCATTATATCCCGTCTGATTTTCCTTTCCATTGAAGTGAATGGAGCCCATTGGCAGTTGTGGGACTCATATGGGGGTCAAGGCTGGAAAGGTTTGGATGCCCAAAGGGGAAGCAATGTAAATTTTTTGAAAATATTTTTGGAGCGGCCCCTTGACTAAGGTGACACAGGGGCACAGTCTGTAAACTTCCATGGGGGCCCCAAACTTCCCCACAGCCTGACCACCTTACCACAGTTCATGACATCCTACACAATACCGGCGCCCTAGCTGTACCCTCAGTGGCACAGCCACCCACTGGGAGTGTACAAATGAGCTGACCTCCCTCTGACCCTGTATATTCTGGTGGGGTCAGCAGTGGAAGTCACCGGCGGGTCTTTTAAACGTTTTTTTTAAAGATTCTTAAATTTTAATTTTTATTAAAATGGACAAATTTGACACTGCACAAAATTAAAATTAGTTTTCCAGGCCCTTAACATTTGTTTAGCAGTAACAACGCTGCTAAAACCCCAGTTACACCTAATCCCTTTGGGCCTAACTTTTATTGGGATCTTTAACAGCGAACTTACTGTGGAAGAGCTGAAGTTTTCGTCAGTTTCCCTGATTTGGGTGGTTACACCGATTGCCGGCTCTGTTGGGGGGGTGGGGGCGGGGGCACAGCGCAGCCAGTTTTGGAGCTGTCAATGACGGACCGCAATTTAAGGATTAATCCCGAAGTTGTGGTCAGTTTCAAAGGAGGAATGACAGCGAACGCTGCCAGTTCTCTGTCATTCCGACTGCAAATTCCGGGCCAATATGTAGTAAAATGCATGAAGAAATAGGCCCATAAAATGTTTACACATTACATTAATAATAAAGGGAATCATATCATAATATACTACTGGTGGGGTCCCCATATTTGGCTGGGGCCCCTGGGCATAGGCTCCATAGGCCCATGTGTTAACCACCCTGAAAAATAGCAATTTCATTACCAGAAGTTGTAACTCCTTGCTGTCTACGCAAATCAGTGATTGTAACCATAGTAACAAAACATTTCAGCTGACCTATTTAGACATGTAGGAGTAGAATTTGTAACTTTGGAAGAAGATCGGCAGAAACAATACAAACAACCATTGCTGCTTTGATTTCACCGATCATCCGCCAAAGTTACACTGGGAAATCGGGAGAACTCCTGTGGAAATTCCAGCTGATAAACTGTACCATTTTTCTTTTGCTGATGTGAAAATGGCATCAGGCACGTACATGACGAGTTGGGGTCACGTTCCCCGTTTTTTCATTCGTATCCTCCCGACCCGCTCCCGCCCATTGTTAATATCAAGGCCAGAGTGAGAGTAAGGCTTAAAATACAAGAATTAATGAACAGGAATTCATTTGTGAGTAGAAGGTAAACTGTGGGTAAGTAGTAGAGAAATTTTGCTTTTTACTGAATTGAAATTTAAGCTTAATTTTTAACTTGAATAATTGCAAGTCAGTTGGCAGTTAACTGTAAGTAGTTCACTAGCCAGGTGTTAAGTCGATATTGTGTAGTTTGGGGCTGACTGACCAGTTGGAACTGGTTTGTGTCTGTAAAGTATGTAAAGAAAGATATTTGTGAGCACTTCAGAATGAGCTGGTAACAGAGTGAGGTAAGAATAAGGATTTCTAAGAAAGGAATTTGATGAGAATGGGATTTAGATACGGGGGGAAAGGAGATGTTAAGTAGACTAGCTGATAGCAAGAGGCAGGGATAATGGGCAGGTACTCTAATTGGCAGGATGTGACTAGTGGTGTCCCGCTGTTGGGGCCTCAACTATTCATTTATTTATTGTATTTATTAACGACTTGGATAATGGGATAGAAAACCACATATCCAAATTTGTTGATGACCCAAAGATAGGCAGCATTGTAAACAGTGTAGATGAAAGCATAAAATTACAAAGAGTTATTGATAGATTAAGTGAATGGGCAAAACTGTGGCAAATGGATTTCAGTGTAAGCAAATGTGAGGTCATCCACTTTGGACCTAAAAAGGATAGAACAGGGTACTTTCTAAATGGTGAAAAGCTTAAAACAGTGGGGGTCCAGGTACATAGATCATTAAAATGTCATGAACAGGTACAGAAAATAATCAAAAAGGTTAATGGAATGCTGGCCTTTATATCTAGAGGACTAGAATACGAGGGGGTAGAAGTTAGGCTACAGCTATACAAAGCCCAGGTGGAGATAGACAGATTTTTACAAGATAAGGGAGTGAAGGGTTACGGGGATAGTGCAGGGAAGTGGCTTTGAGCCCAAGATCAGCCATGATCTTATTGAATGGCGGAGCAGGCTCGAGGGGCCAACTGGCCTATTCCTGCTCCTATTTCTTATGTTTTTATGTTCTAGACCACATCTGGAGTACAGTGAGCAGTTCTGGGCACCACACCTTAGGAAGGATATTTTGACCTTGGAGGGAGTGCAGCGTAGATTTACCAGAATGATACCTAGACTCCAGGGTTAAATTACAAGCAGAGATTATACAAACTAGGATTGTATTCCCTGGAATTTAGAAGGTTAAGGTGTGATTTGATCTAAGTTTTCAAGATATTAAGGAGAACAGATAGGATCGAGAGAAACTATTTCCACTGGTTGGGGAGCCTAGGACTGGGGGGGCATAGTCTAAAAATTAGAACTAGACGTTTTAGGAGTGAAATTAGGAAATGCTTCTACACACAAAGGGTGGTAGAAGTTCGGAACTCTCTTCCACAAACGGCAATTGATGCTAGAGCAATTGTTAATTTTAAACCTGAGATTGATAGATTTTGTTACCCAAAGATATTAAGGGAAATGAGGCAAAAGCGGGTAAATGGAGTTAGGTCGCAGATCAGCCATGATCTCATTGAATGGCGCAACAGGCTCGAGGGGCTAAGTGGGCTATTCCTGTTCCTATGTCCTTCCTTTGATATTATACATAAATATTAGAAACTTTAAAGTAGAACAAAGTAAATAAACCTAATAATGGCAGCACAGGAAGGGACCGTGATGTGTCATTCCTGCAGGATGCTGGAGTTTTGAGCACCAGGTATTAACTCGGGCAATCACATCTGTGGGAAGTGCCTCCAAGTTACATCGCACAAGCTCAAAATCTCAGAACTTGAGAAAGAGATGGGGGCAATTCAACACATCATAGAGGAAAAGCAAGTTCTGGAGTGATAGTTTGAAAGAGTAGTTACACCACTTAGAGTTAGCAAGCAGGCAGTGGAGGAGGAAAGATGGGTGATTTTCACGAGGGGTTGGGAAAGAGAAAAAGGAATATGAATTCAATTGAAAATACATATTATAGAATAACCAAATCTTACTCATGTTTGGCTACGCCATCTCCATTGAGACTTATCAAATAGGTGTCTTGCCAGCAGAGCAGCGTCCTTACCTTTTACTGTGTTAGGCTGTCCTGTTGATGCCAGATTAGACCCATAATGATGGTCTGTAATTTCCAATAGGAGGCTTCCTGCTTGCGGATGCCTCCTCTCGGGGAAAAAATCTACGCCCTTACCTGAGGGCTTCCGAGGTGCGGCCATTTCCGATCCTGGGCCTGTCCACAGTCGAAATGCACAGGACCCACGTATCCCAGGGGCGCAGGCAGTTTGCAAGCATCCCTGGGATCATGTGGGCCAGCCGAGCCAAGAGGAGAAGGGAATGCCCCTTCATACTTTTGACAGATAGACCTGTCAAAAGTATGAATGGAGATCACCCCAAAAACACCTCAAAGCATTAAATAAACTTTTAAAAAACCATCACGTTTTTAAAATGAGTTAAAATTACATTAAATTAAATGTTTTAAACAAAAATTTAATTAAAAAAAAATTAAAGTTTTTTACGGGTCTAAAAATAAACTTTTTAAAAATTATTTTTAAATTGTAAATGAGTGAAAAAAAATATTTTTTTTACTTTTTTAAACTCTTATGCTGGTAGAAGCAGGTCTTACGCCTGCTTTTACCAGGCATAAGATTTTTAAGTGATTTCAGCAGGCGGAGGTTCTGCAGAAAGTGGAACTCTCCACCCGCAGAGGCCCTTCTCCAGGGCAGGCGTTCGATCTGCCAAGAGGATTCTTGACGGATCGGAAATACCGGTTTTCAGCGCATGCGCTTTGCATGCCTGAAACCGGCATTTCCGATGTCCCTGTGGGTGTGTACACAGCACGTACCCACCCGTAGGCATCGGAAAATACGGGCCGATGTAAATTCAGTTTAAAAATTACAGTGTAGAGCAGTTGAATGTCACTCCAATTTGGCTATATCATCTCTTTTCAAATCTACCAAAAAGGTGATTTGACAGTGGAATAGTAATTTGTTGGCTCCAGTGTCACACTTGGAGTTAACACAGTACCTAAAAATCCATTATGTGCATGATATCACAATGTGATGTTACTTATTGAACTGCCGTATATCTGCTAGTCAGTACTTGTCTGATACTTCAGTTCAGTAGGCCTACATCAGTCAAGTATTTTCTGCTTGTGTGGCTAGGTGAAGTGGGCTGTACAACCAGGCTACTCTGGTGTCCTCCAACATTGGAAACAGCACTGTGCATGCAAATAAATTAATGCCCAACATATGAGCATAATTTGCTGTACATTTCAGAGGAAACTAGTGTTTCAGTATGTGTAGAGAGTATAACTTGGTTTTTCAAGTGGGACAGCATAGCTTGATGAACCTTATTTGTATCTGACATAAGTATAATGGCAACATTAGAGGTTTATTGCTGTGGTCTATGGATATTAGATTACAATTATTTCACTTGTGCTGCTGCTCATGATATACTTACATTTTCTTGATTGAGGATTCTGGTCTTCAAAGGAAGTAAGTAATTTGTGCAATAAACTTACAAAAGCCTATTGTAGTATAAGGTTATTTGCTGTAATTACTGGCAGCCTGCCATTTTCCCTTACTGAATACAGTCTGCATAAAGTAAGCTTTGTGAAAATGAGAGAAATATTGTTCAGAAGAGCTGCAGAAACCCTGGGGAAATGGTGCTTACAACATTTTTCTGGAGTTTCACCGGCTCGTCCGCTGAGGTTATGACAAATGGCCCCTGTGGAAACTCGCCCCCAACATCTTTTCTAGTATTAGCAGATATCCTGTGGCACTGCCCACAGTTGGTCAGATGATATTCTGTCTTCAACAAACAATAAATTATTATATAACTAGTAGATCTCCCGTGGTGTTGCTCATGGTGGAGGTGGGATGCACATCTGCAGGGAAAGAATCCAAAAAGTTATAACATCTCCTCACTAATAATACTCTAGAAGTTACACATAGTTTTTTTTTAAATGGTTGATCAATGTAAAATATAAAGGGGTTTTATCTTTGCAAGATTGTTTCCCAGGATAGCAAGTAGGAAACAACATAAATACGTCATTGTATTTCAATTAAAGCAGTGCCTGTTATAATTTTAATATTCAAATAAAAATTTGATAGTGAACTTAACATGAAAAACCAAAACCATCATGGCATACACAATCTTTACTCATTAAGCAACCTACAAAAAGATCTGTTTATGGTGGGGGATTGCTGGAGCCAAAAGAGAAGGCAAAGTGATTTAAGCTGCAGCTCCTGTTCTTGTTAGTGGAAAACACAGGAATAGTGTGAGATGCCATGGTTACTACATTTTAAACCTTTAAAACAGAAACTTATTATTGTAAAATTGAAACAAAGGGAAGAAAAATGTGTCTAATAAATTATCTGTTACTGGCAAGGACATGATGAAACTGAAATACAGTGGGTTGCTGTTATGATTGAGTGCAGTGCTACAATTCCACACAGTAATCTGTCTCATTGGTACATTCTACCTTGCTAGCTAGAACAGTAGGTGAGAAGAAAAATGTCAAGATATGCCAAAAAATTGTGCAACATTATTTCCTGTCAAAATATAATTTGTAACCTATAAATTTCCAAAATTATAACAAAAAAAATAGAAAAAGTAATATCCCTTGATTTGAAAAAAAATCCTAAAGAACACACTTGTTCCAAAATACATATTGAATACAACTCAAAATGTGTGCAGCAAAATACATGTTTTACATCATATATGTGGTCAGTCACAATGAGAAAGATGCAAAGAAGAGTACCGAATCCAACTGAGAAACTATCACAAGATAATCACAGCGAATAGATGATTAATGCAGGCTGATAACACTTTGCATGTAAAGGAGCTAGTGCAGTCAAATTGTACGAAGCATGCAGGCAAAATGTCCCAGGTGGATAAAAGTAATACATGCTGTCGAAAGAACAAAGCAATCAGTTGTTAGTACATTAGTCCACCATTGCAGCAGAACAGTTGAGTGGAGACCTTTTTTCATAATTGCAGACATAGAATTCCATTGCACCTTCCAGATTCATCATAAATGGACATTAAAATATATTTGCACAAATAGAACTATTTAAAAAAAGACTTGGTTTAAAATATTACCTCTAAATCTATGTGTGATATATTTGTCCAATAAAAACTCAGAGTATGTTCTTGTTCTCTCATCATAAATAGCAGGACATTTATTCTCCTTGCATTACATTACCTAGTGACTCAGAATTTGTTTTGGAAAGATAAAACACATTTCATAACTCACATTGAATTGAAAGAAACTGCAAATCATATCTTAAATTATTAATTAAACATAGGATGAATTTTCTGATATGAGCACTAAAGCAGTGAGACCATGGAGCAACAAGAATAGTGGCCCAAACTGAAAATGCTGGAAATACTCAGCAGGTCAGGCATCATCTGTGGAGAGAGAAACAAAGTTAATGTGTCAGGTTGATGACTTTTCATCAGAAGCATACTGGCCCAATCTCTTAGCACTTTCTGAGGTCATTCCAAATTACTTATTAATAGTGAACACCTGGGCCTGATGCTGGGAGTTCCCCAAAGGAAGTGGGGGGTTAAATAGTTTCATCCTTACCAAAGGCTGCAAATATTTCAAATCTATTTCCTTACTTTTCCAAGGGCTGTATGAAGCAAAAGAAGTGGCTGAAAAATCTAAGGGAAGGTGGAGGTAGGAAATCGAATTTGTGGCCAAGTGATGAAGCAGCATAGTATCCAAACCCCCTGCTTGATGGCTGCAAAGTTGAGATGCTGTCGCATAAGCTGAGTGCAAGGATGATTGTTTTGTTTTGCACTTCAGGGCACTCTTCCCAGAAGACATCAATGCAGCAAGTCTGGGAGGAGGTGGCAGCCAGGTCACTGCTGTGTACAGTACCCACGTAACCTGGGAACGGATGTGGACGAATACGGACTACCTTAAGAAAGCTGCCACAGTAATACAAGTCCATAGACTCAGGTTTTGGTATAATGCCTCCAAGGCCAGTTTTGAAGAATCTGGAGATCCCAAAAAAAAGCACAAAGGAGGATGATTGAATGCCCTCAAAATGAATGATATAGATTTCATAGAATTACAAAGGATATACGGCACGGAAACGGGCCTTGCGGTCCTTCCAGTCCATGCTAGTGTTTATGCTCCACTCGAGCCTCTTCCCATCCTTCCTCATCTAATTCTATCAGCATAACCTTCTATTCCCTTCTCCCTCATAGGCTTATCTAACTTCCCCTTTAATGCATCTATACTATTCGCCTCAACTACTCCCTGTGGTAGCGAGTTCCATATTCTCACCACTCTTTGGGTAAAGAAGTTTCTTCTGAATTGCCTATTTAATTTCTTGGTGACTATCTTATATTGTCGTCCTCTAGTTTTGCTCTTCCCCTCAAGTAGAAGCACTCTCTCTGTGTCTACCCTATCAAAACCTTTCATAATTTTAAAGACCTCTATTAGGTCACCCCTCAGCCTTCTCTTTTCAAGAGAAAAGAGACCCAGCCTTTTCGTCCTTTTCTGATAGGTATACCCTCGCATTTTTGGTATCATCCTTTGAAATCTTTTTTTGCACCCTCTCCAGAGCCTCTATATCCTTTTTATAATTTGGCAACCAGAACTGTACACAGTACTGCAAGTGTGGTCTAACCAAGGTTGAATACAAGGTTAGCATAGCTTCTCTACTTTTCAATTCTATCCCTCTAGACATAAACCCTAGTGCTTGGTTTGCTTTTTTTATGGCCTTATTAACCTGAGTCGCTACTTTTAGTGATTTGTGCATTTGTACTCCGAGATCCCTTTGCTCCTTTAGATTCTTATTTTCCAAGTAATATGTGACCTCCTTATTTTTCTTACCTAAATGTAAAACCTCACACTTAACTGTATTGAAATTCATTTGCCATTTATATGCCCATTCTGCAAGTTTATTAATGTCTTCTTGTAATTTGTTACAGTCCTCCACAGTACTGACTACCCCCCCCACACCCCCCCCCCCCCCACACACACACACACACACACCAATTTGGTGTTGTCCACAAATTTAGAAGTTGTATTTTTGATTCCAAAGTCTAAATCGTTAATATAAATTGTGAACAACAGTGGTCTCAGCACTGATCCTTGTGGGACCTCACTTCCCACCTCTGCCACTCTGAATAGCTACCCTTTACCCCTACTCTCTGTTTTCTGTCTTGAAGCCAGCTAGCTATTCAACATAGGAGTGGAGCTAGATAGATTATTTGAAAAAGGTCACTTATCAAAGTCCAAATTATTTTTCTTTCTGATTTAGCAGGCACAATTAATAGCAGCTGCATTCTCAGAATACTTTGCTTACTGAATTTATTCCCCGCTTTGTCCAAATTAACAATGCCTTGATAGATCTTTCAGTAATTCATAAATCAAGCTCAGTAGAAATTGTGACTATTATCCCAGTTGGTTTTATAAAAGTAGATCACTTGACTGCTCAAGAAGAACAACAACAACTGGCATTTATATAGTGCCTTTAACATAGTAAAACAAGGCACTTTACAGGAGCGTTATCAAACAAATTTTGACACCGAGCCACATAAGGAGATATTAGGACAGATGACCAAAAGCTTGGTCAGAGAGGTAGGTTTTAAGGAGTGTCTTAAAGGAGGAGAGAGGTAGAGAAGCGGAGAGGTTTAGGGAGGGAATTCCAGGCTCAGGGCCCAGACAGCTGAAAGCACAGCCACCAATGGTGGAGTGATTAAAATCGGGGATGAACAAGAAGCCAGAACTGGAGGAGCGCAGAGATCATGAAGGCTTGTAGGGCTGGAGGAGGTTGCAGAGATGGGGAGGGGTGAATGGGACTTGGAGCCGTTTTAGATGAGCACAAGTTTATGTAGGGTGGAAGACGGGAGCCTGGCCAGGAGAGCATTGGAATAGCCAAGGCTAGAGGCAAAAAAGGCACAGATGATGGTTTCAGCAGCATGTGAGGGGCAGAGTCGGGTGATGTTACAGAGATGGAAGTAGGCGGTCTTGGTGATGGAGTGGCTCTGTGGTCAGAAACTCATTTCTGTGTCAAATATGACACCAAGGTTGCAAACGGTCTGGTTCAGCCTCAAACAGTTGCCAGGGAGAGGGATGGAGTTGATGGCTAGGGAACAGAGTTTGTGGTGTGGACAGAAGACAGTGGCTTTGATCTTCCCAATATTTAGCTGGAGGAAATTTCTACTCATCCCGACTCTTGATGGAACATTCACAGCCTGAGGCATCTTCTTCCTGACAAAATGTTTTTATTCAGCAGCTTTTCAAAAAGAACAAGGGCTCTCTTCACAGACGAAATGTTGGCTCAGTTCCCCTCTCCCCTTTTTCTGAACAATGACTTTATCTAAGGGGTTTGCCACTCTCTTGATGAACATTGCAGGTTGCTCAGTTCCTGGAGCAACCCTGAGTTCCCAAAGCTCCTATTAAGTGCTCTGGGAAACAAACCAGGTAGTAATAGATGACTATGTTTACAGATGGTTAGACAAACATACAAGACAATTCTAAAATATCAAATAGGCTGTTTAAATATCAACTCAAAATCTGTGTCGAAACATGTAACAGTGGAATCATAGCTGGTGAAATCCAGGTGACTGGCTTTAATAAATGAAAGCCAGCACAGATTTGTTAAAGGCAAATTATGTTTGACGAACTTGTTTGAGTGCTTTGATAAAGTAATGGATAAAGTAAGGAATGAAAAGGCGTTTGAAAAAGTGTCACATAATAAGACTTGTTAGCAAAATTGAGGCCCATGAGATTAAAGGGGCAGTGGTTGCATGGATATGAAATTGGCTAAGGGACTGAAAGCAGAGAGTAACGGTGAATGGTTGTTTTTCAGACTGGAGGGATGTGTGCAGTGGTGTCCCCCAGTGATGGTGTTGAGACCACTGCTCATTTTTTATATATATTAATAATGACCTGGACTTGGGTGTACAGGGCATAATTTCCAAGTTTACAGATGACTCCCTGTCCTCCTCCTCCTTCTCCTCATCCCCTCCCTCCCCCCTATACTCCATTATTTGGGTGTGTCAAATGAGGAAGGCACAAGGGTGGAGTTGTGGTGAGGGGAGGAGGATAACATATGAGGATACCAGCATCTTGTATCCTTTCAGCCCCACTGCTGACCAAGGGCTCAGTCATGCCCCTGTCAAGAATGGCCAGCACTATCTCCTCCAAGTGGGTGAGCTGAAGCTTGGAATGGGAGATGTGCCTCATGTTTGGTACACATTGTTGGTAGGTGAGTGATTGGGGGGGCGGAGGTGAATCGTGCCTTGAGCAGTGTGTGAGGCTAGTGGTGCAGTTAGTAGGAGACAGCTTTAACTCCAGCCAGTGTTGACACCGACAGGTTTTTAGCGATCTCCAATTTCTAGGCCATAATTTCATCACTTTGGGCCAGAATTTGTGGTGGGTAATAACGGTGAACTAACAGCACCAAAGTGAGAGCACCAATCTTTGTTTTGTTCTCTGTAACATTTTTAAAAAGTCGGTGATGTGCCTTCAATAACTCAAAGACAAGGAATTTAAAGGATTCAACTAAGGCTTTTAATCACTAAGAACATAGCAGCATAGCAGGTCTTCCCACATCGGGTTCATCTGGTAGTGAGTGACTCATACAGCTCCTGAGACCTTTATATGGCAAAAGACAGGGGCGTAGCCAATACACACAATAGGAACAAGAGGGTGTGGTTCACACAATACAAGCAGGTAAAATACAAGCAGGTCTGATGAAGGCATATTTCATCACATTCACCCCTTCTACAGATTTAGTCTGTCCGGGGGTGTGATAGTCCTTCCTGAACGTCGCAACAGTACCTCGGGTTCCGACCGGGAGTCCGTGGTGCCCTCCTGGGCATACCCATGTGCCGGGGGTGTTGCAGGTACTTCTGGGGGTGGTGAGGATACCTCTGGGGATGGTGGCGGTTCTTCTGGGGGTGGTGGTGATGGGTCGTCGTCGTCGCTTCCTGCCGAGGCGAGGTCCTTTATGGACACGGTGTCTTCACGCCCGTCGGCGTGCTTGACGTACGCGTACTGTGGGTTTGCGTGGAGTAGGTGTACTGCCTCCACGAGGGGATCTGTTTTGTGGCCCCTCACATGCTTCCGTAACAGGACTGTCCCTGGGGTGGAGAGCCACGAGGGTAGGGATACTCCTGAGGTTGATTTGCGGGGAAAAACGAACATCTTCTCGTGAGGAGTGGCGTTAGTAGCAGTACACAGTAGCGACCTTATCGAGTGGAGTACGTCTGGGAGGACCTCCTGCCAGCGGGAGGTGGGGAGGCCTTTAGACCTTAGTGCTAAGGTGACCGCCTTCCACACTGTCGCGTTCTCCCTCTCCACTTGCCCATTACCCCGGGGGTTATAACTAGTGGTCCGACTCGTGGCTATCCCCTTCGACAGCAGGTATTGGCGCAGTTCATCGCTCATGAACGACGCCCCCCTGTCAGTGTGGATGTAGTTAGGCATGCCGAACGTGCAAAACAGGTTGCCGAGGCACTTGATGACCGTGGCACTGGTCATATCTGGGCAGGGGTAGGCGAATGGGAAGCGGGAGTACTCGTCCACAATGTTGAGAAAGTACACATTGCGGTCGGTGGAGGGGAGTGGTCCCTTGAAATCTAAACTCAGGCGCTCGAATGGCCGTGTAGCTTTGATCAGGTGGGCTCGGTCGGGTCTGAAAAAACGGGGCTTGCATTCCGCAGGGGTGCGGCAGTCCCTGGTCATAGACCGGACCTCCTCGATGGAATAGGGCAGGTTACGGGATTTTATAAAGTGGAATAGCCGGGTGACCCCCGGGTGGCAGAGGCCATTGTGGAGGCCCTGTAGCCTGTCCCCCTGGATGCTGGCACACATCCCTCGTGATAGGGCGTCGGGGGATTCGTTGAGGGCCCCCGGCCTATATATTATGTCGTACTCAAACGTGGAGAGTTCGATCCGCCACCTGAGAATTTTGTCGTTCTTGATCTTCCCCCTCTGTTTGTTGTTAAACATGAAGGCTACCGACCACTGGTCGGTAAGCAGGGTGAAGCGTTTGCCAGCTAGGTAGTGCCTCCAGTGCCGCACTGCCTCCACTATGACCTGGGCCTCCTTCTCTACCGAGGAGTGCCTGATCTCGGGCCCTTGGAGGGTTCTTGAGAAAAAGGCTACGGGCCGCCCATCCTGGTTGAGGGTGGCTGCTAAAGCGAAGTCGGACGCATCGCTTTCGACCTGGAAAGGGATGTTTTCGTCCACTGCCCGCAGCGCGGCCTTCTCAATGTCGTGTTTAATGCTGTTGAAGGCGGCGTGGGCCTCGGCTGTGAGCGGGAAGGACGTTGATTTCAGGAGGGGACGGGCCTTGTCGGAATAATTGGGGACCCATTGGGCATAATAGGAGAAGAACCCCAGGCACCTTTTCAGGGCCTTGGGAGTGTTTGGCAGGGGTAGCCCCCGTAGGGGACGCAATCGGTCAGGGTCCGGACCGATTTCCCCGTTTTCCACCACGCAGCCCAGGATACAGAGGCGCGTGGTGCTAAAGACACACTTATCCTCGTTGTAGGTGAGATTGAGTCTGAGGGCGGTTTTCAGAAATCTCGCGAGGTTCGAGTCGTGGTCTTGCTGGTCATGGCCGCAGATGGTGACGTTGTCTAGGTATGGGTAGGTGGCTGTTAACTGGTTGGCATCGACCATGCGGTCCATCTCCCGCTGGAAGACCGAGACCCCGTTCGTTACCCCAAAGGGGACTCTGAGGAAGTGGTAGAGACGTCCGTTCGCCTCGAAGGCGGTGTATGGACGGCCCTCCGGCCTAATGGGGAGCTGGTGGTATGCCGATTTTAGGTCGATGGTGGAAAACACCCGGTATTGCGCGATTTGGTTAACCATATCCGCTATGCGGGGCAGAGGGTAGGCGTCTAGCTGGGTGTATAGATTAACCGTCTGGCTATAATCTATCACCATCCGCTTCTTTTCGCTACCCTTAACTACTACTACCTGGGTGCGCCACGGGCTGGTACTGCATTCGATGATACCCTCCCGCTTGAGTCTTTCTACTTCCGACGCAATGAACCGTCTATCCTCCCAGCTGTACCGCCTACTCTTGGTCGCTATGGGTCGACAGTTGGGTGCGAGGTTGGCGAACAGAGAGGGCGGCTTGACCTTCAGGGTAGCCAGACCGCACACTGTGAGGGGCGGCTGGGACCCACCGTAGGTAAGCGTGATACTTTGGTGGTGGCACTGGAAGTCCAGACCCAAGATCACGCTCACACAGAGATCTGGCATTATCAGTAGTTTAAAATCTCTGTAATCATTGCCTTTTACCGACAACATAACCGCGCAGAAACCTGTAATTTTTGAGGTATGAGCCTTATCGGCCATGGCGATTTTGCCCTGTGTGGGGACTATCGTTAGAGAAAGTCGTTTTACCAGGCTAGGATGAATAAAGCTTTCGGTGCTCCCGCAGTCAATCAAGCATTTAACCTTGTCCCCGTTTACCTCTATGTCCATCATCGATTTAGACAACGGATGTGGCCTGGATTGATCCACTGTGATCGAGGCCACCAGTGGGTCCTGGAGGTCCGTGTAGTCGGGGCAAGATGGTGGACTCCATGAGGGTAGACAAGATGGCTGCCAAGATGGCCGCTCCCACGGCGCGCATGTGGCAGTGGTGGAGTTGGAGGCGGGGTTCCCTCTGCAGACTTTGCTGAAATGTCCTTTCTTCCCGCATTTAAAACAGGTGGTGCCCTTCGCTGGGCACAGATGCCTGGAGTGTTTGTCCTGACCGCAGTAGTAGCATTTCGGGCCCCGATGCATCGCGGCAGTAGTGGGGCTCCTGGGTGGAGGCTGGGGCTCCGATGGTGCTGGGCTGGCCTGAGACCTGGGAGGTGAAGATGGCTTCCAAGATGGCGGCGCGCACGAGGCGGAGTGGGCCGCGTGGCCTGGGGAACAGGATTCAGAGTTCCTCTGGGCCATATCCAGCGATCGCGCTATACCTATAGCCTGTTTTAAGTCCAGTCCCTCCTTTTCAAACAGTTTCTGCCGAATATCATTTGAACTGAGGCCCGCAATAAGGGAGTCTCGAATCAGCTCCTCCGTGTACACGATGGCAGACACGGCCTTACAGTTACAGTCTCTGCCCAGTACTTTTAGGTTTAGTATAAAGTCCTCTAGTGACTCACCATGCCGCTGCGTGCGAGTAGTCAGAAGATGCCTGGCGTACACCACGTTTATTGGCCGCGCGTAGTGGGCCTTCAGGATGGTGCAGGCCTCCTCGTAGCTGGTGGCATCTTGGATGAGGGGAGACCCGATGGCTCACCCAGTTTCGCAGGATTCCCAGTTTCATGTCTCCGGTAGCGGTTTCGGCTGCGGCTATGGCAGTGGATGAGTTTGCAATGAAAAATTCGAAGCATTGGAACCAGTGTCCGAACTGTGTGGCTGCGTCTGAGGCATGGGGGTCCAGATCCAAGCGCTCTGGTTTCAGGAGTCGATCCATCTTGGTGTTTTAGTGATTAAAATTGATGTGCCTTCAATAACTCAAAGACAAGGAATTTAAAGGATTCAACTAAGGCTTTTAATCACTAAGAACATAGCAGCATAGCAGGTCTTCCCACATCGGGTTCATCTGGTAGTGAGTGACTCATACAGCTCCTGAGACCTTTATATGGCAAAAGACAGGGGCGTAGCCAATACACACAATAGGAACAAGAGGGTGTGGTTCACACAATACAAGCAGGTAAAATACAAGCAGGTCTGATGAAGGCATATTTCATCAGTCGGGATAAAAGCAGGTGCTCATTTCCTGCTTCCCTGTCTGTGAGAATTCTGCAATGTGATTGGCTGCTTAGACAGCACATTGGCATCACAGCAGATTGAGTTAGTGATTCCCCATTATACTGTACTGAAATCTCTTGCCTGTTGAAAAAGGCAAACTTTGCGAGATCTCTGTGGACGGCTTTCTTCAGGGCCAGCAACGAATGCTCTTACTTTGCCGCTGATCGCAAATTCCGGGCCATCCCAGAAGGATATTTTAAACATTAAAATAAAATTGTTGTACAGACTTCAATACAGGATCCAGATCCTTCCAGTAGGTATTGAACCCAGGTTCATCACTTTGATTTGTGAACTCAAATGTCTTATAATACGAATATATAAAATAAATCCAACCACTTAAGGTACCTGACAGATGCCAGTGTGACCAGGACCAATGACCCCATAAGGCTTCTCTGATACCAGGGTTACAGACCTGTATGTGACCGTGTAAAAATCTAAAAATAGCAATGTAGCTGCAGATAGGGACAGAGAAGAAAATTGAGCAAGTGTCAGTGGCGCTCCAGCCTGTTGCTCTGCTGTCTGGCAGTTGCCTTGACTGCAATAACTGTCCCCACTTACAAACCTGATGCCATCAAGTTAATATTATTAAGAAACAAAAAGATCTGCAACTTCCACTAAACAAACCTGATAATATCAGGAGGAAGCTTTTCATTACAGATTCATGTCACCAATACTTCCACTCTGGCTCCAATCTTGTTGCGCTGAACAGGGGAGCCACATAATGGGCCGAATTTTCCGACCCCCACAGGTGCGTACAAGGTGTGTATGCGCCCGTCGGGGCCTCGCAAGTGCCGGGTTTAGGCATGCGAAGCGCATGCGCTGAAAACCGGCACTTGCGATCTGTCAAGAATTTCACGGGCATTCACTCGGCAGAAATTGGACAAATAGCGGACCTGAGTGGGAGCGGCGGCATAAAACTAGAGTGATGTCACAACCAGGGAAGAAGCTGATTGGTGAGTAGCTGGTAAGTGTTTCTAGTTAATACTCTATTAAGTAAAGGCATGGCAAGGCAGCTCAGTCCCATGGAATGCTCATCCTGTGCCATGTGGGGACTCCAGGACGCATCCCGTGTCCTGGACAACCACATGTGCAGGAAGTGTCGTCAGCCAGAGCAGCTTGAGCTCCGGTTTTGGAGCTTGAGCATCAGCTGGCGTCACTGCGGTGCATCTGTGAGGCAGAGATTCGTGGATAGCATGTTTCAGGAGGTGGTCACCTCGCAGATAAAGAGTGTGCAGGCAGAAAGGGAATGGGGGAGGACCAGGCAGGTAATGCAGGAGTCCACTGAGTGCATCTCGTTCTCCAACCAGTATTCTGTTCTGAGTACTGGTGAGGGGGATGGTTCCTCTGGGGAGTGCAGCCAGAGCCAAGTCTGCGACACCACGGGTGGCTCAGCTGTACAAAGGGGGAGGAAGAACAGTGGGAGAGCAAAAGTGGGAGGGGATTCGATAGTTAGGGGAGCAGACAGGCGTTTCTGCGGCCGCAGATGTGACTCCAGGATGGTATGTTGCCTCCCTGGTGCCAGGGTCAAAGATGTCACCGAGCAGCTGCAGAACATTCTGAGGGGGGAGGGTGAACAGCCAGAGGTCGTGATCAATATCGGTACCAATGACATAGGTAGAAAGAGGGATGAGGTCCTGCAGGCAGATTTCAGGGAGCTGGGAAAGAGATTAAAAAGCAGGACTTCAAAAGGTAGTAATCTCCGGATTACTCCCGGTGCCACACGCGAGTGAGTATAGAAATAGGAGGATGGAGCAAATGAATGCATGGCTGGAGAGTTGGTGCAGGAGGGAGGGCTTCAGATTCCTGGGGCATTTGGACCGGTTCTGGGGGAGGTGGGACCTGTACAGGCTGGACGGGTTGCACCTCAACAGGGCCGGAACCAATATCCTTGCGGCGAGGTTTACTAATGCTGTTAGGGAGGGTTTAAGCTAATTTGGCAGGGGGACAGGCACCAGGATGCAACATTAGAAAGGGGAAATAAAGTGCGCAAAGGATTGGGAGAGGCAGAGAGCACTAAAGTAAGAAATAGTAAGGTATTAGGTGGGGTCAAACAAAGAGAGAATACAGGATGGTCTAAGATGGATTTACAGTGTATGTATGTGAATGCATGAAGCGTAATAAACAAGGTAAGTGAGCTGCAGGCGCAAATAGCCACATGGGAATACGATGTTGTGGTAATAATTGAGACCTGGCTCAAAAAAGGCCAGGATTGGGTGTTAAATATTTCTGGTTATAAAGTGTTCAGGAAAGATAGGGAAGGAAAGACAGGAGGTGGTGTGGCAGTATTGGACAAGGGGAATGTTACAATGCTGGAGAGGGAGGATGTCCTGGAGGGGTCAACGACAGAATCTATATGGCTAGAGTTAGAAATAATAGAGGTGCCATTATCTCTGGATTATTACCTGAGCCACGAGCGAATTTGGCTAGGACAAATAAAATAAGAGAGTTAAATGCGTGGCTCAAAGACTGGTGTGGGAGAAATGGGTTTTGCTTCCTGGGACACTGGCACCAGTACTGGGACAGGAGGGAGCTGTTCCGTTGGGACGGGCTTCACTTGGCCAGTGCTGGGACTAGAGTCCTGGCGGATCATATAACTAGGGCTGTAGAGAGGGCTTTAAACTAACTAGTGGGGGGGAGGTTCCCAGAGAGCAAATAATACAAACGACAACAGAGAAGGTCATAGACTTAGGTAGCAGTGGGGAAATTAAAAACCAGAGCGTGTCAGGAAGGGGTAGAAGGTGTGGAGTAAAAGGTAAAGTAATAAAAAGGGCAATAGCAGGAACTAAGTGTCACAAAACATATTTGAAAGTTCTCTATCTGAATGCACGTAGCATTCGTAACAAAATAGACGAGTTAAAGGCACAAATAGCTACATATGGGTATGATCTTGTGGCCATTACAGAAACATGGCTGCAGGGTGACAATGCCTGGGAATTAAACATACCAGGTTATTTAACAATCAGGAAGGACAGGCAGGAAGGAAGGGGAGGTGGGGTGGCTATGTTAATAAAGGAAGGAATCACTGTAATACAGAGAAATGATATTGGGTCAAAGGATCAGGATAATGAAACAGTTTGGGTGGAGATAAGGAATAATAAGGGGAAAAAAACACTAGTGGGTGTAGTATATAGGCCTCCGAACAGTCGCAACTCGGTTGGACGGAGTATCAATCAGGAAATAGTTGAGGCTTGTAATAAGGGAACATCTATAATTATGGGGGATTTTAACTATCATATAAATTGGACGAATCAAATTGGGCAGGGCTGCCTTGAGGATGAGTTCATTGAGTGTATTAGGGATGGGTTTCTTGAGCAGTATGTAACTGAACCAACCAGGGGGCAAGCAACCTTAGATCTGGTCCTGTGTAACGAGACAGGATTAATTAAAAATGTCCTAGTAAAGGATCCCCTTGGAATGAGTGACCATAACATGGTTGAATTCCATATTCAGTTAGAGGGTGAGGAGGCTGTATCTCAAACAAGCGTGCTAAGCTTGAATAAAGGAGACTATGAAGGTATGAGAGCGGAATTGAGTAAAGTGGATTGGGAAAATAGGTTAAAGGATAAGACGATACATGATCAGTGGTGTACATTTAAGGAGTTATTTTACAACTTCCAAAATAAATATATTCCACTGAGAAAAAAAGGGTGTAAAAGAAAAGACAGCCATCCGTGGCTAAGTAAAGAAATTAAGGATAGTATTCGACTAAAAACAAGGGCATATAAGGTAGCCAAATCTAGTGGGAGGATAGAGGATTGGGGAAACTTTAAAAGACAGCAAAAAATAACAAAAAGATTGATTAAGAAAGGGAAGATAGATTATGAAAGTAAATTAGCAAAAAATATAAAGACAGATAGTAAGAGTTTTTATAGTTATATAAAAAGAAAAAGGGTGGCTAAAGTAAATGTTGGTCCCTTAGAGGATGAGACCGGGAAATTAATGGTGGGAAATATGGAGATGGCAAAAACACTGAATGAATATTTTACATCAGTCTTTACAGTAGAGGACACCAAGAATATCCCAACACTTGACAAGCAGGGGGCTATAGGGGGGGAGGAGCTAAATACGATTAAAATCACTAAGGAAGTAGTACTTGGTAAAATAATGGGACTCAAGGCGGATAAATCACCTGGACCTGATGGCTTACATCCCAGGGTTTTGAGGGAAGTGGCGGTAGGGATTGTGGATGCATTGGTAATAATCTTCCAAAACTCCCTGGACTCAGCAAAGGTCCCGGCAGACTGGAAAACTGCTAATGTAACACCCTTATTTAAAAAGGGCAGTAGACAGAAGGCTGGAAACTATAGACCGGTTAGCCTAACATCTGTGGTAGGTAAAATTTTGGAGTCCATTATTAAGGAGACAGTAACAGGACATTTGGATAATCATAATTTAATAAGACAAAGTCAGCATGGTTTTATGAAGGGGAAGTCATGTTTGACAAATTTGCTGGAGTTCTTTGAGGAAGTAACATATAGGGTGGATAAAGGGGAACCAGTGGACGTAGTGTATTTAGACTTCCAAAAGGCATTTGACAAGGTGCCACACAAAAGATTATTGCTTAAGATAAAAAATCACGGGATTGGGGGTAATATTCTGGCATGGATAGAGGATTGGCTATCTAACAGAAGGCAGAGAGTTGGGATAAATGGTTCATATTCAGACTGGCAATCAGTAACCAGTGGTGTTCCGCAGGGGTCAGTGCTGGGTCCCCAACTCTTTACAATCTATATTAACGATTTGGAGGAGGGGACCGAGTGTAACACGTCAAAGTTTGCAGATGATACTAAGATGGGAGGGAAAGTAGTGAGTGAGGAGGACATAAAAAACCTGCAAGGGGACATAGACAGGCTAAGTAAGTGGGCAGAGATTTGGCAGATGGAATACAATACTGGAAAGTGTGAGGTTATGCACTTTGGCAGGAAAAATCGTAGAGCAAGTTATTATCTTAATGGCAAGAAACTTGAAAGTACTGAAGTACAAAGGGATCTGGGGGTCCTGGTGCACGAAACTCAAAAGGTTAGTATGCAGGTGCAGCAAGTGATTAAGAAGGCCAATGGAATGTTGGCTTTCATTGCTAGGGGGATAGAATATAAAAATAGGGAGGTATTGCTTCAGTTGTACAAGGTATTGGTGAGACCGCACCTGGAATACTGCATACAGTTTTGGTGTCCATACTTAAGAAAGGACATACTTGCTCTCGAGTCAGTACAAAGAAGGTTCACTCGATTAATCCCGGGGATGAGGGGATGGACATATGAGGAGAGGTTGAGTAGATTGGGACTCTACTCATTGGAGTTCAGAAGAATGAGAGGCGATCTTATTGAAACATATAAGATTATGAAGGGGTTGGATCGGGTGGATGCAGGGAGGATGTTCCAGATGATGGGTGAAACTAGAACTAGGGGGCATAGTCTTAGAATAAGGGGCTGCTCTTTCAAAACTGAGATGAGGAGGAACTACTTCACTCAGAGGGTGGTAGGTCCATGGAATATGCTGCCCCAAAAAGCTGTCGAAGCTACATCATTACATAAATTTAAAACAGAAATAGACAGTTTCCTCGTAGAAAAGGGATTTAAGGGTTACGGGGAGCGGGCAGGAATTTGGACATGAGTCTAGGTTCGGATAGGTCATGGCCCTGTGGGTAGCGGAGCGGGCCCAGGGGCCGTGTAGCCTGATCCTGCTCCTGTTTTCGTGTGTCTAATGCTGTTAGATTCAGGAGATAGTCCTGTCATAGTGGATTGGCGGTTAGGATCAGATCAGCCATGATCTTATTGAATGGCGGAGCAGGCTCGAGGGGCCAATTGGCCTACTCCTGCTCCTATTTCTTATGTTCTTATTACACTACTAGGTGTATTCTATAGACCATCGAATAGTGGGAAAGATACGGAGGAGCAAATTTGCAGAGAAATTACAGAGGTGCAAGAACTATAGAGTAGTGATAATGGGGGACTTCAACTATCCTAATATAGACTGGGATCATAACAGTGTTAAGGGCAGAGAAGGGGAAGAATTTCTGAAGTGTGTTCAGGAGAATTTTCTTGATCAGTATGCTTCCGGCCCAACGAGGGAGAAGGCATTGCTGAATCTGGTTCTGGGGAATGAGGTAGGTCAAGTGGAGCAAGTGTCAGTAGGGGAACATTTAGGGAACAGTGATCATAGTTTCATAAGGTTTAGATTAGCTATGGAAAAGGACAGGGAGCAGTCTAGAGTAAAAATGTTTAACTGGGGAAGGCCAATTTCAATAAGAACGGATTTGGCCCGTGTAAATTGGAATCAAAGATTGGCAGGCAAAACAGTAATGGAACAATGGGCTACATTTAAAGAGGAAATAGTTCAGGTACAGTTGAGGTACATTCCCAATAGGGGGAAAGGTAGGGCAACTAAAGTCAGGGCTCCCTGGATGACGAAAGAGATAGAGAAAATGATGAAGCACAAAAAGACTGCTTATGACAGATGTCAGGTTGCAAAGACATCTGAGAATCAGGCTATCTATAGAAAGGTCAGAGGAGAAGTAAAAAAGAAAATAAGAGGGGCGAAGAGAAGGTATGAGAATAGAATGGCAGCCAACATAAAAGGTAATCCAAAAGTCCTCAAAAGGCATATAAATATTGTAAAAGGGTAGTAAGAGGAGGGGTGGGGCCGATTAGGGACCAAAAAGGAGACCTGTACATGGAGGCAGAGGGTATGGCTGAGGTACTAAACAAGTACTTTGCATCTGTCTTCACCAAGGAAGAGGATGCTGCCAGAGACATAATAAAGGAGGAGATACTTGATAGGATAATAATTGATAAAGAGGAGGTATTAGAAAGGCTGGCTGTACATAAAGTAGATAAATCACCAGGAGCAGATGGGATGCATCCTAGGATGCTGAGGCTATTGAGGGAGGAAATCTCAGAGGTACTGGCCATAATATGCCAATCCTCCTTTGATACAGAAGTGGTGCCAGAGGACTGGAGAATAGCAATTGTTACACCATTGTCCAAAAAAGGGTGTAAAGATAAACCCAGCAACTACAGGCCAGTCAGTTTAATCTCGGTACTGTAGTAGGGAAGCTTTTAGAAACAGTAATCAGGGACAAAATTAACAGTAACTTGGACAAGTGTGGATTAATTAAGGAAAGCCAGCATGGATTTGTTAAAGGCATATCGGCCTAGAAATTCATTATAGCCACTTTTGGGGCGGTAAAGTTGGGCGGCCGCTAAAGTTTGCGCCCGGCGCAAAGTCGAGGCCACTTCGCCGGTATTCAGTTGCATCGCCCTAAGAGGTTGCTGCTGCGCTAAAACAGGCGATGCACGACTATCATTAGGCGCTAAGCCAGCAGCCCGGGGCGCTAACACCGGAAGTTGGGCGCAGGGCAGGTGCGGCGAGCTGCTGATTGCCGGCAGACACTCTGGCTCCGGTGAGCTCTTAAAGGGGGAGGGTGGATTTGTTTTGTTGACAGGCCGAGACTAGTGTATTTGTGGGTTTTTTTTCCTCCTCCTCCTCCTCCTCCCCCCAAAGAAGGAGTGTTGCAAAACGGCTGCCTTTTCTACTGCAGGAGTGCCCTTTAATTTGCGCTCCCCGCGGCCCGCCTCGGCTGTGTACCATTCCACTTCACAGTCGCTCGGGCCGCCAGGCGCACAATGGGGCGGCGCGAGTGAAGTTCCGGTTCCGGGCGCACAAAGGGCGTTGCACGACGAAATGACGTCATGATCTGCGCGCGCAGATGAGCGCGCGCAATGACTTTGCGCCGGCGCTAAATGTCTACTGAAGTTGGGGCGAGGCGCAGATCACGCTGCGCCCGGGCGCTAAGCGCCTAGCACTCGAGATCTACTCCTCCTAAGGCGCTAACGGCTGGCGCAGCCAACTGAATTTCTAGGCCATCATGTTTAACTAACTTGATTGAGTTCTTTGATGAGGTAACAGAGAGGGTTGATGAGGGTAATGCAGTTGACGTAGTGTACATGGATTTCCAAAAGGCGTTTGACAAAGTACCACATAATAGCCCTGTTCCTGGGACTAGGGACAGGGTCACTGGCAAGGCTTGGAAGCTAAGCAGAGCCAGGCCTGGTTAGTACCTGGAGGGGTAACCATCAGGGAAGACCAGGTGCAGAAGGTCACGGAAGGAGCCCCGAGGAGGGGCGGTTGGTGAGAAGGTCACGGAAGGAGCCCCGGGAGGGGCAAGCTGGTGAGCAGGCCCGGGCGTTGGGCTGAAGATTGTCGGACAGGAGGAATGGTGGAAATGGAATGGCGGCGCGCACAGACGCAGCGGCTTTGCTTCTCCCAGGACGGTGCTATTTACGTTTAATGTTAATGTTATTTGTACTGGACTCATGGGAGCTTGCAAGATCACATTTCGTTGTTCATGTACTTGTGCATTGTACAATGACAATAAAGTTGAATTATTATTATTATTATAGGCTCGCCAGCAAAGTTGAAACCTATGGAATAAAAGGGACAGTGGCAGCATGGATACTGAATTGGCTAAGTGATAGGAAACAGAGAGTAATGGTGAATGGTTTTTCGGACTGGAGGAAGGTATACACTGGTGTTCCCCAGGGGTCAGTTCTAGGACCACTGCTTTTCTTGATATATATTAATGACTTGGATGTGGGTGTACAGAGCAAAATTTGCAGCTGACACAAAACTTGGAAGTATAGCGAACAGTGAGGAGGAGAGTGATAGAGTTCAGGAAGACATAAACAGGCTGGTGAAATGGACGGACACGTAGCAGATGAAATTTAACGCAGAAAAGTGTGAAGTGATACATTTTGGTAGAAAGAATGAGGAGAGGACATAGAAACTATAGGGTACAATCCTGAAGTGGGTGCATGAACAGAGAGACCTGGGGGTATGTGTGCACAAATCGTTGTTCAAGGTGGCAGGGCCTTCATCATCAAAGAAGCCAGTCTTCAGCCAATTCGGTTCACTCCACGTGATATCAAGAAATGGCTCCGCGCACTGGATACAGCTAAGACTATGGGCCCTGGCAACATCCCGGCTATCGTGCTGAAGATTTGTGCTCCAGAACTAGCCGCGCCTCTAACCAAGCTGTTCCAGTACAGTTATAACACTGGCATCTATCTGACAATGTGGAAAACTGCCCAGCTTTATCCTTTGTCTAGATCATTAATATATATTGTGAATAGCTGGGGTCCTAGCACCGATCCCTGCGGTACCCCACTAGTCACTGCCTGCCACTGGGAAAAAGACCCGTTTATTCCAACCCTTTGCTTCCTGCCTGCCAACCAGTTCTCTATCAAGTCAGTACCTTACCCCCAATCCCATGTACTTTAACTTTGCACGCCAATCTCTTATGCGGGACCTTATCGAAAGCCTTCTGAAAGTCCAAATACACCACATTCACTGGTTCTCCCTTATCCTCCCAGTTACATCCTCAAAAAATTCCAGTCGATGAGTCAAGCATGATTTACCTTTTGTAAATCCATGTTGACTTTGTCCGATCCGGTCACTGTTTTCCAAGTGCTCTGCTATAACATCTTTTAGCATTTTCCCTACTACCGATGTCAGGCTTACCGGTCTATAATTCCCTGTTTTCTCTCTACCACCTTTTTTAAATAGTGGGGTTACATTAGCTACCCTCCAATCCATGGGAACTATTCCAGAGTCTATCGAATTTTGGAAGATGACCAGCAGTGCATCTACTATTTCTAGGCCCACTTAAGTACCCTAGGATGTAGATTATCAGGCCCTGGGGATTTATCGGTCTTCAATCCCGTCAATTTCCCTAACACCATTTCCCTACAAATACTGATTTCATTCAATTCCTTCCTCTCATTAGAACCTATGTTCCCGACATCTCTGGAAGGTTATTTGTGTCCTCCTTTGTGAAGACAGAACCAAAGTATGTATTTAATTGGTCTGCCATTTCTTTGTTCCCCATTATAAATTCCCCTGATTCTGACTGCAAGGGACCTATGCTTGACTTCACCAATCTTTTTCTCTTCAATGGCATTACCATCGCCAAATCCCCCATCATCAACATCCTGGGCGTCACCATTGACCAGAAACTTAACTGGACCAACCACATAAATACTGTGGCAACAAGAGCAAGTCAGAGACTGGGTATTCTGTGGCGAGTGTCTCCCCAAAGCCTCTCTACCATCTGCAAGGCACAAGTAAGGAGTGTGATGGAATACTCTCCACTTGCCTGGATGAGTGCAGCTCCAATAACACTCAAGAAGCTCAACACCATCCAGGACAAAGCAGCCCGCTTGATTGGCAACCCATCCACCACCTTAAAAATTCACTCCCTCCACTACCGGCGTACCGTGGCTGCAGTGTGTACCATCTATAAGATGCACTGCAGTAACTCACCAAGGCTTCTTCGGCAGCACTTCCCAAACCCGCGACCTCTTCCACCTAGAAGGACAAGGGCAGCAGGTGCATGGGAACACCACCAGCTCCAAGTTCCCCTCCAAGTCACACACCATCCTGACTTAGAAGTATATCGCTGATCTTTCATCGTCGCTGGGTCAAAATCCTGAAACTCCCTACCTATCAGCACTGTGGGAGTACCTTCACTACACGGACTGCAGCGGTTCAAGAAGGTGGCTCACCACCACCTTCTCAAGGGCAATCAGGGATTGGCAATAAATGCTGGCTTTGCCAGTGATGCCCACATCCCATAAAAATGAATAAAAAAATAAGTTAAAAAGGCTTAAAAAGGGATCCTGGGCTTCAGAAATAGAGGTATAGAGTACAAAAGTTTAGAATTATGATGAACCTGTATAAAACACTGGTTCGGCCCCAACTGACGTACTGTGTCCAATTCTGGGCACCACACTTTAGGAAGGATATGAAGGCCTTAGAGAAGGTGCAGAAAAGATTTACGAGAATGATTCCAGGAACATGGGACTTCAGTTACATGGATAGACTGGAGAAACTGGGGTTGTTCTCCTTGGAGCAGAGACGATTGAGAGGATGTTTGATCAAGGTGTTCTAAATCATGAGGGTTCTGGACAGTGTAGATAGAGGGAAACTGTTCCCATTGGCAGAAAGATCGCGAACCAGAGGACACAGATTTAAGGTGATTGGCAAAAGAACCAAAGGCGACGTAGGAAAAAACTATTTTACGCAGCAAATGCACTGCCTGAAAGGATGGTGGAGGCAGATTCAATCACAGTTTTCAAAAGGGAGATGGATAAGTATCTGAAGGAAAGAAATTTGCAGGGCTACGGGGAAAGGACAGGAGAGTGGGACTAGCTGAAGTGCTCTTGCAGAGAGATGGCACGGGCTCGACAGACCGAATGGCCTTCTCCCGTGCTGTAACCATTCTATGATTCTATAATCCAAATTGCACAACTAAATTTGAAGGACACAAAGAGGGTGAAAAGGAGGAAATATATAGATGTTGTGTGGATATCCTACAGTGATCATTCTGGTCAGGACTGGGCTCAATTAAATTTAGTCAAGCAAATCAAAGCTATTTAATCTTTTCTTTGTTCATTGCATTTTGAATAAGCTTTACACTGCAGAGTAGATTCAGCACCCCTCTCACTCTCCACAAAAATGCCAATCTTGTACTGCCAAATGTGGGAGGTGCATGTGCATTAAAATTGAGCCATCGACTGACTTTATGGAATGAGGGGGAGTTTGAATGCGATCTTGTCAACTCCGCTGATTTTAAAACACATACCTTGACAATCAGGAATTATGTCTAAACACCAGTTGTCTGTATGAAACTTGGATGGTTGACATGTGTGAACATAGCTGGTATATGCCTCTCATGGCTTACATACCTTCTCATCTGCCAATGCAGAATTTCCAAGGAGTTTTTGGGAGTGTATTATTCAGTGACTGCAGATGTTGATTCTTTCTTGGAAATGATTTATTTGTCCCCTTTGCCTTATTCATGCCTTTAGAAATGGATGATGACCACTGCACTAGATGGTTTGAAGTAGAAAGAAGAGTAAACTCATCTGTGGAGACTAGTGTGATAATATACAATCTATTATTCATACATGTACAGGAACTAGAGGTGGTTATCTGCAGAGCTACATTTACACATTTGTAGATGAATTGGAATTATATAAAATATATTTATCCCTATCTGATATATTTCTTGAAATCAAACAGTTTGCCAAACATCAAGGCTACGATTTTGCCTACCTGGGCGACTTCAAGGCGGGAGAGGTCGGCGGTGGGGGCGACCCCGCTGCTGTGTGGATCCCATCGATAAATCGAATCTTGCCCTAATGGGACTTGTTCAGCCCGACCTGCACGTTTCTTGTCCCTATTAAATGGTGCGGGTCTGGTGACGTCACCGGGTGACGTGATTATTGCCAGTTTATTTAAAGGGGCCATGGCCCCAGTTACTGTCAATTGCAAATTGATAGCATTCATTGCTGTCAGTGTTTGAGTCCCTGCACTATGAACTTGCAGTGCCAACGAGCAGCACCTCGCTTCACAGATGAGTCCCTCCATCATCTTGTGGAGGGAGTGAGAGCACGTCGGAAGGTTCTCTTCCCTGTGGACGGCAGGAAGAGGCCTCCCCAGCAGACAAAGGCAGCGTGGCTGCAGATATCGCAGGAGGTTACGTGGCTGTCAGTGGTGGTTCGCACCTGGGTGCAGTGCCGCAAGAGGTTCAATGATCTAGTAAGATCAGGAAAAGTGAGTATTAAGCCACAATTACTTTGATACTGCTGTGCATCTCATCACATTCGCACCACTCTACATTGCCACTCCTACTCCTGCACACGCTACACAGCCCAACATCCCTTGTACCTTCATCTATCCCTCTAACTCTTATCTACATTATCAGGTCGCCATCTCACTATGCAGCCCTCACACTGAGCCTCATTGTTATGCAATGATAGCAACTAACAACACAAAATGAGGCAATTTGGTATTGCCAACCCACTCATCAAATTGTCAGTGTAAAGCACTATGCCATTCCATTCCTTACACTCATACCATCACTCTCACTGAACCTTCCCTTCTTTCCCTCCTTGCAGGAAAATATAGCCCACAATAAGAGGGAGAGAACAGGAAGAGGGCCTCCACAAACCATATCATATCTGACGAGTGCCGAGGAGGCAGCACTGGAGATTGCTGGAGTGGTAGATGTTCCTGAAGTGGGGGACAGAGAGATGGGCTCAGTAGAAGAAGTTGGTGACAGAATGAATTTCCATACAATTGCATGCCTTTCATCATTGTCTCATATGGGATGTGATGTCAAGACAAGATGAATGCTCATCATGTGGATAATGGTATGTGTCTGCAGTAGACATCCTGTATATCTAACTGATGTCTTCACTCTCCCACAGGTCCATCAAGAGTCCCCCCCCCCCCCATGTCCAGGAGCAACAGCAAGAAGACTCCTCAAAGGAGCCTCCTACCTCTGAGGGTGCAGCATCACCTCAGACAACGCAACCCAGCACCGGCGCAGAGTCACACACCTCAGTGGGTATGTCGCGAGATAGAGTAGTGTTGTCACCTGGTGTCTCACAGATCACAACTGAGAAGCAGCAGATAGTGGAGACATTGAGAGCAGTGGTGACACCTCGTCGGAGGGCACAGGAGTCTCCCAGCTCTGCTCAGCTGCATGCAGACACTGAGCCTCGGGGGTGATCCAGGAAGAGGGCAATCCTGGAGCTGCAGCAACAAGTGCAGGAGGCTCTGACTGGTTTCGCGACCGTGGTGACTGCGAGTGTGCAGAGAATGGAGGAGTCCTTCTATACCATGAGCAACACCGTGGCGCACTTACTGGCAACTATAGCTTCCTCCTGCATGGAGGAGACATGGCGCCAGGCACATGAGAACATGGCTTCTCTTCAAAATAGATGGGCATCTATGGAGGAGAGATGGGCATCTATGGAGGAGAGATGGGCATCTATGGAGGAGAGATGGGGAAAAATGGAGGAGAGATGGGGAAAAATGGAGGAGAGATAGGCATCTATGGAGGAGAGAAACCAGAGTCTCTTAGACATCCTTTGTAGGAGGGATGTCAGTATAGAGGCGGGCCCTCACGGCCCCACTGAAGTGCAGCAATGTGCTCTCCAGCTACTTGCTAGCAGGCAAGTGCGGGTGGCCCATGAGAGGGATGATGGTGGGAGGGGACATGGAAGTGGGGGCTCCGCTCCAAGTGCTCTGACTTCCACCCCTTGCCAACCCCTCAGTCAGAGCTGCAGATGCACGTGCACAGTCGCAGGAAGAGCAGACTTTGGCAGAGCCATCAGTGGCTCCAAAACCCAGAGGACGACCGCCAAAGGCGGCTAAGCAGGCACAGCACAGAAATGTGGAGGCTGCCTCTACCTCTGTTGAAGCCACAGGGGTAGCACAACGTAGAAGCACCTGGAAGAAAAAGTCCCTCAGGCTCATTTGTTGGCCTCAAAGGTGTCATGAGCCACGTCTTCAGGGGATAGCCCTTGACTCCAAGCAGCCAGCCGCTAAGACTGTTTGGTGGTGCAAAGAGTTGAAGGATGGTGGAATGGCGCAGGATGTACGAGTCATGGCAGCTGTCAGGGAACTTGGCGCACACATGGATGATAATCTTCCTATGGTTGCAGACGAGCTGAAACTTGAAGGAGTGGAAGCCCTTGCGGTTAACAAATGCTACTGGGTTGTGATGGGGTGCCCTGATGGCCACATGTGTGCAGTCAATGACTCCCTGCACCCGTGGGAAGACAACCAGAGCAGCAAAGCCAAGCGCACGTTCATTGACAGTGGCTTCATCAGTGGCAAAATAAATATAATTTGCGGACTTGTTAAAGAGGGCATCGGTTACCTGTGCAATGCATCTGTGTGTGGCCGACTGCGAGATGCCGCAGATGCCTGGAAGGAGCCTGAGGCGAAGAAGTTGAGGGCAAGGGTGAGTTTCACAGGCACTGGTAAGGAGTGTCCCCCCCCCCGCTCCTCCTCTGGGCTGCAGGTCTTGCTCCAATAAAGCGCAAATGTTGGTGACGACCTGACACGATAGCCTGAGCCTCCTTTGGCACTGCTGTTCTGTCATGTTGAGGAAGCTCACCCTCTGCCTGTATATGCGGTTTTGGGGGTATGGCCTCCGATGCGGTGCAGCTCTGCGCTGATGCTCTGTGCCGCATCAGGTGGTTGAGGAGAAGGTTGGCGCTCTTGTTGCTGCTGCTGCGGCTGATCGTCATCAGATTCGGAGGACCAAGTTGAGAGAGCATAAATCGTGCCCATTCTGATGATTCATATGGCAGGTGAAGTTCAGATGACAGAACCAATCTATCAAGGGTTAGATATGATGTTGCAAGGAGGTGACAGTGAATAGAGAGTTTACTGCAAACACTTCCCAAATGAATAAAGCTTAAAAATCTGTTCGAAATACTCAAGCCTGAAGCTTCTGAGAGTGGAAAGTGACCAGCCGTAAAATGGTAGGTTTTAAATTACTTTTGCAGTTGTCACCGATTGAAAGAAATGAAGAGTTGTTCAGAACCCGACATACATCCCTGGCATAAACCCCGAGCAACGGGAACCTCATGGAAAACTTGGGAAAATACTTTGTACCTGCTAAAATGGTGACTAAATTGGTTTAAACACCCTCTCAACAAGCACAATTGAATGACCTGCCACTTAGTGCCGTGTCTGCAAAGCGCAGGCAGAACCGGCACTAGGGAAACTCACAGGGAGGCGGGTTTAGAGCGCAGGCAGAACCGGCACGAGGGAAACTCACAGGGAGGCAGGTTTAGAGCGCAGGCAGAACCGGCACTCGGGAAACTCACAGGGAGGCGGGTTTAGAGCGCAGGCAGAACCGGCACTCGGGAAACTCACAGGGAGGCGGGTTTAGAGCGCAGGCAGAACCGGCACTCGGGAAACTCACAGGAAGGCGGGTTTAGAGCGCAGGCAGAACCGGCACTCGAGAAACTCACAGGGAGGCGGGTTTAGAGCGCAGGCAGAACCGGCACTCGGGAAACTCACAGGGAGGCGGGTTTAGAGTGCAGGCAGAACCGGCACTCGGGGAAACTCACAGGGAGGCGGGTTTAGAGCTCAGGCAGAACCGGCACTCGGGAAACTCACAGGGAGGCGGGTTTAGAGCGCAGGCAGAACCGGCACTCGGGAAACTCACAGGGAGGCGGGTTTAGAGCGCAGGCAGAACCGGCACTCGGGAAACTCACAGGGAGACGGGTTTAGAGCGGCTTACTGCTCCGCTGTCAATCATTTGGATTTTGACAGCAGATCCGCCTCCGAACCCGCCCTCTAAGCATCGGAAAATTTCAGCCCCAAGTGCTTTTCCAGGTAATTTTAATATATTGGGGACTCTATGCCAGCAACTCGATGAGATCAGACAGGGTGTATAATGAGAATCAGACGGTGTATAATGAGAATCAGACGGGGTGTATAATGAGAATCAGACGGGGTGTATAATGAGGATCAGACGGGGTGTATAATGAGAATCAGACGGGGTGTATAATGAGAATCAGACGGTGTATAATGAGAATCAGAGAGGGTGTATAATGAGAATCAGACGGGGTGTATGAGAATCAGAAAGGGTGTATAATGAGAATCAGACGGTGTATAATGAGAATCAGAGAGGGTGTATAATGAGAATCAGACGGGGTGTATAATGAGAATCAGACAGGGTGTATAATGAGAATCAGACGGTGTATAATGAGAATCAGACGGGGTGTATAATGAGAATCAGACAGGGTGTATAATGAGAATCAGACGGGGTGTATAATGAGAATCAGACGGTGTGTATAATGAGAATCAGATGGTGTATAATGAGAATCAGACGGGGTGTATAATGAGAATCAGACGGTGTATAATGAGAATCAGACGGTGTATAATGAGAATCAGACAGGGTGTATAATGAGAATCAGACGGGGTGTATAATGAGAATCAGACGGGGTGTATAATGAGAATCAGACGGGGTGTATAATGAGAATCAGACGGGGTGTATAATGAGAATCAGACGGGGTGTATAATGAGAATCAGACAGGGTGTATAATGAGAATCAGACGGTGTATAATGAGAATCAGACAGGGTGTATAATGAGAATCAGACGGGGTGTATAATGAGAATCAGACGGGGTGTATAATGAGAATCAGACGGGGTGTATAATGAGAATCAGACGGGGTGTATAATGAGAATCAGACAGGGTGTATAATGAAAATCAGACGGGGTGTATAATGAGAATCAGACGGTGTATAATGAGAATCAGACAGGGTGTATAATGAGAATCAGACGGTGTATAATGAGAATCAGACAGGGTGTATAATGAGAATCAGACAGGGTGTATAATGAGAATCAGACGGTGTATAATGAGAATCAGACAGGGTGTATAATGAGAATCAGACAGGGTGTATAATGAGAATCAGACGGGGTGTATAATGAGAATCAGACAGGGTGTAAAATGAGAATCAGACGGGGTGTATAATGAGAATCAGGGTGTATAATGAGAATCAGACGGTGTATAATGAGAATCAGACGGGGTGTATAATGAGAATCAGACAGGGTGTATAATGAGAATCAGACGGTGTATAATGAGAATCAGACGGTGTGTATAATGAGAATCAGACGGGGTGTATAATGAGAATCAGACAGGGTGTATAATGAGAATCAGACGGTGTATAATGAGAATCAGACAGGGTGTATAATGAGAATCAGACGGTGTATAATGAGAATCAGACGGGGTGTATAATGAGAATCAGACAGGGTGTATAATGAGAATCAGACGGTGTATAATGAGAATCAGACGGGGTGTATAATGAGAATCAGACAGGGTGTATAATGAGAATCAGACGGTGTATAATGAGAATCAGACGGGGTGTATAATGAGAATCAGACAGGGTGTATAATGAGAATCAGAAGGGGTGTATAATGAGAATCAGAGAGGGTGTATAATGAGAATCAGACGGGGTGTATGAGAATCAGACAGGGTGTATAATGAGAATCAGACGGGGTGTATAATGAGAATCAGACGGGGTGTATAATGAGAATCAGACGGGGTGTATAATGAGAATCAGATGGTGTATAATGAGAATCAGACGGGGTGTATAATGAGAATCAGACGGGGTGTATAATGAGAATCAGACGGGGTGTATAATGAGAATCAGACGGTGTATAATGAGAATCAGACGGTGTATAATGAGAATCAGACAGGGTGTATAAAGAGAATCAGACGGGGTGTATAATGAGAATCAGACAGGGTGTATAATGAGAATCAGACGGTGTATAATGAGAATCAGACAGGGTGTATAATGAGAATCAGACGGGGTGTATAATGAGAATCAGACAGGGTGTATAATGAGAATCAGACGGTGTATAATGAGAATCAGACGGTGTATAATGAGAATCAGACAGGGTGTATAATGAGAATCAGACGGGGTGTATAATGAGAATCAGACAGGGTGTATAATGAGAATCAGACGGTGTATAATGAGAATCAGACGGTGTATAATGAGAATCAGACAGGGTGTATAATGAGAATCAGACGGGGTGTATAATGAGAATCAGACAGGGTGTATAATGAGAATCAGACGGTGTATAATGAGAATCAGACGGTGTATAATGAGAATCAGACAGGGTGTATAATGAGAATCAGACGGGGTGTATAATGAGAATCAGACAGGGTGTATAATGAGAATCAGACGGTGTATAATGAGAATCAGACGGTGTATAATGAGAATCAGACGGTGTATAATGAGAATCAGACGGTGTATAATGAGAATCAGACAGGGTGTATAATGAGAATCAGACAGGGTGTATAATGAGAATCAGACGGGGTGTATAATGAGAATCAGACGGGGTGTATAATGAGAATCAGACAGGGTGTATAATGAGAATCAGGGTGTATAATGAGAATCAGACGGTGTATAATGAGAATCAGGGTGTATAATGAGAATCAGACGGTGTATAATGAGAATCAGACGGGGTGTATAATGAGAATCAGACGGTGTATAATGAGAATCAGACGGGGTGTATAATGAGAATCAGACGGGGTGTATAATGAGAATCAGACGGGGTGTATAATGAGAATCAGATGGTGTATAATGAGAATCAGACGGGGTGTATAATGAGAATCAGACGGGGTGTATAATGAGAATCAGACAGGGTGTATAATGAGAATCAGACAGGGTGTATAATGAGAATCAGACAGGGTGTATAATGAGAATCAGACGGGGTGTATAATGAGAATCAGACGGGGTGTATAATGAGAATCAGACAGGGTGTATAATGAGAATCAGACGGGGTGTATAATGAGAATCAGACGGGGTGTATAATGAGAATCAGATGGTGTATAATGAGAATCAGACAGGGTGTATAATGAGAATCAGACGGGGTGTATAATGAGAATCAGACAGGGTGTATAATGAGAATCAGACGGGGTGTATAATGAGAATCAGACGGTGTATAATGAGAATCAGACGGGGTGTATAATGAGAATCAGACAGGGTGTATAATGAGAATCAGACGGGGTGTATAATGAGAATCAGACGGGGTGTATAATGAGAATCAGATGGTGTATAATGAGAATCAGACGGGGTGTATAATGAGAATCAGACGGTGTATAATGAGAATCAGACGGTGTATAATGAGAATCAGACGGGTGTATAATGAGAATCAGACGGGGTGTATAATGAGAATCAGACAGGGTGTATAATGAGAATCAGACGGTGTATAATGAGAATCAGACAGGGTGTATAATGAGAATCAGACGGGGTGTATAATGAGAATCAGACGGTGTATAATGAGAATCAGAAGGGGTGTATAATGAGAATCAGACGGGGTGTATAATGAGAATCAGGGTGTATAATGAGAATCAGACGGGTGTGTAATGAGAATCAGACGGGGTGTATAATGAGAATCAGACAGGGTGTATAATGAGAATCAGACGGGGTGTAAAATGAGAATCAGACAGGGTGTATAATGAGAATCAGACAGGGTGTATAATGAGAATCAGACGGGTGTATAATGAGAATCAGACGGGGTGTATAATGAGAATCAGACAGGGTGTATAATGAGAATCAGACAGGGTGTATAATGAGAATCAGACGGGGTGTATAATGAGAATCAGACAGGGTGTATAATGAGAATCAGACGGTGTATAATGAGAATCAGACGGGGTGTATAATGAGAATCAGACAGGGTGTATAATGAGAATCAGACGGGGTGTATAATGAGAATCAGACGGTGTGTATAATGAGAATCAGACGGGGTGTATAATGAGAATCAGACAGGGTGTATCATGAGAATCAGACAGGGTGTATAATGAGAATCAGACGGGGTGTATAATGAGAATCAGACGGGGTGTATAATGAGAATCAGACGGGGTGTATAATGAGAATCAGACGGGGTGTATAATGAGAATCAGACAGGGTGTATAATGAGAATCAGACGGTGTGTATAATGAGAATCAGACGGTGTGTATAATGAGAATCAGACGGTGTATAATGAGAATCAGACGGTGTATAATGAGAATCAGACATGGTGTATAATGAGAATCAGACAGGGTGTATAATGAGAATCAGACGGGGTGTATAATGAGAATCAGACGGTGTATAATGAGAATCAGACAGGGTGTATAATGAGAATCAGACAGGGTGTATAATGAGAATCAGACAGGGTGTATAATGAGAATCAGACGGGGTGTATAATGAGAATCAGACAGGGTGTATAATGAGAATCAGACAGGGTGTATAATGAGAATCAGACAGGGTGTATAATGAGAATCAGGGTGTATAATGAGAATCAGACGGTGTATAATGAGAATCAGGGTGTATAATGAGAATCAGACGGCGTATAATGAGAATCAGACGGTGTATAATGAGAATCAGACGGGGTGTATAATGAGAATCAGACAGGGTGTATAATGAGAATCAGACAGGGTGTATAATGAGAATCAGACGGTGTGTATAATGAGAATCAGGGTGTATAATGAGAATCAGACGGTGTATAATGAGAATCAGACGGGGTGTATAATGAGAATCAGACAGGGTGTATAATGAGAATCAGATGGGGTGTATAATGAGAATCAGACAGGGTGTATAATGAGAATCAGACGGTGTATAATGAGAATCAGACGGGGTGTATAATGAGAATCAGACAGGGTGTATAATGAGAATCAGACGGGGTGTATAATGAGAATCAGACGGTGTGTATAATGAGAATCAGACGGTGTGTATAATGAGAATCAGACGGGTGTATAATGAGAATCAGACGGTGTATAATGAGAATCAGGGTGTATAATGAGAATCAGACGGCGTATAATGAGAATCAGACGGTGTATAATGAGAATCAGACGGGGTGTATAATGAGAATCAGACAGGGTGTATAATGAGAATCAGACGGTGTATAATGAGAATCAGACGGGGTGTATAATGAGAATCAGACGGGGTGTATAATGAGAATCAGACGGGGTGTATAATGAGAATCAGATGGTGTATAATGAGAATCAGACGGGGTGTATAATGAGAATCAGACAGGGTGTATAATGAGAATCAGACGGGGTGTATAATGAGAATCAGACAGGGTGTATAATGAGAATCAGACGGTGTATAATGAGAATCAGACGGGGTGTATAATGAGAATCAGACGGGGTGTATAATGAGAATCAGACAGGGTGTATAATGAGAATCAGACGGTGTATAATGAGAATCAGACGGGTGTATAATGAGAATCAGACGGGGTGTATAATGAGAATCAGACTGGTGTATAATGAGAATCAGACGGGGTGTATAATGAGAATCAGACGGTGTATAATGAGAATCAGACAGGGTGTATAATGAGAATCAGACGGGTGTATAATGAGAATCAGACGGGTGTATAATGAGAATCAGACGGGGTGTATAATGAGAATCAGACAGGGTGTATAATGAGAATCAGACGGTGTATAATGAGAATCAGACAGGGTGTATAATGAGAATCAGACGGGGTGTATAATGAGAATCAGACAGGGTGTATAATGAGAATCAGACGGTGTATAATGAGAATCAGACGGGGTGTATAATGAGAATCAGACAGGGTGTATAATGAGAATCAGACGGTGTATAATGAGAATCAGAAGGGGTGTATAATGAGAATCAGACGGTGTGTATAATGAGAATCAGGGTGTATAATGAGAATCAGACGGGTGTATAATGAGAATCAGACAGGGTGTATAATGAGAATCAGACAGGGTGTATAATGAGAATCAGACAGGGGTGTATAATGAGAATCAGACAGGGTGTATAATGAGAATCAGACGGGGTGTATAATGAGAATCAGACAGGGTGTATAATGAGAATCAGACGGGGTGTATAATGAGAATCAGACAGGGTGTATAATGAGAATCAGACGGGTGTATAATGAGAATCAGACGGGGTGTATAATGAGAATCAGACAGGGTGTATAATGAGAATCAGACGGGGTGTATAATGAGAATCAGACAGGGTGTATAATGAGAATCAGACGGGTGTATAATGAGAATCAGACGGGGTGTATAATGAGAATCAGACGGGTGTATAATGAGAATCAGACGGGGTGTATAATGAGAATCAGACGGGGTGTATAATGAGAATCAGACGGGGTGTATAATGAGAATCAGACAGGGTGTATAATGAGAATCAGACGGTGTATAATGAGAATCAGACGGTGTATAATGAGAATCAGACAGGGTGTATAATGAGAATCAGACGGGGTGTATAATGAGAATCAGACAGGGTGTATAATGAGAATCAGACGGTGTATAATGAGAATCAGACAGGGTGTATAATGAGAATCAGACGGGGTGTATAATGAGAATCAGACAGGGTGTATAATGAGAATCAGACGGTGTATAATGAGAATCAGACGGGTGTATAATGAGAATCAGACAGGGTGTATAATGAGAATCAGACGGGGTGTATAATGAGAATCAGACAGGGTGTATAATGAGAATCAGACGGTGTATAATGAGAATCAGACGGGTGTATAATGAGAATCAGACAGGGTGTATAATGAGAATCAGACGGGGTGTATAATGAGAATCAGACAGGGTGTATAATGAGAATCAGACGGTGTATAATGAGAATCAGACGGTGTATAATGAGAATCAGACGGGTGTATAATGAGAATCAGACGGGGTGTATAATGAGAATCAGACAGGGTGTATAATGAGAATCAGACGGTGTATAATGAGAATCAGACGGTGTATAATGAGAATCAGACGGGTGTATAATGAGAATCAGACGGTGTATAATGAGAATCAGACAGGGTGTATAATGAGAATCAGACGGGTGTATAATGAGAATCAGACGGGGTGTATAATGAGAATCAGACGGGGTGTATAATGAGAATCAGACAGGGTGTATAATGAGAATCAGACGGGTGTATAATGAGAATCAGACGGTGTATAATGAGAATCAGACGGGGTGTATAATGAGAATCAGACGGGTGTATAATGAGAATCAGACGGGTGTATAATGAGAATCAGACAGGTGTATAATGAGAATCAGACGGGGTGTATAATGAGAATCAGACGGGTGTATAATGAGAATCAGACGGGGTGTATAATGAGAATCAGACAGGGGTGTATAATGAGAATCAGACAGGGTGTATAATGAGAATCAGACGGTGTATAATGAGAATCAGACGGGGTGTATAATGAGAATCAGACAGGGTGTATAATGAGAATCAGGGTGTATAATGAGAATCAGACGGTGTGTAATGAGAATCAGACGGGGTGTATAATGA